>NC_090436.1:517935395-519157895 GCF_031143425.1 Pleurodeles waltl
ACTGATGACACCTTCTTTGGCATCTTTGATAATATCACTGTAACATTTGCAATAAAATTATTGATCAGAAAACTGTGCATGGAGAGGGCGAGAGTTATAGTTATCTTAGGGTGTGAGTTATAGTTACTTGAAATAGCTCTAACTATAACTGCTGAAACTCTAAGGTTTTGTGCGAGTAAATTCAGAACCTAACTATAACGTCCCTGTAACCTTTGGGTTTTTCATTGAATATATATATATATATATATATATATATATATTAATATGTATATATACAAATATCATACACATAAGCAAAACATAAATAAACAAATTAGTAGGCATTGATCTAATACATATCCAATGTTTCCGTCACTGTACAATCATGAATTAATTTCTAATGTAAAATCATTTAGTACTTGTGGATTACAAACATTAATCTTCATCTGACCATTTTGGTGGAAGAAGAAAATAATTATTTTGATCCACCTTCTTCAGGGCTTTCACATTTATATGTTCCCACCAATACGTGGTCAGGCATTTTTAGGAAGCCAAGCTAAATCCCAGAGGGGTCGACAAGCCACCGCCCAGTCCATATGAAACCAATTCTTGTCACTCTTGCGGGCAACCCATTCTGAGATAAAAAGTAAGTGGGCTGCCCAATAATCCTCTAGAAGGTTGGGACATGCTAGGCTGCCCCTTTCTCTAGGCATCATGAGCATGGAGTGAGGCAATCGAAGTTGCTTACCCCCCAGATAAAGGTGTGGATGTCTCGCTGTAGACACAGGATGTCATCCTGCTGGATAGAGGTGGGCAGTGATTAAAAAATATAAGGAACCCGGGGGCGAATGTTCATTTTTATAATATTGACACAGCCCAGCCAAGAGATATATAGAGGTTTTCAACCAAGTAAGTTGTCTAAGATGGATCGCTGGAGGGTTGGCCAGTTTGCCTGTGTCCAGGAAGCCAGGTGGAAGTTAAAATTAAGGCCCAGGTATTTGATCTGCGCTAGAGCTTGCATCTCTGGAAAGGCCTGTTGGGGTATGGTGAGATTAAGCGCAAGGGTCTTATCCATATTAACTTTAAACCCCAACACTGCTTCTAAAGCAGAAAGGCAGTCCACTATTACTGGTTGGGAGGACGCCAGTTGACGGTGAATAAGAGGTCATCTGCAAAGAGGCTAATCTTGTGGGCTCAGCTGCCAAAGGGAATGCCAACTATGGCCCAAATTTAAGACTAGTGATGCTGCATTATATGCCGTTGCATCGGCAGTGCTGCTGGGTGTGGCAGCCTTGTGGCATGGTTTGCGCTGAAACTGAGGGGGCCACAGCAGCCCGCTGGACTTGTCCTCAGCTGTGCAGCCCCCTGCTTCCTGTGTATGGCCACACGGGTGGCCGTGGGTCCCCTTGCTGGAGCGGGTGGCTCCTCCATGCAGCCCGTGCTGGGTTCTGAACTGCAAGCTGCATATAAGGCCATGCTCGGTGCGGTGGCTGGCTGCAGTGTGCCCCTGATAGCACAGAAGACTGGATTTTCTGCTGCAGCCCTGGGACCTTGAAAGACCCGCTGGCCGTGCTGTAATCGAGATGACCGAGAGGACATTACTGGATTTGCCCTTGCCATGGGGTTCCTGGCTCCGCTGGGTGTGAGAGGCCTGCTCTTCTTGGGTGGTGATGGGCCCTGGAGCTTCTGGAGACCTCGAGGGCTGTTCTTGCCTTGGCAACTGGCTGCAGTGTCTCCCTGCTGGGGCAGATGACTGGATTCTCTGGCTGTGCCTTGGAGCTCTGAGGGATCTGATGGGCCACTGCAGGTGTCAAGTTAGGCTGGGGGCCCGGAGGGGCTTGGGCCTGGACTGGTGGCCAGGATGGAGTGGCCTGTAATTGTATCCTAGAGAATGGCCCGCAGGAGGATTTGGACTAGCGGGGACTGGGTTGGATGCTGGAGCTGTCAGCAGTGACCTGCCATAGTGTGCCACACAAAAGGGTGATGGATGGAGTGCTGAAAATTTCAAACACTCACCCCAGTCATAGATCGGGGTTTAATCCATTATTATTTTGCTCACTATGCTACTTCAGGTTGGACACAGCCATATGCAAATTAGTCTTGATCCTGCTCCCCCTGAGAATAGTTCAGCCCGAACTGCCAAGCCAGGTCCTTTCCGGACTGGAAACAAGCATCCTGGGACCACTTTCAGAATATCACCACTCATCAGCCAGGCTAGCTTGAATCCAGTGGCACAGTGATCAAGGGACCCATGTCTGAGTATAACCTGGCCACTTAGGGAACTTTAGAAATACAAAAGGATGATTGACGGAGTGCTGAAACTTTTCAAACACTCACCCCCAGTCACTGATCTGGGTTTAATCCATCATTCATTTTCTCACCGTCACCCTACTTTGGGCCCAGCCATATGCTAATGAGTCTTTACCCTGCTCCTCCTGGGATCAGTCCAGCCCAAACTGCCAAGCAAGGTCCTCCCTGGACCAGAAATAAGTATAGTGTGCCAGCAACCCCCATGAGTAGGATTATCGGCAATGACTGAATCCATGGGTGGAGGCCAGTGGGGGCTGAACCCCCAGTCTCCTACACAGTGGGGCCCCTGTCATGGCTACCTGTGTTGCCAAGACTCATCTGCCTGATTTAATCTCCTTGACATCTGAGGCCCATGGCCTGTATGGGTGTAAACAAGCCGGTCCCTGCTGTGCCTGATTAGACGTGGATTGACCAGTTCACCACAGCAACCTTGAGTGCCAGGGATGAAGAACTAGCCCCCTGGCGATGCAGGGCATTCTGTCTCAGCGTGACCTTTCTCCTATCCTTCAGGCCATCCAGGATTCCTGGGGCAGTAGAAACCAAGCTGGAGGAAATTGCGGTGGATGTCTCACTCTTGCATCAGGACCTGTGCAATCTTGCCAACCATGTTACTGTCCTCAACTATCATGATTGAGATGTTGTTCTATGGGAGGCCATACAACAGTAGGGTATTTCTTATCAAAAGAGTGTATCTTGATTTTTGTGGACTACAACCAGGCAGTCTAGCAGTGCAGACGTTTGATGGGGTGAAACAAAATCTCCGTGCCCTTCAGGTCACCTATATGCCTTTCTTTCCTGGGTGGTCCAAGCATGGGAGTTGGCTATTGAGCAGGTAGACTTCTGCTGAGTTGACGAGGTGGGTGCTGTGTGGACACAAACAATGAAGAGCTCCTTCTGCCCACTTCCTACATCCCAGAGGAGGAAACATACTTGTACTCGTAGGGCGGTTACCCGGAGTTGCATGGCCTCCACTGATTTGGAGGGGGGCGGGAGCTTGCCTGGTCATGGTGATGTCGTGTCTCCATCCTCATGCACACTAGAACTGTTTGAAACTCTGGTCTTGAAACCTGGCACCCCGACCTGATGGGCCGGACTAGTGTCAGTCTGGGGTTAACTGCCCTTACTCCGTGGACCATATGAACTTGTCACTGTTTTGCTCACCAGTTCTGAATCCTGCTTCTAAGGTCTTTACTTAGGGACTAGTCATGTGTTGTTCTTGTTTCATGTTATGTTTTGGAATGGCAGAGGCTTCAAGGGTGGAAATATGGGTTTGAGGGCATTGAAGGGAGGGAATGTTTTTGGGGTTGTTTTTTGTTTGTGCTTTTTTCCTGGCCACACACACTGCATTTACACTAGACTGCATCTGATTTCTTGGGCCCTGTTTGCTTGGCTCTGTGTTCTGAGGGTCGATTCGGGGACCTGCTCCTGGGGCCCCCTGTACCCGTTTTCCACCACCCTTTTCATGGCAGTGCTACTGCCATGAAATCGCTGACGGAGAATGAAGTCGTAATCACCATGGCGGTGCTGCTTGCACTACTGTCCTGGTGGATTAGGACCGCCAGGACTGGCAGCCTGCCAGGACGACTAACCCTGGCAGTGCTTGCCGTCCGACCACAGCACAACTGCTGTGGTCGTAATATGGCACTCAGACCGCTGCATTGGTGGTCCAATGGACTGCCATCCGCAAACCTGGGGGACATGAGATCGCCAGGTTCGCAATAAGGCCCTAAATGCGCTGGCTTCCCTGTATTTTAGATTACATGGGTTTGTGCTGGTGTCTGCAGACAACTATGGGGCCCTCTATGGCCGTCGGTCGTGGCCTCCCTGGAAATGGGCGCACCCACTATTAGCTGATATTCCACTGCCTTGCATCCCATGCTCCTTGGCCCAGTAATTGGATCAAGCCATTACAGCCAAGAAGATTTAGGAGACACTGGGGGTCATTCCGACCTCGGCGGTCTTTTCAATAGACCGCCGAGGGACCGCCGTACGGAAGACCGCCAGTGCTGGCGGTCTTCCGCATGGGCCATTCTGACTGTTGGTAGCGCTCCGCCCGTTTCCGGACGAAGAGCCGCCAACAGCCATACTGGCGGCAGGCGGGGAAGTGGAGGTAGCTCCACCTCCACCGCCACGCCAACAGAACACCGCCCAGCGAATCACAACCTGTGATTCGCTGTGGCGGTGTTCTGTTGGCGTGTCGGTGTTGGCGGAGCTGCCCGTTCCCTCCCGGAGGATCACCAGAAACAGGTAAGGTGATCGTCCGCTAGGGAAGGGGGGTGGGGGGGTGTTGTGAGTTGTGTGCGTGCATGGGGGTGTGCGTGTGTGTATATTGAGGGGGCGTGGGGGGTGTGAATGCGTGCATGAATGCGTGGGGGTGTGTGTATGTGCATGAATGCGGGGGGTGTGTGTATGTGCATGAATGCGTGGAGGTGTGTGTATGTGCATGAATGCGTGCATGAATGCGGGGGTGTGTGTATGTGCATGAATGCGGGGGGGGTGTGTATGTGCATGAATGCGTGCCTGTATGTGGTAGTATATGTTGGGGATCGGGGTGGGGGACGGGGGTCCTGCAACCTTTTGGGGGTGGCAGGGGTGGTGGGGGGGTAGGGGAGGGAGTCGGGGTGGGGGTTGGGGGTGGGGGAGACCCCTATCAGTGCCAGGGAAGGGATACCCTGGCACTGATAGTGCTTACCGCCATGGATTGCATGGCGGTCCCCAACCGCATGAAATCCATGGCGGTAAGCCGGGGTCAGGCGGGTTGGAATACCGCCAGCGGTATGTGACGACCGCCGGGCTGGAGACCCAGGTCTCCAGCCCGGCGGTCGTTACCGCCGTGGCGGTCGGAACGGTGAAGCGGCGGCTGACCATGGCGGTAACCGCCATGGTCAGAATACATGAAAAAAGACCGCCAGCCTGTTGGCGGTCTTACCGCCGCTTCACCGCCGACCGCCAGGGTCAGAATGACCCCCACTGTCAGATATGCCATCTGGAAAAAAAACTGCCTCGGATTGGCTTCCAGTCAAGTATTGTCAGTTGTACCCTGAGCTTTTGATTCTTAATCGTATGGCTCTATATGGGGTGGTGGATGCTAGCTCTTCCACCAGACCATGACTTAGCCTTGATTGCAGTGATATCCAAACACAGTCAATCCTCAGACTTGCTTGCTGCATACCAACCGATTTTTCTCATTAACATTGATATTAAACTCTTTGCTAAAGTGTTAGCTAACCATTTACAGTGTACCTTGCCATACCTGGTACACCCCGATCAACGAGCTTTATGCTGGGGCATATCACCCTTCGTTGTATTTGAAGGGTCCAGGTGGCTCTTTCTCAAGCCCATGGCTGCCACACCCATCGGCTCTACTCTTAATTGACTTTGAGAAGGCCTTTGACTCTATTGATTGGTCCTTCTTGGATGTAGTTTTGGAGAGAGATGGTTGATTGCCTCACTTCTGTAGACTCAACAAACTTTTCTATTCCCATCCGCTACCACAGGTTCAGGTGAACAGAACACTTTCTGCTCCTTTTTTGACCTAGAGGAGTACCCAGCTGGGCTCCTGGCTTTCCCCTCTTATGTTGTCCTTGCTATTGAGCCCCTAGCATGTGTTATCCATTGTGATGTACGAATGCAGGGCTGGAAGTGGGACTCTAGACCTAAGTTCGTTTTATGCTGATGATGTGCTCCATTCTCTTGGGGACCCACAGTCCTCAAGTCTGAGGTGTTTGGCGATACTGATGCTTTAGGAGGAGGACTCGGGGACTCTGTCAATAAGGCTAAGTCCTTCTGGTGCCTCTTACTGGCATTTCAGAGGACAACTTATAGAACACCAGCATTCCTATCTGTCACCTTTTCTTTCAGTACCAGGGTGTAGATAGTTCTATGCTTCCAGAGCTGGCGTGGAGTCATAACCTGTCCCCCCTCTTTGCTTCTACAAAGCAGGACTTGCAGAAGGTGCAGCATCTCTCGCTTCACATCATGGACCGAGTGGTTCTCTTTAAAATGATGGTGCTACCTTGATTCCTTTACGTGTTTCAGAACTTTCCACTCCCCCTCGCTAAGGCTTGGTTTCATACTTTAGAAGCCACAGTCCATGCTTTTCTGTGGGCTGGTGGGCACCCCCAGATTGCCCATGTTAACTGCTGACTGTTGCCCAATGATGACAGCTTAAGAGCGGCTGATCACTACTGCTAATATTTAGCTTTGCAAGTGACAGTCCTGAATGGCTGGCTCACTTGGGGTGGGATGTTCCAGCAGATCGGGCAGAGCTGTCTCTGCTTAGCCTTTATAGGGTCATGGGATACTTTATGGGGTTCCACATTCTTACTCCCTCCCTCAGGTTAACATGGTGGTATTCTTGGCCTGGAGGGTGTCATAGAACCTTGGGGGCCAGGATCGAAGGCTCAGCAAACTGCCCCTTTATGGTAGAGTATTTGGCTACACCATACAGTGGGCCTGGAGAGATTCTCCCATTGGGACTGGATCGGGATTATTCACTTGGGGGATGTCTGGGCTAGTGTTCACCTGTTGTCATTCCGGGAATTAGGAAATTGCTTCCAGATTTTCCACACCCAATTTCACAGATATCTTCAGTTGCAGCATGCTTTTGCTGCAAACATTCTGCCTGGCAAACCAACTCCTGAGTTCAGTCCTCTTGAGGCCTGGCTGCTGAATGGGGAGCTTGCCTCCATCCGCTTTTTTACACTGAAGCAGAAATGGAACAGCTGTAGGATTAAATGGATTGGAGGGAGGCCTGCTTGCCACCCAGAGAGCTTGCTATAGCCACATGCCTGCACCTGGTATAACTTACCTATTTATACATTACATACATGACCCCTGTCAGGTTGCATTGGGCTGGTAGATTTCCCCATTTGACCTGCTTTCTCTGCACAGCCCCAGGTTCAGATTTTGTTCCATGTGGTGGGGTCTTGCCCTGGCCTGACCTGTTATTGGAGGGGAATATAGCATGAACTCTCCTTCATTTTGGGTAATTCCCTCCAGCGTACCCCTTGTATTCCCTTACTGGTGTTGATTGATGGCTTTGATAGTTGCCAAAAGGGGACATAGTACAGTAATGGGTATCCCCACATCCCCCTACCCTGAAAGAGTGGCAAATTGTGGTAGACTGGTGTGCCCAACATAAACTGCCTATAGAGACGGCCCATCGTTGTCCGCAAAAGCACCAGCGGATCTTCGGCAGGTGGCAGGACTATTATGGATAACAAGAAAATCTGATTGAATTGTGGTCGATTTGATGCGAGATGTGAGGATTGAAGTAGTGGCCTGGAATTCTTGTTGTGTTGTTTGTGTTCACATGGAAAATAATAGAAATTGGGTTATCAAAAAACAATTATTATTTAATAATATTTCTTTTTCATAAAACATTACTAACCAAATCTCCTATTATACCCTTCAACACAAATAAAATTAAAAACATCTTGTTAAAAATGTAATAAAGATAATAAATTATAGAATCAAAAATGTTATTAATCTTAAAGTATATAAATATATTTAACTATTTTAAGTAAAAGGTAAGATAATTAACAAATTCATGTATTAATATAAACACTAAAAGCAATAAATAATTATAAAAATCCAAAGAAATGCAAAATTATTGTATTAAAGAATTAATTATAATTAATATGTACTTTAAACAAAATGTACCCAATGCAATCCCAACATCCAAAAAAATAGTATAATTAGAAAAAGTAAACAAATAATTACATAATTTAAAATGTATTAAACATATAAAAAACTGTTGTTTAGAAATTAACATAAGTTAACACAATCGATAGATCAATCAATTAATACCAATTGCTATACATTTTTTTAAAAGTCTAAACACGCAGTCCCCCAAGACATCCCAGCAAAGTGTGAAAACAACATATAGAACTTAATTAAAAAATGAATATACAAATAAATAATAATCAAATCTGTTCAATAATTAACAAATTAATCAATTACCATCAATGAATACATAATTTAATAAACCCAAGCTCCCTAAAAGATACATTCATGCTCCTGTTATAAACAATAGACGTACATTGACACCAAAAATATTTTTTGTTCCAAGGAATATCATACAAACTTTTCAATAGATCCTTAGTGTTGCCCTGTGAAGCTCGAATCTGAGGACTATGATACCCTAGATAATCCTAAACCTTACACTCACGTTTTGCTGATGACAAGATACACATGCAATCTGGACTTTTGTGGAGGCCCTATGTCCATACTGGAAGGTTTCATGCTGGAATGGTTTTTAAGTATCGCTGCGGCATGACTGCACTATGAAGTGTTGGGAATGGTGGCTAAAGCAATCAATGAGAGTGTTGAGCAATGCATCCATCTCTCTACCTACCTGTGAACAAGCTGTCAAGCTTTATATTACATATGTATTGCGGCACACTGACCTTCCTTTAAGGTGGTTAAGGGAAAGCCATCACCCAGTTCCTCTGGTATTGATGTTTTTAAAGGCATGTATAGCATTTAATAGTTACAGTATTTTCCACGGTGAAAGCACATACAGCTACCAGCATCCGGTAGGAAGTCAGTACCAAAATCTACAAATGGCTTTATGCCAGGGATCTCAGGATTAGATTTGTTCTCAATGAAAATGACAGTAACATTGCCAAAGCCACAGCAGGTGAAAGATATTTCAGAATAGTCTGTTTAGATAATTGTATCAACCTGACTGTGGTGTAGGGCTTCCTCAAGAAGGAAAAAGTGGTTTACACCTTACAGGTCAACAGTGAGAGGAATTGCACACATTTCAGCCATCTCTTTAAAGCAGGTGCTTGAGGCTCATTTAGCGTGCTAACAAAGTACCTGTAAACACTCTCATACAGGAGGGCCCAACCCATTGGAACTCCAGGCTGCATGCTGCAATACCTGTTTTAGCCCTAGAAGTCTGTGAATAATTATGGGGTACATGGAGGAAGTTGATGCTACTGCCAAAAACATGTGACTGGATGTTGAAAATAAATGGGTTTCAGTTAAGGGTGAGTGAAACCTGCATAATTGGCTGAAGCATAATTTTGCTAAATTACAACAAAAGGCATCTCTCACTCAAGAAATTACTCGAACAGTCCATTCAAGTAAACATTAAACTCAAAAATGTAATTTTGAGTTGCTTCTAAGTCACTCGATTTGAAACACTGCCGCTCACATTCAGATTTGTAATTTTGTGCTAAAAAATTACCCAAACAGTCTTCCTGGGTAAAAAATCTACCTGAAATGCCTCTTGCATTCAAAAGTTACCTGAGCAGAACATCTTCCCTTAAAACTAAAATTACACAAAGTGACATAATGGTGTAATTATGATAATTGTACGCAAATTATGATACACAAAATATCCAAAATAATACTAATTACTCTGGCATAATTCTAATTTCCAGGCCTAATTTAATGGAGAACCTTGTCAAAAGATCACAGTTCCTAAACCCTTCCAGATTTTGATGTGGGAAGTCAACAAGGAAGACTGAATCATGAGCTAAGTCAATCCATTGTTGCACTTGTTGTGGTCCCATTGTGGAGGGTGGAAGAAACATTTATCCATGTTAATGGAAAGGAAGATGGTTTGGCCAAGATAGTAAATCTGTATCTAGATTCAAATAAAAGGGTGCAAAAAAACAAATGTGGACTCTATATTGCTATATTGAATTCAGGGTACAAACATGAGCTATCTATTTTCATTTATTTTTCAGTAAATAGATATGTCTATATATAAGAATTGGATCACTAAGCAAACATTTGAAATGGAAGACAGCAACTTTGAGGCCACAGAAGAACTGAAGTGCTGTCTTCATCAACCCCTAGCGAGCACACTGATGGCCCCTTTAGCAGTTTGCAATGGTGGGGCTCTTGGCAATCACTATTGCAGGTCACGATTCCTGCCACAAAATCAACACCAGCAGTATCACCAGAACGATCCACTATGCTGGATTGATTTTTGATAGTTCTATGCCTTAAATCAACAGCATAGATGAAAGAAACTTTGGAGCAGCAAATGTTAACTATCACAATAGAGAAATGTTACTGGAGTATTCAAATAACCAAACATGAGTTGTAGTTAATCAGGCCATTAATCTGCTGGCTTTGTTAAATGGAACAGTGCCCAGAATGTTGCAGGCTGGCTTAAAATATCTAGCATGTTCAGTAGCCAAGAATCCTCTAAGCAGGTTTTCAGTGCAGCTGCATGTCCTGTAGTCAAACATCCTCTAAGAAGGTTTTCAATGCAGTTCACCGATTGGTAAAATCATGTGTAAAAATTAACAGACAAACAAATCTACTGGTTCAGTCACCTAATCACACAAATGCTATCTGCAAGGTCCCACATCTTGCACCTCACACAATTTAAAGGAATCTTGAAGGAGCCCAAAGATGCCTGGGATATTCCATTTTTCCTTTTCACTTTTTGCCCATCAACCCATGACTACGAAAGAAGGGTGACAGCCCAGCAGCTGAATGATCTGCTATAATACTGTTTTTATGCCACAGTGTTCAGACCCGCACCAGCCTCCCTTTTGCCCGCTGCACAGGAAAAGATGCCATCAAACAAACCCCTCCATAAGGGCTACACCCACATCTGCAATCGTCCAGATGAAATCCCATGAAGTCACACAAACCCAATCTGAAAGCAGACCTAAACTTTTATGACGTCTATTCCCTAGTATAAATACAACCTCTCAAGGAATTACTAAGCCTTGAATTCCGATGTTAAAAAAAAGGTCCTGTCCTGTATAGTAGGTTTAAGCTTGGCCAGGTTCATTAGATAGACTTGCGCACCCTTGTTTTAAAAGGTTGAATTATCTGGCTGAGATGCCATCTTCTCTCAACAATAAAATGACAAAAATCAGGCCTCACAAAAAATATGCAGCCCTCAAAAGATTGTTTCTGATCCAGTTGAGCCAGGTCAAAAACCATATGGTGCAGCAGAAAATTACCAAAGTATAAGAGTTTTGCCCTCAACTTACCCTCCCTCCTGTGACCCCGGGAGTTCTGATTAAAGGGAAACGTATGAGCTTGTTGAACCTCAACATCCCAGTTCCACTCTAAAAAGTTCTGGGAAAGCTCCTATAATGAGCCCCACAATATATTTGGGAGTGTCTGCTCCTTTCAAGCCTTCAGGAATGCACAACACGCTATGATTATTTAGTCTGAGTCTCTTTTCAAAATTCTCCAATTTCCACTAGGTATCAGACATTTGAGCCTCAAGCGAGCCTGTTGCCCTTTTATGGGCTGCTGCCTTAGTCTCCAAAGTTACAATCCTACTTCCAACTTCCATCATCCTCTATGAAAGTTCAGAGCAGGTCTTGGCTACCCAGCGGACAGCACCATGCAGCTTCCGATAGGCAGATTGGCCATAATACTTTGATCAATTGCTTCAAGTGAGACAGTCAATAGAATTCTGAACCGTATTACTACCCCTGGGGTGTCTCACTCCAGGCTCCAGACACAGCAGTTCTGAATAGTCCCAGAGCAGTTAATGTCCCTTGGGCCCTGCCTTTGATTCTCCCTGTTGCAGGCCCCATTTCTTCCTCACTGTGCCAGATAGAGCAGAGTGCACCTCGGAAGGTCCCATCCCTCGTTTCTCAAATGGCCTACTCACATCCCTTGATATACTCCGAGAGAGTTCTCCCTGCAGTGTCCACCAGTTACCTCCAAGTCCTCATCTCACCAATCTGATTGGTCTTATAAAGAACAGAAGTGATATCCCGAATCTGCATTTGTGTGTGGCCTTGTTTGTAAGCATTCAGCACCAGCTACAAGATCATCTTACTACATCCCATCACGAGGATCTGGGGTGTATCCCCATCCACACCACAGTTAGCGCTTCCAACTGTGTCCCCTGCTTCAATATTGGATGTCTCCAACACCGCCAATAAAGTCGCTGTGGCCTCTCCTGTTATCTCCTCTGACTTACCCAGCCACTTAGAAGAGACAGTCCCACCGGGAGCTGGCATCTATATTGTAGGCTTCAACTCGGAGATTGCAGCTGGACCCAGCCTCTCCACATCGCCACCTGGGATCAGCTGAGCTGAGTCAGATCCCGCAGTGCACGGGGAAGCCGCCACAAGGTGAGTCTAGGGGGTAGAATCTATACTCTCCATGCCCTGGCCAGATCTGCATCTGATTAAGCTGGTTGGATTGAGTGGGTTTTCTAAAGAAGCCAGAAACTGATCCTGTGGTTGTCCCTGATTTGCTTGGCTTAGCAGGGCAGCAACCACCTGCTTCAGAACTCTGTCTCCCTGCAGTTCTCTTTGCCGAGGCTCCCTCTAACCACTGAAGTCCTAAAGCTGTTCCAGCCACCAATGTGCCAGTACCACTGCCACCGCCTTGGGGTTTAGGGCCTCTCATACTCTTCGGAGCCATTGCTGCTGCCTAGTAGCATCTTAACCTTGCACGTACCCAGCGCAGTTCCCCCATGGCTAAGACAGCAGCTAGCTAAAAGTATGCTGATAAGCATAGACCATACTCCATAACCTCCGGAGGGTAA
Organism: Pleurodeles waltl; assembly: GCF_031143425.1. Taxonomy (NCBI): domain Eukaryota; kingdom Metazoa; phylum Chordata; class Amphibia; order Caudata; family Salamandridae; genus Pleurodeles; species Pleurodeles waltl. Next base: position 517,948,180 of record NC_090436.1, read on the forward strand.
ATACAGAAGCAAAAGAAAACCGTAAGTTGTATTGGATAGAAAGGAGGACCAAATGACCATCATCAGATACCTGCCATCTTGCCCTCTGTCACTAAAGAATGTTAGGGGAGGGGTTGCCTGGTTTATACTGCCTTGTATATGTTTTGGTGACAGGAGCAGCACAGACTGCATGCGATAAGGCTAGCTTGGGAGCGGAATGGAAGGGGGACACATCACCACTAACTGACTGACCTGGGTGGTCCAGCTGCTTCCAGTGGATGGCGGGAGGGTTAGGGGAGAGGGGGCTTTCTGGGGGATACAGGGCAGGGGGGGGATGGGGTGGGATAGGGCCAGTAGGGAGAATGCCTATTGGTGCTCGACATAGCAGGCATAAACAGTTGAAATATAAAGATAATAGGAATAATAAATGGGATATCAAGGAGATCCTTCCAGAACAGGAACATAAGCAGAAGCAGATGCAGGGATATCCTGGCACTTCTTTTTATGGCATTACGTCTGTCTAATGCTGTCTAGTGTTGGGTGGTTTGAAAGAAGGTGCAACTAAAAGGATAGAGAATAGCGGAGAATAAGCTACAAATTTGTACAATTAACGCTTGTGGCCTTAAGGATAGGGATAAAAGGAGAAGGGTGGGATTGGGCCTAAATGTCCTGAAGTCTGACTTAGTATGGAGACTCTAATCACTTGGGATAAACGAGGACTGTTCAAAGGAAAATTGGCTTGTCACTTTTGGTGTGTACATGGCAAGGCTTGACATCACTAGGCGTGGCTATCCTTGTAAATAAATTAGGCTGCCCTGTTTGCCGTAACGTTTTGGATAATTTTGGCAGATTGGTCATTCTAGAATGAGGTTCCGGCTGTAGTCGGTTTATGCTGTGTTCGGTTTACGGCTCCAATGTGGACGAGGCTGACATTTTTAATTTTTGGGACACAGAATTGACCTCATGCCGGTCCCTCTCATTCTATGTGGTGATTTCAGTATCCATCTACACATGACAAATGGTCATTCACCAACTCAATTATATACTGGGAGTAAGCCTGCTGTTTATAGAACATTGCAGTGGTTGATAAAAGATCAGGGACTAATAGATTTGTGGGACAGACGCAGGGATCCGGGCTTTCCATTCTTCTCCTACTTGCATAGTAAGATGGTACAATTAAATTACTTGTTGTAAGAGTCACCAGATCCTCGGAGTCCTTGCACGTTCCCAACACTTCCACCACAAGACAGCTCCAATACTCTGATTAGATTTATCACAGAGTCTAAGAGAGTCCAAGTGGGGAAAAGGGGATTAGGACGGGAACAGCTGGGAAGGAGACCTGTAGGAAGCAAAAGGTTAAAACACAACATCAAAATTACATCTCATGAAATCAATACCATGCTACAACTCTAAGCTTCGTCTTTTCCGAAAAAACATGAACAACCCTGGAATAATCCTAAAACTGACTAGGCTTTAGATGACCGAATACCTGAGGAGGAAACAGGAAAAGTTAAATAGGACTTTCATATTCAAGTACTTTCTTTAGCATGAGAATCAGGAAACACTCTGAGCAATTTCTAAACAACCATATGAATCTCCTTTTATGAATACATATCAGGAACACACAGCATTACATCTAAAATTCTGGTATTATTGTGTTCATCTCAGAAAAAACATTTGGAAGTAAATTGCGCACATTGCAGATTTTTATATGAGTATTAAACACCATAAAGGTTTGTGCACCATGAAATCACACAACGTAGATTCAAGGAATAAATCACGCGACGTGTCAACTTGAAATGCTACCAAGAAAATGTCTTAGAATGGTAGCGCACAGTAACTTACATTATTTATACACAAGGAAAGAATTGCGTGTCTTGCCGATTCAAATGCCACCATACAAATGCCAAGAAATAGTAGCACACAATGAACAGCATGAAAAGCACTCAGTGAAAGAATCGCGCGCCTTGTCGATTCAAATGCCACCATACAAATGCCAAGAAATAGTAGCACACTATGAACAACATGAAAAAACACTCAAGGAAAGAATTGCGCGTGTTGCCGATTCGAATGCCACCATGTAAATGCCAGAAAATGATAGCGCACAATGAACAGCATGAATTACACACGAGAAGTGAATCGCGCGTTTCGCCGATTCGAATGCCACCATGTAAATGTCAAGAAAAGATGCTCATGAAACGAGTTGCACGTCTTGCCAACTCGTAAAACATCATGTAAATGTCAAGAAATATCAGCGCGCAATGAACAATAATGTAATAACGAAGTCAAATCTTTATGGAATAAATTGCGCGTCCTCCCTATTTGCAAACCACTATACAAATGTCAAAAAATGACAGCGCACAAGTAATCTGTTATTCATTTAAGAATTAAAAGCAAGAATATGAAGATTCTCAATTACGGTGTTGGGAAATGTCAAAACACCGTCTTACCGCCTGGAAACTGTGATCACCAATGAGAGATGAGTGCAGAAGACTGGAAAATCCAAATAGGCCGCCGGGACAGGAGCTCAGGAAGAAGCTGCTGCTCTGCACCGGGGACCTCTGAATAGTGAGCACTGGAAGTTGGGATGACTCTTTTTTATAGAGTCTTGGCCCAGCATAGAACCACGCCCAGGCATGTTGCAGGGAAAGTCTCCAGAAGGCCCTGGAAAGGGACCACACCCTAACACACTCTGAATGTCTGCAGCAATACATTGTAAATGTACAGTATTTATAAGCGCCTTAAAAATGAATCTTTTGGATGGAATTCTGCAATGCAAAAGGTTAAACAATAACATATCATCACAATGCATAAATTACTTTATCTTGCAAGTGTTGGGTTTTTGCATTCTAGATGCCCGTAGAGCGCGCACTGTCCTGGTGTTGACAGTACTCCCCTCTCCCAGGCGCGCTCTAGGGCCTGGTTTATCTGGATTGAGAAGATGAAAGCATCTCACAAGTACTGGAGCATGAACATCAGATGCGGAAACCCATGAATTACTTTCAGGGCCATAACCTTTCCATGAGATTAAGTACCATAGGTTACGCCCTCTCAGTTTAGAGTCCAACACTTTCTTGACTTCATATTCTTCTTCTCCCTGTACTAGAACAGGAGCTGGATGAGGGCGGACCTTTTGGACTGCCTTTTTTAAGAGGGAAGTATGGAACACAGGATGAATCCGTAATGATTTTGGCAATTGTAGTTTATAGGTCACAGGATTGATTTGCTGAAGAACAGTGTAAGGACCTATAAATTTGGGGTTGAACATGTGCTTAATCTTGAAGTCTATATGTTTTGTGGAAAGCCACACTTTGTCACCAGGTTGATACTGCGGTCCCTCACAATGTTTCTTGTCATAATGCTTTTTGTATTTTTGTTTGGCTTTTTCTAAATGTTGTTGAATCGATTTCTGAGTTTGATGCAAATGTTGAATGATTTCTGACACAGCTGGAGTGGGAGAGCTTTCTTGAGGAATTGTGATGGGCAAGGTGTCAGAATGATAGCCAAACAAACCAAAGAAGGGTGTAACGCCAGTAGAAGTGTGGAAGGAGTTGTTGTAGGCTAACTCAGCTAACCAGAGCATTGATGTCCATGAATTAAGTGCTTTTTCAGCGTAAGCACGTAGGTATTGCTTCAAAGTCTGATTTAGTCTCTCCGTTTGACCATCTGTTTGAGGATGGTGGCTAGTAGATAGGGTAGATGTCACTTGGAGTGTTTTACACCATGTCTTCCAGAAGTTGGAGGCAAATTGCGATCCCCGATCGGAGAGGATCACTTTTGGCAGTCCATGATAACGAACCACTCTATTCAGTAAGATAGTTGCCAGTTCACTAGAGGTGGGTAATTTCTTACAGGCAATGAAATGTCCATATTTCGTGAGACTATCTACTACCACCAGAATTACTGAATGCTGTTGAACCACTGGAAGACCTGTAATAAAGTCTAAAGAGATGTGTTCCCACGGACGACTTGGGGTTGGGAGTGGGTGTAACAACCCTTTCGGTTTTGAATGACTTGTTTTAGTGCGAGCACAGACTTCGCAGTTGTTTACCATTGTTTTTACATCCTTTGCTAAGGTAGGCCACCAAAAATAGCGTTGGATTAATTCAAGAGTTTTAGGAGTACCAGGGTGACCTGCTGTAGGTATAACATGCAACCAATGAAACACTATCTTGCGAAGTTTGGTAGTGGGCACGAACAAACGAGCATCGTAAAAGGGTAATCCTTGCTTGATTGATCTTTTCGGATCTGCTTGGGCCCACGTCTGCCATTTTTCAACAGTGAATGAATTGCGGATGTCTTCAAAGAAATCTTCTGTTTTTATGATACATAGGACCTTGTCAGGAGCAATGATAGCTCTGGAGGTTTGAACTGCAGGCAATGTGGTAGACTCTTGGCAGGACAAGGCGTCAGCTTTGCGATTATCTTTACCAGGCCGGAAGGTTACCACAAAATCAAACTCAGCAAAAAACAGCATCCAGCGTAATTGCCGAGGAGTCAAAAGTCTGGCAGAACTCATGAATTGAAGATTGCGATGATCAGTATATACTGTGACAGTATATTTAGCTCCCAACAAATGATGTATCCATTCTTTAAAGGTGTCACGAATTGCCAGAAGCTCTTTTTCAGCAATGACATAGTTCTGTTCGGCTTCGCTCAACTTCCGAGACATGTAAGCTACAGGATGAAGCTGACCAGTGTCTTTGTTTCGTTGTGACAAGACTGCTCCTATCGCCACATCTGAAGCATCAGCTTCCACTATGAAAGGTCGATCCGCATCTGGATGAGTCAAGACTGGGGCAGTGGAGAAAGCTTCTTTCAAAGTTGAAAAGGCTTGGTCTGCTTCGGGGGACCATACAAATTTTTCTTTCTTTCTTAATAACTTAGTAATTGGAGTTACTGTCTGGGAGAAATGATTGATGACCCTCCGGTAAAAATTTGCAAAGCCCAGGAAACATTGTACATCACGAACAGTCTTTGGGATGGGCCATTCAGATACGGCTTTTACTTTCCTTTCTGCCATCACCATACCTTGAGGGGTAAGGATAACCCCTAAAAACTCAACTGTGGTAACATGAAACTCACACTTGGTTAGCTTGCAATATAAATGGTGTTTACGAAGGGCTGTCAAAATGTTCTTGACATGTTGAACATGTTCATTCTCATTGTCTGAGTAGATCAAAATGTCATCAATGTAAACTATGGCAAAGATATCGAGGTACTCTCTAAGAACGTAATTTAAGAAAAATTGAAATGCTGCTGGAGCATTGCACAGACCAAAAGGCATGACGGTGTATTCAAAAAGGCCATATCTTGTTTTGAATGCTGTTTTCCATTCGTCACTCTCTCTCATTCTGACCAAATGGTAAGCACCTCGAAGATCAAGCTTCGTGTAGATTTTTGCTTTCTTTACTTGTTCCAGTAAGACCGGAATTAGAGGCAAAGGATATTTGTTCTTGATGGTGATTTGATTCAAGCCCCTATAGTCGATACAAGTTCGAAGCTCTCCGTTCGCTTTTGGAACAAAAAACAAAGGAGAAGCTGTGGGAGACTTAGAGGGGCGGATGAAACCATTCTCTAAGAATTTATCCAAGTATTTTCGTAAATGTTGATTTTCAAATTCTGACAGGGCATACACACGACAGTTGGGAAGTATCCCCCCTGGGACTAGATCAATTTGACAGTCATAAGATCTATGAGGAGGTAAGTTCTCTGCTTCCTTCTCATCAAATACATCTTCATAAGACGAATACTGTTTGGGCAACTGAACTTCTTTCTCTGCAGCGGTAGCTACCTAAGAATGGCGAACTTCCGATTCTTGAGTCCTTTGGAGACAATGTTCTTTACATAGCACTGATGAGAACATGATTTTTCGTTCAGCCCAATTAATCTCTGGATTGTGATGAGTTAACCATGGCAAGCCAAGGATGATCCCATACTGGGGAGCATGGATCACGTCAAGGATGAGTTCCTCTTTATGTTTCTTTCTTTGATTTTTACCTTCACAAATTATTGTCAAGGGGACAGTCTGAAGAGTTATTGGACCTCCAGTCAAGAGTTTTCCATCAACTGCCTGGATGGTTTCTGGAGTCTTCTTTTCAATACATGAGATCCCCCATGCACGAACCAATTGGGCGTCAACAAAGTTTCCGGTAGCCCCAGAGTCGACTAGAGCCTTCTTGAAATAGGTCTTTTTGTTGACCTGAACTCTTATTCCCAATTTTAGATGTTTGGATTGTGAAGGATCCACGGTGACACCCAAGAGCAACCCTTCTCTGCAACTTGGGTGCTTTAGATTTTCCAACTCGACTGATGCATTGGTTGCAACTTTCTGAACTGGGCCTCGCTTGCTCTTTGTTTTGATTGGACAATCTTTGGCGAAATGACCTTTCTGCCCACAATAGAGACATTGCCCATTTTTTCTGCGTAGGTCCTTTTCGTCTTTGGTCAAAGGTCTCCTGATGGTTCCAATTTCCACGGTTCCGGCGTTCTTTCTCTCTGAGTTCTTGGGTCTTTGTTATCATGAGCATGCCAAGAATGTTTTTCAGTCTTATTACGCGTTCCTTTTCGTTCATTTAAACGATGATCAAGCCTCAAGACAAGGTTTATTAAATCTTGACAGTTTGCAGGTTGTGGGTCGATTTGCGCAAAGATGTCTTTTAGCTCCTCTTTGAGTCCCCTGTAAAACAAGACCGCTTGTTTTTCTTCAGGCCAGGATGTCTCAGCAGCCAGCCGATTAAAGTTGGCTAAATATGACACTAAGTCCTGATTCCCTTGGCGTAAGTCTAATAATTCACAATCTGCTGACTGTGTTACAGTTCTACGATCGAAAACTCTCTCATATTCACGAACAAATTTTTTCCAGTTGTACAACAGGGGACTATTTTTACGCACAAGAGGAATAGCCCAAGAAGCTGCATCTCCAGACAGATATGACAACAAGAAAGCTACTTTAGACTGGGCATCGGGGAAAGTATGTGGTCTGCAGGTGAAGTGAAGTTCCACTTGAACCAGAAATGATTGCGCTTTCAAGGGATCACCTGAGAAGCGTTCTGGGGGAGCTAAAGGAATGGCTGAAGGAACATTGAGGGAAATGTTAGTCGGACTCCCTCCAGAAGTCTGAGAAGAAGTACCTGGCCAAGACACACCTGTGGGACTTTGTTCTTTCTTCTCAACCTTATTCTGTAACTGACTCACCCTCTCAGCTAGACTATTTGTCAAATCCTTTGATGATACCACTTCTGACTGGAGCTGGGTGATAGCCTTGACTAGCTCGTCCAGTGTGGCCATGCTGAGAACATACACAAACCAGGAGGATAATAATTTGTGGGCTCACTATTCTGTCAGAGTCACCAGATCCTCGGGGTCCGTGCACGTTCCCAACACTTCCACCACAAGACAGCTCCAATACTCTGATTAGATTTATCACAGAGTCTAAGAGAGTCCAAGTGGGGAAAAGGGGATTAGGACGGGAACAGCTGGGAAGGAGACCTGTAGGAAGCAAAAGGTTAAAACACAACATCAAAATTACATCTCATGAAATCAGTACCATGCTACAACTCTAAGCTTCGTCTTTTCCAAAAAAACATGAACAACCCTGGAATAATCCTAAAACTGACTAGGCTTTAGATGACCGAATAGCTGAGGAGGAAACAGGAAAAGTTAAATAGGACTTTCAGATTCAAGTACTTTCTTTAGCATGAGAATCAGGAAACACTCTGAGCAATTTCTAAACAACCATATGAATCTCCTTTTATGAATACATATCAGGAACACACAGCATTACATCTAAAATTCTGGTATTATTGTGTTCATCTCAGAAAAAATATTTGGAAGTAAATTGCGCACATTGCAGATTTTTATATGAGTATTAAACACCATAAAGGTTTGTGCACCATGAAATCACACAACGTAGATTCAAGGAATAAATCACACGACGTGTCAACTTGAAACGCTACCAAGAAAATGTCTTAGAATGGTAGCGCACAGTAACTTACATTATTTATACACGAGGAAAGAATTGCGCGTCTTGCCGATTCAAATGCCACCATACAAATGCCAAGAAATAGTAGCACACAATGAACAGCATGAAAAGCACTCAGTGAAAGAATCGCGCGCCTTGTCGATTCAAATGCCACCATACAAATGCCAAGAAATAGTAGCACACAATAAACAACATGAAAAAACACTCAAGGAAAGAATCGCGCGTGTTGCCGATTCGAATGCCACCATGTAAATGCCAGAAAATGATAGCGCACAATGAACAGCATGAATTACACACGAGAAGTGAATCGCGCGTTTCGCCGATTCGAATGCCACCATGTAAATGTCAAGAAAAGATAGCGCGCAATGAACAACAAAGTTAAATGCTCATGAAACGAGTTGCACGTCTTGCCAACTCGTAAAACATCATGTAAATGTCAAGAAATATCAGCGCGCAATGAACAATAATGTAACAACTAAGTCAAATCTTTATGGAATAAATTGCGCGTCCTCCCTATTTGCAAACCACTATACAAATGTCAAAAAATGGCAGCGCACAGGTAATCTGTTATTCATTTAAGAATTAAAAGCAAGAATATGAAGATTCTCAATTACGGTGTTGGGAAATGTCAAAACACCGTCTTACTGCCTGGAAACTGTGATCACCAATGAGAGATGAGTGCAGAAGACTGGAAAATCCAAATAGGCCGCTGGGACAGGAGCTCAGGAAGAAGCTGCTGCTCTGCACCCGGACCTCTGAATAGTGAGCACTGGAAGTTGGGCTGACTCTCTTTTATAGAGTCTTGGCCCAGCCTAGAACCACGCCCAGGCATGTTGCAGGGAAAGTCTCCAGTAGGCCCTGGAAAGGGACCACACCCTAACACACTCTGAATGTCTGCAGCAATACATTGTAAATGTACAGTATTTATAAGCACCTTAAAAATTAATCTTTTGGATGGAATTCTGCAATGCAAAAGGTTAAACAATAACATATCATCACAATGCATAAATTAATTTATCTTGCAAGTGTTGGGTTTTTGCATTCTAGATGCCCGTAGAGCGCGCACTGTCCTGGTGTTGACACTTGTCTGTCTCTATGGCACTGACTGGTCAGGCCATAATAGAGGGATACCCAAGGGTTCTCTCTGATCATACCCATTGACATTGGAAATTTCAGCGTCTGGCATTGTTAAGCCTTGGGGGTGTTGGACTTTTGACAAGAAACTTCTGTTGAATGCTATGTAGCTAGATCATATGCGTAAATGGATCTCAGAGTCTTTAGAAAATAATTGAGGGACAACTATGGATGGTCTGGTATGGGACAATTTAAAGGCTGGGATATGGATGGAAACCCTTAGCTTCAGCTTATTTCAACAAAACCAGAAACAAATGGAGATACAGGGGCTATGTAAGAAATTATCTTTAGCAGAGGAGAACTTGACTTAGCTACTGACTAAGGCATTTAATACCCAGGGGGTCCAGCAAAAGATAGCCATTTTAAAATCAAAAGCCAATCAATACTTTAGCAGAGAGGTCACTGTCAAATTTTACCAATATAGGTTAGAGTATTACGAGTATAGGGAGAATACCGGAAGACTTTTAGCAAAGCAGAATACACAAAAGGAGATGGAAGGGAGAATATTTGATATAACAGACATGGAAGGTAGGACATTTTAAACTCTATCCAATATTGTTAGGGTTTTTTAGAAATGTGTATGAAATTCTCTTTACTGAAGAATTGGAACCCCCAGTAGAAGGGTATAAGTGTCTACTTGTGGACTTGGAGAAGGTTAGTATAAATAAAGCAGAGCAGGCCTTCCTGGATGCTCCAGTTTCTTTGGAGGAGGTTTGTGAGGCCATTAATTCCCTCACCACCAGAAAAGCCACAGGAGTTGAAGTTTTTCAAAACTTTCTTTGAAGAGCTCTGGCAAGGTATGCTTCAAGTTTTTGATCATGCTTCATGGGGGTTTTCCATGGGTTTCCATGGTCGGTGTTGGAGTGGAAATGCTTTGGTAAGTGCTTTACTGAGGCTGATAAAGCACTGTATAAGGCACCTAGGACTAGGCTATAAATAACGGTAGTGTAGTGAGACATTATATAAATCTCAATAGGAACTAGGCAGGGTTGCCCATGTTCACCTCTGCTATTTGCATTCTACATTGATCCCTTCATAGCCCTTCTTGAGAATAGTCTCTGTATTAAACCGTTTGTAGTGAACCAAGTAAAATATAAATTTCTGGCCTATGAAGATGATATAGTGGTGGTTTCAGCTGACCCTTCAGCGGGCCTCCCCGTAATCGAAAATTTAGCTAAACAGTTTGGGGCATATTTAGGCTATAGTCTAAATTAGAGGAATACACAAGTATTATGTACTAAGAAAACCAGATTAAGTGACCAGCGGGTGGTGACAGATGCAGTATATCTTGGCGTCACAGTTACACCAACTCTAGACAATCTGGTAGATTTGAATATGACACCACTGTTGCAAAACATCAAGCATGAACTCGCTAGAATTAACCATCTACATCTCACGCTGCATGGGAATGTAATGTGTTAAAAATGACTTTTTTACTGAAGGTGTAGCACAGTTTTAGGGCCATTCATTTGGAAATTAGCAAGGGGTGGCTGACTAAATTGGCAAATGGATGTTTTAGCTTTCTGTGGGGCTATACGATACCAAGAAGAGTGGCCAAATATATGGTTCTTCCCAAATTGCCAGAGGGATGGACGGTCCCCACTTTATGCTGTATTATGGGGCCTGCATGTTACAACACATGGGTCATTTTAATAACGGGTGGGTCGAATGGAATAAATTTGCCAGAAACTCCATTTATATATGAGATAATATTGGGAAGGAAGGCTAAGGGCTGTCTTTTTAAAAATGTAGAACCCAGTTATTATTGGAAAAACAAATTTAAGATCTTAAGAACGGCATGTAAAGTCTGGCAATAGATTAGGCAAAAGTCAGGCATAACCAAGTTTAATTTCTATACACCCTTATCAGCTTCGTTAGTCTTCCCATCAGAGTTTCAGGATGTAATTGTAAAAACCTGGGCTCAAAAGGGCATTATGGTACCGGGTAACCTGTGTCAGGAAGGCCAACCCCACTCTTTTAGTGAGTTGCAGGAGACCTTTGATGTTATGAGGGCAATTATTTTAAATGTATTCAGATACGAAAGTATTGAGCATGATCTATTCATGGTTAGACACACTTAGGCTTCGGCCTGCTCTGCACTTTATTAAACTATGCATTTGTACTTTTTATTTGTTCCTGTTATGAATCAGCATGATTTCTGGTTCTAGTCCCAGCTCATTCATTTTAGGATCTCCAAGGAGGGATTGAATCGTAATGCTTATGGTGCTCTAATTGATTACTGCTGTCCACTTTTTGTCTGTATAATGCGTGTTCGGGTTTCGCAGACTTGGTTTACAATTTTTTAAGAGACTTGTATATCGCTAATTGTATTAGCTTTGTATATGCTTTTTTCTATGATTTGTCTGCTATGTTTAATGATGGACTAGTGGAGCAAAACCAATAAAAAAGTAAATACTGCTATAATTAATTCACAATGTCTTACTCCAAACCTTATCTTTCTGCAAGGATGCACACGTCAAATACTGTTCAAAATATTGATTCAACTTTTCGGTTTGCCCCCCCCATCTAAACATAATAAGTAATAATGGGAAGTTAGACTCCCTTATCTAATTCTTTACATAAAACAGTCCAAAATCTTGAGGAAGTTATATGGTGTACACAGAGCCGTGCTAATTCCTTTAAAGTGGGTGACATGCAATGACCCATTTTGGTTATATGGTCCATTAAAACCAAACTTACAGTACACTGTTGACTCTTGGGTCATTCTACAACAAAATTCATTGAGATTATGTGCAGGGTGTGGGTAAAAGGGGGTACTCTCTATCTAAGCTCAAACAGAACACATTGAACCATATGTTTTCAAATCAACAAATATAATTGGTCACAAAAATATCTGTTCACTCCTTCTAATGTTTTAGCTACTCCAAGGTGCCCAGCTTTATTAGAATCATGAAGTCAAATCGTAACCTTTTGTATCAACTGAACTGAGGCAAGTATGCAGTTTTCTCTTAAAGCAACAATCCATGTTTCTCTTATCTCCCTTCCAACCTCTGTACATATTCTGACAACAATTTTTAAATATGTACTAAACCTATAGAATCATTGTTTGATGCCTTTGAGAAAAAAATAATCGTGAATCATTCAGATGTTTATGCTCGTTTTCCGGTTGATCTTGTCGCGAAAAGTCATCAGCTTTAACATTAGTAGATGCTAGTCTGTAATTGGAAGATCAGAATCAGAGAGGAACAAAGTTTATCTGAGTTACCTGGGTAATAGTGCCCTAGGTGATTTAATAGATCAGCGGAATTCTGTGATCTTTGTATACCTTTAAACGGTGTTTGGCTACTTACAAATAATACCCCACTCCTCAGGGGTTAATAGTCTGTATTAGATATTATCAGTGCTGGTATAATTTAATTCTGCTGGAGAAATCTTTTGAGAGGAGTGACATAATGAATGAAACTTACTAAGAGCTTGGGTTTCTTAGCAAAAATACACCCCATATAACATGATAAGATGCAAGCATTACAACAATAAATGAATACTCCACATGGAGATGGTGTAAAGTAGGAAGTCTGAAAAGAAGTTCTTTAAAAACGAAATACTTGTACTGGGTCTTTAAATGAAAACTACTCCTTCAGGTAGCAATATGGTAATTGGTCTCACTATTTCAGAAAAAAATGACTATTCCATAAAAGTTAGAATTTTTGCACTTTTTGTTTTTGCAGGCATGGATCTGTGGCACATTTTCCCATTTAGGCACTACTTTGTGACAAGGTTGTTAATGTTAAAAAGTCCCAATATTGCAGAATGGAGTTTTTATCCCAAATCATTCTTAGTAATTTTTAGTCACATATTTATCCGTAACTATGAATGGTCATCACAGACAGTATCAACAGTGGATATTGTGTGTAAAAACACAATTGCATTCCTGCAATGCCATCACCAGAAAGTGATTCAAATGAATGTTTGCATGCACACATGAAATAGGAAACAGAACAAACAGTTATGGCCAACTATCTCACAAATGACCATATTCACAAAGGTACATTTACACATTTAGATGTACTCACATAAAAGTTAAATTTTACACCTAGGAGTAACTTTTCATCATTGCTCAGTATAAAGTTACCCCTAGGATTAAGTTAACAAGTCCCAACCCACTCAAGTCAGAGGTGGAGTCTGTGTTTTTTATGTTCTGTACACTTATGGAGGGGACCTCCGCAACCAAATCACACACACCTGACACCTATTCCCTTCTAACACTATATATACTCCCCACCCTGTATGCTCTGCTTTTTTACTCTTCATCTTTCAGATCCTGTAGCCACTACATTCCTCTGCAATAACACAGACCATCATTTTGAGGAGGAAGCAAAACTTTACTGAGGAGGAGATCACCCGTGCAGTTATGTTTGTTATCATAAAACACTCCAAACAACTCAATGGGCTGCCTTAATCCACCCGCAGTAGAACACAGAAGGCAGCTTTATGTCAGTTGGTGACTTTGTCAATGCATTGGAGGAGGAGACACGTACGATGGGGGATCTTAATAAGAAGTAGTAAGGTGAAAAGAGGTGGGAGCTCCAGGATTTAGCACAAGCCCTCCCTGAAGTGGCACCTAGAACCATCAGGCATCTCATTCTACCCCTTGAAAAGGCTCTCCTCCCCACAATGGGCTGCCTCTTTCAGACAACACTAATGTTGTGCCAGATAAAATCTTAAATCTCTCTAACTAAAAATGAGCCTACAATCACTTAGCCAAATATGTCCTTCCCTGTGCATGCATCTTTTGGGCAACTTGACATACATACCCCTCAAAACGCCCTAGATGTTTCAATTACATTTCATACTGACATTCCTTTGACTTGATTAGTTCCTTCAGTTGGGGTTGGTATAATTGCAAGTGCATCAGGGCAACTCTGGCAGCAACACTGATAGCATAAATACATACATGTGTGTGTAGTTAAGCTATCAGTGTAACTGCTACACTATAGGGGATTTCTATCACTTGTTTTGCTACACCCTAACACTACACTTTACAACGTGTTGTTAATGACATAAATATAGACAAATCTGACCCTGTCATTTATATGTTTAAACCATTATATACTCATATACTTTTTCACTTTTAAGGCCCTGTATTGCTGACTCAGCCACCACCAGTCATAAAATCGAATTCTGCTACTAGCACTGCAAAAAAGCCAATAATGGCACTACACAGCACATGGATTGTAGACTGGTAAGTTCAGTGTCTTCCCTTTCAGGTTTGGATCTTAACTATATCTTTATTTGTGACAGGCAGGGTAGCTGTATGTAGGTATATTTATAAACATTCCTATTTGCACAATGGTGATTATACATCACAATTGTTCTTTAATTATTTTGCCTGATAAAACTCCTCTTAGCCTTGGTATTGTAAGGGAAGCTCTAGAAATGTCTGTTAGGTCTTGCCTTCAGTTGCAGGAGAGGTATACTTGTGAGTCACAAACTTTGTAATTAAACCATCAAAGTATATTCTTCATGTATTACTTAGGATAATTTACTCATCTAAATATGTCTCTTTCTCATCAACGTCTGTCATACCATAGCCCCTTGTGTCCACCTTTAAAACATCAACAACAAAGGCATGAGAGAACATCGTGGCAGCAACAAATAGGCCTGTACCATCCCTCAGAACTTTACCATCCATCAGCCAGGTAAGCCTGGGAACCTCTGATCTTGAATTCTACATTTCATCATTATTCTTTTCACTAATTTAGTTTTTTACATTGCTTGATTTATATAAAAAGTTTAAAGTGTTTTATTGGGGTTATTGTTTTCTGTCAGATGTAAGTGCAAACAGGGGCAGTGTAGCATGTACTGGGCGTGAAAAAGAAAGGTCAGTGAAAACTGATGAGATCAGTAACAGTAGGCCACCAACTACATAAATTCACATATTCAATTCCTGCTGTTAAGGTTATGTCCAGCGGTTGGTGTGGTACATTGGCTGGCCATGGAAGGTCATAGTTTGGCAGTAATTACCCCCAGCCTGTTGGCGGTATTACCGCCACTTTAACAGTCACCACCAATGTCATAATGACCACCTCAGTATCTGACCAGTTCTAGACTGACCAGATATGAGTCCACAATCTTGGCATCTCCAAATGTTAAGATAAAGAGATATACAGTGCTTAACCCAGCAACTTTACTTCCAATTGAAAATGTCGGTTCAGATAAATTGGATGATACAAAAAATGATTGTTTGGAAATTATAGAGCTATGCACAAAACCCAGAGCAGATATTAGAGACACCTGTCTGGAAGACAATGATCAAATTATTTTTGTTGATGGTTCCTGCTTGAGAGATAATGTGGGCACTTTGAGAGCAGGATAAGCAGTATGTACTATCACTGGCATACTGGAAGCTTCATGGCTTCAAGGAGTGTTTTCTGCGCAAGTAGCAGAATTGGTAGCTCTTACTAGAGCATGCCATATTTCGAGTCAGATAAAAGTGACAATCTACACAGATAGTCAATATGGATTCGGCATTGTGCATGAATTTGGCCAAATATGGTCACAGAGAGGTTTTTTTAACTTCTTCTGGTTCACCAATAAGAAATGGTGAAAACATTCATGAGTTGTTATAAGCTGTCCAAAAACCAGAGAAAATTGATATGGTGAAATGCAGTGCACAACAGAGATCACAAGATTACATGTCATTGGGAAATGCATATGCAGATCAAGTTGAAAAGTTTTGTGTCTTGAATGGTATATCTTTCAAAGGAAATTGGGAATTGTTACCTGAAAATGATGAAGTGTATAAGAATTTTACAATCCAAATTATTGATACTTTGGAACAGCTGAAGGCTCTTCAAGATAATGTTTCTAAAGAAGAGCGCAAGGATTGGATCAAGCTTAAATGTGTCCAGAGGGAGGATGATGTCTGAGTGACAGGAGAAGGGAAGGTAGTTTTACTAAATAGTCCAGTGACTCGAATGGCTAGATACTATCATGGTGAAGTGCATATAGGGAGAGATGCAATGGTTCGAAGTTTTAAGCAACACTGGTTTAATCCAAAGTTTAGACAGGTTGCCGAAGCAGCTTGCCATAGATGGCAAAGGAACAGTGGTTAAAATGGGACCTATTGGTATGGCAGGAGGACCATTTAGCAGAATGCAAATGGATTTCATTGAGATGCCTGCATGTGCTGGTTTCAAATATTTGTTGGTGATTTTCAGTCACTGGATCAAGGCTTACCCTACAAAGAGAAATGATAGTCTCACAGTAGCAAAATTCTACTTAGAGAGTTAATTCCACGTTTTGGTTTCCTGGTCTCTTTGGAATCAGATCGAGGAAGGCACTTCAACAATGAAGTGATGAAGTTGCTATGTTAGCTTTAAACATTGAGCAGAAACTCAATTTTAGTTACCACCCAGAAGCTTCAGGACTCGTAGAGCGGATGAATGGAACTCCTAAGTCCAGACTGGCAAAGATGTGTGCATCCACGAACTTGAAATGGCCAGATGCTTTGCCGTTGGTTCTAATGCCAATGAGAAGTACCCCTGACAAGAAAACAGGATTGTCACCTCATGAAATCCTCATGTGTAGAGCTTTGAGACTACCAGCAGTACCTGCAAATGCTCTTCTAAATATTACAGATGACATGTGTTAGACTACTGCAGAGGCCTAGCTGATGTGGTTCGATCTTTTTCTCATTCAGGTGGAAGCAACCACACTTCAACAATCTCAAGGCCAAGGACACACCTGAAGGATGTTGATTGGGTCGTCATTTGTAAGCATGTGAGGAAGTTGTGTTTGGAGCCAAGGTGGAAAGGACCCTAACAGGTGATATTAATCACAACTACAGCCATGAAGTGTGCAGGACTTGCGAACTGGGTACATGCAAGCCACACTCAGAAAGTGAACAATCCAACAGAGCAAGAAGAAGAGCTGTTGAGTTTACCTACAGCTAAACGTATTCCAGGGCAGGAGAGAGAAAGAGAAGAACTAAAAGCATTCCAATTGATTTACCCACTCCTGTATCAGACGAAGTGGAGAGTATCCTGGAAGAGGAGGGGGAATCTTCATCGAATGAAATAGTAACAGAACCGGTCCAAGGAGGAGAGCGTACCGGTCGAGAGAAACACTGCTCAGAGGAGAGTGTCCTCGGATGCAGGTACTCCGACAAACCAGACTGAACAAGTGACTGAACCCAATGGAAAGGGAGTTGAGACAAATCCAAGCCAAGAGGGTTTGACTCCTCCTGAACCAGTTGTGGGAACGTTAAAGGAGATGAGTTTGAGTTCAATTCTGAAAAGAGTATTAACAAGAAGGCCTTTGAAAAGCAACAAGTGGCCAGAGAAAAGCTCAGAAACAGGGAAGATAAACGTGGTTCCACCAATTCAGGAAGAAAACAAGTTAAACCAAGGATAAGATTTCAGTGAAGAAGAAGCTGGTAGTAGTAGGAAAGTGAAAAGAAAGAGAGTTGCAAATTGAAGATACTCTGGTCCTGAATGGGCATATGTAAGTACAAATGAATGGCAAGAAGAATTTTAAAATATTTGTTTTGACAGAGACATTCTGAGTTAATATTTTGGTACGTGAAAAAGAAAAGGAAAGACTGATGCTGAAGTTTTAAAACGTAAATGAGAAGATTGTGATGAAGTCTTACCTAAAGAGACTTCGATAACTTGACTTGACAAGCTGCTAAACTGATTTGACAATTTTTTTACTAAATTTAGACAAGGAGAAAATCCTGATAGTGTGAATGAGCTTTTGAAAGAGAAAAAAACACAAAAAATTAGAGTAGAAGAAGAACAATCAAAGTTAAGATAGATAAGGGAATAGTTCACCGCATACCTTAGATTGATCATGCTTACACCCACATCACTAAACAAGGGAAGTTAGCATTAGATGCACAACATGTAAGAAAACTTTGTATTTATAGGCCACAAAGTTACTTTGATAGAATATATGTGAATACGAGTGAATGTAGACATGTGTAACCGTGTTTTTGTTTAAGAGTCACTGTAATTTTATGTTAAATGGTCAGGATCCTCCAGTGCCTGGAGTATATTATTTTTGTGGGAAGAATGTTTATTATCGTCTTCCTAGAGGATGGTATGGCACATGTTATTTGGGAATAGTCTTTCTGAAAATGTATCAGCTGGAGGACTTAAGAAATGGGTTATTCATGAGTTATTCTCCTCTTAGATACTGAAATGCTGCTAGAAGAGACGTGGCTCTTCAGTGCCGGTGTTAGACATTCTTTTAGCAAAAGGGGGCGGAGTTTGCAAATTACTTGGTCCACATCACTGTTGTTCATACATACTGGACAATAGTAAATTAGTTAACGGTTTGATTAACAATTTAACAAATGATAAAACAGAACTAAAAGAATTAACTGAAACTACTATTTGGGAAAAAGCTGGCAAGGAAATAGCTTCAGTGGGAAATTGGCTTGGCAACTTGGGAGAAGGTATTATATTAAAATTAGTCAAATGGATTTCAATTATTGTGTTTTGTCTAATTGCAATTTTGGGCACATATAAAATATTCAAAATAATTAAAAGAAGAAGATTTGAAAAGAATCAGAGGAGGGCAGATGTTCAAATGGAAAGATTTTATGGGAGAAATTGAAGAAGAAAAACATTTATAAAAAAGTGAATGAATCAAGATTCTAAATTATGAAATGAAATAAATAAATTTATTTTGGGTTTTCGCATGATGACATATATAGTCATCAGAGGAGGGATTGTGAGAACTGAGATTTTCTTGATAACTGTTTAGTCTTTACATAATTATACGTACAGATTAATGTGTGAATTAATCTAATAATAATATTGTGTTTACGAGAATTGTGACTAACTGAATGGCCACCACATTATGTAAGGTCTATATTTTGTCCATGCTAACTTAAGCTGATGAAATTATTTTGTCTTTACAAGAGAGTGTGTTTCTTAAATAAAACACATGTTAGAATTAAAATGTGTATTTAGTAGCCTCTGCTGGACTGAAGTAGAAGCAGACGCAAGGTCACTGTGCAATCCAAGCTGTATAAAAAAGTTTCTAGTGCATTCCGTAGTCTGACTGACTTCGTTGTTTGTAGTTATGTTTCTAACTTGTATGCCTTTCCTCAAGGTAAAAGAAATGGTGTGGTAACATATTTTGTAATTGTTTTCCTGGGACTTCAAATTCCAGTGGAGTAAAAACAATGGATCCACAGATGATGCTGGAGAAGAGGAAATACAGGATACAAGTGTTTTAGATTAGATTTTGTCAATGAAATAACAGCAAATAGTAGAGCTTAGAGTAAACTAATTGTACAATTTTTATATGTTACTGTTCTGATTGGTCATAACTTTCTCACCTCATGCTTTTCTTCCAATCATTTTCACTTAACAAGTTTAATTTAATGATCAGTCACCATTGATCAGAATCATTCTTCTTTGGGATTTTTGTGTATCCTGATTTCTAGAGATTCTATACTGTATGATCTGTTACTTTGACATTTCATGATTTCCAGATAGTCTATTGACATTCTGGTACTTTATTAGTTTATGTCTGTTCAATACTGAACTTATGCTTAGATGTTTTAGTGTATTTTATATTCCAAATTCTAAAACAATATCCCCTACCCTTATTCCTGTTCCTGTTCTGATGTTGGTGCCTGATGTTGCTGTACCACTGATGAAGTAGACATCGTTGCTGATTACCGTAGTGATTTGGTAAAGGTATGAGCTGTGAATTGTTATTTGTCTTTTCTTTTCCAGGTACCAGCTGCAAATGTTTATTTACGGCTGCTTATTTTTTTGACAGCACCATAGTTAGATGTTTTCTAAATTTATGTTACTAAAACTTTACATGAAGCCCAACATGTTGATGCTAGTTAGTGATTAGTGAGACGTTACTCATATGCTCATGAATTGTCATTGATATTTTTGTCTTATCATCATCAGATGTATTCAATTTTGCTTGCTGGGATCTTGTTGCTATGGTTTTGTGTAGTAAACATTGAGATAATTTTGCATTGATTAAACTTAGATATATCTGGCTTTCGAATCAGCCATTATTGTTTCTCTCTATGTATCTCTTGTGTTTGAGAATTATTTTCGTGACCTTAGCATTGTTAATATAAGGAAATAAATTATTAACTTCTTAATAACCTGGTGTGGTTATTGAAGTTGACTTGATTATCATATGTTATATGTGATGTCTATGATGTATTTGGAATGACATTATTCTTAAAACAGATTTAGTTCGGTTCATCGACCTAGTGTGTAAAATCCACTATCTAGTCTTTTGTGACTGAAATGCAGATAGAGTTTCTCCGTGTCAACACACATTGCTGATTCGTACAGGAATTTTGCCACTCCGGCACACCACCAGAAAGAGTACCATTTTCTTGAAACTACACCTATAACAGACCGCTGAACCCTTTTTGTGTTCCCTTTCTGTACTTTCCCTCTGGTGTGATCTACACAGACGGAGTTGTCTTTGAAATAGTATTGACTGATGTTTCAGCATTTAGGACCTTCAACAAAATTAGTGGCCTTTCGATGCTTTTTGTAGGTCTAAAACCTGAGTGAGAGTAGGGTTTCTGCAACTCAGTAATCGCTCCTGAATGTTCTTGGAGACATAATTGAACACAAACTGGTCACAAATGTACATATCCAAATTCAGGTCAAATTCTCACGTAGCATCTAAAATCCTGAGGGCAGATACATATTCCTCCACTCCTTGCTCAGTAAGCTAAGTGAACTGCTTGTGTTTGAAAAAGTTGTGTCTCTCCAGCATGATGCTTGGCTCATCCGAGAATTGTTTACCTAACCTTTCAATTGCCTCCATGTATATGTTCTGTTGGTCACCACCAGACTGACCTCATCAAAAATGTGTTGACCAGTCTGACCCAAACTGCCTAAGATGAACATAGATTTGCATTCCGGGCTAATTGCTTGCATCGATGGAAACAAGATGGTTCTCGAAAAAACATAACTTTTGTGACCACTTAATGGTTGCTTTGCTAGGGCATGCTAGAAAATGAGGTAGTTGGGTGATCTGTTGCACTGTTGCCGTGATAGTCAGAAAAACAAAAAAACAAAAAAAACAACAATGGAAGAATCACACAAAGCAGAAACATGCAAGTAAATAAAGAAATCCTTCAAAGTATAAGGCACCCTGTGCTGGAAGGTGCCAGGAGTAGGCTGACCTGCAGATGCTTGTGAGCGAAGAAATGCACCAGAAAACTGCCCAAAAAGCTTGAAATATGTGCCAAATGAGGAATTTGAGCAGTCAACAGGGCCAGTGGCTTAGCGCTGAAGGGTTTGGAAAGCTGAGAAAGAACTAAACACAACGCGGGCTCGCCAGCATAAACTGCATTGAACTGAATGTAATTTATCCCAATCAAATATGCCTGCTGCATGTGACATCACATACAATGGCATCACGACGTGAGGCAACAGAGTAGAAAGTCCCATATCATAGGAGCGCCAGGGATGCTGAGGTGCAGAGGTGCGTGCAGAGGTGATTACCAAATCTCCAGGCATCGGAAGTCGGGCCCCCTCAATGGTTGGAGTTACAGTGTAGTACAGACCTTAGGGGAACAATGTTAATCCTCTGCTGACACCGGGGCTGCTGGAGAGCAATGGGGGCTTGGGGGAAGCAAGGGCTTGCCCAGTCTCGCCCTGGGCATATGTGGCGTGAATAGTACAATCCACCACACTGGCAAATGGGATTGGGTATTTGGGTTGGTTTAGGGCATGGCTTAGGGGGGATACATACAGACTGGGTGGGGTTGGGGTGGCCTCTTTGGCCATGTCACACCCCCAGGAGTCAGGACGTGGTTGGTTTTTCATGCCCCTCCCGCCCTCTCTGGTTTCAGTGGCACCTTTTTTCATTTTGTGGTTTTGTGCTTGATATTTTTGCTTTTTTCCTTCCAAAGATATTTTGTTTTATATTTTATCAAATTTTGCTGAATTTTATCAAATTTGCTTAGTAAGGCTTTGATAGGTCTGGTCGGTCTTAGGCCATTGCCGCTGGTAGAACAGTCCGGTAGGTGGAGAGGAGAGACCTTTCAGTGGCTGGGATGGAGTATGGAAACACAATGATGAGAGGGCAAGATATCGAGAAGGTACAAAGGGATGGAGGGGAACGGGAACAACACAAAGGTGACACTAGGGCACAGGGGTACTGGTTTTGGGTCAAGGTGATATGGAAAGGATAATCAAATTTATTAGAGGTTGGGGGTGGGGTTAGGTAGTTTTGTTATGTATTAGTGAGGTCATGAATTAGTTTTGTTAGGCTTTCTGCCAAGGTTGTTTTTACTGTTACCAGACCTGTTCTATTAAAGCAGCCTTTTACCCCTTATTCAGTTGCAACATGTTTTATTGCGCTGTTTTCGCCCGATGTATGAAACAGGAAAGCAGCAAAATCCTGCAAAGGTGCAGAAATAGTGTCGATGGGCAAGAGCAAAGATCATCGCCAAATGTAGTAAATAGACTTTCAAGGCATAGCTGTTCAAAAGTAGGTTTATTAAAGACTGTATCACGCCAGCGATGAGCAGCGACCAGCCGGCATGGATTCCTGCATCAACTGACTGTCTCCTCGCCTGACGGTTCTAAACTGCAAGCACCAGGTGTGGGTAAAACATCTAGCATCACAATGTATTACACTCTTTCTGACAGTAAACAGAAATAATATTAATTTGCTTATGGAACCATTAAATAAATGAATATAAACCACTAGGCATCAGAACATGGTTTTAAACTGATGAATTTTTGCTAAAGATTTAGTGCATCGAAATAGACATAAAATCGGCACAATGAGTCAAAGTTGCAGAGATCATTTGAATTGCCCTTGTCCTGATGCTTTACCTGAATGAACTAAGATTGTCCTATATTTCCAGTCCTCCTGAAAGCAGAGTTCATAGTAAAATATCCAGTCTAGTCTACTAGGGCTAGTAACTATCGGGTGATTGCTCTCCATTGCCTTCCACAAAGACATTGTGACCAAAAGGACTAGAGGAATTCAGAAACACATGACTTAAAATAAAATCTACATTATTTTCTTTCATATTCAGTGAAAAACAAACATGAGAAATTAAAGAAATAGCCTTGCAGAATATTAGAGTACTCCTGTTACCAGCAAAATAGAGTTCAATTAGGTTACCACATGATGAACTTTGAGGCACCACATCTGACTTCAGAGCCTGGCAAAGTTGTGAATCATATACTAATATGGTTCTATTCAGAACCATGTTAATAATAGACAAGCTAAACACTTACTGATCCAGAATTGGGGCATCACCTAACCCAAATTTTAATACTTATCTTTGATGATTTCACTTAATCATTTCCGGTAAAATAGTGCGTTAGAACATGAAAATACATTAAAAAAGTAATCTAGTCATACTAAACATTTATCAAAGTGAATGACTGGACTAATGTTTGTGTTGTGTGTAGGCCATGAATACATTTTGTTTGATTACTGGTTTATTTTATATTGGTGTTTTCTTTATCAAGATGAACAGCATGAGTTAGAGGTGAAGAGATGAGTGGAAATGGATACTCCTTCAAGTTCTGGAGGAAGTACTGAGATCAGGAAAAAAACCTGTGTTGGAATTTGTGTCTTTCGCAGTACTTTCCCCAGCTCTGTGGATTCTCCTCCAGCATGAGCACTTACTTTAGAAAATGGAACATGTTCAGTCCACATAACTTTTAATAATAAGGCTGTAAGTTCCCATGTATCGCCCTCATACAATCTTAGGTTATCATTCTGATTCAAGTGATGAAGCTGTCACCGCAAGTATTGAAACTCTCAGTAACTCCTCAGGCCTAGATCTAGAGCTCAATTGACAAGAACTGTACTGAGACAGTGTGTCATGTGTTAGCATGTTCCTTCCTTTAACCCATCACTACATTTTTCAAAACCTTTACATTTAGTAGTAATTATTCCTCATTTTCCCACCACTTCCCCTTGTTCCTCCCACATTTTCTACTAAAACGTATACCTATGTGTACAGAGATGTCTGCCACCAGTGTGGAGATCAGTGAACAGAAAATATATGGGAGGAGGAATTTCAATCTGTACCGGTAGGTTTGCAAATTTCACTTTTTTTGTGCTGCTAGAGCACTAATTTACATACTCCAAAATATATTTTGTGAATTGGGCCCATAGATTCTGCAAGATAGCTTCAAATGACATTAGTGCATTTGTTTTTGCATGCAATTATTTCTCATGTAGTGATATTGATTGCACTATGTGCTAAACAGACACCAGCCATTCCAAGAATGCACAGCCTTTAAAAACAAAACTCCTACTTCTACTAAAAGCAAAAACAATGAAGAAAAATGCTACAAATTCCAATTGGCCTATGCCCAATTTTAAAATGAAGTTATGGTTTAAAAAACTTTAAAAAATCCCATAAAAATGCAATTATAGTGCAGTTTGAGTCGTACATTAAAACTGAAAACCACTGGTATTTGTAGGTTATGGTTAGTTCTGCAATAACTTGCACACCAAATGCAATGCTTATGACCTCATAGTAATTATATGATATACTAACAACACCTAAAAGCACAATGGAATCAATTAACAGCTCATATTCCAACCAATAAATAATGCTACATTCACAGTCATATTTTTCATAGTGTTAAGAGTAATTTAATATGCAATCTCATTTATAATGGCATCTGTCACATCAAGGATGAGTTCATGAGCATTGCATTTGGTGTGCAAGTCGACACTGCTTTCTCAGTCAAGATAAAGACAAGCTAGAGAAAAGCTGGGCAAGGGAGGATGTTGAAGATACTGACGGTGGAAACTTTAAGGTTTCCAGAAACAAAGAGGGGATGTGAGTAATTAGACTCCAATTGGTAATTTTGGACTTACTCCAAACAATAATATTGTCAGAGACTCCAATAAATTGAATGTGGAAAAAGAGAGTTTATCATAGGAGAATGACGAAAGAAAGTTTATGGGGTTTACAGAGTTAAGTTGTTCACAGCAGGTTGGGTTAGCAAGCGATTGTATGATTTTTAATATTTCCTTCAGGGAGTCAAAGGTTTCACAGATATAGCAGCCATAAAAGGAAGTGCTAATAAGTCTAATCTGTTGTTTATAAAGTTGAAGTGGAATGAGAGTTAATAGGACTAATACATGGGATGCAATTATAGAAATATCAAAAGGTACTTCATTCTTTATCAGTAGTGCCTGGGCGCATGCCTGACTAATCACATTGATCATGTATCTTTTACTAATTATTCAATAAAAATATATGTCCATGTTAATGATTGTCCTCAACATTACTCCAGATAAATATCAATTGGTGCATTCCATTTGAATGACTCTGTCCATCCTTTAAACCTATTAAATGTTGTTTGAGGCAGGATGCTGTGCTACCAACCAACAGTTTTCTATGATGCCAGCTTCTCATGACAACAATAATGTACCTGCAATCTGGCACAGACTCTCAATGACATTATAACCAGTACTCAACCTTATCTACCAACCAACAGTTTTCTATGCTTCCACCTTCTCATGACAACAATAATGTACCTGCAATCTGGCACAGACTCTCAATGACATTATAACCAGTACTCAACCTTATCTATCAGGCTAGTTTTGTCTGACCATGGGTATCTGTTGAACACCAATTTGACCAACATGAAACTGAAATTACTCTTCTCTGATTTCAGGTGAATCCTGAGGTATTTATTTTTATTTTAGCAAACTTGTTGCATTATGCCTACAATTAGGGGAACGTGTCAGGCTTAGGAATGTCTCACCATCGGTTTTCCTTACAAAGAGCTCTGAGTGCTCTGGGTGCTTTGGTGCCATCCCCCAGGACGTAACAAACAATCTGCCCAAGCCATGCTAGATCTTCCTGCATGTTTAGTAGCATGCCTCTCCTCTTTTACTGTGCTGGGTATGTTTAACATTTGGCTAGACACCCCTCCGATATACTAGCTAACTACCTTTCAAAACACTTGATTGATCTCAATCTCTTCACTAATTCCCAGTGCCCCACTGTCCCATGGGAACATTCAATTGATGAGCGTATTAGCAAAAATGCTCTAGTTCTTTCTGAGTCATTGCATTGCAGCTTCCATGTGGTTAAACCAATCAATAATCTCTTTTGGGCTTTGTCAACGAGAATGTTCTAGGAGAATGCCCCTTGCCCCTTATAAACCTCCCAATCATCAATAGGAACATCGTCTGGTCAGGAAAGACCAATTGAAAACTCATCTTTCCATTGTTGTTAACTTCCTGTACAGTAAAGCTGCATTTAATTTTTATGCTTTCTGCCTGTGGAACCTTATGTCGTAATTGGCCCCATTGTTCAGATCCTGAGCCCACCCTCATAATGCACTTTGTTCACCATTGACCTAAAGTGCTTGAAACAACAACACTGGAGACTTCATTAAAAATGTTGCAAAAAGAAGTGCCAACTAAACTATTCTGGCCGAGAGTTTTAAAACCTGCTCCATTTTCAAATTGGTCACTGCTACCCTTTTAAATATTATTAATTTTCAAACCAGACTGCTTCATGTATAAGTCTCTGTGAAAATGTGAACTTTAAATATATAAATTAAAGAGATACGTGTGGGGCCATGATTTCTAATGACAAGTTGCCATTGTTCCCCAAAATATTTCTTAAGTAATTGTGAGTCCTGTGAGTTGTCTCTTACTAGGCATTCTGCTGAAGAAATTGCCACTCTCCTACTCTCATTGACAGTGAAAGATTGTCCAAGGGATCCAGCTCAGCCTCATTGTCTCTTTGTTTACCCTTACAACATTCGTTTAACTTAATGTCTTCATCCTAGAGTCCAATGTGATTGCCATCCTGAAAACCGATCACCTCACACACCATGAAGGCTAATCTTTTTACCACTTGTATAGCCAAATACCAGCCTATTACCACTTTACCTTTATTGACTTACATACCAGAGAAATCAATGCCTCCACTGTTTCAGACTTACTTAGACGAACATGATATTATTTTCTCTTCCCAGTCAAGGTTAATACCCTACCATGGTACAAAGATGGCACTGTTAGGCTTTTGGTACCATACTCTTCATATTATTGACGAAGGCGCATCCTTTTTGCTAGATACAACAACAGTAGAATCATCTGAAACATAGGTTCCCCTTTGTGAATGGCCTAGAAAACATTTTTCCAGAGCAGGCAGTGGTCCTATCGACCACTGCCTGCTCTGAAAAAATGAAACTGAAAAGTTTCATTTTTTCATTTTGTAATGCATCTCGTTTTCCTTTTGAAAATAACTTCAAGGAGTAGTACACGAGGTCTTCTGGTCTTTTCTCCATTTATTAACATTTTAATCCACATCAAATGCCAGGTGTCCGTTGAACTTTCAGTTTAGAGGTGAAAGCAAAGAAAGGACTCTCTAAAAAACCACTTTCAAAAACTTAGTTCCGAACCATATCACCCATCTCTTGTTTGGTTTCATCATCATGCTGGCACTGAAATCCTTCCACATGCTCATAAATAAAGAGAGACCACACTGTCTTAAAACCCCTTTGTTTCAGTCACAAGGCCTTTTGTGGCTCTGCAATATAATGGTTTTCTACATCATGTGTTCCGTACCTTCCAACCAAACGTCCCCGATCTGCCATTTGATATCCACTCACAGTGCAGCTAACTAGGTTATAGAATACAGCACCACTACAGCTGAGACTCAAACATAATTTTGCGTAATTCCAGAGGGCGATAAAATCCAACATTTCAACCAGGCGTTTGGATAAGCTATCCACCACACTAATTATAAAAAGCAGCCTCAGATTCCTTGATCTTCTTTATCCTGATGGTCAGATACTTTTCCCGCCACATTTGTGGTGCACCAGGACTTTGCTTGTTGATGTAAAATGTTCCACACCATCCTTCTGCTTGCATTGGTGAGGGCTCTCAGGTTTGCTAACCATTCTCCATCTTAAATGTATCGTTTACCTAAAGAGCTCTGAACACACGAAACCTTGGTACAAAGCACTTAACATTATCCCTGCATTTAAAAAATATAGAATTCGAAATATTAAGCATGGGGGATACTATTTATGAGATGTATTACACAGAGGTTTTTATTCTAAGCAGTAACTCAAACGTTATTTATTTATTTGTAAAGTTGTAAAGGAGAAGCTATTTCGTTTTCTTTCTTACTTTAGCTACTAAAAACATGTATTAAAAAACAATAATGGCCATTCTTCCTAACTGTTTATCACACCTGAGAAAATCGACTTTCCGAGGTAAGTTTGAGGTTTTGCGTAATAGCATGCTGATTTTGTTGCTTGCTGCACCAAACTCCTAATTGCATGGTAAAAATCATATTGTTTCCCACTGTTAAATTCCAACAAGATTATTGTTTAACACATTGTAGAATTACCGGGCGTGGTAAATTTCACCTAACTTTGTTTCCGGACCCCAGCGCAAACAGGGGTGGGTGTAGGAGTCAGAAAATTCCAATAAACGCAGAATCAGGGCAATGTGTCTAATTGATAAGAGCTCACATTACTCGTGCCTGCTTGTAAATGCTTCTTATGAGTTTAAGCTTGTCTGTATCAACCGGTATAGCCACTGTCTTGTTCAGTTGTTTCTTGCAAAACCCTCAAGAGAAGTACCAATTAAAACAGAGAAAAACTCTGATTTCCCAGGTTGTAAGATGAAAAAATAAACTTCACAGCAGCTTGCTTTGACTAGGCTCTTACAAATTCCGATATAAAACTGTAATATTGTAGTCTCCGCATTAAAAATTGAAATGGTTAAAAAATGTTTCTAATTCCAAGAGCAGCCCTAATAGTACAAGCAATTCCAAAGGAAATATGCATTTAGATAACCCTTTAACCTAAAGGCTTTAATTTGTCAGTTCGACGTTTTGGCCCTCCTAATTGTTTAATAATGTTTCTTTAGGAATTTGTTCTTAATCGTGCAATGTGTCATTTACCCTTGAGCACATTCAGCAGAGTGTAAAAATAGCACAAGGCACATTCCATATGTAGGTCAGGCTGGGTAGTCACCTTGTGACTAGCTGTTATAAATAGGCGCTCTGGGGTCAAACCTGTCTCTTTTTTTAAGGGGTTAGAAGGTCTCGCCCTGAAACCAACACCACTCCTCGCTCTGCAGAGGAGGTCCCAGAGGTTTCCATGGGCAAACAGCTTCAAAAAGGAAAGGGTGAGAGAAATCGCACTGCAGAATGTCAGCTTACATCAAACTAGATGAGTAAAGATAAACACAGTCTTTTTACAAGGGCAAAATTGAGACTTATTTAAACATAACAAATTAGGAAACCATAACAAAGAACTGCAAACTCACAGTTGTTGCGTTTGCAATAGCATAACCCCTGCGCGAAAAAAAAACAACACAAAATTAAAGCAGAAATTAAGTATCCGTAAAGTAAAATCATATATGTAGAGCAGCTGCTTGCACTTAGTTGGGATTTTATAGTGTTAAACAGTTTAAATGTGCTTATTGGTAACAGTATTACACACTATTTGTCAACGAAATGTCAATGAAATCAGCATGTATGTATGTATGTATGTATGGCATTGAAAGCAAAACTATACGTAAAGGTTATATGGAAGGCCTAATAGCCCCCAGAGGGAGTGTTTTTGCACTGAGAGTCTGAACACCAGAATTTTTATATAGCTCCCAGCGAATGTTGCTGTAAAGCGAGAGAGAAGAGGGTGCATTTGTAGTAGCTGTTCTGCACAGTAATATGTTTCTAGGTGGACAGAGTCCAGGGTTTTCTGTTGATGTACTGTTTTAGAATCCAGCTACCTTTTTCTTTGTCTCTCGTCTGCTCCCGCAGCAGTTGTGCCCTTCTAACCCAGGGAATTTCAGGACAAGTGCACTTCTCCACAGTAAAGAACTAGAGGCCTGATGTACAAAATATTTGTAAAAAAATTATTGTGATTTGCAGCCATTACTTTTGCTACCAGTATAGTATTTTTACAAATCAACCTAGGCTTTAGTGGGTCAGTTTGTAAAATTATGATTCAGAATGGGTCAGTATCAGGTCAACCTCATCACCAGTAATAAAGTAGTTCGCAAACTGCGACTCACTCTGACTGGTGATAATCACTGGGATAGTGCTCTGGTAGGGTGAGCAGACCACCACATCTGTAATAACTTTAAAGTAACCCTTTTTATGGGCGAGCACAAAGTGCTCCGTCCATTCTGTAATCTCTCTTTGGGCTTGAAACCATGCCCATGCCACGTCAGTCACTTACATTGGTTCGTGGGCTTGCCTTTTAAAATCCGCTTGTTTTCATTTGCGAAAGGCATGCATACGTCATGCCTTTTCCGGTGTTTAGCCCACCTACACAGCACCGGTAAAGTACCAAATACATACAAGGCTCGATGTTTTCAGCCTGGAGTCCAGACTACTTTATCTGTTTATTTTCCACACAGCGCGATCGCTCTGCATTTTACATTTTTTTTGGATTTACAACGCTAACAGCTCCAACTCGAACAAATGCGAGACCCGTTGCACTGAAAATGCTTGTTTGTTAATGCAGCCCATTTTCCTTACAGGAAAAAGGTCTGTGCTTGAAAAATATTCTTTAAAGTTTGTTAAACAGTTGGGTTACTCCCTAAAAAAAAGTTTATTTTAAATTCACAATGCGGCAGGTGTTCCAAGGGGATTCCTTCCCTACTGCAAATGGGTTACCACCCTAGCTTGGGAGTCACTAAAATGTCAGTGTTTTGCAACTGGATTTCCGTTGCAAAATATTGATGCATGACTTCTGCTAAGAAACCCAGAAAAGACTAACAAGAAATAACAAAGCAACGGACACCAGAGCACCTACATTGCACAGATCAGAGTGACTGAAGATGAATGGAGTACATACACCGCAAAACATTGTAGATGGGTATTTGCGGAAAAGCTCAGGGTTTCAAGTGATATCATAGCTAACTCAGGCTTCCTTCTCATCAATTTGATGTCACTTTCAAACCCTTAATAGAGAATACTCCTATTATTAACAGTTATTCATGTGTAATTTATACATTATAATTCAATTGTGACTTTAATTTGAATAAGAGAATTACATCGCTGATCTACAGGAGTAAGCTATTGCATTTAGAATGAAACAGCACAATGCCTGCTGGAAGCCACTGAACAGAATTACAAGTGCCACTCAAACAATGGAAGGGACAACTAGTTTTCAATTATTTTGTCTTATCAATTAAAATACACAGATGTTAGATTAGAAGTGATATTAGTGGCCCCTTGTTTATTAATTGCACTTCTTATTACACTGTTTCAAATATATTATTCGATCAATATTAAAGGAAATGTTAGTGTACTTAGTTTATACAACGTTCACGTTTACTCTTCGTATCTACAATCATATTAACATTAGTAATTACTTTAAAGAAATTTGGATAAACATGGGCGGTGTGACCATGGATTCAAAGTAATAAAATTCCCTCTACCACAAGGTATAAGGATACTGCAGGTCATTTGGAGGTCTATGGCTTGTAAGGGAACTGGCCTCATGCCTCATTCTGCTATATGGTCACTGATATTCACAGTGACTTCTAATGTAGATATTAATATGTAAGCGTATAAATAATCAATCCAGTATATTTTATATTCTGCCTTTAATGATCACAAAATGTTTCCAAGGGTTGAATTGTCTTTCCTTTATCCTTATAAAACACTCATACCACACATATACAAACTGATATAGCTACAACACTCTTTTATAGGTGGAAATCAGTTGAAGAGACCCTGTCATGCTATCTTTTTGAGTATTTATGTGACATTAGTTATATGCCAAAAACATAAAAAGTACAATGGGAGAACTTTTTGTTTAATTATGGATTCTTCTAACATCAATGTATATTTATCATAAGACTGAGTAAATTATATGTAAACTCAAAACATCATATGGTTCTCTATTTATGGAGTTTAGAAAAAGGTGTAAACAATGTGAATTTAGGTATTACTTATTTGTGCAATCTATTTCACTTTCTTCCATTCCTACAGGTATGCACTGAATTCAAATATCAATAAAAGTGGAAATTTGTGTGGATGTGAAGTTGAATAATTCTTGCAAATAGATAATATGAAGACGGGTTATCGATGTATTGAAAGAGTGGTCTTGATTACATGATATTGTCCTTTTAGCATAAGTATGTGGAGTCAATCATACTTCAGGGGCTAGCATTGTGCAAAGGTAATAAATATACTTCAACACTGACCCAGAAGATAAAGAGCATAAAAATAATTCTTGTTGTTAGTCCAACAATTTGAGTCCTGTGCTACATAAGATAAAGGAAATTTTCTATCCTGAGGCAATCAGCCTAAAAGTGTAAAATCAGGTACTGCTATGTACATTCAAAAAGCTGGGCAACAGAAATTACGTTTGCGACTGAGAATTATGTGGTGTGGACTTATCATTGTATCTATTGTGCCCATTTTACTTCCCTTCTTATTTTGGAGCTCTACAATTCCTAATATAAAGGATTTGTAAGGTGTGTTGTATGTGTCAGGGGCCTTGAGGGACTGGCCTAGTGTTTTTGAAAAATAAATACTCACTAGGCTAAAAAGAGATCAGTATGTGATGTGTCAGAGATCCTCCAAAAAAGATAGTAAAAAGCTACAAAAATAAGTAAACCACTATTTAAATGGTTATTAAAAATCTTATTCAGTGTTGCAGTTGGATTTTTAGTAATTATGAGTTTTAAAAAGCTACATTTTCCCTGGCTTAACTCCAGGGAGGCTAATTGCACCAATTCTCCATGTGAGAGGATATTAGTGATTACTATAGTGTACACCTCTACACACCTACAACTGTCTGAGGTCAGGTTTAGAGTTGCTGAAGATGTTTGTTATCTTGAAAAAAGCTCTGACACATGGTATTTGGGATCTGTTATAGTAAGGCAGAAAGGAACTACTGAAAACAGTGGGTAAGGTTCCCTGTTGAAACTTTTACCCTAGTGATTGTGGAGAGCCCATGAGTAACTGCCACCCACTTGGTGCTGTCATGCATAAATGTTGCACCCCAAGTCACATGGACAGAATATACTTTTTGTACCTGTGGAAGGATTGGACCTGCTCCCTCTGTACCCAGAACAAAGAGGTAAACTCCATGGGCCTGTTGACTATTCTCCTGTGCGACTGCAGAGACATAACAGGTCTTTAACTGAAAGGATCCTTCTGACCAGTGACCACTGGACCTGGACTGGACCCTGCTGCCACCATGTGAGCCTTCTGACTGCCTCACATGAAGTTCTGGGGGCTCTGGAAGCATACTCCTGTGGTTATTTGGACACCAAAAGATAGTTTGAAACTTCTGGAAAAAAAACTCCAGACCAGTGGCACTTAAAGACTATTTCCAACTTTTTGACTTCCACTTTAATTGGGAACAATCCATTAGGTGTATCCGACTCGGGTTCCTTCAAGGTCTGCCTGAAACTACACTTTGGTTCTTTTCTGTCAGGACCATTGGCTATCATTGGCACTTTATTTTTTCTTGGTACAATTCATACTTCACAGTTTAAAAATGCATATCTCTGGTTCCCCTTGTTGGATTATTGTTCTTTTGATGTAATTTTTAATTTCCTTTACTATTCTAATTAGTTCTTATTATTTTTATTACTTGGTGGTTTGACTTTATTACTGTTTTGATATTTCATAAATACTTTTCACATTGCCTTAAGTTAAGCCTGACTGCTCTGTGCCGGGTGGGTCATGCTCAGGTTATTAAAGTTACTTTAAGGGTGTACCTTAACAAGAGGTGTGATTATTCATTGAGGTAGCCAGTCACCCAGACCAAATAATAATCACGTTTCTTGCAGCAATATTTTGCATTTTGCTTGTATGATTTTGAGTAATTTGTCCTTAAGAGCTCTCTGAGTGCTGTACTGTAGTTTGGAAGAGGATTGTCTTGCTATTGGGAGCCAGTGTACAGCCTTTTGGACTGGAGAAATGTGTGTTTGTTTTGTCACGTTTAGAAGTAGTCTTGCTGCTGACTTTTGGATTTTTTATATCAGTCTGATAGTTAAGAGTGAACTGCAGCTGTATAGTCCATTAGCATAGTCAAGTTTTGAGAGGATGAATATTGTTGGTAGTTGCACCATTTGAAAAAATCCAGTATGTGGAGATTGTGTTGAAGGTAGACTGGGAAAGATCCATGTGGAATTGTTTGTACTCAGAAAGGATTTTAAGAGAAAGGTGCTGCATGAATCTGGTATTATCTTTTGTTTAGAAAAGAGAATATTGTATTGAGGACGATGCCATCTATGCAAGCTTCATTCAGTCTAAGAAATAATGTCATAGTGTACTGTGTCAAAAGCTGCTGAATAGAAATGCACCATTTTTATTTGCTTGTTTTTTTGCATTTTTGTTTTCGTGTTTTTTAAGGTTGTCCCAAGTTGTGATTAGGGCAGATTCAGTACATCTCCCTTGGGAGAATCATGATAACCAGTCTGAGAGCTGTTTGTTTTCTTCTATGAATCCTGTGAGTTGGCAAAAGGCTGCTCCTTCCAGGAGTTGGCTAAGGAAAGGCACATTGGAGATTGGTCTGCAGCTTTTGGGGTCTTGTGGGTCCAGGGTGTTCTGCTTAAGCAATTAGCACACACATGCCTTCCTTAATATCTCTGTGAAAGTTCCTGTTTTTTAAGAGTTGTTGTTAATTTTACCAACTCGGATAGATCCGGATGTTGACTGAACAATCATTTTGAAAATAGGTTGAGGGCAGGGGTCTGAAATCAGCCAGCTGGGCTGATAGCTTTTTGCAGGTCTTCATATTCTGAGGTGGTAATTTTTGGTAAGCTGATATAGATAGAGGATGGGCTTCTCCTGTGTTTGCTGTTGGCTTGTAAAATGGGAAAACGTTTTATCTTGGTTGGTAAATATGAATCCAGCATACCAGTTTTCTTTGAATGTGTTGCAAGGTTATTGTAAACATGTTATGTAATTAGGGTGGATGTTTGACAACTCACTGGGTTACAAAATTTGGATAGGAACTTATGGAGTTCTTTAGCTGTGCATTTGGCATTGTCTATCCTGCTTGGCCTTGTTTATGTATGCCTTATACATTCTGTTGTTCTATGTAGAGATATTGTGACTTAAAGCTACTTGGACTTGAGTCAACTGCATTGAAGTGTTGAGAGTTGTCCTATATTATTTCAGCTTTTCATTCATCCAAGTGACCTTCTCTCTTTTATGTTTTTGGGATGCATTGATAAAAGGCTGAGGATGTCCATTCTTACAGTTTTTCCAATGAATGTAATTGTTTCCAGCTAAGTGTTTATTGTTAGGTGTGACTCTAACTTCCACGTGTTTCTTTTTTTCACTGTCTCTGGGTAATAGTGGGTTGGAGGGCTTTCCTTAATATTTTAATTGGGATCTTGAATGAGAAGGTGATGATGTGATGATTAGTCTATGTAATGGGTGAGTTCTGTTGAATACTGGTTAGTTTCATATGGGAGAAAATTACATCCAGCAAATCTCTTGCTCTGTGGGTAGATCTTGAAACTTTCTGTAATCTTTGTGTATTTAGAACCTTACATGAAACAATTTAGTTTAGATGTATTGGACAGTTTTGTAGACTGTACCTAAGAAAGCATCAGTGAAGATTTGATAGTTTGATAGTTTGAATATCTGTTCCGGTCAGCCTACAAGCAGACTGTCTAATGTTGTTGTAGCACATCGCTCAAAAGGTATCAGTCTTCTGAGAGTGGCCAATACTTTATTGCAACAGGTACATAAAGGAGAGGTTCCATATCTTTTTGTATTCTGACATTTAGTAATTTAATTTGTAGATTGATTTTTAAAAGATTGCCAAGGTTGACATGGCTTTGGGACAGTCTGAGATCATTGGTGGAGTGAGGGTTTCCATTTTATTAGCCTGCATATATTCGTTTTTGCCAGGAAAGAAGCTAACTATCTCTTCTCATGCAAATAATTTATGCCAACTATATTGTCCAAATTATGTAACATTGCCTGGTCTAAGGATGGCTGGAAATATATAAATCTGTTGCACAGTCTGCCAAATATCATTCCAGCAGGTATCACTGTTAGTGCAGGACCAGAGAACATGTATGATATAATTGCCTGACTTGACCCTAGCACCAGCAGCTTGAAGTGGGGGTAGAATTTGATTGGTGGCGTTTAGAAGGGGACCAGTGGCAGTCATGCCGGATCTTAAAGGAGCTACACCTAAGACATGCTTCTTGCAATCCTTTGTAGTGCTTTAGAAGTAGATCTGTCCATTCTTCATCATGAAAGGAATTTTAGCTTTTCATGGATCTCGTTGGTACTTCTTGGTCAGTTGTGAGTATTGTTCATCAAAGATCAGTTAAATCTCCCCATTTCACTAGTCATGTAGAATAGATATTGGTAGCAGTAGTGATGACTGTCCCAGTTTCTTAAGGAGGCCATATTCTTCTTTCATTTTTCATCACTAAAGATGTGTTGAATTGGGTCAATAAGTACATTGCAATCCCCTCTGATGTGCTCTGTACGTATTCTACCAATTCTTGAGAGGAAATTGCTCCTTTGAATGTTGGCACAATAAAGGTGCGGTTCTGAATAGAGAGATATACAAAAACAAATCTCCCATCTGTATTGATCCATGTTTTATTGTTCCTGCTTTCAGGTGTATATTTCCTATATAATATGAAGTGTTCTTTAGAACATTGTGTCGCTCCACAAATGTTTAAAGGGAAAATTACTTTCCCCACCTAGTCTCTCTTAAGATTTGCAGACTCTGAATCTGAGAAGTGTGTCTTTTCTAAGAGAGTGATGTCTGGCTTGTGGGACGCAAGATATGTTAAACTTTTTTTGCTGTTGGTAAATATTGAGAGGCTGCGGACATTAAGAGACCAAACAGACAGTGGTTTGATAAACAACTCATGTTTTCAATGTTTATGGAGTGCACGGCTGATTGTAAAATATATATCTATGACCATGCATCTGAGGAAGGGGTGGGAATGTAGGTACAGGGGTAGTATGCCCTGTGAGGATTGCAGTGTAAGTGATATGAAACCCTTCAAGTCTGGAAGTCATGGAAGTGATTTTTAGCAGATGCTTTCTGGTGATATAGTAAAAAACTATGAACACTAAACTTTAAAATTTAACCTGAGGGTTGGTCTCTATATTGGTCCTACCATCAGAATGCATGGTGGGTTGGCATTATATGAAGTGGATCAGATTCTTGCAGGGATGTTTTACTTCTTTTATATCGCACACTCCAAGCCTAGGAACTGTTTTCATTCTTCTTAGTCTGATATTCTTGTTCTGTACTCTGCTCAAGGCTGTATCTGGTATTGTTGTCTGTACAAAGTGAAACACCACAATCTTTTCCACTTCACGAGAATCGTATGTGTACTTATGCTATGGCAGTTTTCTCAGAACACCAGTTGTTTTATTATAAAACATCCATCTGCCCCTTATACATTGGATGGAGAGTTCCAGCCAGAAAATTGCCACTGCATGCTGTTGCAGCTGCCTGCTGAGAATTGACGTCTTTTCTGTCTACATGGGAGAGGATTCTCAGTAGGCCAACAGCCCTCTTCGCTACTACCATATTCAGGTATGGAGGATGGTGTCTTCCTAGGGATCCGGAAGGGCAGATTAGGGCTAACACTGCTCTGCTCTAGTAGTGCTTTAGTGCCGTAGGTAGGAATTCCAACACATCATTCTGACACTATGGTGGTACGATTCTTATGTTTCACATTCTTTGTCACCAAATTGCTATTATTATGTTTGATCATTCTAATCATAGCAGTACGTATCATTTTATCTAGAATGCAGTTGATTCAATAAAATATATTGAACTGATTAACGCTTCGGCTGTCATAAATCACTGCCAGTTTCAGGTACTGCTAGCTGGCCAGAAGGGTTAGGGCGACAGTGGTCACACGGTGTGGAAACAGACTACGCTCTGTGGTATTGAGGATTTCTTCCTCAGCTAAATAGATAACACCTATTTTAAACTGAAGGTTGTTCAAGCTTGAACCTTAAAAGGATTAATCTTCAATTGGTGTCCTTATCTCTGAACCAGTACATTTATCATGGCAAACCCGCAACGGGTGGTAATTGCAGTTAACATGAGAACACCATCACTAATCATTTATTAAATAACGGCCTTACAGCCCAGGATGGTGCTGTGGCATTTGTGGTTGAGGCTCATCCAGCTTATAGAACAGAAATGCTCAACTCTTGGGTCAACTTTCCAGCAGTTGATGGGAACGCTAATACATTTAATCATTTTACACATGCTAATGCACCTGCACAATAAGGGCATACGCATATATAGAAATACCTCTATCTTTTCAAGACCACCAGAACTGGCTTGATGACACTCAACCCCATACAACACTACATGTTAGGGTAAGTCCTCTGAGTAATGACGGCCCTACCTGGTCTCAATTGGCCCCATACACACCGCATCCTGATGCAGGCACCTTGGCAGTAGCTGAGGTTTCTAACTTACATATTGAGCTTGTAGCGATGTATATACTCCTAGCACAATTTGTAATATAAACTTTAAATACAAACCCAGCACGGTCTGCTCCAGCACAACCACACGCAGTCACACAAGGCATTAACTCTGCGACGGTGCATTCAATAATGGGTAAAGTAACAGTCAAATGTGAAGAAGCTGCGTTTTGGTTAGCTCAAAAAATAAACACGCTGGAAGCTGTATTTCCCTATATGGGACCTCAAGATGAACACAGAATTCTCACTATGTGCTTGCCATTTGAAATGGTTCCCGCAGTGGATAACTGCAATACTTGGGGCACGGTTTTTTCCACACTCTATACATCCGCACACGGTACAGCAACACTTGCCAATCTTCCGGAGGTGTTCAAATAAATTGAAGATGAGCATAGGGCTACCCAGCCCTAGATTTGGGGATGCAATTAATGGGCAATTTTGCTACAGTGTTCTCAAAAATATTAAGTAACCTTAAAGGGGAAACAGTTGCACTAGCAGTGCGTATACGGTTCCCTGATGTTCCTGCACAGGTTCAAGGATGTGACCTGTCTAAAATTATTGCCAAAACCTACCCAAATACAGGTCGGGATAGTTTGGGAGGCAGACCTAGTAAATCACAATTACAAGGTAAATTCAATAAGGATTCTACCAAGCAAGCAGCTGAGGGTTCTAAAAAATGCTGGGATAATCCGAAACAAACATTTAAAGAAGACAGTGGAGAATCTCTACATTAAGAGACACCTGAGAAACATTATTACTTAAGAAATAGGGATAATATAAAAACTCCTGATAGATATCAATATACTGATACATGCCAATCTTGTTCCTTTCAGGACACACCAGATAAACGTAGTGAAGAGGTGGCGATCAGAACAACGAGCAGAGTATGTGAACCCCAAAAAAGATTCACAATGCTGTTCTGCCATCTTCAAACTAAGCGGGTACGAGGCTAAAGAATGCAGCACTTCTAGTCTGAATAATTAATTCATTAAGGAACTTCCCAGGGCTCAAACAAAAGTATACAAAAATATTAACTGAGTATTTAACTTGAATGCAGCAAAACACATGGAGCTACTAAAATAATCACAGCAGTAGGATAATAATAATCAGGAAAAATGGAATATATCAACAATGAATATGTATGCAGTTAAAATATACATGAACATCGATAGATAATTAAGAATTAAAATGCATCCCCATGGGGATCGGATCCAACATCATCCCTGTCTTTGCCAATGTCAAGCTGTGAAACCCTGGACACAGGAGACAGGAGAAAGTTTCCTCAATGGGACTCTGATTTTTCTGAATAATGCGTCCACCCTCAGAAATGAGTTCCTTCTGCCTCAGCGCCAAGCTTCCCCACCTTATATACCTTAAACAACCTTAAGAGAAAGGTTCTGGTAACCTCCCCTCTCCTTTCGAGTAAGTTGCAAAATTCAAGAGCTGGCTGTACTTGGTCAGTGTTGAAAACACACAAAAGGTTTGGCCAGATCCCAAGGTGCATTTTCAAGACAGAGCCATACCCTCTCTGCTATAAACATTCTCATCCTTGTACACTCTTATCATCGTTGCATCCCCCATGTTATGTTCCCTTCCCTGGTGAGAAAAGAGAAAACACGTTCAATGTAGGGAACAAGCTGTGCGTGGAAAACACCTGTTCCACAGATGTGATGGCATTTGAAGCTAAGCTAAGCACAAAATGGAATCAGTGGTCAAGATGGAATTGGGTAGTTAAATACAGATAGCATTACAAACGTTCAGCAGAAGTTTCAGTTAAAAAAGAATTGAAACTTCCACAACAAAAAAAACAATTCAAAAAGAAGAAGGTAGAAGCTATTTTTGCACAAAATGCTATGCAAGATGAGAGTTTTATTGAAGAACAGGAACTCGGCACTAGTTCTGTAGACAGTGCAGAAGAGGTCACAATATTTCACCGGAAATCTCTAGAACATCTGGAGGTGAAAGCAACTGGCGACTTTATGGAAGTTGAGACTGTTGACATGCGTGTCTCCCCTCCCAATAGGGTGTACAAAATGAAAATAGAATTAGAGGGAGACATTGAGAGCACAGTTGATATTATTTTTTACTGTGGCTGAAATACCACCTGCAGTATGGCTAATTCATGGGGTTATCAATCTGTCTATTTCAACACTCCAATTCACATCATCCTTGAAACACATTCCTGTAGGCAGATATGAAATGCTGGGAGATAGTTACATTCATGGGGTTTGGAAGCTACCCTTTTCGTACAAATGTTTCAGTGGCATGTAGAAGGTCTTTCATAGCAGCAGCAAACACAAGACGTTTGTGAGCCATTCAATGATTTGTAAATAGCTTTTCTTGCACAGAGCAAGGAATGCTTCAGCAGCGAATTTGGCTTGTTATCTGAAGGGAGTTTCTGCTCCCCCACCATTCCAGGTGCTCTCAAATGGAAGCTATGCACTCCTAAACTGCAAGAGCTTTTGTGGAAAGCAGGCTGGAATTGCCTACATAGTTTTGGTCTCCCACATTGTAACTTGTTGCAGTAACATCCTTTTTCGCCCTACGCAACAGACAAAAGTAGCAGACATCTGGCATCACATTGCTATTTCTAAAATAAATTGTTACAAGCTGAGAAGACTAAAAGCTCTTCTGTTTCACAAACATGTAGAGCTGATATCTGGCCGTGAGACCTACCTGCTCCAAGTAGCAAGGTCATCCACAGAAATACAGTCCCTTTTGAATACAAACTTTCTGAGACATTTTGGTGAGCTGGTGGGATGAATATTTAATGCGTCCAATACTGCGGGATTGTACACTTAAGGCTGTTGGTTCTGGGTTTGTGAGCACCTTTTCATCTATCTTTGGCATAATACCTTCAGCCACACACTCAATATTTTTGGGTGTATTTTGGGGGACTCCAAATTACTTTGCCCTTAATTTGTTGCATTCTGCTGTTGCTATTTTTCATTAGCAATTGGTTCCCTTTCTTAACAAGGAGGACTGACGGTGTTCCACCAGCGCAACTGTGCCGTGTAAGCATGATGCAGTATTTCCAAGCACCACTCCTTGAGGAATTAGAGTGTGACTGGTCTCTACCATTTAAACCGGTACTGGACTGTGTGCAGCTTGTGTTTCATTGCCTTTGGTGCCTATTTGAATATGCACTATAACTGTGTCTTTCTACGTAGTGCTCACTTTTACTGGACGCTGATCTGTTGATGTTCTCAATAAGGGTTCATTACCAGACATGAACAATGATGGTTCGTTTGCAACAGGAAGCCTCCTATGAGCTCGTCTTTGTGGATCAAGTGGCCCTGGGTACTTCAACA
The DNA here is from genome assembly GCF_031143425.1 of Pleurodeles waltl. NCBI lineage: Eukaryota > Metazoa > Chordata > Amphibia > Caudata > Salamandridae > Pleurodeles > Pleurodeles waltl. Next base: position 517,989,992 of record NC_090436.1, read on the forward strand.
TATGGCACTACACAGAATTCTGCCACCTCTGCTGGAGCTGAGGTCTTGGAACACAAGTGTTCTTTGGTTTTCCTTGCCACCAATTTGGTTGCATTAACATCTGCCAAAGTAGGATCTTTCCTTGATTCCATTGTCCTGGATATAATTGGCAATTTTCAAAGTGACAATGACTTTTAAATCTGACACTCTGCTTTTTGACAAACAATAGTTCTCTTTTAAATTGACCATTTTTTAATTTGGCCTGCTTTAGTATGCTATGCCTGCCAACTTGGGCATCTAGATATTTGCTTCATTTTATTGTAGTATTGATTGAAGTATCGTCTACACTTTGAACTGACAAGGGGAGATAGCTTTTATGAGCACATTATTTTAGTTACAAGCTTCCAGCTTGTCACTTCACGGGAAGCATACCTGTTCTTACGTTAGGGCAGTTTTCTCAGAACAGCAGCTGTTTTCTTATAAAACATCCCACTGCCCCTAGAGGGAGAGTTCCATCCAGAAAATTGTCACTGCATGCTGTTGCAGCTGTCTGCTGAGACTTGACATCTTTACCACCTGCATGGAAGCGGTCTTTAAGTAGACCCACAGCCCTCTTCACTACTACCATATTCAGGTATGGGGGACGGTGTCTTCCTGGGGATCCGGAAGGGCAGATTCGGGCTAACACTGCTGTGCTCTAGTAGTGCTTTAGTGGCGTAGGTAGGAATTCCAACACTTAGCATTCTGACACTATGGTAGGACTTTTCTCATGTTTCACTTTCTTTGTCACCGCAATGCTATTGTTATGTTTTATCATCCTAAACATTGCAGTACATGCCATTTTATCTAGAACGCAGTTTATTCAATAAAATATATTTAATTGAGTTCTGCTTCTGTTTGCCTCTACATGTGTGAGACAAATATAAATAAGAAAAAAGGATGAGATTTTGCATACCATGATTTCTCTGAGAAATCAGAATGTCATGCGCACGGCTGCCACAAATCACTGCCACTTTCAGGTGCTGGTGAGGTACTGCTAGCTGGCTGAAGAGTTAGGCTGAAAGTTGTCACACGGTGTGGAAATGGACTAAGCTCACCATAGCCTAGTGTTACTGCCACCTGAATCCAGAAGTCTCATTTACAGGCTTCGAAAAAATCATAAAAATGTTACTAAACCTGGAGGTTGAGTAGCTTGAATAATCTATTCAACCTAACTGTAATGTACTTCACCCGGAAACGGGTCTCAACTTGTGTGATTCTAGGCAAATATTGTATTTTACAGTCACCTTTTTCTTCATTCTCACATATGAGTGCACCTTCAAATATGTGAGCTCAGCATTTCCACTGTAAAAATCCTCTTTTGTTTGATTAAATACACTAAATGTTTGCTCCATGTATAATACATCTAGCCCATATATAGGGTACACATGATCCATGCATGACTTGCCTCTTAGTTTATTAATAGCTTTGCCATCAGGGCAGGAGTGTTTCTCAGTTTAACTTTAAACACTCACTTTTAATAAATATATTACTAAAGCATGATGTGGTAGCGCACTGTCATTTACAGACAGTAAATTTCCAAGAAAAGCCCAAAATCCTTCCCACTAACTTGCAGCTTTACTGATAAAAGTGTATAGTGCATTAACAATAATCTGTGAAAATTGGGTTTCATAAAACATTTATCATTTACACATTACCAAGTAAAGTGTTCTGACTTTTTTTCATCCTATTTAAAATATTTTTTCATCACACAGTAGTACAAAAAACAGTATTTCACAGCTAGTGAAATATATTTTGAAATGTTTGTAAGGTTGACTTAGTTATATAAATGTTGTGTGTTAGGAAAAACCTGATACCAACAGCCTTTCATTTCACATAGGTCAGTCAGTTCACCTTACAAAATCCTGGAAGTCTGCATTCACAAATAAAAGTATTTGTATTGTAAGAAGATAAACTGACTTTTGACCTCTGTCGCTGAACATAGAGCAAATGTGACAAGAATAAGATTTAAAGGCATCTTAATTACTAATTCAGTTTCTGGCTGAACAGAACGCCTTTTCTTTGTCCACTGGCCAGAAGGGGGAGTAGGATCTTAAAATACATGGACCTCATAAAATTAAACTTGCCATAGAGTAGATTTTTGGAGCCCTGTTTATTATAATGAGAGTCAACACAACAGTACTTTTGCCAGGGTTCGGTCATATTTAGTATAGACTGTCAAAAAGTAAGAGCATCACCCATTGTTTGCTGGGGAAGATCAAGGATATCAAACTTGATTTTGGGTGGGGGAGGGGTGTGGTGGGTTTAATTAGCTATGTATTATAAGGATCATGTTTTCAATGGCGTTAGAACCCTGTTCAACGGGCCATGGGGCAAGCAGGAGTTACTGGGCCCAACCATGCTAGTTGAGGCCTTTTACTCCTGATGTCCAAGGGCCCATTCTATTATGGTTCCCGCTCAACTGAGCCAAACACCCCCTTCTACACCTGACTCTCAGTTGGGTAGCATAGAATGAGCAATCAAGCCTCCTAAGGGAAAAGCACAGATACAAATCAGTGAACATAGCTCAACTTGCAAGCAGCACAAACAATACATCAATTTCCACTTCAATAATGTTTTAAAGAAGTATTTTAATTCTATCTCTACACATGCAAATGTAAACAACATTCAAAAGCAGTAACACAATCCCCCTTGAGGCCAGGAAACTAGTAGTTGTCAGGCCACTACCTGTCCTCCCACCTCGAGTGCATTGGGTTCAATGTTATTCCCCATCCATTTATGACCAAATTCAGGGAATGTAAACGATTATGCTGCACTCAAGAGTTCTCTCCTCCTTTTGTAAGTTCAGTCCCTAGAGTATATGGGTTGCAGCACCAATGGCAGTATGTCCCCCATGGCCCCAAAGACCCAGTTCTCGGTTTACCCGCTCTGGCAGTATGGAACCCTTCAGCAGTGCAGCTAAGTCCTGCTCCAGATCGGCAAAGTTGGGCTACATGTAGTCTCTTGTGACAGCAGCCGGAAGGCACAGGATCTCTCCTTTGACCCACGCTACCATCTGGTTCTTGTGATCGGATTTGCTGCTGCTCCAGTGAAGACAGGGTAAGTCCTTCTTCCTTCACAGGGAGTTTAAGCTCCTTGCTTCAACACGGATTCAGCGGTGTCCTATTGATCCTCGGGCCTCCTTCAAATGAGTCCACAGCATACGGGCTGGTCCCTCCTTGGTCACAGCAGCATTTTCTTGGTCTCCGGCAATGGGTCGAACCCTTGGCCTCTGCATCTCAGATGGCCCATCCTGGCATACCTGGTTGCTGCCATGGCACTCACAAGTTCAGTCATGCTGACCTGCCTTTGGCGTTCACTGTGGACATCTCTCTGGTACATGGGGCCACTCACCATGAGGTGATGCAAACCTGGTGTCCACCCACACACCCTCGCTCCTTGGTTCAGTTCACAGTGGCCCCAAATAATCCAGCACATGGGATATGAGCCGATTGGTGTGGGAACACGTTCCTCATACCTTGCTCCTGTGCTCAATCCATGGCAGTCCCTCCTATCATACGGAGTTGCTGAACAATCCGGCACACTAGCTATGGTCCAATCAGTGCAGGAGCAGATTCATCACACCTTGCACAGGGAGTCTTCACATCAGGGTTCCTCTCTCGACTTTGCTCCTTCCTACCCTCTTCTCTCCCTCACAGAGCACATTGGTCTTGGGGAGCAGGCAGGCATTGGTGCTCCAAGCTTCAGAGAAAGTTTCGCTGAATGATGTCCCCACACCCAATAGGGAGACTATCAGTCTTGGGCCACTACCCCTGGTCAGAGGCAGTTGTCTTGCAGAGCTTCCTCTTCTTACACATCCCATCTGGCTGCTCGGCAAAAGACAAAGTTTGGAGTCTCAAACTCCACTACTTATAGGCCTTTTCTAGACAAAAAATGCAATTTAATGTCCAAGTTTTTGAAGTTTTTTGTTGGGGCTCTGCTTCTTTGAAATGGACATCTTTCCTCTTTCTTCTTTCTCCTGAAGGACGTCTGTCACAGCAGGCAGGACTCCGAAGCTGAATAATCCAAAACAAGATTCATGGTAGTGACCAGAGTTTACACCTGGATGTCAGCCACAGTGATATTTGCATTAAAAGATTAATCCTGGGGCCTCAGCACTACTCTTTATTATTCCCTCATTAGCCCTATCTTTGTCTCCTGAGATGTGTCCAGGTTCCTTCCTTGGGATTTATCATTGAATCAAGGAGCCCTTTGAAATGCACAGAGAGAGCCTGGCTCTCCCATCCTCCACTGAATGTACCACCCAACTCACAGGAATACAACAGTTCACAAATCTGTCGGGGGCATTCCTCTATTCCTCATGTTTTACCAGACTGACATGGGTTGTTGCAAAATTAAACCCAAGGTTCTCCATGTAATGTACTAGTGCAGCCACACTTGCACTTAGTGTCCACAGCACACACTTCACAGCACTGTTATCCTCATGTATTATGCCACCACAAGCATATTTACATGCAACCAACGTATTGAGTCTGCGTGCACTGTGCAGTACTGCAGTTTTTCTGTATTGTTCCAAAGTGTGTTATTTTAAAAACACACACTGGCAGCCCACACACATTTGCCACCATACCACACTACACCATTTGTGCAGTGTATTTCTTGCAAGCACACGTGTATCTAGCACATTTCCATCACACATGCACTTTCACATCAACCTGATGTGGGCCAGAGGTGAGTTAAGCACACAACAGCAGAATGTTTAAAAAGGTGAGTGAGCCTGCAGGCTTCACCCCAGTGGCATAGAGTAAAAAGGACCTGTATGACAAAAAATCTGCATAAGGGATCCAGACAACAGTTCAGATGGGCACGCAGGGCAAGGGTACATGTCACTTACCATGCAGAGGACTTTCCCATCCCAAAAAATAGTGATTGCGATTTATATCTATAAGGCTGAGAATCAACAATTGTGGCCCGATCTCAGAATATATCTATGTGTGTGGAGGACAGTGGGAGGTGTATGATCTCACACTGGCTGTAGAGGTCAGTATCTCCTTCTATAGCATTGTGAGATTTGTCTTTTTGTATAGCACTAATGCCTATTGAGCTCTCCCATAGATCTCTAAAGAATGGTTCTAATTCTCTCCGGTCGGAAAATACTCTGGACTTCCCATTAATTGTGATGATCATTGTCACCGGTTCAAAGAGGCTGTATTGTATATTGAGTTTCTTCAATTGGGGGCGAAGTACAATTTCTTCCTAACTCTAATAGTTTCATAAGAGTAACTGGCAAATATGGAAATGCTTTAAGTAACAGTCTGGCATGTTGATGCTTAATAAGGTGGCAATGGTGGCCTTTTGGGTTGGTTCAGACATGTTAAACTATGATCAGGATTTAAGCCTGTGTGCCCTATGAAATTCAAGTGTCAGAAGGAAATTTAGGCCTGTGATTTGAGGAAGGGCACCAGTTAAGAACTTAATCAAATCTGTTCCTTTCTCTGTTTGCAGGTGGCCAAAAATTTGAACTTTCTTCCTTCTGCTCTGATCCTCAAGGTCAATGAACTTTCTTCTAAGTTCCAGAACGTATATCCCAGACCCGGTGTGTCATAAAGTTTGCATTATAGATCCATAATGTATTTGTCTGAGCTCTGCATTTGGAATTGAAATTGTGCAAGCTCTTTATAAATATGTTTAAGCTCTTTATTGTGGATATAGTAGATGCCTCCACAGCATGTATGGAATTCTATATCCACTTCAGCTCTGCAGTTAGTGATCCTAGGGTCACTGTTGTCATGGTCTCGTCTAAGGATGGATGATACAGTCTGTTTTCAGACCCTCCAGAAACTGCTTTAGAAAATAGAATTTGGCAGGAGGATTTATTCTTTGAAATTTGACGTATATGGTTCACTTACTGGCGATATTACAATGACTGTCAAAATTCAACTCGGTGCCCTCTAAGAAAGTTGTTTTGACAGGTTTTGGGTTTTATGTCCAATCTGACAATAACTCAGTAATATAGTATAATAATGCAGGACAGTGTTTTCAGCTCCATTAAACACCACCAGCAAAGTGTGAATGGATGTGAAAGTGTGAAGCCAAAAAACAAAGTATTAATTTAAGGGTCCCATGGGGTGCAGTTAATGATTTGGCTGCCAGGCAAAGCAATTCCTATTTGATTACACACTGTTTGAATCAAGAGGGAAGGCTTCACTTTGTAGAATGATTTCAGAAACGGACATCCGTCCTGACACAAAATGATCTTGGTGACCACTTTTTTTTTATTTTGGTGTACCCCTGCGGGAGCTGTGGGAGGTAAGTGTCTGGGTTCTTGGTTGTTGTGCAGTGATTCAGCCACTCTTGGCAGCCTCATTGCTGCTAGGCGTGGTCTCTATATTGGTCCCACCACCAGGGTGTGGCATTCTTTGGAGTGGATCACAATCTGGCAGCAGCAGCACCTCATTGAAATGTGGGTGGTCCTCTCCAGCAGTCATCAGTGAGCAAGGCACCTCTTCAGGGTTAATTAGAAATTTAGCTCCAGGATCATTATTGGCTGAGTAGGAAAGCCTCATTAGTAAAGACTATTTTTCACCATGAAATCCAGCCATTTCCATGGTCAATTTGCTGATTAGTTGCTACTCTGCATGTGGTGCACAACACATTTACGTGATAAAGATCACAAAAGTGAACTATAAGTACTTTGTTCAGAAATATAGGTGATAGGGTTTGGGCACAACATAGAAGTCTGCCATCTTCATTATGCCCAAGCCCATCCTCTGGATGTACTAGCTGTTTAAATGTAGAATGGGTGTGCTTGATAAGTGAGTGAGATAGGCCATAGGGATTACGGTAGTTAGTTGGCTAGGGTAGCACTGTGAGAGGAAAGAGGGTATGGATGTGACGTTGCGCATGTACAAAATGTAATTGCATATATGTGGTGTTCCACAAGCATCAATCCTTTCACCTATTTTCTCCATGTGTTTTGAACCCCTAGGTGATCCAAACTCATCATTCCCTTATATTAGACTGCTCACATTGTGTAGTAGTATCTAAATCACAGTTCATTGCATCCTGCAGTTGAAGCTCAATGCAAAGACATAATGTGCATAAAGGAGTAGGTGGAAAGACAGGGAGAGAATTTGGATAAGTAGGATATGAGTATGGATAAATGTCTGTTAAAAATGTGACACAATATTGTGACGATTGTGTACAGGTTATGAGACTGCAACAGGAAAATTAGTTTATTGCAGGAGTAGCAGATAATCTTACCTTGTATGCGAAGGAGGTATATCTGCAATATCTCTTATCTAGCTTTTCCCTGATAGGTTTACAAATGGCATTATCAGTTTCCACAATATCTCTTCCACAAACCCAACTATTCTATACTTAATTAATGCACATACATGTTGAGTCTCTTCAGAGAAGCCTCAAATGTTTTTATTACATCTGTGTACATCTTCCCTCTATGCAGCCTACCCAGATTTTATCCTAACTCTTCACCCCTAAAAGAACAGATTCAAGTGTAATGCTGGTCCTCTACCTACCTAATAAATTATATTTATATGTTGCTCCCTATTAACATATTAGTAGAACCTTCCCTTACAGGTTTAGTGATCGAGTGCCTAATTCATTAAAAAGGAATAATGTGTAATGTATTTAAGAAGTTTTCATCAAAACCTCTACCTAGGTAAACATGTAGGTATGCATTTCACTTAAACTCATCATCAATGTTTCAGCTCGAATAAGACTTTTAATATTGGGCCATGACTTTAAGCAGATGTTGAAGTACAGGTAAATTGTGAAAAATATCATACTACTTTTTACAAGCACTATTTTTTGTTAAACCACAGTACTAGTCAGAAGATATTGAAACAGCAGAAAATGTTATTGTACATATGTGGTGTTTCACAAGGATCCACCCTCATAACCCTAGTCTCAAATAATTGTTTTGAACCCTAGATGATCTGAATTCAACATCCCCTTGCATCTGAGTGCCGGCATTGATTGCAGTATCTAAATCACAGCTCACCTGCATCCTGCAGGTGATGCTACAAACATATCTCAAATGCAGTGGCACAAAGCCACCTGTTTTGCCTCCTAGCCAAAATGAAATTGCTGCTGACACTTGGGCAAAAGCCCAAAAAACAACATACTTAAAACATCTACTTTGGCTAAATTGCTAGGCTTCCTACTCAAAGAAAAGCTCAACTTCCAAAAACCACAAAAATGCCATTGCAAAGTTGGCAGGATTCAACAGTCAACAAACAATATAACCTCAAAGGTATGCTTCATCAGCAAGACAATAAAACAACAGTTGGAGCATTAGGGGGTTACTTAAGGTTAGGTAATATGGTAGTCTGGCGAGACATTGATGGAGCTTCTGCTTGGGCAGATTAATTGTACCTACAGCTCAGTTAGAGATGGGACAATGGTTAGGCTTCCACTTGTGGAGCCTCAGGTGTCTATAGCCAAGTTTTACATCCACAACAGAGTCATTGGGTCAATGCTTCAGAAGGGTGTTCCTTTGTAGGACATGCTTTCTGTTGCATATTTTTTGTGTCTGGTACCACAATGCAGGACATGCAGTCTGAGGCAGAAAAAAATAATTGATGAACCAAGCACATAGTGCCATTGATAGTTTTGCCAGTTAGTTTTTGCAAATGAAAAAAATGCTGCATGTCCATTATGACTTAGCATCTGTCCAGAATTACTGTTCTCATGTGTGCTCCTGCTGCACCGATTGGAGTGGGTTCATGAAAAATTCCTCTCCCCATCACAGCATGGATGTTCAAGTATTACAGGACGTCTTTTGACAGATTGGCAGAGTTGAGGTTCTGTGCCACACTTGTAGTCTGATGAGCCAATGAGAAAGGTCGAAATGACAATCTTAGTCATCAACTGCTTAGACTATCAGTAACCTTCCTTAGTGGTCTTTCAAAAAGCTGTTCTACAGGCGTTATACAACTCTTTAACTAAAATAAAAAATATAACACAACACTCCTTCCCAAACCTAAATTGATTGCCTTTCAAAGCAGAATGCTCATTCAAAATAGCTTGTTTAACCTACAAAGCCCTTTGGCCTCACACCCCATAGCACAGAGACAGCCCTCCTCGCCGCCACAGACAACATCCGCACCATCCTCAACCGAGGTGAGACCATCGCCCTCATCCTCTTGGACCTTTCTGCCGCCTTCAACACAGTCTCACACGACACACTACGCACCTGTCTCCACGACGTCGGCATCCAAGACTCAGCACTGCAATGGCTCTCCTCGTTCCTCACTGGCAGAACACAGAAGGTCTGACTGCCCCCTTTCTCTCAAAGCCACCAAGATCCTCGCTGAGTCCCACCCTCTTTAAGCTCTACATGACCCCACTGGCCGCCATCATCAGAAGCCACGCACTTAACATCGTCTCCTACACCGACGACACCCAACTGATAGTCTCCCTCACCAACAACCCAACCACCACCAAGAACAATTTCCAAGAAGGAATAAAAGCAGTCGCCGCCTGGATGAAAGATGCCTCAAACTGAACTCAGACAAAACAGAAGTCCTCATCCTCGGCTCCACACCCTCCACCTGGAACAAGTCCTAGTGACCCACCACCCTCGGAAACGCCCCCACCAACCACGCCCGCAACCTTAGCGTCATCTTAGACTCATCGCTCTCAATGGACCCACAGATGAGCACAGTCCCAACTGGTTGTTTCCACACCCTGTGCATGCTTTGAAAAATCTACAAGTGGGATCCCCACCAAAGCCAGAAGGACAGTCACTCAGGCCCTTGTCAGCAGCCACCTCGACTATGGCAATGCACTCTATGCCAGAACCACCGCCAAGACCCAGAAAAGACTACAACGCATCCGGAAGGCCACCGCCCGTCTCATCAAGAATGCCCAACAACACAACCACACCTCCGCCCTTCTAAGAGATCTACACTGACTTTCCATCGACAAGAGAATCACCTTCAAGCTTCTGACCCACACCTACAAGGCCCTACACGACCCCAGACCAGCCTACCTCAACCACAGACTCTTCCTCTACACTCTGGTCAGACAACTCCACTCCGCCGACCAGGCCCTCGCCAACATCCCCCGCATCTGGAAAACCACAGCCGGCGGAAGATCCTTCTTCCACATTGCCGCCAAGACCCAGACCAGCCTCCCCATCCACCGCAGGCAATCCCCCACCCTGTCACAGTTCAGGAAGGACCTCAAGACCTGGCTCTGATCCTCAGCACCCACCTCTATGATCCCCAGCGCCTTGAGACCTTCACGGGTGAGTAGCGGCTCTTTACAAATCCCTGATTGACTAATTGATTGATTGACCCCTCAATATCTAAATAAGTATCTCACATTCTTAGGAGGCTTTAGAACACACACTCAGAAACAAACTGCTACTTGACATCCCATACATCAACAAACTACTTTATCAAGATCCTTCTTAGGAAGGGCTTCATTTAAAATCTGACACGCCAACCCAATCTACATTAAAAATTCACAGTCTGTTCCTACATTCATAAAATGACTGCATGCTAAAAAGCTAATATCTGATCCATTAAGCCACAACTATCCTTTCCAGAGATTCCTACTCATCAAGGCTGCAATACTCCTAAAAGAAAGATCATGATGGAATTGTGGAAATATACACTACTCAGACTTGGATTACTGTAGTGTCAAATAGCTACATTCAGGATGCTAATCTGCTAAAGAATTATGATAATACTAGAAGTAAAGGGAATACTGTTAATGGCAAACTAAGATTTACTGGATACTGCATCATATATTTGAAGCACATGAAGAAATATGATACTGCATTAAATGGAATCAAGCTCTTAACAGAAAAGTAATCCGTTATTGCAAACTGCATTGAAATATGAAACATTCCCTTTCTACTTTTTTGGACACTACTGTAAATTTTAATTAAAAAGGATTTCACTCAGGTATGTATATAGCTTTTAAATCCACAGGGATTACGTTCATCATTTCTAAAGCAACTATGAATGGAAGCAATAAAACTATGGGGGTCATTACGACCCCGGCGGTTGGCGGTAATTCGGCGGGAAGTACTGCCAACAGGCTGGTGGTACTTAACGCCATATTATGATATCAGCGGGTTGGCTGAAGCCAACCCGCCCATGTACCACTCCGACCTCCATGGTGGTAACAGCTGCCGGGCTGGAGATATCCATCTCCAGCCCGGCAGCGATCACTGTTCCGCCTGCGGGATTATGACCCCGAGTACCGTCATGGTTTTTGTGGCTTCCTTACAACCACGAAAACCATCCCTTTCCTGTCATCGATAGGGGTCTCCCCTCCCTCCCTCTCCAGTTACCCCACAAAACCCTTCCCTCTCCAAACCCCCCCCTCCCACCACCCTACATTCACACCCCCTTCACACACACACACATACACACAACCTTTTCCCACAAACATCCAGACATGCATACATCCACTCACGCACACTCACACACACTTTCAAACATACAAGCAGACAAGCAGTCACAAACCACAATATACACACACTTACACCTACATACATGCACACATGCATCCAACATGCAACACACACCCACATCCACGCACAAACACACACAACACCCCCCAGCAGAACACCGCCAGGCAGCATTATGGGTCATAATACGGCTGGCGGCGGTCTACCGGCCACAGTAAAAAGGGATGTGTCAAATACGCATAATTTCCTTGTGTGTGAATAGGTGAAATTTGGGGAAAATTGTGCAAATATGTAATTTAGAGCTATATCTTAGTACAAAATGCACCTTCATATGCATTAATCAAGCCATTGGCCTTCAGTGCAGGAGAGGGCCTATAACAACGGGTAGGGCCTTTAACAACGAGTAAAGTCTGAGGCAAAAGGGCTATACCGCTATTACAACATTTCACCTACTGGAGGTAGAATGTTCCTAATTGAAAAGGAAAAAACAGAAAGGCAAACATTGGAATGTTGGAGCAAAAGGCTCCTACCAGCCATTATAAGCCATGAGCACTTCATTGTCTACAGTGGAGTTCTAAACATTCCAATGTCATTTTTTCGAATTTCCTGTAACAAGTGTAATGCTAAATGTTGAACGTTTTGCAAGCTTACATCAGTGTAAAATGGTGGTTCCCAACTTTTTGAGTTCTGTGGACCCCCATTTTATTATTACTGGAAACCGGAGACCATTATTGTAATCCGGGGACCCCAGACTGAGTCATTACTGGAAGCCAGTGACCTAGGCCTCTACATTGTTGATTATTTGAACTGCAAAACAATACTAAAAAAATACAGAAACAAGCATTTCATCAAACACATACACAAATGGTAACTATTTTTATTTAATTTGCAAACAAATAAAATAAAAAAATGTTTTTTTAAATTTAATGAGCAGTTTGGAGCTTTTCTAAATTCAATTGAAGCCACACATAGTCCATACTATATTCAGTCTTACGCACCTGCACTGCTCCCACGAATCAATTTGAGGATTCTAATTTAATTTTTTGCCTCCTACTGCAAATTCCTTGACCTTTACACTGTTTTAAAATGTCAAATTTTACACTTAGTCACTTTATCTATATACACTTTATTAATCTGTTTATATTAGTTCATTTTCTAAGCAGTCACGGAGGAGGCTTCGGGGACCCCCATGAGTCCAAGGACCACAGGTTAGGAACGACTGGTGTAATGAACATTTCGTCCATACATATTTAGTGTACTTAGTAACTCAAAAACACAAGGTCTTAGGATATTTTTACACCCTTACACCACATTTCCTTAAGTTGGTACCAGGCACCAAATTGAGTTTTTATTATAATGTCATCAGTTTCCTTGACACTAAATTGCCATGTGTAATATGTTTTTGTCCATCAACAAGTGAGATTGTTTGGCAATATAAAGTAGTGAAAATGTAAGGCAATAAATACTGTGTGAATTTCATACTACATTGCTATAAAAGAACAAGAACCAACTCAAACTACTTTACCACTGCCTCCACCCTATACAACTTTGGCCACCTGGTCACCATGTGACCAGAAGGCCCAGTAGGTCCTGGTTTGTTGTAGGGGCACTTGATACAAGTGATTGACAGGGGCTCCGCCTTTATATTGCAGTTAACTGTTTCTAAGTAAGATAGTGATCTAAGTAAGATGGAATCTCAAGATGCAAGTTAAAGGTAGTTGAGAGAGCTGTTGTCATGGCTCCAGGCATTCAGTGAGGTGTGACTTTCAGCACTGTTGACCTTCATGAAGGTCTCTCATCACTTATTCAGCATTCTTGCAAGCAAGCCAGTCACCTTTTTGTTGCAGAGAGGCAACACAGAAGTGAGATGGGCTAATTTTGAGTGGCACATCCTGGCATATTATAGGTAATCCCTGCTAAAAGATTGATTCAGACTTCAAACCCTTAAGTGATCAATGACAGGTACACTCCTCACATCCTTTACTACACTGTGACATCACCACAGACTAAAGAGAGAAAAGTAAAAGAATTTGGAAATGTTATTAGAGAGGTCTTGCCTTCTTACAATGGCTGTTACTCTCTGATAAAAGATTCTTCTGTTGGATGCAGTCCAGTCCAGGGAGGATCCAAGGTTGTTCCCAATTAAGTGTTCATCAACACGCTATAGCAGACTCTGGTTTTGCTAACAAGGTTTTACCCATTGGCCCTCTCATCTTGCTTCCACTTCCTGTTTTGATTGATATGCTATAATAATCAATTTAAAGGGGAAGTGAGTGTCATTAAAATTATGAAAAGAACGCCTTGCATCTAGTGAACAGTGTACAGGAGTAACAGGCCTGGTTTCGCTGATATTTATTTATGGTAATACACATTTGGAGAATAAAAAGCATCTCTTTTGGATTAAACTTACTTTCAGAAAATAATTTGAACACTTTCAAACCTAAATTTTCATTTTACATAAATATTGAGGAAGGTTATGTTATGTTTCTTTATGTTGAGATTTATAGAGTGAGAAAGTCGCCACAATGATGACTTCTGGACACTGTAAGATAAACATCACAATTATCCTCTACTTGACACAAAGAAACACAAGGCTAGGCTGGAAACCAGTAGGATTTAAGGGCACAGCAGAAAAAGTGCTGTGGCAGAGCAAGTGTGGGCTTGGCCCTAAGGCAAGCAGCCCGAATGATCTCTGATTGGTTAGTAAAAGACAGCCATAATTGGGGCAAAGTGAGTCCCTCCATTAGAAATTGGGGGCATATTTAAAAGCACTTTTTGTGATACACCGGTGTTGCATAGTGCATACTTTGCATGGCTTTTCATGGCCTCTTAGATATGGTGTAAGGCAATGCAGAGGAAGTCGCTGAGTTGCCTTACACTGCATCTGGGAGGTGTTCCATGGGTGTTGCGGTGGGTATTCCCATGCAACACCTATGGGTTTTGATGCATTCTCAGTCACTCTGTAAACCTGGGAATGCATCAAAATTGAACACTTCCTCAGGGCAAGCACAATGAGGAGAAATATCTTAATTTCTCTTCATTCTGCAGCACACATAGAAAGGGAAATTCCTCTCTGGATTAGTTTTGTGCAGGAAGGTGTCCCTTCCTGTACAAAAACAAGCCTGCCAACAACGAGATGCCCTTACACCATGGTGCAAGGGTGCCTGTGTTGGAGCTGGGCAGCTATTTGTGTGCCAGCGCAGAGGGAAAAGACAGAAATGTGCTGTATCTTGTAAATGCAGTGCATTTCTGCACTTTCAAATTGGCGTAGGGCAGCATAGCAGAAAGGCTAGTGGCTCTACCCTACGCCAATTCCTAGTAAATATGCCCCTGAGTCTCTAGTTGGCAGAGGTATGCACCCTGTCCAAGTAGGAAAAACAGTCCTAGTCAGGGTAAGTCAGACACTCACCCTAAATTAACCTGTGCTCATCCTGTGGTAGCTTGGCACAGAGCAGTCAGACGTAATTAAAGTAACACAATGAAAGACATCACAAAAAAAACTCAACACAAGTTTAGAACAACAGATAAAGGGGGTCATTCCGACCTTGGCGGGCGGCTACCCCCGCCCGCCAGGTGGAAACCGCCATGCGGCCACCAATGCGGCCACACTCACGCGGCCCCTATTCCGACATTCCCGCTGGCCCAGCGGGAATGAGGCCGCAACACAGGAGCCGGCTCCTAATGGAGCCGGCGGTGTTGCGGCCGTGCGACGGGTGCAGTTGCACCCGTCGCGCTTTTCACTGTCTGCTATGCAGACAGTGAAAAGCTGGCCGGAGCCCCCAGGGGCCCCAGGACACCCCTTACCGCCAGCCTCTTCCTGCCGGTGCAAACCGCCAGAAACAGGCTGGCGGTAAGGGGGTCATAATCCCCTGGGCAGCGCTGCTTGCAGCGCTGCCCTGGCGGATTATCCCCGCAGGGGCATAAACGGCGGGAAACCGCCGGCCCCGGCGGTGCGACCGCAGCGGTACCGCCGCGGTCAGAATATGGAAAAAAGCACCGTCAGCCTGTTGGCGGTGCTTTGGTCATTTTTTCCCTGGCGGTCTCGGACCGCTAGGGTCAGAATGACCCCCAAAATGTACCTGATTAAAACAAGACCAAAAAGACCAAAAATGACTGCGTGGTCATTGGACTCCGTGGAAGTGAATGCCATATGTCGTCATCGGTCCACGCACAGAGCCATTGTGGGAGTGGTCTGATTTGGAAAACCATTGTGCAGGTCCTCTAGCAAAGCTGGCTGGCCCTGCCTGGAGGAACGGTCTCTTTTAGAAGTGTTCGGATTTCTGCAGCAGTTTTAAGATGCTGAGATTGGCTAAAATGGTTCGTAAATTGCCTGATGAATGGTAAAACAAGATTATAATTTATGAGTTAGAATGCAGTGTACTCCATAGTTGATGGAAGGAGAACATACCTCTGAATTGCAGTTTGTTTTTTGTACCTTCTTGCTGCCATGTGCAATAACTGTATGAATATTAATTGAGTCGCATCACTGTACTTCCTTATTTTGCACCATCTATCTCTTCTATTGCTGCATGTTATCGTACTTACTTAAGAATTTTTAGAATTTAGTTGACATCATATCGGGGCTGCATATTATTTTGTTAAATCAGCACTTGTGGCTGTGCCTCGTTTTTCTGTGATACCGTTTTTATCCTTTACCTTGGGCAGTTTTAAAATAGGGGAAGCAGGGGAGGTTGTAAATCATTTTAAAGCATTTTTATCTAGTTAATCCATAGATTTTTTACTGGGACTATTTCAATTTGAGGCTTTTAGGCATTTTCATTTCCCTAACCGGCGGCCATTATCTGGAAGTTTTGCGGCGGCCATTTTGGTCTCCGCTCTAGTTGTTTGTGTGGAGCTTGGTTGGCACGCCCACATGATTCATTTAAGCTCGGGCGGCCGCCAAAGGCAACCCCGTCTGCGCCCGTCCGCGCCCGTCCGCGCCCGTCTGCGCCCAGGGCCCAGGGATGCTGCCCCTATGCCTATTAATGGGCTGTGCTATTCCTCCTCTCAACTGCTTGCCTTTAGAAATCACCCGCCATGCCCCGCTAGGATAAACATGTCTCACTCCCTCACTGGCTTTTCATGTCCTGATTGTTTCTGGACTCCCCCCACTGCTCCTTTTATTCCCCCTCAGCCTCAGTTGGGTAACATGTTACTTCTCAACTGCCGTTCTCTACCAACGCATGCCTTACACATATATACACTCTTGGAGCAATCTACACCTGATGCCTTGTTCCTAATGGAAACTTGGCTCAATGAGGATTCATCAGCTGATATATGTGAATCTCTGCCCCCTTCCTATTCTATTACCCAGATAGATAGGTCTCAAAATAGAGGTGGTGGGATAGCAATTATTCACAAAACGACCATTAAGTGTCGGACATCGCCTCTTAAGCTCCCTGACTGTGAAGGTATGACCTTTTCCCTACAACTATCTGCTACTTTTACTTTTTCAGGTATTCTTCTTCACCGTCCACCTGGCCCGTGTACTTCTTTTTTAGAAGCGCTCCCCGAGGCTTTGGCCGGCCTCATAGGTAAGTCCCCCAATCTAACGGTACTCGGGGATTTTAATATTCATGTGGATAATCCAGATTGCCCTTCGGCAAAATCCCTGCTGGCCTCTTTTAATGCGCTAGACATGGCTCAATTGGTCGTGGGTCCTACTCACGTGAAAGGCCATACTCTGGATCTGCTTTTCAGCAATATTCCAGATTTTGCCATCTCTCCGTCAGTACCTCTACCGTGGACCGATCATTTTCTCCTTTCATTTAACTTTCCCTATGATCTCCCTAGAGACCCTCAACCTAAGCTAACCACCTCGAGCCGCACTTGGTCTAAATTATCGCCTAATCTTTGGTGTGCTGCACTTCGTGCCTCCACTAGGTTCAGCAGTGACTATCCTTTGACTACCCCTGAACATTTTGATAGCTGGATCTCCACCACCCTGGATCTAGTACTGCCCATCAAACTCAGATCACAAAAACCCCACCTTAAATCTAAACCATGGTACCCCCCCTACTATAAGAACTTAGAACTAGCTGTAAAAAATTTGAAAGAATCTGGAGAAAGGACTATGGCTCTTTAGCTAAAGAAAAGTACAAACAAGCTATTAGAAATTATCATCAGAACATTAAGACAGCCCAAGCCAGCTACTATAGCAGGAGAATAGAGGACTCCGCTAACTCTAAGAAAGAAATATTCCAGATCTTTAAAGAGCTTACTATTATTCCTACACCTGCCTCCCCGATTGAAGCCTCTGATATTCATAGTAACTCTCTAGCAGCCCATTTCCAGGACAAGATTAAGAGGATCTACGCGGATTTCTCATTGTCCTTCCCCCAGATGTCTTCTGATGAGCTGGCAGGGAATTCCCTACCGACGGGACCCTCACTAACTGCCTTCTTACCGCTCACAGATGAGCAAGC
Organism: Pleurodeles waltl; assembly: GCF_031143425.1. Classification (NCBI taxonomy): domain Eukaryota; kingdom Metazoa; phylum Chordata; class Amphibia; order Caudata; family Salamandridae; genus Pleurodeles; species Pleurodeles waltl. The sequence continues at coordinate 518,007,845 of NC_090436.1, forward strand.
TTTTAAATTACTCAGTGCTATTAAATCTGGCTCCCCTTTGGATCCTGCTCCCCGTCTATTCTTATAAAAGCCGCAGATGTTGTTATTCCTTCTTTGACGAAAATTCTCAATGCTTCTCTCACCGCGGGCCTCTTCCCCCAATCGCTCAAACACGCCATTGTAAAACTTCTCCTTGGTTCTGGATAATTACAGACCCATTGCTCTTCTCCCCATTCTAGCTAAGATACTAGAGAAGCATATAAATCTACAGCTTATGAACTATCTTGAAAGTAATATGCTCCTTCACCCCTCCCAAATGGGTTTTAGAGCACAACACAGCACTGAGTCTGCGCTTCTGACGGTGACCGAATCTGCCCGTCATCTATTAGATAAGGGAGGACATGTAGCCATTATTCTCCTGGACCTCAGCGCAGCTTTTGGCACGGTTGACCACTCTCTTCTTCGTGATAGACTCCGTAACATAGGCGTGGGAGGCCTTGCGCTTTCTTGGCTGTTCTCCTTTCTTACTGAAAGATCCTTTCAAGTTTTAGACCGCTCTTTCCTGTCTAATGTCGCTTCTTTAGTATGTGGAGTCCCTCAGGGATCCTCCTTAAGTCCTACCCTCTTTAATATCTATCTATCCTCCTTGGCCAAAGTGGTTGCCCCCTACAATCTTTCAGTGATCAACTACGCCGACGATACTCAATTAGTCGTCTCTCTCTCCAGTACTGCAAAGTCTCCCTCTGCAAATCTATCTGGCTGTATGAAGGACATAAGTGACTGGATGATTCAATCCAAGCTTAAATTCAACGACGGCAAATCTGAAGTACTCATTTTAGGCAATGGCTCTCCTGCCTCCTCTTTATCTTGTTACTCAGAGACCTTTGCCATTCTTCCGTCCCCTAAAAGACAGGTAAAAAGCATAGGTTTTATACTGGATTCCCGTCTTACGATGGAATCACAAGCTAAGAAAATCTCCTCGGTTTGTTTTGGCCTTATCAGATCGCTTAGGAAGATTCTCAATCTTCTCCCTCCTCTGCCCAGAAGGATCCTGGTCCAGGCATTAATTCTTTCCCGTCTGGACTATGGGAATTCCCTCTACCCATTGCTCTTCTCCCCATTCTAGCTAAGATACTAGAGAAGCATATAAATCTACAGCTTATGAACTATCTTGAAAGTAATATGCTCCTTCACCCCTCCCAAATGGGTTTTAGAGCACAACACAGCACTGAGTCTGCACTTCTGACGGTGACCGAATCTGCCCGTCATCTATTAGATAAGGGAGGACATGTAGCCATTATTCTCCTGGACCTCAGCGCAGCTTTTGACACGATTGACCACTCTCTTCTTCGTGATAGACTCTTAAGATAGACGTGGGAGGCCTTGCGCTTTCTTGGCTGTTCTCCTTTCTTACTGAAAGATCCTTTCAAGTTTTAGACCGCTCTTTCCTGTCTAATGTCGCTTCTTTAGTATGTGGAGTCCCTCAGGGATCCTCCTTAAGTCCTACCCTCTTTAATATCTATCTATCCTCCTTGGCCAAAGTGGTTGTCCCCTACAATCTTTCAGTGATCACCTACGCCGACGATACTCAATTAGTTGTCTCTCTCTCCAGTACTGCAAAGTCTCCCTCTGCAAATCTATCTGGCTGTATGAAAGACATAAGTGACTGGATGATTCAATCCAAGCTTAAATTCAACGACGGCAAATCTGAAGTACTCATTTTAGGCAATGGCTCTCCTGCCTCCCCTTTATCTTGTTACTCAGAGACCTTTGCCAGTCTTCCGTCCCCTAAAAGACAGGTAAAAAGCCTAGGCTTTATACTGGATTCCCGTCTTACGATGGAATCACAAGCTAAGAAAATCTCCTCGGTTTGTTTTGGCCTTATCAGATCGCTTAGGAAGATTCTCAATCTTCTCCCTCCTCTGCCCAGAAGGATCCTGGTCCAGGCATTAATTCTTTCCCGCCTGGACTATGGGAATTCCCCCTACCTCAGCTCCCCGGAATACGTGATAAGGAAGCTGCAGATTGTTCAGAACGCTGCAGCTAGGCTCCTTATGGACTGCCCGAGACATTTATCTGCCAGGCCGGCTCTTGTGGCTCTCCACTGGCTGCCGGTCCAACATCGCATACATTTTAAATCCATGTGCATCACTCACAGAGCCTTACATAACAAAGGACCTTCCTTTTTTAGAAAACACATTTATATTCACGCCCCGCGAAGACGCCTTAGATCTTCTTTAGCTCGGCAGATTCATATACCCCGTGTCTATAGAGCATGGGGTGGAAACTCCTTTACTATCAAGGCTGCCCATCTTTGGAATGCCTTACCTTCTGAGCTTCGCCATGAACCTTCTGAATCCTTATTTAGGAAGAAACTGAAAACCATTCTTTTTAGTCATTAGTTGTGTCTTTTCATGTGTCTTGGATTTCTCTGTACCTTTAGCGCTGGGATGCCCTAGGGTAGCTATGCGCTTTATAAAAATGTATAAACTAAACTAAATAAACTACTTTGCTGTGGCCATCAACATTTTACATTTTATTCGAGTCTTTAGAAGGTCATTTAGCTAATCACATTTTTACACAGCTAAGGAAACCTGAATTCAAAAGTTGTATTCGTTCTAATAAAACAGCCACTGACTCTTGCCTCATTTGCAGTCTTTTGCAAATGGCGTGGAATAGGACTAGCAACAAGATTGACAACATAACAATTCAAAGCTCCGTTTAATTGGACAGGCCAAAAGGTAAGATTTTTATTGCAACTACTGTACAAAAATACAGCTGTTCAAATAATGATCGGTACCAGTCTTGAGTGGAAAGATTTCTTTGTTTGCAACTTGCACTGAAGAGCCTTGGCTCATAAATCCCATGAAGACATCTTAAAAGGCACTTGAGCACTGCTGCGATATTATAAATATTTTAATATTTTATATGCAGTGTTAAAGTTCAGCTCGGCGTCAGCCTACAGCAGGGCAACTTACACTTAGCACATCATTATTTTGGCTTGTTGAAGTACTGCTGTGGGAGAACCGTCCTGTGATGCTTAGCGCAGACTATAGTTTCATAATGAATGCCTACTGCTTGTTGTCATTATTTTAGGACAGTCTGCTAAAACAATAGTTTTAAATGAGCAACTTTACATTGGCTGCTGTAGGAGGCTGGCCTGGCTTATAGTGGGTACCTTGTGGTACTTACACCTTGTGCCAGGTCCAGTTATCCCTTATCAGTAGATTAGTAGTGTTCTATCAGCTTAGGCTGATAGAGGTAGCTATAGCAGAGCAGCTTAGGCTGAACTAGGAGACATGCAAAGCTCCTACTATACCACTTATATCACTTAGCACTATATCACAAGAAAACACAATACTCATTATTTTAGTGACAATATGCCAAAAGTATCTCAGAGGATATACTCCCTTAGAAGGTAAGTAATATACACAAAATATACACACAAATCAAAATCAGGTAAGTAAACAGTTAGAAAAGTAGTGCAAACGCTCTAGAACACAATAGAATGCAATAGGAGACAATAGGCCTAGTGGCAGCACAAACCATATACTCCAAAAGTGGAATGCGATCCACAAATGGACCCCAGGCCTAGTGTAGTGTGTAGAGGGTCACTCGGAGTGTAAGAAAACACTAAGGGTCTCCAAGATACTCCACCCCAAGACCCTGAAAAGTAGGAGTAAAGTTACCCTACTACCCCAGAAAGAGAGTAAAGTCAAGATAGGGGATCCTGCAAAGACAACAACTGACTGCAAAGCACTGAAGACTGATTCCTGGACCTGAGGACCTGCAAAGGAAGGGGACCAAGAGTCACACAAGTGTCCAGGGGGGCAGGAGCCCACTAAACCCCAGATGAAAGTGCAAAAGGGCTGCCTCCGGGTGGGAGAAGCTGAAGATTCTGCAACAACGGAAGGTGCCAGGAACTTCTCCTTTGGTCAGAAGATGTCCCACGGCCTGCTGGAGGATGCAGAGTTGTTTCCACACAGAAAGACCACAAACAAGCCTGGCTAGCTGCAAGAGTTGCAGTTGAAGGTTTTGGGTGCTGCCAGGGCCCAGGAAGGCCCAGGAGGTTGCCCCTTGGAGGAGGAGACAGAGGGGGTGCTCAGCAACACAGAGAGCCCACGCAGAAGCAGGCAGCTCCCGCAGAAGCACCTGAATATCTGAGCACAACGGTCGACTCAGCACAACAAAAGGGAGTCCCACGAAGTCGGAGTCCAACTCAGCGAGTTGGGCAATGCAGGACGGAGTGCTGGGGACATGGGCTAGGCTGTGCATGAAGGAAGTCGTGCAAAAGTGCACAGAAGCCCTAGCAGCTGCAGTTTACGCAGTACACAGGATTACTGTCTGGTGTGGGGGGAAAAGGACTTACCTCCAACAAATGTATACAGAATGGCCACTGGACTGTCGGGGACACTTGGACCACGCTCGTCAGGATGAGAGGGGACCCAGAGGACCAGTGATGCAGAAGTTTGGTGCCTGCGTTGGCAGGGGGAAGATTCCGTCGACCCACAGAAGATTTCTTCTTGGTTTCCAGTGCAGGGTGAAGGCAGACAGCCCTCAGAGCATGCACCACCAGGAAACAGTTGAGAAAGCCGGCAGGATGAGGCGCTACAATGTTGCTGGTAGTCTTCTTGCTACTTTGTTGCGGTTTTGCAGGCGTCCTGGAGCAGTCAGCGATTGATCCTTGGCAGAAGTCAAAGAGGGAAGTGCAGAGGAGCTCTGGTGAGCTCTTGCATTCGCTATCTGGTGAGATACCCACAGGAGAGACCCTAAATAGCCCTCAGAGGAGGATTGGTTACAGAGAAAGGTAAGCACCTATCAGGAGGGGTCTCTGACGTCACCTGCTGGCACTGGCCATTCAGAGGTGTCCATTGTGCCCTCACACCTCTGCATCCAAGATGGCAGAGGTCTGGGACACACTGGAGGACCTCTGGGCACCTCCCCTGGGAGGTGCTGGTTAGGGGAATGGTCACTCCCCTTTCCTTTGTCCAGTTTCGCAACAGAGCAGGGTGGGGGAATCCCTGAACCTGTGTAGAAGGGCTTATGCAAGGAGGGCACCATCTGTGCCCTTCAAAGCATTTCCAGAGGCCAGGAGAGGCTACTCCTCCCAGGCCCTTCATACCTATTTCAAAAGGGAGAGGGTGCAACACCCTCTCTCAGAGGAAATCCTTTGTTCTGCCTTCCTGGGACTGGGCTGCCCAGCCCCGGGGGGGGGGGCAGAAACCTGTCTGAGGGTTGACAGCAGCGGTAGCTGCAGAGAAAACCACGGAAAGTTAGTTTGGCAGTACCCGGGCTCTATGCTGGAGACCCGGGATGCATGGAATTGTCACCCCAATACCAGAATCGTATTGGGGTGACAATTCCATGATCCTAGACATGTTACATGGCCATGTTCGGAGTTACTATGGTGACGCTACATATAGGTATTGACCTATATGTAGTGCACACGTGTAATGGTGTCCCTGCACTCACAAAGTCCGGGGAAATTGCCCTGAATGATGTGGGGGCACCTTGGCTAGTGCCAGGGTGCCCTCACACTAAGTAACTTTGCACCTAACCTTCACTAAGTGAGGGTTAGACATATAGGTGACTTATAAGTTACTTAAGTGCAGTGTAAAATGGCTGTGAAATAATGTGGACGTTATTTCACTCAGGCTGCAGTAGCAGTCCTGGGTAAGAATTGTCTGAGCTCCCTATGGGTGGCAAAAGAAATGCTGCAGCCCATAGGGATCTCCTGGAACCCCAATACCCTGGGTACCTAGGTACCATATACTAGGGAATTATAAGGGTGTTCCAGTGTGCCAATCAGAATTGGTAAAATTAGTCACTAGCCTGCAGTGACAATTTTAAAAGCAGAGAGAGCATAAACATTGAGGTTCTGGTTAGCAGAGCCTCAGTGATACAGTTAGGCACCACACAGGGAACACATACAGGGCACACTTTATGAGCACTGGGGTCCTGGCTAGCAGGATCCCAGTGACACAGGCAAAAACAAACATATATACAGTAAAAATGGGGGTAACATGCCAGGCAAGATGGTACTTTCCTACAGCTGCTCATAAGGTTTCTCTTGTAGGTGCCATTTTATGTGGTAATACCCACAGGTGTGCCGACTCCTATCCTACAAATTGGGACTGTGTACTGGTAAACAACATCTACAGGTTTCATTTTCTTCAATGCAAATTAGGGAGGCAGAGAAGAAATAGTTGTTGAAGAATTTAAAGCTTGTTCAATGACTCTTTAGAGGCCCTGTATTTTACTCCATAAAATTAGGTAGCCTTTTACGTTTCCTTCAAAATGTGGCATATGTTTGGGCCAATGGGTCTGATTTCGAGTTTGGTGGCCGCTCCACCGTCTTTCAGGGTGACAAAGGTCAGTATCTATGCCACCCTAGCTGGACTACCATCATGGATGTCATTTAGAGGTCACCAGGAGTCGTACCTGCGACCCCTGGCTTGCCCTGTATGACCCCTGGCAATGCTTTTAGGACCCCTGGCCTCATAGGTAACACATTCAGTGACAACAACAAAGAGGCAGCTCTCCTTACGGACATTGGTTGGGGCTTCACTCTCTTTGCTTACTGTCAATTTTTTATTACACTAATAGTGAATAATAATATATTATTCACTATTCATGTAATAAAAACAGATTACAATTAGCTGGAATATGCCCTTTCATGGAAGCTGAGGTAATTAAAAATGATTTTAAATGTATGTTGTGTGCATGCTTGCAGGTGAGAGTGTGCTCATGTCATAGAGTGTATGTAAGTGTGAATTTGTGTGCATGTTTAAGTATCTATGTATGAGTGAAAGGGGAGGTTGAAACGGGTGTGATGTCACTTCCACTACCCCTGCCATTTCAGTGAATTGACATTCATGAACACCATTTATCATATTGTGAGATATCTGCCGCCATGGAGGCTCCTCTGAAGGCACTGAAAGGTTTCTGAGCCACAGCCATGTTTCCTGCACCTGCTCAACAAATCTTTTCGGATCTTCAAAACATAATCCTACAGTGGATGTTTGTTATGAAAAATACAACACTGACAATTGTGACACCCTGGAAGATTTGTCCAACGTTGTTGGGTCATTTTTACTTTTTCTGTTCAAGACTAGGAGGTTTTCCCTGGGGGTCCATAACAGAAAGAAATGCATTAAACAATCTGTTCTAAATAGGGTGGTTGGTCTGATGCTCTTACACCAATGATCCCAACCCTGTTGAAACACTATTGTAAGGCTTCTGCCTGCGGAGCCAGCAGGGGCACTACTGTGGCAAACATGGCAAGTAAGCCTGACAGCAAAAAAAAGCATGCAAAAAGTCACTCTAAATCAGGCCCAATGACTGTACTTTGGCTCACCTAGTGGGGAGGGATTATGATCTTTTTTAATGCATTGGTTATTTCACTGTGTGGGATTGAAATGTGATACAGTAACCCTGTGCTGCCTTTCTCCTCATGTCTTCATTTATGCCTGTCCCATTATGTTTAATAGACTTTAGATAGTCATCTAATGGATAATCCACAGGTGCTCTGCATAATATTGCTGCAAGTTGCTCCCCAGCAGAGCACTTGATTTGTGAATGTAAGGGTCTACCTGAAGTGAAACTTCTCATAACAGTGGTTAATACTGTGCTCATGTCCCGGCCATGATACAATTTACAGTTAGTAGGAGCTGATTGATAGTCATGTGGAACAGGAATTGTTGCCACTCCAGATTGGTAAGGCTCCCTACAAGCTCTTCATAGTAAATATGTAGCCTGTCAGGACTGTGAGCCAACATTCCCCATAGTTTGCGATATGTATAGAATGTTAGGACAAAGAATATCATAGAAGAGGAGAGCACTACTAAATCTGAAATCCCAACAATGGTCGTTTTCCTGGTAGACCGTATAGGCATTTAGGTATCTTTCTCCACATTGCGGGCCTGATTTGCACAGGAAAACTTACACGTTTGTGTAAGGTTAAAATGTTTGCAATTCACAAAGCAATTTTACAGGTAGTATCTTAACAACTGCCAATCTTTTTATGAGTGGAGTCTCCGCCAAAAGTGCAGAGTCTCTGCAGTGGTAAAGATACTACTCGTAAAATTGCTTTTTGAATTGCTAAAAAAAACTTACACAAAAGGGTAAATTAACCTTTGTGAATCAGGCCCCAAATCTTCATTGCCCAATAGTTTTAGATGGACAGGGAGATGTCGACATGATGGATTACTGCTGACATAGATGTGGCTGTTTGTAATAAAGATTCAGGAATTGACTATAGTAATCTGCAGCCTGCACTGACGTTATCGGTGTCACTTTGGTGACAGTGACAAGGAAAATACATCCTTTTTTCAAAAAAACATTTATTGAGTGTTTAACAATTATATACAGCTGTGATAATCAAGACATTAATATGCAGGAAAGTAAACATCATCATTGACAGTTAAGGTATTTGGAGATAAAAGGCTATGAGGTAATATAACGGAAATATATCCTTTGGTGAATCGTTCATCAATAGTAACTGACACAGTAACTATATTTTGAGGCATTACTAGAGCCCGTTTGGTGGCAATCTGGTACAATCGCATCAAAGATTGGAACACATTTATAGCAATTCAACAAACAATTGTTGAAACCTACAGTTCCTAAAAGTCCGTGTATTAAGGTGTGGTGAATTGAATGAAGGTGATTGCTTTAACTAGCCACATGGTAGAGAACAGTTTAGTATCACAATGATCTCCATACCAGCAACTCTACTTACCACACTACCCTTTGAAGACAATGTGACAGTGACCAAAAGCATATGACCCCATGTAAGAATGTGCTGCACATCTTATTTCAAAACGCTAATAATATATCCAGCCCTGCGGACACAAAGTGTTAGTGAATGAATGATTCTGAGCAATGGAACAGATTATGGTTGTATCACAGAATATTTCTCAGACGGGGCAAATGAAGCTATTTCAACAATACACCCTGTGTCAGTATTTTTATCAAGACCAAGACCACCACTACTAACACACATTGCACCAAAGACAACTACATACCATGATAAAGGGCAGTGTCACATTCTATTATTTTCCAACATATTATGGGCCATATGTTCAAACACATTTTCCCATAGACACAGAATGGGTAAAACCCTTTGATACATCTGGCCCTATGTCACATAAATCCACAGTGAAAATCTCATGCCCTGTCCTAGCACATTGTGAGCAACAAATATATGTTTTTGAAGCCTACATCAAACATACACGCTTCATTATGCTAGCCCATATGAAGCAGTACTAAGGATGGAATTGAAAACTAAACTACACTTACAGCTGTTCTGTTTGTTACCCAAACATCAGCATCTTCAGCAAGTGTGTTAACTTAATATGTCAGATGTTTGAACAGGTGTTGCCTTTGGAAAATTGTGTGTGCAACTGAAATTTACCACAAAATAATATCATTATTTGTGGAAGAGTTCTGTAGAAAAAGTTTTTTGCAGCTTCATTTGCTTGAAAACGTACCTTCTAAAAAAGTTTCTCTTAAACGTCTACATCTTCTTTAGGAAGGCAAAGTTGGTACAGTAAGTGTAATAAGTCTTAATGAAGTTGTCAAAAAACGATTCCACCAATAGCGCACAACTGTAGATAATGGTGCCTACCCACTAGAATTAAATGTTACATATTGTGAACTGCCTATCTAATACTGTCTAAGTGAGTAAATTACCAATCATGTGAGAACACTGGGTGGAGCTTTCCTCACACTCACTCAGGTGAAGAGCAGTGCTTTCTTACTATAGCCATTGGTCGGGAATGCCAACCTTGTCAGCCATGTAAGCTAAGTTTTGTTTTTAATATACCTTCTGTATCTACTTGTGCGCTAAAGAGATTTAAAATAGATACCTTGGTGACATAAATGTAAATGTAAAACAGCCATTGTGAGAATAAGCTTCGCCTATGCAAGAGATATTGGCTTTGCCAATGTGTTTTAGCCATGTTGTACTCCAATGTGGCTGCAGTTCAGCATGGCTAAAAGTTAGTGGCATAGAGGAGTGTGGTGTGGAGTGGAGTGTCGTAGAGTGTTGTATAGTGGAGTTAAGTAGAATGGAGTGGAGTGGAGTGGAGTGGGGTGGAAGAGAGTGTCTTAGAGTGGAGAGACACAGGGTGGCATACAGTGCAGTGGCACACAGTGGAGGAAGTGATTAGAGTAGTTTAGTGAGTCATAGAGTAGAATAGAGTGGAGTGGTGTGCTGTACAATAGAGTAAAGTGGCATAGAGGGACTTGTGTAGACTGGAGTAGAGTTTCATAGAGTCGAGGTTCATAAAGTGGAAAATCATAAAGGGAAGGATTATAGAGTGGTGTAGAGTGTCCTCGAGTGGAATGGAGTAAAGCGGAGTGGATGTTCATAGAGTGGAATAAAATGGAGTGCCATAGAGTGGACTAGAATGGAGTAAAGTGGAATGTCATAGAGTGGTGTAGAGTGGCATGGAGTGGAGTGGCATACAGTGGCATACAGTAGAGTGGCATAGAGTGGAAGATAGATAAGAGTACTGTAGTGAGTTGTAGATTAGAGTAGAGTGGAGTGGTGTGGGGTAGAATGGAGTAAAGTGGCAGTGGAGTAGAGTAGAGTGTTATAAAGTCAAGCATCATAGAGTGGAGGATGATAAAGTGGAGGGTCATAGAGAGGCATTGAATAACGTGGAGTACAGTGTAGTAGTGTGTTTGGAGTGAAGGATCATAGAGTAGATGGTCGTATAGTGGAGTAAAGTGGAATGGCGACGAGTGGAGTAAAGTGGAGCAAAGTGGAGTGGCATAGAGTGGTGTAGAGTGGCATAGAGTGGAGTAAAGTGGAGTGTTCTAGAGTGAGTGGCATACAGTGGAGCAGAGTGCTGTAGAGGGAGTGTTGTAGAGTGGAGGGTCATAGAGTGGTGTACGGTGTCATGGAGTAAAGTGTCATGGAGTAGAGTGGACGTTCGTAGAGTGGAGTGTCGTACAGTGAAGAGGAGGGTCATAGAGTGGAGGGTTATAGACTGGTGTAAAGTGTTGTAGAGTAAGGTGGCGTGGAGTGGAGTAGACTGCAGTAGAGTGGAGTAAAGTGGAAAAAGATAGGCATATCCTAAAATCATAACAAGTTAGGTGGAGCCCATTCTTTTTATTTGTGGAATTCTCCGCCCACACGCTGTGGAGTGTCCACAGTTGTAAACTTATTAGCAAATCTTTGTTTGTGAATACCAAAACAAACATAAACATACACAAACGAGTAAGTTTATCTTTGTGACGCATGGATACTGTGCAATTATTCTTTGTCGATTTGTATTTTTGCAGACTGAAATATCCATCCATGATGTGCATTTTTTTTTAATGATAACTAGTTTTTCGCAAACATAAAAAAAATTAATGTGTTTTACCGTTTTCATCATGTATTTATACGTCATATTTCAGCACCACATTCACATGTAAGGAGAAGTAGAACGTATTTACAATTCACTTGATTCTTTAAAAATGGTGACAGTTGTATACTAAAATAGTGTACCTTTTAACATGATAGCTATTGCATTACCGTCCCTGCTTAAAACAGTCTGTGTTGCAAAAAAAATGAAAATGCGTTTCCACCAATCCTCCTTCCCACCAGGGAAGCAGTAGATGTTGATGAGAGCAGCATTTACAGCAGCATTGAGAAGTACTGATTACTTGTCTCCTTATTTGAAGCGAGTGTCTCAAATGTCTCAAAAACATATCAGCTAAAGGATTGCAGTATTGTTGGCATTTTCAAACTCATCAATAATATGATTGAATTGAGAAACAATGTTTGAAAGAAAGGTCAAATGATAAAGCCCCTGCCTGTGTTGCTTTTTTATGTCACAGGTTGTTATCAAGAACGGAAATGGTGGCAGATATTTCACAACCAATTCTTTGCAAAATGCTTGGTTAAGTACTCATTCCGTTGTCCCATCCCAAGGGCATAATTGCAGCCAATTCTCTTGTAATGTCATGTCCCAAACCTTCAATTACATGTGTACAGTGTGGTATGATCTGTGGGAAGCGGCGCTCCTTTCCATGGCACAAGAGTGCTCATGAGCTATTAGAAACAGTCTTTCTGCTGAAAGCTATCTGAGTGTTGGAGTTTAGTGTGGTCTTCTAGGTGCCAAGTACTTGGAACTGGGCCAGTTCTCAATGGCCCTTTCAAGAGTCATTTGGCATCTCAAATGTCAGATTTGAAAATCTTGGCAGCCATCTCTAGAACCACTGAAATAAATACCATGCCCAAGATCCATGTGTCTTGCTAGCCAACCCAGATTGGCTGATAAAATCCCAAGCCTTGAGTTTCAAGGCAGATCTTAAACACACCTGTGTGAGGGGGGTCTTGTCATTTCAACAGAAGACTCTCAAACAGAAGCAGATACCTGCAAATACCAGCTGTCTTCATCAGTGGACAACTGTAACAATTAAGGAAATATTTAGAACAAGCAAAGATACAACAGAACAAATGAAAGGAGCATATGAGGAAACACTGACAATTTCAAATCATGTGCAATTAACAGGAGAACAAGGTTACCAGGTTTCATGTAGTAGATTGTCATATGGTGAATCAACCAAACTTTGAATTTGCCCAGAAATAGATCTTAAGCAACAAGAAGGAAGTAGACCTCCAGCTTTAGCAGAAACAGATCTACGGCACACAAAAGAATCAGACTTCCACCTTAGAGTGGTAATGAGTTTAAAATTATAAGTTTAACAACATCATTGGTGTTTTATTTAGTCATGAGTTTGGACAGTATTTTGTGTCTGTGTTTTAAGGTAAGAAAGGTAATATGCATCAATCACAAAATGTTGCTTGAACTTAGAGACTGTAGCAAAGGTATGCTTTCCTGCATTCATGATGTTGATTTATATAGTAATATTAATATTGAATTATATTTGTGTAAAACAGTGTTATATAAGTCCTATTTGTGTTCAGGACTGCAACACCTGCCAGGCAGAAGAACTAGACGGAGCATAAGGTGCTGAGTACCTGATTCCAGGGCAATCTCTTCTCTCTCAGTTCATAGGTGACAGAGTCTATCCCTTAAAATCCTAAATGGTAATACCCATCCTCCAACTGCATGGTGAAGTGACAGCAAGATCCAGAACAAAACAGATCAAGATTATCCATATATAATAGAATAACCCAAATTGTGCCCACTTCTGCCTGAACCCTTTGCCCATCAGCCAACAGATGGCTCCTGGTTTGACCTCCCATCAGTTGACCTTCAGAGCTATAATATAGCTTTACAGTAAGACCAAGAGCAGCCATTTTGGGTGAGGAATTTCATGCACTGCACACCACTAACTATGGTTAATTCAAGCATCTGCCCTTCCAGACCTTGTTATATTCATTTAGGAGTTCCAGTGACCGACATTAATTCAAGTTGTCCACCTCTAACTGTCTGCTCTTTCATGCTGTTACCAGTAGCTCAGGTTGACTTAAGAATACCAGTGTCTAAAAAAATCAGTAAAAGAAAATGAAAAACAAGCTGTGAGCAGACCTAGGAATCAGAATGTGAAAATTACTAAGACTGATCTTTTTCCTCACATAGCCTTGAAGCATAACACTGACTGTTCCAGACATATCTTTCCAAGGAAACACTGCAATGTCCACAACTTGTATCTCTGCTTTCCCCAAAAACCATCACATGTCTGCCTCTTTTTCAGCTTCTATCTAAATAACCCTTAACAGTGCTTAGCAAATCTTGTCAAGTATTATCCCAAATATGTGGTTATAATATTCATCTTATTTTACTGCTAACACAATGCATATCACATTTTGCTTGGCCCACAACCTCCTCTGGATGAAAAAGAATTTCCACTGCATGAATAGAATCAAGATTGAGATCACCAAATTAGAAAGTAGGACTGTCCCACTATTCTTCATTTGAGGCCAAGGCCTTGGAACCTCCCCTTTTCTACCTCATAAGCTAGAAAGCTAATATGCCACAAGTTAAAGCAATGATCAAAGTGGTCCATCCCCAGCACTCTCTGACCATCAGATGGCATTGACCTGAACCTTCATTATGTCCTTCATTAACTGTTGCAACATCATCTATAATGCCATCTCCAATCGTTCACTGTTGTGACATTTGCATCATCAGAAGACCATTCCCATCCTGCTCTGATAGTGCTCCTCTTGCTTCTAGCTGACACCAGAATCCAACACGTTTCTCTGCACCGTCCACAATCCCTTCTGGGAAATAAGTACAAAAGACCTACAGAGGTTAGCTCCACACAACCTCCAGCTAAAACAAAACTCTGAGGGGCACCTCATTTGATCCAGCAATGGTCATTCAAACAGATGAAACACAGAGGCACAACTCAGAGTAGAAGTTCTAAAACCATGGAATGCCATCAATTCCTTTTTGCAATCTGAACATAACCATGTGCCTTCCAGGATACTCATAAAAACTGTGCTATTCAGGATCACTTTCTTGCTGACCTTCAATGATGACCAGAGGTCATGATCACAAAACATCAGTTTAAGGTACCTACACTTCTTGATTGGGCACATTCTTCCCCTATATAGTTTCTCTTCAGAATAAACAATATTCTTTCTCCTTTTGCCCTCTCAAGTAACTGAGATGTTATATATAGTACATTAAAAACCTCCCAAATAAGTAACTGAAATTGTTTTGGCTACTTTCAACAATGGCTGAAAATTGACTTTTCACTTAATGAGATGTTATCTTAAATTACATTAGCCTTACGATTCAATGCTAGATAACTGATCATGCTATTCTTCATGTACAGCCAATCTCCTATACGGGTGGGTTATTATAAGTCAACTTATACTCATTATTTTGCACATTTGTTGAGTTGTATTCAACAACTGTAAATCATTATTGGGCATCATCCTGGCTTGGCTGTTCAGTAGTGTTCTTTGTGTATTGAATATTGCCTTAAACATAAGCAAAAAATAGTGCAGCTTTAATTCTCTTCACTGCCTTTTGGTAATATCTTTAATAGTACTTCAGATGTCTGTTTGGTAAGTAGGATTCATATTGTCTTCTGGATTGAAGTATTTTTAATTTTCAAAGGTCAAACTAATGAGCAACTGGTAATGCCTCTAAGCAAGTAGGACAATAAGTTCCAGGTTTCACGTTTCCATGTGTTGTAGTGGAGAGGCTCTTTCATATCATTGGTGAAGTTTACGCTACCTCATAGTTTGTTTGACTGGGGAAAGCCAAAATGATTGATTCCCCCAAGTCATATTGTAATTGGCTCCAAGAGTCTATGGCTTGTCCCCCAACTCAAAGGAAGGCAGTGCTACATCAAGTGTTCTCTGGCAAATGCAACCTGATTGGTAGGAATCCAATATTTTTTCTCATACAGTGCTCAAAGTATGTCAACTTATACAGCTATCCCTAAATCAAAAGTGCCTTTTTTGGTGAAAACCTTAACGGCCCAGCCTCAAGTGCCGAATGATAAAATGTGTGTAACGTGAATCTGGCCTATGTCCGGCCTATGTCTCTGAATGAAAAATGGTTATCTGATATTTCCTGATCATTATCCTATGGTTTTTAAGATTCTATCCTACCACCACAAGTAACACAAAATTGAAAACATTTCTTTGTGGGCATCGTGTATGAGCTCGATTACTCTACATCTGAACTTTGTACAACTGGTAAAAAGAATTGCTCACCTCCAGTTGAGCAAATAATATTTCAACTTTAACTTATAACTTGTTTTCCCTTTAAAAGTGTCACATGGCTCTGAAGCCAGTCGATTCACATGTCAAAAATACTAGTTGTCGAGATTTTATAAAACAGACAATGGACTTCTTCATCCTCACAACCGTTTCCTTATTTAAAATTTCTAATCAAAGATAAACATGATGTGAAAAGCATTCATTAAGGACACACCACACTCACACTTCCTTGATTCTGCCCCACTCTCAGCACAAGCTTTAATGTTTTTTCGCCAAATAACTTGACCCAGCACTGAATTGTGCTCTAGCAGTCAAGAGCTCAAACAGCCAAGTACAGATCTACCCAGCACACTGGCTGAAGGCTTTCTTTCCTCCATTACTGTGCAATAGCAGTGACCTGATAATTGCCACCCTAAGACAAGACCCTATAAATGACAAGCTACTAATTCATCCCACTAGACCAGTCATCTACTGGTCACCACAGGCCACTCAACAACATTCCTTTTTCTTCAAAACATAGACTGCAAGATTACAAGCTCTACAGGAACACATAGAAACTGAAACCCTATTACATGACTTATGTTAATGATGAAATTTTACTAATGAATATTCGTATATTCTGAGTGTTAAATCTGCATAGAAAATGAGCTAACGTAAAACAATAATACACATGTTTTAAAATGTGCCTACTTGAGTGACCATCAATAATTACGAAGTGTACTTATTAACAGCTTATTAAGGTAAAATGTCAAGCTTATATTTGGATTAATGTAATAGTATGCTATATTCATATTATGTATTATGTATTTGCTTTATTAATCAGAGGCCTTAATTTAGCGAGGTCTTGGGCCTAGCTGCATGGCCTCATGTCAAGTTGCATTGCTTAGCCGAATTATAAAATGGCTTCTTAGAGAATTAAATTGTGATTTTCCATTCCATTGACCGAATGTAGTATCTAGAATTCTTTCCCATGAGAATTGCTTACTAGAATATGTTGTATTAGCTAAGGATACTTTGTATAAGTTAGTGTGTGTAAAGGTGACATTCTCTGGAACAGACAATGGATGCACTGACTGGAGTCTAAGCTGTTACAAATTTGTTACCTGATGAGCCAATGATGGGAGCAGGAGAAAAAGAGCCAATCATCGACATGTGAACAATGGCTTAGTAAATTCTTAGATTTGAGGTTCTACTTTCAGTGGACTAAATGTAAAAATAAGATTCTTTGACCAATAGCAACGTGGGAAGTAGTTTTAGGGAATCTAACTTAGCCAGACTGCACAGAGAGGAGAGAAGTTATTAGGCCAATCTCCCCATCCTTTCCTAACCGTCCTGAGAGGATAGTTGGTATTGTTTCTGAACCGCCTGAAGAGATATTTCCTATCTTGAACTTTATTGCTGAATTCTGATGCTTTGCTGACCAAACAGCTGTCCAGTTGACGAAGACAGTCGCAGCTTGCTGAACCATACTGAGGCAAGGTATAAGAAGATGTTACTGATTGCTATGTCTATTTGCTTTTGTCCTTAGGTACCAACCGCTAATTTTGATAGAGCCATAGTTCGATGTTTTTCCAGATTTGTGCTGACTAAATTGTTTACATGAAGCCTAAACATGCGATTCTAATCTGAAGGTTAGTGAAGGCCCTCACTGATTCATGCATGCTAAATATTAACAACAGTTGATGTCTTTTCTTTGCTGAATCTCAATGAATACCATTTATTTTGCACAGTTATTCTTGCTATTAATTTGTACTGTAACCTTAGAATGTGTAGTGATCCAAGCTTTGATTACATTAAGATTCTTTAGAAGATTCGGTCAACCTGTATTGTTTCTGTATGCTTATCATTTGATTTTGAGACTAAGATATGTGATATTAGCATTGTTAGTATAGGGACATAAACATTCTAACTTTTAAATAAAGGTGTGGTTATTTATGACCAAGGGGTCATGGTGCGTGGAAATTACTGACTTATAAGATTATTGATGACAGCATTTCAATAATTGATGTTATTGATTGATATTGTTATTGATTTGTACCGGAACTGAGTTTATGGTGGGAACTACTCTAAACGCAGTCAAAAGGTCCATCGAACCTCTAACACGTCCCCTTATAAATTAATGACTAATAACCAAATAAGGCCAGACGCGCTTACAATAAGGACTTAGGGCCATATGTACAGAATGTAGGGATTGTGAGTTCCATATTATGACTCTTTGCAAATTGCAGTTAGGAAATTGGAATTCCTAATGTACAAAAATGTACAAGTTATTGAATATTAATAAAGTATGTCACAATTTATGACCCATGCAGCCTGTTTTTCTTAAAGCAAAACAGGATGCGTTTCTTAAAACTAAAAAATAAAAAAATTAAGTTTCATGTTTTTTACGAGTAGATAGTGGTCTCTTGGACTGCCTGCCTGCTCTTGAGAATGATTTGTTTCAACATTCACAAATGGGAAGGGATCCCGTGAAGACTCCTTACCATTTGCAAATGATTACCACCACCTTCGAGGTGACAGTAAAAATTAATGTTTTGCAACCATAATTCGGTCACAAAACAAGCATACATAGCACTGCAATTCGGTATTTGGAAGCCCTAAACACACCCTAAAGATGCCCCTTCCAAATACTGAGTCCCTAAACACAAATTGCGTTTTGGTAACATGTGCTCTGTACAAAGTAAAAGCATTTTTGCAGTCAGAAGCAGCCCAGTTCAGCGAAGAGGGCTGTTTCTGCCCACACAAAATGCTTTTGTACATATGGCCCTTTTACCTCATGAGGCACTTGTCCCATCCATCTTGGTCTGATTTGTCACATTTGAGTGATCCTTCCTTGTGGATCGATAGGAAGATAGATTTTGCAGGTAGAGTTAGCTTCTATTATAGAGTGCCTTTTTCATGATAAACAGGATTTTGAAATGCATTTCAAACCATAGGTTGGGTTATCATTTTGTACTGAATTACATCCAGCCTAGCTTTTCGAACATTTGTACGTTTTCGATCTGTGTCCTAGGTAAGTTGGCCTAGATGATGTTACAGTAGGTCTATCAGGATGAGCCAATGGTCTTATTATCTTGATTCAGTGGTTGATGTGCAGCAGCTGGTGCACTGGTCTTTTCAGGGCCAGCTGTACACTGGTGCCTTTACCAAAGCATACATCTGGCTCAATTGACCTCCTAGTTTTTTTACATAATTTGCTGACGTTGGGGCTCGGTCCAGTGTATGGGAAAATGTTGGACATTGCTGGTAGCCTCACACCCCCTCCAGAACAGGTATTTCTTTTGAGTCTCCATTCAGGGTTGGAGTTGGGACTGACCAATATTACATTTCAGAGCCAGCGTAGGAATGCAAATTACTTGTTCAGTTTGTGAAATGCAGAAGAAGGATCATTTAAGACCTTGTTAAAACATGCACCTGCAGCCATAAAGGAGCATGTACCAATTAATTTGACGAATGTAACAGAAGGCCTTAACATGGAAAAGCTTGCTGGCACCAAGTTCATCCTAGTAGTAGGGAGGAAAATATGTTAAAAAGGTTGTTCAAAGACAAATCTATTGAAAGTGGTCAGAAGGACTGCCAGAGATGATCACAGCTGGCACATCTGATGGATACAGAAAATAGAGGACTTCCTCAAATTATTTTAAAAAAAACTACATTTAGGAGTATACCAGGATGGATGTTGAGACTCATATTGGGTCAAGAGCCAACTCTTTTTAAATGGATAAAGGCCAGCAGGGATAATGGAAATGGTGATGTAATGGGAAAAGCCTATCCTTTCTGTGCTTTGAGCGACTAGACCTTGGTTCACATTCTGAGTTTCTGCTCCACATTTGAGGGTGAGAGGAAGAGAATGGTACTACCAACAGTATGAGAAAATATTATTTGGCATTTATCTGATTTGCAAGTTTCCATTATGAACTGCAACTATTGTGTATTTATTATGTTTTTACCGAATTGTATATTAAAATGCAGTGGATTTTGTCTATTATTATTATTATTATTATAATGATCTGTAGTAGGTTAGATACATAGATTAACCTTATTAATTCCCTAATTTGGGTTCCTCTAATTGGTCTGTAGTATGATTTTGACAATAGCTTTTTTTAAATTTGTATTTATGTATTGAGTTGAATTTCTCTACTAATGAATATTTGATCTACTAGTTTTGGTCATAGTGGACTCCATTTGTAATTATGTGTGTGGATTAACGGATACATTAATGTGAAATGCATGATTAAAATACATTTTGATAAAGGGGTCTGTAATTCTAATTATGTGATGGTTTTTGCATGTTTACGTGTCTTATTGGCACAGTAGCAAACAAGTAAATGACATTGAATTGACTCTCTATTCAAGCAGAGGGAGGATTCCTCCTTCCCAGAGACTACGTATTTTAGGTGCATGGCAATGTTACATCACTTACCAGGGTATTTTCCCATCTGAAGATACATGTGAGTATCATCAGCAAATATCTGTAAGTATAAGAATATGCTCTAGTCAAAATTACAGTCAAAGATGACTCGCTCTTTTACTCAATTATAATGTGACACTGACATGTGACATGCTTTAAAATAGATTTAAAACCGAGTTTAGACATTCAAAATCTCTTCCAATCGTGTTCCTGTGTGTGTTGCTGTATGTCACTGTCCAAATGGAGAATGCACTGATGAATGCCCCTGTTAATTGTGATGAATGAATTCCTACTACTCTTATAGAGGTCAATTGCTTTGCTGACCCTTGCGGGAGACTAATGCCAACAGCTGGCATATTATAGGAAATATCAAACAAAAGTGCAAAGGAACATGAAATATGTGTGTCTTGTTAGAATAATTTATCGTACTTGAAAGATAGAGGTCGTGCTTGTCCTTGTTGTAGGCAGGTGGTTTACCTGGAACAAATGTAACAGTTTCATTAGTATCATATTTTAGACTCTAATAAACATCAAATTTAAGTACACAGAATACCTGCTAACATGCCCCATGTGCTTTTCAAAATGTAATTTATATTCGTTTATTTTCCTTATTGGCTTTATCTTGCAAAATAAATCAGGTATCGAGCTAAGTGCAGAGATTAAGACATATGCGATCGAAGTTCAACACTTTAACTTACTTCACATGAACACAGATGATGTCCCTGATCTCAAAACATGCATGAATTCCAAAATGCATGGATTCCACTGCATGTATTGTTCATTTCTATCATCGGCTGTGCGAAATATGTTTAATTTGTTTTTGCGTAGTTGTATGAATGTTCCGCTAAATTATTCGAAAGTAGGTGTGAATACCAAAATGCAAAACTAGCATTGGTGATTGTATTTTAATGCAAAATACGTCCCTGAGTCAACTTTGATGGGGTGATGCATTTTGTGCTAGAAAAATATTGCAAAATAACCAAAGCAGCACAAACAACAGCCAGTTGTGTTCAGTTGCTTGGTGGTTCTCATGGATTTTCAGTAGCATTTTACTACAAACAGCGCATAGTTACGCGATGTGGCAATAAAGGATAATTGTTGGACATTTTCGTAAAATTGACCTAAATATGCCAGCATAGAGCAAGGCCTATTTATATTCCTTTGGCTTAATAATCGATATTTGTAACCTAAGCGCCTCTCACACACCATTCATGTAAATTTAGAGCAATCATAAACAAAGCTATCATATGGCTCTCTTCCTAGCACTACAGGCACCTTCCCTGCACACTGTGTACAACTTACATGACTAGGGATAAAAAAATTCGGGATATTGGCAAGGTTTTTAAAAAAATGTATATTAAAATTGTTCACTTACATAAAACCGTGCTTCCTCAACATGAACGATTACCACCTCAATCAGGGATGGATCCTTATTGATATTCAAAATGGAGTTGGTCATTTCTGCGTGGCTCCTTGAGAATGTGTTTTATCAGCTGGACATTGGCTAGACTCCCCTGAGAAAACTACCACACATTTTTGGCGTCCAGAATATTGAATAGGCATTTGTCACAATTAAGTGGCTGGTGGGCAGTTACCTGTCTATGAAGGGAGGGTGCATATACTTAGTCACTTTTTATTGCCACCAGGTATGTGGAGAAAAATGTAAATAAACCCACTGAAGAAGGTGTAATAGTTCACAGTTCTGCCTATCAGTGTCATCACTAATGTGCATGTAAAGTTCAAACAACTTCTTTCTGGGCACGCTTTGAAAATGGAGGATGTTGGTTGCACTTGTCTATTCTTTTGTGGCACTAAGACGGAGTAGCCTTGACACCTGGTTTGCCTCTTTATATTTCTGGTACTGTACTCGTGATCATTGGTATTAGTGCTTAGAAAGGCAGTGACAGAAAGAACAAGAACAAGCAATGGCAAACCAAATAGTTCTGACCCTTGTAAGCTAGCATGATGGTATTTCTTTTGCTTTTTAATGCAATCCTATGTCACAAAAATATTCCACCAGCTAAACATGGCAGCCAAATGCTATCAATAAAAATGGAAAGTTAAAAAACATTGGGCCATATTTATACTTTTTGACGCAAAGCTGTGCCGGCGCGGTTTTGCGTAAAAAAAATTACCGCCGGCTAACGCCATTTCGGGCGTCAAATTTATACTTTGACGCACGGCGGCGCAACCAACAGGTGGGAGCACACAGCGGCGTCAAGTCGTAAAGGAAAACAACGTTAACGCGACGTAATGACTGTGGGTCGATTTACGACAGCGCAACCCGGAAAGCGCCGTTTTTTTTTACGCAATAGCGTCAAATTTACCCGCAAACACTGCCCTTTCAGCAGAGGAGAGCCAAAATGGATCCCAGATGCCACAACAGACCCCAGGAAAATGACAGCAGACCAGGAACCAGCCAGGATGATCCATACAGGAACCAAGACATATATAGAAAAAAAGAAAGTGTCGCTTCAGTGCAGAGGAGCAGGAAATCCTGGTTAAAGAGGTGACGGAACACCAGCACCAACTGTTCATCACCTCTAAGTTGCCAATCAGCAGGAGAGAGGCCATATGGCAACAAATTGTTGACAAGATCAACAGTGTGGCTGAAGTACGCAGGACAGTCACCGAGTGTAAGAAACGCTGGCATGACTGCAAACGTAGGACAAAGGAAAAAATGGCCAGGAACAGGAAGGCAGTACTGCAGACTGGAGGTGGGAGTCCCGCACACCAGGAGGCCCTGGACCACATGGAGGAGATGGTCGCAGCCGTCATCCCTGAGGAGATCGTCACAGGGATTCAAGGACAGGACAGCGCAGACTACCACGAGACAATGCACATGCAGGGTAGGTCGCAGGGGGAATTAAAATGCAATAATGTTAACAGCAACCGGGGGGGGGAAACCTACTACACAATGCACGTAAGTCAGCATATATATGGAGTGGCATGGGTAAAGGGGCACGGCAGGGGGGCATGGCCAGCACAGACAGAAGCTGGGGCACGACATAACACAGCACCAACAACTGTCCCATGGGGGCATCCTGTCATGACAACAATGGAGCTAAGGGAAAGCCACGACAGGTGGGAAGGCCACTACGTCAAACTTACATACTGGCACTCGTCAAGCAAAATAGATCCTACATCAACTAGGTCCCTATCAGCAATCCAGTAGCCAAAACAACAACTGCAATGTAACTGCAACAACAGTTGCCACTAACACCTCTGATCTCTGTGCAGCTATAGTAGCCAATGGCAGTAACCTCCCCATGGAACATACATACCTAAATTAGGGGGTGAGGATGACATCTGCAACAATCTCCAGAAATAAGACAAAGGCATCAGTACACTCAAATGTCAATGCCCATAGTTGACACATACATCAGTCAAAGTAAATAGCAATAGGAGCCACACAGCACTAAGGACACACACATGCTGCATACGTCAGGGTCCCTCACGTGCCTGGCTAACAAGGCAACATCACTAATGTCATACTGCTCAGACAACAACATTGAGGAGGGGACACATGCAACTGGTCGCGACACACACCAGCACAGTCAGAAGACCAAATAGGACATTGATATGATAAACAGGGCAATCCAATTAAACACACATTACCCAACATCAGCTGGAAACATCAACAATGTCTACATCCATATCACATCGTAACATTGCCATGCATAGGATATGCCACATAACAATTACAATTAGGTCAATGTGAACAAACAGATTTAGGGGCAGGTCCTGAGAGGCAAGTGTGCTGCCAGGGCAATCACAACACCCACAGCCAGTGAAAGGTCTCACCATAAGAATAGATATACACGGAGGGTCGAGTAGGACTAAAAGATGGCTATTCCCTAATTGGTACAAAGCAACACCTAGAGGCGATTAGGCAGACAAGTCTGATAACTCTATATCATACATGTGACACACAGGTGGGACATAGGCCTATAACAATGCCCATATGAAGGACAGCAGATACCAATACCAAACAAGATCACAAAGTAAAGTCATCAAAAGGCTTGCATGTTACGTCAAAACTGTCACAACACAGACACACTAATTGTACCCTGTTTCATTGCAGAGGAACATGGATCTCCTGCCGAAATGCCTGTCCCTGATTTTCCTGATGACATGGATGACGAGCCCATAAACATTTCCCAGGAGACCATCCAAAACGTCCTTGAAACCCTCCAGACCCCACCTTCAGTCACAAGGAGGAGCACAGAACAAGCAGCCATCACAGAAGAACCACCCACCACCCCAATTCTAAGACCTGCCAGCTCCAATACAGCTGAGGACTCTGACGACACTGGCACCAGCTTTGAAAGAACTGTAGTTGGTGTACAGCGGGAGCTGGCCAAGGAGGTGCGGGTGGGGATGCAAAATATGGCAGCCAGCCTTGAGGGGGTGCGCTCGTGCATGTTGTCATCTGCAGATCAGGCAGCAGCTATGCAAGCCCTAACATCCATACTGCAAGGACTACAAGAAACCATAAAGGAATTCACCACTGCAGTAAGGGAGTTGCCACAACACCTCGCACCCCAAACTTTCCACTGCATGCACAAATGCAATCATGACTCCCTCAGGGCTGACCTGGCTGCCTACCATTGTGATGTGGCTGCTATTCTCAAAAACCAGCAGGCCCTCCTTGCAGCAGTACTGCCCTTAAGAACTTCACAGGGAGCAGCCACCGGGATGTCTGACTCTACGTCTTCTAACACTGAGGTGTGTGTTGCCCCTTCACAACCAACAACAACAAGGACAAAGCAGGCAACACACACATCAGAAGAAGAAGACATGGAACAGATCACATCCACACGGAAGAGTACCCGGAAGCACTAGTCCCTGCACCATGGCCTACTTTGACCAAGGTCCTACGTTTTGTCAAATGCCAGTCTCACTACAACTACACTCAATGACTGTTCTGCTAACCACTGTATGACTTGTCAGCATTGCCAGTGAATGTCTCTCTCCTACTATTCGGCAAATCCTGTCCCTCTGCACTGTCTGTTACATCACCCCAGCATGTCAGGAGCATCATCCACACCCCTTCTGTAGGATCACCATGTAAGAATGCTCCAGAACGGACTCAGCAAACATGGACAATGTACATTTGGCACTACAGCACCTATCAATAAATAGCACTTGCACACCTAATATGTCTCTGTGTTATGTGACACATCAACTGTACAGTAGATAACTCTAAAGTGCCTGTGACAACCATGTAGCTTGTCAATACAACTGTCCTGACATCATGTAGTCTGATACATCTGTGCAGTGGCCAGGATTGCATCATAGCCTGACCATCCTGAGGAGAATAACTGATGAAGGGACAAACCACACACAATTATGCTGTGTGGGACAGAATAATGCTCCATCTATAGCAATTCAAGTCAACTAATGGTGGCTGATAAATGTAGGCACCATGCAATACTAAAACATGAAATTATGCAGCATAATCTAAGCAAACACAACTAAACACTGCATCAATCACCCTTTCTGAGTATACTTCCATGAAGGGAAGTCATGCAGAATTTTTACACACATGATCTATGTCAGCAATTAAGGCAACAAGACAAGAGTGTTAACAACACCTCATCTACAAAGATCTCCCTGAACATCACACTGCAGTCCGACCTAATAAATTTACCACAATACCAAGTCTGGAAGCACACTTTGTGATGTAGAATACCTACTCATCAACACAAATCCTTGGTGATCGATGTAAACTACTAATGGTGGGTCTACCAAATGGTGGATACTTACCAAGTTAGCACACAGGTAGCTGCCATGTTAAAGCTCCATGTTCTGTGGTGTGTAGCATAGGACACAAATGTCATAGAAAAACATTCACCTACACTGATGGCAAGCCCATGATCAAGTAGCAGTTAACGCATAATGCAAAGGGTTAACTATATGTTTATTAAAATGTATTCACACCAGAGGCAACTAAGGGAAAAGTCATACCTACACTAATCTAACCTGACTACTCCTAACCCACAACTGTCCCTAACTAACCTAAGCTAAACTTACTCTACACATATAACGAAACGATCTAAACATCAACCCCCCACCCACCATTATGAGACAGGACACATGCAGGACAACACATACTAACCTACACACATACTATACTATCCTAAACAATCATATATTTTTTTGTAATTTTTTAATTTTTTTATTTTATATAAACAAACAGGAATCCCAACATTGACCATGATCCACCCACCCACACAAAAATGAAAAATAGAAAGAATAAGGACCCCCCACCCTCCTCCCTAACACTAACTAAGCTAACAACCTACACTAACCTAACACTAATCCCCAAAACCCAACTATCATTACAAAAAGGAAAGAGGAGAGAGGGGAGGGATAAATGTAAAACAAGCAATAACGTCCTACAGGTTGGCCCTCCGTAGGGTCCGCCTGATGGACCAAACCCTTTTCTTGATGTATGCCACATCCTGGCTTAGCTTGTCCACCTTGGAAATAAATTTGTCCATTTTCCGGTTTAATGCCAGGAATGCCGCTGGGTCAATAGGAGGGGCTGCTGCAGTCTGTGTGCTGGCAGAGGTGCACGGTGTGGGAGTAGTTGTTTGCCCACTGGACTGTCCTGCAGCCCGGTAATTGCTGGGTCCAGGTCGTGCTGACGAGGCAGGGTCAACTGTCCCCGCCGTTGCTGGGGCCACTTGGGGAGAACTGGTGGATGTGGTGGTGGTGGCTGTTGTGGGCAATGTAGGGCCACCCTGTGGTGAGGCCCACCAAGCTCCGGAAGCCCGATCCGCTTGGTATTTTCGGGCCATCCTTCTGAACCCCGACTGCACCTGCAGGATGTGCCGGTATCTCATTGCACGCCTTTCGAACTGATGTCTCTGTGCGGCACTCATGTTTGCAGCTGTGAAGAGATATGGCAACTATTTACCATAGGAAATGCATTGGGTGGAATAGCACAATGGGTCAATTGCACATTACTTGTACTGTATTTGTAACAGCAAATTTTCACAACATAGATCATTGAAAGTCTCAGAGGAAGTACATGGGAAGCCTGCACACAAAAGGGCATCTCACACCTAGCATATCCATGTCTCAACATGATGGGTGACATCAGCCTAAAATTCTCATCCAAAAAATGGGTAATGCAGCTGACATTATGGCTGAACCTCTTCTGCATACTGACTTCACTACATATGTCACTCTATGTGATAACAATCACAACCCTCAATCAATGCCATTTGTAAATGTTTTTTGCTAATATTGAACTCATGTGCCATAACCAAATGTGTACACTAGGTTCAAAACAAAGTTGCAAAAGGTCACAAGTATGTGTAACATACTGGTTGCTACAGTCCTAGGTACCCTATTCCCAATCACATGGCAGTCTTTGAGGGTGGAGTGGGAAGAACAACCAACAATCCCAGATTCAATGCACACCCAGGAGTGTATAGAAAGCTCAACAAGTATTTGCCTCCACACACAACACCAATGAAGGGCTAGCAACAAATTGGAGTCAGCTAAACCTTGTCCTATCCAAGGTCCACACATGTCAAAATGTACTGACTTAGGCCAACATCACATACTACCAGTGAGGCATATTTTACCACACACACAGAGGAGCAAGAACACCCATGATCATGAGTAGAATTAACACCTAGGCCATTGCACTGTAGTCCCACACACTTCTAGTTCAACTTGTGGTAGTACATGCCCCCGGAAGATCCAACCTACAGTGTACTCAGTCCATCCTCAACTAGGGAAGCTGCATATTTAAGACAAGCCGTTTGCAGAAGCTATCTGGGAGAATGTCAGTCTGAAATGCAGACTCAGTCCAAGCCAAGTCCCAGAGCAACTCTTACATTAACCAGTGTATTCCACATGACTCATCCCATTCCCCATAGCGGGGCCGACTGGAATGACCTACAGCCCCTAAATCTGAGAAATGGATAAGCATTGGTCTACTGAAACTGAAATGATATTTTCAATCCCACTAATGCAACAATACCAATGAATGGGCAGTGCATCAAACCTTGAATTCTGTTGAACACACAGTAGTCCATCATGCATCACTAGCAAACAATAAAAATAGCACTCATGCCACACTCACTGTAGGTGTTGGGGTCCTCAAAATGAGCCACCTCTCCCACGGTGTACGGTGCAGGTCCACCTGTAAAGCATGGAAGGAAGAATATACTCAGACTCCGTGCACTGACAAACAATTGCAGTTACAAAGACAATGTGAGAATATGACATGCGTAATTAAACACTTTCACACATGCTCATACTGCATGGAAGAATTCTTAATCAACTTTTACATTGGATGAGTCTCCTGCTACAGTTACACACCCTACTACACACATGCAGTGGCCAGGACAGTCATGTGGTGTCAAAGATACACCTTCATTAGTATGCCCCAACAATATCGGGGTGCATTCATCTCATCATGTGCATCCCAGAGAGACATCCAAAAGCTGATTACTTGAGGACTCCATGACCCCTCAAACTCAAACAGCCTATGTGGTCATTTTCAACACACACCAACCAGACACACATGTGACATATGTGTGGACAATATAGCTAACTTCAATTGACGTGAAGGCACCACTCATTTATAGCATCATATTGGGTTTACAAATGTCAGTATAGCTATGGCGTCTACATATGTAGGTATGATGTTTCAACATCCATTTTTCACTGGCTATTATGACCTGTAGAGTTCAAATAGAGCCATTAATGTGTCGCTTGTCTAACACAAAGGCAACACTACATTACATACAGCTACAGGCAACCAGTATGTGTAGAAAACATGAGCTACCTGACTGCTAGCATTTGTCTTACTACACATTGTGCAACAATTACCCAGTAGGTTTCCCTAGCATTACACACAGTCAGCTACTTATCTAGCAGATTGGGTAACAATCATCACATGTCCCCACACAGCTTTCAATTGTTCACATGTAATTGATTTGTACTCACCAACATGTCCACCAATCCTGATTCCCAGGTGGTCCAGCAGATCCTGCTCCCTGGATATCGGATCAGCCCAGCGGTGCTTGAGTTGATGGTCATTCCTCAGGTTCCCATAGACACGGACCAAGTGATGGCGCACCTTCCCCCACCGGACTTTACGTGCCTCCGTGTGATACCCCTGTATCACACGGCCCCCAGCCTCCAGCATGAGTGGGAGGAAATGGCAAACAAGCCATATAAATCCCCCCAATTCCTCCTCACCCATCCTGGCAAGCCATGGCCTACCTGACATCTCTGCACTTCCAAAGGTGAAAAAGTTGGACAAAAAGGAAAAGGGGGAAATGGGGAAAGGTAGAGTAGTGAAAAAAAAAGAAAACTTAAGAAGAGCCCAACTAACCCCAAAATTACACTACCCAGAACAGACTCCCACAGACAATAAAAGAAACACTGGACTTGACAAAAGTATACAAAACAGACTCAGACAGTATTCAACAACAAGACAATGATGACAAAAGCACAATAGAGAAGGTACACTGGACACTGGACACAAAAGCACTAAAACACAGGACAACACTTTCCACACAGCCACACAGTCTAGAATAATCTGAGACTGCAAAGTGAAAGTGAAAGTACACAGAATCTGTAAACAGGATATCCTATTACATCACATCCTGCATAAAATGGCCGCCGTTTTTATTTTTCCGTTATGCGTCATATTTTCACGCATACAGATTGTGCGTCATATTTTTTGACGCATGAGAGTGCACATAATGCAGAGTCAATTTTGTTTCCGTCATTGTTCCCTTATATTTGTGTGAGGCTTATTTTACAGTTCTAGAGTTGAAAATTAAGCCGCTGGCAAATATGATGACTAGATATGAAAATTAATTTTGACTCAGCATTATGTGCACTCCTGTACGTCAAACAATTATGACGCCCAAGTTGTATGCGTGGAAATATGACGCATCATAGAAAATATGGTGGCCATGTAATGCTGGTTCTTAATATATTAATTTTAAAGTGATATTTTTTGACTCAGCATTATGTGCACTCCTGTACGTCAAAAAATTATGACGCCCAAGCTGTATGCGTGGAAATATGACGCATCATAGAAAATATGGTGGCCATGTAATGCTGTTTATTAATATATTAATTTTAAAATGATATTTTTTGACTCAGCATTATGTGCACTCCTGTACGTCAAAAAATTATGACGCCCAAGCTGTATGCGTGGAAATATGACGCATCATAGAAAATATGGTGGCCATGTAATGCTGGTTATTAATATATTATTTTTAAATTATATTTTTTGACTCAGCATTATGTGCACTCCTGTGCGTCAAAATTTATGACGCACAAGCTGTATGCGTGGAAATATGACGCATTTTGACAAATATGTCTTGATTTTGTCAAATTGTGAAAAGAATTTTGTCATGACCAAACGATGCTAAGTGATACACATTTGGGGTTAGCTATGACACATGTTCCTTATAGGATGTATAGAAGGCATTCACAGTGTAATAGTAATGACTGCTCAAAATGGTTATTACCCATAATTGTACACATATTTTGGGTAATTGCTGATGGCTAATTTCAAATGAGGAATGGGATACCAGGATGTATTCCTTAGCAACAATGTGTCCACATTTATCACCGTAATCCAATTATCTATAGGCCAAACAGGTAGTGCAATTGTCACTTACACTTTTTATGGGGCTAACCATGTCCTATTTATGAATTTGTGTATCTTATATGTGTTTTACTTTTGACATGTAGGCCACACATGCGCCTTATGCATGTGTGTACTTCACATGTGCATGTGTCATGTATATTTGGGGGGCGGTTGAGGTGGACTTATGCCCCCAGCACCCTAGGGTTTGCCCTTCCAGATTTGCTAATTTATCCAAGGGTTTCATTTATTCAGTAATGCTAAACCTGCAGCAGCAGGCTCATGGAAGCCCATAGGGTATGATTCACTGTTTGCCATTCAATAATCCCATTTGCCCATTTGACGTTTTCCCTATTGATTCTTTGGAGCAATCTGACAAACCATTTTGCATTGATATTTTTTGCTAAATCTCGGCGTTCCTCCTGTGCTGATGACAAATAGGTTGTTGATGTATGTGGCCCTTTATGCATTACCTGGTTTTGTGGCATGTTTCATTCTTCCTGCTAGGTTCCAACTGGGACACTACTGTGATCGGCTGCTTGCAAATATTTGGTTGATTGGATGGCACATGTTTATATGTGTGGTCCAATGTAGATCCACTATCAACTGTCTGGGTGTATGTTGTCACTGTAACTTCCAGGTCTCCTCATGAGTTAGTGGCAGCTAATCTTGTTCCAATTGGGCATTGTTTGTAGCAAAAATGGAGAGAAGCCATTGAAGACATGGTCACCTACACATGGATGGTCCCACCCTGTCACTGAACACGTGTAATGAGACTTACAAATGGGCTACATTTTTGTGCTGATTGAGAGAATGTCTCAGGTGTCTGGATCAGGCATGTGTCATTGCCACATTTGTACTCCTGTTGGCCTCTGTGGATGGTAATGTATCATGAAACATCATCATCATAGCCTCTGTGCAGACGTAAATGGCTGGTATTCAACACACAACTCATCTTTAGCATTTGAAAAAAATGATACTCAGCATTTTGAACAGTCAGGGTCCTCATATGTGTTGACCTTTCATGGACATTATCTGAGGTTTCTGGTTTTGATGGAGGCCATTTACACCATCACACACTATGGTCCTGGTCCACTGTCACACTTTTAAGTTTAGGCATTAATGAAGGTCAGACAACGGAAGGGCCAAGATTTGCCTATTTATGGGTGCTGTCACAAATCTGATGCAAATGACAGTCAGATGATGCACTACTATGTATTTGAGAATACATTGATGAGGCTAATGACAAATTATTGTCAGAGGTACAAAAGGTATTGGACAGCATGTGTGGTCCATAGGTGGACCCCAGGTATCTGTAGAGTGACCCACGGACAGGTGCCAGTCAGGCTGATAGGATGCTGGGTCAATCAGGTGCAAGCTCTTTCAGTAATCACATGATCACGTGTTCTGACTAGGACTGGTCAGAGGGAGCATTAGACAACTGAGATGTCACACTGTGTATGTCCTTTGTTGCTTTGAAGGTGACACATGAACCCTGATAAAGTGTTACACGGCAACATTAGTGTCAAAGCTTAATGATGTAATGGCTCACATTCAAACATGTATGCAGTAGGAGGCATCTGCAGGGACAGGGCATGTACATTTGGGTGGTGTGCATGGAGGGGATCACAGGTGTGGCCTCCATCTGTGTCTCACTAGTCCTGTCAGATGGGATTAGCTGATAAATAGCCTACAGTACCTTTCACAGAAGAATCAATCTACAGGTGATACCAGGCCTTATAAACTCCAAGGCAGTGTATTATATGAGCTGAGTTCCATGCAGTGAGATGGTAGTATGACAATGGTCGGCATAGTAAAGGGTGTGGCACACTGGATGACTCATGTGAGTGTGTGTGTGTTGATGAGGGAATCTGAGTGTACACAAATCGGCATTCCAGGGACCTCTTCAGACAGGTGTAGTGTGAGCAGCTGCAAGTGTGTGTATTGTTTTTAGAAAAGGGCTGACATGTAGATGGGATGTGATGTGCTGGATGCTTGTCATAGGTGTAGCACTTGTGCTGTGTATGTTCTGCTTATGTGTAACTCTAGTGACAGATAGTCATTGCAATGATAGTAAGTAGTTGGAATTACTGTTGGCAAGAGTCTAGTACTACTTTCCTGTTCCTGAAGCATTAGCATGTGAACTGGCTGATGTATGAGGCCTGTTTTCACCTAGTTGAGTGATGGTGTTTTAGTTGTGTGCCATCTGCTGCGATGATCCATGTTTCCTACATGTATGTGAGTCATATGTGTGGTCATCAGCTATTGCCCTTCAAAGGTGAACTGTACAGGATGTCTGTCATTTACATGGTGTGTGTATTTGACCATTGTATGGTGGCCATTACATTTGTGGTGTATAGTTTTTGTGTGATGATTGTTATGTCATTATTGCTCAATGAGACGACATTCTTCTTCAGCAATTTCAAACTAAATGTGGGCAGAAATGAATAGGCCAAACCATGATGTGGTGTTTGTTATCTGTGTTTATTTACAATTGTGCATTAAGTGGTGATAGCAAAAATTATGTAAAGAAATTATTTACAATCTGTTGGCGCCTACGCACTCCAGCAGCCGTGTTTGGTTGTTCCCCCTCCTGTTGCAGGCCAGCATCCTCCTCTTCGTCGTCTTCAGGCATGTATGGGTCTGGTTCCAGGAGGGGAATGTTCCTTTTTACACAAATGTTGTGCAATATTGCACAAGTGAGTATGATCCTACAGACCATCTCTGGGGAATATAGTAGGCTACCGCCAGTGATGTCAAGGCAGCGGAACCTTGACTTTAGGATCCCAAAGGTCCGCTCGACAATGCTGCGTGTCCTCTTATGGGCGTCATTGTATGCCCGCTCTGCAGCAGTAGTCGGGTTCCCAAATGGTGTCATTAGCCACGGCTGGATGCCATACCCCTGATCAGCTGAAAGAAAAACACAGAATGGGATCATGTAGATGTAGCTGGCACTCTTGTGAAGACCTTTAATGGCAGTTGTTGTCTTGTGTTGTCTGTGACTCTTTTGTGTACTAATGTGACAACCTATACTTGTAGGCTATACCATCTGCATTGTGTTGTTTCCTTGGCTGAGCAAGTGTTTGTCAGCTAACCGTTTGTCAGCAGTATGTTTTGGGAATTGCAATAGAGTGTGTCCTCCCTAGCATTGTGACTTGTGATACAGGTGTCCGTGTGTCTTCACTGGGGGTGAGATGATAGTTCCATGCAGAGTTAAAATTGAAAGTGTTGTTAACACGTTCATATCAAAGTACCCTGGACATCCCATACCTTTAGACTTATGCAATGTATTAATGTAAAGGTTATTGTGACACTTACAATTTGCAAGGTGACATTTAGGCAACCCACTCCACACGTTGTGATCTTTGACGTCTTAACATTAGGCTGTACAGTAATTTCAGATGTGTGACAAGTTCAATGGTGAGTTAAGAAACATGGCTAGCGATGTCACGACCTCAGTATGTTCCTGTTGACATGTTGCTGTTGTGGTGTATGTGTTGTGTGTCCTAGAGGGTTGCTGTGCAGTGTGTATATAAGTAGGTTTCTGTACTTACCAACAAGTAGTCCATTGCCATACCGTCCATCCTGGAAGTGTTGGTTGATGGTGCTGTGACGGAAGATGAATGAGTCATGGACACTCCCAGGATATTTAGCCACGATGTTGGTGATCAATCCCTGGTGATCGACTATGGCCTGCACGTTGATTGAATGTGTGTGCTTCCTGTTGCGGTAGAGGTGTTCTGTTGCAGCAGGTGGCACAAGGCGTACGTGTGTGCAGTCGATTGCACCAAGGACGTGTGGGAAGCCACTGATGGCGTAGAACCCCTGTTTTGTTTACTGCTGCTTCTGCAGTGTGTTAGGGAAGCAGATGTGGAGGGGTGTCAGGCGAATGATGGCATCCAGTACTTTTGGCAAAAATGCGGAGAATGATGGTTGTGATATTCCGCCAACCAGGGCACCAGTTGTTTGAAACGAGCCACTTGCCAGCAGGTGAAGTACGGCAAGCAGCTTTGTTTCTGTTGGGATAGTGCGGGGTGTCACCAAAGTGTGGGCCAACTGCTGTTCAATGTTTCGCAGCAGCTGCTGAATGGCCTGCCAGTTCAACCGGTACCTCTGGATGATGTCGTGTTCCCTGAGGCCATGCAGGGTTGTTCTAGGGCGGAATATCCTCTCCTGCCTTCTGCGCTGCCTTTGGGGTCCCTGCTGCTGTTGTTGTAGCTGCTGTTATTGCTGCAGGGCTCTGCGTCTACGTGCACGATGGATTAAAATCACCTCCATGTCTCCCTGTTGCTGCTCTGCTGCTCTGCTGCTCTGTTGTTTGTTCTGCGTGTTCTGATTAAATACAGGTGTGTTTGCCCCATTTTAACACCTGCCCTGACCCAGGCGTTAAATTTTGACGCACATCGGGCTTTGCGTCATTTTTTTTGCTCCGCCTCCCGGCCGAGAGTCATTTTTGCCCAGAAGCATAAATACGACGCACGGGCATGTGCGTCGTTTTTTGGACGGGAACGCCTATCCTGCATATCATTAACGCAGGGCGGGTTGCCGCATCCAGAAAATGACGCACACGGCGGATTTTTGTCGTCCGCGCGCTCAGCCGTCAGGGTTTAAATATGGGGCAACGTTTGCGCTGATTGTGCGTCAAATTTTTTGACGCACAATCGGCGCAAACGGAGTATAAATATGCCCCATTATTTGACGTGACTATTTTACTAGTCATGTTTTTTAATAAAAAACCTATACGATGTGCCTTTAATGTTATCATTTTTTTTATTATTATTAATAATATTAGCAGCAGCATCACCATCATCACCATCATTATTATCACTAGTAGTAGTATTATAATTATGATAATCATTATTATTATTTGTGAAGAAGATGAGATTAAATAATGACCTAACCAAGTACTTGTATTGTAGACAGCTGCAATGTTACAAGGTCACTTAAAAATGTATAATAGCAAATATAATAAAGAGATGGAACATAAACTACAGTTTCTTTTAGACACACATACTGCAGCCAAAATCAATAACTGCTAAATGAAACTAATACAAAGAAAGGGCATTTTGAACTTGCTCTGGTAGTGAAGAGAAAGCAACTACTCTTAGTTGAATGTGAAAAATGTGTACTCAGCCTTTGTGCAGTCAATCAAAGTGGAGGGGGACAATAGGTAAAGTGGGCTTGCCCCCTGTTGTTGTGAGTAGAAGCAAAATGTGAATGACCATTTAAAAGACCAATGCATTAGGCCTGCTGAGCAAAAGCACCTACATATAAATGCATTATGTGTGACGTGTATGGCTAAACAATAGTCTGATAAGAAAGCTAACTCTGTTGCACAGGCCAGACTTAAAAGGTAAATATGGCTTCAAAGTCCATTAACCCTTTTTGTTTTTGTTTCCTTGACCTTCCGAGTAATTGCTCAACACCAAATAGAAGGCTTTTTAGGGGCTAAAGTTGGAACGAGGAGCCAATTTGTGAAGCCATCATAGATTCCTACAGTGTTTTTTATGGTACTCTTAGCATTTCGATGATTTAGCTTCCACTCACTTATACCTGAATAGTTGGATGTGAGGAGTGTCTGAAATGTATTTCCAACTCTGTGTGATGTCCATCTAAGTTAAAACTGAGCGGGTGTGTTCACCACATTTGTTGAGTCTCTTGATTTCACCTGGCTTGCTAAGCACGGTCTACCACCAGACATTGTTAAACAAGTCAGAGAAATTTGAGCCAACATTTCAACTACCATATTCGTGTGGCACATTTTCATAAATAAACACAATTTTTATCTGAAATAGCAAAAGGTTTTGTAGTGCTACTCACAAATTTACAAAGAATATAACAGAGTAGGTGTTGCAGCCAACTCATCTACTACAACTGATACTTCACCATGACCCACAAAGAATGTTAAACCATATTTGGACATCCAAAAACCTGTGAAGGGATTTGCACAGCTCATGTTGAAAGACTAGACTACTCTTGGTGATTAACAAATACAAAGTTATGGATGGGGACTGGTTCGCTGAGCCAACTGCATCAGGATTATGGGTATGTTATGGGATTATTGTGTGTGTGTGTTATATTTTGATGTTCTGCAAAACAATAAAATATTTTTTTTTTTAAAGAAGAATTACAAAGTTTGATGGCGCAGGTGAGCATGCCTACCTTTTGACACCTGGGGTGTAGCAAAGGGGCTTTTTGATATGAAGAACCCAGACTCTTTAATATTGAATTTTGTACCAAAAAATGTATGAAAAATCTATTAGGGGTGCCAAAAAGCACTGCATATTGTGTGGGGAATTGCAAACGGGGGTAAACAAGTGGAAATTAAGCTACGGAGTTTGTCGTGACCTGTAATCCAAGAAATGGCAGTAAGCACTCAACTGTCCAAAATGCTATGGTTTAAGGCATTGAAACAAACTTTGCTAAAATTAAACTTATCTTTGTGCTACTCCCAAGCGTTTCACAATAATCTTAAACAAAGTTGAGGATGCACTCTGAAACAGAATTGAACCTAAAGACTAACTTGAACATTCAGTACTAAGGAGAATAACAAAATTGTTAATCCGAAAATGGAGATGATATCAGGGTTTATAAGTAGGCAATACGGATTGCTTAGTTTTCTCACAATCCAGGCGTTTTCCATAAAGAAGCAATATTTATTAAAACAGCACTAAAGTTTAGAGAATGAAATAAAAACAGTAGATTAATTTAGTGGCCCGAGTATGTGTGACTATATAGATGAGTCCACACTTTTGCTATATTGTAATGTTTCATGCTACCCTTTTTATGTGTACTTTGTACTTTCAACTGATGTTCCTTCTATTTTATATATTTTTTATGTTAGTAATTGTCCTTCGTGGAGTAGTACGATTTTAACAGAATTAAACTGGTATATATGAATGCTGTTCTTCTCACATTCTTCCTTTTTACCTCACAACTTAATTCCCAAAGGAAGAAGCTACAAATTATTCTTGTTCAAGAAATACAACTCCTGCTCATTTTGTCATGCTGCTCAACATTCTTAATCTTTGTTAGGTCCTTCTCCTCTCCCTTGTCTAAATTGTGGACCATCTTACCAGCGCTCAGATGTTTCTTTTACAGCACGTAACCCAGTTTAACTGCATTATTAATTAAATGCATTCTCCTGTGAGTTTTCTGCATACTCTCCTAACACACCCCAGAGAATGTCTGCTCTTGTAGATTCAGGGCTCATTTAGATTTGAGCAGGCAGGGTATGCCATCACAAACATGGTGAGATATCCTGTTCACCAAACTGACCGTCCGTCCACTCTATATAGAGTGAGATAGAATGTCATGTTTTCGCGGACGGTGGCCCTCCTGGCTCTGTGGTTCTGCTGGTGATAACTGTACACCAGTAGCCCAGCACACTTAGAGCGTTGGTGTTAAGTACATCAGTCCATCAGCACTATTTGGAGCAGACAGTCTGATTTTTCTGTTTGTGGACACCAATTTGCTATCCAACCACTGGACTATCTGGCTGTCATGGGTGTACATGTAAAATTGATAACCCCTGGACACACTGAGTCGCACAAAAAGGGGAGCAAATGCATTAAACGTTTATGGACAGAAAAACATCACAAATTGGGGCTGAAAGCAGATAGAAATGGGGCAGAAAAACAGCCTGAGAATAGCCAGCATAAAAAAGGTAAAGCAAATCTTCATGGTCCAAGTGATCCAACTACTTCAAAGGTTGTCAATTAAAATTGAATTGCTGGCAGTTTGAAATGCCACCAACACATGAGGAATTAACAGCCCATGTATTCTCCTTCTCTCAGCTGCCTTTTAGAGACTGTTTAACACCTGTAGTTCATCTTAAAATCTCGAATCTTCAATTTAGTGACAAAATAATTCCGACTATGTTTGTTCAAGTAGTTCGACAAGAAATGTCTGCAGAGAGAATGCTTTTATGTTAGAAGAGGAATCCTACAAGGTACCTAATTCTAGTCTGTTTACACGTTATCAGGGCAATAGGCAAAAAAAAAAAATCATTAGATTTGTGTTGATTGTGGAGCTAGGACAGTAACCAGCTTTTTCCGGATTTGTAGGCGTATTGGTCAGTAAGAGAGATCTGTGGGCACATGTGTTTGTGTCCGTGTGTGTGTATTTACACGTGTGAACATATGTCTAAAGGAGTATGCACATGCATGTGTGACGCTGAATCTGTGTGTGTGTATATGAATGTGTGCACGTGTGCGCGCGCACAGCACATTTGGTCC
This sequence comes from Pleurodeles waltl, assembly GCF_031143425.1. NCBI lineage: Eukaryota > Metazoa > Chordata > Amphibia > Caudata > Salamandridae > Pleurodeles > Pleurodeles waltl. The sequence goes on from NC_090436.1 coordinate 518,046,754, forward strand.
CCTGCTACAACCTCTAGGTGTATGGTAAACAGGAACACACACTTTATCCATAAAGCTCCAAAAGGAAGTATGAAAACTCTTTTACCACATATTCAGCTTAGTTTCTAGTGCTCCGACTGCATTGTATGATTGCATTTTTAGCGCACACTGCCCAGAAATGCTGCTAGGCTATTTTAATACATATAAAAGCGAACACCAACTCATCTTTATCATGTTTAGTGTAAATAAGGAAGCAAGTATTGTGTAGGTGTCAATCTATCTCATTCCGACCCTTCCCATCCCCTTTTTAGGTCTGAATCAATCTGGTGGATAAAGAATCAGCTATTAATCTGAAATCCTACAGTATGCCTGGAGCTCTTCATTTGTTCCATGCTAGTTAGCTATAGGTGAGGTCGAATTAACTCCAAAAGCAATCTTAAAATGTCTCTTTTTCACCATGCGCTATTTTAGAAGGCTAAGAATTGTGCTCAGGGTGCTGCAGGAGCTGCAGCCATTTGACAGTACTTCAGCTGCTGAGTCGAATGAAACTAAGGTCACAGAAAGCCTTCCCTGATGTAATTTCTTCTAGGAGAATGTATTTAAGCATGATTTATTGCTTCCTTTTATACTGCATTGATCTATGTCCATATGTTAGATAATTTGTCTCCTAATTTTAAGGTCAAGGTCCCATGATAGGACTTAGTGAAATGAAAAGGTGCGTGCATGTGACTCATGGGCTTTGCCTCTTCTTGCCTGACAACAAGCGGCGTGTTGTGTAATCTTGAAGTGCTGTGCTTTTAGGCACATCTTTTAAAGAGGCTGTGCAGCTTTGCTTGATGTCGAGATGAAATGCTCCAGCTAGTTTGATTGGAAATGAAGCAGAGCTGATGTTGTAGCAGCATATATTGCATAGCCCGCCCTAGAGTGGGCGAACCCTGTGTTGTCAAGGAGTTAGGCGTCTAATGGGAGCTGTCACATCATAGGGATCAAGAGACCCCATTCCCAATCACATCAAGTAAACTCCTTCAAAGAAAATAGAGAGCTACTGCACACGGGTCGCTTTTTGTAGCATCTCTCACATTGGGATAATTTCCTTTTGCAGAGCAAAAGTCATACTTTAGTAGCTTTTATATTTCAGTGCATGTGATAGAGCGAACCGTATTAACAATTTACCTGTGTTCGGACGCTCTTTAGGCCGATGAATCTTTTGACTAAGTGGGAACTCTCTGTACTCTTAATCGACCAGTCGCATCAGATCAATAATCAATAACGTACATAAGCAATACCTTGATCAACATAACACTTAATGATTAATCCAGAATACATTTCGGCGAACCCTGACCTTTCAGTCAGGAATAACCACACCAGTTTATTGCAAAGTTAGTGAATTTATTTCCCTATATTAACAAAGCTAGCACAATATAAATGTGTCTCAACACCAAGTGATAAACATAAATGAACATTAATAGCTGTCCATAACGTCGAAACAAGTGTAATCTATGTAGCATTTGGATCACAAGGCATTCGATAATAGCAATGCAAAGCACTAATACGATAATCTGTAATGGGCTAATTGCGTACATTTAGTCAGCATAACAAGATCTCAAATTGCATCGTGCGATATATGGAATCCTCATCTAACCTCAAATTAGCATCGGCATGTGGGACTTCATGCAAAAACAATTTAGCAACATAAATTTAGAAAACTCCTGACTAGGGCTCTTATCAAAATCAGCAGTTGGTTACCTAAAAGAAACACAATGCAATTTTACAATTTCCTTTCATATTTACCAATTACGATCAGCATACAAGGAAGTCTTCGTCTCACAGGTACCGTTTCTCGATCAGCATGGGACGGGACAAAGGGGCAGGGGTGAACGGGGCAATCGCCTCACAGCGGCAAGTTAAGACTACTACTTCATGCAAAGGGACAAATCAAAGTTAAAGTCTCTAGGGCAAGAATCATTAAAGTCTCTTTCTCTCGATTAGAGAAAGCATCAAAGTCTCTCAAAATGGCGTCGCAGCAAAGTGGGCCATAATAGCTACGAAGTCTGCAAAATGGCGGGATGTCCAATAATGGCCTCTAATAGCGCAATGGCTACCTTCTTCTCGTGCACCTGGGTTTTATAGACAACAGTTCGAGTCCAGTAGGGTCTCCATTGGAGGGTTCATAGGTTAGCTTCAAATTGTCCAATCAAAAACGACAGTTCTCAAGCTTTTACTTAAGCATACATTATCCTTGGAGATGGGTACGCAAATCGCAACATTGTCTACCAATTAGCTCACTTTCAGAGCCTCCATTGTCCGCACCTGCAAGTCGACCTTGAATTAAAGAGAAAATATGCCAGGCTGGCACGAAACTTTAAGATAAGCATGTGAACAGTTTCTGTGGAAAAGTACAGCTTCAAGCAGAAATACACGTTTAATAGCTCGTTGGAAAAATACGAACATCTAAACCGTGAGACCAGGCCACTAGGCCAAAGCCTCCTCTAAAGTAATGCTAAGCTAACGTAGTTCAAACAAGCAAATCGTAGCACACGTTTATGATTATGTCGGATTAGTGCAATTCTAATACACCACGTTATATAAAGCACACTTATAAATGTTGGCAAACTACCCTAAGGGCACATTTTGTCCCCGTACAATCTTTATTAGTTCGGTTAATGTCACACATGATTATTTCACACTACGTTTATACGTTAATAAATCAAAACCTTCATTTTCTGCTTCATCAATCCCTCCTCTGATGACTACTTGTCATCACACAAATTAAGCCCACAAATTTTATTCCATTAAAATTCTGTCAGTTCCCTTTTCCTTTTAGTTCCCCTAGTCTGTGCTTTGTATTCTTCTGCCATTCTTTTCATAATTTTCTCTTCCTTTCTTCTTTTTATTCTTTCCATAATCATTATTATTCCCCTTTTTATTCCCCAAATTCCAAATACACAAATTATCACTATCAAAATTCCCTCTATTATTTTTAGCAATATTCCATTCCAAATTCCCCCAATCCAATGTCCCACTGAAGCAAGTCCTTTTCCAACCTTCTCCCACACTCCTGGTTCTTTCAGTTCCTTCAAATCTGCACTTTCTTTTGTTAGATTAGCAAGCATAGTTTTAATTTTCACACTATTGTCAGGTATATATGTACAACAGTGTCTTGCACCAAGCATTTTGCAAACACCGCCATCCTTTGCTAAAAGAATGTCTAAAGCAAGCCTACTTTGAAGAGTCATAGCTCTTTCCGCTGCAAGTTCAGCATCTATCAGGATTATAGCACCTGAAAACTTTGTCAACATGTTATCCACTATAGTAGACAACTTTCTTATTTTGATGGAATTCAGCACAACTCCCAATGAAGGAATCATGGCTCCAAATATATCACCTACCACAGCAGCTGCGGTCTCTCTTTTCTGGATACGATGGGATCCAGATGTCTTTTGAATCATCGATAGGTCATCCAGTTGATAAACCTTTGGGAACACTATACCCAAATAACATCTTCCCCACCATCCCTTTGGAAGACGATAATAGGCATTATACCCACAAATGTAATATACACCTGGAATGACAGGGTCAAGTCCGTCCATCATGAATGTCCATTTGGCCTTAAAGATAAACGTATGTTTACACTCACTCGCTCCTACAAAAATGTTGTCATAATAAGATTCACCTCGATATATACAAAATTTCCCTACATGCCAAGCATCTAACGCAATTTTCCCTTGTGTCTTTATTGCAGCAAAATCATAATTATCTACTGAAGTCCTCTTATGTAACTCCTTTTCTAATTTCGCCTTCATTTGAGCCCTTCTATCATCTGTGCGATCTAAAAAGCTTATTTCTACTGCAGAGAGTGAGCAGGTAAGGTTTTCCCTATGAGCGTGAGCCGTTTCAAAAGGTAGCATTGGCTCGAAAAATTCCCTCATAATTTTTGCATCCCAATCCTTTGCAGTCTGGCTTAGCTGCGCTATTATAGGAACATAAGCAAAGGTAACATCATAGTTTGAGTAAAAATACTGTATGTTAGTTTGACCATAAAACCTAGACATTACTATACTACATGTAATCCCGTATGTAAGAGGCATGTGGTGGTATGTCACCCCTTCCTTCACTGATGTCGGTATCTGGGTACACACATAACAATCTTTCGCATCCATTGTCTCAACATATTCTGTTAGTAAGCGATAGAAAACATTATACGAAAGCTCTTTCCTTTCATGCAAGAGTCTCTCATCCAGTGCTAGCCTTTTCAATGCGGTTAGTTCAGTGATAGTAACAGGAGCAATAGTAGAAGCCTCAATAGTCTCATTCTCACCCTTTCCATGCATTCCAAGCACAATTTGCCATTATTATTAGTACACATGTAACTACCAAGCCTATACACACATATTTACAATATTTCTTTCTATTGTTTTGCGTCATGATCTGTATAGAATCAGAGAGCTAGAAGCACTTTTAAATGAAACTATTTAGCAATTCAGTTACAAAACTGAGCGAGCGCAATGTTCACACTGTCTTCTTCAAGAGGCCAGTCACTTATCGGTTAGCAGCATTTGTCTCAATTCGTCAATAACTCAGTCTTTATGGGTTTAGCAAATGTCTCATCCGGTTTAGCAATGTCTCAACTGGTTGTTTGTCTCACGTTAGATTGCAGCAAGCAATATCATTTATCACCCTTCAATCAACACTGTCCATAAAGCTTTTCTTTTCTATTGGTATCTCTTCCTCTTCTTCGTTCTCGATGCTTAGAGATACAAACTCGTCAGTCCAATCATTGACTGCATATGCCCATTCTGGACCGGAATACCTTCTGTTCGGTATCCTTTTCCTTTTCAATTTTGCTTCTCTTTTCGATTCTGCCTCGCTGGTACTTTCCTCTTTTGTCAAGTCTTTTTCTTCACTCGAGGTTGGTACCACGACAGACACTTCTTTTCTTTTCTCTTTTACTTTTGGCCTTTCTCCGTCGTTCAATCCTTCTCCAGACCTTTGTTTTACTGGTGATATACTTAGTCTCCTCTTTGCACCGTGTCCATTTGATGGACCTGCGACCTTTTCTGTAGAGGTTTGAACTTTTTCGTTCTGTTCTGCCTTGTCCCCTCCTTCAGGGGAATCGATCACGTTCTCTTTTTCTTTTTCTGTATCGTCTGTTTCTGGGAAAGCCCCCTTCTGATCAGGCTCTCCTGCTTTTTCACCTTTTTCGAGCCCTTCGTCACCGTTACTTTCGTCAGGCTCTGTATCACTTTCAGCTGCTTCAGGTTCTTTGTCACCTTCAGCTGCTTCAGGCTTTTTGCTACCCTCAGCTGCTTCAGGCTCTTTGTCACCTGCAGCTTCTTCGTCGCTGTCTGAACTTTCTCCTTGGTCTTCCCCAAGTGAGTCGGACTCTTCGTTCTCCAATAATATCTCTTTCCCTCCTGCTTCTGCTTGTTCGCTTTCAGTTTGCTTTTGTTCTGTCTCAGCACTCGGCACTGTTTTATCAGGTACTGGCAATTTCAGCGCTTCAACTTCCTCATCTGTGGGACACAACACCTTCTTTGTGTGACTGGCGTGAATCCAGTTGGGAACCCCCGCACACTTCACAGCGGTAGTTGTCGTCAGGATCACTTGGAAAGGGCTTTTCCAACGGGGTTCCAGACACGACTTGCTCACGTGCTTCTTTACCACGACCCAGTCACCTGCTTTCAGTGCGTGTCCTGGACCTTGGATCGGTGGCAAGGTGGTTGCTTCCACCTGGTGAGAGAAAGAGCGAACCACGTCAGCCAGACCTTTGCAGTAGTCTAACACCATATCATCTGTAATATTCAAAAGCGCGTTTGCGGGAACTGCAGGAAGTCTCATAGCCCTGCCCATGAGAATTTCGTGCGGAGACAATCCAGTCTTTCTATCAGGAGTGTTTCTCATTGACATTAGCACTAAGGGCAATGCGTCAGGCCATTTCAAATTTGTCGATGCACATATTTTCGCCATTCTTGATTTCATTCTACCATTCATCTGCTCCACCAGTCCTGATGCTTCAGGGCGATAGCTACAATGCAGTTTCTGCTCAATGTTCAGTGCTTCACAAAGTAACTTTATCACCTCGTTGTTGAAGTGACTTCCCCTATCTGATTCTAAAGAGATCGGGAATCCGAAACGTGGTATCAACTCTCTCAATAATAGCTTTGCAACTGTAAGGCTGTCATTTCTACGTGTGGGGTATGCCTCAATCCAGTGACTAAAAATGCACACAATCACCAACACATATTTCAGACCTCCATGCACAGGCATCTCAATGAAGTCCATCTGCATACGACTAAAAGGACCGCTTGCCCTACCAATGTGGCTCGCGTTCACAACTGTTCCCTTTCCTGGGTTCATCTGCTGGCAAGTGACACATCGATGGCAAACTGCTTCTGCAGCTTGACGAAATCTGGTGTTAAACCAATCAGTTTTGAACAATCTTATCATGGCATTTCTCCCTAGGTGAGCTTGCCCATGATAGAACCGCGCAAGCTGTGATAAGAGACTATTTGGCAAAACAAATTTTCCCTCATGTGAAACCCATAACTCGTCTTGTCTCTTTATACATTGTGATTTAATCCAGGAATCTCTTTCATCCTCCCTGACATTATTCTGTAGTGCTTTTAGTTCCTCTATCGTATCTACGACCTTCAAGGCAAATGCTTCAGCTGGTTCGAGTTCTGGCTCACTTATTGAGTTCCATTCATCTCTCAGTAATATACAGTTCAAGGCACAAAATCTTGCGACTTGATCTGCATATGCATTTCCCAGAGAAACATAGTCCTGTCCTTTCGTGTGAGCACTGCACTTTACCACTGCAACTTCAGCTGGCACTTGAATGGCATGTAACAATTCCCTTATTCTCTCCCCGTTTTTCACTGGGGATCCTGAAGAAGTCAGGAAACCTCTCTGTGACCATAGTTGTCCAAAGTCATGCACAATCCCAAACCCATATTGGCTATCAGTGTAAATGGTGACTTTCATCAATGCAGACAGTTGACATGCTCTGGTAAGGGCTACAAGTTCTGCTACTTGTGCAGAATAGACTCCTTGAAGCCATCCCGCTTCCAAGACCCCTGTTACAGTACATACAGCATATCCTGCTTTCAAAATCCCCATCCCATCTCTTAGACATGAACCATCAACAAAAAGAATTTCGTCATTTTCATCAAGTTTAGTATCCCTAATGTCCGGTCGGGGTTTTGTGCAAAATTCAGTCACCTGAAGGCAGTCATGCTCGACGTCTTCAGCGTTCTCAATTTCGACATTTTCTCCAGGAAGCAAGGTTGCTGGATTCAACGTAGTGCACCTTTTCAGCTGCACATTCGGTGAGCCCAGAATTATCGTTTCATACCTTGTGAGTCTTGCTCCGGTCATGTGCTGCGTTCGGGAGCGGGTCAAAAGTATCTCAACTGAGTGAGGGACCATGACTGTTACTGGGTGTCCCATCACTATTCCTTCACTCTGAGTGAGGCTGATACCAACTGCTGCTACGGCGCGCAAACACCCTGGGAGTGCTGCTGCGACCGGATCCAAAGTAGCTGAAAAATACGCTACTGGTCTGTTTACGCCACCATGGGCTTGAGTCAAGACAGACAAAGAACATGCATCACGTTCATGGCAAAACAATGTGAAAGGCTTTGTGTAATCAGGCATACCTAAAGCTGGAGCCCTGCACATGCACTCTTTCAATTCGACAAAGGCATCCATCTCATCTCCTTTCAGCTCAATTTGATCCAAAGCATCCTTCTGGGTCAGTTTCAGTAAAGGCTTCGCTAGAGTCGAGAAGTTGGGAATCCACTGGCGACAGTAGCCCACCATTCCCAAGAACTTCCTCACCTCCTTTTTCGTCTTGGGCGGACTCATTTGAAGTACACTTGTTATTCTTTCCTTCATTATTCTCCGCGACCCTTTCTCTATCTGGTGACCCAAGTATTTCACTTTCTTCTGACAGAACTGTAATTTGGAAGGAGACACCTTGTGTCCATTCCTTCCCAAATGGTTCAACAGAGCAATGGTATCGGCTGTGCAGCCACTTTCTGTCTTTGATGCAACCAGTAAGTCGTCAATGTACTGTACTAGGGTTGACTCAAATGGCAACTCTAACTCTTCCAAGTCTTTCTTTAGAATCTGATTGAATATCGACGGTGACTCAGAAAACCCTTGAGGAATTCGACACCAACTGTATACTCTGTCTAGGAATTTGAAACAAAAGAGAAATTGGCTGTCCTCATGAAGAGGCACAGAAAAGAATGCTTGTGACAAATCGATGACTGAGAACCATTCGGCATCGCAAGGAATTTGAAACATTATCACAGCTGGATTCGGTACAACAGGGCAGCATTTTACTATGATGTCATTTATTTTCCTCAAGTCTTGCACAAGTCGGACCTTTCCACTCGGCTTTATTAGTCCCATTATTGGTGAATTACATGGACTGCTTAACACCTCTTTCAGTACCCCCTGTTTTACAAACTCGTCAATGAGTTGGGCAACTTTCATGAGGGTGTCTTGTGGCATGTGGTATTGTGGGGTCTGGGGAAAGATTACATTGGGCTTTACTGTCACTTTCACTGGTTCCACTCCTTTCATCAATCCCACCTCTTTCCCTGTCATGTCCCACACTTCCTTTCCGACTGTCTCCCGTAATTCGACTGGAATATCTTCTTCAGTTATCATCGGGAAAAGGCAAATTAGAGGATACTCTTCATCTACCGTTTCCATCTCGTCCCCCTCTACACTATCCTCTTCTTCCCCATCACTGCTCGTCTGTATTGTTATTCCTTCGTTTGAACACATTATCGAACAACCCAATTTGCACAATAGGTCTCTTCCTAACAGTGCTATCGGGCTTGAGTCACATATCACAAACTGATGCACTCCTTGATAGTTACCGATGCTGACTGGTACCGGATCTGTAATTGGGTTCGTCAGGTGTCTGTTTGCTACTCCCACCACTTGAACTGTCCTCCCTGAGAGTGGCAAATTTGGTACTTCACTACTCTTAACAGTTGAACGTGTGGCTCCTGTGTCCACCAAGAATGAAACACGATGACCCATTACTCTTCCCTCTACGTACGGACCCTTTTGATCAACTTCTAAGGATGCTGCAAGCACACAATCTCCTTCCTCTTCTGAGCTCTCACTCTCCCATACATTGTTTATTCCACTCTCACTGTGTAATGGGAACTGTTGTACGGTGCCATTTGTACTCATTACCTGACCCGAGACCTGTGGAGGAACCATCACTTGCTGCTGACTCATTGGTGCCAAAGGTATTTGCATTTGCTGATTAGGTACCATGGGTAACTGCTGTTGCATCGGCTGCATTTGCGTCATCTGCATACGAGGCATCTGCATCTGCTGCGGCTGCATAGGTTGTAATCCCTGCAATTGATTTATGGTCTGAAAATTTGGGTTTGGACCTCTCATTTTCGGTCCTCTCATTGTCTGAAATGCATTGACATCATTGTTTTGCTGACCAACACCTACACCTGCACCTGCACCTTCCTGCACCACCATCGGGCACTCGCGTTTCCAATGACCTACAATTCCGCCCACGTGACACGGCATCACTTTCTTCATTGCCTGCACACCCGTCACAACAGTGTTTAAATCCGGACCATTATTCACAAAACCTCCTCTGCCTCTGCCTCTCGCCTGAGGCTGAAACGCCATGTTTCCCTGCAACTGCGGCTGCGGTTGCGGTATCTGCTGTTGGAACCCTTGCATCCCTTGCAAACCTTGCAGACCTGTCTGAGCTGCTTTAAGTTGCATCATCATCACCTTCTCTTTCAGCTTTTTCTGTTTCACCTCAATCTCGTCGCTACAATATTTCGCATAAGTCAAGACCTCATCAATCGGTTTAGACTGCCAACAAATCAAATGCGACTTTATCATCTGACTTATTTCTGGTCTCAGCCCTTCCACAAATCTGAACACAAAATGAAGCATATCTTTCGCCTCGATTGTTTCCGTGCCACTGTAATTCTTGAACGCCTTCAACAACCTCTCATAGTAACTATGAATCGATTCTTTTGCCTCTTGGGCCGTTCGATCAATCTTCTGCCAATCCACATTTTTCGCGGCAACCTTCGTCTTCAAATGCTCAATCACCTTATAGTACAAACTCATCACCATAGGTGATGGTGCACCCGTCTCCCTGTCTCTCTCTGGTTCACTTGTCGGCCAACCTACAGCTCTTTTGCAATCCTCCCACAAATCTGCCGGAACCACGATCTCAAAGAGAGTGTTCAGGTCTTCCCAGAGACATTTTGCAAGCTTCACAAACCTATCAGTCTGTTGATACCATTCAATCGGCTTCTCTCTCAGTTTGGGAAAATCATCCGTAAATGACTGAATGTCGCTTCTGTGCCACGGTACATGTATTAATTTTCCCCCTGCTGTCTCCCTCATTGGTAACATGGTTACTGTCTCGCTGCTTTGTGGTCTCTTCTCATTATGCTCTGTAGCACTGTCCCTCCTCTTTTCCTTTCTCTTTACCCATCTGCTTTCCCACTTGTCTAAGCACCTCCAAACTTGTGCACTCTGTAGCAATTCTCTGAGGTGTGTCTTCATGCCTGCTGACCTCATGTGTTCAAAATCTGTGGTCCCAAAATCCAACCTGTAGCTTCTGCTCAAGTGTTTCATCTTGTCTATGTCAACCCCGTTTCTGTCAGCTGCTTCCTGCAAGCCCTTATGTACCTTGTTCACTTCCTTCGTAATCCTGGGACATAGATACCTCAGTTCTTCTTCCGTGTAGGATTCTAGCCTATTTACACCCATAGTCCCTTCCACCAATTCTTGTGCTTCCATGTTCAACCTGACCCTATTCATATAGTCTTCTCCTCTCCCACTGGCTGAACTTTGTGTGGAATTTAAACTGTTGAACCACTGTGTCAGCTGTTGCGCATTTACCCCCATCAGTGTAGCATTCACATCGACTGCCATTGATGGTTGCGGCAACTTTTCAGTATTCGATGTTAAAGGTATTATCAGTGGGGGGCTCGACCTCACCAGTGTAGACTGAGCACATATGGGACTAAACTCCATCAAGGATCCAGATCCACTTGGCTGAGCCGCTATCGGAGTTATCCCTGGAGTGTTCTCTATGCACCTCCTCTCTGTCCCATTCTGCAGCATTGATCCCTGACTGTTCATGCCTAAGTTAGGCTGGCTATACAGAGGTACCGGTGGACCTACAGTAATGGGTAGTGATATCGCGTCTGGGTTCTGTCCATATCCCATGTTCTGAGGCATGTTCATCCCCATACTATGGGTCATCATTGCCGGCATGCCCATCTGACTCCCTGTCATCTGAGCATGTGTGTTTCCTCCCTGCATCTGCTTTTGAGGCATCATAAACTGAGTTGATTCAGTCTGTGTCATTGTTGGATTGTGACCATTCTGTACTCCCCTTACTGTTTGTTCTAAAACCATTCCTCCACTATTGTCACTGCTGTAGTACCCTGGCATCTGCGGTTGATAATTTTCTGCTGGTTTCATTATGGGCACATCTGGATATATTCTCCTAACCTGCGGTATCTGCGGGGTGAACAGCAAACTCGGGTCCTTAGATCCCGATGGCGCTCCTGAACTCTGGGTTTCACTGTTCTGTACCGATGCCGGAGGGGCAGAACTGGTACTTGGACCTTGTCCATTCTCCGCATAAGGTGGTGGACGGTCGTTCAGCAATTGCATTATTAACTCCTCATCCTCTAACTCCTCTTCTCTTCTCAATTTTTCCTCGTCCTCTCTATCCTTGGAACACTTCCTGTCTGTCTTACAGGTAGCTTTCTTACCTGTCTCCTCTTCCTCCTTAGTAATTGCGGGAAACAATTTTATTCCCTGCAATACATCTGACCTCCACACCTTCTGCGCATTATCCCACCTAGCATCCGCTAGTGTCTTTTCTACCTTCCTCATCCTTGTTTCAAACTTATTCTTCTGTTGCTGTCTAGCCATTAATTCCCAGATTGCTAGAGCCTCAAACTGTGCCGGCCTTGGAGGCACCTTCATGTCGTACATCGTGAATCTCAAATTCTCTAGGATCCTTATATTGAATGTCCCATGTATCGGGAACGCTACGCTCCCATGTTTCTCTGTCAGTTTGTGCCATTGCTTTAGCCAGAGACACGGAGCTACCCCTTTTTCCTCCATTACAATATAAGCTGGTGTGCCCTCGGGCGGCGTCTCCTCTCCTACGCTCGCTTTGATGTAAGACTCCCCCTTCATCGCGCTCCTAAATGCTTTAAGGAATTTCATTTTCTCGTCTTTTAATTCACAAAGTTTATAATCAATAGGTCACTTTTATTCCACAAAATTTGTAATCAATAGGTGACTTTAATTCCCGGAATACTCTTCGCTTGCCTTTCCCCTTCCAAACGAGCCCCACGGACTGCGTCCAATCCGTGCGCGACCCTTCTCTCCAACCAACCTATCCCAGCGCGGCTCCCAGTGACGTCACACTCACACACACTGCGGCTGACAAAGCCTCGCGGCTAGTCTTCCTTCACTCAGCTCCTCTCGTAACAACTTCTTGCATGTATCGCGAGCTACCAAAAAATAAAACAGATCTGTCGGTTTACTACAGGAAGGGTAACACAATCGCTTCAGGACCTTAGGGACCTTTCACTAGCCTCGGTACCTTTCACTAGCCTCGGCCGCTATTCCGTCTTTCTCAGTCCCCACGTTCGCAAGCAAATCTGACCTGCAGACCTACTCTCAACTTGTCAATGATCTGTTCTAGTGCACTTAGAATCTTGTCAAAGCCCGAAGTCGAAGTTTCTTTCACTCCCTAACACACGTACCGACTCGTTGACCACGCCCGATCAACCTACTAAACCGCCCAGACCACAACATGGATCAACATACTCCGGAGTCTCTTGACCTCGCAGGGCCCGTCTCAACAACAACAACCACGTGGACCTTTTTTATGCACAAAGCGCCACACGCACATGAAGTTCGACGACTTCCCTACTCTCACACCCGGAGCCGCACCTCCGCTGTTTCTATGAAGTTCGACGACTTCTCTACTTCTACACTCGGAGTCGCACCTCCGCTATCCTTTAAAAGAAAAAATCCTCGCAACCTTTTCACACACCCTGCGGCAATAAGCTGTGCAAGCGCAAAACCCTAACTTCACTCATACCATCACTAGTACCGCCAACGCTGTTTCCACACCTCCGTTCTCTCCATTCGCAAGCTCCGAGATCCCGGGAAAGTCGCGGTGGACCTAGCCCATCATCATTCTGTCAATCTATTTTATTCAAGAAAAATCTAATTCAACTTCTCGAGTGGGGTCTCAAAATGCGTAACCGTTAATTCAACACCATGTATTTTAATAGTACAGGGTCCCAAAAGACGGAACCGTCCTCTGCTACCATCTACTGATAGAGCGAACCGTAGTAACAAGTTACCTGTGTTCGGACGCTCTTTAGGCCGATGAATCTTTTGACTAAGTGGGAACTCTCTGTACTCTTAATCGACCAGTCGCATCAGATCAATAATCAATAACGTACATAAGCAATACCTTGATCAACATAACACTTAATGATTAATCCAGAATACATTTCGGCGAACCCTGACCTTTCAGTCAGGAATAACCACACCAGTTTATTGCAAAGTTAGTGAATTTATTTCCCTATATTAACAAAGCTAGCACAATATAAATGTGTCTCAACACCAAGTGATAAACATAAATGAACATTAATAGCTGTCCATAACGTCGAAACAAGTGTAATCTATGTAGCATTTGGATCACAAGGCATTCGATAATAGCAATGCAAAGCACTAATACGATAATCTGTAATGGGCTAACTGCGTACATTTAGTCAGCATAACAAGATCTCAAATTGCATCGTGCGATATATGGAATCCTCATCTAACCTCAAATTAGCATCGGCATGTGGGACTTCATGCAAAAACAATTTAGCAACATAAATTTAGAAAACTCCTGACTAGGGCTCTTATCAAAATCAGCAGTTGGTTACCTAAAAGAAACACAATGCAATTTTACAATTTCCTTTCATATTTACCAATTACGATCAGCATACAAGGAAGTCTTCGTCTCACAGGTACCGTTTCTCGATCAGCATGGGACGGGACAAAGGGGCAGGGGTGAACGGGGCAATCGCCTCACGGCGGCAAGTTAAGACTACTACTTCATGCAAAGGGACAAATCAAAGTTAAAGTCTCTAGGGCAAGAATCATTAAAGTCTCTTTCTCTCGATTAGAGAAAGCATCAAAGTCTCTCAAAATGGCGTCGCAGCAAAGTGGGCCATAATAGCTACGAAGTCTGCAAAATGGCGGGATGTCCAATAATGGCCTCTAATAGCGCAATGGCTACCTTCTTCTCGTGCACCTGGGTTTTATAGACAACAGTTCGAGTCCAGTAGGGTCTCCATTGGAGGGTTCATAGGTTAGCTTCAAATTGTCCAATCAAAAACGACAGTTCTCAAGCTTTTACTTAAGCATACATTATCCTTGGAGATGGGTACGCAAATCGCAACATTGTCTACCAATTAGCTCACTTTCAGAGCCTCCATTGTCCGCACCTGCAAGTCGACCTTGAATTAAAGAGAAAATATGCCAGGCTGGCACGAAACTTTAAGATAAGCATGTGAACAGTTTCTGTGGAAAAGTACAGCTTCAAGCAGAAATACACGTTTAATAGCTCGTTGGAAAAATACGAACATCTAAACCGTGAGACCAGGCCACTAGGCCAAAGCCTCCTCTAAAGTAATGCTAAGCTAACGTAGTTCAAACAAGCAAATCGTAGCACACGTTTATGTCGGATTAGTGCAATTCTAATACACCACGTTATATAAAGCACGCTTATAAATGTTGGCAAACTACCCTAAGGGCACATTTTGTCCCCGTACAATCTTTATTAGTTCGGTTAATGTCACACATGATTATTTCACACTACGTTTATACGTTAATAAATCAAAACCTTCATTTTCTGCTTCATCACATGCTACTAAGGAGCAAGAGATAGTGGCACAGGCGAGCAAGGGAAACGACATTCACTCTAGAGCCCCAGTACACCTGGATAATCTGTACATGTACATAAGTTAAATAAGAAAATGTTTTGCCCCATAGGTGTCTATGGTGTTTAAAAAAAAGTACATCTGTGATTCCAAGTAGAACTAGTAACTTTTTGGATAAATGCAGAGCCCCTGTCATTGGACTAACTCCCTAGTTCAAACCAACTGTACATTAATGTTTGCTTCCTATTTGATCTATCAAGTTAATATATGTATTACTATTACTTATAATGAAGCAAAGAGAATATTATCAATTAAAGGATGTATTCATATTTTCATTGTTAACCCTTCCACTGCTATGCCTTCCCTCAGCCATTGTCCTAAGCCTTTTTTTTTTTAGCTATTTGGGCTAGTTTGCGCTTATGTCCCCATAACTTCCTGTTCACATGAGGTATCCACACCAAATTTCTGACCTTTTTTCCCAACATTCTGGGTGCCCAGGGTTTGTGGATTCACCTGGTGGAGACTGAGAAATTAGCCAAAATACAGCTACATTTTGGGGTTTTGGAGAACAATTAGAAACAAACTGCTGCAGAAGAAAGCATCTGTTTTTTCCCTGCAAATGGCATAAGTGAAGGGGTTGTGGTGCTCAAATCACCACTTTCCCAGCTTTCAGGAACAGGCAGACTAGAGTCAGAAAACCAAAATTGTTCAACACAGTTTTGGCATTTTACTGAGACATTCCTCATTTTCCCTATTCTTTTGTGCTGTGAACCTCTTTCCAGACAGTGACCGAAATGAGTGGGAAACCAATGATGGATCCCGGAAAGCTGCACATTTCTGATAAGTAGACAAAGTTCTAAATTCAGCGGGGGGACTTTTGTGTAGATCCCTTAAGGTTTTTCCATAGAAAGTAACAGCTGAAATGTAAAAAATATTGAAATTGAGTTGAATAAAAGTAATTTCTGTCTTGATTTTCATCTGCAGCTTTTTCCAGCTGTGGCCGATTTTCAAAAGCAATATACTGTTATGTCCGATATACCCTTCTGGTTGTGAGTATATATAGTGCTTGTAGGTTCACTAAGAACCCGCAGAGCCAATAAATGAGCTGCAGCTTGCAGTGGGTTTTCATTGTGTACTGGGTATACAGCAATTCATTTGGTTAAATATAGAGAGTGAAAAATAGGAATCAAGGAAACCTATATGTAGGAAGCTGGCTCTCTACACAGTACCCTAAAATGAAGTACAATGTGCAGAGAGTCCAGTGCATCCCCAATTGGTTTGAAGAGGCAAAAGTAGATAGGACTAATGCTTTATTTTGTGGTAGTGTGAGCGAGTATCATAGGGTAGTGCTAAGCATTTGTTGTACTCACAAAGGCAATATATGAGCCACACACTCAAAGAATAAATCTGAGACCAATTTAGAAAAATAACAATTCTTTTTATATATGTTTCATATCTAAGAATTTCATAATCAGGTAAATAAACTGGTAAGCATAAATACTTTGCAGTTTCAGAAATCAAC
This sequence comes from Pleurodeles waltl, assembly GCF_031143425.1. Classification (NCBI taxonomy): domain Eukaryota; kingdom Metazoa; phylum Chordata; class Amphibia; order Caudata; family Salamandridae; genus Pleurodeles; species Pleurodeles waltl. Next base: position 518,063,245 of record NC_090436.1, read on the forward strand.
ACAGTGCAATTTTCAGAGTTCTCTCAATGTTATTTGTGGAGGAAAACAATGTACAGCAAACACAGGGTTAACAATGACATGAGGCCAGTCTCAGGGAATTAAGGTAAGTACTGGGCACTGATCAGAACCACACCTGTAGGTCACTCCGGGCAGTGCTGGGGCGGCCGGGTGCAGGGGTGCAGTAAGGCGCCTGGTGCTTAATAGTTTCTTATGGGAGTTTGGTCCTCATGAAGACAGAGTGCCGGTTCTGGTTAGGAAGCTAGTCTGGAACAACAAACAGGTAGGTTGTAGACTTGGGGTGCTTGGTATGTAGGTGTACCTTTGGTCCTTTTCTCCAGGGCCCAGGGGTGACAGATGCAGGGGTGTCCTTAGGCGTCGGGTTTCCGCCTTTGGGAGCACCCCCCTGTGTGTTGAGGCTGCAAGTGTTGTCAGGGAGTACAGCAGGGGGGGAACAGGTTGGATTTGGGCACCAGGGAGCTAAAGGACATTGTTGGTGCCAGTGACCCACCCCAGTTGGGGTTTGGGGTGACGGGTGCTATGGTTGCTGATGGTTTAAACCCAGATCTGTGACTGGGGGTGAATGTTTGATTTGTTCTGCATTCTGTCCATCAACTGTTCTTTTTGCATTTGTCGCCCCAAGTGGGAAGGGTATGCCCAGACGTGGGTCCCGTGCTCACTATGCCACCAGATTCAAGCTAGCCTGGCTGAAGAGGGGTGATACCCCGAAACCGGTCCCAGAATGCTTGTTTCTGGTCCAGGAAGGACCTGGTCTGGCAGTTCGGGCTGGACTGTTCCCATGGAGAACAGGGTCAAGACTGCTTTGCATATGATTGGGTCCAAACTGGAATGGCATGGTGAGCAAAAAAACTGATGGATTAAACCCAGATCTGTGACTGGGGGTGAATGTTTGATTTGTTCTGCATTCCGTCCATCAACTGTTCTTTTTGCATTTGTTGCCCCAAGTGGGAAGGGTATGCCCAGACGTGGGTCCCGTGCTCACTATGCCACCAGATTCAAGCTAGCCTGGCTGAAGAGGGGTGATACCCCGAAACCGGTCCCAGGATGCTTGTTTCTGGTCCAGGAAGGACCTGGTCTGGCAGTTCGGGCTGGACTGTTCCCATGGGGAACAGGTTCAAGACTGATTTGCATATGACTGGGTCCAAACTGGAATGGCATGGTGAGCAAATAAACTGATGGATTAAACCCAGATCTGTGACTGGGGGTGAATGTTTGATTTGTTCTGCATTCCGTCCATCAACTGTTCTTTTTGCATTTGTCGCCCCAAGTGGGAAGGGTATGCCCAGACGTGGGTCCCGTGCTCACTATGCCACCAGATTCAAGCTAGCCTGGCTGAAAAGGGGTGATACCCCGAAACCGGTCCCAGGATGCTTGTTTCTGGTCCAGGAAGGACCTGGTCTGGCAGTTCGGGCTGGACTGTTCCCATGGGGAACAGGGTCAAGACTGATTTGCATATGACTGGGTCCAAACTGGAATGGCATGGTGAGCAAAAAAACTGATGGATTAAACCCAGATCTGTGACTGGGGGTGAATGTTTGATTTGTTCTGCATTCTGTCCATCAACTGTTCTTTTTGCATTTGTCGCCCCAAGTGGGAAGGGTATGCCCAGATGTGGGTCCTGTGCTCAATATGCCACCAGATTCAAGCTAGCCTGGCTGAAGAGGGGTGATACCCCGAAACCGGTCCCAGGATGCTTGTTTCTGGTCCAGGAAGGACCTGGTCTGGCAGTTCGGGCTGGACTGTTCCCATGGGGAACAGGGTCAAGACTGATTTGCACATGATTGGGTCCAAACTGGAATGGCATGGTGAGCAAAAAAACTGATGGATTAAACCCAGATCTGTGACTGGGGGTGAGTGTTTGATTTGTTCTGCATTCCGTCTACCAACTGTTCTTTTTGCATTTGTCGCCCCAAGTGGGAAGGGTATGCCCAGACGTGGGTCCTGTGCTCAATATGCCACCAGATTCAAGCTAGCCTGGCTGAAGAGGGGTGATACCCCGAAACCGGTCCCAGGATGCTTGTTTCTGGTCCAGGAAGGACCTGGTCTGGCAGTTCGGGCTGGACTGTTCCCATGAGGAACAGGGTCAAGACTGATTTGCACATGACTGGGTCCAAACTGGAATGGCATGGTGAGCAAAAAAACTGATGGATTAAACCCAGATCTGTGACTGGGGGTGAATGTTTGATTTGTTCTGCATTCCGCCCATCAACTGTTCTTTTTGCATTTGTCACCCCAAGTGGGAAGGGTATGCCCAGACGTGGGTCCCGTGCTCAATATGCCACCAGATTCAAGCTAGCCTGGCTGAAGAGGGGTGATACCCCGAAACCGGTCCCAGGATGCTTATTTCTGGTCCAGGAAGGACCTGTTCTGGCAGTTTGGGCTGGACTGTTCCCATGTGGAACAGGGTCAAGACTGATTTGCATATGACTGGGTCCAAATTGGAATGGCATGGTGAGCAAAAAAACTGATGGATTAAACCCAGATCTGTGACTGGGGGTGAATGTTTGATTTGTTCTGCATTCCGTCCATCAACTGTTCTTTTTGCATTTGTCGCCCCAAGTGGGAAGGGTATGCCCAGACGTGGGTCCCGTGCTCACTATGCCACCAGAGTCAAGCTAGCCTGGCTGAAGAGGGGTGATACCCCGAAACCGGTCCCAGGATGCTTGTTTCTGGTCCAGGAAGGACCTGGTCTGGCAGTTCGGGCTGGACTGTTCCCATGGGGAACAGGGTCAAGACTGATTTGCATATGACTGGGTCCAAACTGGAATGGCATGGTGAGCAAAAAACCTGATGGATTAAACCCAGGTCTGTGACTGGGGGTGAATGTTGGATTTGTTCTGCATTCCGTCCATCAACTGTTCTTTTTGCATTTGTCGCCCCAAGTGGGAAGGGTATGCCCAGACGTGGGTCCCGTGCTCACTATGCCACCAGATTCAAGCTAGCCTGGCTGAAGAGGGGTGATACCCCGAAACCGGTCCCAGGATGCTTGTTTCTGGTCCAGGAAGGACCTGGTCTGGCAGTTCGGGCTGGACTGTTCCCATGGGGAACAGGGTCAAGCCTGATTTGCATATGACTGGGTCCAAACTGGAATGGCATGGTGAGCAAAAAAACTGATGGATTAAACCCAGATCTGTGACTGGGGTTGAATGTTTGATTTGTTCTGCATTCCGTACATCAACTGTTCTTTTTGCAATGGTTGCTGGAGGTGTCAGGTTTTCTCTCACCACTAGGCTGCAGGAGAGGGATCCTGTGTGCAGAGGCTGCAGGCAACTTGGGGGAGTGGACTCGGACAATAGACACCTGGAGAACTGGGCTGGCACTGTTGGTTGGCTTCACCACAGGATGTGATCATCAGTGCAGAGGTCACTTCGGGTGTCGGGTCTTTGCTGTTCCAGGGGCTGTAGAGTCCTTTCATGAAACTTTGTTGCAGAGCAGTTCCACAGCTCACAGGAGTCTTGAGTATTTGTAAAAGGCAGGCAGTCCTCCTGGGTTTCTTGGAGGCTCATCTGCAGGATGAGGCGGCTTTTGGGCTGAGTCCGTGGAGGTCAGCAGACAGGCTGGATGGGCTGGTTCCAAGTCAGTTGCTTCTCTTTTCCTCTTGTGCAGGTGCAACTCTTCTTTGTTCTTTGCTTTGTAGGTAGTCGGGACCAGAGTTCTAGGGTTCCCACCTAAGTACTCAATTTAGGGGTGTTACAGGGAGTGCCAGGTGATAGCCAATAAGCTGCCCGCCTTTAAGGTGACTACACTCCTTCCATATCCAATTCCGCTGGGAAGAGGGCATAACCCTAACTCTGTTGTGTAGCCATTTTAGTTATAGCTCCATGCACGTTATTTTAACACACTAGGCCGCTGTGCACTTTAACCTAGATATATTTTATTCGGCTTAGCATTGTTATTTTTACAATACCCATTTCTACGGTCTTGTTTTATTTTCATTTATCTAACTGTTTTTGCCTAGACCAGCACTGTGTTCTTAAACAAGACATTCTTGATCACTCTGTGCTTCATCCAAGGCTGCAGTTTGGTACACTGCCGGTGAACGTGGTAGAAGTTTATTCTCCCACATTCGTAGAAAATACACATCCTTACGTAGGGACATTTTCTCAGAACATCAGCTGTGTTATTATAAAAACACTTCCTAGTCCCAGTACACGTTAGAGAGAGATTCCAGCCAGGGATCACGACTGTATGCTGATTGCTGAATGCTTCACTACAGATGCTAACGCAGACTACAGGCCTTTGCTCAGGTATGAGGGTTGATGTCTTCCCGGGGGAACCTGAAAGGCAGAATCAGAGTTTAACATGCTGTGCTCAAATTATGACTTAGATAGGAAATAATCCATTGATCATAGTGACAATATGATAGCGTTGTTTTTATGCTTCACTTTTCTCGTCACAATTCTAATACTGTCATGTTGTGTCGTCCTGGTTATTGCAGCTCACGCTTTGCTATCTAAGATGCAGTCGTTTTATTAAACACATTATTAAAACATATACTGCCTCTGTTTGTCATTTATATATGAGACTGAATTATAAATGTGAGAACCGGAAGCGACCGGAGTGTCCACGACTTCCCTGTGAAGCCTAATATGTCATGTGTTCGGCTGCCCAAATCATCACTATCCCCTGGTAGAGATGAGGCACTGCTAGTTGGCCGGAGCAAAACCCGGATTTAGAGCATCACCCGCAGTGGGTTAGACTCAGTCTCCCACACCGTAGACGAGTCTGCTGCTCAAAATCCAGTAGTCTCATTAGAATAATGAGAGCCTACGTGACAACCCTAGTGGTCTAATTCCTTCCAAGCAAGATGGAGGAATTTGAAAAGTGGTGTCCACTTCAGGTCGTCCACCTTAGGGGTGGGACAGGCATGAAGTGGGCCCACCTCCTTATCTGCCTAATTTTCCTGCCTCAGCTGCTGCCAAAAGTGGGTCAGGGTATCAGGGTTGGTAGTCTCTGCCATGTGGAGGGACCTGGGTCCCATTCCAAAGGCGGAAAGGCCTTTGAAGCTTCCCGCCCTGAAATGTACATCCTGCCTGGGTGAGGTGATAATAAAACCCTGCCCAGTGCAAGCTTTTGTCACAGGCCCTCAAGAGTGTCTGTGTTGGCTGAAGAAGAAGAAGAAGAAGAAGAAGAAGCTGAACTAGTCAGGACCAGTTAGTCAACACACTAGTAGTTGGTAGGTTTTCAGGAGGCACCTCTAAGGTGCCCTCTGTGTACATTTATTGAGAAATCCATCACTGGGATCAGTGAGGATTTATTATCCTGAGATGTTTGATACCAAACATCCCAGGATTCAGAGACGCCATCATGTAGCTGGGTAACTCATAGTGAACAGTTTCTAGCTCATGCATGTATGCCTTCATGTGATATAATGCATCCAGCCTTAGGGCTGTAAGGCCTGCTAGAGGGGTGACTTACATATATTGCATGAAATGCTAGGGGGCATGACACACAGGCTGTGTGCCATGTCGTGTTTTCAATTTTGGGAGCACCTTGCCACACAGCCGGCACTGGCAGTCTGCATAAGGTTGGTGCTGGTTCCCTCAGAGTGGCACAAGTTTTGCTGCAGCTCTGAGGGGCCCTCTTCATTACCCATGCCCTCGGTACCAAAGATACCATTTACTAGTATAGGAGACTGAAGGGCTAGGTCACTTGGGGATCAAGTGACCAGGTGTGTTATGTTAGGGAAGGAACAATGGCACTGGGGACCTGGTTAGCATGACCCCAATGCACTTCAGTCAAAGTTGCATCTAAAAACCAGGCAAAAAGTGTGGGGGTACTGCAACCAAAACCTAACTCCCTATACTAAGTATTTCCAAAATGGGTACAGATATGGAGTTTAGAAGCAGTGGTTATTTGCACATTTCTGAATTTGGGAATACCCATACTAGCATGTGAATCAGAGGGCAGTTCTCAAAATAACTTCATTCTTACACAATGTCTTACATTAGAAGGCACAAATGCAGAGAAAAACAATTGGTAATAACATTTGTTCTGCTATTCGGTGTTCCCCCAAGTTTCCCAAACAAAAATGGTACCTCACTTCTGTGGGTAGGCCTAATGCCAGCAACAGGAATGCCCCAAAATGCAACATGGACACATCACATTTTTCCATTGAAAACTGACTTTTATTTTTTGCAATGTGCCTATCTGTGGATTGTGGGCCCTAGCTCAGCTGGCACCCAAGGAAACCTAGGAAACCTGTACATTTTTTAAAGCTAGACACCTAATGGATTCGAGGATGGGGTGACTTGTGAGGCTCTTACCATATCATTTTACCCATAATCCCTTGCAAACCTCCAAACTTGCCTAAAAGAAATATTTTACTTGCATTTCTGTGGTGCAAAGATCTGCAATTTGAGGGGAACCACAAATGTCCTTTCACCCAGCATTCACCCAAGCCTCCTGGTAAAAATGGTACCTCACTTGTGTGGATAGGTCTAGTGCCCACAACAGGAAAAACCCCAAAACACAACATGGACACATCACATTTTTCCACTGAAAGCTGGCTGTTTTTTTGCAATCTGCCTAGATGTGGATTTTGGACCCTAGCTTAGTCGGCACCTAGGGAAACCTAGCAAACCTGTACCTTTTTTATCCGGAGACTAAGGGGTACTCTGGGTGGTAGGAAATGTATGGTTTATTTCTGTTTCTAGAAAAATATGGCAGAGAAATTCAAGGGAAATGTGTGATTTTAGTCACATTTTGATATTTGCAGGGCATTGTGTGTAAGAAAACGTGTTGGCATCCATGAGAGGCACACCACCCTGTACTCCCCTGGGTGCCCAGTTTTAAAACATATCTAGTGTTGGTAGATTTTCCCTAGACAAGGAGTGTACATGCTACCAAGTTTCTTACTTCTGTGATCTCCCAAACACTTGAATTGTGAAAACAAATGCCCTTAGGTTTTGTTAAAAAGACCCCTCACCCACCAACCTAGTTGGTGGCATGCTTCATCATTTGGGTCCCACCCAAGACACCTAGCATGTCAGGGGTGTGCTTCGATGCCTGATGTCAGTGGAGTGGGGTTTTAGTTATTTGAATCCCCAACTGAGAGGAGAAGTGTTATAAATACGTCTTATGGCTACCCACAAATTATTTTTACACACACATACTGGGTGGATTTGACACAAGGGTCAGTGATGGTTCATTATATAACATTTTATTAGCAAGAGATTTTGCAAAAATGAAACACGCTGTTAATAATTGAAAGGTCAAAAAACTGAACCAATGACTCACAGCTTGTGACCTGTAAAGCCGTGTCAAGGCACTAACCGCATTACAGTCCATTCACACGACTTTTATATGTGACACACACAAGACCATCTATGCCAACAGTCACAGGCCCAGCACATTACAACACTCACATCAACAGACAGCTCCATTCAAGATCCCATCACTTTCGTAAGCCCACATACCTGACGCAGCAATCAAACCAAATCACGTGTGTGGACTGGGGTTTGGCTATCAGTGTGTGAAGTGACCAGTGGCAAGTCACTACTTACATGCTGCCAGCCAAGCATCAGCTCACACACACCGCTAGGCAAGCACCAGTCCACACACACCACCAGCCAAGCAACAGTCCACACACACCACCAGCCAATCACCAGTCCACATACACCACCAGCCAAGCCCCAGTCAATGCACACTGTCAGCCAAGCACCAGTCCATGCACACCGCTACCCAAGCGCCAGTCCAACCGTACTGCCAGCCATGCACAGCTCCATGCACACCGCCAGCTAAGTGCCACTCCACGCACATCACCAGCCAAGCACAACTCCACGCACACCACCAGCCAAGCCCCACTCCACGCACACTGCCATCACATTTTGTTTTTTAACAAAAAGGAAACACAAACTAATTTGTAAGTAAAAACAAAACTACAAACACAAAAGATCTAACTAAATACATGGCACTAATGCCAACCATGAAACTGAACAAAAAATATAAAACAATATAGAACAGGCAGTCCTCTTTTAAGCTCACTGTAGCTTCCAAAAATTATTTTGGGTGTGGCACATTCTGAAACAAGCAGGGACCCAAACCCCAGGTTTAGAAGGATAGTAGGGACAGTACATACAACTCTCATTCCACACACCTCTTTACATACCGACTCTACATCTCCTACTGGAAAAGTCATTTTTGGGTATGGGAGGAATGTGATTAGCAAAGTGACAATCTTTCGATCTAGGCACATCCTCCACCACTCTAACTCTAGGATTACTTGCTTGTTCCATTACAACAAGGCTGCCCATCATAGATTGCTGAAACTCAGCAAATGTCATCTTTGACTCTGAAGAGCAAACCTCTTCTTACACCAAATGGAAGCCTTTCGAACAGCAGTTTACTCTATCAACACCACCCATGTGCCTATTATAGTCTACAATGCACACAGGTTTGTGCAGTTCAATAACCTGACCCCAAACAATCACAGATGAAGTACTTTCATTATGGATGGAAGTCAGCATGTAGACCTCTCTCCTGTCTGCAATATTCACAGCTCGAAGGTAATCAATATGCAAAGCACTGCACTGCCCACTGTCAAGTTTTTTTTTACAAACAAGCAAAAGGCTCTCTTGGGTAGCCTTTATAGTAATAGCAGATTGTGCCACAAGCAAGTGTCCACTTTGACCAATTCCCTGAACAATTACACACCAGTGTAGTAGTTATCTACATGTAAATGGTGACCTTTGTTAAAAAGTCCTCTACCAAGTTCCCACACAATCTTATAACTAACTCCAAAAGTGGACGGACAACCAAGGGATCAGTACTGGAATCCCTACCAGTGTACACCCTGAAATTGTAGACATATCCAGTCCTACTCCTAAAGCATACACATCCTAATCCCATAAAGTGCCTTCTTGCTAGAAATGTACTGCCTAAAAACGAAACAGCCCTTGAACAGAATTAAAGACTCGTCCACAGCTGTTTCATTCCCTGGAACATAGATCTCTGAAAACAGATCTATAAAGTGATCAAGGACAGGCCGAATCTTAAAAAGACGGTCACAATCAGGGTGATCATGTGGCAGCCCTCAAGCATTAACAACAAAATGCATGATCCGAATCAAATACCAATCACGACTCATGGTTGCAGAAAATATAGCCATTGCCATCAAGGGACTGGTAGACCAATATGAAGACAGCGAAGTCTTCCTTATCAAGCCCATCAAAAAAGTTAAACCCAAAATATTCTTCATATCATCCAGATTTGTGGGAGTCGACTGGGTAGCTCTAGAGTGGGCCTTAGTCTGGCACTGTTGTCCCTCAAATGCTGTTCAACAATCTCATCCAAAAATATATTGTCCATAAAAAACTGAAAGAAATTTATAAACAAAAGTTTTCAGTATTTACTCTTTACCCTGTGACACAAGTAAAGGCAGGCAACACTGGCTGCACCATGTTTGGAGCAACCCAGAGTTCAGCTCTTCCACTGGGAAGCCGTTCAGCCCCAAGCTGTAATCCAGATTCCTCTTGCGGCACCTGAGTGCCTCCTCTAAAAGAGGAACTTTATTCACACTGAGAGTGGCTTCATCATCAGATGATTCCTCTCAGACAGAAAATTAAATGCCAGAATCTTGCTGTTCCTCGTCTGCCTCATATGCAGAGTCAGCTTTATAATCATGGACAGAGGAAGATTCAAAAAGCATACAACAACCTATTGAGCGGTTATCTTGTGGCTAGCCATAACCCTTACTAATAAAAGTAACTTGAAAATAAGTCAACAACAACCAATACTGTGTAAAATAAGTAAAAAACAATGTGTGGCTTTATCACAAAGACCTATATACTCGAAAAACAATACCACTCACTTGCCAAAGACAGCTAGACGCCCCAGAACCTACTCTGCACAGACACAGCAAGCACCAACGATGTCCCACTGCAAAGGAAAAAAACTAAAAAAAATTACACAAAGGACAACACAATACACATTAAGCACAAATCCAAAGATAATTTCACTCACAATCAAACAGAAGCTAAATATACTGAATTTATTACAGCATTTATAAAAAAGGCATTCATGCAAGGCAATACTCATATTGAGTAAACAGTACAAAAAACTTTTTTCCTACCAAACACATGCAACTGCAGATCAACCAAAGCTGAAACTGCAAGCAGGATTCACAGCAAAGGAAAACAAAAGCTTTGCACTAAAAATAAAACATTACAATCACAAATGATGACAAGAAATAAAACAGTTAACAATATAAAACAATATGAAGTCTGCCCATCACCATTCAAATGCAAGCCACACACATCAACAGCCAAACATCCGTTCAAGCTCAGCGCCAGTCCATGCACACCACCAGCCAAGCTCTAGCTCACACATGCAGACCATCAGCCAAACTCCAGTTCTCATGCACACTGAAACTTTCCCTTGTTTAGTGGTTTTCTGCCCCCTAACAAATGGCCAATCTGCCCCAAAGGGAGGCTGAAACTGTCAAAATACATGCCCTAAACAAGGGGAGTAACCCTTGCCAAAGGTGCCACTCCCAGGCATATGAATTGATAAAATCCCTGGTGTCCAGTGGCTCTCTGTCCCCCACCAATCCCTAGAGGCAGATGGGCCTAAAAATATGGCCAATCTGCCACCAGGGTGGGAAGAAAATGGCTAACATTTCCTCAATAAAGAGGAGTGACCCTTGCCCAAGGAGCCACTCCCTGACATACAACAATAATATTTCTGATGTCTAGTAACTTTCTGCCCCCCTCCCCGGGGGCGGATGGGCCTAACTCTATGGCCAATCTGCCTTCAGGGGGTTAGAAAACAGTCAAAACATTTCGCCAATAAAGGGGAGTGTCCCCATGCATAAGGGGCCACTCCCAAACATACAAAATTGAAATCCCTGGTGTCTAGGAGCCTTCTGCCCCCCCCAATGGCAGATCAGCTAAAAGTGGTGTATCTGCCCTTTGGAAGGGGTGAAATACATACTAAAGTGTCCCCCAAGGGCAACGACCCTTGCTCAAGCCGTCGCTCTCCGCAATCAATAATACTAATAATATTCTCTGGCTTCTAGTGGTTTTCAGTCCCCTGGGGGACTGCTCAGCCTAGAAGCATCCAAATCAGCTGGGGGGGGGGAGGGCAAAACATGGACACATTATGCCACCAGGAGAGCAACCCTCGTCTAAGTGTTGAAGGGGTCGCTCCTCCAACAATAAAAAAGTAAATCCCTGGTTGCCCAGTGGGGTGGATTACTACTCCATGATCGTGGCACTACCCGCGATCGTGGAGCAGGAATCCACTGTTCATAGGTGCAGGTGAAAAGTCCTTTCCCCCTGCATTTGTAAAATCCTAAACCCGCCTCCCACTGTCCACCCTTCCCCGGAGAGAAGGACTCACCTTTCCATCCTCTCCCTGGAAGTGCTGGAAGCACCTGCATCTGATAATGATGGTGTGCCACAAGCGTGCCGACGTCATCAGATCAACAAGCACTTCCGCTGCCATCCCCTGTGGAGGTATGAAAGTGGGCAGCCTATGGGAGGAGAGCCAGCCCTTTCCTTGCAGGTGGGGAACCCACCGGTGCGCATGATGGGACCGTTCTGTCATGCCCAATAAAGGGGTTAAAGAGCCTCATCTTCCTTTTGACCTAATTTTCACTATGTTGTCATCATTCACTAGAAAAGGAACTTATATTGCAGAGTCTGTTTGTGTTTTCGTAAAGAAAGAACAGAAGTTAGCAGAGGAAGTTAATTAAATGTAGGCCAGTGCAAATGAGACCAGAGAGATAAAGAAGCCAAAGATGGTGTATACATATATACATATATTACATAATTGGGCACACAGACTGCCACTATGCTACAGTTTCAAAAAAGGATGCAGCAGTCAGGTGTGCAAATGCATACTGTTTCAGTGTGTCCCTGTAAATCAGAGACCAAAGCTCACCTTTATGGAGCAAACGTATTAACTAACCCCCAGAAATATGTGCCATCCTTATTGGTAGGTCCAATACCTGACTACACCCACCCTTGCTCAAAGGGTGGGTGTGGGGTGTGCATGCACAAATCATGTCATTCTGACCCTATTTTAGTAGACAGGTTCTAGGCTTGTGCCTCCATTAGGGAGGATAGAGGAGGATCCTCCACCATCGAGGTGCTGTATAAAAATATACACAACTTGTAAATCAGGAGTGGCTGTGGACCTCTATGCTTATCCTCAAGTAGCAAATTGTGTATGGGGGCAACCAAGTGTCCACCATATTGTAGATAGTGCACTTTTTGTGACTCCCTCTGAATACTTTTTGTCCCTTTCTCATGTTCCATATGGGAATATGGTCACTGGTACTAAGTAGTTCCTCACTTAGGTGATTAATTAGAGCATCATCGCGAGGGATTGCCAGTTTAGAAATCCACAGGTGTTGGAACAGTGGCAACACATTCAGATTTACAGAATTTTGTAAGATAGGCTGTACATGTATTCCTGTGCTTGAAGCAAAATGTTTTTTTTAAATATCACACATTTTGGCATGCCAGTAACTAAGAAGGGTAAACCAGTGTTTGCCTTGTCAAAGTTAAAAGCATTTTATCTTTGATAAACACTTTTTGATAGCAATTCAGATAGTTTGGGTGTTGAAAAAGAAAATATATAGTTAATATGTTTGCAGAGGTTTGATCACAGATGCCACTACACAAACTCTATGGCCCTCATTACAACCCTGGCGGTCAAAGACCTCCAGGGTTGAAGTGGCGATCGTACCGCCAACAGGCTAGTAATACAATTCGCCATATTTTGACCGCATCGGTAATGCCGCGGTCACACCGCCGGGACCGCCGGTTTTCCACCATGGTTGCCCCGGAGGTTATAATCCGCCATATATAATGGGGATTATGACTCCCCTTCCCTCCAGCATGTCCATGGCGGTAGAGACCACCATGGAAAGGCTGGCGGGAAGGGAAGTCGCGGGGCCCTGGGGGCCCCTGCACTGCCCATGCACTTAGCATGGGCAGTGCAGGGGCCCCCAGGCACAGCCCCGGAGCGATGTCTAAATGGTATTGGTGATTGGTTTATCCATAAATGGCATATTTGATTTACTAGTAAGTCCTTAGTATAGTGCACCATGTGTGCGCAGGGCCTGTAAATCAAATGCTACTAGTGGACCTGCACACTGATTGTGCCAACCACAGGACTAGCCCGGTAAACATGTCTCAGACCTGCTACTACAGTGCCTGTGTGTGCAGTTCTAAACTGCCATTTCAACCTGGCAAGTGCACCCACTTGCCAGGCCCAAACCTTCCCTTTTACTACATGTAAGTCACCCCTAAGGTAGGCCGAAGGCAGTCCCTGGGCAGGGTGCAGTATATTTAAAGGTAGGGCATGTACTGGTGTGTTTTACACGTCATGACACTGAAATACTGCTAAATTCTTTTTTCACTTTTGCAAAGCCTATCTCTCCTATAGGTTAACATTGGGATTGCCTTGAAATATCGTTCAAGTGTAATTTACCATTGGGAGCAGATAGAGGTTTCAAGTTTGGGTTCTCTGAACTCAAAATTTAAAAATACATCTTTTAGTGAAGCTGTTCTTAAATTGTAAGTTTGAAAATGCCACTTTTAGAAAGCAGAATTTTTTTGCTTAAACACTCTGTGCCTCTGCCTTGCTGTGTAATACACATGTAGGTCAGGATGACAGTTAGGCTGTTTGTGAATTCACTCTAGACAGCCACACAAAGGGAGCTGAGGTGTGCTCTGCGTATCCTGATTGGTCTTCCTGGCGTGATGGGAGGAGCTGACACTTGCACCTGAATAGTGCTGTGCCTGACTTACACAAATCAGTTTCCAACCCCCTAGAGTATGTCTAGGGCCAGGGCAGGAAAGGCAGGGGCTTGTGCACTACAAAGACCTCCTTTGAAGCTTGCCTACTTCCACGCAGAAATGGGTATAAGTACTGGACCTCTGAGACCTCAACTTTAGAATTCTGCTGGACTGAGGACATTCTGCCAGGAAAGAGCTAGATGATGTAGTTGGGACTTCTACTCTGCCTGTTGTTTTGCTGTGCTGGCCTGCTGCTTCCTGCTTCGGTCCTGGGAGTGAAAGGATTGGACTTTGCTTTCTGCATCCTGTTTCCAAAGGTTCTCCAAGGGCTTGGACTGAGCTTGACTCCTGTTAGAAGTCTCTGGGACATCAAAGACCTCATCTACCAGTACCTGAGCTATCTTGCTGAGAGTCCTGACTTGTCAAGTGGAGCCAAATCCAGTCCCTAGGCCCTTGGGAATGACTTCTAGTGCAACCATGAAGAAACCAAGTACATCGACTCCAGAGCAACTTCGAAACCGGTGCTGCTGTTCGACTCTGCACCGCTGCCTGCAGAGCTGTGGTCCCTGCTGAGTGCAAGGGCCACGACCGATGCTGTGGGCCCGACGCCCCTGCAGCGCCTCTGAAGTCCTGCCACATTGTGAGTCCTGTGTGCCGTGTCACCGACGTCTGTGATACCTGACTATGACTCTGCCACAGCACCTGTGGGCTTGTGGTGTGATGGTGACACTGCAAAGTCAATGCTTTGTTTTTTGACCTGCTGAATTCGTCAACTTCCGCCTTGTTGTTAGGAGCCAATGCTTCGCCACCAATGCAGCATCACCTCCCCTGAAACCAAAAAGAAACTGATGCCTTGACATGGCAACCAAATTCGCCGGTGGCCGCAGAGCGAAATTAAGAGTGAATTACATTTAAATGCGCTGAAAATTGTACAAAAAAAAAAAGGTTATGGAAGTAGAGTTCACCATTCTTATTTTGCCGATTTGGAGGGAGGGAGATTCAGGGAGAGGGCCACAGGTTGGTAAGAGGGGTAGGGGTGGGAGGTGGTCTCGGTTCACCCAGATGGGCAGGCTCCAGGTGTAGGCCACCAAAGGCGAGGGTGGGGGTTTCAGTGATGTGGGGTGGTAAGGTGGACAAGGGAGGGGGGATCACTGGGGGAAGGAGGAAAAAGAGATCCTAACGCAGAAGAGAAAAAAACAGCTCTGGAGAAATAGGCAAGGAACGATCGGTAATCGATTTATGAATTGCTGTTGTGGACCTAAAGTGATTAGACGTATCATAGATTTGGGTCTTTCTGGGAGGGAAGCCTCCGGACACATATGATCTTTGCTTTTCAAAGTGGTCAAATGGCAGGCCCAAATTCTATACTAAGAGTTGTCAATCGAAGAGTGGGTTAAAACAGCAAATCCGTCTGTAATCCTGTTGCAAGAAACTCATATTCCAGTCAAAAAATTGTGGGAATTTGTTATGTTTGGAGGTTGGGTAGAGTACAAGGGATTTGCTGCGGCGCAAGCAGCTTATAGGGGTACTGCAGTTTTCTTAACCCAAAAACTCTGCACCCGAATACTCAACTTTAATAGTGACAAAAATGGACGGTGGTGCTGGGTAAGTTGCAAAGTGTCAATGGAGAGATTTACTTTTGTGAGTTTTTATGGACTGCTGGAAGATGATCCTGGGCTGTTCTAGGAGCTCTTCCAGTCCCTTCTGCAAATTCCAGGCAAAGTAATAATTGGTGGAGATTTTAATTTTTTCTAGGACCCATATATTGACTCCTCAGTCAAAGGGAAAAAACAATCCAAACCAAAGGTCACAAAGGTTTTTCGGAATTATCTAAGAGTATTGGCACTATGCAATCCTTGGAGGTCTTCCACGCCTTCTAAAAAAGATTATACATGTCTCTCCACCTGATTTTAAAGTGCTTTTCGCGTTGATTTCTACCTGATAACTAAGGCCCTCATTATGACCTTGGTGGTCGGTGATAAAGTGGCGGTAATACCGCCAACAGGCCGGTGGTAAGTACAGCTAAATTATGACCATGGCGGAAATATCTCCAAAAGACAGCCAATGTACCACACCGACCGCCAGGGCAGAAACAACAGCCACCATGGCGGCAGCAGCCTACAGCCAGGCGGAAGTCAATGTTCAGCCCACCATATTACAGCAACACAATCCGCCACCTTTTCCGGGGCGGTACCAACGACAACAAAAGCCTAGCAGAAACTGAGGTCAGAAATGAAAGGACTCACTCTTGGAGACACAGGGAACAACCACGCCGCCATGGAACTCAAACTGCATGTATTTCCGATGATATTCTAAGTTCTGCTCTACCACGAACACCGACGCCGGCGAAGACAACAACGGTGAGTACAGCCACCTAGCACACAAGGGGGGAGGAAAAAGACACATACACACGCACAACACACACCCTATACACACACCATACACACAACCAGATGCACAAGAAAGCAAGTTAATCCCCCAAAATTGGCTGAATAATGCAAGGACAAAAAGAATTTACTAAAGTGAGTGTAATAATATCAACACAGTAAACAAATTATATGTTAGGCAATGTAACAGTTATTTACAAATGTACAGAAAAAGGGACACCGCCCAGTCCTCAGGTCACGTGGGCCACATGACCACAGGCCAAAGTCCAAGACCCCACTTGTCACCTGCATCAACACGGAGAGAACACTGCAGGGGCATCAGTTGGCAAATAGGCAGGCACCTCAGGGGGAGGGACACCTCAGCCGGGAGCGGAAACAAGACCACTGGTTCTGGAGGGAGCAACATGCCCTGTGCTTGATCCTGTGGAGTGCAAGGCAATAGTTGCTCAAGTGGGTGACTTGCCCACTGGTTCTGGAGGGGGTAACATGCCCTGTGCTTGGTCCTGGGGAGTGCAAGGCAATAGTCTCTCAAGTGGGTGACTTGCCCACTGGTTCTGGAGGGGGCAACATGCCCTGTGCGTAGTCCTGGTGAGTGCAAGGCAACAGTCTCTGGAGTGGGTGACTTGCCAACTGGTTCTGGAGGGAGCAACATGCCCTGGGTTTTTGTCCAGGGGAGTGATAGGCCACAGTCTCACAAGTGCGTGAATACCCCACTGGTTCTGGAGGGGGCAACATGCCCTGTGCTTGGTCCTGGGTAGTGCAAGGCAACAGTCTCTTGAGTGGGTGACTTGCCCACTGGTTCTGGACAGGGCAACATGCCCTGTGCTTGGTCCTGGAGAGTGATAGGCCACAGTCTCTCGAGTGGGGGAATACCCCACTGGTTGTGGAGGGGGCAACATGCCCTGTGCTTGGTCCTGGAGAGTGATAGGCCGCAGTCTCTTGAGTGGGTGTATACCCCACTGGTACTGGAGTGGACAGGCCGTACAGCAGCCCATGGAGGCAGGATTACATTGTGTCCGCTGGCAGTGACGGCTGCACTGTGGTGGTGCTGGTGGTGGTGGTGGAAGGCTTCTGCACATCCCCTGCACCCTTGGATGGATGCACTGTGGTGGTGCTGGTGGTGGTGGTGGGAGGCTCCTGCACATCCCCTGCACCCTCGGATGGATGAAAAGTGGTGGTGCTAGTTGGTGGGGGAAGCTCCTGCTCATCCCCTGCACCCTCGGATGGATGCACAACCATGGTTGGTGGTGGGGGCTCTGTGACAGCTGCTGGTGAAGGCTTGTGGCACTTCTTGCCTGCTGGTGCAGGCGCCTTGCCCTTTCAGAAGGCAGGTGCAGGATCCTTGCCCTTCTTGCCTGCTGGGGCAGGCTCCTTGCCCTTTCGGGTGGCAGGCCCCTTGCCCTTCTTGCCTGCCGATGCAGGCTCCTTCCCCTTTAGGCTGGCTGGTGCAGGCTCCTTCCCCTTCATTAAAAGTGGCGTGGATTCCTTTCCACCTCGAGTAGGTGCAGATGGAACTGGGCCCATGGACTCTGTGGCTGACGTGTGTGGCTGGGTTTGTGATACCCTGGCCATATGTAGAGGACGGGGGGAGGGAAGAGGTCAATGGTGGATAAGAAAAGTTTCTTAGGGACATTGGGGTGGAAAGAGGGAGAAGGAATGGGAGTGGAGGATGAGGGAGTGGTTGTTGGAGGTGTTTGTCTGCTGGATTTGGGTGCAGGTACATGGATTGTATGCTGTTTTGAGGTGAATGGCTGTTGAGTGTCTGAGTGCTTGTGTTTGTGTAGGAGAGGGAGGGACACCCAGTGGGAGAGGACACAGGGGACGTGTGCATGGCTATTGTGGAGGTGTCTGTCAGCGAGGTGTGTGTTCTGCTTGGTGTGGTGATGATGCTGGTAGTGGATGATGATGTAGTGCATGAAGGTGTGAGTGTGGACGTGACTGGGAAGGAGGTGGTGGAGGTAGAGGAGGGGGAGACAGTGGAAATAGTGGATGTTGTAGTGTCTGCAAATGAATGGTGTTTGTGTGAGTGCCTGTGGGATGAAGTGTGGGGCTTGTGTTTGCCTGGTGTTGTCTTGTGTGCATGCTCATCTGTACGTGTGCCTGGGATGGGTTGGGGTTGAGGAAAATGGGACTGGGAAGTGAAAGTTGGAGGGGGGACGGTAGAAACAGGGACAATGGCTGCCATCAGAGAGGCGGCCAGAGCCTGAATCGATTTCTGTTGGGCCGCCAATCCAGTGTGAATGCCCTCCAGGAATGCATTAGATTGTTGCATTTGGACTGCCAGCCCCTGGCTGGCATTCACAATCGTTGAGTGCCATACTGAGAAGGATCTCAGGGGGTCAATAGCCTCCTCCCTCAGGGCAGCAGGGCTCACTGGGGCAAGTCCTGAGGTGCCTGGGGAGAAGGACATGCCCACCCTCTTGGGTGAGCAGGCACGGGCAACTTGATGAGGGGCTGCTGGGAGGGCAGTGCTGGTACAGGGGGTGGCAGCTGTACCTGTAGCTGGGGTGATCACAGAGGTGTTCACCACCACCAGGGAGCTTTCATCGGAGGAGGTATCTGTGTCTGAAGTGTCCCCTCCAGTCTCAGCCGTGGTACTCCCCTAGCCCTCCGTCCCACTGGTGCCCTCAGCATCGGTGGACTCTGCCTTGTGGGTCCTGTGGGTCCACCGTTGGCGTACACAGCACCCTCACACACAGGGAACAGGCCTACGCACTTTGCATTGCACCACCACTGATATCTCTAGCCACCAAGACATGAGGAGGGGCACACACCGCCAACTGCAGCACACCTGGGACCCACGCAGCCCTGACCAGTAGTGGATGCTTACAAGCTAGGTAGGCAGGACTATCCCTCCAGAACCCTAGCCACCAGAAGACCTATGCTGCTATGTCAGGCCTGGCCTTGAGGTTCCCACTGACATACATCCACCACCCAGATACCACCCCACCAGTTGAAAATTGTAATGATAGCCACTGTACTCACCCCCTTGTGGATGCTGTGATGCCCTCAAGCGCCCATCCAGCTCTGGATAGGCCGCCGCCAGTATGCAGGCCATCAGGGGGTCAGGGTTCGACAGGCACCCCTTCCTCGTTGGGAGGCCATCTCCAGCTGTGCCTCCGCCATCTTCCGTGCCCAACGACTCAGGTCTTCCCACTGTTTGTGACAGTGGTTGCTCCACCTGCCATAGACCCCCAGGGTCCGCACCTCCTTAGCCATGGCATGTCATATACCCTTCCTTTGATGGGCCCTGACCTGCAGAAATAATACACACAGGAAAATACCATTAGACAAACAGTCCAGCTTGTTACACATACGGCCCACCATACCTATTCCCATCACCATTGGCACACACATAGCCCAGCACACAAGCTGTACACCGCAAAGAGGACATCCACCTACCCCCCTTTTACGAGGCCTTCACACACACCACTCCATGCACCCATGTCACATGCATCGTGCCTACAGTGTACTCACCTGTTGGTCTGGAGGCCCATAAAGCAGTCCGTATTGGGGTAGGACCCCATCCACCAGTCTCTCTAACTCCTCCGAAGTGAAGGCTGGGGGCCCTTTCCCGGTCACATGGGCCATGGTAGTTTCCAGACACAGGTCACAGCAGCACATGCAGTGTAGGTCCTCTCCTATGGAAGGTCAGGTAGCAAGTGAGGAATATGACAGAAAATGGTGGTCACATCCGCGGTGGTGCATACCGTCAGCACCGGCGTAGATCACCATTGGCCACTGTACCCCATAGGGGCCAATATTATCCAATGAGGAGTTGCACTGCGGTTCCTGACCGCCTCCTGCCACGGTGCACAACGTCAGCGAATTACCTCACTTCCACCTGTCCCTCCACACAGGACAGGCGGACGCCATTTCAGGGGGGCAACACTATGGATTCATGCTGCGTCACTGGAGAAATAGGCACATACTGGACAAATCACACTGACCCATTACAAGTTTACAGATTGAAAACTCCCAAACTCCTGTTGTGGCTCAAATGTTCAGTTTGTGACAGCCTCCTCACTCTTGTGTCCCTTAGATACCTACCGCTGCAGATGAATAGGAGATGGAGACATACCCCTGTGTACAGATCCCTGGTGGACTTGGCAACACTGGAGGACAGGCACATTATCCTCTCCTATAGACTAGACAGGGTCACAATCACAGAGCTGTGTGCCCAATTGGAGCCTGACCTGATATCTGCTATCCGTCACCCCACTGGGATCCCCCTCTCGTTCAAGTGCTTTCAGTGCTCCATTTCCTGCCAACTGGTTCTTTCCAAGTGACAGTGCATTTGGCAGCAGGAATGTCACAGCCAATGTTCTCAAACGTGCTGACAAGAGTGTTGTCTGCTCTGATAAAACATGTGCAGCTACATTGTTTTCCCCAGGTTGAGAATTTGGCCACAGTGAAGGCCGAGTTTTATGCAATGGCACATATCCCCAACATTATTAGGGCGATTGATGGAACACATATTGCATTTGTACCCCCGGCAGAATGAACAGGTTTTCAGGAATTGTAAGAGTTTCCACTCTAAGAATGTGCAGATGGTGTGCTTGGCGGACCAGTACATCTCCCACATCAATGCTAAGTATCCTGGGTCAGTGCATGATGCCTTTGTCCTGAGGAATTGCAGCATCCCAAATGTGATGGCCCAACTACAGAGGCAGAGGGTGTGGCTAATAGGTGAGCCTTGGTCCCCACCCAGTATATGTTGGTGTATGTGTATGGAATGTGCCATACAGGATAGTGTGTGGCTAAATGTTGTCCCTCAATATTTGCAGGTGACTCTGGTTACCCAAATCTATCATGGCTGCTGACCCCTGTGAGAAATGCCAGGACAAGGGCAGAAGAACGTTATAATGAGGCACATGGGTGAACAAGAAGGATCATTGAAAGGATCTTTGGCCTCCTGAATGCCAGGTTCCGGTGCCTCCATCTAACAGGTGGATCCCTGTGCTACTCACCAAAGAAGGTCTGCCAGATAATGGTGGCATGCTGCATGTTGCATAACCTGGTCCTCGGACACCGTGTCCCATTCTTGCAGGAGGAGGAGGAGGCTGGAGATGCCTGTGTGGCAGCAGTAGACCCTGTGGACAGTGAAGATGAGGAGACAGAGGATGATGATGAGGACAATAGAACATATGTGATCCGACAAAACATCCAATGACACTCAGGTAGGACAGTGTTACTTCACATTTCAATGCCTTTAGTTGTAATCTGTGTGGCAATGGCATGCTGATATTTCCCACTTCTATGCCCACTTACTGTTCCCTCTGGCTATTCATTTTGCAGATGTTGGTGAATTGACATATACTCCTGGTGTGATCACTACAGCCAGCTACAGATCATTAATCTGTGCTCATTCTATGTACAGTAAAATTGCAATGTTTGTACCTGTTTCAATCAATACATATTTGATATACATGACATACTCCAAATGGATTTTTTTCAAAGGGTGTTTATTGAAGTGCTAACATCTAGGGGGCAAGTGCAATGGGATGGGGTGATGATGGAGGAAAGTCCAGGGTATTGTTCCAGTCTGTTTGTTGCACATGTGCATTGTCCAAGGGGACAAAGGAAGGGGAGCAATGGAGGTTCAAGTTGGACAGGGTGACTGGGTGGTACACAAGGTTGACAGTCAGGAGAGTCTCATTTTCTGGCAGGGGTCTTGGCAAGTGTCTCTGGCTTCTGTCTGGATTGCAGGGAACATTTGCGGGGTGGTTCACCTTCTGCAGGGGGAGGGGTGCTGGTGGCCTGTGTGTCCTTTGGCGGGGCCTCCTGCCCTCTACCGGCAGCGGAAGTGGAAGGCTGTTCAGATGTCTGGCTAATGGCAGGGGCCCGCTGGTGTGAGACTGCCTCCCTCATAATGTTGGCCATGTCTGCCAGCACTCCTGCTATGGAGATCAGGGTGTTGTTAATGGCCTGCAAGTCCTCCCTGATCCCCTGGTACTGTCCCTCCTGCAGCCGCCTGTTCTGCACATTCTCCAGGATCTGGCCTATTGTATCCTCAGAATGTTGGTAGGCTCCCAGGATCTCTGCGAGTGCCTCCTAGAGAGTCGGTTCCCTGGGCCTGTCCTCCCAGTTTCACTGCTGCCTGTGCCTCTTTCCCCTGAACCATGTGCCCACTGACCCCAGGTCCCTGATTGTCCTGGGTGCGAGGTGTGGCTTGGGGTCCCTGTAGAGGTGGACACACTGGTGATTGATGTGTTCTGGGGACAGAGGTGTGGTGGTGTTTCCAGATCGGGGAGGCTCTGTGGCGGTGTGTGACTGGGCCTGGGGACCGGCTGTCCAGTGGTTCCTGATGGGCCAGGTAGGTCATCCAGAACCTAAAGACCAGAGTTGCTGTCATCACTGTGGGCCTCTTCAGTTGGGGGACTGGATAGTGCTGACACCTCTTCTCCACTGACATTGGCTGGGGTACCTGTGGGGATGTAAATGATGTGTTATGGTTAATGTGTCTGACATATTGTACTACTGTGGCTTCCCCTCTGTGGTTTGATTTGCCCTGCCAGATTTCACTTGTGTATGTTAGTGTATGGTGGGATTGTTAGTTCTCTCTGCTATGCATGCTTTAGTGATGAGTGTCCATGCAGGGCTGTGAGGGGTGTCCATGCATTGGTACAGCATGCAGGGCTTGGCATTGGGATGAGTAAGATGTGATGGTGGGGTGTGTAGGATGTAGTGGAGTGATGGAGTGAGGGTGAGGGTGTGTGATGGCATGCAGGTAGGGGGGGATAATAGTAGAGAGTTGACTTACCAGAGTCCTGTCCTCTTCCGACTCCGGCCAGGCCAATGCCTTGTAGTCGTAAAGGGTTGTGGGTAATGTGGGTTTGTGTTTTATAGTGGTGTGGGTGTGTGGGTGTGGTGTGTGTATGGGTGTCAGGTGTGTCTGCCGTGGTGATTTGTGGGTCATAATGTGGTGGGTGTAGTTCTGCTGGCGTAACGGTGTGGGTTTTGATACTGCCAGTTTATCACTGACCTTTGGTCTGGTGGATTTGTGTGTGTGGCTGAATTCTGTCAGATTGGTGAGTGTGTCATAATATGGTGAACAGATATACGCTGCTGCGGCGGTATGTTGGCGACCGCCAGCGTGGCGGTAAGTAGGATTTACCACCAATGTCATAATGAGGGCCTAAATCTCTTCATTTTAAGAACCAGCATTCATTGCATTCAGGTCTATCAGACCACGTTCTGCTGGTTTTGGATATATCACTAAAGCCAGAACGAGATACATTGCAATACAAAAGGTGGATATTTAACCAGTTACTTTTCCAAGAAGAAGGCTGGGTACAGGTCTGTAGAGATGAAGTTAAGGATTTTTTTAATCGGAACCGGGACTCTGTCGCTCCGAGCATAGTCTGGGATACATTCAAAGCTTATGTAAGAGGCCTGGTGATTGCAGAAGATGCAGCAAATAGGTGTCGTGATAAACAGCAGTGCTCGGTTTTAGAAGACGAAGTGCAAAGGAAATTAGATAAATATCTTAGGTTCCCAACGGAAAGTAATAAAAAATCTTTTGATCAGGCCAAACAGGCTCGTTCTGATCTCTACCTTGGTAGGGCAGAGATTGTATCAGGCCTACCAGCAGAAAGTTTATGAAAAGAGTAACTTTACGGGTAGGTTTTTAGCATGGCAAGCCCAGGATCAAAAAGAGAGCAATGCGATTCATGCCTTGGGATGTTCAACCATGAGGGAGAGATACACGGAATCTAGGGCAGTGGGAGAAGTAATGGTAGAGCAGTATAGACATATTTATTGTCAAAACCATCCCATTGACATAGAGGCTTTTAGGGAGTTTTTATGAAAATTAAAGAGTCCTATTATATCAAAGGAAGATGGGGAAGACCTATCCTGGCCGTTTACCAAACCAAAACTTTTGAAGGTTGTCAGAAACCTCGCAAATGGGAAGGCCTATAGCCCGGATGGCCTCCCAGCAGAATTCTTTAAGATTTGTATTGATGTCTAATGATATGTTAAAAGATGGGATGATTCCAAATTCTTTCCACGCTGGGAGTGTAGTCAGTTTCCCAAAAAAAGATAAAGATAAAGAAGATCCAAACTCCTATTGTCCAATTACGCTACTAAATATGACTATAAAATTCTTATGAAGCCCAGAGCTCTTTGTTTCGATATGATAATCACTTCTTTAGTCCATCCAGACCAAAATGGGTCCTTTGCTGAAAGGCAACTTGCAACCAATACACATTTTTTGGCTGAGGCATTAGATTATTTTGCTGTTAAAAAAATCCCTGCTTTCATCCTTTTATATGATGCAGGAGAAAACCTGTGATTTAGTGGTATGGGATACACTGTTTGAGATTTTACCTAGATTTCAGGTGCCGCACCAGACATCCGGTCTGATACAAAGGATGTATCAGGATGCTGAAGCAAACATTATAATCAATTCGGCAAATGTAGGAAAGTTACCAGTTAGGCGAGGCACCCGTCAGGGGTGCCACCTTTCACCCATCTTTTTTGCCTTATTTATCGAACCCTTAGCTATTGCAATTAGACAAAATGATCTGATCTTTCTCCCACTCGAGCCGATGGGGAAAATAAAACTGTATGCAGACGGTATTATTCTATTCCAGTATGATAATCAAAGCTCCCAGGAGAATGCTTTTGAAGTTTTTGCTCAATTTGAACAAATAGGGGGGTGTAAGGTGAATAGGAAAAAAAACTAAATTACACTTTGCGGTTGTTCTTCCAGTAGATTACTTCCTGAGTTGGTGCGATGTGTAAATTCTCGCTCCATAAAACCCAGACATTACTCACAAAGTGGTGGACGCTCCCTTTAACTGTTGTGGGGAGAGTCGCATTGATTAAAATGGCAATCCTGCCACTGTTCATTTTTTTGTTTTCTGCCATCCCCTGTGTTTTAACTTCCTCATTTTTTTAGAAAATTGGAATCAAATTTTACTTCATTTATCTGGCAGAACGGTAATGCATGCATTGCACTAAGCACCTTATAAGTAGATCGAAGGGGGTTTGTCACTTCCTAATATGAAAGACTATTATTTGGCATTTTTTGCTCAATATATGGCAACTTTCAAACCTGCGTCGTCCCGGGGTAGCCCAATCTTTTCAATTTTTTGTGATTTAATATGTAGAGAATATGGTTTGCGGAATTTAATACTGCTGGTGAAATCTCCGAAGAAGGTACGGTATAGGATCCTCAAGGGGTTTCTCAAAAAGAAGTCAGATTTTTTTCAAAGATATACAATTCCTTATGTCAATTATTTTACACATCTACCTGAATTCGTGACGAGGTCTGGCTGTAGGCTTAATTTGGAAATAGTTAAGAAATGGGAAGCCGCTGGATTTAGGAAAATTGAGGATTTCTTAAGGTGAGATGGATGGGAAACGCTTGCGAATATTGGGGCTACCTGGGTCCTATAGTAATCTGCTCAGCAACATCGCTGACTTGGACTGTGGTCAGATACGTGATACCCAAAAGATAGTGAAAGATCTGGTTGACCTATCTGGGGGCAGACGAGCAGGGGAATGGAGAAGGATTCTGGTTAAATTGAAAAATCCCAATCTGTTTGATAAAGCCACTAGGAAATGGGAGCAGGATGAAGGGTTAAAACTGACTAAGGGTATCTAGGAGAATATCAACAAATTAAACTTTGGTGCATTGAGAGGTGCAAATTGGCATAGAATGCTGTTTTTTAGTAAATAGCTGCTTTATCGCACTCTGCAGCTTCTGGCTCGGATTATTCTTAGCTGTTCCAATCATTTTTTCATTGTCAAGGGGATGGCATAGCAAATTGGACTCATAGGCACTTGTCGGTCTATTCAAGCGTTCTGGGGTGAGGTATTTAATTCAGCGATTCAGATGTAAATTGACCCCTTTGTGTGGCTATTGGTCCTGGGCTATGACCCTGAGATAAAGCTTGCACCAATATGGGTGAAATTGTTTTTTATCGGTACAGCAGTGGCCAGATCCCTCCTATTAAAAAATTGGCGATCCACGCAGATTCCAACTATTGCTGAATGGTTAAATAAAATGGCACAAGTAAGAACTCAGGAATTGAAATATGCTGTGAAGTTAGGGGGGCTTAAGAGATTCTTCCAAACCTGGGGTAGGACGTTTGAGATGATTAAGACAGCCCCGCCTAGCTAGCTATTCCTAATTGGTGAATAATGAGGTTGTGAATGATACTTGTTCACCTAATGGGTTGGTATAGCTTGATTGAACCTATTTTGGAATTGAAAGTGTCGATGTTATGATGGTGAGATCTCTTTAAAAAAAAAAATAATGAAAAAAATAAACTGATGCCTTACCTCCCCTGCCTCGCACTAAGGAACTGATGCCTCACCTCCCTGGTAGCAGGAACCAACTTTGCACCCGCTCAGCAACACCTCACCTCCCCTACTCCGTGCTACATATTGTTTTTCTCGTTTTCCAAGGTACAGTGGCAGGGGTTCATGAGACTCCATGACCGGCACACACTCCTTCCCCAGTGGTGCGGACTGTTGGGAATGATTCCGTCAAGATGTCATGATAGCCCCAGTTGGAGCAATTGTGTTTCTAAGCACTTTATTGAGGATTATGGAGGGAGGAGCCAATTTTCATTGAAAAGTGAACAAAACTGGTTAGTGGAACAACAACAAGGATTTATCAAATGTAACAGCTGTAAAACATGTAAGATTGGTAAATCAACAAAAATGATCAAAATGCCTAATGAAACTGAAATTCAGATTAAGCATAGAATTACCTGTTATACTAAATACACGGTTTACATGATTGAATGCCACTGTGGTTTAAAATACATTGGCAGCACTATTTGAATGCTTAAAAGAAGAATTTTGGAACATATTAGAGCGATAATACACAATGACCTCACTTATGCAGTAGCTAAACACTTAAAAATACATGAAACTAATATTTGGAAAACTTTGAGATATTATGGAATAGATCACATTCTGGAACATGAAAGAGGTGGTGATAGAACAAGAAAGTTTAGACAACTAGATATATTATTCAAATGAGAACAAAAACACATTGGGTATTGAATAATGATGAGGAGCTTTTTGTACATTTATAAATTCTCTGTAGCTTTTAATTTGGTACTACACCGACATTTGTGAATAATCATTTGATTATTCAAATGAATACATATTCAACAGGCCTTTGACATGAAGGGGAATCAGGCTCTGTAAAAGCATCAAAGACATATTAACCCCTTCTGTGCCGGGGACATAATGGTTAAGTCCACAGGCACAGTGCTCATGTGCAGAGGACGTAACCATTACGTCCTTGGCACTGAGCTCAGAGGGAGTGCCAGCGCTCCCTCTCTCGGCTTCCCTCCACCCCCCCAAGGCAGGGATAGAAGGGGAAGCCCTTCCCCTTCCACTCCACCCTCCTCAACCCCCCATGTCATTACAGGGTGCCGGTTGCACTTGAAGCCATTTGCTTCCAGTGCGATCAAGGCAGAACAGGTGAGTTTCTCCTCCGGCGGATGGGGGGTTTGAAACAAAGAGGCACTAGGGGAAAGGAAATGCTTTTCCTTTCCCCCGGTGTCTCTTTGAGCATTCCTGCTGCCCGATCACATTGTGATAGGGCAGCAGGAATGCCCACTAGACGGCAGGGATTTTTTTGTTTTGTTTATGTATGTTATTTTTGTGTCGGGGAGCGCCCCCTTGGGCAAGGGTCGTTCCCATTTGGGGGGCATGTTTGTTGTGGCCATTTCTGTCCCCCTTGGGGGCAGATCAGCCTATTATTTTTAGGCTGATCTGCCCCCAAGGAGGGCAGAAACCACTAGACACCAGTTTTTTTATTTTTTTATTTGTGCTTTGTTTTGTGTTGGGGAGCGGCCCCTTGGACAAGAGTCGCTCCCATTTTGGGGGCATGTTTGTTGTGGCCATTTCAGATCGGCCTATTATTATTAGGCTGAAACCACTAGACGCCAGGGATTTTTCTTTTTTTTTTATAATGCATGATTTTGGTGTATGGGAGCAGCCCCTTGGGCAAGGGTCGCTCCCATTTTGGGGACATGTTACCTGTGGCCATTTCTGCCCATCAGCCTAATATTTGTAGGCTGATCTTAGAACCCCAGGGATTTTTTTGTACATGTTTATTTATGTGGGGGGTGTCCCCTTGGGCAAGTGGCGCCCCGCCCCCAAGGGGGGCATTGAACTGTTGGCCATTTGGGCAGATCTGCCTATTATTTTTAGGCTGATCTGCCCCCATGGGGGGCAGAAACCACTAGAACGCCAGGGATTTTTATATGTTTATTTATGTGGGGGCGTCCCCTTGGGCAATGGGCACCCCCCAAGGGGGGCATTGAACTGTTGGCCATTTCTGCCCCAAGAAGCCACTTAGACACCAGGGATAGTATCTGTGTGTGTTAGTGGATGGGGGGTGGCCCCTTGGGCAAGGGTCGCTCCCCTTTGGGGGCACGTGTACCAAGGCGATTTCTGCCCCCCTTGGGGGCAGATCTGCCTATTATTTTTGGGCTGATATGCCCCCAAGGGGGGCAGAAACCACTAGAACGCCAGGGATTTTTTTGTATGTTTATTTATGTGGGGGGGGCGTCCCCTTGGGCAAGGATCGCTCCCCTTGGGGACACACTACTAAAGGTATTTTCTGCCCTCCTTGGGGCAGATAGGCCTATTTTTTAGTAGACCCATCTGCCCCTATTGCAGAATCCCTTAGGCAACAATTTCTAAATGCTTGATGGTGGGGTGTTTGTCAACTGACGAAGTATTTGCTTTTGTGATAATTTGTTTCTCCTTTTTGTTCTAAATCAAAGCTTTTGCTTTCTTTGCTGTGGCTCCTTACGGGTTTGCCAGTGGTTGACCTGTGGTTTGCATAGTTGCATGTGTTAGGTAAGTAAAAACAATTTACTCCAAAGGAGTATTGTTGCCATGCATGAATGACCTGTTTGTAGGTGGTGTACTAAATGCAGGTTGTGTGTGAAATTGTTCTTAGATTTGTGCACAATGATATTTGTGTTGTCTTATTTCTAATTTGCTTTTCTTTCTTTCTTTTTAGTGGGATATCATTGGTGATTGCTGTGTCTGTGCAGAGTAGTTGCTGGTGAGTCAAGCTTTTTCAGGCAAGTGAGCGGTATAGTTTTTGAGTTTATAACTCTTACTGATAAAGCTACACTTTATTACTTATCTTACACAGTGCTGGTTGTTGGTGGTGCATTTGTCCAGTTAATTTTCATAGGAAAGATGATGGCTAGCCGCAGGATGACCACTCAGCAGGTGGTTGGTATGCTTTTTGAGTCATTGTCTGATCATGATTATGAGACGGACTCTGCATCTGAGGCTGAGGAGCAAGTGAGAGATTCTGGCAGTGAAGTTTCTGTCAGAGAGGAATCTTCTGATGAGGAAGCCACACTCAGTGCAGATGAAGGGCCTGTTTTAGAGGAGGACATTGATGTGCCAAGAGTGCAGAAGCCTGGGGCTGAAGTGTTTCCCGTTAGAAGACCAGACACCTGGATTGCCCCAAACATGGAGCAGCCACAGTTGTCTGCCTTTACTGGTCTCCCGGGGTGTAGAGTCAATACAGAGAACTTTCTGAATGTCAATTTCTTTGAATTATTTGTGGATGATGTGTTTTTGGAAGAGATTGTTGAGCAGACTAATTTGTATGCAGAGCAGCTTTTGAGGGACAATGCTGCTAGACTTAGGCCACACTCTAGAGCTACCCAGTGGATTCCCACAAATTTGGAGGAGATGAAAAGGTTTTTGGGTTTGACTCTCTTGATGGGGTTGATAAGAAAGCCATCACTGGCTTCTTATTGGTCTACTAGTCCCTTGATGGCAACCGCTATATTTCCTGCAACCATGAGTCGTAATCAGTATTTGCTTCATCTTAGGATGCTGCATTTTGTTGACAATGCATTAGCCTTGCCATGAGATCACCCTGATTCTGACCGTCTTTTTAAGATTAGGCCTATACTTGATCATTTTGTAGATCGGTTTTCAGAGGTCTATGTGCCAGGCAAAGAAGTAGCTGTGGACGAGTCTTTGGTCCTCTTCAAGGGTCGTTTGGTTTTTAGTAAGTACATTCCTAGCAAGAGGGCACAGTATGCAATTAAATTGTATATGCTGTCTGAAAGTAGTACAGGATATGTGTTTAGTTTCCGTGTCTACACTGGTAGGGATTCCAGTACTGACCCCCCTGGTTGTCCTCCCACTTTTGGAGTTACTGAGAAGATTGTGTGGGAACTTGGTAGGCGACTGTTCAACAAAGGTCACCATTTGTATGTAGATAACTTTTTCACTGGAGTGCAGTTGTTCAAGGAATTGTTTAGAGTGGACACTGTTGCTTGTGACACAATTCGTTGTAACCGGAAAGGCTATCCAAGGGAACTTGTCTGTAAAAAACTTGAGAGGGGACAGTGCAGTGCCTTGCGGAATGATGAGTTGCTAGCTTTGAAATTTTCAGACAAGAGGGATGTCTACATGATGAGAGTACTTCCCCCGTGACTGTTTGGGGCCAGGTTGCTGAAGTGCGCAAACCTGTGTGCATTTTAGAATATAAGAAGCACATGGGAGGTGTAGATAGAGTTGATCAGAGGTTGGACCCTTATACTGCTATTCGTAAGTCTTACGTTTGGAATAAGAAGTTAGCAATTCACCTCTTCCACTTAGCAACTTTTAATGCTTTTATTGTGTTTAAGGATAGGTCTCCAGAGTCAAAGATGACATTTGTGAAATTTCAGGAGTCTGTTATAGAGAGCCTTATTGTGGTGGAACAGGCAAGAGTTCCTAGAGACGCAGTGGTGGAGGATGTGGCTAGATTGAAAGATCACTACTTTGCTGAGCACATTCCTCCCATGCCTAAAACAGACTTTCCAGCTAAGAAATGTGGAGTGTGTGCTCGAAGAGGTATCAGGAGGGAGACTTGAATGTACTGCCTAGATTGTCCTTTAAAGTCTGGGCTGTGTGTGGGTGGTTGTTTCAAGAATTACCACACCCAGAAGAACTACTGGGAACAACCATGAGTGTAAACTGCCCGTTTTGTATTTTCATGTGTTCAGTTTCATGGTTGGCATTTCTGTCATGTACTTAGTTAGAGCTTCTGTGTTTGTAGTTTTGTAATTATTTCTAATTAGTTAGGTATGTCTTTGTTTAAAAAAAAAATTGATGCCACTGTGTGTGGAGTGGTGCTCAGCTGACGGTGTACATATTGACTTGCTGTTGCCTACTGCAACACACTGCCAGCCAAACGCCAGTCCACACACTCCCATCAGCTGGTGTGATTGCTGTATCAGGCATGTGGGCATATGTAAATGATGGGCCCTTGAGTGGCGCTGTCTGTCGTTGCGAGTGTTGTAATGTGCTGGGCCCGTGGCTGGCGGCGTGAATGGTCTTGTGCATGTCATGCATGAAAGGTGTGTGAATGGACTGTAAAGCGGTGGGTGCCTTGCTGTGGCTTTACAGCACACGAGCTGTGAGTCATTGGTTCAGTTTTTTGGCCTTTCAGTTATTAACAGTGCATTTCATTTTTGTGAAATCTCTTGTTAATAAAATTTGATCCACTGAACCATCACTCACCCTCGTGCCAAATCCAACCAGTATTTGTGCTAAAAATGACAAAACCTGCTCTGCTTTAATTAGGCGTCGCAGCACACCTGTGACACGCTAGATGTCTCGGGTGGGACCCCGATGATGAAGCATGCCACCAACTTGGCTGGTGGGTGAGGGGTCTTTTTAACATAACCTAAGTGTGTTTCTTTTCACAATTTTAGTGTTTGGAACATCACATAAGAATGTTGACACACCAAAATGATCTATTGCAAACCTACCTGTGTTTGGGGGGGCACCTATGTTTTTGGTCCCTGGTGCAGCTTTCATCTAGGGAAACCTACCAAACCCAGACATGTTTTAAAAATAGACACCCCAAGGAGTCCAAGGAGGTGTGGCTTGCCTGGATCCCCCAACATTTTCTTACCCAGACATCTCGGAAAACATCAAAATTTGATTAAAAAATCATATTTTCCTCCCTTTTCTTTGTAGGATCACCACTGCGGCACAAATTTCCTACCACCCGGCGATCCCCTCGGTCCCCCAAGTAAAATGATACCTCACTTGCATGGGGCCCCAAAGCAGAGTTAGCCTAAAAGTTGTATAAAAGAAAAATATGTGCTTATCAACTCGCTGTGCTATCCCTTCAATCTCTACAGGTTGTTGCCATTTTTCTGTTGCAGGCACCTGGGCCACCCACACAAGTGAGGTATCATTTTTATCGGGAGACTTGGGGGAACTCTGGGTGGTAGGAAATTTGTGGCTCCTCTCAGATTCCAGAACTTTCTGTCACTGAAATGAGAGGAAAAAGTATTTTTTGGGCTGGCCCAAATTTTGAGGTTTGCAAAGGGTTCTGGGTAACAGAACCTGGTCAGAGCCCCACAAGTCACCCCATCTTGGATTCCCATAGGTGTCTAGTTTTCAGAAATGCGCAGGTTTGCTAGGTTTCCCCAGGTGCCGGCTGAGCTAGAGGCCAAAATCCACAGCTAGGCACTTTGTAAAAAACAGCTCTGTTTTCTTTGTGAAAATGTGGTGTGTCCACGTTGTGTTTTGGGGCATTTCCTATTGCGGATGTTTGGCCTACCCACACAAGTGAGGTACCATTTAAATTGGGAGACATGGGGGAATGCTGGGTGGAAGGAAATGTGTGGCTCCTCTCAGATTCCAGAACTTTCTGTCACCAAAAGGAGAGGAAAAAGTATTTTTTGGCCAAATGTTGAGGTTTGCAAAGGATTCTGAGTAACAGAACCTGGTCAGAGCCCCACAAGTCACCCCATCTTCGATTCCCCTAGGTGTCTAGTTGTTAGAAATGTGCAGGTTTGCTGGTTTCCCCAGGTGCCGGCTGAGCTACAGGCCAAAATCCACAGCTAGGCACTTTAAAAAAACACCTCTGTTTTCTTTGTGAAAATGTGGTGTGTCCACGTTGTGTTTTGGGGCAATTCCTGTCGCGGGCGCTAGGCCTACCCACACAAGTGAGGTACCATTTTTATCGGGAGACTTGAGGGAACGCTGGGTGGAAGGAAATTTGTGTCTCCTCTCATATTCCAGAACTTTCTGTCAACGAAATGGGAGGAAAAAGTGTTTTTTTGCTAAATTGTGAGGTTTGCAAAGGATTCTGAGTAACAGAACCTGGTCAGAGCCCCACAAGTCACCCTATCTTGGATTTTCCTAGGTGTCTAGTTTTAAAAAATGTGCAGGTTTGCTAGGTTTCCCCAGGTGCCAGCTGAGCTAGAGGCCAAAATCCCCAGCTAGGCACTTCGTAAAAAATAGCTCTGTTTTCTTTGTGAAAATGTGGTGTGTCCATGTTGTGTTTTGGGGCATTTCCTGTCATGGGCTCTAGGCCTACCCACACAAGTGAGGTATCATTTCTATCGGGAGACTTGGGGGAACGCTGGGTGGAAGGAAATTTGTGGCCCCTCTCAGATTCCAAAACTTTCTGTCACCGAAATGAGAGGAAAATGTGTTTTATTGGGCACATTTTGAGGTTTGCAAAGGATTCTGGGTAACAGAACCTGGTCAGAGCCCCACAAGTCACCCCATCTTGGATTCCCCTAGGTGTCTAGTTTTCAAAAATGTGCAGGTTTGCTAGGTTTCCCCAGGTGCCGGCTGAGCTAGTGGCCAAAATCCACAGCTAGGCACTTTGTAAAAAAACAGCTCTGTTTTCTTTGTGAAACTGTGGTGTGTCCACGTTGTGTTTTGGGGCATTTCCTGTCACAGGCGCTAGGCCTACCCACACAAGTGAGGTACCATTTTTATCAGGAGACTTGAGGGAAGGGTGGAAAAATGAGCGGAAAAAGTGTTTTTTGGCCAAATTGTGAGGTTTGCAACGGATTCTGGGTAACAGAACCTGGTCAGAGCCCCACAAGTCACCCCATCTTGGATTCCCCTAGGTGTGTAGTTTTAAAAAATGCACAGGTTTGCTAGGTTACCCCAGGTGCCGGCTGAGCTAGAGGCCAAAATCCACAGCTAGGCACTTTGTAAAAAACAGCTCTGTTTTCTTTGTGAAAATGTGATGTGTCCATTTTGTGTTCCCTGTCGCGGGCACTAGGCCTACCCACGCAAGTGAGGTACCATTTTTATCGGGAGACTTGGGGGTACACAGAATAGCAAAACAAGTGTTATTGCCCCTTGTCTTTCTCTAAATTTTTTCCTTCCAAATGTAAGACAGTGTGTAAAGACTACGTCTATTTGAGAAATGCCCTGTAATTCACACGCTAGTATGGGCACCCCAGAATTCAGAGATGTGCAAATAACCACTGCTTCTCAACACCTTATCTTGTGGCCATTTTGGAAATACAAAGGTTTTCTTGATACCTATTTTTAACTTTTTATATTTCAGCAAATTAATTGGTGTATGCCCGGTGTAGAATGAAAACCGATTGCAAGGTGCAGCTCATTTATTGGCTCTGGGTACCTAGGGTTCTTGATGAACCTACAAGCCCTATATATCCCCGTAACAAGAAGAGTCCAGCTGACGTAACCGTATATTGCTTTAAAAAATGTGGCATCGCAGGAAAAAGTTACAGAGTAAAACGTGGAGAAAATGGCTGTTTTTTTCACCTCGATTTCAATATTCTTTTATTTCAGCTGTTATTTTTGGTAGGAAACACTTGTAGGATCTACACAAATGACCCCTTGCTGAATTTAGAATTCTGTCTACTTTTCAGAAATATTTAGCTTTCTGGGATCCAGCATTCGTTTCTCACCCATTTCTGTCACTAACTGGAAGGAGGCTAAAAGCACAAAAAATAGTAAAAATTAGGTATGTCCCAGTAATATGTCAAAATTGTGCTGAAAAACTGAGTTTTATAATTCAAGTCTGCCTGTTCCTGAAAGCTGGGAAGATGGTAATTTTACCACCACAAACTCTTTGTTGATGCCATTTTCAGGGGAAAAAACACGAGCCTTCTTCTGCAGCCCTTTTTTCCCATTTCTTTTAAAAAAATGAAATTTTCGCTGTATCTTGGCTAATTTCTTGGTCTCCTTCAGGGGAACCCACAAAGTCTGGGTACCTCTAGAATCCCTAGGATGTTCGAAAAAAGGACGCAAATTTGGCGTGGGTAACTTATGTGATCAACAAGTTTTGAGGGCCTAAGCGCAAACTGCCTCAAATAGCCAAAAAAAGGCTCGGCACAGGAGGGGAAAAGATCTGGCAGCAAAGGGGTAAATTAGTTATCAATTAATTTTTAATTTATAAAAAATCTATATGAGCTAGCAAACTGTTCTTGAGGAATTTTTTATACATTTTTGGAAATTTAAAGTTTCTTCTTCTGAAATGTATTATTAATTTAATTTTGTAAAAAAAATAAATTGCTTATATTTTCTTGTTTGGAATTACATTGTGTGGTACTAGAATATTTGGATTCATTTATATGTTTACATTATTGTTTTTTTTTGTAATACACTACAAATCCCAGAATGAATTGTATTGGCAAGGATGATGTGTTAATATAAAAGTGAACAGAGTGAAAGGACTGGCAAACCTGGAAGAAGAGTGTTTGGTCCAAACACGTTGTTTGTTGCATTGATTAAAAATCGAATGAAGGAACAAACCTTAACAGAGTTCGTTGCCATAATTTATTTTCTTCACAATATATATATATATATATATAGATATATATCTATATATATATATATACACACACACACACACACACACATACACTTGTGGATATGTTTAAATATATCTATTATTCTATATTTTGTTATATATATATATATATATATATATATATATATATATATATATACACGCTGCCACCCACAAACCTCAATCACCCTAAACCCCAATAATTCACTTACCACAACAAAACCCACCCTAAAACCTAAAAATGCCCTTACCACCAGAAAACCCACACCCACCCTAAAACCTAAAAATGCCTTTAGCACCCCAAAACTCATACCCACCCTAAAACCTAAAAATGCCCTTACCACCCTAAAACCCATACCCACCCTGAAATCAAGAAATGCCCTTACAACCCCAAACCCATAACCACCCTAAACCAAAAAATGCCCTTACCACACCCAAATTTATACCTAACTGCGTTTACCTTTACCATTCATTCCTTAACAAAATTACAAAACATAATACTTACCTTTAATTTAAATATGTAAAAATCAGTTGTAAAGGCATGGTGGTAAAGGTATATTCACAGTATTGGCACCATTGTAAATGCATTTCGGAGTAAATGCATCATTGTAAACAATGTTTCCCCTTTTGTTGGTGCTTTAGGTAAAAAACATCCTTTATTGCTCAGAACCTTTCCCCATTTTTCCAACACAAAAGTGTTGCTATATTTTAGCTGTTTTCTTGGCTTCCACCAGGATAATCCACAACCCTGAATATATTTAGAGTTCCCAATATCTGAGAAAAAAAGACACTCATTTAGCCTTGATATTTTATTAGGGGGAAAAGTTATTAAGGGTAAGATGGGCTCAGTTTGGGGGGGAAAGAGGTCAACAATGAAGGGGTTAAAAGGCAAGCACACAGTACTTGTTCACTAAGAGGCACATTTTTTGGTTCTTCTCATGGATGCTTATCTTAGTCTGAAAAGGGATTACTCTGCAACCAAAGCATTCTTAACCAAAAAAGATAATTGTTCATATCTTTTGATTCCAGTGGATTAATTTCATAATCTTTATAAAAGGACAGGGTAAGAGGTTATTTGTTTACATCCTATAGATTTTACAAAGATAAAAGGCGAGTATAGCCTATATCAAGCCGGTGAGCTCAAACTGAATCAAAGTTATAATATTTTTAGAAGTACCCTTGGCTATTAGTTTTAAGTGGGAATAAATATTTTATTGGATTTTGTGAATCAATTTTAGATAAAATGTTTGTGCACCAAAGCACACAAATAGTTTTGGAACTGGAAGTAGTGATTAAAATGCAATGTAGATGTTAAAATGAAATTTGCTTTGTGCATTTGTTCTTAATCACTGATGTGACATGTTGATTCATTAAATGTTTTCTCCCCATAAAAACTAATACACAAGGTTAATTCTGAAAAACATATGGGTATAGATAATGTCATGTACTAAAGGAAATGGAGCGCTCTAGATGCCTGTTGCTTAAAACTTTGAAAGCCTTTTTATACCTATATGAGTGTCAAACATAAACAATAGAAAGAGCAAGCAACAGTCCTATCATTGTACAACATATTAACATCTGCAGACTCTACACAGTCATTAGAAGAAAAAGAAGATAAGAAAAGATATGTATAGTGGATAGACACACATTAGGGGGTTCATTATGACCCTGGTGGTCACCAGACGTAAGAATCACAGTCGCGATCGGACCGCCGCCACAGCGGCAGTTTGACCGTGACATTACGACCATGGCAAAAGTGCCATGGTCGGACCGCCGACACCACCACTTTCGACCACCAGATGGCCTGGCGGTGCCGGCGGTCTGAATCTGCCAGAGCAACGCTGCCCTGGAGATTATGACCCCTCTCTCCGCCGGCATGTACATCAGAGGTTTCCGCCCACTGGCCCAGTGGGAAACTCATTATAGGGCCAGCAGGAAGGAGGCCGCACTGGTGGTCTCCTCACTTGCAGGATTTTGTCGGACAGCCTTTTCCTCCCACCAACTCCTAATGAGGGCCTAGGTGTGCAGAGAGAGACAAGAAAAAGGCAACACTGTGTAAAGATCCTCCAGTTTTTTAGAATGCCAAAAAGACATGGAAGAAAAAAACAAGAAAGCATGAACATACTAAACAAAGAAAAATACATCTGAACAACTGCAGAATCTACCACAATGTTTTGAAAACAGTATTGTCTGTCCTAAGCAGGATGGTGCAATTAAATAGGTTTGATTGTGAGAAGCAAAATGAAATGCAACCTTAATTACAAAATTATGCGTTCTAACTTTGTCAACGTTTTGAAGGAGAGTAGTTGCATTCCTTTAACACAGAACCTTTGTAAATGAGGAGAGCTGCCTACATGATTTACAATGCAGCTATGGACACAATTACCATGCTCCAATGCCATTCATATAGCCCAGGGTGGTTTTCTCCCCAAACCAGCAACCACCTGCTGAAGATACAGCTGCCGCAAGTGCAGAAAATATAGAAGTTCTGATCTGAGGACCGCTCTTTGTTTGAAACAGTTCAAACACAGTAGTCCTTTACTTTTTCACCCCTTTCTTCATTTGTTGTTTTTCTTTAACCAAAAACAAAACCGCCAACATGTTTCATTCTTACAAAATTCTTCAGGGCTTTGAGTGATTAAACACATCAAAATCACCAATCTTAAAAATCTCAACATAATGTAGTCAACAAAATAACATATCTGTAAAATCAGAATATTTGAGTCACAGAGCCCAGTACTTGGTCGAACTAATTAGTGGGACTCAGATAAGCTGAAATACCAGGCACTGGAACTTAATGATTAAAGTATAATAATATGTAATTATTATCTGTAAACTGTGATTGATAAGCTTTCATCTTATGATAGACCTATGAGGAACATCTCAATCCTAAAGTATGGTTAACACAGAATTATCACTTTATAAAGTAAGTAATGGTTTAATTTTAAATTAACAGTCCAATTTATAGCACAGTAGTCATATGTTATAGCATTGTTTTAAAAACAGTGCATTTGTTTATATACAGCTTTTCACAATCAGATTCACAATTCCAGAGAGCGAAGAGGTTACATAGTTCCTAAAACAATAAGAATCCAAAAGTATAAAATCATTATATATTTTTAAGCTAGTAAAGAACATTTCCTAGATTTTTACATTTAAAGTATTATTAATATATTTGAAACTGGAACAACAGAAACAGCACAATTAACATTGATATAATGCTGCATTAAAACATTCTGGCACAATCTTAGTTCATGTCCAATATAGAATTCATTTGGATATCATGTCCATAAGGATGACAAATTTAGCTGATCAAACAGCTATTTACTAAGCATATATTAGGAGCCACATGTATATCTTTTTGTTGTATCACATATGTCCTATTTGGAAGTTTGGGTTTTATGGGGTCAATAATACCTTAAGTATACATGCCAACTTATATGTAAATATACTACACCAAAACAACAGCTAAAATACTTGTTAAGAGCAGCACTGTCACTGATAGTATACCTAACATAAACACCATATTGTCAGGAAATACTGTGTTATACATCATGTGAAATTTTGTTAAATATAGACAAGAAAGAGAGGGGCACCAAGGCTGAAGAGATATGATACCTACCTCAGACATAATATAACAAGTACACGGAACTAGTATAAAAACACATCTCCCCATGTACCTAGTAGCATCCTATGTGCAGATATTATTGTGGCTCAAGTTTTCAATTCAAGGCATGCATAGTCCATCACAAACAATGTACCATATCCATCTCACAGCAGGTCCATTACACCATAATAACAGTAACAATGATCATATTTGCATGAACTCTAGTGGTATTCATTTGTCTTGAAAATATGCTATATTATCACAGGTAACTCACATCCAAAGATCTGTGAAATCTGAGAAATCTATGTAAAGGAGCATATGATTTGTTCAACCCAATGCACAAAGAGGTGCATGCAAGAGGGAGTAATTCCTCTCTACCTTGTAATCAGGGCCTGGGTTGCACAAGTAAAGTGTCACCTATGAGTACAGAACCCATGCAAAATACGCAAAACCTTTGCAGTTGTGACACCAAAGTGACAAGATGTGAACACTTCTTTGAGAGTACCAGGAATATGGTCAAGGAAGTAAAGTAACCACCTAATCAGGATTAACTTTGTGAGTTCTTGAAACAATTGTAATTCATTTTCCTCACATAACTGCAGTCCTAAACTGGCATCCGAGGAATACATGTAAATGGTGCTGAAAGTGAGTACCATTTCATAAATATTTTATTCCCCTTTTTAATCAGATGAGTTTAAATAGAAGACTTCTCATGCAAAAATATTTTCTAAATCAGAAAAAAGCATATTGCAAATTGTCACCACTTCCCTAAACCTATGGTTACAGAAACTATGCAATGCCAAGACTCATATAGGTTAAGTAAAACTCAGAATGTGCCAAGAAGGTAGATATATATATATATCACTTACCTTTCCATGCTTTGGTCCTTTAATTCATACATAAACCACACAAAATCAACAATTAGTCAGGGTTCTTATAAAGCACGACTACTCGCCCGTGAGGGTCTCACGGGGCTGGAGGGTGGGATGGATCTGCAGATTAGTTGAAGAGCCAGGTCTTGAGGTCCTTCTTGAATTACAGCAGTGATTGTGATTTCCTGAGGTGCAGAGGCAGGGAGTTCCAGGTCTTTGCAGCGAGGTAAGAGAAAGATCTTCCTCCTGCCGTGGCCTTGCACATCTGTTGAATGGTAGCCAGGGCCAGTTGGGCAGAGCGGAGATGTCTGGTGGGAGTATAAATGGAGAGGAAGTGGTTGAGGTATGCAAGTCCGGCGTTGTGGCGCACTTTGTAGGCATGTGTGAGGAGCTTGAAGGTATTTTTTGTTGTTGATAGGTAGCCAGTGAAGTTTTCTCAGGTGGCTAATGATTTGGCTGCAGTGCGTTCAGGATGAGTCTGTTGAAGGCATTCTGGATGTTCTGTAGTTGCTTTAGGAGTTTCTGGGTAATGCCAGCATAGAGTGGGTTGCCGTAGTCGAGTCTGCTGCTGATGAGCACATGGGTGACCCTTTTCCTGGATTTGGTGGGGATCCACTCAAAGATCTTCTGAAGCAAGCAGAGCGTATGGAAGCAGGAGGGTGAAACTGCATTGATTTGGTGGTTCATTGAGAGCGAGGAGTCCAGGACGATGCAGAGGTTTTGCATGTGGTCTGTTGGTGTGGGGGGGTTCCGAGTGCTACAGGCTACCACAAGCCATCCCAGGTGGAGGGGGTGGAGCCCAGGATGACGGCATAATGGTTGAACTTGTTTTAATTAGGTGGAGGGTTGAGTGCAGGGTCTGACCAAGGGAAAGGCCCTAACGCCAACTCCTGCTGAGAGCTGGGTGGGCACAGGTCTTGCCTGGATTCCAGTCCTTTCAGTCAACCTCGCTTTACATGGCTATGTACCACTGTGCCTACCATTTTCCTCTGTTCATTGCCATCCTCTACAGGAAATTGTGTAATAATGGTAACAGTCGATTCATTCACTAAGGTGGCCCATTTTACAGCACTAAGGAAATTATCTACTGCTAAAGAATTGAGTCAAATCTTTATACTGGAAATCTTCCACCTTCATAGTCTTCCTCAAGTTATTATCTCCGATCGTGGCCCTCAATATGTTTCAAGTTTTTGGAAGCATTTTTGCAAAATCCTGCTCATAGACGCTGCTTTGTCATCCAGATTCCTTCCCCAAACCAATGGACACACAGAATGCCTAAATCAGTGCTTGAACAATATTTACCCTGTTTTTGCAATGCTACACAAAGTAACTGGTCCATGTATATACCACTGGCTGAATTCTCGTGTAACAATGCAGTACATAGTGCATTTAGAGCTACTGCTTTCTTTTGTTCTAATGATTATCATCCTCAAACCTTTCCTACAGTTATCCGAGAATCATCTACACTCCCTGCTATCTCTATGTTTGCTTGACGACTCAGTAAAATCCAATGAATCATACATTCCAACCTCCTATCCACGAAACGATGTATGAAGAAAACTGAAGACATTAGACGGCATGTTGCACCGTCATATCAAGTACAAGACAAGGTCTGGCTTTTCTCTAAATATTTGCCTCTCCGTCTGTTCCAAAACAAATTCAAACCCCGTTACTATGGACCATTCAAGATTCTTCAAGTAATAAATCCAGTGTCCTTTTGTCTCCGTCTACCTCAGACTTGGAAGATACATCCAGTTTTTCATGTGTCCCAGTTGAAACCCTATGTACCTGATCCCTTTCACAGACAGTTCTTCTTCCCCCCTCCCCTGTTGGTCGATGATGAACCCGAATATGAGGTGCAAGAAGTTTGTGATTCCCGCCTTTTTCGTAACCGACTCCAGTTCCTCATTCATTGGAAGGGTTATTCCCTTACTGAGTGTTCTTGGAAGATGCCTCTTCTGTTCACACTCCTCTCTTGGTTCGTTGTTTTTTTCCGTCTTCTTCCAGACAAACCCTGGGCTTTGGGGCGGGGCCTGCTGTTATGCCGCGGCATCTCGTCCCTAGGCAGCGGTGAGATCGGCGTCCGTTTTTCAGGCCGCCGGGCCAGCTGCGGAGTCTTTATTCGGCTGTTGCCCTCAGCAAGGTCGGAGGCCCTGGGCTGGGCATCAGGCTTCGCTGCCTTCAACGTATCATACAGATGATTGCCACAGGGCTCTCGCACCGCTCAGCCCTTTACTCACCTGGTCTCCTGGTCCTGGAAGTCTTTTTCCTCTTCTTTTTCTTCTGCTGCAGGGCCATGTTTTCTCCTTCCCAGGATTCTGTTTTCTTCCCTGCATGCACCAGTTTCCTTTTTCCTTCCATTTCCAAAATGGTGCCTTTTTCCTGCTTTTTCCTATAGCTTCTTCCCAATTCAAGATGACGTTCTTTCTTCTTCCTGCATGACACTTTCTGTTCACTATAAGAAGCCAGATTCTTGCTTTCCTTACTTTGCAACACTTCCAGTTAGTGGTGGTGCTCTTTCCGGCTTGCTACTCTTGTGGAGTCTGTTTTTCCTGCTTATTTTTTCCACATCCTGTAGAGTTTCAGCCCTTGAAGTCCTGGTATCCTGACGTGTTCCTTTTTCTGTTCCAGGGAATTCCTGCGAAATATGTTTTTTACCCTTGGAGTTTTTCCTCTGGGGCTCCTTCTGGAGGGCATGGACTGCTGTGGCATTCCCTTGTCAGCAGCACCATGGCTACTGGAAGGGGTCGCCTCTATCTTGGCCAGACCAGAATGTAGAAGAACCAAGGTCATATTCCAGCTTAATCTGACCAAGGCGGTAGGTGAAAGGCAGAACATGCCATCCACATCCAGTCATTCGTACAGTACTCACAATGGGTACTGGTCATCTCCTTGTCCCCTGACTCTACAGGGCTGTACAGGAAATCATTGACATCCCTCTTGTTGCCCTCCTCAATGGTGGGAGGCACACAAAGAGAGGACATTTCAGGACAAGGAATGAGAAATAGCAATATCACACCCGAAGTGAGTCTCCCAGAACTCCTGATTACAGAATATACAATTTTACACAGAGCATATCTCAAGCTGGTCCAATTGAACTGGTATTACCCTACCTCACATATTAGCTGCCCTCTGCTGAGAGTGGACTTCTGCCACATATTGTGGTCCTGCACATCGTTGCAACATTATTGGTCCTCAGTACATGCTACACTTCCAGAGGTAACGGAGCTGCCGGTCTTAAATACCTCGGAGCACCTTGGGAATTTTTAAACTCAGGAAGAGTCACAAGTTATGCACTAGTTTTGGGGCCCTGGTGCTCCTTCTACATTGGCATTCGGCATTCCCCCGCCAATTGAAGCTTGGTGTGGAGCCTTACGAAAGAGGGGCACGGCTGAGGAGGAGGCACTCTCTGACGAGGAGATGCACTGTCTTTGGTAATGTCCCATCTCAGAACTTTGGGCCACAAAACTCACCCAATTCCACCAACTCTCAAGTGATGACACCTTGCCACCCTGAACAATTGTATTTTGTGCAGTATATATCCCCCTGTTCATTCAACTTCAATATCTAATTATACTATAGATGAACATCATCTCACCCAGAATACTGGTAGATCCCACCCTGTCCCCCCCAAGTCTATTCCTTATCCCTAGGACCCTCCACTTACATAGCTGTAATGCATCAACTATTTATCACCTTCCAAAACAGCACTACCCTTCATCTATCACTGTCATTGCCTTGCTCTAACCACGTGCTCTAAGGCTGCATTTCCTTTAAAGCTGGAATTTACACAGTATTCCCCTTTCCCCAACAAGTGATTCTCTACCCCAGTTTTACCCAGTTTACATTCCTCCTTAGCACACTGCACATCCATGCAATCATATACTAAACCTAGATGTTAAGACTACACAAT
The DNA here is from genome assembly GCF_031143425.1 of Pleurodeles waltl. Taxonomy (NCBI): domain Eukaryota; kingdom Metazoa; phylum Chordata; class Amphibia; order Caudata; family Salamandridae; genus Pleurodeles; species Pleurodeles waltl. The sequence goes on from NC_090436.1 coordinate 518,107,375, forward strand.
GTGCTAAAGCAATTGATAAGAATCTTGAACATCACTGTGCCTTTTGATAGTAGTTCTCCCAGCAGAAAACAGTTGAGTATACTGCATTTTCAAACATTGGTCTTCAATGGTGGATACAAGTTTAGCCTATTCCACTGTATATATCCTATATTTTGTTTTAATCATAATTTTTCACCAACAGATTATGGTGACGAGTAACATAATTAAAAAATGAATTTAAAAATGACTATTTTAGACTGGCCATTCCTGGCGTGGTTTTCCACCTAACCTTTTGCCTTTGTCTATTTTTGCTGATTTCATTTTTGCTGATCTTAGAACCCTGTGCACTTTACTACTGCTAACGAGCACTAAAGTGACTGTGCTCTCTCCTTAAAAGAAGTTAATTTTTCTTAAACTCAATTGGCATATTTATTTTATTTGTAAGTAAAGTGCCCAGGACGTGTAAATTAAATGCTACTAGTGAGCCTGCAGCACTGATTGTTCAACCCAGTAAAGTAGCTTTTTAAACATGTCTCAGAGCTGCCATTGCAACCTGTGTGTATATGCAGTTTTAAACTGCCATTTCAACCTGGCAAAATAAACCTTTTGCCAGACCCAAACCTTCCTTTTTTATACATATGAGTCACCGCTAGAGTAGGCTGTGGACAGCCCAGAAGATAGGGTGCAGCACATTCAAAAGGTGGGACATGCACTTTTAAGTTATATATGTCCTGAGAGTGAAAAACTCTTAAATTGGTTTTCCCTACCGCAAGGCCTATCTCTCTCATAGGATAACATTGTAGTTACCTTATTACATTTCAGAAGTGCAATTTCCAAATGGGAACAGGTAACCAATTCTTGTTCAGAATCTCTGGAGTTGTAATGAAAAACCCTAACTTATCGTCAAGTTTGATTTTAAATTACAATTTTGAAAATGCCACTTTTAGAAAGTTGCCATTTTCTTGCCATATAGTGCCTGCAGCCTGTCTCTGAGTCACATGACTGGGTGTAATTGACAATAGGGGGTTGTGTATCCTTTTAGACAGCCACACACAAGGGGAAGCTTAGTTGTGACTGGATGGGCCATCACTGGCAGGTTGGGAGGGAGAAGCTGGACCCATTCCCACTTGCACTTTAATGGGCTGTGTGCTGTTGCTACACAAAGGGCTGCAACCCCCGTAGTTAATCTGGAGACAGGGCCAGAAAGGCAGGGCGTCTGTGCACGTCAAAGGGATGTCTGTAGACACTTTGCCCCACTTCAAAGGCACAACTGGCTATATAAACCTGTGGATATGCCAGGAAATAGGACTGCTGTATTGCTGAAAGGAATGCTACTGTTCTGGGCTGCTGGTCTGCTGCTCTGAAGGACTGCTGACCTGCTTCCTGCTGTTCTCTTACCTGGTTGAGAAGGACTCGAACTGCATCTCTTGAACCTAGACCGCAAAGTCACTCCAAGGGTAGGCTTGTAACAATCTTGTACCTGTACTCTGCCATCTGAGAGTTTACCCTACGAAGTGGTGTCAACTCAGTCCTGCACCCTTGGAAGTGGGATTAAGGTGCAGTGCCAGCCTCTGTAGATCCAGCTCCTCTGCTGTGCATCACAACCGAGAGCAGAGCTGATGCATCTCCTCTACTGTGTGGATTGGACTCGTCACAAAGACCCACATTGCCTTTGCAGCCCCATCGCAACCCCTGCTGTGCAAGACATCCTTGCACTGGTCCTCATATCCCTCATCAGCGGCAGACTCAATGACGATGCCAGACCCTGCATTGCAGCCTTGCAGCTCCTTGGAACTGACGAATCACCTCGACTGTGCGCCGCATCCTCAACTCCGGACTTCCTATTGCAAGCCCCATCAACGGGATCCTCAATGGCAATGCAGGCCATCCAACACAGCCTCGCCGCATCTCAGAGCTGACGCATCACGTCATCTGTGCAACACATTTTCAACACTGATCCTTGCAATGGTCCACAAACCAGGATTTAAGGTACTCTGGTTCAAATTTAGGACCCTCTAGTGCCACCTTAGCGCCACCATAGCATCACTTCTTTGATGCTAAGGTAGAGCTAAAGTTGCATTTTCCCCATGCCATATTTACAAAATGGCGCAATGCATACATTGTGCCACTTTGTAAATTCTTTCACCACATTATGCCTGCGCCAGGCATAATGTATGCAAGGAGGGAGTTTCCCAATTGGGGAGCCAAAAAAATGGTGCAAGCCCATCTAAGATATTTCCTTTTGCCATTTTTTTGGGCACTTTTAACGCCTGCTCAAAGCAAGTGTTAAAATAGGGCTTCCATTATTTATAATAGGCCCCTATGTACTCTGCAGGAGTAGCACCAACATTTTGGTGCTACTCCTGCAGAGTACATCAATAGCATCAAAACAAATTACGCTATTGCCCCCTACTCTGCGCCATGGTGCACTGTATTTTAAATACAGAGTACACATGGTGGTGGTAGGGGGGCACTGAGGGTTGCAAGAAAAGTGGCGCTGCACTAGATGCAGTGTCACTTTTCTTAAATCTGTCCCTGTTCAGCGGGCCTCACTGGGTCCCTTAGCATGCCCACACTCCATTGTGGTAAGCCTGAATTTGTGACTATGTCACAGTCTGGCGCAACCAGCTACTCACAGTTAGTTTGTTGTGCTTTTTGGACCCTATTTTCACTAAAATATTTAAAATTACACATCTTCAGTTCTTTTGATTGGACTTTTGTCATGTTGGTCTTATTTTATTTATTCAAGAAATCCCTATTTTCCTAATCTGGTGTGAGATCATTTTTGTGTGGTGTTTTCACTTTATTACTGTTTGAAGAGTTGCACTATTACTTTACACATTGCCTCTAAGGTAAGCCTACTGCACTGTGCCAAGCTGTGAGAGTATTGAGCACAGGTTAATTTAGGGTTGGCATGTGCCTCATCCTAACAAGGATTGTGGTCACTGATTGTCAGGGCTCACACCCCAGTTAACCAACACTCATTTTCTTACAGATTACATATGAGTTCATCTAATTTATTTTAATTTTATTAAGTTATTTATGTTCATTTATTGGTTTTGATATAGCTACTGCATTGTTCTTTTGAGAATTCAAGTTTTAGTATATAGTGCTACTCCAATGGCAGAGGAGTCACTTCCGGATATGTGTCAATGAGAAGCACAATGTGTGTGCGAATGGATGAATCACCTAAAACCATTGTGCATTGCACTTTTGATAAGCTTCATTAATCAAGACCATTTTATATGTTATTGAGACACTACACAGGTTCATGTAAAGAGATGACAACATATCTATAAAATAACACCGTTCCCCATTACAAACAAACCAAAAGTAGAATGTGTGCTTAATAGTCATCTGTGAGTTTGGTTCCTCCCTTTTGTATGGAGAACCAGGAGTGAATGTTTAAAACATACTTTTTAAATATAATACTTGTAATGTCTTTTTAAGGCACATAGCTCAAAAGATTGAGCAAACTTCTAGAAAGACTTCCATACTGTCAACTCAAATGAATCTAATTTTTATTAGAACATTGGAACGTTGGCAGCTCCAGCCTTCGGCTCGGGCCTTTAACGTGGGAGCGGGCCTTTAATAGGCGGTAGAGCCCGCTACGGCGGGTTCTAAGGCTATATTAGTCCTCATACAGCAGTAATAAGCAGCATTAAGTACCATATATCAATTATGGTAGGGTCCGAGCCTCTTTGGCCCTGATTCTGATTGACATGGGACTAGGCCCATATTAAAACTGCATGCAATTGTATTGTTTCTGCTTGGTAAAATTACCCCATATATGCAATTACAAGTAAAACCCCGTGGAATTAGGCAATACCACCTGGGATCGATTTTTTTGGTTGTAAAATCGCCTGAAATCCCCTATTACATGCAGTTTTACTGTTTAAATTTACCACTTGGTCCGAACAAGTGGTAAATGTATGCATGGGCTATGGATGGGGCGGCGGAAGAGGGCAGGCATAGTAAGGGAGAGAGGGGATTTTTTGTTTTAGAAAGGAAAGCATTGTACGCTTCTCCTGCTAGTAAAAAGACACAGATTTACCCTTGGCTGCTGCTGCATGTAAAGTCACTTGTGATTTTTCCAACCATAATTACCAGACAGAAAAATCTTGCTTTGTTCTTCTACACACAGTAAAACCGGGTGAGGAAAAAACAAACACGACATAATAATGGAAAACAACTTAATGCATAAAAACGTGTTAATTTTACTTTACATTAATTTTTAAGTCTAAATACACAAGCGGATCATAAGCGTGAAAATAAGATGAGACCTTTTTCAAGACCTTGTGACAATCTAGATTTCATTTTCCAGTTCTAATTAAGACTAACTTTAAAACATATTCCAAAATAGCAGTACTCTTTGCACAGCTCATTTTTCTCTCTCAATAAGTATTAAGAAAAATGGGCCTTTTGGACATTTAACTGGAACCTCGGGTGAATGTGTGTCTGCATAGTTTCCTGTCGTCCCGTAGGAAGGCATGCAAGGAGGTTAATCTGACATACCCATAAAGAATGCACTTTGCTTTGAATTAGAAGTTTAGAAGAAAAAAGCCTAAACAATACAACGAAAATGAAGTACCACACGTCTAAAAATAAAAAATACAATGCTTTTAAGGGCATTTAGAGGAACACTGATGTTGTTTTGAAGACACTAAGAAGCTGACAATAGCCTGAATTGAACAGTTTATCAAACCACTGGGGAAATGCCTTTCCTCAAAAGGGGTACACAACAGAAAAAATAGAGGAGTGAGGCTTATGTGATGCTCCATTTCATCAAGAACTGATGGGATATTTAGTCTGAAGTTATTTATTATAAGCAGGACAATTAAAATACAGCTGAGACATCAACACAGTTGTTGGATAAACTCGTATGTCTATGATGATGACGAAATGTAAAAGTGCTGAATCTAAAGTAAGTTATTTCTGAGGCTGTTGCAGATGATCGGGCTGAAAAGGAGGAACAGACCACGCGACACCGCTCTAAGGGATAAAAGGCCGCTTTAATAGAACAGGTCCAGTGAAACAATTAACCTTGGCAATAAGCCTTACAAAACTATGACCTCACTAAACAAAGTTTTCTCCTAACCCCTCCCCCCCCACTAAACTTCCCCTTCCCAGTAACCCTTAATCAAAACCTTTCCCATCTGTCTTCCTGCCCCCCTTCTGTATTTCCCTTCCCTTTCCTCCCTTGTGACCCTTGCTACAACCTCCCTGACCTCAAACTTCCGCCTCCTCCCCTCCCCCCAATGGCTTTATGTGCAAATCCCCCTACCCCCACCAGACCTGTCTACCAGCGGCAGCCTAATTTCAATAAACAACAAACATACCACCAAAGTGCAAAACAATGACCTGTCGGTAGGTCGCTCCCCCTGCCGCTGCAGCTCCTCCAAGTTCCCGAGTTCCTGTGTTCCTGAGACCCACCTAACTGTAAGTACCCCCCTCCTCCCAGCCCCTCGCCCTGCCCCGCGCCACTCACCTTCTCTCCTGCTCCTGCTTCTTTTCCTCCTCTCTGTCTCTTCCTCCTCGCTCCCCCTCTGCAATCTTCTTCTGTGTTCTTCTGTTCTTCTCTTCTGTTCTTCTGTGTTCTTCCGGTCTTCTGTGTTCTTCTTCTCTGTTCTTCTCGGTGCTTCTGTGTTCTTCTTCTCGGTTCTTCTGTGTTCTTCTGTGTTCTTCTCTGTTCTTCTCTGTTCTTCTGCTCTTCCGATCTTCTGTGCTTCTGTCTTCTGCTCTTCTGTTCTTCTGTTCTTCTGTCCTTCTGTTCTTCTGTTCTTCTGTCTTCTGCTCTTCCGGTCTTCTGTTCTTCTGTCTTCTGTTCTTCTGTCTTCTGTTCTCCTGTCTTCGGCTCTTCTACCTCCTCCGTCTTCTTCCCCCGAGCCTGCCCTCCTGCTCCTTCCTCATCCCCCTCCCTCACTCGCCTCCCCCTCTCTCACCCCTAGCTAACCCGTTCGCTATCTACCTCCCTCACTCCTCCTATCTTCCTATCTCTCTAGCTCCCTATCTCACTATCTAACTCCCCCACTCTCCACCTCCTCCTACCTACCTATCTGTCTATCTATCTATTTCCCTATCTATCGACTTCTCTATCTATTTTCTCTATCTATTTCTCTATCTCTCCCCCCCTCCCGCCACCCCCTCTACTACCTATCTCCCTATCCTCTCACTCTACCTCTCTCCCTCACCCACCTCTACAACCCCCCCTCCCCTATCTTCACAACCCTACTCCTATCTCTCTCCCTAATCTCCAAACCTCCTAACACTCACCCTCCTCCACCCTAAACCCCCTCCCCCAGCTCCTCTCACTCTACCTGTCCCCCCCCTCCCTCGCGCTTTCCCGCCGCGACCTCCTGCACGCCCCCGCCCCCCAGCTCCCATTCGCCTCCAGCTGACCCCTCCCCCCCCCTCCTACCTCTTATGGCGGCCGCTGCGCGACTGCGCAGCGGGCACGCCGCTGGCGCGCCGGAGGCGCGCCAGAGAAAAGCCCGTCTGCGCCCGTCCGCGCCTGGCCCGCGCCCAGCGCCACGACCCCTGGTCCCCAGCTCCCCCAAGCCCCGCTGATCCGCTACGACCCCACCACCCTCCACGCCCTCAACCCAGGGCGCTCCAAAACCTGCTTCCTAGCTCACCCCAAACGCACCCATGGACCCTTCGCCTGCAACTCCTGCAAACGCATCTTCCACCACGCAACTACCACGACCACAAGCCCACGCGCCATCAACCACCTCAAGTGCATCCTGATCAACGCTCGTTCCGTCCACAAGCACGCCGTTGAACTTTGGGACCTCCTGGACTCCACAGCCCCGGACGTCGCCTTCATCACGGAAACATGGATGAACGCCTCCTCTGCTCCAGACATCGCTACCGCCATCCCCGAAGGCTACAAGATCTCCAGAAAAGACCACACCAACCAAGTAGGAGGAGGTGTCGCCATCATCTTCAAAGACTCCATCAGCGTCACCACCTCCACCGAAGACCCCCCCCTCGCCGCTGAACACCTGCATTTTCAGATTCGCACCGACCCAAGGACCACCCTCAGAGGATCCCTCGTCTACCGTCCTCCCGGACCTCGCGCCTCTTTCAGCGACGCCATCGCCGACTTCATCTCCCCGCACGCCCTCGCCTCACCGGACTACATCCTCCTAGGCGACCTCAACTTCCATCTGGAACAAAACAACGACCCCAACACCACCACCCTGCTCGACAACCTCGCCAACCTCGGCCTCAAACAACTGGTGAACACCGCCACCCACATCGCCGGACACACGCTCGACCCTATCTTCTCCGCCAGCAAACACGTCTTCTTCAGCCACACCTCTGCCCTACACTGGACCGACCACAGCTGCGTCCACTTCACATTCCGACGCGAGACCTCCCACCTCCGCACTCAACCCATCCCTCATCGACAGTGGAACAAGATCCCTGAAGAGCAACTCTTCTCCGCTCTCGCCGCCAACCAACCAACCCTCACCACCGACCCCAACGACGCAGCTCTCAACCTCACAAACTGGATCTCCAACTGCGCTGACAACCTTGCTCCCCTCAAACGCACGCATCGACAGACCAACACCAAAAAACCTCTCTGGTTCTCTGACACCCTCAAAGAATCAAAGAAAACTTGTCGTGCCCTTGAGAAGGCCTGGCGCAAGGACCACACCGCTGACAACATGACCGCCCTCAAGAACGCTACACGCGAACACCACCACCTGATCCGCACTGCCAAAAGGAACTTTTTCACCGACAGACTAGACAAAAACAGCCACAACAGCAGAGAACTCTTCAGCATCGTCAAAGAGTTCTCCAACCCCAGCGCCAGCGCCAACGCCGTCACGCCCTCACAGGATTTGTGCGAATCCCTCGCCACTTTCTTCCATCGCAAGATCAGCGACCTCCACGACAGCTTCGGACACCAGACCCAACCATACACCACTGAACCCGCTTCCCCGGACATCACCCTCAACAACTGGACCCACATCAACACGGAAGAAACCAAATCCATCATGAACTCTATCCACTCCGGCGCCCCTTCGGACCCCTGCCCGCACTTCATCTTTAACAAAGCCGACGACATCATCGCCCCGCACCTCCAGACCGTCATCAACTCTTCTTTTTCTTCTGCTACCTTCCCCGAATGCTGGAAGCACGCTGAAGTCAACGCCCTACTAAAGAAACCTACGGCTGACCCAAGCGACCTGAAAAACTTCCGCCCCATCTCTCTTCTACCTTTCCCAGCCAAGGTAATAGAAAAGACCGTCAACAAACAGCTGACCACCTTCCTGGAAGACAACAACCTGCTCGACCCTTCACAAACCGGATTCCGAACCAACCACAGCACGGAAACCGCCCTCATCTCAGTCACAGACGACATCAGAACCCTGATGGACAACGGTGAAACAGTCGCCCTCATTCTCCTCGACCTCTCGGCTGCCTTTGACACCGTCTGTCACCGCACCCTAATCACCCGCCTACGCTCCACCGGGATCCAAGGCCAGGCCCTGGACTGGATCGCCTCCTTCCTCGCTAACCGCTCCCAAAGAGTTTACCTCCCTCCGTTTCGCTCAGAACCCACCAAGATCATCTGCGGCGTACCTCAAGGCTCATCGCTCAGCCCGACACTCTTCAATGTCTACATGAGCCCCCTCGCCGACATCGTACGCAAGCACGACATCATCATCACCTCCTACGCCGACGACACCCAACTTGTACTCTCCCTCACCAAGGACCCCGCCAGCGCCAAGACCAACCTACAAGAGGGTATGAAGGACGTCGCAGATTGGATGAGGCTCAGCCGCCTAAAGCTGAACTCTGAAAAAACGGAAGTCCTCATCCTCGGCAACACCCCGTCCGCCTGGGACGACTCCTGGTGGCCCACGGCCCTCGGCACCGCACCGACCCCCGCAGACCACGCCCGCAACCTCGGCTTCATCTTGGACCCTCTTCTCACCATGACCAAGCAAGTCAACGCCGTGTCCTCCGCCTGCTTCCTCACTCTCCGCATGCTCCGTAAGATCTTCCGCTGGATCCCCGCCAACACCAGAAAAACCGTGACCCACGCCCTCGTCACAAGCCGCCTGGACTACGGCAACACCCTCTACGCCGGGACCACAGCCAAACTCCAAAACCGCCTGCAACGCATCCAAAACGCCTCGGCCCGCCTCATCCTCGACGTACCCCGCAACAGCCACATCTCCGCACACCTGAGACACCTGCATTGGCTCCCAGTCAGCAAAAGGATCACCTTCCGTCTTCTCACCCACGCACACAAAGCCCTCCACAACAAGGGACCGGAATACCTCAACAGACGCCTCAGCTTCTACGTCCCCACCCGCCCCCTCCGCTCCGCTGGCCTCGCACTTGCTGCCGTCCCTCGCACCCGCCGCTCCACGGCGGGTGGGAGATCTTTCTCCTTCCTGGCGGCCAAGACCTGGAACTCCCTCCCCACCAGCCTCAGGACCACCCAGGACCACTCCGCTTTCCGGAGACTCCTAAAGACTTGGCTGTTCGAGCAGCGATAACCCCCCCTTTCCCCCCTAGCGCCTTGAGACCCGCACGGGTGAGTAGCGCGCTTTATAAATGTTAATGATTTGATTTGATTTGATTTGACTCTTAAAGCCTTATTAAGCCCAAAACTGATAACTCTGTCTCTTAATCTGAAAACCTTGACATCAACAAACCTCAAACAAGGCAAAGCCAAAAACTTGAAAAGATAAGGGAGGGTGGGTGGCCCAAAAAACTGCCCGAGTACCGCCTCCTGGGTGTGACTACGGCCAAAGAGGCTGCCCAAAACCCAACCCACACCTTTTATAGTGACCCCCAGGCTACCACCCCTTCCTGTCCCTTACCCAATCAAATACCTGGTCCCCCTGTGGCCAGCTCCACCAGCCCGATAAGCCCGGGGGGAGACCAGGCATGCCTGACTCCCCCCAAACCCCCATTGAGGGGTTTTCTTTTCTGGTCGTCCGTGATGTCAGCAAACTGTGATTCCCACCACATCAATCTAAGAAGAAATCACCCACTGTGAATCAAGGGTCTAAAGCACCTTGAACTTTGTAACAACGAAGGTCATGACGTACATAATACGTGTCTCCGTTGAAAGTCAACTTTAAGCAAATGATCCTATGATGGAAGTATTATGCTTATGAGTGATAGCACCCACATTTAAGCAATTCACGTTTAGATGTGCTGATATTAATATAGAAGCTTGAGCAATTGGTACACAACACGAACCTTCTTTATTTTGCTTCTGCTCTGTTTTACATGTATTTGCTAAAGTATGTGCATGACTGTATGTGTGGGTGTGTATAGATACCAAAATTCGGAAGTGCCAGATCATGTCAGTGAAGTGTAAATTTACATAGGCAAATAGTTTTGTGTACACGTAAACCTGAACCAGAAAGGTAGAACATGCAGTGTGAATAAATCTCCTCAAAGTGGTTACATGTGGATTTTGAAAGGCACGCAAACCACCGACAAACGTTCATGTTTGAGGTTATTCAGAAATATTCTTGGGGAACATTACCGTCCTGGATAGAGTCAGAGATTTATTCCTGTCAGTGATAGAAGTCCATACCCAGGGAGTATATAGCGAATGGAACACTGTAAAATGTGTGGGGTGATGGAAAAGGTTTTTCTCCATGGGGAAAATGTTTTCCTTATTAAGAAGTGACACATTTAATGTAAAAACCAATAGCGTTTTTGTGTTTTATTTCCGCATGCAAAATATAAATTTTCTACATTTCATTATGTGTTCATGTACATTTGTGAGCACTCTTTTGAATCTATCACAGTCATAAGTTCCCATGACTACTGGAAGGTTTTGTGAATTCAAGTATGGGGTAAAATGAACAGAAATTCGAGGGATATGCTAAAAGGTGCACCTTTCAGGTTTTCCAACCACTAATTCTGTGTATCAAGCCCAATTATTTTATGACATAAGCTGTATTTTTCTAAAACGTTTGATTTGTAGATTAACAATTTGTTTCAGAATGAGTTAGCAATGTTGTGAGGAAATTGGGTATACTATATGGTGTGGTTAAGGAACCTTACCCTGCAATACTGTAATACATCTACTAACCCCTTTAGGACCCTTAGTTCCGTTTGCCAAACCTTGACCTGACAAATAGGAACACGTGTAAAACATTCAAACAGCACCAAAGCAATTAAAGACAGCAACACTGCACTCAAGCAAGCAGACACAAATTTATAAAAATAGGCTGCATTTGTAGGAGAATTTAGACACGAAAATGAAAAAGATCCAGCAGAGGGTTCCAGAGATATGGGGCCAGATGTATCATCATGGCCCTTTGCGATTCGGTAATAGCGATTTTTAAGAAATCGCTATTACCGACTCGCAAAGTGCCATGTATCACATTTGCGATTCGGTAATAGCGATTTCTTAAAAATCGCAAATGCTATTACCGAATCGCAAATTGCGATACCGGCCGCATTCGCAGCTATGGGCCTGTTGGCCCATAGCTGTAAATTTTTTGCATTTCCAAAATTGCGATTTCGGAACCAGAAATCGCAATTTTGGAAATGCAAATCCCCAGGGTGCTGGGGGCCTATGGCACCCTCTGCTGCACCCCAAAAATGTACTGGGGGACATGTAAGGTACACATATGCCAAAAGAGCATGTGTGCTTTACATGTTCAATTTGAAAATGCATTTTAAATGCATTTTTAAATTTTGCACCAGGTTACCACCTGGTTGCAGTCCATGGTATTTTGCATGTGCAAAATGCCATTCTGCCAAAAATCGCAATTTGCGATTTTTTGCAGCATTGCCTTGCGACCTGGAATTTGCGAATCGCAAATTGCGACTCGCAATTTCCAGGTCGCAACACAAGAAATCACAATTTTAGCAATTTCTTATTTGTGGTCTGCGAATGCCTTTCAGGCATTGCAGCCCACTGTTTTGCACTCGCAAACGGACGAATTTACCGATTCGCACCGTTTGCGAGTGCAAAACTTTTTTCATACATCTGGCCCATGGTACTTACAAGAAATAATAAGGGAATTCACATTTCACTCAAGCACTGGTAAAGTCATCAAATTTGACACTTAGAAACTTTTTCAAGTAGAGGGGAAAGCGACAATGTGGTTCACTAGAGTTACTAGGGGGGACCAACTCTGGCAGGGAGTTTGTCAGGGGGGCCAGCAAGATCCTCAGAAGCAGTTACCTTCATAGAAGAAGCAGCTCCAGGCATTGTATCCGTATTGCAATGGATTCCTATGCAGTGATCCTCATGCAAGGCATGAAGGGTGTTGAAGATGCTCCAAAGATTCTATGGATGGGGCAAGGTTGTAGGGGGTTTACCAGCAGGCACTCCTCAGTCCATGAAGATGGTGCTTGAGTCCTGGTGCAAGGTCGACATCCCACGAGGACCTCTTCAGTCTGGCTGAAGTCCAGTTGTGACTGGATTACTGGTCACTAGGTGTCATGGTCTCGGCCACTTCTTCGAGGGTCAATAGCTCATCCTCACAGCATCCAAGCAGCCCTCTGACATCACTCCCAGGCTCAAAAAACTCAGTTGCAACTCTGTGTGTCTGGCTGTGGTCCCAGGTGCTGTACGGCAATGGTGATAGTGGCTTGAAGACTTTGGGCTACCAACCTGCTCCAGCAGGCTTCTTCAACTGTTGCGTCCCTCTGCTGTGAACAGGAGGTCAGTTGGCTGGCCCTTGGAGTCTCTTGGCTTTACTGGGCTCTGGAGACACTTTTCCCTGGCCAGAACATGGCAAGGAAAGTCCCTCTTTTCGCTAGCCACCAGGTACAGCAGGCGCAGTCCTCGAAGGTACAGCCTCTCTTCGCTGGTCCTTTGGTGCAGCAGTGCAGTCCTTATTTGGACCTCCTTCCAGGTCAGTTGAGATCTGAGGTCAGAGTGCCAGGGGTGCCTTTATTATTCTCTGAATATGCCAGGGTAGGACTTGGTTGGTAGCCAATGGGCTACAAGGTTCCCTTCCACCTGGTGAGCACTTCCTGTGGAGAGCGGCATTTGGGTATCCCAGGATGCACCATTCTGACCACTACCAAGATGACAGGACCCTTCTATTGGTGTGTGGACCTCACTAGCCCACCCCTTGGGGGTAGTTACCTCAGGGCTGCACACCTATGGGGAAATTGGTTAGGTAACTGGTTTCTCCTCTCCGCTCCCTGTGACAGCCTGACTGCCTAAACAGTAGGGCAGCTCTCCTCCCTAGTGTCACAGCTTTCTCCATTGAAGCGTGTCTTTTGGGGCTAACACCCATGTGGTTTCCTGCAGGAGGGAGATAACACCTCCTGGGCCTGCGATCCCTGATTGTTCCCCTTCCTGACATGTCTCTCCAAGATGGCACAAAGCTGTCTAATGGAACAGGCTCCATGTGTGCCAGGGCAGGCACAGGGGTTTTAAAGGCAACAAAGTGGCAGCATTTTGAAACCTGAACATTGCAACAAGTTATAGCGCAGCCTTCCTCCCTAGGGTCACACATCTTCCCTTCAAAGACAGTTTCTCAGTTGAAGCCTGTCTTTTGGGGGATAACACTCAAGTGGTTTCCTGCTGGAGGTAAATAACACCTCCTGGGCCTGCATTCACTCAATGTTTCCCTTTTATGTCTCTCCAAGATGGCAGAAAGATTTCTCTTTGAACAGGCTCCATGTGTTCCAGGAGAGGCGCAGGAGTTTTAAAGACAACAAAATGGAAGCCTTTTGAAAGCTGAACACTGCAACAAGTTACATGAACTTCGACTTGAGATACAAGTCAGGCTAAAGGTAGCAAGTTGTTTGATACCTCAATTTGGTCGCACCATTCAGGAGTTAGCAAAGTCTTCTAGTGTTTAGTGTCAGGACATTTAAAATGCATGTCCTGCTCGTGTCAAATATTGAAACCTGCCATAGGACCTGATAGGCCTGGTAGATAGGTGACTCACACAGATGTACAGGAAAAGCAGTTGCTTTACCATTGCTTTTAATGGCAACGTCAGGCTAGCAGTGCAACAATGCTCTACCAGTCTGCAGTAGAGGACTGGAGGACTTGTTTTACAAGGGGTTCCTGCAGGTTTGAACAACCAATTCTGCAAGCCCTGGGTTACCCCTCTAACTTACTTACCACAGATAACAGGATACTATCTACTAGGGACTTACAGCTAAGTTAGCCATTTCCACTTTGATACAGCCAATTTGTCATACACTTTAGGGTCAGGGCACTGGCAATGAGGTCAAGTTAGCAGGCCTCATTGCAGTCTCTGTGTCACAAAACCAGCAGCATCAGTCCAAAAACCCAGTGGTAACAATACAAAGGAAGCATTCCTTTACAGATGTTTAATTGTTTTAAAAACTAATTTTAAAGATGATGTGATATCTTACTGAACAATGAACAGTTAGTTGTTATGTCTAAAACCTTGGAGGGGTGCTAAGAGAGAACACTGAGCCTCTTTCATAATCAGCAGTTAAAAGAGGGTCTTGGTTCCTCAAAACAGTTGCAACAGAAGAAATATTTACATTTTCAATTCTTCATTGTGTATAGAGGATATATTGAAAAGTCCAGAAAGATACAGAATAGAGGTTAAGGGCCAGATGTAGGTAGGTATCCTTTTGCGAGTTGCAAATTGCGAGTCCCAGCGACTCGCAATTTGCAACTCGCAAAAGGAAATGCAGAAAGGTGTCTCAGACACCTTCTGCGACTCGCTATGGGGTCGCAAAGACCCACCTCATAAATATTTATAAGGTGGGTCGCAGTTTGCGACCCCATAGCGAGTCTAGGCACTCAAGGGGATGGTGGCCTGCTGGAGACAGCAGACCACCATGTCCGTGACTGCTTTTAAATAAAGCAGTTCTATTTTTTCTCTTTGCAGCCCGTTTTCCTTAAAAGAAAACGAGCTGCAAAAAGAAAAAATACCGAAACTTTTTTGTTTCGGTTTTTTTCAGAGTAGGCAGTGGTTCATAGGACCACTGCAAGCTCTGCAAAAATATTTTTGTGTGCATTCACAAAGGGGAAGGGGTCCCATGGGGACCCCTTCTCGTTTGCGAATGAGTTACCATCCACTTCAAGTGGATGGTAACTGCGAGTTGATTTGCGACCGCTTTCGCGGTCACAAATCAACTCTACATCGCGATGCGGTCGCAAATAGGAAGGGAACACCCCTTCCTATTTGCGAGTCGGAATCACATTTTGCGAGTCGGTACCGACTCGCAAAATGTGATTCTGCATCGCGTAAGGCGGGTGGGCGTGTAGAACGAGAGGCGTCTGTTGAGGTATTCGGGGCCCTTATTGTGGAGGGCTTTGTGTGCATGGGTGAGGAGCCTGAAGGTGATCCTTTTGTTGACGGGCAGCCAGTGCAGGTGCTTCAGGTGGGCGGATATGTGGCTGTGGCGCGGTATGTCTAGGATGAGGCGTGCGGAGGCGTTCTGTATTCGCTGGAGACGATTCTGTAGCTTGGTGGTGGTTCCTGCGTATAGGGTGTTTCCGTAATCCAGTCGGCTTGTGACGAGGGCGTGGGTAACAGTTTTTCTAGTATCGGTGGGGATCCAGCGGAAGATCTTTCGGAGCATGCAGAGGGTGTAGAAGCAGGTGGACGAGACGGCGTTGACTTGCTTGGTCATTGTGAGGAGGGGGTCCAGGATGAATCCGAGGTTGCGAGCGTGGTCTGAGGGGGTTGGTGCGGTGCCCAGTGCCGTGGGCCACCATGAGTCATTCCAGGCGGACGGGGAGTGCCCGAGGATGAGGACCTCCGTCTTGTCAGAGTTCAGCTCCAGGCAGCTGAGCTTCATCCATTCTGCAATGTCTTTGATTCCATCATGAAGGTTGGCTTTGGTGGTGGCTGGGTCTTTGGTGAGGGAGAGTATCAGCTGTGTGTCGTCGGCGTAGGAGATGATGTTGATGTTGTGTTTGCGAGTGATGTTCGCGAGGGGGCTCATGTAGATATTGAAGAGTGTAGGGCTGAGCGAAGAGCCTTGTGGAACGCCGCAGTTGATCTCGGTGGGTTCTGAGCAGAAGGGCGGGAGGTAGACTCTTTGGGTTCGGTCAGAGAGGAACAAGATGATCCACTCTAGGGCCTGATCTTGGATTCCAGTGGAGCGGAGGCGGGTTATTAGGGTGCAATGGCATACGGTGTCGAGGGCAGCCGAGAGGTCCAGGAGGATGAGGGCGGTAGTTTCTCCGTTGTCCATCAGGGTTCTGATGTCGTCGGTGACTGCGATGAGGGCGGTTTCCGTGCTGTGGTTGGTGCGAAAACCAGATTGGGAGGGGTCGAGCAGGTTGTTGTCTTCAAGGAAGTTGGTCAGTTGCTTGTTGACAGCCTTCTCGATGACGTTGGCCGGGAAGGGGAGAAGAGAGATGGGGTGGAAGTTCTTCAGGTCGTTGGGGTCAGCCGTGGGTTTTTTCAGGAGAGCGTTGACTTCCGCGTGTTTCCAGCTCTCGGGGAAGGTGGCAGATGCGAACGAGCTGTTGATGATGCTTTGTAGATAGGGGGCGATGATGGCGTCGGCTTTGTTGAAGATGCAATGGGGGCATGGGTCCGATGGGGAGCCGGAGTGGATGGTGTTCATGGTGATTCTGGTCTCTTCGGTGCTGGCGGGGGTCCAGGCGTTGAGGGTAGTGGCTGGAGCTGTTGGTTCAGTGGTGGGTGGCGGGGTTTGGGGTCCAAAGCTGTCGTGTAGGTCGGTGATCTTACGATGGAAGAAAGTGGCGAGGGAGTTGCAGAGTTCTTGTGAGGGCGTGAGGGTGTTGGAGCTGGCATTGGGGTTGGAGAGCTCTTTGACAATGTTGAAGAGTTCCTTGCTGTTGTGGGTGTAGTTGTCAAGTCTCTCTTTGAAAGATGCCCTTTTGGTGGAGCGGATCAGCTGGTGGTGTTCGCAGGTGGCGTTCTTGAGGGCTGACATGTTTTCTGCGGTATGTTCTTTGCTCCAGGTTTTTTCTAGGGTTCGGCAGGATTTCTTGGATTCCTTGAGGGCTTCAGTGAACCACAGGGGTTTCCTGATGTTGGTCTCTCTTGGGTGGCTTCTTAGAGGGGCAAGGTCGTCGGCACAGTTGGTGATCCACTGTGTGAGGCTGAGGGCTGCGTTGTTGGCGTCGGTGGTGATGGCTGGTTGGTTGTGGTTTAGAGTTGCGAGTAGCTGTTCTGTGGAGATTTGTTACAGGGTCTGCGGGGGATTTGTAGTGTGCGGAGGTGGTGGGTCTCACATTTGAAGGTGAAGTGGACGCCTCTGTGGTCGGTCCAGAGTAGCTCAGAGGAGTGGCTGAAGGATATGTGGTTGCTGGTGGAAAAGATGGGGTTGAGCGTGTGGCCAGCGGAGTGAGTGGGGGTGTTCACCAGTTGCTTGAGACCGATGTTGGTGAGGTTGTCGAGCAGGGTGGCGGTGTTGGTGTTGTTGTTCTTCTCCAGGTGGAAGTTTAGGTCCCCGAGGAGGATGTAGTCTGGTGAGGCTAGGGCGTGCGGGGTGATGAAGTCAGTGATGGATTCGCTGAAGAGGGCGCGTGGACCAGGGGGCTTGTAGAAGAGAGTACCTCTGAGGGTGGTCCTGGGGTCGGTGTGGATCTGGAAGTGCATGTGTTCGGCGGCGAGGGGGGTGTCTTCGGTGGTGGTCGTGATGTTGATGGAGTTTTTGTAGATGATGGCGATTCCTCCTCCGATTTGGTTGGCGTGGTCTTTCCGGGCGATTTTGTAGCCATCGGGGATGGCAATGGCGATGTCGGGAGCTGAGGAGGCGTTCATCCAGGTTTCTGTGACGAAGGCGACGTCAGGAGCCGTAGTGTCCAGGAGGTCCCATAGCTCGATGGCGTGCCTGTGGATGGAGCGTGTGTTGAGGAGGATGCACTTGAGGTGGTTGTCGGTGCGCGGGCTGGTGGAGGGACTGCAGGCTCGGTGGAAGGTATACTTGCAGGCTTGACAGGCGAAGGGTCCATGAGTGCGTTTGGGGCTGGCCTGGTAGCAGTTGGTGGTTTGCCCGGGGTTGAGTGCGTAGAGGGAGGCGGCGTCGTATCTGAGATGGGGGGTTTGGGTGCGGTGGGGGCCAGGTGTTCTGGCGCTGGGTGCCGTCCTGGTGCGGACGGGCGCAGACGGGCTTGCCTTTGGCGTGCCAGCGGTGCGGCCGTACAGCCGCTGCCATAAGAGGGAAAGGGGGGAGGGGTCAGCTGGGGGGCGGGAGGCGGGAGGGAGGGCAGCAAATGGGCGCAGGGGGGGTGGGGCGGCATGGGGGCAGTGGCGGGAAAGCGGGAGAGTGGGAGGCGGCAGAGAGGGAGAGTGGGAGGCGGGAGAGCGGGAAGGCAACTAGAGGGGAAAACGGCTTCATGAAAAGGAATTAAGAAGGAAAGGCAAGAGGGGCGAAAAAGATGGAGAGGAGTCAAGGGAGAAAGGCAACAAGATTGTAAGTCAGCAAGGCAGCAAGAGAGAAAAACGATATGGAAAAAGGGATCAAGAGAGAAAAGGCAGCAGAATGGAGAAGGAGTCAGGAGAGAAAAAGGCACCAGATGGAAAGGCAACAAGATCGTAAGTCAGCAAGACAGTAAGAGAGAAAAGAGAGAAAAGAGAGAAAAACGATATGGAAAAAGGAATCACGAGAGTAAAGGCAACAAGGTGAAGAAGGAGTCAGGAGAGAAAGGCAACAGGATGAGAAAGGCAGCCAGATGGAGAGCAGCGACAGGAGAGAGAACGGCAGATTGGAAGCAGGCGCAGAGAAGACCTACACACAGGTGGCAGGGGTCAGGGCAGGTGGAGCTGCAGCGGCGGGGGAGCAACCTACCCAAGGGTCAAGGGTCGCTATCTCTGCCGTGCAGCGGCCGCCATCAGAGGGAAGGGGGGGGAGGAAGGGTCAGCTAGGGGGCGGGAGACAGGAGGGAGAGCAGCAAATGGGCACAGGGGGGGCGGGATGGCACGGGGCAGCGGTGGGAAAGCGGGAGAGCGGGAGGCGGGAGAGCGGGAAGGCCACTAGAGGAAAAAACGGCTTCAAGAAAAGGAATTAAGAAGGAAAGGCAAGAGGGGCGAAAAAGATGGAGAGGAGTCAAGAGCGAAAGGCAACAAGATCGTAAGTCAGCAAGGCAGCAAGAGAGAAAAACTATATGGAAAAAGGGATCACAAGAGAAAAGGCAGCAGAATGGAGAAGGAGTCAGGAGAGAAAAAGGCACCAGATGGAAAGGCAACAAGATCGTAAGTCAGCAAGGCAGTAAGAGAGAAAAGAGAGAAAAGAGAGAAAAGAGAGAAAAGAGAGAGAAAGAGAGAAAAGAGAGAAAAACAATATGGAAAAAGGAATCACGCGAGTAAAGGCAACAAGGTGAAGAAGGAGTCAGGAGAGAAAGGCAACAGGATGAGAAAGACAGCCAGATGGAGAGCAGCGACAGGAGAGAGAACGGCAGATTGGAAGCAGGCGCAGAGAAGACCTACACACAGGTGGCAGGGGTCAGGGCAGGTGGAGCTGCAGCGGCGGGGGAGCGACCTACCCAAGGGTCAAGGGTCGCTATCTCTGCCACGCAGCGGCCGCCATAAGAGGGAAAGGGGGGGAGGAGAGGTCAGCTGGGGGGCGGAAGAGAGGGCAGCGAATGGGCGCAGGGGGGGGCGGGCGGCACTGGGGGAGCGGCGGGAAAGCGGGAGAGCGGGAGGTGGGAGAGCAGGAAGGCAACTAGAGGGAAAAACGGCTTAAAGAAAAGGAATTAAGAAGGAAAGGCAAGAGGGGCGAAAAAGATGGAGAGGAGTCAAGAGAGAAAGGCAACAAGATCATAAGTCAGCAAGGTCAGCAAGAGAGGAAAAACGATATGGAAAAAGGGATCACAAGAGAAAAGGCAGCAGAATGGAGAAGGAGTCAGGAGAGAAAAAGGCACCAGATGGAAAGGCAACAAGATGGTAAGTCAGCAAGGCAGTAAGAGAGAAAAGAGAGAAAAGAGAGAAAAGAGAGAAAAGAGAGAAAAATGATATGGAAAAAGGAATCACAAGAGTAAAGGCAACAAGGTGAAGAAGGAGTCAGGAGAGAAAGGCAACAGGATGAGAAAGGCAGCCAGATGGAGAGCAGCGACAGGAGAGAGAACGGCAGATTGGAAGCAGGCGCAGAAAAGACCTACACACAGGTGCCAGGGGTCAGGGCAGGTGGAGCTGCAGCGGCGCTGAGCGACCAACCCAAGGGTCGCTATCTCTGCCGCGCAGCGGCCGCCATAAGAGGGATGGGGGGGAGGAGGGGTCAGCTGGGGGGCAGGAGGCGGGAGGGAGGGCAGCGAATGGGTGCAGGGGGGGCTGGGGGGGCATGGGGCAGCGGCGCGAAAGCGGGAGAGCGGGAGTTGGGAGAGCGGGAAGGCAACTAGAGGGAAAAACGGCTTCAAGAAAAGGAATTACGAAGGAAAGGCAAGAAGGGTGAAAAAGATGGAGAGGAGTCAAGAGAGAAAGGCAACAAGATCATAAGTCAGCAAGGTAGCAAGAGAGAAAAACGATATGGAAAAAGGGATCACGAGAGAAAAGGCAGCAGAATGGAGAAGGAGTCAGGAGAGAAAAAGGCACCAGATGGAAAGGCAACAAGATTGTAAGTCAGCAAGGCAGTAAGAGAGAAAAGAGAGAAAAGAGAGAAAAACAATATGGAAAAAGGAATCACGAGAGTAAAGGCAACAAGGTGAAGAAGGAGTCAGGAGAGAAAGGCAACAGGATGAGAAAGGCAGCCAGATGGAGAGCAGCGACAGGAGAGAGAACGGCAGATTGGAAGCATGCGCAGAGAAGACCTACACACAGGTGGCAGGGGTCAGGGCAGGTGGAGCTGCAGCGGCGGGGGAGCGACCTACCCAAGGGTCGCTATCTCTGCCACGCAGCGGCCGCCATAAGAGGGAAGGGGGGGGAGGAGAGGTCAGCTGGGGTGCGGGAGAGAGGGCAGCGAATGGGCGCAGGGGGGCGGGCGGCACGGGGGCAGCGGCGGGAAAGCGGGAGAGCGGGAAGCAACTAGAGGGAAAAACGGCTTCAAGAAAAGGAATTAAGAAGGAAAGGTAAGAGGGGCGAAAAAGATGGAGAGGAGTCAAGAGAGAAAGGCAACAAGATCATAAGTCAGCAAGGCAGCAAGCAAGGAAAAACGATATGGAAAAAGGGATCAAGAGAGAAACGGCAGCAGAATGGAGAAGGAGTCAGGAGAGAAAAAGGCACCAGATGGAAAGGCAACAAGATCGTAAGTCAGCAAGGCAGTAAGAGAGAAAAGAGAGGAAAGAGAGAAAAGAGAGAAAAGAGAGAAAAGAGAGAAAAGAGAGAAAATAGAGAAAGCGATATGGAAAAAGGAATCACGAGAGTAAAGGCAACAAGGTGAAGAAGGAGTCAGGAGAGAAAGGCAACAGGATGAGAAAGGCAGCCAGATGGAGAGCAGCGACAGGAGAGAGAACGGCAGATTGGAAGCAGGCGCAGAGAAGACCTACACACAGGTGGCAGGGGTCAGGGCAGGTGGAGCGGCGCGGAGCGACCAACCCAAGGGTCGCTATCTCTGCTGCGCAGCGGCCGCCATAAGAGGGATGGGGGGGAGGAGGGGTCAGCTGGGGGGCAGGAGGCGGGAGGGAGGGCAGCGAATGGGCGCAGGGGGGGTGGGGCGGCACGGGGCAGCGGCGGGAAAGCGGGAGAGCGGGAGTCGGGAGAGCGGGAAGGCAACTAGAGGGAAAAACGGCTTCAAGAAAAGGAATTAAGAAGGAAAGGCAAGAGGGGCGAAAAAGATGGAGAGGAGTCAAGAGAGAAAGGCAACAAGATCATAAGTCAGCAAGGCAGCAAGAGAGAAAAACGATATGGAAAAAGGGATCACGAGAGAAAAGGCAGCAGAATGGAGAAGGAGTCAGGAGAGAAAAAGGCACCAGATGGAAAGGCAACAAGATCGTAAGTCAGCAAGGCAGTAAGAGAGGAAAGAGAGAAAAGAGAGAAAAACAATATGGAAAAAGGAATCACGAGAGTAAAGGCAACAAGGTGAAGAAGGAGTCAGGAGAGAAAGGCAACAGGATGAGAAAGGCAGCCAGATGGAGAGCAGCAACAGGAGAGAGAACGGCAGATTGGAAGCAGGGGCAGAGAAGACCTACACACAGGTGGCAGGGGTCAGGGCAGGTGGAGCTGCAGCGGCGGGGGAGCGACCTACCCAGGGTCGCTATCTCTGCCACGCAGCGGCCGCCATAAGAGGGAAGGGGGGGGGAGGAGGGGTCAGCTTGGGGGCGGGAGGGAGGGCAGCGAATGAGCGCAGGGGGGCAGGGCGGCACGGGGGCAGCGGCGGGAAAGCAGGAGAGCGGGAGGCGGGAGAGCGGGAAGGCAACTAGAGGGAAAAATGGCTTCAAGAAAAGGAATTAAGAAGGAAAGGCAAGAGGGGCTAAAAAGATGGAGAGGAGTCAAGAGAGAAAGGCAACAAGATCATAAGTCAGCAAGGCAGCAAGAGAGAAAAACGATATGGAAAAAGGGATCACGAGAGAAAAGGCAGCAGAATGGAGAAGGAGTCAGGAGAGAAAAAGGCACCAGATGGAAAGGCAACAAGATCGTAAGTCAGCAAGGCAGTAAGAGAGAAAAGAGAGAAAAACAATATGGAAAAAGGAATAACGAGAGTAAAGGCAACAAGGTGAAGAAGGATTCAGGAGAGAAAGGCAACAGGATGAGAAAGGCAGCCAGATGGAGAGCAGCGACAGGAGAGAGAACGGCAGATTGGAAGCAGGTGCAGAGAAGACCTACACACAGGTGCCAGGGGTCAGGGCAGGTGGAGCTGCAGCGGCGCGGAGCGACCAACCCAAGGGTCAAGGGTCGCTATCTCTGCCGCGCAGCGGCCGCCATAAGAGGGATGGGGGGAGGAGGGGTCAGCTGGGGGGGCAGGAGGCGGGAGGGAGGGCAGCGAATGGGCGCAGGGGGGGTGGGGCGGCACGGGGGCAGCGGCGGGAAAGCGGGAGAGCGGGAGTCGGGAGACCGGGAAGGCAACTAGAGGGAAAAACGGCTTCAAGAAAAGGAATTAAGAAGGAAAGGCAAGAGGGGCGAAAAAGATGGAGAGGAGTCAAGAGAGAAACGCAACAAGATCATAAGTCAGCAAGGCAGCAAGAGAGAAAAACGATATGGAAAAAGGGATCACGAGAGAAAAGGCAGCAGAATGGAGAAGGAGTCAGGAGAGAAAAAGGCACCAGATGGAAAGGCAACAAGATCGTAAGTCAGCAAGGCAGTAAGAGAGAAAAGAGAGAAAAACAATATGGAAAAAGGAATCACGAGAGTAAAGGCAACAAGGTGAAGAAGGAGTCAGGAGAGAAAGGCAACAGGATGAGAAAGGCAGCCAGATGGAGAGCAGCGACAGGAGAGAGAACGGCAGATTGGAAGCAGGTGCAGAGAAGACCTACACACAGGTGCCAGGGGTCAGGGCAGGTGGAGCTGCAGCGGCGGGGGAGCGACCTACCCAAGGGTTCAAGGGTTCAAGTTGAGAAAATGCCTATGAATGTATTGTGATCACACACAAATTTGCTAGTTTGCAAGTGCATCTTTTCCGTTTGTTCCCTGTCTGGGTGTCACAGCCTGCCTCCATACAAAACTTCACTCACAGTTAAAATCCTGCCAGTTAGGCACAATGTTAAATTTGAGAACGCTCATTTACAAAGCAGCACAAAACAACCAACCTTGCTTATGTGACTCACCATCAAGATGTTGCCCACATAAATGTGGCTATTTCACATAAATGGCTTTGTGAACTGAGCCCAGAGAAAAATAATAAAAATGTGTTACATTTAAATATAATTATATATTTAAATAACAGATTTCAGAAAATGTGTCATCTCATTTATGTAGGTGACATTTACATACTACCAGACCTAGGCCTATTAGACCACCAGAGAAAAACTGAAAAAGGGAATTAGGGTGAGTCCATCCTGGCGTCTGTCGGACATCCAACTTCACAGGCCACACACAGTATTTCTGCCCCCTTTGGGGCAGATTGGGGCATTTCCCTCCAAAATGGGAATGGAGAATGGGAAGAAAGCCCATCAGACCTCCAGGGGCAAAAAGTTAAAAAGGAATCCTTTTTATTTTTCCTGGGAGTAGGTTCCAGCATATAGGCCACCATTATCTGCATGCCATGAATCAATGTAAGTTCAAAACAAAATGTTTGACCTTTTCACTGTGTGTTTTGGGGAAATTTCTCTTGCCAGCATAAGGCCCAGCCACAGAACTGGGTACTGTTTCCATCAGTAGTGTGAAAATACTTGGTTGAAACACTTTTGCCATTCCCTGCAGATTATGCAACTTTCCCTCAGAAAAGTGAAGACATTCTGTGATTTTCCCCAAAATGTAGTGTTTGCAGGGCATCATAGGTCAGAAAAAGTGGTGGAATCCATGCATGCCTCACCACAGTGGTCTACCCGGAGCATCTTGTTTTCATCCATGTCTAGGGTTGGTTGGTGTATTTGATGCAGGTAGACCCTGGATGAAATTACGGTAGGCAACACCACTACAAAAATCTATCCTATCCTTTTCTATCTTATCCAAACATCTTTTCCTCTCTTCACATGGTAGTGTTTTTGGCCCTCTTCTGTCCTGTGCGATGGGCCCAACCACACATATGAGGTACTACTTCATCAGGAGAAGTGTGCGAACACAAAATGGTAGGAGAGTTACATTTATTTCCTTTCTCTATTCCTCTGGCTTTTAGGTCAGTATGTACAAAACACATTTTGAAAAAAGAAAAACCTGGCTAATGGGACATACGGAGTTTGGGGTCGTAAAAGTAACCCATGCCCTAAACTCACATTCATGAGTACGTTAAAAAAAATATGCAGCTTTTTTGCATCTATTTTGATTCAAGACATTTTCCTTATAAGATGATTTAAAGTTCGTGTGCCATGAAAAAAATAATATAAGACACAGCTCATTTTATGGCTCTCGCCATTCGGGGTTTTTGGACAACCAACAGAACGACCTGAAGAGTCTGACAGACATCAAGGTATATTACTTTTTGTAGAGCAGCATTCAGTGCAAAAACTTCCAAAGCAAAATCTAGTTACTTATGTCTCGTTCTTCTTACATTTCGTTGACTCTTTTATTACTTTACCGATTAGCAGAATTTAAATTGTTTTTCAAAAATATATAACTTTCTGAATTCAACCATTGGTTTCACACACTTTTTCCTACACTTTTAAAGTATATATGTACAGAAAAAATAGGATCGCCACTTACAACGTTATAAAAAATGTGGTTAAAAAAGGATTTATTTCCACTCTGCCTGTTTCTGTGAGCTGGGAAGAGAAATAACTGCATACTTTTTTTAAACAAATCTTTTTTGCTTTACTGTAAAAAAGTTGCTACATTCCGGTTATTTTCTTAGGCCAATCCAGGTTAAATCATAATCCTGGGGTAGCTTTAATATCTTCATTATGTAGGAAATAAGCAGTGGCAAAGCCTACACAAATGTTAAACACAGACCCTGGGCATCTTGAAAATCTCCAACATGTAGAAAACAAGCATTGGTAAATCCAAAAGTTCTAGCATTGGCATGCTAGTGCTATTGGCAAGCTTTTTTTTTTTTTTGCACGCAGAAGCTACCAAAAATTTGAAAAAAGAAAACAGACTACCTGGCTGCAATTTGCCTGGGATAAAATGTTTAATTTAAAACCCATAGGTATACATACACTACAGGAGCCACCTGTAGACCCACTTGGACAGAGGTATACATTATTTTAAAACAATAAGGCCCATCTAGGTATCACTGTGAAAAAGTAATTTGTGAATTTAGTGCAGCACCCCAACACGTACATTTGTTGTATACAGTTAACGTACTAAAGGAGGGACAAAATCAAGCTAATACAGATAGCAATGCTGTATAATAGTGTACCTTAATAATGTTTTTGCAGCTTGAGAGCAATTTAAATAGTTATGAGTGCTCTGTATGATTGGTGAATACACAGTGTTCGAAAAGTGAAAAGGCAGAGCAAAAGTAACCATAAACAAAAAGGATAATTAGGAAGATCAGTAGCACTTTCCCTGTGGACATGGAACTCTGAATGCAACATCCTGTGTGTTGTACATGGGCCTGTGTGATGGAGATGAAAGTGTGCCATGCACTGGCGATACAGGCATGTGGGCTCCATTTTGGAAGCCCACAGCCTGGAACAGGGTACAAGATGGAAGATAGGCTGCTTTCTCCAGACAGCAGATGTGTATTGTTGGTATCTCCTCATTGGAAGAAGGACTACCAGATGTTATGATAAGGAAAGAGGAGACAGGCTTTCCTTTGAAGTACCAGTGTCCTTCCTGTTACATGGTGCTGTGAGCAGTTGCGTCTCGCAGCATAAAAAAGGGGCGGGCCGGGCAGGGAATGCAGGGGGGAATTACATTGAAAATAAAAAAAACACTTACCGCCACTGCTGCTGCCCCTCCATCCGCTCCTCTGCAGGCACAGGCTCCCAGCCTGCCCTGTACCAATCCTGATGCTGCTTAGAGCAGCGTCAGGATTGACTGGGAGTGCCCAGCCAGGGCGCTCCCAGGAAGACAGGGAGCCTGTGCAGACTCTCTCCAGCCCGGCAAATGTGTTGCTGGGCTAGAGAGAGCCCACTGCGCATGTGTGTTTGGCCGGCCCAAGACGGGCGGCCAAACACACATGCGATGTGAAGGGGAGTACCGTGTGCTCCCCCTCACTGCTCATCACCCTCGTGGCCCTACCCTTTTCCTCCAAAAACAATAATAAACACAGTTTATTATCGTTTTTTGGGAAAAGGTTTGCAGCTGCTGCTGCTGGCGGGGGCAATGATCCTCCGCTCCTAATGGAGGAGCCGCCCCGGGCTGTAAATGACACCCACTGATGCTGGCAATAGGTGTAGGCCAGATGGTACAAGGTGAGGCCTGCACTATTTTTCAGGGAAAGGGGCCTTGTTTCGCTTCCTGATCTCTATGAGAATGGGTCATAAATAGCTGTGAGCAGCCTGTGCAATTCATCTCTTTGTGCTTCTGTGATGGGTGCTCTGACCGGAGACTGAACTGTTGGGAAAAGCATCCTTGCAGACAGAAGCCATGCCTGAAGGTGGCATTGACAGGGCACATTAAAGGGGAACCAAAACAAAACGTTTCTAAGGACACAGACTTGGATTTCTCATCCTCCATCTGTGAAATCAGTATAATGTGGGAGCTTAACACCCAGAGTTGTTCGCCAGTTTAGTCTCTTATAGTGAGGAGATGGTATTCTGCAGAGTATTCAGGGACTACTACATAGCCAATGTGTGGTCCTAGGGCCCATGGGGGTCCGAGATGCCTACTCAGGGGGTCTGCAACTACTTAAAAATATAAATAATATTAACATATCACTAAAGTGCACTGACATAGAGAAGCAAAATGTAAAATTTTTAATTTAAGATGTTCCGTAAATGTGAATGAATTTGAAATTGGGGGTTAAAAATTTAATTAGTATCCTCAGATCGATTGATGGGGGTAGTGCAAGTGCCTAAAACAGAATATAGTATGGGCGATGGATGGCTTCGATTGAATTTAGAAAAGCTCCAACCTTCCCCTTAACCACTTCGCTGCCAGGCCTTTTCCCCCTCCTGTGCCAGGCCTTTTTTTGCCTATTTGGGGCAGTTCGCGCTTAGGCCCGCATAACTTTTTGTCCACATAAGCTAACCAAGCCAAATTTGCGTCCTTTTTTTCCAACATCCTAGGGATTCTGGAGGTACCCAGACTTTGTGGGTTCCCCTGAAAGAGGCCAAGAAATTGGCCAAAATACAGGGAAAATTTTGTTTTTTTCAAAAAAATTGGAAAAAGTGGCTGCAGAAGAAGGCTTGTGGTTTTTCCCCTAAAAATGGCATCAACAAAGGGTTTGCGGTGCTAAACTCAGCAGCTTCCCAGCTTTCAGGAACAGGCAGACTTGAATCCGAAAACCCAATTTTTCAACACAATTTTGGCATTTTACTGGGGCATACCCCATTTGTGCAATTTTTTGTGCTTTCAGCCTCCTTCCAGTCAGTGACAGGAATGGTCATGAAACCAATGCTGGATCCCAGAAACCTAAACATTTCTGAAAAGTAGACAAAATTCTGAATTCAGCAAGGGGTCATTTGTGTAGATCCTACAAGGGTTTCCTACAGAAAATAACAGCTGAAAAAGAAAAATATTGAAATTGAGGTGAAAAAAACATCAATTTTTCTCTACTTTTTACTCTGTAACTTTTCCCTGCAATGTCAGATTATCGAAAGCAATATACCGTTACGTCTGCTGGACTCCTCTGGTTGCGGGGATATATAGGGTTTGTAGGTTCATCAAGAACCCGAGGAACCCAGAGCCAATAAATGAGCTGCACCCTGCAGTGCGTTTTCATTCTATACCGGGTATACAGTAATTCATTTGCTGAAATATAAGGAGTAAAAAATAGCTATCAAGAAAACCTTTGCATTTCCAAAAAGGGCACAAGATAAGGTGTTGAGGAGCAGTGTTTATTTGCACATCTCTGAATTCCGGGGTGACCATAGTAGCACGTGAATTACATGGAATTTCTCAAATAGATGTCTTTTTTACACACACCCCTATATTTGGAAGGAATAAATGTAGAGAAAGACAAGGGGCAATAACACTTGTTTTGCTATTCTATGTTCTCCCAAGTCTCCCGATAAAAATGATACCTCACTTGTTTGGGTAGGCCTAGCGCCCGCGACAGGATATGCCCCAAAACACAACGTGGACACATCACAGAAAACAGAGCTGTTTTTAGCAAAGTGACTACCTGTAGATTTTGGCCTCTAGCTCAGCCGCCACCTAGGGAAACCTACCAAACCTGTGCATTTCTGAAAACTAGAGACCTAGGGGAATCCAAGGAGGGGTGACTTGTGTGGCTCGGACCAGGTTCTGTTACCCAGAATCCTTTGCAAACCTCAAAATTTGGCTAAAAAAACACATGTTCCTCACATTTCTGTGGCAGAAAGTTCTGGAATCTGAGAGGAGCGACAAATTTCCTTCCACCCAGCATTCCCCCACATCTCCCGATAAAAATGATACCTCACTTGTGTGGGTAGGCCTAGCGCCCGCGACAGGATATGCCCCAAAACACAACCTGGACACATCACAGAAAACAGAGCTGTTTTTAGCAAAGTGACTACCTGTAGATTTTGGCCTCTAGCTCAGCCGCCACCTAGGGAAACCTACCAAACCTGTGCATTTCTGAAAACTAGAGACCTAGGGGAATCCAAGGAGGGGTGACTTGTGTGGCTCGGACCAGGTTCGGTTACCCAGAATCCTTTGCAAACCTCAAAATTTGGCTAAAAAAACACATGTTCCTCACATTTCTGTGGCAGAAAGTTCTGGAATCTGAGAGGAGCCACAAATTTCCTTCCACCCAGCGTTCCCCCACGTCTCCCGATAAAAATGATACCTCACTTGTGTGGGTAGGCCTAGCGCCCGCGACAGGATATGCCCCAAAACACAACGTGGACATATCACAGAAAACAGAGCTGTTTTTAGCAAAGTGACTACCTGTAGATTTTGGCCTCTAGCTCAGCCGCCACCTAGGGAAACCTACCAAACCTGTGCATTTATGAAAACTAGAGACCTAGGGGGATCCAAGGAGGGGTGACTTGCGGGGCTCGGACCAGGTTCTGTTACCCAGAATCCTTTGCAAACCTCAAAATTTGGCTAAAAAAACACATGTTCCTCAAATTTCTGTGGCAGAAAGTTCTGGAATCTGAGAGGAGCCACAAATTTCCTTCCACCCAGCGTTCCCCCACGTCTCCCGATAAAAATGATACCTCACTTGTGTGGGTAGGCCTAGCGCCCGCGACAGGATATGCCCCAAAACACAACGTGGACATATCACAGAAAACAGAGCTGTTTTTAGCAAAGTGACTACCTGTAGATTTTGGCCTCTAGCTCAGCCGCCACCTAGGGAAACCTACCAAACCTATGCATTTCTGAAAACTAGAGACCTAGAGGAATCCAAGGAGGGGTGACTTTTGTGGCTCGGCCCAGGTTCTGTTACCCAGAATCCTTTGCAAACCTCAAAATTTGGCTAAAAAAACACATGTTCCTCACATTTCTGTGGCAGAAAGTTCTGGAATCTGAGAGGAGCCACAAATTTCCTTCCACCCAGCGTTCCCCCACGTCTCCCGATAAAAATGATACCTCACTTGTGTGGGTAGGCCTAGCGCCCGCGACAGGATATGCCCCAAAACACAACGTGGACATATCACAGAAAACAGAGCTGTTTTTAGCAAAGTGACTACCTGTAGATTTTGGCCTCTAGCTCAGCCACCACCTAGGGAAACCTACCAAACCTGTGCATTTCTGAAAACTAGAGACCTAGGGGAATCCAAGGAGGGGTGACTTGCGGGGCTCGGACCAGGTTCTGTTACCCAGAATCCTTTGCAAACCTCAAAATTTGGCTAAAAAAACCATGTCCCTCACATTTCTGTGGCAGAAAGTTCTGGAATCTGAGAGGAGCTACAAATTTCCTTCCACCCAGCGTTCCCCCAAGTCTCCCGATAAAAATAATACCTCACTTGCGTGGGTAGGCCTAGCGCCGGCGACAGGAAACACCCCAAAGCGCAACGTGGACACATCCTAAATTTTGGAAAAAAACAGAGGTGTTTTTTGCGAAGTGCCTACCTGTAGATTTTGGCCTCTAGCTCAGCCGGCACCTAGGGAAACCTACCAAACCTGTGCATTTCTGAAAACTAGAGACCTAGGGGAATCCAAGGAGGGGTGACTTGCGGGGCTCGGACCAGGTTCTGTTACCCAGAATCCTTTGCAAACCTCAAAATTTGGCTAAAAAAACACATGTTCCTCACATTTCTGTGGCAGAAAGTTCTGGAATCTGAGAGGAGCAACAAATTTCCTTCCACCCAGCGTTCCCCCAAGTCTCCCGATAAAAATGATACATCACTTGTGTGGGTAGGACTAGCGCCCACGAAAGGAAAGGGCCCAAAACACAACGTGGACACATCACATTTTTTTATAAAAAGCAGTGCCTACCTGTGGATTTTGGCCTGTAGCTCAGCCGACACCTGAGGAAACCTAGCAAACCAGTGCATTTTTGAAAACTAGAAACCCAGGGGAATCCAAGATGGGGTGACTTGCGGGGCTCTGACCAGGTTATGTTACCCAGAATCCTTTTCAAACATCAAAATTTGGCCCAAAAAACACTTTTTCCTCTCATTTCGGTGACAGAAAGTTCTGGAATCTGAGAGGAGCCACAAATTTCCTTCCACCCAGCGTTCCCCTAAGTCTCTCGATAAAAATGGTACATCACTTCTGTGGGTAGGCCTAGCGCCCACAAAAGGAAATGGCCCAAAACACAACGTGGACACAACATATTTTTTCACAGAAAACAGAGGTGTTTTTTGCAAGGTGCCTACCTGTGGTGTTTGGCCTGTAGCTCAGCCGGCCCCGGGGGGGGGGGCAGAAATGCCCTAAAATAAATTTGCCCCCCCAACCCCCACCCTCCCCCACCGGGAGCGACCCTTGCCTACGGGGTCACTCCCCCTGCGTGATATTGGCACCAAAAAACAAATCCCCGGTGCCTAGTGGTTTCTGCCCCCTTGGGGGCAGGTTGACCTAAACTCAGCCAATCTGCCCCCAAGGGGGGCAGAAATGGCCTAAATACAATTTGTCCCCCAGGGGAGCGACTTTTGCCTGATGGGTCGCTCCCCATCTCTAAAAAAAAAAAAACAAAGAAAAAAAAGAAAAATTCCCCTGGCGCCTAGAGGTTTCTGCCCCCCCGGGGGGGGCAGAAATGGCCTAAAATAAATTTGCCCCCCCAACACCCACCCCCCCCCGGGAGCGGCCCTTGCCTACGGGGTCGCTCCCCCTGCGTCACATTGGCGCCAAAAAACAAATCCCTGGTGCCTAGTGGTTTCTGCCCCCTTGGGGGCAGATTGACCTAAAATTGGCCAATCTGCCCCCAGGGGGGCAGAAATGGTCTAAATACAATTTGCCCCCCCAGGGGAGCGACCCTTGCCTGATGGGTCGCTCCCCATCTCTAAAAAAAGAAACAACAAAAAAAAAAAACACAAAAAAAAAAATTGCCCTGGCGCCTAGAGTGTTCTGCCCCCCCCCCCCCGGGGGGCAGTTCGGCCTAATAATAGGCCGATCTGTCCCCCGGGGGGGCAGATATGGCCTAAAATAAATTTGCCCCCTCAACCCCCACCCCCCCCGGGAGCGACCCTTGCCTACGGGGTCGCTCCCCCTGCGTGACATTGGCGCCAAAAAACAAATCCCCGGTGCCTAGTGGTTTCTACCCCCTTGGGGGCAGATTGACCTACAATTGGCCAATCTGCCCCCAGGGGGGCAGAAATCGTCTAAATACAATTTGCCCCCCCAGGGGAGCGACCCTTGCCTGATGGGTCGCTCCCCATCTCTAAAAAAAGAAACAAAAAAAAAAAAACACACAAAAAAAAATTGCCCTGGCGCCTAGAGTGTTCTGCCCCCCCCCGGGGGCAGTTCGGCCTAATAATAGGCAGATCTGTCCCCCGGGGGGGCAGAAATGGCCTAAAATAAATTTGCCCCCCCAACCCCCACCCCCCGCCCCCCGGGAGCGACCCTTGCCTACGGGGTCGCTCCCCCTGCGTGACATTGGCGCCAAAAAACAAATCCCCGGTGCCTAGTGGTTTCTGCCCCCTTGGGGGCAGATTGACCTAAAATCGGCCAATCTGCCCCCAGGGGGGCAGAAATGGTCTAAATACAATTTGCCCCCCAGGGGAGCGACCCTTGCCTGATGGGTCGCTCCCCATCTCTAAAAAAAAGAAAGAACAAAAAAAAAAAACACAAAAAAAAAAATTGCCCTGGCGCCTAGAGGTTTCTTCCCCCCCTGGGGGCAGATCGGCCTAATAATAGGCCAATCTGCCCCCAGGGGGGGCAGAAATGGCCTAAAATAAATTGCCCTCCCCCCCCAGGTCGCTCCCTTTGCGTGAAATTCACGCAAAGAAAAAACTCCCTGGTGTCTAGTGGTTTCTACCCCCCTTGGGGGCAGATTGGCCTCATCAAAATAGGCCAATCTGTCCCCAAGGGAGGCAGAAATGGCCAAAATATAATTTTCCCCCAAGGGGAGCGACCCTTGCCTAAGGGGTCGCTCCCCACCCAAAAAAAAAAAAATGAAAAAAAAAAAAAAAAAAGGTCCCTGGTGCCTAGAGGTTTCTGCCCCCCCTGGGGGCAGATCGGCCTAATAGTAGGCCGATCTGCCCCCAGGGGGGGCAGAAAAGGCCTTCCCGAAAATATGCCCCCCCTGGGAGCGACCCTTGCCCAAGGGGTCGCTCCCTTTTGTCAATAACAATAATAAAAATAAAAAAAAAACTGGTGTCTAGTGGTTTCTACCCCCCTTGGGGGCAGATTGGCCTCATCAAAATAGGCCAATCTGCCCCCAAGGGGGGCAGAAATGGCCAAAATATAATTTTCCCCCAAGGGGAGCGACCCTTGCCTAAGGGGTCGCTCCCCACCTCAAAAAAAAAATGAACCAAAAAAAAAAAAATGGTCCCTGGTGCCTAGAGGTTTTCAAAAAAATGCCCCCCCTGGGAGCGACCCTTGCCCAAGGGGTCGCTCCCTTTTGTCAATTTCAATGAAGAAAAAAAAAAATCCCTGGTGTCTAGTGGGGTTTCAAAAGCCGGATTGCAAGCAATCCGGCTTTTGAAACCCTCGGAGGGACTTCAAAGGGAAGGAAATACTTTTCCTTCCCTTTGAAGCCCCTCCGGGCCTCCCAAGTGATTGAAAAAGAAATGCTTTTGCATTTCTTTTTCAATCGCGCTGGAAGCAGAGCTTCCAGCGCGACTAGGGAGGCCCCTGTGACAAATCAGCGCGCGCTCGCGCGCTGACGTCACAGGGGGGGGTGGGGGGGGTCGGGGGTGGAAGGGGAAGGGATTCCCCGGTCAGCCCTGACCTGGGGGGGTGGGGGGGCGTCCCTCGGGAGGAGCGCTAGCGCTTCTCCCGAGGGAAGCATTCAGGACGTAACGGTTACGTCCATGGCGCCACACGGGCGCTGCCATGGACGTAACCATTACGTCCGTGGCGGGGAAGGGGTTAAACACATAAAAACTGAAGGTTAGTCTTGTTCATATTTGTAGGTGAGGTAAATAAAATATTTATTTGTTTGTGTATTTGTTTGATGAATGCTTGTTTCTGTAATCTCCTGTATAATTTTGCTGTTTACATGCATAGGCCTGGGTTCCCAGAGTCCAATAATGGCCCGGTGGGGGGCACCTGGGCTCCAGTAGTGATAAAGTGGGGGTACAGAGAAATAAAAAGGTTAAGAACGACTGACCTTCCAATCTGAAGGATGAATTCTGAACTGTCCTGGGAGCTAAGATTCTGCCTGTGAGTGATGGAAGGAAGTGCAAACCCTGCAGGAGAGGGTAGTGGAATGGACTTCTGTAATTGACCCTGGCAAATGGTCTGTCTGACACTTATTCACTAAGGAATTGCACTGAAGGACTTGTGGTGCTTCCAGATTGAGCAGTGCAACCTTTGTCACGTATCCCTGTTGGAGATGAAGGCCCCTGAAGTGGTGTGCCTGTGTGGCAGGCCTGACTGAAGGTGGGATAAGTGCCTGCTGGTGGCATGTATTCCACACAAGTGGACAGGGTGACTACAGCACTGCCAAGTGTGTCACTGGGTCAGGACCAGTCCTAAAGATTAAGTGACCCGAAAGATGCCCTGTGGGCACCTCCTGAAAATTCAAGGTTGCTGCTTCAAGGTACTGTGTGCCAAAGATCCACCATGCCTAAGAGTCATCATCTGAGAGCATGTGGCCGTCATGCACAAAATAATGACTGGAGTAGCAGAGTGAGCTGCGTGTGAGTCAAGT
Organism: Pleurodeles waltl; assembly: GCF_031143425.1. Taxonomy (NCBI): domain Eukaryota; kingdom Metazoa; phylum Chordata; class Amphibia; order Caudata; family Salamandridae; genus Pleurodeles; species Pleurodeles waltl. The sequence goes on from NC_090436.1 coordinate 518,142,040, forward strand.
ATACACTGGAGTGTAGAAGAGGGCCCCAATTTGCAGTCCACTGCCAGGAAGAGGGCCCCTGACGATTCCCTGCAGGACTGGCTGCCACTTAGCTTTAGAGAAGACTGCTGTGTACTGTCTTGAGGCTTCTTTTTTACAGTGACATCCCTCGTCTGCAGGAGGGCTGAACACAGCCCAGTTCTGCTGCTACAAACTAGGTGAAAGACTGAACATGCCTAAGCCCCATGTACTTAGTGCTAATGAAAACCCAAGGGTAGGAGTATGAGCTGCACCCGTAGGTCTACCTCAGACTCTGAACCTGGAAAGTCAGAACCCAATGGAAGAGGGTGCAGATTAGAGACAGCAGCCTAGACTGCATAGGCCACTAGAGCACAACAGGCCTAGACAGCAGAGGCCCCTGGAACAGCGGTTCCCAATCTGTGGTCTATGGACCCCCAGGGGTCTGTGACCCATTCCCAGAGGGGTCCGGGGGCCTAGGTCGGCAGGAAGGAACTTTGCTGGGGACTTTCACTGCATGTTTTTATATTTATTACCTCATTTGTGCAGCAGTGGTAGAATTGCGGTTTCCAGCTGGCAGTCAGTTTACACCGTCTCCAAGTAGGGACCATCACTCTTGCAGAATAAGGGAGGTACCCAGCTCAGATAACCCCTGCTCACCCCTTTTGTAGCTTGGCATGAGCAGTCAGGCTTATCTCAGAAGCAATGTGTAAAACGTTTGCACATAATACACGGTAATTCAGTGAAAACACTAAAAAAGGACACCACAACAGTTTTAGAAAAATAGCCAATATTTATCTGTGAAAAACAAGACCAAAATGAGAAAAATCCAAGTTACAGTAATAAAGATATGAATTGTGCAAGAATTACTTAAAAATACAGGTCCCTAAAGTCAATAGCTCCATCTGGGGCTATCACTGCGCTGTGAACAACAAATCCAACAGTTCAGGCCAACTGTGGCATTGCAGGCCAGCAATGGTGTCGGGAAGACCCACAATGAGTACCTTAGAAATGTAAGGCATTGTTATCCTTGCGATGAGTGCGACATCGCTGGCGTTGGCAGGTGTCAGCAGGTGTCAGTTCCAGAGTTTGATGCAGGGGTAGGGGGACCCTTGAAGTCACATGCGTTGCAAATTGAACTCCGAGCATGATGATGAACACCAGCGCTCCGAGCAGAAGCGCTGGTGTTGATGGCGTCGGGCTGTGGTGTAAAGTGGGACAATGCGACATGCGGTGCCCACATGTCACAGTGGTGGCAGAGGCTCAGTGATGGCGTCCCGCAACATCGGTGAGACCAGGGCTGCAGTGTGAAGTGGGGTGGTGCAAAGTCCTGTGTCTCCAGGTCGGGGTGCAGGCAGCGGCATTGTCATTGCTGAAGCACTGTCTTCAATAAGCCCAAAGCGGTGGTATGATGCAGAGCGGGCTCTGTGTGGCACCCACGAGTCGCGGTGCAGACAGGGGCATCTGTTGACGATACAGGAGTCTATGGCACTGGAGTCTGTGGACCGGGGCTGTGGTGCAGAATTGGATGCTGCTTTGTGTACCTTATGAGCGGTGTCCTCAGGCCACGAGGCAGGCAGCGGCATCAATATTAGCATAGAGCTTGTTGTTGGGGATACCAAGGCTGCGGTGTGAGCAAGGTGATGTGGAGTGAGGGCCCACAGGTCACGGTGCAAGCAGCGGCTCGGTGACGGTGTCAGGTGGTGGCGTCGGTGAGACCAGCATTGTGGTGCGAAGCGGGGCACAGCTCCCTGTGGCGTTGTCAGGTCACGGAGCAGGCAGAGGCATCATTGACGGCGTGGTGGTGGTTTTTTATCTGTTGCAGCACAAAACACACAGTTCCCCATGCGGTAGGCAGATGAACCTGAAGTTGTTGCTATCCCTGAGACTTCCAACAGGAGGCAAGCTCTACTTCAAGCACTTATAGCAACATCACACGCAAGATGTACAGCAAAGTCCAGTCTTTGCCCTCTTTGACGCAGAAGCAGCAACTGCAGGCCAACCCAGCAAATCACACACAGCAAAGGGGCAGTACTCTTCCTCCAGCTCTTCAGCTCTTGTCCTTGGCAGAGGTTTCTCTTGATCCAGAAGTGTTCTAAAAGTCTGGGGGTTTGGGTCCACTAAGTATACTCATTTGTGTCTTTGAAGTAGGCAAACTTCAAAGCAAGTCTGTCATTCTCACAATCCTGCCTTGCCCAGGCCTGGCTCCAGACACACTACAGGGGGTCGGAGACTGTATTGTGTGAGGACAGGAAGAGCCCTTTCAGGTGCAGTTGATAGCTCCTCCCTCCCCACTCTACCCCAGGAAGACTCATCCGGATATGCAGGACACACTTCAGCTCCCTTTGTTTCACTGTCTAGAGGGAATTCACGAACAGCCCAACTGTCAGTCTGACCCAGACATGGAGTCGACAGACAGGCAGAGGCACAGAATGGTTAAGCAAGAAAATGCTCACTTTCTAAATGTGGCATTTTAGAACATACAATCTAAAAACCAACTCTTCCAAAAGATGTATTTTTACATTGTGAGTTCAGAGACCCCAAACTCCTTTTGTTTATCTGCTCCCAATGGGAAACTGCACTTAAAATATATTTAAGGGCAGTCCCTATGTTAATCTATGGGAGGGATAGGCCTGGCAATAGGGAAAACCGAATTTGGCAGTATTTCATAACAGGACACGTAAAACACACCAGTACATGACCTACCTTTTAAATACACTGCACCCTGCCAGTGGGGCTAACTAGGGCCTACCTTAGGGGTGATGTACATGTAGTAAAAGGGAAGGTTTGGGCCTGGCAAGTGGGTAGACTTGGCAGGTAGAATTGGCAGTGAAAACCTACACACACAGACACTGCAGTGGCAGGTCTGAGACATGTTTGCAGGGCTACTTCTGTGGGTAGCACAACCAGTGCTTCAGGCCCACTAGTAGCATTTGGTTTACAGGCCCTGGGCACACATAGTGCACTTTTCTGGGGACTTATTAGTAAAACAAATATGACAATTTTGGATAAACCAATCACCAATGCAATTTACACAAGGAGCACTTGCACTTTACCACTGATCCTCAGTGGTAAAGTGTGTAGAGACAATAAACGAGCAAAACAGATCTGAAAAAGTAGGAGGAAGAAGGTAAAACGTTTGGGGATAACCCTGCAAAAAAACCTATTTCTAACAAGCAGTTTTAAAAGCACTGCAAAGTTCCTTGTATATCCATCAGCTTTTGGGAAAAAACAAAAGCATCAATATAACTCTGGTGATTAATGTACCTGTTGGAGAGAGATGGGAGTTTTGTCTAGTCGCAGTTTTGACCCATATAAGGTAGCACATATGGTTAATATGCCTGCTGCATAGCACAATGGGTTACTGCTTTTGTCACAGAGATTCGTTTGTTGCTGTACAGTTCATAAGTTAAGATCATAATCTTGTACTGTGAGCTGTGAAATGCCATCAGTGAGTTGCATGCAAACTGCATGGCACAAATTAGAAAGTTGTGTTTTTTCCCAGTCTTTCATCTTTCCTATGCTGCTAAAAAGGTTTGGTTGCTTAAAAATATATTCTTATTATTAAATTCAGTTTTAAACCTTGTTTTATGTTCTGCGTTTGTGCTTCTCCAGACCAAGCCCTCTTAGAAAATGCCTTCCAGTATGGATGATGTGAATTCTACAACTTGTAGTCCCCTGTAGGTGCTATTAATTACATGTGACAGAGAGGCTATAGAGAGATGAAACACACTTATGGTTCTACTTCCTTTCTCCCCCACATATTTATGTGAAAAATCTTTCTCAGATCTTATGTACCTAAAAAATAGAAAACAGAAATCGCTTGGGAAATGTTGAATCTGACCCGAGGATTCAGCTTTCCTAAATAAAACCAAACATGAAATATTAGTCGCTGAGATGCAGCACCAACCTTCCCATTAACATATTTAAATGTTTGCATATTTTCTCAAACTAAATAATTATATCTTTAATACTTCGAGTGTTTGTTTGGTGTGTACTTGTTTCTGTATTTTTGTGAATTACTGTTTTAATTATTGTAATTTAAATCATATAAATTGCTTGGGTGTCCCCAGCTTCCAGTAGTGATTCAGAGGGGTCCCCTAAAATCAAATGTTGGGAACCACTGCCCCAGAGTACAAAGACATGCACATGTGAACCTGGTATTTGTGCATTATTGATGTGACCTACAATGGTGTAGAGGAATTTTATGTTTTCTGTGTTAAAAAGTAATTGTCTTTTCTACAAAAAAAAAGCACTGGTCTGGACATTGATCTTATTGTGCTGTAATGGGATGGTATTAATTATTGAGCCTTAGTAACCCCACACTAACCTCTTGGAGCAGCATGTGTCCACTTGCCTCTCACTAATACTGGGAGTCAAGTGCGGAAAGGATTGTACTTTGCCCCGTTTTCGGAACCATAGTAGGGTATGCCCCAGGACAGCAGTGGAAAAAGACATCAACCACCACGGTTGTAGACCAGCAGCCCCTGCCTGCCCTGTGACCTCCTCAGTGGGGTCGGACCGGGTTCATTTCGGTGTTTCCAAATTTTTTCTATTTGTGAAACTAGACTCGCTGATTGTATTCTGAGTTAACTGTTTTGAATCTTTCTTTAAAGATTCTTTTATTCCCCTATATCCATTTACATTCTATAGCTGCCAGGCACATGATTTGCCCCCTAATTCGTGCCTTTCCCCATCTACCCTCAGAACCTGAGATGAGTCCACGGAGTTCTTGTTGTCATCAAGATAGGATTCATGGTGAGAGTTCAGCCGCACTTTCTTATTGAACAGTTTGTATCGATCTATATTCATCCACAATAGTTTCCTCTGCCCTGTCTACAAGCCCCACTCTATTTGAAACTTGAAGCCCTGACAAGCAACCAAAATAAGTAGCCATTTTCTAATAATAATATACAAAATTAAATTAAAAAAAGAGACTTTGATAATCATTTTGGGAGTATTTCTGGTTATAAATTGAACCTAAACAAAACACATATATTGCTCAATTTTCAGCCAGTTAAGCCAAACCCAGGGGCGGTTGCTATGGCCACTTACCTGGGAGTCCCGTTGAGTAGCTGAGTTGATAAAATTCTCAAGCTCAATTATGAGTGTCTCTTACAGTCAGTTGTCACCAAACCGTGCTTGTGGAATCGGCTCCCTATTAGCATATTAAGTCACTGTAACATCATCAAAATGAATATTCTGCTGAAATTCTTGTACTTATTTCGATCTATTCCACTCTGGGTGCTTAGACGGGGCTATTGGTAGCTTTATATGGTGTTATAGGCAAGCCAGACGCGCCATCTGCTTACTGAAACTCCCTTATAAACATGGTGGGTTCCAGCTTCCTGATTTCAAGTACTAAGCACTACTTCTGGGCAGCTTTTGCTGGCCGCATACGACACCTGCTTACAGAGCACGACCCGGATCAATCTATTTTGGGGTATCAATTGGCTTTGGGGTCAGATGCCGGGGTTTTTCTTGTTAGGACTTTCTGACCGTAATTACTATAAGTGGGTTTGGTTTAGGTTCATCAAAGATATCGTTATCATCTGACAAGCAATTCACCCTAACTATTCCTTACCTGCTTAACATAGATTTGACCACTTTGGGGAAACCCAGCATTTCCCACTAGCTTTCATAATGCTGTTGGCAAGGCATGGGCAAGGGCTGAGGTCAAGACTCTTGGTCAACTGTATGATAGTAATGGGTTTTTATCATTTACCTAATTACGGACTTCTTAAGATCTGCCTCACCAATTTTCTTAAAATACGTACAGCTGCGGGAATTATTTTCTATGTGAGAATAAAGTTGAGGTCTCGTCTGAGGACTTTCATATTCTTACTTATTTATTCAGGAGACTTGGTAAGGTGTCAATCAGTGCATTGTTTCAGATCATAGGCGTTCACAACACCAATGATAGCTTTTTGTTAGCTTCCAATTGGAGTAGGATGTTCAATTCCGAGAATGGTCCAGATGAGATTCAAAGTGCTCTGGAGACTGTTGCTCGCTCTGCCCACTCTGTAGGCTTAAAGCTACAGCAGTTTAAGACCATTTGTGTGATATACTATACTCCAGGGAGATCTCAAAATGGCCCTCGGCTAAGGCTTGGGAAGGACATGTTGTCCTAAGTGTGGCGCTTTTGCAATAGATACAGTGGATATGCTTTCTACTTGCCCCGCGCTACCGGATTTTTTGGCAGAGGTGTTCCAGCTATTTACTTCATACTTCTGATTTAATACCCAGTTGTCCGTCAGGGAGATCATGTTGGCTTACATAGTTTAGAGCAATCCCAGCCATAGATCACTGATTTCTATTGCAATTAAGACAGCTCCTTGTGTATTGCAAGGGCATGGAAAATTACTGTACCCCTGAAGGTAGGGGAATGGTCAGCACTCATCTGCCAAATATTCGAATTTGTTAGCTTCATCAAAAGTCAGAAACCCCAAGGCAGTTAAATGCTTTCAGAGTATTTGGGGGGTCACTTTACAGCGATTAGCACTCTTCTTTGATCGCCTGTTGGGCTGCTACCTCTTATTTTATTTAGTTTTCCTCTTTGGTATTGTCTAGCAGGCAAGCAACAATCTGTTTATATTTTATAATAATTTGTTCTCTCTGTCTTTTTACTACAGGCAAATATGGGAGCACATTGTCTGTATAAATACTTCTGACTCTGAATAAAAATAATAATGATAAAAAGCAGACTTTGAAGAGCCTTGTGACTGGAGAGAAAGAAACAATTTTTACATGGATGTAAACAATGTGTACTAACTTTGTGTAGTCACTCAAAGTGAAAGGAGAAAATGGGAAAAGTGGTCCGATCAATTACCCCGTGCTGCAGTGGGCGGAAGCAAAATGTAAATGACGAATCAACAGATTGATTGACCAAAAGGCGCTTTATTTATATATATTATGCAAGACTTTAAAAAAAAAAAAAGAATGGTGTTAGACATCTAAAGTTGTCTCAAGAACCAGTCCTAAAATGATGCACTTTTGGCCTCAATATTTTGGAAGAAAAATAGGCATGAAGGCTTAGTAGTAATTACTCCAGATATCAAAATGGGCTTAGCAATGGGCAAGGGGAGGGCTAATTTACGGCTTGTACAAATGTTTCACCATTGTTCTTGTGCTCTCACTCTTACAAAAACATGATTTCAGAAATCCAGACAACTTATATTTGAATTGAGTTTTCCAGGAGTACGCTTGCATTTATAGTAGTGGAATCAGTTGAATTTGGTCTGCTTTACATTTTTAGTGTAACATGCTACAGTAGCATTGAGGGGCGTGGTTATACAATGTTTTGCTCTAAATTTTGGTGAATACTCTCCTGAATTTAAGATCTAAGTTTTAGTCTTTCCAACCCAGTCACCACAATCCTTTCCTGAAAGTAGCACTGTAGACAGAAATAAATATGAAATTACATGCAGACACTGAAGTTCAATGACTAATAAATAGAGTTAGATGAAACACTTTGTGACTTCTCAGCTACCGTTTATGGCCAGACAACTAACAGGATGTCTATGGGTATTTCCAGTCAGCACTTGAGCAACACACAGTCATTAGCCACACTGGACTGGCAGACGTCCAGCACATGTGTGATTCAGAACTCTGTTAACCACCATAAGACATATGTTTTAACAATAGGGTTTAGGCATTGCGACTATCAATTTTACACAAAGCCACATTTTAAGTCTAACTCAAATAGCTGTGCATTCTCACTTCTGAGTGTTCATGACAGCCAAGAACAGTAAAATCTAAGAAACAGGCAGAGAATTAGTTCCCTCATTTGTTGTAATCATTATTGCAAAGGTTTTAGCATGACTCAATGAACTGGTCGATAAGAAATGTTCCTACTAGCAATAAATCAAATAACAAAATAATTATTTCCTTGTCAAGAATAAATGTATACATTTTCCTTTCTAAGCATTTTGTAAACCTAAATGCGTAATCTGTTTCTCCCTTTATATCAGAAAAAATTAACACACTTTCCTGGCATATATTGTTTCATGTTACAAGCACCTATTAAAATTAACAATGCTTATCTAATGTGGAAGACACTCTTGTTTTATGGCATGGGCTTGGATCCATTTGTTCCTAGCCACATCTATAATGAATTCAACAATAAAATGTGTGTGAGGGCCTCAGCAGTTGAAGAATCGCACATGCAAAACTTGGAGTAAAAAACAATTAGCTCATTAACAATCCTAAAATGGTTACACTCAGGAAAACATTATTATTATATTAATGCAATGTAATAAGAAAGGGCAAATATGTAATGAAAGATGGCAGTTTTAAAAATGTTTCAGGCTTTAATATCCTGGCATCTGGCCCTGGCAAGTAATTACCAGTTGTTAAGATTAATTCTGGCATTCCATACATCGTTTTGTGCATATTTCATGACTAGTGACAGTCACATCATATACTCTTTGACCTCTCCAAATACCACAGGAAGTGGCATCAAATGGCCTTTCACCCCATTGAATTCACAGGAAGTCATGCTACTTGACCTTTAATGCCAAATACATCAACCGAAGTGGCTTCACTGAAATGAAATTACAAACAAATTCTGAAGCTGATACACGTTTCTTTTAGATGTAGCTGTAAAATGCACTTTAGCAGCGCATCTTGCAGTGCATTAAAAAATGCACTGCAAGATAGGCTGCAAGAATGATTCAGGAGCACTGCCAAAATGATCCAGGAGTGCAACCATGATAGGTCAGTGTGCAGCCAACAACTATCACATATGTTGGAGTGTGACCTTTTATAATCAATATGAACATGAAAAGTTTGCAAAATAATGTATAATGAAGCTTAATAGAAAACGGGATAGAATAATATTAATGCACACGTTTAAAATGTGCCCACGGGGAGTGGCCACCAATGTATACGATGACTAATGAAAGTGATTAATAATGAATTAATAATGTATTCATGTATGATTTTGTATTAGCATTGAGAGTTCTGTATTAAGGTTTTGCTAAATTACTCACTAGGCCATAGTTAGCAAGGGTTTGGGTCTAGCTGCTTGTTCTCATATTAACCGTGTTTTTCTAACGTGCAATGTGCTGCTTTCCTGAAGGACATGAAGCTGCACTTTTCCAGAAGCTAGAGATGTGTGTGTAACCGTAGTAAATTCTTTCTCATCAGACCCGACTTGCTCAAGGAGACATTCTTGCCGAATGCAACAGTGTAATTCGCAAACAGGTACAAGGTTGCCTAAACCAAGGGAAGACAATGGAACTACTGACTGGAGTGTCTAGTGTAACTTTTCCTACCTGACATTCTACCCGTTGAAGACGTCAATCACAGGAGCCAATAAACTGCATGAGAACTGTCTTAGGTGAAAGTTCTAGTAAGGTGTGCGATGGATTATTGGACAGAGATGACGATGCACCAAATATTGCCCAATGGGAAATTAGAGACTAGTTCAACAATTTTAATATAACAGCGTGACACAAGGAGAGATCAGCCATTATTACTTTGCCATTATTGAGTCATTACTCGCCTTTACCCTGCCACTCTTGAAGCCGTTATTCTTCTTAGCTATCCTGAGAGACTTTGGCCCTCATTCTGATTTCGGCGGGCGGCGGGCGCCGCCACTTGGCCGCTCCGCGGTCAAAAGACCGCGGAGGCCATTCTGGCTTTCCCGCTGGGCCGGCAGGCGCCCGCCAAAGGAGCTCCCGCCGGCCCAGCGGGAAAGGCCCTGCAACAATGAAGCCGTCTCCGAATGGAGCCAGCGGAGTTGCAGGGGTGCGACGGGTGCACTTGCACCCGTCGCGATTTTCACTGTCTGCAATGCAGACAGTGAAAATCTTTATGGGGCCCTGTTAGGGGGCCCCACGACACCCGTTCCCACCATCCTGTTCCTGGCGGTAAAAACCGCAAGGAACAGGATGGCGGGAAGGGGGTCGGAATCCCCATGGCGGCGCTGCAAGCAGCGCCGCCATGGAGGATTCCCCCAGCCGGGGGAAATCCGGCGGAAAACCGCCGGACCCGGCTGGGCGAATTCAAAATGAAGCACCGCCAGCCTGTTGGCGGTGCTTCAGCCGGCCCCCACCCTGGCGGTCATAGACCGCCAGGGTCAGAATGAGGCCCTTTGTCTTTAGCTGTTTGATACCCTGAACCATCCTCGCAGCACCCCTTGCCTGATTTGCACTTCTCCTCCTTATGAGGGAAGAGCCTTTTGCTATACCTTGCTGAGCCTTACCTGCTTATCCTGGCTGATGGCGAATCGACTGCTGTATTGAGGACGAAGTCTGACACTGTATGCCTCCCCATTTGGATAGGTAACTATCTGATGATAAATTGTAATTGTCTGTTTGCCTTTTCTTTCTAGGTACCAACTGCTCTTTTGACAGAGGCCATAGTTAGATGTTTTCTAAATTCATGATGCTAAATTGTTTTGCATGAAGCCCAACATGCTGATGCTAATTAGAGGCTAGTTAAGGAGTTCACTAAAACCGGGTGCAAATAGACAAATGACTATGGGCCAGATGTAGCAAAGGGTTTTTCACATTCTGTGTCAATGGGAAAATGTGTTTGTACATATGGCCCTAAATCCTTGCTTTGTTGAATAATGTACTAATAATACTTTGTTAAAGTCTGATACATGTTGACTTCGTGTTTTGTCCTAATGTTCATGATCTTTGCATTGATAAAATCTTATTCCAGTTGCCATATTGTAGTTTTGTTGATGTGCTTATTGATATTGAGTCTAATGAATATGCTAGCAGGTTGTAACTAATAGGGAATAAATATCCAAAATTTTACAAAATTTGTGTGGTTATTCATGGCCGAAAGGTCATGGGGTGTTCCATTGTTATTAAATGTTAATGATTAGTGTTATTGATTAGTTATTGTGAATATTGATTTGATTATTGATCTATCAGTTGGGATGTTAAATAGATATCTCGTCCTGAGGAGTCTCCAATCAGGGTCAAAAGGTTCATTGGCCTAAAACGAGTCCCCTTGTAAGTAAATTATCAAAGGTGGGACGCGTTATCAGTTCTGGTAGCAGAGGACGGGTTCGGCCCTTTGGGGGCCCTAGGACGAGGGACCATTGTTTGAAAATTGATTCTGAGATAATGCCATTTGGAGAGATGATGTGCCCCTAAGTCCCAAATGACTTTCCCGGAATCTCGGAGCTTGCCGAAGTGAGTTGGGGTATGTTCTCGGCGTTCTAATGATAGTGTGAGTGACGTGGGGTTTGCGCTTGCACAGCCTATGCATACCGCAGGTGAATTGTGAGGTTTGTGAGGATTGTAGGCCAGGTAATGTTTTAGGAGGAGTGGGCGCAGTCCGCAGTATGAGAGTGGGGAAGTCATCGAACTTCATGTGAGTGTGACGCTTTGTGCTCGAAAATTGTCCACGTGGTTTTTGATCATGTACGGGCCCTGCGTGGTCTAAGACTCCTGAGTATCTTGATGGTTCATGTTGTAATTTGCGCTGTTTAATAGGTAAGTCAGGCGTGGTTGACAAGTCGAGTTTTAGTCATAGTGAGTGAATGAAAACTTCGATGGAGATTTGGTGAGTTCTAAAGTGCACTAGAACGAACCATTGACAAGTCAAGAGTAGAATTTGCGGGTCAAATTTTGCTTGCAAATGCGGGAACCAAGAAGGAGAGAGTAGCGGCCGAGGCTTAAAGTGAAATCTCTGTAAAGTTCTGAAGCGATTGTGTTACCCTTCCTGTAGAAAACCGGCAAATTTGAGTTTGTTAGTGTTCGCAATATATTGCATTAGTTTTTGTGTGAATCGAGAGTGAGGAAGACAAGCCGCAAGACTTTGCGCTGGGATAGGCCAGTTAGTGAGAAGAGTCGCGCACGGATTGGCAGCCGTCCGTGAGAGGCAATTGGTTGAGAAGGTGGGCGAGGAGAGTTCTGGGAATTAAAGTCACTTCCTGATTCAATTGTAAGCAAAATAAAAGACGTAAAAAGTAAGTTTTTCAAAGCTCTAAGGAGCGCTTTGAGGGGAGATGTGTACATTACCACGAGTGTGGGGGAGCCTACACCGCCAGAGGATACTCCGGCTTATGCCGTAATGAGTCGTGCCATGCCTTTGGCTAAAGCAATGGTGCAAATCAACAGAAAAAGATGGGTGTCTGGCATTTCTGGAGAACGGATCGTTCAATATAATGATCTTAGAGAATTTGCGGAAGGTGTTAAATGAGCAAAAGCCGCCTCCGAGACCAGCACAGTTTGAGGCATTAGCAATTTAGGAGCTGATGGCCATACGTCAACAGCATTAAAAGTTTGAGAGGAGAATGAGGAAGGCAGAAAAGACACTAGCAGAGGCTAGGCGGGATAGTGAGCACAGGATGTGGAGAAGGGAGATAATAGATGGAGTAAGGATGTTTCCGGCAATAACTCAAGAAGCCGGAACGCAAGGAAGAAAAGCCATTTGTAAGACAGATAAAGGATCCAGCAAAGAAAAAGAGACTAAAAAGTCCTGGGCGGAGACAGACAACTCAGATAATGATGAGTTCCTAAATCAGTTGCTGCATGATCGACCACCGCAATATGCCATAGATGATAATAGACCAAGTATAAGCGCAGGTCCTGTAAATTCGACACAGAATCAGGGAACCACAAATACAGCACAGGTAAATACAGTTGCGACACCAGCTCCGGGACAGAATAGCGTCAGTGTGTCTACGGCTCCAGAAATGCAGACACAGTTGCAGTCACCACCAGTTCAGAGGCTTTACCCTGATGTCCCGATATTAGAGGCAACTACGAGTTTGATGGTGCCGTCAGATCCGGCATATACAAGACCAAAATTAGTGCAGATTGAGCCAACTCCAATTTTACTGCCCCAGGCGCAGCAACAGATGGTTCCGAATTATGCCTCAGACACGGGACCGCAGTTCGCTACAGCACCGATGATGAACCAGAATATGGGGGCTAATGCTCCACAGGGTTTGGGAAGCAGGCAGTCGCCAGCCGCTATATCCTTAACTATTACAGTTGGTCCACCAGTACCATTGTATGCACAGGCGAAGTCTGGCGTATGTGATTAGGGAGTTATGACCCAAGAGATGACAAGAGGAGGGTTCGTAGGGAGCTCTCAAGGGATGACTCCAGTGGAACAGACAATCGACAGATCTAGCTCACTGTTAGACTTCAGTCCGATAGGGGTTCCTCCAGATGCCATCAGACAATCAGGTTTGGGACTGCTGACCCCGCATATCTCAAGTGCAAATGTACCCGCAGACACCGATGATGCAGGCTGGTAATATCTCATTGCAGGGATTAACTGCGCAACAACTGAATGAATGGTTAGACAAGTTAAATTCACCACAGACTACTCCTGCAACAGCAGAGCGGTCGGAAAGAGAGAAGTACCTGAATTTTGTGAGGTTGGGCATGGAAGCAGCTGAGCTAGTAGAGGGGAGCATGGGAGTGAACAGACTAGAGTCGTACTCTGAAGCAGAGTTGAGGTATTTGTGCCCAAAGATAACTAAAGAAGTGAGCAAAGTGCACCAGAGATTGGCAAACTTAGCAGATAAATACGATATAGACCTAGATAATACGAAACATTTGAAGAGGAGTTACAGGTTAGACTTCGAACCTAAGGATTTTGATCACATGAGGTCCACTTAAATGAAGGCACACCTTAAAGAAATACTGCAGAGTGCACAAGTTTGGGGAGCCTTAGAGAAATGGGAAGGCAGATGGGCAAAGAAAAGAGATAAAAGGAAAAGAGACTGTTTGGAGCAGCAGCAGGCCAAACCAGCACCGGATACCAGTACAATAAAATTGCTACCCATGAGAGAGACAGCTGGAGGGGTTCTTGTCCATGCACCATGGTCCAGAGGTGACATTCTGTCATTCACAAATGACTTTCCCAGGCTGAGGGAAAAGCCAATAGAGTGGTATCAGCAGACAGATAGGTTTGTGAAGCTTGTGAAGTGTCTTTGGGAAGACCTAAATACTCTGTTTGAGATTATAGTACCGGCTGATTTGTGGATTGAATGCAATACAAGTGTTGATTGGCCGACAGCAGAATCAGCAAGGGACAGAGCTACAGGAGCACCGTCTCCTGAGGTGAGGAAGTACTACTATAAGGTGATTGAGTTTTTGAAGCAGAAGGTTTCGCCGCAAAATATTGATTGGCAAAAGATTGATCGAACGGCACAGAAGGCCAAAGAATCGATAAATGCCTACTATGAGAGGTTGTTGAAAGCGTTCAAGCACTACAGTGGTACAGAGGTCATAGAAGCAAAGGACATGAATCACCTTGTGTTCAGATTTGTTGAGGGGTTGAGACCCGAGATTAGCCAGATGATCAAGAATCATTTGATCTGTTGGCAAGCGAAGCGGATTGATGAGGTGTTGCAATATGCAAAATACTGTAGTGAAGAAATTGAGTTGAAGCAGAGAAAGTTGAAGGAGAAAGTGATGGTGATGCAAATTAAGGAAGCACAAGCAGGGATGGAGGGAAATGGTTTACAGCAAATGGTGCAACAGCCGCCAGGAAACGGGATGTTTCAGACGCAAGTGAGAGGCAGAGGTCGAGGAGGTTTTGTGAACCGTGGTCCAGACATGAATACCGTAGTGGTTCAAAATGATGTGCAGGGGATGAAGAAGGTGCTACCTTGTCATGCTTGTGGGGGCGTCAGACACTGGAAGCGGGAGTGCCCGATGATGGTGCAGGAGGGTGCTGTTCAACAAAGCAATGATGTCAATGCATTCCAAAATATCAAAGGACCAAGAATGAGGGGTCAAAATCCGAACTTCCAAAATAACATGGTCCAGATGCAGGGTCTTCAACCCATGCAACAAGTGCAGATGCCACGTGTACAACCAGCACAGATGCAGCAAATGCATCAGCAGATTCCCATGGTACCTAGACAGCAAATGCAGTTGCCCTTAGCACCAATGGGACAGCAACAGGTGATGCTTCCTCAACAGGTCACAGGCCTAGGAATGAATTAAAGTAACACAGTACAGCAGTTCCCATTGCATGGTGAGAATGGAATAAACGATGAATGGTCGTATGAGAGTTCAGATAGTGAGGAGTGTAGCCTTGCAGCATCCCTAGAAGTAGATCAGAGAGGGCCCACATAGGGCCCACATAGACAAGGGAAGGTGATGGGTCACAAGGTTTCATTCTTGGTTGACACCGGAGCTACGCGCTCTACAGTTAGAAGTGCAGAGGTTCCGAAATTGCCCCTTTTGGGACGTACAATAAAGGTGGTAGGAGTAGCAAATCAGCTTTTGACTAACCCAATCACAGATATGGTCCAGGTTGAGATTGGTACTTTTCAGGGATTGCACAGATTTGTGGTTTGTGACTCAAGTCCTGTGTCCCTACTGGGAAGAGACTTACTGTGCAAGACAAGGTGTTCTCTCACCTGTTCCAATGAAGGGATTGAGGTGCAGACAAACAGTGACGATGAAGGGGATGACGGGCAGATCTCAGAGCCTGAGACTGAGACCACAGATGAGGAGTACCCCCTGATAAGCTTCTTCCCGATGTTCACAGTGACTGATCTGCCAGCAGATTTGCAGGGGACAGTAAAGGAAAAAGGGTGGTACTTGACAGGAAAAGAAGTGGGACTGATAAAAGAAGTAGAACCAGTTAGGGTCAGTGTGAAGCCAAATGCTGTGTCTCCCCAGGTACCGCAGTACCATATGACGCAAGATATCCTCATACAAGTAACGCAGATAATTGCAGACTTCATGAAACAAGGGGACTTGAAAGAAGTGATGAGCAGTCCATGTAATTCACCTATAATGGGACTGAGAAAGCCTTGTGGGAAAGTTCGAATTGTGCAGGACTTGAGGAAAATCAATGACATAGTGGTGAAATGTTGCCCAGTGGTGCCAAATCCAGCTGTGATTATGTTCCATGTTCCATGCGATGCAGAATGGTTCTCAGTTGTTGATTTGTCCCAAGCATTCTTTTCTGTGCCTCTTCAAGAGGACAGCCAATTTCTTTTCAGTTTTAAATTCTTGGACAAGGTTTACAGTTGGTGTCGAATTCCCCAAGGTTTTTCGGAATCACCTTCCATCTTCAATCAGATATTGAAGAAAGATTTGGAGTCATTGGAATTGCCTTTTCAATCAACTCTAGTGCAGTACATTGACGATTTGTTGATTGCATCCAAAACGAGAGACGATTGCAAGTACAATACCATTGCCTTACTAAACCACTTGGGAAAGAATGGGCACAAGGTGTCCCCAAGGAAGCTGCAATATTGTCAGAAGGAGGTGAAATACTTAGGTCATCTGATTGAGATGGGGTCGAGGAAAATATCCAAGTAGACAGTGACCGCCATATTGCAGATGAGTCCTCCAATGACACGGAGAGACGTTAGGATGTTTCTGGGAATGGTGGGCTACTGTCGTCAGTGGATCCTGAATTTCTCAGTTACCTCCAAGCCATTGGTAAGATTGATGGTTAAGGAGGTTAAGGACGGCGCAGATACCATAACTATGTCAGAGAAAGAGATGAGGGTGTTCATTGAGCTAAGGGAGTGTATGTGCAGGGCTCCAGCTTTAGGTATGCCTGATTATACGAAGCCTTTTGTCCTGTTTTGTCATGAACGTGATGCATGTTCTTTGTCTGTCCTGACATAAGTCCAAGGAGGTGCAAACAGACCAGTAGCATATTTCTCAACTACTTTGGACCCAATCGCAGCAGCCTTGCCAGGTTGTCTGCGTGCAGTAGCAGCAGTTGGTCAAAGCCTCACACAGTGTGAAGGCATAGTGATGGGACATCCTTAAACAGCAATGGTCCCACACTCAGTTGAGATTTTGTTAACCCGTACAAAAACACAGCACATGACAAATGCAAGACTGACGAAATATGAAACAATCATATTGGGCTCTCCAAATGTAACTTCAAAAAGATGTACAGTGCTGAACCCGGCAACTTTGCTTCCCAATGAAAATACAGACGTTGAGGATGCTGATGATGTAGAACATGATTGTCTGAGGTAACATACCTGTGCACCAAACCGAGACCTGATATTAAAGATACCCAATTGGAAGAGAATGACCACATTATCTTTGTCGATGGCTCATGTTTGAGAGACTCAGTAGGAGTGCTGAGAGCCGGATACGCTGTGTGTACGATCACTGGTATCTTGGAAGCTTCCTGGCTTGAAAGAGTGTATTCTGCTCAAGTGGCTGAGTTGGTAGCTCTTACTAGAGCTTGCCATGCCGCAGCCGAATTAAAAGTGACTATCTATACAGATAGCAGATACGGATTCGGAATTGTTCATGATTTTGTCCAGCTATGGTCACAGAGGGGTTTCCTGACCTCTTCTGGTTCTCCAGTGAAAAATGGTGAAAGAATTAAGGAGTTGTTGCACGCGATTCAGTTACCTCATGAAATTGCCGTGGTGAAATGCAGCGCTCATGTGAAATCCCAAGACTTTGTTTCAATGGGAAATGGATATGCGGATCAAGTCGCGAGGTTTTGCGCATTGAACTGTATATCATTCAAGGATCAATGGGAATTGTTACCTGAAACAGAAAATGAGACATGTACAGGTTATGCATTAAGGGTGGTTGACACATTGGAGGAATTGAAATTGTTGCAGGGACGTGCCAGCAGAGATGAGAAACGCACTTGGGTTAAGATGCAATATGTACAGAGACCAGATGATTTGTGGGTTTCAGATGAGGGGAAAATGATCTTGCCGAACAGTCTTCTGTCACAGTTTGCAAGGTTTTACCATGGACAACCACATATTGGAAGCGATGCCATGATCAGGTTGTTCAAAATTGATTGGTTTAACCCAAAGTTCAGACAAGCCGCAGAAGTGATTTGTCACAGGTGTATCATCTGTCAGCAGATGAATGCGGGGAAAGGGACAGTGGTGAATTTGAGCCACATTGGGAGAGCAGGAGGTCCATTTAGCAGAATGCAATTGGATTTTATTAAAAAGCCTGTGTGTGGAGGTTTGAGATACGTGTTGGTGATTGTGTGTATCTTTAGTCACTGGATTGAAGCTTACCACACACGCAGAAATGACAGCCTTACGGTAGCAAAGCTGCTACTTAGGGAGTTGATTCCACGTTTCGTGTTTCCGATCTCTTTAGAATCAGATAGAGGAAATCACTTCAACAATGAGGTGGTTAAGCTCTTGTGTGCAGCATTAAACATTGAGCAGAAGTTGCATTGTAGTTACCACCCTGAAGCCTCAGGACTAGTGGAGCAGATGAATGGTACCTTGAAGTCGAGAATGGCAAAGATGTGTGCCGCTACAAATTTGAAGTGGCCTGATGCATTGCCCTTACTGCTAATATCAATGAGAAATACACTCAACAAGAAAACAGGACTGTCTCCTCATTAAATTCTCATGGGCCGAGCTATGAGATTGCCCTCAGTGCCTGCAAATGCTCTTGTGAATATCACGGATGATATGGTGTTAGACTACTGTAAGTGTCTGGCTGACGTGGTCCGCGCTTTCTCTCACCAGGTGGAAGCCACCACATTGCCACCGATAAATGATCCAGGTCACAATCTGAAAGCTGGTGACTGGGTTGTCATCAAGAAACACGTGAGGAAGTCGTGTTTGGAGCCATGTTGGAAGGGGCCATATCAAGTAATACTGACAACTACTACTGCTGTGAAGTGTGCGGGAATTCCAAACTGGATTCATGCCAGTCACACGAAAAAGGTGACGTGTCCAACTGATGAGGAAATTGAATTGTCGAAAATAACAGCTCCAGAAAAGGAAGTCTCAAGGCCGGAGAGTAATCAAAGGGAAACTGAGACAGAAGGAGAGCCCGTTGAGGACGGCTTGGTCACTTCATTAAGAGACGAGACCCTGAGGAGTAACAGTGAGCCTATCTCAACTGAGGCGCTGGGAGGACCGACCCAAAGAGAGGTTCTCCCAGAAGCAGACGGATATGGGTTTGAAGTAGAGCCCCTGACAGACCCAGAAGGCGAAGGACAGGAGAAAGTCAGAGTGTTCAGTCTCCTCCTGAGAAAATTGCAGGTCCATCAAGAGAAAGCACCATAGAGTCAGAGGAGGGCCACGAGCTGCCACAAGAAAGATCAAAGACCAAGGAGACACTGAAAGGAGATAAGTGGCCAGAATCGCAAGTGACAAAAGGGAAGGTGGTTGTTGAAGAAACGATAGAGGAAGAAGTTGATACTACAAGGAAAGAAGATCTGAGTGAAGGAGAATTACAGGGCGAGCGTAAGTTGAAAAGAAAGAGAGTAGCAAACCGGAGGTACGGAGGCCCTGAATGGGCATTTGCAACATCAGCTGAGTAGCAACAAGAGTTCTTGGCGTTATTCTTTTATCGAGAAGTCCCAGGTCAATACTATGGTACCTGAGTTTGGCCAGAAAGAAAAGAGACTGTGTTAATATGAAAATTGAGCTAAAGAAGGCTCAGAAAAGAGACTGGTAAGTTACCGGATGTGACACTGTTAACCTGAATTGACTTTTGAGAACTGAGTTGACAAGCTGCTAACCGGAATTGACAAGGATCCTGGCAGTGAATGTGAAAGCTGTAAGTAATTGCTGCAGAAAACTTTCTCTTGCTTTAACTTGCTGAAAAGAAAAAAAAGAAAAAAAAAAAGAAAAAACATCAACCCATCCTCAGTAGGTTGTTGTTTGCATTTATAGCACTTTACTTTCTGATTCTTTACAGATCATGGCTAACACTAGAGATGATGATAGGGGAAGTGAGCTTTGTGAATGTTTGGGTATTGTTCTGGGTATTGTGTGTGTGATATTCATTATAGTTCTGATTGTGGGTAAGCCTTTGATAGATAAGGACGAAACTAACAATGCTACAATTCCTGAGACCACTGCTTCACTAACAGCTTGGGAAAGGTTTGAGCAGAACACAAGATATTTGCATGAGGGAACTAACCCAAAGGGGGAACTATCTACTAATGTTTTCTATAGCTTGCTGAGTGAGTATGTTGACACTATGGATGCGAAAAATTGTTATGTGTGTACACAAATTCCTGCTTCGGTGCAAGAGGGAGTTACTTACCATAGTTTATCTTTAACCTATGGGATAAACTGTAGTCTGTTACTAACCCGATTCTATAACCAGGAGGAGATACAATACTTTTACTTTAACCATGATCTTGTATTTTCTTACATGCCTATCATAGGAGATTTTACTTTAATTAAAGGGTTCTCTGAAGCAACATTAACAATTAGTACATCTTATGCACACCGCAATAATCTGACATGTTTGCTTACACCCGTAGAGAAAAGCTTTTTAGATCACACGGAAGATAGAAGAAGGGCTCTGAAGGGGAAGTTAGAGAAGGGATTTCAACAACGTTCCTTTGTTAGTAGTGAGAGCTATAGTGCAGTTAGGGAACAAGGGAAATTAGCTTTAGATGCACTACACGTAGGCAAGCTTTGCATAACGCGACCTAAGTCATATTATGATAATGTGTTTGTGGGAACAAATGAATGTAAGCATGTGTTTTTGTTTCAGAGTAAGTGGACGTTCATGTTTAATGGACAGGATCCGGCGATCCCTGGGATCTATTATATATGAGGACTTAATGCTTATTACCGTCTTCCAAAGGGATGGTATGGGACAAGTTATTTGGGGATAGTTTTCCCAAAGATATATCAGTTAGAGGATTTGAAGAAGTTTCTGAAATTGTCTGAATTACATCGTATTAGACAAAGGAGAGAGACTGCTGCTGGTGTAGCAGGAGACATCTTTGGAGCAATAATTCCTTCAGTGGGAGTTATCTTGAATTCAATAAAGATTCGAAAGATGTCTACTATCGTGGATAACATGCTGACAAATTTTACAGGAGCTATAATCCTGATGGATACTGAACTGGCTGCGGAGAGGGCTATGACTCTTCAAAACAGGCTTGCTTTAGACATTCTTTTAGCGAAAAATGGTCGGAGTCTGTAAGATGCTTAATGAGCGTCACTGCTGTGCCTAAATACCTGACAATAGTAATGAAATTAGAAGTATGCTTACTAGCCTGACAAGAGATAGTACAGATTTGAAGGAATTAAAAAAGCCTGGTGTCTCGGAAAAGGTTGGGAAGGGACTTGCTAAAGTGGGAAGCTGGTTTAGTAACATTTGGCACGGGATATTGGCAAAAATAATACAGGGAATATTAATTGTTTTGGATTGTTTATTTGGATTATGGTTATCATGCAAAATTAGTAAAAGAATTAGAGCAAAATTGGCAAAACATAATACGAGGAGGGAAGAAAAGAAAAGGGAGAAAATGTTCAGAGCAAAATATGGAAAGGCAAAGGTAGGGGAAGAAACTGAGATGAAGGAACTTAGAAGATGAATACATTGTGAAGGAAAGGAATTTGTGTGATAACAAGAGTCATCAGAGGAGGGATTGTTGGAGTGTGACCTTTTATAATCAATATTAACATGAAAAGTTTGCAAAATAATGTAGAATGAAGCTGCATAGAAAACGTGATAGAATAATATTAATGCACACGTTTGAAATGTGCCCACAGGGAGTGGCCACCAATGTATACGATGACTAATGAAACTGATTAATAATGAATTAATTATGTATTCATGTATGATTTTGTATTAGCATTGAGAGTTATGTATTAAGGTTTTTCTAAATTACTCACTAGGCCTTAGTTAGCAAGGGTTTGGGCCTAGCTGCTTGTTCTCATATTAACTGTGTTTGTCTAACATGCAATGTGCTGCTTTCCTGAAGGACATGAAGCTGTACTTTTCCAGAAGCTAGAGATGTGTGTGTAACCGTAGTAAATTCTTTCTCATGAGACCCGACTTGCTCAAGGAGACATTCTTGCCGAATGCAACAGTGTAATTCGCAACAGGTACAAGGTCGCCTAAACCAAGGGAAGACAATGGAACTACTGACTGGAGTGTCTAGTGTAACTTTTCCTACCTGGCATTCTACCCGTTGAAGAAGTCAATCACAGGAGCCAATAAACTGCATGAGAACTGTCTTAGGTGAAAGTTCTAGTAAGGTGTGCGACGGATTATTGGACAGAGATAACGATGCACCAAATATCGCCCAATGGGAAATTAGACACTTGTTCAACAATTTTAATATAACAGCATGACACAAGGAGAAATCAGCCATTATTACTTTGCCCTTATTGAGTCATTACTCGCCTTTACCCTGCCACTCTTGAAGCCGTTATTCTTCTTAGCTATCCTGAGAGACTTTGGGGGTCATTCTGACCCACGAATGATGGAAGCACCGCCAACAGGCTGGCGGTGCTTCAATCCCCATTCCGACCTCGGCGGTAAAGCCGCGGTCGGATTGCCGGGGCCGGCGGTCATCCGCCGTTTTTGCCCCGGCTGGGAGAATCCGCCAGGGCAGCGCTGCAAGCAGCGCTGCCCTGGGGATTCTGACCCCCGTACCGCCAGCCTGTTTCTGGCGGTTTTCACCGCCAGAAAGAGGCTGGCGGTAACGGGTGTCCTGGGGCCCCTTAACAGGGCCCCGGCCTGCTTTTCACTGTCTGCATGGCAGACAGTGAAAAGCGCGACGGGTGCAACTGCACCCGTCGCACCGCCGCAACACTGCCGGATCCATTCGGAGCCGGCTCCTGTGTTGCGGCCTCATTCCCGCTGGGCTGGCGGGCGCTAACTTGGTTAGCGCCTGCCGGGCCAGCGGGAATGTCAGAATGGGGGTCGCGGAATTTTGGCCGCGTGGCGGCCAAATGGCGGTTTCCGTCTGGCGGGCGGCGGTAGCCGCCCGCCAGAGTTGGAATCACCCCCTTTGTCTTTAGCTGTTTGATACCCCAAACCATCCTCGCCGCACCCCTTGCCTGATTTGCACTATTCCTCCTTATGAGGGAAGAGCCTTTTGCTATACCTTGCTGAGCCTTACCTGCTTATCCTGGCTGATGGCGAATCGACTGCTGTCCTGAGAACGAAGACTGACACTGTATGCCGCCCCATTTGGATGGGTAACTGTCTGATGATAAACTGTAATTGTCTGTTTGCCTTTTCTTTCTAGGTACCAACTGCTCTTTTGACAGAGTCCATAGTTAGATGTTTCTAAATTCATGGTGCTAAATTGTTTTGCATGAAGCCCAACATGCTGATGCTAATTAGAGGCTAGTTAAGGAGTTCATTAAAACCGGGTGCAAATAGACAAATTACTAAATCCTTGCTTTGTTGAATAATGTACTAATAATACTTTGTTAAAGTCTGATACATGTTGACTTTGTGTTTTGTCCTAATGTTCATGATCTTTGCATTGATAAAATCTTATTCCAGTTGCCATATTGTAGTTTTGTTGATGTGCTTATTGATATTGAGACTAATGAATATGCTAGTAGATTGTCACTAATAGGGAATAAATATCTAAAATCTTACTAGATTTGTGTGGTTATTCATGGCTGAAAGGTCATGGTGTGTTCCATTCTTATTAAATGTTAATGATTAGTGTTATTGATTAGTTATTGTGAATATTGATTTGATTATTGATCTATCAGTTGGGATGTTAAATAGATATCTCGTCCTGAGGAGTCTCCAATCAGGGTCAAAAGGTTCATTGGCCTAAAACGAGTCCCCTTGTAAGTAAATTTTCAAAGGTGGGACGGGTTATCACATATAACTGTCATGTGCCAAACACAGTTATAAGTGATTACACCAAAAAAGCGCAAGTGCCTACACAAACTCAAATGGCTTTACTTAGCCTCATGTTCCTCAACAGAACCCCAAATTGGCAGGTGCAGTCCCTTATACACATGTATAACTTCAAATGACAAGGCACAACTGTAAAACATAGAAGAATCTCCTGGAATGTTGAAGTGTAACTCCATATTGCCACTGCAACCTCATAATCAGTACAATAGTTATAAATAATTTGGTTCAACCACATATGCTATTGCAGCCTTTTGAACTGCTAATAGAGCTCCAAGGGCCAGATGTACGAAGCAATTTTGCAGTTGCATTATTTCAAGGACGTCCCTTCCTAATTGCCTTTCGCAGGCCCATGTATGATTGTTTGTTGGCCGTGAATGCGGTCGTAAAAGAATCACAGTTAGCACCAATTTCAAATTGGTGCTAATCCATTCTCAAACAAAAGGGGTCCCATGGACCACTGCCTACTCTGAAACAGTGAAAAGAAAACTTTTCATTTTTATTTTTTAAAATGCATCCAGTTTTCCTTTAAGGAAAACAGGCTGCATTGTTTTTTTAAACTGCTTTATTGAAAAAGCAGTCACAGACATGGTTGCCAGACCCCAGCATGCCACCATCCCTGTGAGTGTGGCCATTCCAAAATGGGTGGCAAATTGCGACTTGCTTCATGAATATTAATGAGACAGGTCCCTTGGAACCCATTTGGGAATTGCAAACAGTGTGGTTAACAAATTGCAAATTGAGAATTGAGAACTGCAAAACAAAAGGTCACACATCTGGCCCCAAAAGCCCAGTTTAGCATGAGCATCCTGAAGCAATGGTCTGTTTCATCATGCACCTGTGTAGCGACTGGTGAATAGAAATCACGAGTCACAAAGCTGGCACAGCAGTAGTGCTAAAAAATGGATTGTAAAAAAAGCAGATTGTCAACAATAGGAAAATGAAAAGTAGTGACTGGGTAAGACGTTGCATAATCCAGCCAGACATGTGCTAAGTAAATACAAAGCATTAAGGCCTATGTTTTCAGATAAACAAGGCAGTGTTTGTGTAGTTGAACCTAAGTGCATAAAACGGTGGTGGTGAGGCACTAAGATGAGAACAGATTTTGACAACTTGAGTTTCAATGGCAGTATACGGTAGAATACTACTACTGGCACAACTTCCAGAAAGGTATTGATATGTGGAGGACAGGGAGAGCTAGGAATTTTCAAAGGTGATAATTTCTGAAATTACTGAGCAACGAAGCACACCTAGTACTCGCTGATATTTAAATCAATACTCTTACCCTTGGTGTTTTAGTGGCAAGTATGAAAGTTTATTTGGATGGTTGCCACAGAGCATGTAGAGTAAGCTTTTCAATCAGAAATATAAAATGCTTAAGGTAAACGTTAGGAGTGATCATATCAGAGAGTTGAAGAAACACAGCAGTTGAGTTTAAGCATGATCAGGTAGAGAACATGAACAGATTGTATGAGCATTTTAGTTAATGTAAATGTCCAGGCATCAGACGCAGGAGT
This sequence comes from Pleurodeles waltl, assembly GCF_031143425.1. NCBI lineage: Eukaryota > Metazoa > Chordata > Amphibia > Caudata > Salamandridae > Pleurodeles > Pleurodeles waltl. Next base: position 518,167,106 of record NC_090436.1, read on the forward strand.
TACCCATGAGGTTAACAAATGCTTCAGACTTGGGCCTCTACAACAGAGTGATTACTCAGGATATACATATCTCACTTCGAGTTGTTAGTGTTATATTATTACTTGGGGTGGATGATTACCAACCTCAAGGAATAGTCATAACCATTGTGAAGGTGACCTCTCAAAGTCACTAGGTTAACCTGAGTCCAACCCCCTGGTAACTTCAGGAAAGAGTAGACAGACTTAATTTAGGACTTATGTGTAAACTACTTATGCATTATTGAAACACTAATAATCTTGAACTGCAAAACAATAAAAATCCCAAACTAGGTTAGAAAAACAGTACAATTTAATAAACAAGATGATGCCAAAATGACAGAAATTCAGTAAGGGGAACAGGAGAAATGAATTGTTTAAGTTTGAAATAAAAATGGCGCGAGAGCACAACGTGCCTAAAATAGTCAATGGTCATTGTAGTCTGAGACGTAGATGCAATGTGAGGTTGACTGTGACAGAGCACAGGCTGGATACACCAAGCAGGTTTGGCTTAATCAAAAATGTTACCTTATAACGTAGTCCTTTAACTCCCAATCCACCACAAGAGTATACTTCTATGGCTCCACATGATCTCAGGGGAGGCACTTAGAGATTCACAGAGTGTCATGCCAGAACAGGAGGTCAGCCTTACCACCCTTGGAGTCCACTAAATTTTCCTGGGTACAAGTGGGAGCAGGTCCAGTAATTCAGTGCTCCTCGGAGGTCACAAACAGTAGATCCAGTCCTCTTCTGTTCTTCCTTAGGTTCAACAGTGTTCCAAAATGGATGGCAGGAAACGCCAAATTTAAGTCTGGAACCAGCTAGAAGGTAGGACTGACTCCTGGGCACTCCCTAACCAATGGGGGAAAAATTCACAGGACAACCTCATCCCACTTTGGGCATTTTCAAGATAGGAAAATTCTTCAGCCATACTAAACCTGGGTTCTGAGGACAGGAGCTGCATGTCTGGAGTGTACGTACTATGGTAATCCACATATCCCCCACTTCAAACACTAAACTCCAGTTTGAAGCCACCACAGTACCCACAATAAACCCAGAGAGAGAAGGCTGATAGGACAAAACCAGGGTTCACCACCACTCAGATGGTAGATGCACAAGATTTATCATGCTTTACTATTCCCTTCCTTTCACAAGAACTCCAAGTGCTACATTTAAAACCTAGAGCCAGATGTGTAGTAGGACAAAATCGGGGTTCTTCAGTAACTAATCAGACAGTGGACACAAAATAATTGTCTTGGCAGCCTCTTCCCTTCCTTTCAAGTGGAACCTTAGTGCTACATGTAAAACCTATAAACAGAAGCCTGGTAGGACAAATGCTGGGTCATGCAGCAACCAGTCAGTGGACACACAACTACCTTCCAAGTGTTACATGTGGCTCAGCAGACTTGTCAAATAGCAGTTGACAATGCACTTTCAAAAGGAGGACCACAGTCCCACTGTCCTGCATCATTCAGTGCGCCTACAGTTTGCTCGTGGGATGCATTTCACACCTATTTCGGGCTAAATACTGAATCTGACTTCACCATTGAATTGGGTTTTTAATAACTGTTACAAATAGTGGATTTGTGATTTTTCCAGCTGGTTCCATTCCCAATATACACTATTTGTATTTTAATCTGTACTCCGATTTTCTACATGGGACGGCTAGACCTGCCACAATGAAAATAGTTTATGGCTACTGGTCACTGTCAGCACATGTTAACATTATCCTTCTACTTTTCATTTTTATTTTTGAAAATGCATCCAGTTTTCCTTTAAAGAAAACAGGCTGCATTGTTTTTTAACACTGCTTTATTGAAAAAGCAGTCACAGACATGGTTGCCAGACCCCAGCATGCCACCATCGCTGTGAGTGTGGCCATTCCAAAATGGGCGGCAAATTGCGACCTGCTTCATGAATATTAATGAGACAGGTCCCTTGGAACCCATTTGGGAATTGCAAACAGTGTGGTTAACAAATTGCAATTTGAGAATTGAGAACTGCAAAACAAAAGGTCACACATCTGGCCCCAAAAGCCCAGTTTAGCATGAGCATCCTGAAGCAATGGTCTGTTTCATCATGCACCTGTGTAGCGACTGGTGAATAGAAATCACGAGTCACAAAGCTGGCACAGTAGTAGTGCTAAAAAATGGATTGTAAAAAAAGCAGATTGTCAACAATAGGAAAATGAAAAGTAGTGACTGGGTAAGACGTTGCATAATCCAGCCAGACATGTGCTAAGTAAATACAAAGCATTAAGGCCTATGTTTTCAGATAAACAAGGCAGTGTTTGTGTAGTTGAACCTAAGTGCATAAAACGGTGGTGGTGAGGCACTAAGATGAGAACAGACTTTGACAACTTGAGTTTCAATGGCAGTATACGGTAGAATACTACTACTGGCACAACTTCCAGAAAGGTATTGATATGTGGAGGACAGGGAGAGCTAGGAATTTTCAAAGGTGATAATTTCTGAAATTACTGAGCAACGAAGCACACCTAGTACTCGCTGATATTTAAATCAATACTCTTACCCTTGGTGTTTTAGTGGCAAGTATGAAAGTTTATTTGGATGGTTGCCACAGAGCATGTAGAGTAAGCATTACAATCAGAAATATAAAATGCTTAAGGTAAACGTTACGAGTGATCATATCAGAGAGTTGAAGAAACACAGCAGTGGAGTTTAAGCATGGTCAGGTAGAGAACATGAACAGATTGTATGAGCATTTTAGTTAATGTAAATGTCCAGGCATCAGACGCAGGAGTTATCCATGAGGTGAACAAATGCTTCAGACTTGGGCCTCTACAACAGAGTCATTACTCAGGATATACAGATCTCACTTCGAGTTGTTAGTGTTATATTATTACTTGGGGTGGATGACTACCAACCTCAAGGAATAGTCATAACCATTGTGAAGGTGAACTCTCAAAGTCACTAGGTTAACCTGAGTTCAACCCCCTGGTAACTTCAGGAAAGAGTAGACAGACTTAATTTAGGACTTATGTGTAAACTACTTATGCATTATTGAAACACTAATAATCTTGAACTGCAAAACAATAAAAATCCCAAACTAGGTTAGAAAAACAGTACAATTTAATAAACAAGATGACACCAAAATGACAGAAATTCAGTAAGGGGAACAGGAGAAATGAATTGTTTAAGTTTGAAATAAAAATGGCGCCAAAGCACAAAGTGCCTAAAATAGTCAATGGTCATTGTAGTCTGAGACGTAGATGCAATGTGAGGTTGACTGTGACAGAGCACAGGCTGGATACACCAAGCAGGTTTGACTTAATCAAAAATGTTACCTTATAACGTAGTCCTTTAACTCCCAATCCACCACAAGAGTATACTTCTATGGCTCCACATGATCTCAGGGGAGGCACTTAGAGATTCACAGAGTGTCATGCCAGAACAGGAGGTCAGCCTTACCACCCTTGGAGTCCACTAAATTTTCCTGGGTACAAGTGGGAGCAGGTCCAGTAATTCAGTGCTCCTCGGAGGTCACAAACAGTAGATCCAGTCCTCTTCTGTTCTTCCTTAGGTTCAACAGTGTCCCAAAATGGATGGCAGGAAACGCCAAATTTAAGCCTGGAACCAGCTAGAAGGTAGGACTGACTCCTGGGCACTCCCTAACCAATGGGGGAAAAATTCACAGGACAACCTCATCCCACTTTGGGCATTTTCAAGATAGGAAAATTCTTCAGCCATACTACACCTGGGTTCTGAGGACAGGAGCTGCATGTCTGGAGTGTACGTACTATGGTAATCCACATATCCCCCACTTCAAACACTAAACTCCAGTTTGAAGCCACCACAGTACCCACAATAAACCCAGAGAGAGAAGGCTGATAGGACAAAACCAGGGTTCACCACCACTCAGATGGTAGATGCACAAGAATTATCATGCTATACTGTTCCCTTGCTTTCACAAGAACTCCAAGTGCTACATTTAAAACCTAGAGCCAGATGTGTAGTAGGACAAAATCGGGGTTCTTCAGTAACTAACCAGACAGTGGACACAAAATAATTGTCTTGGCAGCCTCTTCCCTTCCTTTCAAGTGGAACCTTAGTGTTACATGTAAAACCTATAAACAGAAGCCTGGTAGGACAAATGCTGGGTCATGCAGCAACCAGTCAGTGGACACACAACTACCTTCCAAGTGTTACATGTGGCTCAGCAGACTTGTCAAATAGCAGTTGACAATGCACTTTCGAAGGGAGGACCACAGTCCCACTGTCCTGCATCATTCAGTGCGCCTACAGTTTGCTCGTGGGATGCATTTCACACCTATTTCGGGCTAAATACTGAATCTGACTTCACCATTGAATTGGGTTTTTAATAACTGTTACAAATAGTGGATTTGTGATTTTTCCAGCTGGTTCCATTCCCAATATACACTATTTGTATTTTAATCTGTACTCCGATTTTCTACATGGGACGGCTAGACCTGCCACAATGAAAATAGTTTATGGCTACTGGTCACTGTCAGGACATGTTAACATTAACCTTCTACATGCTGTACATTTAAATACTATGCACCCTGTTTATGGGCTACAAGGCCTAGATAGGGTTAACTTAATAATATTCAAAATGGATATGTTGATCTGTCAAAAGGGTTTATTTTGACAGGTTGAATTTCAAGGTTTATACTGCTAAAGTAAGGCTTCTTAGGTTATGCCTGAACCCCTGCCACTGTAATGGATGGCACAAAAGTTACGGCAGTCTAGTGATGGCATTTGTGTACATTTTATACCAGTTAGGAGTGTGCTGATTCAATCATGCCTAAAGGGAAGCACAGGCACATTACTTTTGGTTAGCAAGGATAAAGTACACAATGTTCTAAAGCCAACAAAAATATAGGGTCTAGAAAAAGGCAAAAAATGCAGGGTGTCCACACAGAAAAGGCAGGTCTCCTACACCAGGGTTACATAAATTGTATAGGCTTTAGCGACATACAGGAGAAGTGGTCCGTAGGACTCATAAGTACTACATGTTCTTGAGTTATCCTGCAGCAAAGCTATCCCTAAGGAAATAATAAATCTTACATGGTCAGACCTCAGATAACAGAATAATCCATCAGATTATTCATATATTATATTCTGTTGTGTAGACATAATACTTATGACTCTGAATACACAGAACAAACAGGCTTCTTTCTAACAAGGCAGAGATAGCCTTAAGGGTTTATAGATTTTTGGAGCCCAAACTATTAGACAGGACCACTATGCCATTGAGTAAAATATATATTATAGACCTAGAATTAGAAAAGCTTTCCCTTAGATTTAATTGATTTTACACATGCAGAAATACACCTGTTCATACACAGATCTAGCAATCTCAGCAGGTTTCAGACAGTAAAACTATCCTGAGATTACACTTAGCTTAAAGCCTCCAGTGTTTCCACCTATTTGGAAATGAAGGTCAGGTCACTCGGGGCTTGACTGAGATGTTGGCAAATGAGTTACTACATCACAGTGGTGACGGGTATCCCAGCCGTTGAAATATAAATCCCATTATATCCTATAGGATTTATATTTTAGTAGTCAGGATATCTGTCACCATTGCGAGAGAGTAACTAGTCCATCAACTTCTGGATCAGGCCCTTTGTCTGTTAGAACCCCCCCCATTCTCCCTTTTCTTGGTGCTGCCTTTGACACTTTTAAATTTCAGGGGTTACAAGGGCAGTGCCAGTATTAGCAAGGAGCAAGCTACCTATTCTCACACCTAAAGTGACATCCATAGAATAATATTGTGGTATTTTACCAAATATGTCATCAATCTGTGTGTGTACTATAATCCTTGTCTATCTGATAATAGACAATGATAATGGCTGGCACCATTCTTTTCTATTTCTGCCATCTGAGATGTGAAGTAATTGAGGCCATGTATGAATGCAGGTTTTATATCTCTGTCATTGAGGTTGCGCTCCACATTTAGTAACCTCATGTTAAATTATATATATGTTTATATATATGTACATATACATACGTTTACCTATACATATATTCACATATATATCAAACCAAACACTCACAAACTTAGAGTGCCACATAACATATGCAAATCACAAGCAAATAACTCTGGATAGTTCCCAAGTTTCGGTGGAGGGAACTCTTGTTTGTACCGTGCATCTACTACACCAATGAGACTTTAATTCTATCCACCTTTCCAGCAGAATTTAAATGCATTGTATTAGCACAGTGCTATCCACTTTGAACTAGAAAATTGACAAATCCTTTTGCCATTTTTGCAGCAAAGATTTTAAGTGTAGGATTAGCTAGCACTAACTATGACGAGCTGAAAAACTAAAAAAAAGATTTATAATTCCAGGCACATTGGAACTGCTTTGAACATCACACTTGGAATAAGTAAAAACAGCTTCTGGCATGTCCTCCTCTGTAATTAGAGATAATCAGAGAAGTATAGCTTTGTCCAGCATAAGGGGGTAGCAGGTACAGATCAAACAAACACTCACTGTCTTAGAGTGATACAAATTATATGCAAATCACGAGCTATGAACTCTGGGTAGTACCCTGGTTACATGGAGAGCTTCTCCAGTTTATGTGATGAATCTATAACACCAATTGCATTCAGATCACTCTAATTCTTCCCACCTCAAATGCTCAAATGTCTGGTTTTACAGCAGAAAGCGAGAGACGGCAAGATAGATAGATAGATAGATAGACCTCTTCTGACTCACTTGTCTTCCAGGATGTCACTTCCAAATAGTCAATTACATCGCTAGATGGCTGTGATATATGAAGAAGTTCTCTGCAAGGTGCAGGTAAAATGAGCAGTGATTGAAATATGAATGGTCAGGTTTGGTTAACCCTTCATGGATATAATTTTAATTAAATAATGCAGCACAGTAAAGTTGTTCAAAGTGCTTTAGAAATGTCTTGATCATGGCTGTAAGGATTGTGGTGTAATATATGGTGTGGTTGTGTGACCTCATCATGTTATACACTCACAAAACCATCTAGGGTCCAGTCAGGCTCATTTGTAAATGCTCAACTCTTGGTAGATGTGGCTTTGAGCAGCAAGACTTAAACAAATTAACTAGTGTAACACATTTAGATGCACCAAACAACAGAATAAAAAAGTCATGCAACATGAAAGAAATCCAACAACAATTTATAAAAATAGGTAGTTCTATGAATTTTTAGATACTAGAATGAACATAATTCACTGAAGGATTCAGGAGATATAGATTTTTAAAGTAAAATGTAAACCTCAGTCCAAAGCACAAACAAGCATTGGTAACCGTAAAGTTTGAAACCATTTGAAAAATGTTAAAGAAATTTGTTTGGCTTTTCCAGCCTGGACTGGGAGACCAAGGGCAGGGAAAAGGTCAGTAGGGCCAATAAGAAATATTTGAAGTTACCTGGTCACCAAAGCAGTCTCAAGTCCAGTTCCACACTTTACACAAGGACCTCCATAGACTTCAATCGAGTGGTCCTGACGCTGAGGGTACAGATGCTGAGGATGCTGAAAGATACTCTGGGTGCTACAGACACAGTCCTTTCTTTGCTAGTCCAAGGACTAGGTAGCAGGCGCAGGGCAGTGGTTAGTTCAGCCTCTCTTGACAGGTTCAGGGGGGCAGCAGTCTGTTTTCAATCCTTTTTCCTGTCCAGATGTGATCTGAGGTTCAGAGTGCAAGGGCTGCCATATTTATGCACAGAAAGTGCACTTGAGGGATGAAGACGTCACTAGCAAAAGGGCTACCAGGTCTCCAACCGCCTTATGTCTGAACCCCTCTCTCTTGGTGTAGGGAGCTTGCTAGCCCACCCTAGAGGGGTGGCTACCTGTATGCTGCATGCCCATGGAAAAACTGGTCTAGCAACTGGTTTTTCTTCTCTGTTCCTGCTGACAGTCTGTCTACCTGAACAAAGAGACAGACCCTCTTGTGCGTGGTTGCTATTTGCCCAACAAAGGCGGTTTCTCCTTTGAAGCTTGCCTTTTTGGTCAACATCCTGTGTGGCTTCCTGCAAGGGGGAAGTGACACCTCCCTCTGGAGCAGGCCTCCATTGTTCCTGTACTGGGGAGTCATTTACACTCCTTCCCGGGAGGGCCAAAGCGTGTCTGGTGGCCAGCAGGTGTGAATGGCCATCGGAAATGCTGAGCAACAGAATAGCAACTTTCCAAATGTTGCCTTTCCTTAGCAGTGATATCAAACGAGATTTGGGCATCAAGTCGGGTTTAGTGCCACAATTAAATTGATACTTTGAAGTACCAATTTTAGGGGTCCCAAACAGAAATTAGCCTGTAACTCTGTACAGGCCACTGAGCTATTAGCCCTTCTGTAATAAAACAACAGTTTGAGGTTTTAACTGATCAATAGGCCTTCCTTAGATTAGACTTAGATATATTGTTAAGGAAAGTGTGGGCTTCGCAATTGGTTTAAAGGCATATCTCTTGTGTGCTCCAGCACTCATTTCTAATGGCAAGTATGCATACATAAGTTCAGCGCAATTAGGAAGAGGCACATGTGGTGATGACATTTGCTGTATTTAGAGCAAAACATTGTAAAAGAGACATTTTCTGGAAACTTCAAATGTTGTATAGCTTTGCATTGTATATAAGTAGTATTCACTTTTGGAGGTAAGGCATGTGACCAGAGCACTTTCCACTATGCTACTTCATCTATGATTTAACAGTGTATTAAAGACATCAATTTGTCCTCCACTGAAGGAGTAGATCAGACACTTTTCAATGTGTCTTTGGATACCATTTTATGGATCTAATTGAATTGTTTGTTATTGATCAATTATTGTCTGATCACAGATTTCAATGGAGTTACGAGATCTTAGAGAAGGTGGAAATGATAGAATACTTTCAAAGCTTTTAACCCAATGAATCTGTGTTCCATCTTTGCCATGCAATAGAAGGCCCTTCAGCCAACCTCCTGCTGCACATTGCCAAAGGCAGCAGGATTTAGTCACCTGCAGGGGGTTGGGCAACGATCATCCATGGGGGTTGGGCATATGGTCTGGCCTGAAGACTGTATGCTGTGCAAAGGCTGGCTGCATGGTAAGGGGTAGTTACAATTAGTGAGGTGTGCACATGTTCACAAATATATATATTTTGGATAATATAGCAACCACTGTACCTCCACTAAACCGGTAAGTGGGCTACGGTACTCTTGACTTTTGACACTACTTAGGTACTGTTAGAAATGGGGTCTTTGGTTGGCAGTCAGGTTACCCCCTGTCCAAGCAAGGACCCTCACTCTAGTCAGGGTAAGTCACACACAATCCAAATTATCCTGTGCCCACCCTCTGGTAGCTTGGCACTGAGCAGTCAGGCTTAACTTAGAAGGCAATGTGTAAAATAATTGTGCAATAAATCGTACAATAACACAATATGGCACCCCAAAAATACACCACACAGTGTTTAGAAAAATATATAATACTTATCTGGTTATTTGCAGGTCAAAACGATCAAAGATGCAATAAGTAAATGTAGAGATATCACTGAAAAGTGATATAAAGTTTCTTAAGTCTTTCTAAAGCAAACAAAATCTCTGTGAGCACAAAGTACCTGGTTCGCGTGAAAAATCTCCGCAATGGGTCACAGAGGAGGAGAAGCATGGAAACAAAGGAGGTGTGCGTTGATTTCTCGGGCCTCACACACGGTGATGCGTTGTTTAGTTTCCACGCAGGGACGGCTGTGCGTCGATTTCCGGCGCTCGTTCGTAGATCCTCTTCGGGTTGCAAGGTTTTCCAACGCCTCAGGGTCTGTGCATGGAATCCTGGGCTTCTGGAGCGAAATCACAAGCGCTGCGTCGTTCTGGTTCGGCGTGCAGTGAATGTTTCTCCGCAGGGCAGGCTGTGCATCATTTTTAGCAAGCTGTGCATCGAATTTTCACCACGCAAGGAGTCCAGTTGCAAGAGAGAAGTCTCTTGGGTCCTGAGACTTCAGGGAACAGGAGGCAAGCTTTATCCAAGCCCTTGGAGAGCACTTCTTTACTACAGCCAGGGAGCAGCAAGGCAGTAGGGCAACAGCAAGGCAGCAGTCATTCACAGAAAGCAGTCAGGTGAGTCCTTTGGGCAGCCAGGCAGTCAGTTCTTCTTGGCAGGATGCAGGTTCTGGTTACAAGTTTCTTCTCCAGGAAGTGTCTGAGTTGGAAGGGGCAGAGGCCCTATTTATATACCCAAATGTGCCTTTGATGTGGGGGAGACTTCAAAGAGTGGCTTAGAAGTGCACCAGGTCCCCTTTCAGTTCAATCCTGTCTGCCAGGGTCCCAGTAGGGGATGTGGCACTCCTGGGAGAGCAGGCCCTCCACCCTCCCAGCCCAGGAAGACCCATTGAAAATGCAGATGTATGCAAGTGAGGCTGAGTATCCTGTGTTTGGGGTGTGTCTGAGTGAATGCACAAGGAGCTGTCAACTAAACCCAGCCAGACCTGGATTGTAAGGCACAGAAAGATTTAAGTGCAGAGAAATGCTCACTTTCTAAAAGTGACATTTCTATAATAGTAATATTGAATCCAACTTCACCAGTCAGCAGGACTTTATGTCACCATTCTGCCCATACTAAATAGGACCTTCCTACTCTGTTCAAATCAGTAGCTACCACTCAAACAATATATGAGGACAGCCCCAATGTTAGCCGATGATGGGAGCAGGCCTCACAGCAGTGTAAAAATGAATAGGAGTTTTACACGACGAGGACATGTAACCTACATAGGTACATGTCCTGCATTTTGCCTACACAGCACCCTGCCCTATGGGCTACCTAGGGCATACCTTAGGGGTGTCTTATATGTAGAACAAAGGGGAGTTTTAGGCTTGGTAAGTACTTTTAAATGCCAAGTCGAATTGGCAGTGAAACTGCACACACAGGCTTTGCAATGGTAGGCCCGAGACAAGGTTAAGGGCATTTAATCTACAGGCCATGGGCACATATAGTGCACAGTACTAGGGACTTATAAGTAAATTAAATAGTTCAATTGGGTATGATCTAATGTTACCATGTTTAAAGGGAGAGAGCATATGCACTTTAGCACTGGTTAGCAGTGGTGAAGTGTGCATAGTCTAAAAACCAGAAAAAACAGTGTCCAAAAAGTGGAGGGAGGCAGGCAAAAAGTTAGGGTGACCACCCTAAGGTTGTCAGGTCTTACAGGTACCACTGTTAGGATGTAGAACGTGGGTCACATGGAGAAAGAAATATGCTTTACATAGAGGAGCCTTGTCAAAAAAGGGAAAAAGTGATATAAAATCATTAAAAAAAACAAAGGCTAAAGGGATGTTATATTTAGATTTACTGATAAGGTCCTAATTCATATTAAGAAACACGAAATTCACTGAAAAATTAAAGGTTAACATGGCACTATAATAAGGGGGTGACATTAACCCTTTAAAAGTAACTCACATATGCTGGACATTACTTTTGCTATTGGACAATAGAGACTGTGTATTTTTGGTATAATATAGCAATCATCGTACTGCCACTGAACTGGTAAAGGAGCTACCCCACATACTTTGGGTAAAAAAACATATACATCTGGATCAACAGTAGTACTGCTGTACCTACAATTGTATTAAAAAAAAAAGTTTTTCCATAATTCGGGCAGTGAAAAGCGTGACAGGGCTTTCCCTAGAGCCCCTGCCCCGTCCATGCCAAGTGTATGGGCAGTGCAGGGGCCCCCATGGGGACCCTAGTGCCCCGTCTCTTTCAGCTTTGCATGGCGGTAGGACCGCCATGCAAAAGCCAGCGGAGAAGGGAATTTTAATCCCCAGAAGCACTGCCCTGGTGGATTAAGGCCGCCGGCACCGCCAGGCTGTTGACTGGCCGCAATCTGGCTTTGCCGGCTGTCGGACCATGGCGGCTCTGCCACAGTCATAATGTGGAGGCTGGACCGCTGCCTAGGACTGCCAGACTCATAATGAGCACACTAATGTTTGCACAGGCACTCAGACACTCACCCAGAGGGAGGGATATGTCTGACAGTAGCACGTACTCCAAAACACTCACCCCTGAGTTCAACCAACTAACCACCAGGTAGGACCAAAGATTCCGTATACATTATTAAAGGTATATATATATATATATATATATATATATATATATATATATATATATATATATATATATATTGTTATAGTTAGGTAGGACCTAGTTCCTGTAGAAAAAGTGTTTTTTGTTCTGCTAATAACATTGGTGCCGCTTGACTTCACATACTATATATATATATATATATGCGTATATATATACTATATATATTTATATGTAAATATATATGTACATATGTATTTATTTCACTTAAAAAAGCAAAGAATGTTACAGGATATTATTGTTAGGAAACAGTATTAATACAAATTAGAAATTCACTGAAAAAAACAACGGTTAAAAGGATGTTATAGTTATGAAATGGAAATTCAATGAAAAGTTATGGATGAGCAGGGCAACTCGGTTTCAGATACTGCTAATATCTGGGAGACATTTAAAGGTTTTTAGGAAATGCTGTACCAAAGTGAGAATGATGCAGGCATCTCAGAAGAGTTCAGTGGGAGCTTCCTAGATCTGATTTCACTGGTGGCTCTGAACTCCAATGACAGAGATTCACTGGAGGCTCCCTTTTCACTGGAAGAAGTTCAAGAGTCCATAGCAAGCCTGCCACAAGGGAAAGCAGTAGGGGAGACAGGATTCCTCTTGAATTTTATCAAGTATTTTTCAAGTAGATAAAATTAGACCTGAAGGCTTTATTTAAATAGGTACAGGAAGGCTTACCTGTCCCAGCCTATTGGCTCTCTGCAAAGAAGTGTGTGTTCTTAAAGAAGGGGAAGCCTCTGGAGAAGATGGGGTCATACAGGCCGATAATGTTGCTAAATAGTGATACCAAGATTTATACAAAGATTTTGGCTTCTCGATTAAGCCAGATAATTGGTAAACTAGTCTCTTCTAGCCAACATGGATTTGTCCCAGGGAGGGGTACTACTGATCATATTTGGCGAGTAATCACCCTTCTGGATGCTGCAGAAGTATCAGAGCGTCTGCTGGTGCTGACACCAAAAAAGCCTTCTATAGGGTGTCATGGCTGTTTCTATGGACAGAGATGTGACAATGTGGCATCGGCCCTTGGTATATCCGTGCTATAAAAGCAGTCTATCATAAACCCATGGCAAGGCTTCAACTGATGTGCGGCCATGCAAGAGAGATTTGGATCTCCAAGGGTACAAGGCAGGGGTGTCCCTGCTCTCCACTTTTGTGTGCCCTCTATATTGGTCCCCTAACTCGGAAGCTGGAGCAGAATGCCATGATCAAGCCTGTTCAAAATTGGGAGTGGGACACAAAGGTCTTGCAGTATGTGGATGACATCACAGTGGTTACTACAGATCCCATTACTACTTTAAGGCAAATACAGCAAGAGGCAGAAAGGTTTGGCTCTTTCTCTGGTTATTTACTCAATTGTGATAAGGCCCAGCTCGTCATTAATAAACATCTTCAAGTTCAGGACAAAAGGGTGGTCGAAGGTGCAGTGTATCTGGAGTTAATTATAGCGGCTGACTTGGATCAACAGGTGGAGTTCAATTTATCTCCAATAATTAAAAAAACTACAAAGGATGTTCAGAGATGGAATAACCTACATCTAACCATTGTAGGCCAGAGTAACACAATTAAAATTATTCTCCTGCCAAATTTGCTATATTTGTTTTGGACTATTCCGTTAGAGTTTAACAACTCCTGGTTTAGGATCATAAATGCAGTCATAACATGATTTTTGTGGGCATTTGCCAAACCAAAGAGGGTGCTTAAATACCCGACCCTTCCTAGGGAGAGAGGTGGATGGGCAGATTTTAAGCTGTATTATTGGGCGACTGCACTGAAATTTATGCACCAGTTATTTAGGGATCAAGGTGGCAATGGGACAAGTCCTTTGGCCACAACTATATATGAAATCTCCCTGGGAAAAGAAGCCCATGGTCTTTTTTTGCATCAGGTAGAACCCCGTCAGTTAAAAAAACACAGTTCAAGATGGTTGTAAGGGACTATAGGATCTAGGCTGTGCTACGACAGAAATTGGGCCTGGGCTGTGTGCATGTTTATACCCTCATAAATCAAAATCCCTATTTGCCGGATATTATTTTTGGTCCTGTTCTGCAGGAGTGGATGGCTGGCATTATATGTTGGAGGATGTTTTTCAGTCAGGAGATAATAATCATGTACAATAAGTTAAGGGGGAACTTTGATTTGTCTTGGAGGGAGTTCTTTAAATAATTACAGATAATAGTAAGAAGAAAGGGGGGCCCTCAGGCTTTCGGACTATTGCAATTATGGAGCTATTATCCAGCACTGAAAACTGCACGATTAACCAGTTTTATAAGGAACTAAGGCCCTCATTACAACCCTGGTGGTCGGTGATAAATTGGCGGTAATACCGCAAACAGGCTGGCGGTAAGTACCGCCAAATTATGACTATGGCGGAAACAGCTTAGACAGACAGCCACTTTAACACACCGACCACCAAGGCGGAATCAACAGGCACCGCGGCGGTAACAGCCTACAGCCAGGGGGAAGACAATGTTCCGCCCACCGTATTATGAGAGGCCATTCCACCACCTTTTCTGGGACGGTACCAACGACATAAAAAGCCTGGCAGAAACACTGCACAGAGTTCAAAGGACTCACCTGTGGAGACTCAGGGAACAACCACGCCGCCATGGAGCCCGAGCTGCATGTCTTCCCCATGCTCTTCTATGTGCTGCTCCACTACAAACACCAACGACGGCGAAGATGACCACACTGAGTACAGCCGCCTAGCACACAGGGGAGGGAGGGAGTTAAAAAGAGAGTGACACACACGCAACACACACACCCCCAACACCACACACACAGGCAGATGCAGCAACATAACATATTGACCCCATACCCCTGAGGAATAATACAAGGACAACTACAATAGAGTAAAAAGAGTGTAATAAGATAAATTAGTAGCAATACGTGCATCCAAATAAAAAAATATATACATATTTACAAATCAAGGGACACTGCCCAGTCCTCAATGTTCGTGGGCCACAGGGCCACAGTACAAAGTCCAAGGCCCCACCTCACTCCTGCAACAACACGGAGAGAACACTGCAGGGGTATCAGGTCGAAAATAGCCAGGCACCTCTATGGTATAGGAAATGGGAGGCAACTCAGCCGAAAGATGGTACAACACCACTGGTCCTGGAGAGGGCAACATGCCCAGTGATTGGTCCTGGGAGTGCAAGGCCACAGTCTCTCAAATAGGTGACTTGGCCACTGCATCTGGAGGGGGCAACATGCCCTGTGCTTGGTCCTGGAGAGTGCAAGGCCACAGTCTCTCAAGTGGGTGACTTGTCCACTGGTTCTGGAGGGGGCATCACGCCCTGTGCTTCTGTTCCTGGGTAGGATGGTGTGAGTGGATGGCTTCTCCACTGGTTCTGGAGGGGGCATCGTGTCCAGTGAGCTTCATCCTGGAGAGGATGAGGTGAGTGGAGGGCTTCTCCTCTAGTTCTGGAGGGGGCATTGTGCCCTGTGATGCAGATCTTGGGGAGTGCAAGGTCACAGTCTCTTAGCTGGGTGTCATACCCGCAGGATTTGCAGGGGTCCTGCCGCACAATACGGCTGTTCTGTGGTGGCAGTGGTGATGCTGCTGCTGGTAGTGGTGGTGCTGGTGGCGGTGCTGCTGGTTGAGCTGGTGGTGGTGGAGGGAGGCACCAGCTCATCCCCTGCATCCTCGGATAGCTGCCCACTGGCGATGGTTGCTGTGCTGCAGGCGGAGTTGGTGGTAGTGGGGGGAGGCACCAGCCCATCTCCTGCGGCCTTGGACGGCTGCCCACCTCCAGCCCATCCCCTGCAGCCTCGGACGGCTGGCCACTGGTGCTGGTGGTGGTGCTTCTGTCGGAGCTTGTGGTGGTGGGGGGAGGCTCCAGCCCATCCCCTGCAGCCTCAGACGGCTGCCAACTGGTGCTGCTGCTGGTGGTTCTGGTGGCGGTGCTGCTGGTGGAGCTGGTGGTGGTGGGGGGAGGCTCCAGCCCATCCCCTGCAGCCTCGGACGGCTGCCCACTGTGCTGCTACTGCTGGTGGTGGTGGCGGTGCTGCTGGTGGAGCTGGTGGTGGTGGGGGGAGGCACCAGCCCATCCCCTGCAGCCTCTGACGGCTGCCCACTGGTGCTGCTGCTGCTGGTGGTGGTGCTGGTGGCGGTGCTGCTGGCAGAGCTGGTGGTGGTGGTGGGAGGCTCCAGCTCATCCCCTGCAGCCTCAGACGGATGCACCACCATGGTTGGTGGTGGGGTCTCTGATTGAGTACTAGCACCAGGCCCCTTGTCCTCAATGCCTGCTGGTGCAGGCCCCTTGCCCTTCCTGCCAGCAGCTGGGGATGGCTCCTTGCCCTTCCTTCCTGCAGCACTTGGGGATGGCTCCTTGCCCTTCCTTCCTGCAGCACTTGGGGCTGGCTCCTTGCCCTTCTTTCCTGCAGCACTTGGGGCTGCCTCTTTGCCCTTCCTTCCTGCAGCACTTGGGGCTGGCTCCTTGCCCTTCTTACCTGCAGCACTTGGGGCTGCCTTCTTGCCCTTCCTTCCTGCAGCACTTGGGCCAGGCACCCTTTCCTTCTGGCTGGCTGGTGGCTGGGATCCTTTCCCACCTTGAGTTGCTGGGGACTTTACTGTGCCCGTGGACTGGGTGGCTGAGGTGCTTGCCTGGGTTTTGACCACCCTGGCCTGACGTGAAGGACAGGGGAGGGGTAGGGAAGAGGTCAACGGTGGAGAGGAAAAGCTTCTTAGGGAAATTGTGGTGGGGAGAGGGAGATGGTTTGGGAGTGGAGGAAGAGGGAGTGGTTGTAGGAGGTGTCAGTCTGCTGTGTTTGGGTGCAGGTGCATGGGCTGGATGCTGTTGTGACGTAGGTGGCTGTTTGGTGTCTGAGTGCTTGTATTTGTGCACTTTGGCAGGAGGGGCACAGACACAGTGGGAGAGGACACAAGGGACATGTGCATGGAATTTGAGGTCTTGACTGCCAGTGAGGGGTGTGTACTGATAGGTCTGCTGGTGATGGGGTTAGTGGATGAGGATGTAGTGCATGCAGGTGTGAGTGGAGACGCAACTGGGAGGGAGGTGGAGGACGAGGAAGAGGGGGACACAGTGGAGGCAGTGGATGTTGGTATGTCTGCATCTGGATGGTGTTTGTGTGAGTGGCTGGGGGATGAAGTGTGGTGCTTGTGTTTGCCATGTCCACTCTTGTGTGTTGTCCTGTGTGCCTGCTTGTCTGCCTGTGTGCTTGGGATAGGATGGGGTTGAGAGAAATGGGATTGGGTGGAGGAAGTTGGAGGGGGAGAGTGGAAACAGGGACAATGGCTGCTATCAGAGAGGAGGCCAGAGCCTGGATTGATCTCTGTTGGGCCGCTAAGCCAGTGTGAATGCGCTCCAGGAATGCATTGGACTGTTGCATTTGGGCTGCCAGCCCCTGGATGGCATTCATAATGGTTAACTGCCCATCAGAGATGGATCGCAGGAGGTCAATAGCCTCCTCAATCAGGGCAACAGGGCTCATTGGGGCAGGGCCTGAGGTGCCTGGGGTGAAGGAGATGCCCACCCTCCTGGGTGAGCGGGCACGGGAAACTCACTGAGGGGCTGCTGGGAGGGAGGTGCTAGTATGGGGGGTGGAGGCTGTACCTGTAGCTGGGGTGGACACAGAGGTGTCCGCCACCACCAGGGAGCTTCCATCGGAGGAGTTCTCTGTGTCCGAACTGTCCCCTCCAGTCTCTGCCATGGTGTTCCCCTCGCCCTCCGTCCCACTGGTGCCCTCACTGTCGGCGGATTCGGCCTCCTGGGTCCTGTGGGATGCAGTTCCCTCCATCGCCAGTGCCTCTGCTCCTCCGCCAGATGATGCTAATGCACATAAGGACAGGGTGACAAAACAAAAAGGGGGGGAAGAGACAAAGGATACACTTGGTCAATGGAGGCACCAACACCACCATTGGCCTGACATGAAGGACAGGGGAGGGGTAGGGAAGAGGTCAACGGTGGAGAGGAAAAGCTTCTTTGGGACATTTGGGTGGGGTGAGGGAAATGGTTTGGGAGTGGAGGGAGAGGGAGTGGTTGTAGGAGGTGTCAGTCTGCTGTGTTTGGGTGCAGGTGCATGGGCTGGATGGTGTTGTGACGTAGATGGCTGTTTGGTGTCTGAGTGCTTGCGTTTGTGTACTTTGGGAGGAGGGGCACAGACACAGTGGGAGAGCACAAGGGACATGTGTATGGATGTTGGGGTCTTGACTGCCAGTGAGGGGTGTGTACTGATAGGTCTGCTGGTAATGGGGGTAGTGGATGAGGATGTAGTGCATGCAGGTGTGAGTGGAGACGCAACTGGGAGGGAGGTGGAGGGCGAGGAGGAGGGGGACACAGTGGAGGCAGTGGATGTTGGTATGTCTGCATCTGGATGGTGTTTGTGTGAGTGGCTGTGGGATGAAGTGTGGTGCTTGTGTTTGCCATGTCCACTCTTGTGTGTTGTCCTGGGTGCCTGCTTGTCTGCCTGTGTGCTTGGGATAGGATGGGGTTAAGGGAAATGGGATTGGGTGGAGGAAGTTGGAGGGGGAGAGTGGAAACAGGGACAATGGCTGCTATCAGAGAGGAGGCCAGAGCCTGGATTGATCTCTGTTGGGCCGCAAAGCCAGTGTGAATGCCCTCCAGGAATGCATTGGACTGTTGCATTTGGGCTGCCAGCCCCTGGATGGCATTCATAATGGTTGACTGCCCAACAGGGATGGATCGCAGGAGGTCAATAGCCTCCTCACTCAGGGCAGCAGGGCTCATTGAGCAGGGCTTGAGGTGCCTGGGGCGAAGGAGATGCCCCCCCTCCTGGGTGAGCGGGCACGGGAAACTCGCTGAGGGGCTGCTGGGAGGGAGATGCTAGTATGGGGGGGTGGCTGTACCTGTAGCTGGGGTGGACACAGAGGTGTCCGCCACCACCAGGGAGCTTCCATCAGAGGAGTTATCCGTGTCAGAACTGTCCCCTCCAGTCTCTGCCATGGTGCTCCCCTCGCCCCCGTCCCACTGGTGCCCTCACTGTCGGTGGATTCGGCCTCCTGGGTCCTGTGGGATGCAGTTCCCTCCATCGCCAGTGCCTCTGCTCCTCCGCCAGATGAGGCTAATGCACATAAGGACAGGGTGACAAAACAAAAAAGGGGGGAATAGACAAAGGATACACTTGGTCAATGGAGGCACCAACACCACCATTGGCATACACAACATACTCACACACAGGGAACAGCCCTACGCACTAGGCAATGCACTACCAGTTGCAATGCTAGTCACCAGCCAATGGGTAGGGACACATACCGCCAACTGCAGCATACATGAGACCCACAGACCCCTGCCCAGTAGTGGATGCCTACTAGCTTGGTTGGAGGACTTTCACATCAGAACCCTGCCCAACATGGGACCTACTCTGCAATGTCAGGCCTGGGCTAGGGGCACCCACAGGCCCACATCCCCCACCCAGATACCACCACACCAGGCGTAGGTAGTAATGAAGGGTACTGTACTCACCCCCTTGTTGCTGCTGTGATGCCCCCAGGAGTCCATCTAGCTCTGGATAGGCCACTGCCAGTATGCAGGCCATCATGGGGGGTCAGGGTCCGACGGGCACCACTTCCTTGTTGGGAGGCCATCCCCAGCTGGGCTTCTGCCGTCTTCCGTGCACAGTCCCACTGTTTCCGACTGCTGTAGACCCCCAGGATCTGCACATCCTTGGCGATGGCACGCCATATACCCTTCTTTTGATGGGCGCTGAACTGCAGAGGAATACACACAGGGAAAGGTATTAGTCCGACCGTCCTGCCTGTTACACTTATGGCCCACCATACCCCTTCCCATCCCCATTAGCACACACATGGCCCAGCATACATGATGCACGCTGCCCAGGGCCCATCCACCAACCCCCCCCACATGAGGCCTTCACACACAGCACACCATACGCTCATGCCCCATGCATCGTACTCACAGTGTACTCACCTGTTGGTCCGGAGGCCCATACAGCAGTCGGTACTGGGGTAGGACCCCATCCACCAGTCACTCCAACTTCGCCGAGGTGAAGGCAGGGGCCCTTTTCCCAATCACATGAGCCATGGTGGTTTCCAGACACAGGTCACAACAGCACATGCAATGTAGGTCCTCTCCTGTTGAAGTTCAAGTAGTGAGTTAACAGATAGAAGAGGGCGGTGACATCTGCGGCGGTGCGTACCGTCACTGCCGGGATACATCACCATTGGCCAGTGTACCCCATAGGGCCCAATGTTAACCAATGAGGAGTTGCACAGCGGTTCTCGACCACCTCCTGCAATGGCGCAGAACATAAGCGGAATCACCTCATTTACCGCCTGTTCCTCTATACTGGACAGGCGGATGCCATTTCGGGGGGGTGGCAGGCCATCGATCCTAACTGCGTCACAGTACACAATTTCACATTCTGGACATATGCCACCACAATATTGTATCAATCACAACATGAATTGAACTGTAGTGGTTACAATGTACAGTTAATGACCAGCTGCTCACTCTTTTGCCCCATAGATTGCAACCGCTGTGGATGAATAGGAGATGGAGACATCCCCCTGTGTACAGACCCCTGGTGGACTTGGCAACAATGGAGGACAGTCACATTATCCTCACCTATAGATTGGACAGGGCCACAAGAGCTGTGTGTCCAATTGGAGCCCGACCTAATATCTGCTATCCGTCACCCGACTGGGATCCCCCATCTTGTGCAAGTCCTAACTGTGCTCCATTTCTTGGCAACTGGTTCTTTCCAAGTGACAGTGGGCTTGGCAGCAGGAATGTCTCAGCCAATGTTCTCAATAATGCTGACCAGAGTGTTGTCTGCCCTGATAAAACACATGTGCAGCTAAATTGTTTTTCCCCAGGTGGAGGATTTGGCCACAGTGAAGGCTGACTTCTATGCAATGGGACATATCCCCAACATCATAGGTGCGATTGGTGGTACACATTGCATTTGTCCCCTCCCGACAAAATGAACAGGTCTTCAGAAACCGTAAAAGTTATCAGTCAGTGAATGTGCAGATGGTGTGTTTGGCAGACCAGTACATCTCCCATGTCAATGCTAAGTATCCAGGCTCGGTGCATGATGCTTTTATCCTGAGGAATAGCAGCATTCCAAATGTGTTGGCCCAACTCCAGAGGCTGATAGGTGAGCCCTGGTTCTCACCCAGTGGATGTTGGTGTTTGGGTATGTTGTGGACCATAAGGGTTAGTGTGTGGCTAACAGTTCTCCCTCGATATTTGCAGGTGACTCTGGTTACCCCAACCTCTCATGGCTACTGACCCCTGTGAGGAATCCCAGGACAAGGTTAGAGGAACGTTACAATGAGGCACATGGGCAAACAAGAAGGATAATAGAATAGACATTCGGCCTCCTGAAGGCTAGGTTTTGTTGCCTCCTTCTAACTGGTGGATCCCTGTGCTACTCACCCAAGAAGGTCTGCCCGATCATCGTGGCATGCTGTATGTTGCAGAACCTTGATTTGCGACACCATGTGCCTTTTCTGCAGGAGGAGAAGGCTGGAGATGGCCGTGTGGCAGCAGGGGACTCTGTGGACAGTGAAGATGAGGAGGCAGAGGATGAGGATGAGGACAACAGAAGTGCAGTCATTTGTCAATACTTCCAATGACACACCAGTGTTATTTCACATTTCATTGACAATTTGATGTGTGACATTGTCACTGACAGGCTGTGAATTCCTACTTCTATGCCCACTCACTGTACCCTTTGCCATCTCTTTTTGCACATGTTGGTGCCCCACTATTGCTCCTGGTTTGTTCAGTGCAGCCAACTACAGGCCTTTCCTATGTAAACATTACTGTGCAGTTGAACTATAATGTTTGAACCTTGTTAAACAACTACATTTTAAAATCATTTGACATACTCCATACTTGTATTTTTTCAAAGGGTGTTTATTGCAGTGCTCTGAAGAAGAGGGGGTAGTACAATGGGCTGGGGTGATGATGGAGGACAGTACAGGTTACAGGCCAGTCTATTTGTAGCACAGGTGCAGTGTCCAAGGGGGCATAGGAAAGGGAGCAATGCCAGTCTTATTTCCTGACGGGGGTCTTGGCAATAGTCTCTGGCTTCTGCTTGGATCGCAGGGATCATTTGTGGGGTGGTTCTCCTTCTGCAGTGGGAGGGGTGCTGGTGGACTGTTGGTCCTGTGGCGGGCAGCAGAGGTGGAGGGCTGTTCAGTAGTCCGGCTAGGGTCATGGGCCCACTGTTGTGCCACTGTCTCCCTCATACTTTTGGCCATGTCTGCCAGCACCCCTGCAATGAAGACCATGGTGGTGTTAATGGCCTTCAAGTCCTCCCTGATCCCCAGGGACTGTCAATCCTGCAGCCGCATGTTCTCCTGCATCTTGTCCAGGATCTGGCCCAGTGTATCCTGGGAATCTTGGTATGCTCCCAGGATTGTGGTGAGTGCCTCCTGGAGGGTTGGTTCCCTGGGCTTGTTCTCCCCCTGTTGCACAACAGTCCTCCCAGCTTCCCTGTTGTCCTGTGCCTCTGTCTCCTGAACCATGTGCCCACTGCCACTGACTCCAGGTCCCTGATTGTCCTGGGTTTGTGGTGTGCCCTGGAGTCCCTGTAGTGGTGGACACACTGCTGATTGACGAGTCCTGGGGACAGAAGTATGGGCCCGCTGGGTGGCTGGTGTTTCCTGAGGGGGGAGACTAAGTGGTGGTGTGAGAGTGTGCATGGGTAACCGACTGTCCGGAGGTCCATGATGGGCCAGGTTGGTCAGATCCAGGCGACCAGAGCTGTTGGGGTGTGTGATGTAAGGTGCGTGGGTGGTATATAGGTGATGGTGGTATGTGGCTCTAGTTGTGTGTGTGCTCTTGTGCTCTTGCTGTCTCTCTCTGCTGGCAATTGTTTTTAGTCAGAAAGGGTTATGGGTAATGTGGGTGTGTGTTTTATAGTGGTGTGGGTGTGTGGGTGTGGTGTGTATATGTGTCAGGTGTGTGTTGTTTGAACTGTCCAATGTGGTTTTGTTTTGCTTGAGTGTGTGTATTTTAGGCTCAGCGGTATGTACCGCCAATGGTTTCCCGCCATTAAATGTCCTCCGTGGTGATTCATGGATCATAATGTTGTGAACGTTGTTCTGTTGGCGTAACGGTGTGGGTTTTGATAGCGTCAGTTTATCACTGACCTTTGGTGTGGCAGATTTGTGTGTGTGGCTGAATAGTGAAGGATTGCTGTGTGTGATTCATAATATGGTTACCAGATATCTGCCGCGGTGCCGGTATGTTGGCGGCAGTCAGCATGGCGGTAAGTGGAATTTACCGCCAATATCATAATAAGGGCCTAAATATGTTAACCTCTGATGATTTAGACCAGCATGCTGCCAAGTGGGCAAACGGGCTGGGTCTAGGTCAGACAGAGCATATGACAGAGCATATTTTTCCAGAATCTTTTCAAGCTGCTAACTCAGTTGTGGTATCAGCTAATCTGCAAGCATTTTTAAACATTATTTAGCCTCTATTATGCGCTGCTTAAAATGGCAAAATGGGGCGGCTCTGTGGGTACTACCTGCCCATGGTGTAACTCACATGAGGCTGAATTAGTCCATATGTTTAGTAAGTGTCCCTCTTTAGTCACTCTCTGGAGGGAGGTCTCTAACTTCATCGGTGTTTGAGTGGGGGAAAGAGTGTTTTTTACAAATCTGCTTATTCTCCTAGGGGATGCAAGTAGGTGGGGTGCCTAGCCAAGCTCAAAGATTTATCTTTGTTTCTCTGGCTATAGCTCAACTTTGTATCGCTTCTTGTTGGCTAAACAAGACACCACTGACAACAGTGGCTTGCGCACCTTTTGGTGGATTTTAACCTGAAATGGCTCTGTATGCTAAAAGAGGGACTACGTCTAGCCGAAGGCATAGGGGCACCATTAATAGACTGGCAAAGCCAGCAGATCCGGTGTAATTGAGGTTGGAGGGTGAGCATGTGCTCTGGGGGGGCTGTGTTGTAGATCTTGAGGGTAATATACTCTCACACGTCAGAATAAACCGGAATGGAGATTATTGGCCTATTTGGCACTTCTCTGGTAATTTGACTGTCTCTCATCCTTTTCCATCAGGGACCAACTCACTCTCCCTTTTGAAGTGTTGATGTATTTGGTTCTGTACCGGGAATCGCTATGGTATTTCTATTCTTTAGAATAGAATAGGGAAGGGGTAAAAACAAAGAAAATGTTTACAGATTGTCACTATGGGATGAACTTCAGCAAAGCATGCATTTCAAGTCTGGGGCTGTTACTGTAGTTTTCCTTGAATGGGAAACTTGTTTTATAAAATAGTCTGTAAAGGCATGTGATTAATGGTGGAACATGAATTAATAAAAAAAAGATATTCACTGAAAAAACACAAACGTTACGTAGTTAGGCTCACATTTTCCTCATACAAAACCAGTGAAATTCAGCAGTTATAGTTACTTGAGCTAACTATAACTTACCCCCCTGCAATGCACTGCTTATGACCTCACATATTACATCATGCAGGACATGGTCAGTGTTGTCACTGTGACCACACTGATGACATCTCAAATAACATCACTGATGTCATCACTGATTGCATCATCTACAGAAGCACTCACACACCCAGAGCTTAATCTTGATGATGAATTGTCAGTCCATATGGGTTAAAAAGAAATAACAGACTGCTGTGGGGAAGGCATACTGGGCCAGATGGATTAAGCTCCAAGTTTGCATTTCTTAAATAGCAAATTTTAAGAAATCGCTATTTAAGAAATGCAAAATGGGATGTCTGAAAATTGGGAGTTGGTAATAGCGATTTCTTAAAATTTGCAATCGCTATTACCGAATCGCAATTAGAGAATGGGACCCCATTCATCCCTATGGGCCTGTGGGCCCATAGGTGTGAATGGTTTTGCATTACCTAATTTGTGAATTCCAGTTAGGAATTCACAAATTAGGTAATGCAAACCCCAGAGTGCTGGGGGATTAAGGCCCCCTTTGATGCTCCCCCAAAAAATATTTGCTGACACGTTAAGCTCACACATGCCCTAGGGGCATGTGTGCACTACGTCATTTTTAAAAATGCATTTATAATGCATTTTTAAAAGGTACACATGCTTACCACCAAATTGGATTTGGTGATAATTGCATTTCCTAAATGCCCACTTCTCATTTAGGAAATGCTTGATACATGTGCTTTGTAAATCGCAAATAGGAATTCCCTATTTGCGATTTCTTATTTAGAGAATCGCAATTTGCGATTCTCTAAATGGGGTCGTCATTTTAAGGAATCACTATTTTTGAGATTCCTTAAAATTGCACAGCGAATGCCTTTCATACATCTTGAAAGGCATTTTTGCATTTGCAAACTGCCAAATTTTGCAATTCGCACCATTTGCGAATGCACAATTGCTTGATTCATCTGGCCCACTGTGTCTTTTCAAGGCCTGCTTTGTGTTTCTTCTATGTCTATGTATGCAAATGCAATGACCTGCAATCTGGATACCTAAGATATGAATAGGACATGTTTTTGCCTTGTCTTTTTGAGAATGTTTTAACAGTTTTTTCTTAGTTGCACAGTTGTTATAAATACCTACTCACAGAGGGTGGATCATTACACGAGTATGTGACTGCTACCGCCGTAAGATATGGACAGTTTACTGGCCATGGTTTCGATGTAGCAGACATTTTATTACTACTTTTGTGGTCACAGTAATCATCTATACGTGACAGAGTTTTTTATTTTTTTATTTGAAGCTTTACTAGATTAATTGTAAAGTGGTGCACTGAAAGCCTATGTTATTGTGCATTCACTGAAGAAAAGAGATTTGATGTGATGTGGTATAGCCCTAAAACTTTAAATACAATCAGTTGATTTCATGTGTTTCTTTATCATGTTAATTAATAGTTTTCACCAAAAAGGTGATGAATTTCTTAAAAGAAACATTTTTAATTTGACGTGCAAATGTTGAAAATGCAGTTCTGTATTATAGTTAATGGAATGTATTAACAGGATTGTTTCATTTTACATCTACTGTAACATGACCACTGACAAGGCTTATTATGATGAATTCATAATTTTGAATGTTAAATGTTCCTTGCTTGATATGGATGACTGTGCCATTTTAAATTGCTTTAGTTTGCCTAAGTGAGGCCTGCAAGGCCCTGTTTCATAAACATGTAGTACATTTTTTTGTCAGTCTTGGTATTGTGACTTTTCTTTCAGACTTCGTTCCCATGAAATACTAGCTTGGAGATAGATGTCCTATTGTTTTACGCATAGTGAGGCTGAGAAAGTCCCCCTGAGCCCAGTACATTAAGGAACTTTGGAAATGGACTACATACAATTGTTTCAACCCGTATAGATGAACTAAGAAGAATGGTCAACTTATAGTAATTCTGTATCTTTATACTGTTATGGGAATCTTTTACATAAATATGAGCCTGAATCTTTAATAAAACCCACACTTTTAATTCAGACTGGAGTTTTCCTTGTATGGGCACATGGGTCATACTGTCATTTTGAAAGTGCTGCTTGAGATTTGGGGCCAGATGTATCAAGATTTTGCTTTGCGAGTCTCAAATAGCGAATTTTAAGAAATCACTATTTCCGGCACGCAAAATGTGATGTATCAAAATTGCGAGTCGGAAATAGCGATTTCTTAAAAATCGCTAATGCAATTTGCGAGGTCCAAATACCGAATCGCAAATAAAATTGCGATTCGGTATTTGAAAATCGCAAATTGCAAAAACGTCTACCCGGCACAGCCTGATGTCATCACAAGCAGGAAGCGAGTCAGCCCATGCTGTTTCCAGGTACCACACCCACAGGAGCAGTCAGAGAGTCACAGACCAGCCCCAGGGAGGCCATTGTGGGAGCAAGCCAGGACCTAACACCAACATGGCCAATGCTGGCAATGGGATGGAGAAGGGAGACAGGAAGAGGAAGCTGAAATTCAGTGAGCAAGAATTGGAGGTGCTCACTGAGGAGGTGGTCAGGAGCCATGACCGGCTCTTTGGGAAGAGCTCACTCCAGCTACTAGAGAGTGACAAGCTGAAACTTTGGGCTGACATCCAGACCAAAATCTGCGCAGTGGGGTTTGCGCAGCGCTCAGTGGAAGAGATACGCAAGAGGTGGTACGACCTGCGTTCCTGTGCCAAGGAGAGGGTGGCCAGCAGGCTAAAGGAGGCAAGGAGCAGCGGAGGCGGACCATCCACCCAGACACCCTCCACCCCATGGAAGACCTGGTGGAGTCCACACTGCTTCCAGAAGCTGTCAGTGGGGTCACTGACATTGACACTTCCGGCACACCCAGCACCAGCAAAGGTAAGTCCAATAATGATGTGTATCCCCATATGTGCATGTACAAATGCCCCTTAGGAAATAGCAAGTAGTGCAAAGCATTGTGATAAGTAGTCCATTCCACATCTTACAAGTGGCACAACAATTCCTTATGGGAGTGGTAGTCCACAACCCCGAGCTGAAAATAGCACATAAATAGCAATTAAGTATACAGACACACAGAGGAACAACACACACAACTCACAGTGATACGATGTAAGTGTACATTTATTACCATTGTGCAACATTTGGTGATACATTCATAAATGATATGCTGCACATTGTCATTGCAGATGTCTCAGGCCCAGCAGCAGCAGAATTTGCCAATGTGGGGGATGCAGAAACACAGCCACTGTCCGACTCAAATACCGGTGAGTCATTGTGTATAGCACTAATCAGATGCAGGGCAAGGGTGTTACCTCTCCACGAGTTGAACCTGGACTCCGATGAAATGCCGGATGAAGGCCACACACCACCCCCAGAAGCTAGATCCACAGGAAGGCAGCAGTCCCTGCCCCAGCATCATTCAACTCCCCGCAGGAGGCCTCACGATGCAGGCACACAGCACACAGATGAAGGCGAGGGCCCATCAATCTTTGGCAGCCTTGAAGCGTCCATGCTCAAAGTGCAGCGCCTGCAATGCAAACAGATGAGGTCAATGCACAGGCAGTTGCAGTCACACAATGACAATGTGGGAGGACTGCACAAGCAGTTGGAGTCTCTGAATGCAAACATCTACAAGCTGTATGAGGGACAGCAAACAGCAGCAGATAACACGAAGGAGCTGACAAATGCCATTAAGGAACTCTGTACTGAGATCAGGCATGAGCCTGTGAACCACCGCAGACGCCAACCGCAATTCATGGGAATGTTCAATGGCTTCTGCAGATCTGTAAATCGGGTCGCTACTTCAACTGCCCTGATATCATGGCATGCTGTGGCCGCACAGGTGGAGGCAGCACATAGCAGTTGGGACGTTGCACAGGGATTGGTGCAAATAACCAACGTTCTGGATGCTATGCAGACAGCACGCAGTGCTACATCCAGCGAACTGGGTGTTGGGGATACTGAGGAGTCCTCTAGCCTCAGCAGTCTTGCAGTCCCCGTGATGGATCCTAGGCGTCGCAGTGCCAGGCACAGTACTGCCTGTGAGCCTGATACAAGAGGTGCCAGCGAGGCCACTGTGCACTCAAGTGGAATGCGTGGACGTAAGAAGTGACATTGAGGGCTACAGGGGACTACCTTCACATGTAGCAATACACTAAAGAGAGGGCTACAGGGGACTACATTCACGTGTAGCAATACAGTAAATCTATAATGATAATAGTGTGACACTGTTAATGGCTCATGTCTGCTTATTGTGCATAGCTTTGTCCTAGTGACACATATGTTACCTGAAGTCAAGGTAATAAAGGTGCTAACTACAGGAATACATGTCAGTGAGGTGGTGTTGTCATTACTTACATCTGAAATGGTTGTGTATGATGTCAGTATGCCTTTGCCTGCCCTCTGCTGCACTGGTCCTGTCTGCTGTCTGTAGGGTGGTATAGGATCATCATCCTCATCTGAGTCTGGCTCCGATATTTCCACAGGTATGCCCCTGGTGGTAGCTATATTGTGCAAGATCGCACATGTGGCCACTATTCTACAGGTCATGTCCGGACTGTACTGTAGTGCCCCTCCACGTTTGTGGATGCATCGGAAGTGACTCTTCAGCAGGCCAAAGGTGCGCTCCACCACATTGCGGGTTGCCCTGTGTGCTGAATTGTATCTCTGCTCTGCTGGTGTTGCAGGATTTAGGTAGGGCGTCATCATGTAGGTGCGCACTGCATAGGCACTGTTGTCATGACCACACAAACTTGCCAAGTCAAATCAAAGAAGTGCATGAGAAAAGCAAAGAGATATCCTCAGTGGAGACAGCAAAGCCCAAACTGGAAGAAGGTTTGCAGAGTAATCTTGCGCTTATTTCAAAGGAAGAATCACAGAAAAGAAGATCCAAGATGGCTGCTGTGAGTCCTGAAGGTTAGTTACAGTTCTAGTCTTGCAATCGGTTGGTTGCTAGGTTACGAGCTCTCCAGCTGGAAGCCTTGCACTTCAACTGAGGTCTGACAGGAATCAGCTGTGTGGAGAGAGAGCGTGCTTCAGAACAGAAACTCCTGTGAGGTAAAATTACATTTGAAGATTATATTACAGAAAACGGATAAATATTGTCAAGGTTTATTCGAAGAGTTTGATAGTAGACTGTTCCCGTGGAAGTCGTCAAGGCTACAGAGTTAATGTATGAATTAACCTTATGTTTACAAGGTTCTTGTTTAAGATATTAAAGTCAAAGAAAAAACGAACTTTAAAAGAGCAAGTATCTACAAATGTCAAGGTTATAAACAAAGGCCAAGTTTAAAGGAGAAACGAACTGTTAACAAATAAGCATTTACAAATTCAATGGTAATAAACCAAAATAGAGTTTAAAAGAGAAACAAACTTAAATAAACAAGCATTTACAACTACAAGTTATCGACAGATGTCGAAGTAAGGAAGGAGAAACTAACTGTAATAAACAAGCATTTACAAATACAAGTTATCAACAAATGTCGACGTAAGAAAGGAGAAACGAACTTTAATAAACAAGCATTTACAAATACAAGTATTGATAGAAGTCACAATAAGACAGGAGAAATTAAATAACATCAGCTGATTTGAAGAACGCATTATCACCAACTATATATATATATATATATATAGCAACATAAAACCAATCTCTAACAAAGGTTGAGAAGTTCTTCCAGAATCAGTAATAAGCATTTTTTTAAGAAGAGCTATCATTTATAGAGAGAAGCAAGGCTACAGAGAACTCAGGGTGAGTGAAGAAATAATAGAATTAAAGAGAATTAAGTGTTGAGAGTAGAAAGTGAAAAACTGATGTTGTATGTCCCTAGTAATTGCGACTGTGACTCTTGCAGGTGCTGTATCCAATCTTAGATGTGAAGAGGCAGACTGAGGGGGTCATTCCTAGATTGACGGGCGGCGGTCGCCGCCCGCCAAGCGGGAACCGCCAGAAGACCGTACTGCGGTCAAAAGACCGCGGCGGTCATTCTGAGTTTCCCGCTGGGCTGGCGGGCGACCGCCAGAAGGCCGCCCGCCCGCCCAGCGGGAAACCCCCTTTCACGAGGATGCCGGCTCCGAATGGAGCCTGCGGAGTGGAAGGGGTGCGACGGGTGCAGTGGCACCCGTCGCGATTTTCAGTGTCTGCATAGCAGACACTGAAAATCTCAATGGGGCCCTGTTAGGGGGCCCCTGCACTGCCCATGCCACTGGCATGGGCAGTGCAGGGGCCCCCAGGGGCCCCACGACACCCGTTACCGCCAACCTGTTCCTGGCGGTGAAAACCGCCAGGAACAGGATGGCGGTAAGGGGGTCGGAATCCCCATGGCGGCACTGCAAGCAGCGCCGCCGTGGAGGATTCCCTGGGGCAGCAGGAAACTGGCGGGACACCGCCGGTTTCCTGTTTCTGACCGCAGCTTTACCGCCGCGGTCAGAATGCCCCCGGAAGCACCGCCAGCCTGTTGGCGGTGCTTCCTCCGTCACCTACCCTGGCGGTCATAGACCGCCAGGGTGGGAATGACCCCCCTAGTACTGGCGTTCATCATCTCTGTGGCAGTCTCTCTACCATCCCATTCCCCTTTCCCCCTCCGGGGTACTCAGCACGAAGGATTAATATTCGTTGTGAGTAGCTCGGGTCGGGACTGAGGAGTTATCTTCTGCTTCTGAGGAAATCAAATTGAAGTATCCTGACAACTGTCTCCTGGAAGGAACAGAGGGTATAGTGAGTAGCTGTGCCATCTGACGTCACACTGCCATCAATGCAACATTGTAAAGTTGCAAATTACCTAGTAGATATCCTTCACCAAATTCCCCAGCTAGAAGTCTTGTGTGAATCCCACTGTGGCGAAAGATGTACGAATCATGTGTGCTCCCTGGGTACCTGGCCACGAGATCAGTTTTGATGTAGGAGGCATTGCAAATCGCATGTATGTTCATTGAATGTTGTTTTTTACGGTTGCAGTACACATACTCTGTGGCCGATGGTGGACAGATTGCAACATGTGTCCCATCTATGGCACCTAGGACATGGGGGAACTGTGCTATTTGGTAGAAATCGATTTTTGACTGCTGTATTTCCTGTCGGGTGTGGGGAATCTGATGTACTGGTGTATCCTGCTCAGCATGGCATTGAGAAATGCATAGAAAAATCTAGAGAGGGCACTCTGTGATGCCCCTCCAGCTGCTGCTATGACCCCTTGATAGCTCCCTGAGGCTAGTAGGTGCAGGGAGCATAATACCTGCACATGGGTGGGGATGCTATTGGTCCTGTGTGTTGTGCGCTGCAGTATGGGTTGTAGCTCAGCTATCAGGTCAAGTATCATGGCTGAGCTCAACCTGTACTTCTCATAAATCTCCTCCTCAGTCTGGTCAAAAAGGGTTATGCGCACTCTGAAAATGTGCTCCTGTCTCCTCCTCCCTCTCTTCAAACCTGTCAAGATCCTCATTCTCCTCGCCGTGACGTAGAGTGCAGCCATTGTGGAAAAGAGGCTGAGGCATTCTGGACCTCTTCTATAGGTTGCACCTGGTTACCACCTGTTTTCAATTTGTGGTAAATTGCATGTGCAAAAGGCCATTCTGCGAATATTCGCAATTTGCGAATTTTTGATGCATCGCATAGCGACATGGTTTTGCATGTCACAATCTGCAACATGAAATAGCGAATCTCTATTTGTGAGTCGCTAATCGAGCTTGCAATTTGCGATATGCAAAAAGCAATTCGGTTTTTAATTTCGCAAATTGCGATACGCAGATTGCGATACGGAAAACCATGTTGCTTCGCTAAAAATCGCTATTTTTTGCGATTCCTTGTTTTTGGACTGTGAATGTCTTTCATACATCGCAAAACATGTTTCTGCATTCGCAAACAGCGGATTTTTGCGATTCGCACCGTTTGCGAATTCTAAAATGTTTGATACATCTGGCCCCTGATGACTAATTTCTCCACCACTTCAGGCTGGGTAAGAAGATTTATTGACCTTGTTTAAAGCATAACTGAGAAATGCTTAACTAGATCTTGGTAGCAGAGCATGGTTTCTCACACGAGGGGGAGCAATAGTTAGGTACAGTGTTGGAGATTCCTAATTTATGTCCTGCAAATTGTCCATCCAGAACATATTTTTCCCATGGCTCATTCTGAAGATTGATGGAGTTCCAGCATCGTTCCTTTGCCGCAGATATGTGAGTATTTTTTAGGGTTTGTGCTTGCGTTGCTTGGGCTTAAGATTGCACTGAAGTGTGATGTTGTGAAGTGTTTTGCAGAGTTTTTGAAGTTGTGTGATTTTGGTGCTTTCTACTAAGAAGTTTCAGTTGTTGTTGAACGGGTCCCCTGTGGCCTAAGATCCCAGGATAATGCACATGTGTAGAAGACACTTGGTCAGTTTACCATCTGGAGTGTAAGGTGCTTGTTGTGAGACGTCATTGACAATGCTAATAGTGTTCCTTGTGTGAATGAAGGTGATTGGTATTAAGTGAATGCTCAGTGCACATGGAGGATCTGTATCAACCAGAGTGAGATTTGCTGGTCGAGTCTCACCCGTGTGTAAGACCATGGTGGTCATTACAACCCTGGCGGACGGTGTTAAAGCGGCGGTAAGACGGCCAAAAGGGCGGCGGTGAAAAAATTGCAATTACGACCGTGGCGGAAACAGCCAACAAAGACAGCCACTTTAACACTCCGACCGCCACGGCGGTACAAACAAACAGCGCGGCGGTCACCGCCAACAGACATGTGAGAGACAATGTACCGCCCACACTATTATGACAGGCCAATCTGCCACCTTTTCCTGGGCGGATTCACCGCGGATAAAAACACGGCGGACACAGGAATTCCGAATGGAAAACGCTCACCTCTATACACCCCACGAGGAACGAGGACACCATGGAACTGGAACTCCAAATTCTACCTGCGATAGTCTTCCTGCTCCTCTACCAGGAGCACGAACGCCGGCGGCGAAGACCACTGTCAGTACTGCACCTACGACACAGGGAAGGGGGGGAAACAGGGACACACACACGCAACACCCCCACCCCACCCTCACCCACTACAACATACACACTAATACATGTTGATACATTACAGTTACACCCCCCCCCAAACCCCCTGGAAGAATGCAAAGACAAAAGGAAATGAGTGTAACCATTGTAATATATTAAAATCCAGTACTCAAAAATATATAAACACTATAAACAAATATATACACCAATAATACAAGTCCAGGTATCGCCCCATTCATAGTCCGTGGACCACTGGGCCCACAATGCATGGGCGAGGCCCACACTCGATCAAAACAGAGAGAATACTGCAGGGGCATCAGATAGAAATACAACAGGCACCTCAGGGGGAAGGGAAGGGGGGGCACCTCAGCCTGATGAGTGCACGACGCCAGATCCACGTGGGGGCTCAATGCCCACTGTTCAATCCTAGGGAGTGCAAAGCCACAGTCTCTCAAGTCTCTCCAGTGGGTGGTTTGCCCACTGCATTATCCTGTGGAGTGCAAAGCCACAGTCTCTCAAGTCTCTCCAGTGGGTGGTTTGCCCACTGCATTATCCCGGGGAGTGCAAAGCCACAGTCTCTCAAGTCTCTCCAGTGGGTGGTTTGCCCACTGCATTATCCCGGGGAGTACAAAGCCACAGTCTCTCAAGTCTCTCCAGTGGGTGGTTTGCTCACTGCATTATCCTGGGGAGTGCAAAGCCACAGTCTCTCAAGTCTCTCCAGTGGGTGGTTTGCCCACTGCCATATCCTGGGGAGTGCAAAGCCACAGTCTCTCAAGTGGATAACAGTCTCCACTGGTTCTGGAGAGGGACTGGTGCCCAGAGTGCTTCATCCTGTGAAGGACAGAGGTAGTGGATGACAGTCTCCACTGGTTCTGGAGGGGGACTGGTGCCCAGAGTGCTTCATCCTGTGAAGGACAGAGGTAGTGGATGGATCTCTCCACTGGTTCTGGAGGGGGACTGGTGCCCAGAGTGCTTCATCCTGTGAAGGACAGAGGTAGTGGATGCATGTCTCCACTGGTTCTGGAGGGGAACTGGTGCCCAGAGTGCATCACTCACCCCATGACTGACCCAGTTGCGTCAGTGCCCCTACCGCTCATGGGCTAGCGGTGCTTGAGTTGGCGGTGCCCTGTTCAGCGGTGCTTGATTTGGCAGTGCCATGTCCAGCGGTGCTTGATTTGGCGGTGCCATATCCAGCGGTGCTTGATTTGGCGGTGCCCTGTTCAGCGGTGCTTGATTTGGCAGTGCCCTGTTCAGCAGTGCTTGATTTGGCGGTGCCCGGCCCAGTGGTGCTTGATTTGGCGTGCCCTGTTCAGCGGTGCTTGATTTGGCGGTGCCCTGTTCAGCGGTGCTTGAGTTGGTGGTGCCCTGTTCAGTGGTGCTTGATTTGGCGGTGCCCTGTTCAGTGGTGTTTGTTTTTGCGGTGCCCTGTTCAGCGGTGCTTGAGTTGACAGTCCTTCATGGCCCAGCGGGGCTTGTGCTGTCGGTCCTTCATGGCCCAGCGGGGCTTGTGCTGGCGGTCCTTCATGGCCCAGCGGGGCTTGTGCTTGCGGTCCTTCATGGCCCAGTGGGGCTTGTGCTGGCGGTGGCCTCCTGGGCAGCTGGGCTGGGGCTGGCGGTGGCCTCCTGGGCAGCTGGGCTGGGGCTGGCGGGCCCTCCTGGGCAGCTGGGATGGAGCTGGTGGGGCCCTCCTGGGCAGCTGGGATGTGGCTGGCGGGCCCTCCTGGGCAGCTGGGCTGGGGCTGACGGGGCCCTCCTGGGCAGCTGGGATGGGGCTGGCGGGGCCCTCCTGGGCAGCTGGGATGGGGCTGGCGGTGGCCTCCTGGGCAGCTGGGCTGGGGCTGGCGGGGCCCTCCTGGGCAGCTGGGATGGGGCTGGCGGGACCCTCCTGGGCAGCTGGGATGGGGCTGGCGGGGCCCTCCTGGGCAGCTGCGATGGGGCTGGCGGTGGCCTCCTGGGCAGCGGGGATGATGGCGTTCTTCTCCGCCGTGCTGCTCTTCCCAGACTTGCCGGGTTTCTTGTGGCCCTTCCCCACCTTGGGAGGTGTAACAGCTGACTCCACACTCCCACCGGGACCCCTGGGAATGGCCTTGGTGGCTGGAGTCTTCACCCTCTCCCGCTGGGCACTGGCCAACTTCTGATGCTTCACACGGGGGGACTGGCTGTGCTGTGGCTCCGTGCCACACTGGCTGTCCTGGTGGCCGGTGCACTCCACATACCTGTGACAACAGGCACCACTGGTCCCGTAGATGTTGTGGCTGAGGTGCTACTTCGGGACCTATGAGATGGACGGGGTAGGGGAGGTGTGGGAAAAAGGTCAAGGCTGGACAGGAAAATTCTTTTGGACACACTGGAACGGGTAGGTGGAGGGGGTTTGGGAGTGGAGGAAGAGGTGGTGGTAGTAGGAGGTGTACGTTTGGTGACTTTGGGTGCAGGTGCATGCGCTGGAGGCTGTCGTGAGGTGGATGGCTGTTGGGTGGGTGTGTGCCTGCGTTTGTGTATCTTGGGAGGGGGCGTCACAGACACACTGGGAGAGGACACAGGGGACGTGTGAATGGTAGTGGGGGTGGTGATTGCACGTGAGCGGAGTGTGCTGGTGGGTGTGCTGGTGAGGGACGTAGTGGCTGTAGAGGCAGTGCATGCAGGTGTGAGTGTAGACGAGACTGGGAGGGAGGAGGGAGACGAGGAGGAGGGGGACACAGTGGAGGCAGTGGATGTTGGTGTGTCTGCATATGTGTATTGCTTGCGTGAGTGCCTATGGGATGTGTGGTGCTTATGTTTGCCTGAGCTTCCCTTGTGTGTTGAGGTGTGTGCAGGCTGGTCTGATGGTGTGCTTGGGATAGGCAGAGGTACAGGGGATTGGGTCTGGGTGGAGGAAGTTGGAGGGGGGAGGCTAGAGATGGGGACAATGGCTGCCATCAGTGCTGAGGCCAGAGTTTGAAAAGCTCGGTGAAGGGCCGCATGACCAGAATGAATGCCCTCCAGGAATGCAGTTGTTTGTTGCAACTGCCTTTCTACACCCTGGATGGCATTCAAAATGGTAGACTGCCCAACAGTGAGGGACCTGAGGAGGTCAATGGCCTCCTCACTGAGGGCAGCAGGGGTGACTGGGGCAGGGCCTGAGGTGCCTGGGGCGAAGGTGATGCCCACCCTCCTGGGTGAGCGGGCACGGGGAAAAGGCTGAGGGGCTGCTGGGAGGGCGGTGCTGGTAGGGGGGGTGGCGGCTGTACCTGTAGTAGCGTGGGGCACAGATGTTGCAGCCACCACAAGGGAGCTACAATCAGAGGACGAGTCTGTGTCGCTGGTCTCCGCTCCTGTCCGCGGCGTGGAGCTCCCCTCGCCCTCCGTCCCACGGGTGAATTCCGACTCCGTAGTCTCGCCCTCCAGGGCCATGTGGGATGCAGCTCCCTCGTACTCCGGTGCCACTGCTCCTCCGCCTGATGATGCTAATGCACACAAGAACAGGAAAACCAAAAAAAGGTGGGGGGAGACAGAAGAAAGACATGTTGAGTGCATGGATTACTGCTACCGTTGGCGGACAAGACAGACACAGAAGCTCCCTGCACTACGCCGCGCTCTTGGGCTCCACAGTGCAATTCCTGGGAAATGGCCTACAAGGCTATGGACGACATCTGCACACATAGATGACACAGGGGCATGAATAGCTGTACTTGGCACTCTACAGAGGTGGGGTGGAGTGCCACAGGGCCATGCCTTACGGAGGGGGCTAGCCTACGGAACTCGCCCTGGCCTTGGGTAACCCACAGCCCTCCTCCCCCACCCAGACACCTCCACTGCACGCAAATTCAGCTGAATGAGAGTGTACTCACCCCCTTGTGTCTGCTGTGATGCCCTCAAGCACCCATCCAACTCCGGGTAGGCCACCACCAGGATCCTGAACATCAGGGGGGTCATGGTTCGACGGGCACCCCTCCCACGTTGGGAGGCCATCCCCAGCTGAGCCTCTGCCGTCTTCTTGCTCCAGCGGCGAATGTCCTCCCATCTTTTCTGGCAGTGGGTGCTCCGTCTGTGGGAGACCCCCAGGGTCCGGACGTCCTTGGCGATGGCACGCCAAATATCTTTCTTCTGGTGGGCGCTGACCTACATGAAATGTACAGGGGAAGAAGAGAAGTCATTACCAACTGCACCGTCAAAGTGAGTGGCCCCCATCCCTACCCTTGCCATGTGTCACATGCACTCACAGTCTTACATGCACGCAGCACTCTGCCCCCTTCCTTCTTACATCCAGCCCTCTCCACACAGGCATAGCCCATACAATATGCTCCCTGTGTACTTACCTGTTTGTCTGGAGGACTGTAGAGTAGCGTGTACTGGGGGAGGACCCCATCAACGAGCTTCTCCAACTCTTCCGATGTGAAGGCAGGGGCCCTTTCCCCAGACGCACGAGCCATTGTCTCTTCCAGACTGAGGTCACAGCAGCACTTGCAGTGTAGGTCCTCTCCTGTCGAAGATCAGGTATCGAGTGATTGAAGTGATAGAAAATGGCGGTCACGTCCGCGGCGGTCACATCCGCGGCGGTGCGTACCATCACCGCCGGCGTACATCGTCATTGGCTCCTGGGCCCCATGGGGTCCAATGTTAACCAATGCAGCATTGCGCCGCGGTCTCCGACCGCCTACCGCGACGGTCTACAAAGCCAGCGCAGTTAGCTCACATCCCATTGTCCCACTTTAGAGGTCAGGCAGCCGCCATTTCAGGGGCCCACATGGCCTCATTTTCAACTGCGTCACACATACCTAGGCCTAGTCTCAAAACACATACAGGCCACATTTTGTGTATGATTGTTGTTCTGTGTAAACTGTGGGTACGTACCTCTGAGTTGTTTGACTCTGTGCTCGCTGTTGTCCTTCATAGGCACCGTCCGCTGGGACATGTGAGGAGATAGCGGCATCCTCCGGTGTACCGACCGTTGGTGGACCTGTCGACAATGGAGGAGCGACATTTGATAATCACCTACAGGTTTGACCGTGCCACAATACTGGAATTGTGTACCCAGTTGGAGCCAGACCTGATGTCAGCAATCCGCCATCCCACAGGAATCCCCCGTCAGTGCTCCATTTCCTAGCAAGTGGGTCATTTCAAACAACTGTGGCCATGGCATCAGGGATGTCCCAGCCTATGTTTTCCAACGTATTGTCCAGAGTGTTGTCTGCCCTTCTGAAACAAATGCGGAGATACATCGTTTTCCCTCAGGTGGAGGTTTTGCCTACAGTGAAAGGTGATTTCTATGCACTGGGACATATCCCCAACATCATAGGTGCCATTGATGGGACCCATTTGGCTTTGGTCCCCCCCCCACAGGAGTGAACAGGTGTACAGAAACCGGAAGAGTTATCATTCTATGAATGTACAGATGGTATGTTTGGCAGACCAGTACATCTCCCATGTGAATGCTATGTTCCCTGGCTCAGTGCATGACGCCTACATCCTGCGGAATAGCAGCATTCCTTATGTGATGGGTGCAACTCCAGAGGCACCGTGTGTGGCTATTAGGTGAGCCCTTGGAAGCAAGACAGTGGGAATGGTTGTCTGGGGTTATCCCTACAGGTTAGTGTGTGTCTAACAGTTGTCCCTCGCCATTTGCAGGTGACTCTGGTTACCCCAACCTCTCATGGCTACTGACCCCAGTGAGGAATCCCAGGACCAGGGTAGAGGAACGCTACAATGAGGCCCATGGGCGAACTAGGAGGGTCATCGAGCGGACTTTCGGCCTCCTGAAGGCCAGGT
Organism: Pleurodeles waltl; assembly: GCF_031143425.1. Classification (NCBI taxonomy): domain Eukaryota; kingdom Metazoa; phylum Chordata; class Amphibia; order Caudata; family Salamandridae; genus Pleurodeles; species Pleurodeles waltl. Next base: position 518,206,286 of record NC_090436.1, read on the forward strand.
TCAGGTGCCTCCACATGACAGGTGGATCCCTATTCTACTCACCAAAAAAGGTGTGCCAGATCATCGTGGACTGCTGTATGCTTCACAACTTGGCTTTGCGACGCCAGGTGCCTTTTCTGCAGGAGGATGGTCCAGATGGCGGTGTTGTGGCAGCTGTGGAGCCTGTGGTCAGTGATGAGGATAAAGCAGAGGAAGAAGACATGCAGAACAGGGACTCAGTGATCCAGCAATATTTCCAGTGAAACACAGGTGAGAATACAATCATGCCTACTACATGTACTTTTACACTACTACCTCTATCCTGTCTGTCGTTTTCACCCAGTGTATGGTCACTGAGTTGTCACTTTCCCTTACGGTTTCACAGATATGGGTCCCACTGTGTGTCATCTGCTTAAATTCCTCATGGACTAGAGCTGTGTGACATAGGTATGTTGACATTACTATTTCAAAAATATTTTGTTACTGTAATTGCAAATACACTATTTCGAAATCACAGACAGACTCCAGATCATTTTGTGCTTTAGGTGTGTTTATTTAAATGCAAAATATTGGAGGGGGAAGTTAAATGGTGAGGGGTGATGGAGGAGGAGTGTCCATGGCAGAGTCCAGTCTGTTAGTCTCACAGGTGCATTGCCCATATGGGCATAGGAAGTGGAGCTGGGGCAGTTTAATTATGGACAGGGTGACAAAGTGGGACAGTAGGATGACAATCAGGGTGGTCTCATTTCTTGGCGGGGGTCTTGGCATCGTTCTCTGTCTTGTTCCTGGATCTCAGGGACCGTTTGCAGGGTGGTTCTCCGTCTGCAGGGGGTGGGGTGCTGGTGTGGTGGTCCTGTGGCGGGGCGTCCTGTCCACTAGCGCCGGCGGAGGTGGTGGGCAGTTCATCGTCCATGCTAGTGTCAGGGGCCCCTTGTAGTGCCACAGTGTCCCTCCTGGTGTTGAGTACTTCCTTCAGCACCCCTACAATGGTGCCCAGGGTGGAGCTGATGGTTCTGAGTTCCTCCCTGAATCCCAAATACTGTTCCTCCTGCATGTGCTGGGTCTCCTGAAACTTGGCCAATACCGTTGCCATCGTCTCCTGGGAGTGGTGGTATGCTCCCATGATGGAGGAGAGGGCCTCGTGGAGAGGAGGTTCCCTTGGCCTGTCCGCCCCCTGTCGCACAGCAGCCCTCCCAGTTCCCCTGTGTCCCTGGGCCTCCATCCCCTGGACCGTGTGCCCACTGCCACTGCCCCTAGGTCCCTGTTGTTGTTGGGGTGGTGGGTTAGCCTGGGTTCCCTGTAGTGGTGGACAGACAGCTGATTGACGTTTCCTGGGGACGGAGGTATGGGCCCGCTGGGTGGGTGCTGTGCTTTTGCTTCCAGAGGGGGGAAGGTCTGTGGTGGCCTGTGCCTGTGTGAGGGGAACCGACTGTCCCGAGGTCCCCGATGGTCCGGGCTGGTCATCTAGATCCAGTTGGACAGAGCTGCTGTCATCACTGTGGGCCTCTTCTGTGGGTGGAGTGGACATGTCTGGACCCTCCTGTCCTGGTGACGTTGGGTAGGGGTCCTGCAGGGGTGGAAAGGCATGATTATTGCATTTGTGTGTGCCATGGTGTGCAATGGGTGGGTGACCGTGTACCCCAATGCTGGCATTCCTGTGTGGGAGCTTGTGTGATGATGGTTTAGGGGGCTGTATGGCTATGTGCAGTGTGCATGCTTTAGTGATGGGTGTCCATGCTTTGTTGTTGCATGCAGGGCTTGGTGTTGGGATGGGTGGTTTGTGATATTTGTACATTGGTGAGGAGTTGGTGTGATGGGGTGAGGGTGGGGGTATGTGATAGCATGCAGGTAGGGTGGGGGATGTAATAGTAAAGCTTTGACTTACCAGAGTCCATTCCTCCGCCTACTCCTGCGAGGCCCTCAGGATGCAGAATCGCCAAGACCTGCTCCTTCCATGTTGTTAGTTGTGGGGGAGGAGGTGGGGGTCCGCCGCCAGTCCGCTAAACCGCCAGGTGGTGTCTTGAGACCATGGAACGCACCTTCCCCCGTAGGTCGTTCCACCTTTTCCTGATGTCCTCCCGATTTCTTGGATGTTGTCCCACTGCGTTGACCCTGTCCACTATTCTTTGCCATAGCTCCATCTTCCTTGCAATTGAGGTGTGCTGCACCTGTGATCCGAATAGCTGTGGCTCTACCCGGACAATTTCCTCCACCATGACCCTGAGCTCCTCCTCCGAGAACCTGCGGTGTCTTTGCCGTGCCATGGGGTGGCATAGGTGATGTGTGGGGTGGAGTGTGTGGTGATAAGTGTGGTGATATGTAGTGGTGTGTTGCGTGAGATGCGTGGAAGTTGTGTGGGTGATGGTGTTATGTGCCTGTGGATGATGTTGTTCTTGCTGGTGCTGTCTCTCTCTGGCCTTCTTTCTGTATTTTTTGTCGTGGGGGTTTGTGGGTGATGTGGGTGTGTGTTTTATATTGTAATGGGTGTGTGGGAGTGGTGTGTGTATGTGTATCAGGTGTGTGTATTTCGATTTGTCCAATGTGGCTGTGTTTTGTATGAGTGTGTGTATTTTGAGCGTGGCGGTGTGTACTGCCAATGGAATACTGCGGTTGAAAGACCGCTGCGTGGATTTGTGTGTCGTGATAGTGTGGGCGTATTTCTGTTGGTGTGACGGTGGAGGTTTTGTTTTCGCCAGTTTATCACTGACCTTTGGTGTGGCGGACTTGTGTGGGTGTCTGAATTTTGGCAGTTTCCGAGATGTGGGTCATAATAGCTGTGGCAGAATTCCGCGGCGGTGTGTTGGCTGTCTTCTGCACGGCGGTAAGCGGCTTTTACCGCCAATGTTGTAATGAGGGCCCATGTGTTTTGAAAGCATAGTCAGAAAGTGTAGATCCATATTGCTTTTGAAGTATTTGGTTACCCTATCCTACAGACAGGTTGTTGGTTTTTGCTTGCAATATTTTGCATCAGGTTTGTGTGAAGAATGATTGTGAAAGAAATTGTAAAGGAGGGTGAGCTACTGCAAACAATAAGACTGACATCATCGTGTATCGCACTGGTATAGGTCAGTTGGTCTGAAGCCGCACTGGTAGTCGGTGTACTACGTCACAGAGTGTCATACTGCTATTGGTTGAGAACATTAAAAAGGAGAATTGCGGGTACAGTTACTTTGTGATTCAAACAAAAAGTAAATTATAAATTATTTAACTTTGATTGAAAATTACATTCTTTAAGCATTGAAAAGTCTAATGAGAAGAGATATATTTATCACTGTGAGAGAGAGAATAGAGACCCTGCCTGAAGGTACTCTAGGTCATTATGTTTTGTCGGAAAAAGGCCTTCATGCATGTTTGTGGCTTGAATTCCTCGCTATGGAACATTTAATTTAAGAATCATTGAGAACCTGAGGTGAGTACTTTATGAGATCAAAGCAACACCAACACCTGCACAATTCGAAGAGCTAAATACTTGGGATCATATGGCTCATCAGAAACAGAGATAAGTCCTGGGAGTGGAAACAAGAATGCAATAAGGACCATTGCAGAGGCAAGATGGGATAGTCAGCACAAAGCTTAGAGAGAAGACACAATTGAATGAGCTAGGTTGGATCCAGCCGCTACTAATAAAAAAGGAGAAGGCACTAAATCAAAGAATAAGAAAAAGCCAAATAAAGCAGAACAGACAACAGATACTGAGAAAAAGGCTGTAACTTATGAGAGTGACTCAGATGATAATTTTATAAATCAGCTATTGTTAATCATCCGCCTCCATTTAATTCTGAGCAGATAGGAGTGACAGGTGAAGTAGGGAGAAATGTGACCTTTGATGTGCCTATTGCACCAGCTGAACAGAACCCTATTCAGACAGTGCCAGATACTAATGTGAATTCAGTAGGACAGACTTCCAATACAAAACAACCAGTTCAGAGTTTTACCACAAATCATTCAGCCAGCACAGAATTTTCATTTGAATCAGTCTGTGCAAAAGTTCAGTCCACATCTGCCTGTGTAAACGTTTTGTATGCTCCAGGTACAACTGGTAATTATCCACATACATTAAATGTCCCACATTTTCAGAATCTTCAGAAATTCTTGAATACCCCAATTATTCCAAATTGTTTAGTATCAATGAGTACACAGGGTTTTGTGAGCCCAAGTGGTTCAGAGATGGAGAGAATGAATTATCTTTCGAGACCATTACCCATACACGCATATCAGATGCGCTTCAATGACAAGTCAGACAGGATTTATCCCTGATGCAAGGTTTCTTCTGAGATTCTCACCTTATCCCAGAATATTAGTTGTAGTAGGAGGAGATTACACTTTAGCACTTCAAAAGACGTGTCCATTGTGAATTGCCCAGATCAAGCAATTGCAGGTCCTTCAAGAACAGAAGTATTGCTGAATACTCCAATATGTTTGCGAAGTTTTACTACTCCGCAATTAAATGATTGGTTGAGTAATGTGAGTCGTGCAGGTGCAACACAAAGAATGAATTGCAGTGCAAGAGAAGGAAACATTCCAGAGAGAGACCATTGGATGTATCCAGATTAAAGTTGGAATTGAACAATATGTTATAGGGAACTTCAGACACATCTCAATTAGATATTTACACTGAAGACATACTGCGGTTTGTATGCATCACCAAATGTGCAGGTCAAGATTATGCCAAATTAGCTGAAATAGTCCAGAGGTATGATGTTGATTTGGAGAATTCAAAAACTTTGAAGATAACTTACAGAGTAGACTTTAGTGATATTGAACATGAGACTTCCTGGAATGAGATTGCAGATTAGGGAATGAATTTGTTACATTAAGAAATGGGAAGCTTTAGACACTTGGGAAGGAAGAAGGGCAAAGAAAAGAGATCAGAAGAAAGCAAAACCAGAATTGCTGAAATCAAGCTGAGGGAATTGTGAAAATGCTTTCTATGAGAGGAATTCCAGGTGGAGGAGATGTACATGTACCTTGGAGTAGGAGTGACATTTTGGGGGTCATTCTGACCCTGGCGGCCGGTGACCGCCAGGGTCACCGACCACGGGAGCACCGCCAACAGGCTGGCGGTGCTCCCTCGAGCATTCTGACCGCGGCGGTTCAGCCGCGGTCAGAAACGGAAAGTCAGCGGTCTCCCGCCGACTTTCCGCTGCTCGGGAGAATCCTCCATGGCTGCGGAGCGCGCTCCGCAGCCATGTGGATTCTGACACCCCCTACCGCCATCGTGTTCCTGGCGGATCTCCCGCCAGGAACAGGATGGCGGTAGGGGGTGCCGCAGGGCCCCTGGGGGCCCCTGCAGTGCCCATGCCAATGGCATGCCAATGGCCAATGGCACTGCAGGGGCCCCCGTAAGAGGGCCCCACAAAGTATTTCAGTGTCTGCAAAGCAGACACTGAAATACGCGACGGGTGCAACAGCACCCGTCGCACCTTCCCACTACGCCGGCTCCATTCGGAGCCGGCGTCCTCGTGGGAAGGTAGATTTGCCCTGGGCTGGCGGGCGGCCTTTTGGCGGCCGCCCGCCAGCCCAGGGCAAATCTCAAAATACCCTCCGCGGTCTTGCGACCGTAGAGCGGTATTTTGTCGGGGGTAGACTGGCGGGCGGCCTCCGCCGCCCGCCAGTCTCGGAATCACCCCCTTTGTCCTTTACAAATGATTACCCGAAATTGAGAGTGAAACCAGAGGAGTGGCATAAGCAGACAGAATGATTTGTGAAACATTCAAAGTGCCTGTGGGAATATTTGAATACAGTGTTTGAAATTGTGGTTCCAAGTGGTTTATGGATTGAGTGTAAGGTTGCTGTTGATTGGCCTGACAGTGAACCTCCAAGAGATCCAGTGATAAAAGCGCCATCTGAAGAGGTGATGAAAGTGATTGGCATCATGAAAGACAAGGTGTCCCCTAAGAATATGGATTGGCTGCGAATTGACATGTTAACGCAGGAATCTAGGGAATCAATACATTCCTATTATGAGAGACTGCTGCAGGCTTTCAAGCATCTCAGTGGTACTGAGACCGTAGAGGCTAAAGCTATGTGTCATTTTGTGTTTAGATTTGTTCAGGGATTAAAGCCAGACATAGGTAACATGGTTCAGCAGCATTTGATTTGTTGGCAGAATAAACCGATTGATGAGATCATGCGGTATGCAAGATTCTGTAGTGACATATTGGAATAAAAGCAGAAAAAGTTGAAGGAGAAGCTAATGATGATGCGATTGAAAGCTGTACAGAAAGCTAGTCAGAATCAACAGTTTGCAGGGAATACTGGTGGCATGCAAGAAGTGCAATCACAAGGAGGTAGTAGTTTCCAGTGTGATGTGGTGTTCCTTCAGATCAGAATGGATTCGTCAATGTAGTGACTTTATCACAGGTGTGGCCATTTTGGCCATTGAAGGAGGGAATACCCCTTAATGGTGTGAATAATCAGGTACAGAGCAATGCAATGGTATACATGCAAGACAATAATCAGGTTTAAATGCAGAGAGTTCAAAGACCCTGAATGCAAAATTCAAATGTTGTCCCGGAGACAGCAGATGCAAATTTAACAAGCTCCGATGTCCCATCAACAGATAGATGTTTCCCAACAAAATTTCAATCAGGTTACAAATGTAGATGCAAACCCGTTGAAATCACAGTTTCCTTTAATTGATCTAAGTGATGATGATTTTTCAGATATCTTTCAATTAAGATGCCTCAAAGAGGAAGATGAATGCATGCTGGGTGCTTCCTCAGATGTGAATCAGCAGGGTCCATATGTGGATGGTGATGTGAATGGTCACTATATGTCATTCCTAGCAGACACAGGTGCCACACGCTGTAACTGCTAGAAGAGCAGAAGTACTAAACTTGCCCCTTACAGTAAAAATAATTCAGGTTGTCGCAATTGCAAATAAACAATTTCCAACCCAGTCACATAATCTGTCCCCATAAACATAGGTTCCTTTGAGGGCGAGCATCAATTTGTGATATGTGGCTAAAGTCGGTAAGTTTGCTTGGACTCGACTTCCTATGCAAGTTGAATTTTACCATCAGTTGTGCACCATGTGGTATTGCGATCCACACGAATGATGAAGCAGCATTTACAATTGTGAATCAAACCCAAAGTGTCACATTTTACCCAATATTGACATGTAATGACTTACCTAAATATAAGATACTGTGTCCCCTGAGGTTAGGGACTTTACAGGAAAAGAGAAAGAACACATTAATTGAGTAGAGCCTATCAAGATCAAGAAACCAAATGCTGGGTACCTGAGAATTCCCCAGTATAACATTACGCCTGAATCAATTGCAGGAATTACCCTGACTGAGCCCTTAAAAGAACAGTGAATTCTGAGAGAGATAATGGGAAGTCCATGTAACTCTCCCATTATGGGACTGTGGAAGCCCAGTGGAAAGTACTGCATAGTTCAGAACCTTAGAAAAGTAAATTAAATTGTTGTTTCTTGTTGTCCTGTGGTACTGAATCCAGCAGTGATTTTATTCCAAATTCCATGTGAAGCAGAGTGGTTCATCATGATTGATATGTGCCAAGCATTCTTTTCCACACTGTTTCATGAGGAGAGCCAGTGTCTCTTTGCGTTTTGGTTTCGCAGTCGTGTTTTGGCATGGTGTTGAGTCCCATAAAGGTATACAGAGTCCTTCCATTTTAACCCGATCTTGAAAAAGGAATCTGGAGTCACTTAAAATGCCCTATCATTCAGTCTTAGTTGAATACATTGATGACCTACTAGTGGCGTCAATTACTCAAGAAGCATGCAGGAGAGATACAATTGCCCTGTTGAACCACATAAAGTTTCCCCAACTAAATTGCAGTACTGCAAGAAAGAGGTCTTGTACCCAGGTCACCATATTGAGAAAGGTGCCAGGAAGATGTTGCGAAAAAGAATCTCAGCAATTCTCAAAATAAATCCTCCAAAAACACACAAAGAATTCAGGATGTTTTGGGGAATGGTTGGCTAATGTTGCTAGTGGATTCCAATCTGTACCCTTTTGGACAAGCCTTTACAGAGGCTGGTACACAAAGATGTATCTGATCCACTACCATTAGTTAACAACTGCAGACGTGCATTCACAAAGCTGAGAGAAAACCTCTGGTGTGCCCCTGCTCTGGAAATGCCCGATTAAAATAAATTATTTACTTTGTATTGCAGTGAGAGGAAGGGATGCACCCTCTCTGTTTTGACTGAAATGCATGGAAATGCCAACAGAACTGCGGCATGTTTTTCTGCTACTCTTGATTCTGTGACTTCACCTTTGCCCAGTTGTCTTAAAACTGTTGCTTCTGTCAGTGTCATCATCAAACAGTGCAAGACCATTGTTATGGGCCACCCCTGAATGTTTTTGTACCCCACTATGTGGAAATTTCGTTAACCCAAACCAAGACTCAGAATCTAACAAGTGTGTGTTTAACACACTATGAGCAGATCATACTGGCTGCTCAGAATATTTCACTTAAGTGCTGTAAGACACTGAATTCAGCAAATTTCTTGCTTTTACCTATAAATGATAAAGATGTAAATGATGATTGTACTGATAAAATTGAGCACAGCTGTCTAGATGTCAGTGAACTATGCATCAAGCCAAGACTTGATATTCAAGATATTCTCCTACATGAATCTGACTATGTGATGTTTTTTGATGGCTCCTGTTTAAAAACAATGATAGTACCCAGAGTACTGGCTATGCAGGCTGTACAGTCTCAGATGTAGTTGAAGCCTCCTGGCTTCAAGGATTCTTTTCTGCTCAAGTAGATAAATTAGTTGCTCTTACGAGAGCATGCTGTGTTTCTGAACAGCTGAAGGTGATGATTTTCAGCAATAGTCAATATGGCTTTGGTGTTGTTGATGACTTTGGACAGTTGTGGTCCCAGGGAGGTTTTATGACCTCTTCTGGATAGCTTGTCAGGAATGGAGATAAACACCCTCATTACAACCATGGTGGTCGGTGTTAAAGGGGCGGTAATACCTCCAACAGGGCAGCGGTAACAAAAATAGGATCACGACCACGGCGGAAACCGCCAACACAGACAGCCACTTTAACACTCTGACCGCCACGGCGGTAGCAACAAACACCTCGGCGGTCACCGCCAACAGACAGGCGGAAGACAATGTACCGCCCACCCCATCACAGCCCACCAATCCGCCAGCTTTTCCAACGCCATCAAAAGCATGGTGGAAACAGAACACAGAAGGGAAACCACTCACCTCTCGACACTCAACGAAGAGCCAGAACGCCATGGAGCCCGAGTTACAGGTCCTGCCCATGCTGGTCTACCTCCTCATCTACCAGGAATACCAAAGGCGGCGGCGACGACCACGGTGAGTACTGCACCTAATACACAGGGGGGGGGAAAGAGACTGACACACACACGCAACACGCCACCCTCCCCACCCCCACCCTCACCCTCAAAACCATACACACAAACACATGCAACAACATTACATTTACACCCTATAACCCCCTGGAAGAACGCAAGGACAAAATTAATTGAGTCACATCAGTGATATATTAGAAATAGGCAGATATACGTAACAAATAGAAAAACAGTATTTACAAAAATATACAATATGTACATAAGGCCGTACATTGTCCTTTCCAAATGTCCGGGGGCCACTGGGCCATAAATAATGTGCCAAGCCCACACTTGACTCCTGCCTCAATACGGAGAGAACACTGCAGGGGCATCAGGTCGAAAACACACAGGCACCTCAGGGGGATGGAGAAGGGGGGGCACCTCAGCCGGAAGATGGAAAATGTCACTGCTCCTGGAGGGGGCTCCATGCCCACAGTGATGTCCTGGGGAGTGCAAGGCCACAGACTCTCAAGTGGGTGGTTTGCCCACTGCTTGGTCCTTGGGAGTGCAAAGTCACAGTCTCCCAAGTGGGTGGTCTGCCCACTGCTTGGTCCTAGGGAGTGCAAAGCCACAGTCTCTCAAATGGGTGGTTTGCCCAGTGCTTGGTCATGGGGAGTGCAAAGCCACAGTCTCTCAAGTGGATGGCTTCTCCACTGGTTCTGGAGGGGGCCTTGTGCCCAGTGTGCTTCATCCTGCCAAGGAGGGGGTGAGTGGATACATATCTTCACTGATTCTGGAGGGTGCCTTGTGCCCAGTGTGCTTCATTCTACCAAGGAGGGGTTGAGTGGATGCATATCTCCACTGGTTCTGGAGGGGGCCTTGTGCCCAGTGTGCTTAATCTTGCCAAGGAGGGGGTGAGTGGATGCATATCTCCAGTGGTTGTGGAGGGGGCCTTGTGCCCAGGGTGCTTCATTCTGCCAAGGAGGGGGTGAGTGGATGCATATCTCCACTGGTTCTGGAGGGGGCATTGTGCCCAGTGATGCAGCACTTGGAGTGTGGCAGTTCACATTCCCTCACCTGGGTGTCTGAGGCACGAGATTTGCAGGACCAGGTTGCATGATAGTCCATGGAGGCAGGGCTAGACTCCATCCTGTGGCGCCTAATGCTGCAGACTGGTGGTAGTGCTGGTGCTGGTGGGGGTGCTGCCAGTGGTGGTGGGAGACTCCAGCCCGTCTCCTGCAGCCTCAAACAGGCGCCCACTGGGGCTGCTGCTGATGGTGGTTCAACTGTCAGCGGTGCAGGTGGCGGTACTTGATGCGGTGCTTGCTGCAGTGCGTGTGGCGGGCTGCTGGCGGTGCTGGCCGTGGTGCAGGTGTCGGTGCTGCCAGTGGTGGAGGGAGGCTCCAGCCCTTCTCCTGCAGCCTCGGATGGCTGCTCACTGGGGATGCTGCTGCTGACAGTAGTGGTGCTAGCGGCAGTGCAGGTGGCGGTGCTTGTGGCGGTGCTTGCGGTGGGGCTGCTGACGGTGCAGGTGGCGGGGCTGGCGGTTATGCTGGTGGGCACCAGGCCTTCACCTGCAGCCTCCGACGGCTGAAGTGCCTTGCCTGGGGTTTTCAACCTCTTCTTCACCTTGTCAGATGCTGTTGTGACCTTGGCTCTGGCAGCTGGAGTTTTGGATGAAGCCTTGCTGGGTGGGTCGTGCTCCTTGCCATTGCTGCATGCTGTCCCCTTCTTCACCTTGGCAGGTGGCGGAATGGTTTGGTCCTTTGCAGGGGTTGATGGCACACTGGCTGGCCTGACGGGTGCCCCCTTTGAGCCTCTGTGAGTTGCAGGTACCACAGCGAATGCCGACTTGGTGGCTGAGGTGCTGGCCTGGGTTCTGGACACCCTGGCACGAGGGGAAGGACACGGGAGGGAGGGGTAGGGAAGAGGTCAATGTTTACCAGGAAAATCTTTTTAGACACACTGTGGCGGCAAGAGGGAGAGGGTTTGGGAGTGGAGGAAGAGGGAGTGGTTGTAGGAGGTGTCTGTCTGCTGAGTTTGGGTGAAGGTGCATGTGCTGGATGCTGTTGTGAGGTGGATGGCTGTTGGGTGGGTGGGTGCTTGTGTTTGTGTACATTGGGAGGAGGGGGTCAAAGACACACTGGGAGAGGACACAGGGGACGTGTGCATGTATGTGGGGGTGGTCACTGCCAGTGAGGGGTGAGTAGTGATGGGCATGCTGGTGATGGAGGTAGTGAATGAGGATGTAGTGCATGCAGGTGTGAGTGGAGATGATACTGGGAGGGAGTTGGGAGAGGAGGAGGAAGGGGACACAGTGGAGGCAGTGGATGTTGGTGTGTCGGCATGGGGATGATGTTTGTGTGAGTGCCTGTGGGATGATGTGTGGTGCTTGTGTTTGTCTGAGCCACTTCTGTGTGTCGATTTGGGTGAATGCTGTTCTGAAGGTGTGCTTCGGATAGGCTGGGGTTGAGGGGATTGGGACTGGGCAGAGGAAGTTGGAGGGGGGAGGCTAGAGACAGGGACAATGGCTGCCATCAGTGCGGAGGCCAGAGCATGAAATGCTCTCTGTTGGGCCGCCACGCCAAAGCGAATGCCCTCCAGGTATGCATTTGTTTGTTGCAAATGCCTCTTGACACCCTGGATGGCATTCAGAATGGTTGACTGCCCAACAGTGATGGATCTCAGGAGGTCAACAGCCTCCTCACTGAGGGCAGCAAGGCTGACTGGGGCAGGGCCTGAGATGCCTGGGGTGAAGGAGATGCCCACCCTCCTGGGTGAGCGGGTATGGGAAACATGCTGAGGGGCTGCTGGGAGGGCGGTGCTGGTAGGGGTGGCGGCTGTACCTGTTGTTGGGGTGGGCACAGAAGTGTCTGCCACCGCCAGGGAGCTTCCATCGGAGGAGGAGTCGCTGTCTGTGGTCTCCCCTCCTGTCCCTGTCATGGTGCTCCCCTCTCCCTCCGTCCCACTCGTGCCCTCACCCTCGGTGGATTCGGCCTCCAGGCCCATTTGGGATGCAGCTCCCTCCGTCGCCGGTGCCTCTGCTCCTCTGCTAGATGACGCTAATGCACACAAGTACAGGTTGACAAAACAAAAAGGGGGGAGAGACAGAGGATACACTTGGTCAATGCCAGCAAACACCACTACCGTTGGCGTACACAACACACAGGGAGCAGCCCTATGCACTAGGCCATGCCCAACCATTTACTAAGATAGTCACCAGCATATGAGGTACAATGCCTAACGCCATCAGCTGCACACCTGAAACCCACAGGACCCTGCCCAGTAGTAGATAGCCACTAACACTATTGGGGTAGGAGTGCTTCAGAGCCTGCCCAAAAAGGGACCTACCCTGCCATATTCGCCCTGGCATAGGGGCACCCATAGCCCACATCCCCCACCCAGATACCTCTTAACACGCACAAAGTCAGGATTCAGAATCTGTACTCACCCCTTTGTGGCTGCTGTGATGCCTTCAAGCACCCATCCAACTCCGGATAGGCCACCTCCAGGATGCATAACATCAGGGGGGTCATGGTGCAATGGGCACCCCTTCCTCGTTGAGAGGCCAGCCCCAGCTGGGCCTCCGCCGTCTTCTTTGCCCAGCGGCGCAGGTCCTCCCACCTCTTACGGCAGATGGGTGCTCCGCCTGTCAAAGACCCCCAGGGCCCGCACCTCCTTGGCGATGGTACGCCAAATACACTTTTTCTGGTGGGCACTGACCTGCATTGAAAAGACAGCAGAAAAGGGAATTAGTCAACCGTCCGGACTGTCACACTCATGGCCCACCAGATCCCTCGCATCCCCTGATGCACATCCATTGACCGCATTACATGCATCACTCTGGCGAGGACGCCTCTGCCCCCACACATGTGGTTTACATACACAGCACTCCATACATTCATGGCCCACGCATCATGCTCACAGTGTACTCACCTGTTTGTCTGGAGGACCTTAGAGTAACGTGTACTGGGATAGGACCCGATCCACCAGTTTCTCCAACTCCTCTGCAGTGAAGGCAGGGGCCCTTTCCCCAGACAAATGAGCCATGGTCGGTTCCAGACACAGGTCACAGCAGCACTTGCAGTGTAGGTCCTCTCCTTTGAAGGTCAGGTACCAAGTGAGTGGACAGGTAGAAAATGGCGGTGACGTCCGCGGCGGTGCATACCGTCACCGCCGGCATACATCGCCATTGGCTCCTGGAACCCATAGAGCCCAATGATAACACATTGCGAAGTTGCCCGGCGGTCTTCGACTGTCTACCACGACGGCGCACAACGCCAGCGCAATTACCTCATTTCCACTTGTCCCTCCTCACAGGTCAGGCATCTGCCATTTCAGGGGGGCACAGGGCATGGCACCTAACTGGGTCACAGCAGACACTGGCACAGCAACTGATTGTCGGATTCACATCTTGTTTCTGTATAGTAAACAAATCATCATTAGTGCAATAGATGTGGGAATATGACCCTTTGCTCACCGTTTTCTTCCATAGGCTTCAACCGATGAGGCTGAATATGAGATAGCGGCATCCTCCCGTGTACAGATCCCTGGTGTACCTTGCAACAATGGAGGACAGACACATTATCATAACCTACAGACTTGATTGTGCCACAATCATAGAAATGTGCGCAGATTTGGAGCCAGCCCTGATGTCAGCTATCCGCCAGCCCACAGGTATCCCCCCTCTAGTGCAAGTCCTGTCAGTGCTCCATTTCCTGGCTAGTGGTTCCTTCCAAACAACAGTGGCCATGGCATCAGGGATGTCCCAGCCAATGTTCTCCAACGTGTTGACCAGAGTGTTGTCAGCCCTGCTGAAACACATGCGTAGCTACATCGTGTTCCCCCAGGTGGAGGATTTGGCCACAGGGAAAGCTGACTACTATGCCTTGGGACATATCCCCAACAATAGTGGTGCCATTGATAGTACACATGTAGCATTTGTTCCCCACCAACCCCCGGAGAAATGAACAAGTTTTCAGGAATAGAAAAAGCTATCACTCTATGAATGTGCAGATGGTGTGTTTGGCAGACCAGTACATCTCCCTTGTGAATGCCAAATATACTGGCTCTGTGCATGACGCCTTTAACTTGAGGAATAGCAGCATCCCATTTGTGATGGCCCAACTCCAGAGGCACCGGGTGTGGCTAATAGGTGAGCCCATGGTCCCCACACACTATGAGTAGGTGTCTGTGTATGGGGTTGTCCCTAAGGGTTAGTGTGTGTCTAACAGTTGTCCCTCGATATTTGCAGGTGACTCTGGTTACCCCAAACTCTCATGGCTACGGACCCCAGTGAGGAATGCCAGGGCAAGGACAGAGGAACGTTACAATGAGGCACATGGGAGTACAAGGAGGATTATTGAAAGGACCTTCGGCCTACTGAAGGCCAGGTTCCGGTGCCTCCATCTGACAGGTGGCTCCCTGTACTACTCACCCAAGAAGGTGTGCCAGGTCATCGTTGCATGTTGCACAACCTGGCCTTGAGACGCCAGGTGCCTTTTCTGCAGGAGGATGAGCCTGGAGATCGTCTTACGGCAGCGGTGGAGCCTGTGGACAGTGAGGAAGAGGAGACAGAGGAAGAAGATGTTGACAACTGAAGCAATATAATTCAGCAGTACTTCCAGTGACACACAGGTAAGACACTGTAAATTCACTTTACATTTCAGTTATCTGTTGGACATGGTACATGGCAGCTTGTTTCCCTATGTCTATGGCCACTGACTGTACCCTTTGGCATCTCTATTTTTAGATCTCTGTGCCCCACTCTGGCTCCTGCTATGTGTACTGCTGCCCACCAAAGGTCATTCCAAAGTATATTTCACTGTACATTTGAGTTGCAATGCTTTGATAATGTTGTACTAATACGTATGTGAATCATTTGACAGACTCCAGATTAGTATTTGTTCAAGGGTGTTTATTTAAGTGCTCATAAGTAGGGGGGGATGTGCAATGGGTTGGGCTGATGGTGGAGGAAAGTCCATGGTAGAGTCCAGTCTCTTGGTATCACAGGTGCATTGTCCAATGGGGCATAGGAAGGGGAGTAATGGTAGTTCAAGGTGGACAGTGTGACAGAGTGGGACAGAAGGGTGACAATCAGGAGAGTCTTATTTCCTGGTGGGGTCTTGGCAATGTTCTATGGCTTCTGCATGGATCTCAGGGACCGTTTTCGGGTGGTTCTCCTTCTGCAGGGGATGGGCTGCTGGTGGCCTGTTGGTCGTGGGGCAGGGCCTCCTGTCCACTAGCGCCGGCAGAGGTGGAAGGCTGTTCATCGGTTTGGCTACTGTCAGGTGCCCGTTTTTGTGCCACTACCTCCCTCATGGTCTTGCCCATGTCAGCCAGCACCCCTGCAATGGTGACCAGGATGGTGTAGATGTTTTTAGGTCATCCCTGATCCCCAGGTACTGTCCCTCCGGCAGCCGCTGGGTCTCCTGCAACTCAGCCAGTATCTGGCCAATCGTCTCCTGGGAATGGTGGTATGCTTCCAGGATGTTGGATAGTGCCTCGTGGAGAGTGGGTTCCCTGGGCCTGTCCGCCCCCTGTCGCACAGCAGTCCTCCCAGCTTCCCTGTTGTCCTGTGACTCTGTCCCCTGAACCGTGTGCCCACTGCCACTGACACACTGCTGATTGACGTGCCCTGAGGACATTGGAATGGGCCCGCTGGGTGGGTGCTGTGCTGGTGTTTCCTGAGGGGGGAGGCTCTGTGGTGGGTTGGGACTGTGGCAGGGGAACCGACTGTCCAGAGGTCCCGGATGGGCCAGGCTGGTCATCGTGATCCAGGCGTGCAGAGCTGCTGTCGTCAGTGTGGGCCTCTTCAGGGGGGGGGACTGGATGTAGCTGGCATCTCCTCTCCGGTGACGTTGAGTATGGGTCCTGTGGGGATGCAAATGCAGTGTTATTGTATCTGCGTGTGTCATCTTGTGCATGGGTATGTTTCCTTGTATGATTGTGATTTCCCTGTCAGCTTGGCCTTGTGTGAGTGGTGATTTTGTGGGCTGGGTGAGTCTCTCTACTGGGCATGTTGTGGTGATGGGTGTCCATGCAGGTCTGTGTTGGGGGTCCATGCTTTTATGTTACATGCAGGGCTTGGTATTGGAATGGGTGTGTTGTGATGATGGGTATGTGTGAGGTGGTAGAGTGATGGGTTGACGGTAGGGGTAGCAGTTTATGATGGCATGCAGGTAGGGTGGTGGGGATAAAGTAGTAAAGATTTGACTTACCAGAGTCTAGTCCTCCTGCTACTCCTGCAATGCCCTCAGGATGCATAATTGCCAAGACTTGCTCCTCTCATGTTGTTAGTTGTGGGGGAGGAGGTGGGGTCCACTGCCAGTCCTCTGTACTGCTACCTGGTGTCTTGCAACCACGTAACGCACCTTCCCCCATAGGTCGTTCCACCTCTTCCTGTTGTCATCCCTTGTTCTGGGGTGCTGTCCTACGGCGTTGACCCTGTCCATGATTCTCTGCCATAGCTCCATCTTCTTAGCAATGGATGTCTGCTACACCTGTGATCTGAATAGCTGTGGCCCTACCCGGATGATTTCCTCCACCATGACCCGTAGCTCCTCCTCTGAAAACCTGGGGTGTCTTTGGGATGCCATGGATGTGATGTGTGTGATATGTGTGAGGATATGTGGGGTGATGTGTGGGGTGATGTGTTGGGGTGTATGCTGTGATGTGCGTGGATGGTGTATGGATGATGGTGTTCTGTGCCTCTGATTGAGTGGGTGCTCCTGGCTTGTGTCTCTCTTTGTTGGCAATCTTGTTTTTCGTTGAAAGGGTTGTGGGTAATGTGGGTGTGTGTTTTATAGTGGTGTGAGTGTGTGGGTGTGGTGTGTGTATGTGTGTCAGGTGTGTGTAGTTTAAATTGTCCAATGTGGTGGTGTTTTGGAAATGTGTGTGTATTTTAAGCGCAGCAGTGTGTACCCCCAACGGTTTACCACTTTTGTAAGACTGCCACAGTGATTTGTGGGTCATGATACTGTGGGTGTATTCCTGTTGGCGTAACGGTGTGGCTTTTGCTATCGCCAGTTTATCCCTGACCTTTGGGCTGGCGGACTTGTGTGGGTGTCTGTATAGTGGCGGAATTCTCAGTGTGGGTCATAATACCCATAGCGGAATTCTGCCGCGGGCACAGTATGTTGCCGACCGTCAGCACGGCGGTAGGTGGCATTTATCGCCACGGTTGAAATGAGGGCCAAAGTGTGTAATCTTCTTGAAAGCATTACAGTTGCCTGCCCAAATTGTGGTTATAAAGTGCTCTGCACATGGCAAAGCTTCTGATTATGTAACTCTCTGCAACAACTATGCTGATGAGGTGGCAAGATATTGTGCCCTGAATTGTACTGCCTTTAATCGTGAGTACTCCAATGAGTCAAATGCTGAGACATGTCACAATCTTCTGTTAACTGCTACAGACACCTGGGAGAAAATTAGGAGGTAGCAAAAGAACTGTTTGAGTAAGAACAGCAAGGCTAGTTTAGAGCAGGTTGTGTCAAAAGACATGAAGATGACTTTGGGTTTCAAGTTATGGAAGAGTTGTGATGCCTAGTAATTTGTTACCACCGACAGCTAGGCATTACCATGGTCCGGCTCATGTTGGCTGTGATGTTATGGCTAGGACATTTAAGCAAACGTGGTTTAACCCCAGATTTAGATTGATGGCAGAAGACACATGTCATAGATGTGTCACATCAGCAGATGATTGTAGGCAAACATACAGAAGTTACACTGAGTAATATTGGCAGACCAGGAGAACAACTCAACAGGATACAGCTTGATTTTATTGAGATGCTTGTGGGCAATGGACTGAGTTTTATCTTGGTCATTGTTTGCATTTTCTCTTGTTGGGTTGAGGCTTACTTCACCAGAAGAAATGACAGTTTAACAGTAGCAAAACTGTTACTTAGGGAGTAAACTCATAGGTACGGATTCCCAACTTCTCTAGAGTCGGACCGAGGGACGCACTTCAACAGTAAAGTCCTGAAGTTATTATGTGTGGCATTGCAAGTTGAGCAATGACTACATTGCAGTTACTGGCCTGAGGCTTCCAGATTGGTGGAACAAGTTAATATAACTTTGAAGTCCAGATTAGCGAAAGTGTGTGCCTCCACCTATCTGAAATGGCCTGATGCATTGCCTCTTGTCGTGATGAGTTTATTCAGTACTCCTCACAGAAAAACTGGGATTATCATAAGACTTGCTATAAGATTGCCATCTACACCTGCAAATGCACTTGTGAACATTACAGATTACTTGGTAATGAAGCTATTGCAAAGGGATATCTGACATGGTTCATTCTTGTCTCATCAAGTTGGAGAAGCTACCATCCAGCCGCAGCACGACTTGTGTCCAGGTGACTATGTCATGGAAAAGAAACACTCATGGAAGTCCTGTTTGGAACTGCAGTGGATGGGACCACACCAGATCGTGCTGGTGACTACAAAAGCTTGAATTGTGCTGGTCTCCCCAGTTGGGTTCATGCAAGCTATACACACAAAGTTCCAGGTCCCCTTCATGATACAGCACCTGTCCCTGAAGGATTGGTTACAGTGATTCATTGCAATCAGGTTAGTCACATTGTTTTGGATGCACAAGTAACCAGTATAGCACAACGGCAGTCTGAGGGTGTCTGAGTGAGTCAACAGCAGTGGTTGGTTCAGAAGGGTCAAGACAGAAACAGTTGTCTCTGCAAAGCTCAGGTGCTGATAAAGGACTTGGTGCTGTAGCAAAAAAATTTGCACCCAGAAAGAAAAGGCCAACTCAGCAAACTGTGGCAGTACTGCAAGTGCCTCCAACAATTCCAGAACAAACTGAGGAATCTGGTCAGAGTGACAGTGGTACAGACAAATCAGAAGCTCAGAGAGCAAAGAGAAAGAGAGTTCCTTGTCAAAGGTACACAACACCAGAATGGAAATATTTTCCAGCAAATTACTGGGAGAATGAATTTACTACCTTTTGCTTTAACAATGAGCATCCAGTTAAACATTCTTGAACTTTGAAATTTCACTACTATTTGAGGAACTGAGACATGTGCTTATTGGTGATTTTTGATTTATGCATTAATTAGAGGCTTTTTGAACATTTTGTTGAAAACTTGATGAACTTTCTAGAAGATCAAGAAGATTTTTGCAACTAATATTAAATTTTGCTGAAGAGTCAATTTTGCTATTGCTTTGCTCACAGATTAAAAAGGACTGAAAGAGACAGTTGATATTTTTGATGCCACAATTTGCATTTTTACATTTTGTATTTTTGATTTTTGATTTTTTGGTATGAAATTAAAGAACTTATGGAATCAAATAGAAACAAGAGTAGTAAGCTTAAGTATTTATTTATATGTAGTAGTCTTAGCTGTGACAGATATAATGATTATTTTGTTGCATACTAGATTTAGTTTTCCTACACCTATTAGTTCAGAAAACGTTAAATCCACAAGTGCCCTGAGTTCTATAGCACACATCTAGTCCTTGTTCAATGAGAAGAAAAATAATTGCATGCAGATGTTTCCAGAGGTGATCTGTCTATAATGTATATTATTAGCTATTGTATGACTATGTTAATACCATGGAACTTACAAATGGGTATGTTTGCACCCTGTTGCCTTCGTCGATTTGTGAGGGAACCACTTATCATAGCATCCCCTTGCCTAATGGATTTTCCTGTAGTTTGTTGCTGACTATTTTGAATCAGCTAGAGTATTTCCAGTATTATTAATCAAACTGTGATCTAGTATTGTCACTTGTCCCCAATAAGAAACATTTGAGCAGCATTGCCAAAGATAAAAACATTGACACAGCGGGAGGTTTCTTTGAACCTACATTGATGTTTGGTACAGGCTATGCCCATAGAAACAATCTGACTTGTATTCTTACCCCAGTAGAAAAGGAGTTTATACGACAAGTCAAAGACAGAAGAAGTGCAATGAAAGCTAAGATAGAGAAGGGTGTAGTGCTACATAGGTGTGGTACAGAAGAATAAGCTAATTTATTACCAGGAAATCAAGGACCCCTTGCCCCCCGATTGGCAACATGTAGAGAAGCTGTAAGTATATAGACCTAAATCAAAAACTGACACAAAATTTGTAGGGGTTAGTGAAAGTAGACATGGTTTTTGTTTAAGAGTGTTTGGACGTTCATGTTAGCTGGACAAGACCCCACCATACGAGGAGTTGATTTCATCTGTGGAGAAAATGCTTATTATCAGCTACCTAAAGGACGCTATGAAACGTGTTATCTAGGAGCAGCTTTCCAAAGGTTTATCATAGAGCATTTCAATGATCCTGTTTGGGATGAGAAGTCAAACATTCAAGCAAAAGAGGTGCCAGTGCTTCAGAGATTGTAGGAGATATTTTTGGTGCCATAGTTCCATCCGTGGGAGTGATACTGAATGATAACAAGATAAGAAAGTAATCAACAATAGAAGATGAGCTATCTACAGATACAGCAGGTGCCTTCTTGATAGTAGACACAGAAATAGTTGCTGTAAGGTCAATGGCTTTGCAAAATGGATTCTCGTTAAACATCCTCCTTGTGAAAGAGTGTGGAGTTTGCAAGATGTTGCAGGTTCAACAAAGTTACACTTACATTCGGGACAATAATAAGGGGCTGAGAAAGTACATTGCAAATATAACAAATCTGAAAAGGGATATGAAGGAGTTAGGGACAATAATTGCCTGGGAATCAATAGAGAATATTTTTTTTGCAGTTGGAAAGTGGTTTGTAAGTTCAGGGAGAGGAACTGTTGTCAGTATTTTGAGATCTATATTGATAATAACTTTGTGTGCCTTAGATGCATTTGGTCTCTACGGTTTATACACAATTCTGAAAGAGATGAGAGCAAGGAGATGAAACACAAAGGAAGAAACTGAGCTGGAAATAGAAGAAGTATCTATTACAGTGACATTAAGCAGGTAGAGAAGTCAGGAAGATCTTTCCTGGATCAACCTCAAAGACTTTGATCTGTCTCATTGACATGAGAGATTGTAATCCGATGTGATGGCTTGATTCACCATCAAGGGGGGGATTGATGTAGCAGAAATGTTACTGCTCCTTTTGACATCACAGTAATCTTCTATATGTGACAGACTTTTCATTTTATTATTTGAAGCTGTAATAGATTAACTGTAAAGTGGTGCACTGAAAGCCTATTTTATTGTGCATTCACTGTAGATAGAGATATTAAGTGATGTGCATAGCCCTAACACTTTAAGTATAATCAGTTGTTTTGAGTTCATGTGGTTTTATCAAGTTAATTAATAGTTTTCACTAAAACAATAATGCATTTCTAAAAAGAAATGTTTTCAATGGTACATGTTTTTTTTAATGTCAAAATAATTTAATTAATTTACCATTAGTTTCTATGGGTGTTATTTTACTTTCCTGCCTCAGGTATTTTCTATGACAATGTTTTGCAATATGAGTGGTTGGCCATGTGTGGTGCTGGACTTACTCAAGACTCGGCTGGTGTACATGCCCCCTTGCCTCTGCCACATTTACTACAGAAACATATACTACTGGTACAGTGGCAGAGATTCCCACGCAGAAAAGAAAAGAGAGGCAGAGGTCTTGATCTAGAGATATATAAATAGCATTTTGTAATACACAAATAGAGCTACTGTAGTACTGCTATATGTACTAAGAATGCTGTTTCTGGAAAGGCCACACTATCCCTGATTTTTAGCTCAGTAGGTGAACACACCAAGTGCAAACCCTCCTTTCATCCTCTCTCAGAGGACATGAAATGTGGTGATAACCCAAGACCTCAGGGTAGACTAGCCTTTAGTGATGATGCCTCTGGCTCCATAAATTACTTTCTACTACTGACAAATCTATGATTCTAGTTGGAGATGTATCTTATATGGGTTCATCACAGCCACAAAAATGCTTATATGCCTGATAGCAGAGTTGAGGGGAGGAGTCATAAGGGTAGGTGATGGGTCAAAGTGGTTGCCTCTTTTGCTACTTCTCTTCTCTGATGTGTTAGTGGTGATATTCCTGCTAGAAAACAGTACCTTTCCATTATCAATATGATTGTGTGAGGAAATAGAAAGAAAAGAGTATTCTAATCCTCGTGTTTTCAGAATACCCCAAGACTGAATTGAAATGAAACTGTAAGTGTAGCAAAAAAAATGCAGAGGTTGTGGCAGTCAGATCAACATCATTGAAGAAATACACACATTGTTAATAAAAATACACTTGAGAAAAACACCCCTTTGTAATTTATTTTTTTACTTTATTTTGTTTGAGATTTTTGTAACACACTACTTTCAGCCCTGAAGAGCACATTTAAATTGGACAAATGGAAACTAATTTTGGAGATAAAAGAAACAATCTATTAGCCAGCAGAAGGGTGGGCCCTGCTGGCAAGAACCTGATCCATCCGTGCTGAGGTAGCACTTAAAAAGCCTAAGGGATAGCTGGAAGTAAAAAAATGAACTGAGAAGAAAAAAAAGTAGTAGCTGGTCCTAAGCTGGTCTTTGGCTGTGGATCATTGCAGATGAATGTAAATGGACTGGTGCATAAGTCTCGGCTAACCATGCACCTGCTTGAAGAATGTTTTCATGGTTGAAGTATTCCATAAAAACAATACTAAAGGGAGTTTCCCTGATTGATGTGATGATCTAGGTATAATTTTGTGCTAACTACAAATAATGGGCCAGATCTACAAGAAACTGGAGCAGCGCAGTGCTGCGCTAAAAATAGCAGTGCTGCATTGTGCCAGTTTTGAAAAGCAGGGATGTGTCGTATTTACAAGAATACAGCGCACCCCTGCATTTCCCCCTGAGCTGGTGTTAAAATAAGCAGCATGCGCCAATGCAGGCATCCTTGCACCATAGTGCAAGGGTGTCTGTGTTGAGGGAGTGATTGTTTATGTGCAGGAGGGTGTCCCTTCCTGCATATAAACCATCTACAATGGTGATTTGGCGCTTATCTGTGTGCTGCAGAATGGAGCACACACAGCAGTACCAAATCGTCATTTTTGAATGATTCTTTATGTGCAGGAAGTGACACCTTCCTGGACATAAACAACCATTCATGGCATTTTGATTTTTCTATGTGTGCTACAGAATGCAGCACATGTGGAAAAAGCAAAAAATGAGGAGGAATAAAAGTATTACTCTTCATTATGCCATGATAACGTCATACCTGGGGTGGCGTTAGTTTTTGGGGCTGCCACAGATTTACGCCTTCTAGTAAATCTGTGGCAGCGTCAAAAGCAATTGGTATTGCGGTGGACTGCCCACACCAACACCCATTGCATGCCCCTCTGGTGCAGAAAACTGCGTCTGTTGGGCCCACATTTACGAGGTGGCACTAAGCAACAAAAAGTAACTTAGCACCACCTTGTAAGAGTGTCACTAGAAAGTGATGCTTCTGTGGCACTAGGGCCTTGAAAATCTGGCCCAGTGTGTCCCAGTCCACCTTATTTTTACGCAGCAAAAAACGCATTAATCATAAAGATGGTTTCATTAACCACATTTGCTTCCTTGTTTTTGTGAGATTTTTAATTGTCTGTTGGTTTAGCATGATGTGCCTAACTATATTTAAATCAATAGTTTAAACAATTCACTTATGAGGGAGTATTCACAAAAAAGTTGCAGATCTGCACCCATAGAATTATGCCTACGTAAGGGTACAGATTTAGTCCTTATGGGAATTCACAGACATACATAGTAGCACAGCTAAAAAGCTGGAGCAGGTCTGGGTCTTCCAGTATTCTTATGGGAATGTCAAGTAGCATCTTCTACAGACTTGTATTCCAATTGTGCATAATTCTACATAGTGTTGAATTAAGCAAAGGTGCAAATGCAGATTTTTTTCTTCACAGGAAAAATATTTTAGGGGATTATCTTTTCTCTTTCCCTCGGTGTAAAGAGGTACTTTCTAACCATTCCCATAGTGTGACTGGGTTGTATTCTAGTTTGTGAATACTCATAGATTTACATAATTGTGGGTGTTCACAAACTTACAGTGCTGTTCATGCCACTGTTCAATTCCCACTCCTTCTATGGGATTTAATGTTGCTGATTTATCTGCAGCTGTGGTAGAAACATCCACTTTAGTGAACCCATTTCTCACTGCCAGGAATGAGAAAATTCCTACCTATTGAGAAGGAAAGTTTCAGTTCTGTTAAGGAAACAGAGGTGAGGATTATGCATTTCTCTCTTCACTCTTTATTACACAGCAGGTTCAAAGGTAAAAAAAAAACCTTAAACACTCCATATCCCAGGTACCAACAGGGAATGTGTCCATGACAACCAATAACCAATTCCAACACAATCTGAATAT
This sequence comes from Pleurodeles waltl, assembly GCF_031143425.1. Lineage (NCBI taxonomy): Eukaryota > Metazoa > Chordata > Amphibia > Caudata > Salamandridae > Pleurodeles > Pleurodeles waltl. The sequence continues at coordinate 518,230,840 of NC_090436.1, forward strand.
CTGTATATAAAATCATGCTGCCCATAGTCCTTCCTATTCTTCACTGTGAGAAGTTAAGTTCAGGAGGCCTCAGTCAGTCTTCAAATCAGAACCTACAGACAGAACATACCTTGTTGAAACCATTCCATAAAAGCTTCACCTATGAGCCAAAAGTGGCAGCTCACAGCAAACAATAGGTAAAATTAACAATCATGAAAAATACATCATTGATCTTGTTTCAGTAAGATCCCACACTTGTTTCAATACAAAAACTGACATACTAAAAGTCAGCCAATACCAAGTCCAACTATTGACAGCATCAAGTGTACGACATCAGTCCCAATTTAAAAAAACATATACTTCCTGTTACACCGCAAGAAAAGGTGGGAGCCATATTTTCCAAAATGCCTTATTAGAATTAAAATGTACCTTCTCAATAGATCGTTCATTTTTCATTCTGTGTCAGGACTGGAGGTGAGGAGTATGCATGTTCAAAGCTTACTCATCATAAATGCTGCAGCCTCATAAATAGGTTTGAAATAAAACTTTTAAAAGCGGATTCCAAGGACCAGTCTGCTGCATGCATTATGTCTTCCAACCTTTCATCTACCTGAACGACTTTGGACGCATTGGGCCCTCTCCCCAAATGGGCCCCAAATACATGCACATCAATGCTGGACTCTGCCATAATTCATCTTACTCACCTAGAAATCAAATGGGATGTAACTGCTCTGAACGGTTTCTCGATGGCAATTGATAGTTGTCTCTCACCCGGCTGCCTGAATTCCATCGATATCTCTTCATATGCCTTGAGACATCTAACTACGTATAGCTTAGGAGGTGCCTCAAAAACTGGATATGTTACCATCCTAGTAGTAGTTTTGGTCCTTCTTGATATGGTGAAGGTGACCCCATCTGGGGTGAAAACCCTCTTCTTAATGTCCAGTGCTTTGATGCCTGATACCTTTATACAATAAATGAGACAAAGTAACATCTCCAATTTCGCTGAAATCTCTATGCATGAGAGATATTGGTTGTCCGGTCATGAGGCTAGAAGGAATAACACCAAGGCCCTGCTGCCGGTCCATCTTTACCCCTAGATGGCTTAGCTTCAATTCAAAAGTGTGTTCTAGCTCCAGTAGCAAAATCTTCCCATATACCATTAGCAATTGATTGACTAAATACTGACCCACATCTAACAGCGTCCCCGGAGATCAAGCAGGGAGTATTCGATAAGGAGACACATTGTTGGGAGTCTCGGTGTCCTGGGTCCAGATATGAGGTAATTTGTTCAGAATTACCTATTATGTCCTGGATTTAGCAGGGCTTAACAGGAAGTTGGGTGACACTGAATGGGTCAACTATATTAATAATCAGGATATTTGTCTTTTTCAGGAGACCTGGGCTGAGGACCAAGTATATATAGATGGGTTTTAATCATATTGTATTGAGGCTCAACCAGCAGAGAGGGTGTTAGGTTGTGCTAAAAGGGGGCCTAACGGTATTGTTCAACAAGAGATTACAGTGCGTCCATTCTGTGTTAAAAATTTACTCACCTGATTTAATGGGAGTACAATTCACTTTTGAACAAGATTTTAAGATTATTCTAATTAATGTTTATGCTTGATCTGGCCCACGGGGAATAGAGTCTTAGACTTTGGTGCAGTTTTCTGAATTTCTGGATACCTCACACCATTTGACAAATTTAGTGATTGCTGGAGATATGAATTGTACCTTCAAACCTTCCTCCTTAAATAGTGGTTTAATGGATGAAGAAGACGAACTCTGTGGTATTCCACAATTAATGCATCAACAACTGTGTATTCGTTCCTGTGCTGTTTCCCAGCTGATATCTCTAGTCTCAAACACGGTCTTAGGGCTTTCAACGGCCGAACTCCCTCTGATTTGGGGATCACACCGACTTTTAAATGTGGTTCGTCCACCAGTGTAATTGATTATATCTTAGTGGATGTCAGGTTATGGCCCTTCCTAAAAGATATGAAGGTGGACCCACGTTATGAGAGTGATCACAATCCCTTGCTTCTCACTGTGTATAGTGATATATTCAGGAGATCACAGAATGACCATCGCACTGTGGTTCCAACACTACTGCTGGATAACAGTTCCTTTCGGGTTTGCTGGCCTAAAGTGCTGTCTAATCCCTCCTTGATAAAAGGGATCTATCAGTTGTTTGTTGATGTAATGGCTGTATATGAGAAGCATGACATCAATGATATCCCTATTCTTAGCATTCATGGAGATTTACTGAAGAAACTCCAGACTTTCTTTTATTTTTATAAAAAGTCCAGTATCAAATATGCTGACTGTGATTCTAAAACAAATGTGTGGTTCAATAAGGACTGTTCTGAGGCAAAATTAGCTCTAAAAACAGTTATTGTGACACGTTCCCAGGGGGCAATTCAATCAGCTAGACATACCTACAATAAGACCGTAATGCAAGCCAAGAAAAGCTGGGAAAACTCAGGTTGGCATAACCTGCTTAATGCAATTAAAATCAACTTTTTGGAAGTTACTGTCTAATAGACAAAGAGGGGGCAAGAGCACCATGAGCAACTATATTCAACCTGAGAGCTGGGTGAGTCACTTCTCTAAACTTTATGCCCTACCTAGCAATTTTCCAACTCATGAATGCTTCTTCCCGCTGACGGCCAGAATGAATTTTTCTCTGGATAACCCAGGACCAGAATGCTTTACATATGAAGATCCAATTATTTTCACCATGGATGAAACTATAGCAGCAATCAATTCCCTAAAATCTGCCAAAGCGCCAGGACCAGACAAGATTCCGGGGGATTTATATAAATCTGAACCAATAGCATGGTCCTGCTATATAAATATGATCTCCAACAAAATCGCAGCAGAGGGCCCAATTCCGAGTATGTGGAAAGGGGCCAAAATAATTCTGATTTATAAAAAGGGCAATGTGAGCTCCCCAGAAAATTACAGACCTATTAGCCTTATTGACAATCTTAAACATTTTTGGGAAGGCTATTAAGTTGGGTTCAAGACCATCAGGTGCTATCCCCACTACAGGCGGCTTTTCTCCCCAAAACTAGTACGGTACACCAGGTTTTCAGGTTGATGCTTTTATATTGGAAATACATAGTTCTTGCTAAGCAAAATTTATATGTTGTTTTTGTGGACCTTCGATCCGCCTTAGACATGGTCCCTAGAGAAAAAATACGGGAAGTGTTATATAGGATGGGTACTCCTAAAGCATAATTCTTCTATTACAACGGTTACATGAGGATACATATGTCCAGGTGAGATGGGGCAATCAGGGAGAATTAACAGAACATATCCCTATCCAGAGGGGGGGTTTGCCGAGGATGTGTTCTGGCTCCAACCGTATTTACCTTGTTTATAAATGAGGTGGTACAAGTATTGTCTACTTGTCAGAACGATGCCCCCTCTTTAAACTCGCAGAAAATTAGTATTTTATTGTTTGTGAATGACTCCTTACTTATCACTAAGACCCCTATGGGTCTTCAAGTTCTTGTTGATAGGTTCAAATCATATTGTGCAGACTTTGACCTGGAATTGAATGTTAGCAAAACTAAACTAATGGTGTTTAGTCCAGGACCAACTAGGAAATGAACTATTATTCTAGATGGGACCCCTTTAAGCAAGGTTAGTTCAATAGACTACCTGGGATTGTGGATTTCAAATAATCTACAATGGGAGGACCTGATCAGTAAAAGTGTGGCACTTCTTCAGCATAGGGCGGGCGCCATCTTGCGTTTTCACAAAAGCTCTGTAACAAAAGAAGTATCTCTGGCTATTTAGATCTATTTGGCCAAGGCGCAGGGCGCGGCCACCTATGGTGCCGAGGTGTGGGGGTTTTACAATGGCAATAGATTGTCTGTGGGCGAAAATAATTTCACTAGGGCCTTACTTGCGTGCCCTCGTAGCACACCATTGATCCCGGTTTATTTGGATCTCGGGTTCAATCGTGTTGCTGATTTGATAGCCCTGAGACCCTTTCTTTTCTGGGTAAGGATTTGGACCACCTCTGAGCTTATTGTATATAGGGACTCCCTTCTTGACCTTTTGAGAAGACCGAAGGTAGTATCCATTCCATGGTTCAGGCATGTGTCAAAATGGTTTCGTATTTTGGGGCTTGGAAGCTATTGGGAAAATCCACAGAATTTAGAGAAAAATCATAAATCCATTTTGAAAGCGGCTTGTTGGTCTTATGTAAAAAATAATCTTCTCTCTTCTACATCACACGGTCGGTCGACTGATCAATTTCTTGTTTTCAGGTGGTACCCCCAATTCGAACCATATGTAGATCTCATACCTAATACACTTGGGAAAAGTTTTTATGCTTGTTTCCGTTTTGGATGTCTACCATTGTTGCCCTTAACAAGCAGATGTGGATTGCCCTTAACATCTAACCAATGTCCTGTCTGTTGTAATTGAACTGAATTTGCCAACTTGCCAGAATATGGGCATAAGACAATGTCATACTGCTTCAAAGATTTTTAAAAGTGATACTTCAACTATTTTAATCTCTGCAGTTAGCAAGTTCCTTGTGGCTGCTTGGTATATACGTATTCGTTCTCTTAATGTATATAAGTATACTATGCACATGAAGTGGGAGTTATTTTATTTTTATTGTAATTGTCAGATGTTTTTTAAATCTTCTCTATGTTCTTAAATATTTATGATTTTTAAATTGTGTTTTTATGGTAGCTTTGATGGTTATGTTGACCAAATAAAGCTTGTGTTTACTACTATTTACTACTACCAAGGTCCTGATTTATACCTTTTGGGGCAAAACTGCACTAACGCAGTTTTGCGCCAGAAGTTTAGCACCGGCTTGCACCATTTCTGTGCACCAGCCGGGCACCATATTTATGGAATGGTGCAAGCCGGTGCAAAGGGTAGGCTAGTGTAAAAACAAAAAAAGACGTTAGTCGGGTGGGGCTGGCGGTATGGAAGAAGGGGGTTTTGCACCAAAAAATGGCATTAGGCAGGTTAGAGTAGAAAAAATGACCCTAACCTGCCTAGAGTCATTTTCTGACGCAAAACCATCCATACCACATGACTCCTGTCTTAGAAAAGATAGGAGTCAAGCACAGCACCCCAATGGCCAGCACAGGGGACCAAGGTCTCCTGGGCATGGCCATTGCACCCTGTGCCATGTATGGGGGCCCATTTCAGGGCCCCCTATGGCACTTAAAAAAAAAAAAAAAAATGTTACCTGTACGTACCTGGGTTGGGGTCCCCCATCCTCCACTGTCCCTTTGGTGTGGGTGTCCCTGGGGCTTGGGGAGGGCACCTGTGGGCTTATTCCATGGTGTTCCACCATGGAAATAGGCCCATAGGTCCCCTAATGCCTGACCCAGGCATTTGCCCCTTTCTCCCTCCCATGCACTATTTTTGCATTGGAGTATAAATATGGCATTAAGGCCATAGAGTCATTTTTTGCACAGGAACGCCTACCTTGCATCTCATTAAGGGAAGGTAGGTTTCCACATCCAAAAAATGACTTTAACTCCATAAATGTGGTGCTAAATGGGACTAGCGCCAAAGTATAAATATTGAGTTTGTTTTGCACTGAATTACATTTTTTTTAAATGACGCTAATTGAGTGCAAACTGAGTATAAATATGCCCCCAAGTTTACATCCCACAACCCAGAATATCTAGGTTTTGGCAGTTTGGTCATCCTGATGCCTTCATTAACTTGCATACCCAGGGGTGTTCACTCACAGTAGCATTGCTGAACGTAGGATGTCCCACTGAAAATGCTGATCTGAATGAATTCACCGTGGAGTAGCCCAAACCCAAGCTAGCCAGCTCGGTCAGTCAATGCAGGATATCTGTATTGTGTGCCCACGTGATCTAGGTATCTCTTCACACACCAACAAACCCATCTGTCCCAAGCCAATTTATATCCTTTGGTTGTCCCTGGGGACATGTGTGTTGAATGTATCATTCAGCATCTGATGAAAGTTTGCTGTCTTCCCATCTTCTCAAATCTTCCAAGCCATGAGTTGGAAGTGTCCCTGTAATGCCAGCGGATGTGGATGGCCTAAGGGATTCTGCAGGGTGTGAGGGAACGAGGGCACTCTGATTGGGAGCTTCCACAAAAGCTCTAACAGGGTTGAGAATTATGCCTGAGATATCCGGAACTGTGTTATCAGAATTAACAAAGTCTGCTGGCACCGAGCATGGGCTGTCACCCTGGTAATCAGAAGGAAAGAAGTGAACTCATAGGCCTAACTTGATATCCAGTCCTGTAGGAGGGCATCCACTGTCATGGCCCCAGGTCTGGTTACCAGCTGAAGTACTACACAAGTTGAGTGTTCAGCCTAGATGCAAAAAGATCTACACTGCAAGGACTCCACCGGTCCATGAGGGCTCACAAAATGATTAGTCCAGTTGCCAATTGCTCGAATCCCTGGAGTTCCAATCTGCCACAATGTTTTGGGAACCCTGTAGGTATTCCACCGTCACCGAGATCTGTGGTTGAAGGCAATAGAGCCAGAAATCGTTTGTTAGTTCAGTTAGTGCCCTGGATCGCGTGTCTCACAGGTGATTGATGTGCTGCACCACCAAGATGTTTTCCATCCTCAGTACGACACAGCACAACAACATTGTCTTGTGTCATTGATCAGAATGCAAAAGATCCCACCAGAAGCTCCGGACAGTTGATGTGAAGATTCAGTTCCTCCTCTGTCCATCTGCCTCCCATGGCAATATCTTCACATTGGGCTCCCCACCCAGGCCGCAGGCATCGGATTCTATGATCAGATCCGGAGAGGATACAAAGATCGCTGTGCTGTTCCATGCCTCCATGTGGTCTTTCTGTAGGAAGCTGGCTCAGTTTATGGTGTACACCTATGGTGTGGCACCATATTCTGAGTCCAGGCAACCCTTAGTGATAGTGTTTTGGTGTCTAGATAACCAAAGCTCTCTAGGGGTAGCTGTGGAGAGCAGCTTAGGCTTATCAAGGAGGAGTGTAAAGCACTTACAATGCCACAGTAGTCAGTCAGTGATTGTCACACAAGAAATAAGAAACCAGGTGTTGCAAAAATAAAGTATTCTTTATAACAACACTATGTCTATACTAGCATTTGTGTATCTCCACTCAGAGATATCCACACACAAAATATACACTTAGCAACAAGCAGGAAAAGCATAGAAATACATGCGACCCTATTGGGGGAGGGGGGCAAACCATAAACTAAGAAAGTAGTATAAGAATGAAGGTGCCCAACCAAGTAAGTGTGTTAGAATCCCAAGTGCTGGGGGAGTAAGGAATTACCAGAGGTAAGTATCAGAAATACCACAGGCGCACAGGTGCAAAGTACTTATCAAGCTGGGTGTCCCATAGGCCAACACAGGACTGTTGCTATTGGAATTTTCTGGATCCAGGACCCTTCCCAGAGGGCCCCAAGGAAACCAGTTGGCAAAAATAAGGTTAGATAGAACCCCCATCTGTGGATCCCCAGAAGGTTAGAGTACCTACACCAGGGAGCCCAGGTGCATGGGGTGAAGTGACATTGTAAACCTTTGTTGGAGTCAATGGGACCCTCAGTTGCCCAGCTTCTGTCGCGAGTCGTGTGCCAGGTTGGTGGAACCCAAAGGTGGATTCCAGTTGTGAAGAACCTGAAAACATAGGGGACAATGTCCAGACCACTTGGAGATGACCAGAAGGTGCAGATAGGCAATGCCCACCCTCTTGGAGGTGAAGTTCTATATCAGGACTGGAGGTAAGGATTATGCATGTTCAAAGCTTACTCATCACCAATGCTGCAGCCTCATAAATAGGTTTCCAACAAAACTTTTAAAAGTGGATTCCAAGGACCAGTCTGCCGTATTTGTTCCAACCTTCCATCTACCTGAACGGCTTTGGACGCCATGGCCCCTCTCGCTGGATGGGCCCCAAATCTATGCACATCAATACCGCCCTCTGCCATAATCCATCTTAGCCACCTGGCAATCGAAGGGGATGAAACTGCTCTGAATGGTTTTTTGATGGCAATTGATAGTTGTCTGCCTGAATTCCACTGATATCTCTTCATACGCCTTGAGACATCTAACTACGCATAGCTTAAGAGCAGCCTCAAAAACTGGATATGTTACCAACTTGGTATTAGTTTTGGTCCTTCTCAATATGGTGAAGGTGACCCCTTCTGTGGTGAAAACCCTTTTCATAATGTCCAGTGCTGCAATGTCTGATACCATCTTACAAGAAATGAGACAAAGTAACATGTCCAATTTAACTAAAATCTAAATGCATGGGAGATATTGGTTATCCTGCCATGAAGATAGAAGGCATAACACCAAGTTAATATCCCATAACCCAGAATATGTAGGTTGTGGCTGTTTGGTCATCCTGATGCCCTTCATTAACTTGCATACCCAGGGGTTTTCACTCACAGTAGCATTGTTGACCATAGGATGTCCTGCTGAAATTGCTGACCTGAACGAATTCACTGAACAGTAGGCCAATCCCGAGCTAGCCACGTTGGCCAGAAATTTCAGGATACCGGTAATGTTTGCACCACGGGATCCAGGTATTTCTCCACACAACAATGCACCCATCTGCCCCAAGCCAATTTATATAGTTTGGTTGTCCCTGGGGGCATGCATGTGAATGTGTCGTTCAGCATCTGATGAAAGTTTGCTGTCTTCCCATCTTCTTAAATCTTCCAAGCCATGAGTTGGAAGTGTCCCTGTAATACCAGCGGATGTGGATGGCACAGGGGATCCTGCAGGATGTGGAGGGAACGAGGGCAGTCTGATCGGATGCTCCCATGAAAGCTCCAACAGAGTTGGGAGCCATGCCTGTGATCTCCAGATCAGAATTATCAGAATTAACGAAGTCTGCTGGTGCTGAGCATGGGCTATCACCCTGGTAATCAGAGGGAAAGAAGGGAACTCATAGGCTTGACCTGATATACAGTCTTGTAGGGAAGCATCCACTGCCATGGCACCTGGGTCTGGTTGCCAGCTGAAGTACTGCAGAAGTTGAGTGTTCAGCCTGGATGCAAAACGATCTACAATGCAAGGACCCCTCCTTTTAATGTGGGCTCAAAAGGATGATCGGTCCAGTTGCCAATTGCTGGAATCCCTGGAGTTCCAATCTGCCACAATGTTTTGGGAATCCAGGAGCTATTCCACTGTCGCCGAGATCTGTCATTGAAGGCAACAGTGCCAGAAATCCTTTCTTAGTTACGCTAGCGCCCTGGATCACGTGCCTCCCAGGCAATTGATGTGCTGCACCGCCGAGATGTTGTCAATCCTCAATACGATGCAGAACAGCACTCTGTCTTTTGTCATCGATCAGATTGCAAAAGATCCCACCAGAAGCTCCAGACAGTTGATGTGAAGATTCAGTTCCTCCTCTGTCCATCTGCCTCCCATGGAGATCTCTTCGCATTGGGCTCCCCAGCCCAGGAAGCTGGCATCGGATTCTGTGATCAGATCCGGAGAGGATACAAAGATCGCTCTGCCGTTCCAGGCCCCCATGCGGTCTTTCGGTAGGAGGCTGGCTCAGTTTATGATATACATCTATGGTGTTGCACCCAATTCTGAGTTCAGGCAACCGTTAGCGATAGTGTTTTGGTGTCTAGATAACCAAAGCTCTTTAGGGTTGCTGTGGAGAGCAGCTTAGGCTTATCAAGGAGGAGTGTAAAGCACTTACAATGCCACAGTTGTCAGTCAGTGATTGTCACACAAAAAATAACCAAACCAGGTGTTGCAAACATAAAATATTCTTTATTACAACACTGTCTATACTAACATTGGTATGTCTCCACTCAGAGATAGCCACACACAAAATATACCCTCAGCAACAAGCAGGAAAAGCATAGAAATACATGTGACCATATGGGGGGGGGGGGGACAAACTATAAACTAAGAAAGTGGTACAAGAATAGAGGTGCCCAACCAATGTAAGTGAGTTAGAATCCCAAGGACTGGGGGAGTAAGGAGACAGGTGCAGAGTATATATCGAGCCAGGTGTCCCATAGGCTAACACAGGACTGTCGCAGTTGGAATTTTATGGATTCAGGACCCTTCCCAGAGGACCCCAAGGAAACCAGTTGGCACAAAGAAGGTTGGATAGTGTACCCACCCGTGGATACCAAGATGATGGGAGTACTTCCAACAGGGAGCCCAGGTGAATGGGGTGAAGTGGCATTGGAAGGTTTTGTTGGAGTCAATGGGACCCTCTGTTGCCCAGCTGTTCTTGCGACCCATGGACCAAGTTGGTGGACCCCAAAGGTGGATTCCAGGTGTGAAGTACCTGAAAATGACCACCATCTTGGAGGTGAAGTTCCTGCAGGACGGTGAGAAGTCGAGCTGCAGAGTCCAAGGGATGCAGGAGACCCTTGGAGTCACCCATGAGCTGTCCCACATCACTTGCCGAGTTACAGGAGAGTCAGTGGCCTGAAGGAGCACCAACAAGCCTTAGCAAATGCCAATATTGTTGCTAAGAAGACCTTAGTTTTTTGAGGACCAGCAAGGTCCTAGTGACTTGACCCTTGGAGGGGAGTAAGGGCAGGCCTTCAGCAGGAAGGAAATCCAGCCAGAGCTGGAGGAGCCCCCACAACTGGCCCTCTGGCAGCAGGCACAGTGAGTCACAGGGAGATCTCAGCAGCAGAACTGAACAGGAATCCCACATCGCCAGAGCTGCAGAGTGGAAGCTGAGTTTGGAGTTGCAGAGTGCCGTAGGCTGGGGCTTCTCAGAGCCTTAAGATCTCCTGGAGGAAAAGTCAGCAGGCCTTGGCAACAACAATAGTCATGGTGAACAGGGGTTCCATTCCGGTGGCTGCAGCAAGGGCCCACCATCTCCTAAGTATGTCAGAAGACAAGTTGGATCCAGAGAGTACCACCAAACCACCACCTGTGTTGCAGAGCCTTTCGATGTCCATGGGACAGCAGGATCCACCATCATGAGGTGTCTGTGGATGCGGGGGAGTGACTCCTTCACTCCAAGGGCAATTCCTTCTTACTTCTTGGATGCAAGCAGAGTCCTTGTGACCCTGGAGGATGCACAGCCATGGATGTTGCAGAAATCTTGCAGGAGCTGGAGAAACAGTGTTGCAGTGGAAGCCCTCCTAACTGGATATAGACATGTTTCAGTTTCAAAAGCAGACCAGCAGCAGTTCCGGAGACCAGGAGCAGAAGATGTCTTGCAGAGAGTTCTTTGTAGAGTATTGCTCAACAAATCTGAGGACCCGCCCTTGGGGAAGCCCTTAAGTAACCCTTAAAGGGGGTTGGTCACTATCTACAGTGACCCACCCATCAGAGGGGGTCAGGGACGTCATCTAACAGGCAGTCAGATGCTCCCAGGGGCCTCTGCACATCTTATTTTCAAGATGGCAGAATCAGATGGCCACCTAGCAGAGCTCTGTGCACCTCTCTATGGGAGGGGCTGGACACGGGGGTGATTACTCCCCTGTCCTTTATGTAGTTTTGTGCCAAAGCTGGAACCAGGGGTTCCTGCACTAGTACAAATCAGTATCTGCAAGGAGAGCACCAAATGTGACATTCAAAGCAGGTGGTGGTGCTGAGAGGCCACCCCAGCCCAGAGTCACCAAGTTCTAAAGGAGAGGAGGTCACATCTTCCTCCTATAGGAAATCCTTTGTTCTGCCTCCCCTTACTTGAGTTGGGCTCAGGAGCAGGAAGGCAGAACAGTGTCTAGGGGTCTGCAGCAGCAAGGGCTGACATGCAGACCCTGCCAAGCTGTACAGGGAGATCTGAGGGATCATCTAAGGAACCCCCAGAGTACATGGTATCATGCAACTAACACTGAAATCAGTTTAGTTGCATGATTACAAAATGTTTGATACCAAAACATGCCTAGGTTTGGAGATGCCATTATGTAGCTGGACTACTCGTGTTGACCAGTGTCCATTCCATACCTTGAGATGGCTTCCCTGCACTTACAAAGTCCAGGGAATGGAGTTTGGGGTTTGTAGGGGCACCTCTGCTCATGCAGGGGTGCCCTCACATTTAGGAACATTCACCCTGCCCTAGGGCTGAAGGGCCTACCAGTTGGGTGACTTACAATGTCCACGTGCAGTGACCATGATACAAGGCAACCCTTATATCTAAAGTGAGGGGTGCATGCACCCTTTCACCCAGGCTGCAATGACAGGCCTGCAGACACAGTGTGCATGATTTTCTCAAGGGTGGCACGATACATGCTGCAGCCCATGGGAGACCCCTGGAGTAGCAATGCCCTGGGTACCTAAGTACCATATACTAGGGACTTAGATGGGTGCACCAGTATGCCAATTGTGGGGTGTTAAAGTTACCAAACAACTAAATTTAGAGGGGAAAGCACAGACACTTGGGAACTGGCAAGCAGGATCCCAGTGTACTACAGTCTAAACACACTGACACCAGGCAAAAAATGGGGGTAACTATGTCAGAAAGATGCAACTTTCCTATATTATCCACCACTGTAGCTCCGTCCTGGCTTCTCAAGGCAGCTAGATAATTTCTGAGTAAGTGAACCCACTCCAAAGATGCGCAGCCTTCAGGCGTTGCAGCGCTCTGTAGGGCGTTGGGCCTGGAAAAATGACCTGGATAGATGAAGATAGCAGCTCCACTATCCTGCCCAGTTGGCATAGTGACACTCTGTCCCTTCGAAGAACTTTGTTGAGCTCCTTCTTCATCTTGATGATCTTCTGCCCCGGGAGGCTCAGGATGGCCACCCTGGAGTCTATCTGGAAGCTCAGAAAGGTGCCAGAAATAGTTCAGACTTCTGACTGTTGATTATGAAGCCCAGGTCCTGCAGTAGCGCAATAGGCATGGTCAAATGAGGCAAAAGTTGCGAGTGCAACTGATCCATGAGCAGAATGTAATCTAGGTAGATGATCAGTCTTAGTCCCTTTTTCCTGAGTGTTTGTACCTCAGGTTTAAGGAGATGCTTGAAGCACCACAGCGCTGATGACAGGTCAAATGGAAGAGATTAGAATTCAAAGATTTGGTCCCTCCAGTCGAACTGCAGAATGCGTCGGTCGATACACATTCTTCAGGTCCAACTGGACCATCCAGTTCCCCAGTAATAGCAGATCTCTGAGGAGGAGAATTCCCTCTATTTTGAAGTGGCGGTAGATCAGCCACTCATTGAAGCTTCACAGATTGATCACGGGACAAAATCCCTTGTCTTTCTTTTCTACCAGAAAGAGATTGCTTAGAAACCAACAAGGGTGTAATACTTACTTTCAAATTGCTCCTATGCTGAGGAGCTCTGAATCTATCAGGTCCAACTCCTTCTCAGAGAAGAACAACGAAGTCTGTCTTCCCCTTTCCCTTGGGGAACTGCACAACTCTATGTGGAAGCCCCTTACCATCTCCAGGACCCTAGGGTCCGCCGTGATCTTCCCCCACTTGTTAGTGAAAAACCTCAGTCTTCCCCCCCAATTTTTGAGGGAAAGAAAGTATTGTTTACTGTTCAAACCACCTTGGAGTGTTGGCACCACCTCTGGTGTTGCAGTTGGTTCATCCCTTTTGGCTACTCCTGTTAGGGGAAGAAAGCTCCTTGTCTGCTGTCATCCAGTAGATATAAGACAGGCAGCACCCTCGCTGGTGCTCAGTGTGATTACTACAGAGGCAAATATGGCCTCGAAGTCCAGAAGAAATTAGCCTGGGAAGGTGCAGTGGACATACTGCGGTAGCAGTGTCTGCGAAGGTTGGAAGGGAAAGATGTGAAAGGGGGACTACAGAGGGTCTCGCATTGCACAGAAAGCCCTGCGTGCACTCTGAAACTCGATCGGGCACACACGTGCTGCCCTGCCAGACCTGAGTCGCTCAGGTGCTTTCAGAAGTATGAAAGAACACCACTTAGTGGACCCGAACTGGATTATAAGAAAGTAGTGCTTGAGCCGATGCCTCCCACGCTTATACAAGAATGTATAAAACAGCAACACATTCAATCAAAATCACAGAAATTACTTGCAGAAGTAACTCTCCCCAATAAGTCAAATAAAGCACGCAAGTACTGCCCCACTGAAGCGAGATAAAATCTAGGGACTTAACTGACAACAGTGAAGAAATACGAAGGACTACGGCCAGCATGATTATTTACAGACATTGGGAGAGAGTGACAACACCACGACACGTTCAATGTGTGTGTGCAAAAGGCCCCTTTATTGGAACAGGTGCCCCTGACAAATACCCCACCTAGGCCTTTGCCTTACAAAACTAAAACCTCACTAGACATCGAATAACCTATCCCCTGCCCCTCCCCCTCCCCTACCCCACCCTCCCCCTCCTTACTCTCGTTCTGTCTTTTCCTTCTCCTCTCGTCTCCTTAATTTGCCCCGTCCTACCCGCTTCTTTTTTAACCTGTCCGCTAATGAGCAGTCTCCTGCCTGTCCATGTCTAACTAATGCTCCTTCCCCCTCTAATACCTGAATTGCCCTGCCAACTCCGTCCTCCACCCGAGCTTTTAATAGCTGCCCTGCAGCTGTCACCGCCACCAGAAAAAGGCCCTGACTTTTTCTGCCCCGCCCCCAGGGCTCCTTTAGTAATGTTTTCATCTGTTCTCTCAGCTGCAGCAAGTACAGCTCCATCCCCACAAAGGAGAGATGAACCCCATCATCCCTAAAAAAATCTGCATCCTCAAAACGTAAGTCCACGTGCTTCAAAAAAGTCACACCCCGATCCACGCAAAAGCCTTTCATCTCCTTATTTAATTTACACCTGGCCCTCTCTATAGCCCGCGAATTCCTAGCCCCTCTCCAAACCCGACGCGGAACAAAGGCAGTGAAAATCACGTGACAGCCCCTCCACTGGTCTACCAAGATCTGTAAATCCTTCTTCATAACCTTCAAGACGTTGAGCCCAGTGTTAACCACCAGATCGTTCTCCCCCAAGTAAATACACAATAAGTACGGAAAATGCCCCTTCCCCATCGCGCACTTAATGTCTGTTTTTGCCATCAGTGCCCCTTGGCCCAGCTGCTCCACCATAGTAACCGCCACGTCCACCGATGCATAGACACCTTGGTTAATGCCTCTGGGATGAAATCATTGACCGACGTCCCCTCCGGCCAGGACAAGTGATGTATCAACCTGAACTGGCCGCTCTCCTTCTTGGGCACAACTCCGATGGGCGACACAATGAGGTTCCGCATCGGCCAATCTGAAAAAGGGCCAGCCATGCGACCCTCCTGTACGTCCTTCACCAACTTCTGCCGAACCCCCTCCACCTTACCGCGCACGGAACGCAGGTTCTCCACCCACCGCCGCACCCGCGGGCCCTCATAACCCAACCTGAAACCGTCGCGAAAACCCCGTATGAGCAAGTCTGCGTCCAAAGGTCTGTCATACTGTGCCAGATACGACTCGAGTCGATCGACGTCAACCGGAGTACGAGCCCTTTCCTGTAACACCCTTCCGCTGCTGCTGACCATCCCTTCCCCCGTAGCTGTTTGCCTGCCCGCCGCTGCCATACTGCCCCTGGGCCCCTCCCGAGCTAGTGGTACTCTGCTGCCCACTGCAGCTCGTAACTGGGTGACGTCCTGCGCACTTCGAGCATTCATGGCGGAACTTACAATATTCCCTGGTACACAGACCTTTGTTGTAGTCCCAGCAAGCCCCGGAGCGGCCTGACCCTGAACTGTTGGATCTCCCCGGGCTAGAGCCCCCTCTCGAAAGGGCCGGTAAGTTATAGGCAAACCGCTAGCCGTAAAGACTGTCTTCCCAAATTTGGCCAGGCCCATAGTGTACTGCCACAGATCGGAATTAATCTCACCCCACTGCACCTCGGGATCCGCGGCCATGCGCGCCCTGAACTCCTCATCGTACTGCCTCCATGCGTAACCCCCGTAATTAAGGTGAGCCTTCCTAATAATGTCCATATACTTGAACAAAGCCACCGCCCTCTCTGGAAAGTGCTCACAGTAAACACTGGCAAAAATCAGGAAGACGTCATCTGGCCGGCCGTTCCAGGCCCCACCTTCACTTCGTCCCAGGGTGACCGAGCTGCACACTGCTCACCTGGGTCCTCCTCCTCGAAATCCAAAGTATCCTGCCAAAGAAGGTCCGGTGTGCCAGGGGTTGAAAAAGACTCTCCCCCCACTGCTCCAAAAGGCCACCCTCTCCTAATGGATACTCTTCACCCCCCCTGCCTTGCTCCTGTCCTCCTTCTCCCACCTTCCCGGGACCCCATACACCGCCTGGGGCCCCTATGGGCCCTGGCCACTTAGGGTTCCTCGCCCCCGACCACCCACCCTCCTCCGCCCCCTGCCCCCCCTCCTCTTTGCTGCTACTCCACTGTAGCATTGTAGGCCATTTCCACAAAATAGGGACCCTAGGGTCCCTGGGGCCAGTTTGCCCCAAAGCAGAGCCCTGGCCCCCCTCCCCCCTTGCCTCTCCTGCCCCTGCCCTCAGAGTTGCCCCGGCCCCCAGGGCTGCCGTAGGAGTGTTATCCCCACTGCCCTCCCCTTCTGCCCCCTCCCTGATCCCCGATCCACTCATGGGAACTGGGCTCTCAAGCCCAGCTAGGCCCGGGAGCCCAGCCTGCCTCTGCCGCTGCTGAATTGCAGCCCCCAGGGCACCCACTCTCTCCTTTTACGCCTTCGCGGCTGGGAGGCGCGCCGATGCAGGCGCGCCCCTCCCGCCGCGCCGGGCCGTTCCACTTCTCCGGCACGGAGCCCGCTGGCGCCCCGCCCTGAGGGAAGCTCTCGGGACTCCCACACCCGCCTCCCGCCTCCCGGCCCTCCCACTCCCCGCCCAGACCGCACCCTCAGGTCCCGTCCCACCCGCCCCCTGGCCTACACCCCTTACCTGGACACCCGATGACCCAGCGCGCGGAGGCGATCACGCCATTACTGCCGCTGCGACGCCGGCCGAGGCCCTGCGCGCCGGGCTCCCGGTCGCGAGGGCCTCCGCCCTCACCAAGTCCATGCCGAAGCAGTGTCAAGGCCGCCCGCACTTTCTCTTCCTCGGCCATCCTGCCCGCAACTACCGCCGAAAGACACCTCACTGGCGACGCTGCCAGACTTTGAGTACAGGAGTGCAGCGCACGCTACAAGCTGCCTCCTTCCAAAATATATTCTTTCTCCTACTAAATATATTTCTATTTTCCTTTTCTTTTTTTTTTTTTTGCAAATTCACTATGAAAGCAAATTCGCCTCACTAAAACTAAGACAGAAAAGAACCTGACCGAACTAGACACCCTGGCCACCAGGTCACCTTCTGCAAAATGGTGACCGTGGCCACAAAATGTCCGCTTTTATTCTCGGACCACCCACCCAAATTGGCACCCCAGGCGCCCAACCGCGTCGTGGGTCGTACCACCTCCCCCAATAACCCCCAGGGGGGAAACTCCTCGTTCCTCCTCCTCCCCCCGGGACCCCATTCGGACTGTGTTGGGATTAGTTATCGGATGTCACGGACACATTCCCCATTGGTTCATGGGATCTGTAGTGTTTAAACTTTTTCTTTTACCTTTGAACATGCTGTGTAATAAAGAGTGAAAAAAGAAATGTATATCCTCACCTCCGGTCCGGACGTAGAATCCTTTTGTGATTTCTGGAAGACATTAAAAAGGTTGGTTCAGCTGTGACCATATGTTTACAAACCAAAATACACTTGCGGATATAGTCCTTCATCTCGTTGAGTAACATTGCCCGATCAACACAGTTGAACTGGTCATTCCTACGTGATATTAACAGTACCTAGATTATACCAGGAATGTTCAACATGCAATCTCTTCAACAGGTAAAATATTCGATTTATAAATTTCTGTACAAACGATTAGCAATATTCATCTACATGAAAAGAGTTATATGAAATTACAGGTGTGGGCAATATTGGGGCTAGCACACATAGGTGGTCATTCCGACTCTGGCGGGCGGCACAGGCGGGAACTGCCATTTGGCCGCTCCGCGGTCAGAAGTCCGCTGCTGGCATTCTGACCTTCCCGCTGGGCCTGCGGGCGCTAACTATGTTAGCGCCCTCCGGCCCAGCGGGAAGGAGGGCTGCAACACAGAAGCCGGCTCCGAATGGAGCCGGCGGTGTTGCGGCTGTGCGACGGGTGCAGTTGCACCCGTCGCGCTTTTCACTGTCTGCTAGGCAGACAGTGAAAAGCCGGCCGGGGCCCTGTTAGGGGGCCCCTGCACTGCCCATGCCAGTGGCATGGGCAGTGCAGGGGCCCCAAGACACCCGTTCCCGCCAGCCTCTTCCTGGCGGTGACAACCGCCAGAAACAGGCTGGCGGGAAGGGGGTCAGAATCCCCATGGCAGCGCTGCTTGCAGCGCTGCCATGGCGGATTAGCCCAGATGGGGCAAAATCGGCGGGAAACCGCCGGCCCCGGTTTTCTGACCGCGGCTTTACCGCCACGGTCAGAATGGGCTAGGAAGCACCGCCAGCCTGTTGGCGGTGCTTCCGTCATTCGTGGCCCTGGCGGTCTTAGACCGCCAGGGTCAGAATGACCCCCATAGTCTCTTCCTCATGGAGGCCAAGCATTAGAAGTTATGCAAGTGGAAAGTGCTTTCATACATGTTACAGCAGCACCACAAACACACATCCAACGGAGGAGCCAGGAAAAAAACACTCCCACCTCAAAGCATGCCCCGAATGACTGTGAACGAATAAAAAAGCAAGTTACATTTTACAGCAGCAGGACAGCCACACATCCAAGCGAGTAGCCAGAAAAAAAATACCCCCACCTCAAAGCACATCCCGAATGACTGTGAATGAGTGAAAAAGCAAGCCTGAATCTCCCACTGAAGATTCGAGGGTGTACTGCCCCCAGCGAGATTTTCTTTTTTAAATAAGGATTAGTAAGTGCATGCTACAGTACAATTTTAAATGAAAGTGGTCAAAAATCTTCACTTAATAGAGCACTCAAAAATAATAACAAAAATAGTGAAGTCAACATTTCCCATGGATGTTTTTCACTCAGGCAAAACATGAGGCCAAATACATTGTCACAGTATAATTTCTCGGACAATTTGGCTAAAGTTATATTGGTGTGAAATTTGCTATAGGCTCCAGCAATTTTTCTCATTGTTTTACCATCTTATTTTACTTCTACCTTACAAAATAAGATGCTGTACTCAAGGAGGTAGGAGGGCGACAACAGTGGCGAACCATGGGCAAAATATACTGTCCAAGACCATTAAGGCCTCCCACAGACAGTTTGAGAAAGGTTATCAAAAGGCACAATTGTAAGTGAAACAATCCCAACTGGCCAAGCAAAGCCAATAGTGCTCTGAGCCAAACAAAAGAAATGTTCAAAGTCTAGGACGAAATGACGGTTTAAACATCAATAAGAATATATTGTGTATTAGTAAAAAATAAAACAATATTAGATAAAACAATTTCTATAAATTTCGCAACCATCTTATTATCCTTACATCTGCCCTCACCATTTCCAAGCATTTTGCCATGTTCAACCCCATGCGAGAAGAGGATACCATAAGTCTACCACTAAAGAGATCAAAGCCTTCAAACTTTCAGATCGCTTTACGCTTATCTATATGACGTAATTTTTTCATCACTGCTTGCCTCTATTACCAACATGTTCAACAATTCTCTTGCAAATGGCATGGTCCCTGGAACAGACAATCATCTCCCCTTTACTGAAAAAATCTAAGAAGGTACTGAACAACTACTGAGTAATTTCTAATTTCTCATATTGTAGAAGAATCTTTGAAACAGAAGTTGGAGAATGACTACAAGAATATTCATGTATGTATATTTTGGTATTTATATGGCAAAAACCTATCTGTGAAGCCACAGAACACGAAGTCAAGGAGCTTCAAATGAGCGTTTGAGAGACAATCACAGATCATGTACATCAAGTTGAGATTACACAAACACATTTGATATTCAATGGGTGTGCCCAGGCCTAGCTCAGAGGACAAGATTCGAACCTGGGCCCCCCCGTTTCTGGTTACAAAGATGGCATCTTGAGCCACGAGGCCACAGCTATTATCTGTTCCATAAATTCAATCAATATTCCAGCTCATGAGAAGATCAAAACTGCCACACCTAACAACAAAAAGGAACTCTGCATTATCTTCGATGGCCAACAATCTGCCAATATTCGTGAAACCCCTAGTAGCACATAACACCACAGTTCAACAAACAGGCCTCCATCAGATCTACTCTATCCTCCACACGTTGGCTACTGAGTAAAGCACCCTAGACGCCACTCAACAGCAAAATGCTTCCTTGTTTATGTCATTGAGCAATGCCAGCTGCATATCGAAATATATTCTCACCAAAGACACTCACAGACAGGATGCAAGACTTTAAAAACAAGCTATTTGGGTGTGTGTAAAGCTACAGAGATGCATGCGCTTTAAATCAGCACTGGATACTCACAGTGGTTAACAGTGTAATACAAACTTCATGACGATCAGCATCGCACAAAAAAGGTCTATTGAAAAAATTCCCTGCATACCTACAAATAGGGCTGGGATTCGGGTGGTGTGACTGGTGCAGTTGCACCTAGAGCTGACCTGGGGGGTGGAAGGGTGAGGGGTGGTGCTACATTTAGAAATAAGCACCTGCTGCAGAGTTTGTTGTCTTGCAGTATTTAGAAAACAATAAAAATGTTAAGGTAACTCTGGAGATTAATGTACCTGTTGGCAAGAGATCAGAGTTTTGTCTAATGCAGTTTATACTCATCATAAAGTAGTGCTGAGTGCTAATATACCTGCAGTAAAGAATGTGCACCAAGCAGATTACAGAACTGTTGTTATGTAGATAGCTCAGTGGGTTATTGCCTTTGTCATAGAGATTCTTTTGTTACTTGCAGTTCATAAATTACAATCCTAATATGAACTGTTATCAAAGTGTGTGCATGCACACTGCATGGATAAGATAAGAACATTAGGGCCCTCATTACAACCCTGGCAGTAAATGCCACCTACTGCCGTGCTGACGGCCACCAACATACCGTGACCGCGGCGGTATTCAGCGATGGGTATTATGACCCACACAGAGAAAGCCGCCACTATACAGATACCCACTCAAATCTGCCAGACCAAAGGTCAGTGATAAATTGTCAGTACCAAAATCTACACCATTACGCCAACAGGAATACGCCCACAGTATCAGGATCCACGAATCACCACGGCGGTCTTTCAACCGCGGTAAACCATTGGCGGTACACACCGCCATGCTCAAAATACACACACACTTACAAAACACTACCACATTGGACAATTCAAACTACACACACCTGACACACATACACACTCCACACCCACACACCCAATCCAATATAAAACACACACCCACATTACCCACAACTCTTTCCACAAAAAAAAGGATTGTCAACAGAGAGAAACACAAGCCAGGACCACCCACTCAACCTGAGCCACAGAACACCATCACCCATACACCATCCACGCACCTCACACCACACCCCAACACATCACCCAACACACCCTCACACATACCACTCACACCACATCCATGGCACCCCAAAGACACCTCAAGTTTCCAGAGGAGGAGCTAAGGGTCATGGTGGAGGAAATCATCCGGGTAGAGCCACATCTATTCGGATCACAGGTGCAGCAGACGTCCATTGCTAGGAAGATGGAGCTATGGCGGAGAATCGTGGACCGGGTCAGCGCCGTGGGAGAGCACCCCAGAACAAGGGATGACATCAGGAAGAGGTGGAACAACCTGTGGGGGAAGAGGTGGAACAACCTGTGGGGGAAGGTGCGTTCCATGGTTGCAAGACACCAGGTAGCTGTACAGAGGACTGGCGGAGGACCCCCACCTCCTCCCCCACAACTAACAACATGGGAGGAGCAAGTCTTGGCGATCATGCATCCTGAGGGCCTCGCAGGAGTAGCAGGAGGACTGGACTCTGGTAAGTCAAATTTTCACTACTTTATCCCCCTCCCTACCATCATGCCATCACAAACTCCCACTCCTACCCACACCCCCATCACCCCACCACCTCACACATACCCCACTATCACAACCCACCCATCCCAATACCAAGCCCTGCATGCCACAACAATCCATGGACCCCCATCCCAGACCTGCATGGACACCCATTACCACAGCATGCCCATTAGAGAGAATCCCCTAGCCCACAAAATCACCACGCGCACAAGGTAAAGCTTACAGGGCAATCATAACCACACAGGGAAACACACCCATGCACAAGAGCACAAGATGGCACACGCAGATACAATAACACTGCATTTGCATCCCCACAGGACCCCTACTCAACGTCACTGGAGAGGAGTTGCCAACAATTTCCAGTCCCCCCACAGAAGAGGCCCACAGTGACGACAGCAGCTCTGCACACCTAGATCACGATGACCAACCTGGCCCATCAGGGACCTCTGGACAGTCGGTTACCCTGCCACAGTCCCAACCCACCACAGAGCCTCCCCCTCAGGAAACACCAGCACAGCACCCGCCCAGCATCCCCAGGACACATCAATCAGCAGTGTGGCCACCACTACAGGGACCCCAGGCAACCCCATAAACCCAGGACGATCAGGGACCTGGGGTCAGTGGCAGTGGGCACACCGTTCAGGGGAAAGAGGCACAGGACAACAGGGAAGCTGGGAGGAATGCTGTGCGACAGGGGGAGGACAGGCACATGGAAACCACTCTCCAGGAGGCACTCACCAACATCCTGGGAGCATATCACCATTCCCAGGAGACGATGGGCCAGATACCGGCCAGGTTACAGGAGACCCAGTGGCTGTAGGATGGACAGTACCTGGGGATCAGGAAGGACCCCGAACACATCTACACCATCCTGGTCACGATTGCAGGGGTGCTGGCTGACTTGGCCAACACCATGAGGGAGGCAGTCGCACACCAACGGGTCCCTGACACTAGCCACACCGAAGAACAGCCCTCCACCTCTGCCGGCGCTAGTGGACAGGAGGTCCCACCACAGGAACAACAGGCCACCAGCACCCCCTGCAGAAGGAGAACCTCCCTGCGAATGGTCCCTGCGATCCAGGCAGAAGCCAGAGAACATTGCCAAGACCCCCGCCAGGAAATAAGACTCTCCTGATTGTCACCCTTCTATCCCACTCTGTCATCCTGTCCACCTTGAACTGCCATTACTCCCCTTCTTATGCCCCATCGGACAATGCACCTGTGATACCAAGAGACTGGACTCTAACTGGACATTCCTCCACCATCACCCCAGCCCATTGCACATCCCCCTCCACTTATAAGCACTTAAATAAACACCCTTGGAACAAATACAAATCTGGAGTCTGTCAAATGATTCAAATATTTATTAGTACAACATTATGAAAACAATGGAAGTCATATGTACAGTTATATTTACATTGTAATGACCTTTAGTGGGCAGCAGTAAACATACCAGGAGCTAGAGTGGGCCACAGAGATCTGGAAATAGACATGCCAAAGGGTACAGTAAGTGACCATAGACATAGGGAAATCAGGCTGCCATGTACAATGTCCAATAGAAAACTGAAAAGTTGAGTGAAGTTACAGTGTCTTACCTGTGTGTCACTGGAAGTACTGCTGTATAATATTACTTCTGTTGTCCACATCTTCTTCCTCTGCCCCCTCTTCCTCACTGTCCACAGGCTCCACCACTGACACAAGACCATTTCCAGGCTCATCCTCCTACAGAAAAAGCACCTGGCGTCTCAAGGCCAGGATGTGCAACATGCAACGATGATCTGGCACACCTTCTTGGGTGAGTAGTACAGGGATCCACCTGTCAGATGGAGGCACCGGAACCTGGCCTTCAGGAGGCCCAAGGTTATTTCAATTATCCTCCTTGTTTGCCCATGTGCCTCATTGTAACGTTCCTCTGCCCTTGTCCTGGCATTCCTCACTGGGGTCCGTAGCCATGAGAGGTTGGGGTAACCAGAGTCACCTGAAAACATTGAGGGACAACTATTAGACACACACTAACCCTTAGGGACAACCCCATACCCAGACACCAACTTATACTGGGTGTGGACCTTGGGCTCACCTATTAGCCACACCCGGTGCCTCTGGAGTTGGCCCATCACATATGGGATGCTGCTATTCCTCAAGATAAATGCATCATGCACAGAGCCAGGATCCTTGGCATTCACATGGGAGATGTACTGGTCCGCCAAACACACCATATGCACATTCAGAGAGTGCTAGCTTTTTCTATTCCTGAACACTTGTTCATTTCTCCGGGGGGGGGATAAATGCCACATGTGTACCATCAATGGCACCAATGATGTTGAGGATTTGTCCCAGGGCATAAAAGTCAGATTTCACTGTGGCCAAATCCTCCACCTGTGGGAATACAATGTAGCTGCGCATGTGTTTCAGGAGGGCTGACAACACTCTGGTCAACACGTTGGAGAACATTGGTTGAGACATCCCTGATGCCATGGCCACTGTTGTTTGGAAGGAACCACTTGCCAGGAAATGGAGCACTGACAGGACCTGCACTAGAGGGGGGATACCTGTGGACTGGCGGATAGCTGACATCAGGTCTGGCTCCAATTGGGCACACAGTTCTTGGATTGTGGCCCGATCAAGTCTGTATGTTAGGATAATGTGTCTGTCCTCCATTGTCGCAAGGTCCACCTGGGGTCTGTACACTGGAGGATGTCTCCATCTCATATTCATCCTCTGCGGTTGAATCCTATGGAGGAAAACGGTGAGCAGAGGGTCATATTCACACATCAATTGAAATAATGATGCATCTTTTCCTTTACAGAACCAGTATGTGAATCCGAGAGTCAGTTGCTGTGCCAATGTCTGCTGTGACGCAGTTAGGTGCCATGCCCTGTGCCCCCCTGAAATGGCCGCTGCCTGACCTGTGAGGAGGGACAAGTGGAAATGAGGTAATTCTACTGGCGTTGTGCACCGTTGCGGTAGGCGGTCAACGACCACTGCGCAACTTCGCATTGGTTATCATTGGGCCGTATGGGTTCCAGGAGCCAATGGCGATGTATGCCGGCAGTGACGGTACGTACCGCCACGGACGTGACCGCCATTTTCTATCTATTCACTCACTTGCTACCTGACCTTGAACAGGAGAGGACCTACACTGCAAGTGCTGCTGTGACCTGTGTCTGGAAGCGACAATGGCTCATGTGTCTGGGGAAAGGGCCCCTGCCTTCACTGCAGAGGAGTTGGAGAGACTGGTGGATGGGGTCCTACCCCAGTACACGTTACTCTACGGTCCTCCAGACAAACAGGTGAGTACACTGTAAGCATGATGCATGGGCCATGAATTTATGGAGTGCTGTGTGTGTAAGCCACATGTGGGTGGGGCTGAGGCGTCCTGGCCATAGTGCTGCATGTATGGTGGTCAATGTATGTGCGTCAGGGGATGGGAGGGATATGGTGGGCCATGAGTGTGATGGTCCGGACGGTTAGCTAATCCCCTTTTCTGCTGTCTTTTCCATGCAGGTCTGCGCCCATCAGAAAAAGGGTGTTTGGCGTGCCATCGCCAAGGAGGTGCGGACCCTGGGGGTCTTTGACAGGCGGAGCACCCACTGCCGCAAACGGTGGGAGGGTCTGTGCCACTGGACAAGGAAGACGGCAGAGGCCCAGCTGGGGCTGGCCCCCCAACGAGGATGAGGTGCCCATCGTACACGGACCCCCCTGATGTTCTGCATTCTGGCGGTGGCCTATCTGGAGTTGGATGGGCGCTTGAGGGCATCACAGCAGCCACAAGGGGGTGAGTACAAATTCAGATTCATTATTTTGCGGTCGTTAAGGGTTGACCTGGGTGGGGATGTGGACTGTGGGTGCCCCTAGGCCAGGGTAAACATGGCAGGGTAGGTCCCTTGTTGGGCAGGCTCTGAAGCACTCCAACCCCAATAGTGTTAGTTGGCATCTACTACTGGTCAAGGCCCTGTTTGTTTCCGGTGTGCAGCTGATGGCATTAGGCACTGTACTCCTTGGGCTGGTGACTAGCATTCTAACTGTTAGTGCATGGCCTAGTGCACAGGTCTGTTCCCTGTGAGTTGTGTACGCCAACGGTAGTGTTGTTGCTGGCATTGACCAAGTGTATCCTCTGTCTCCCCCCCCCCTTTCGTTTTGTCACCCCGTCCTTTTGTGCATTAGCATCATCTTGCGGAGGAGCAGAGGCACCAGCAACGGAGGGAGCTGCATCCCACATTGGCCTGGAGGCCGAATCCACCGACAGTGAGGGCACCAGTGTGACGGAGGGCGAGGGGAGCACCACGACAGGGACAGGAGGGGACACTACAGACAGCGACTCCTCCGCCGATGGAAGCTCACTGGCGGTGCTGGACACCTCTGTGCCCACCCCAACAACAGGTAGAGCTGCCACCCCCTACCAGCAATGCCCTCCCAGCAGCCCCTCAGCGTGTTTCCCGTGCCCGCTTACCCAGGCGGGTGGGCATCTCCTTCGCCCCAGGCACCTCAGGCCCTGCCCCAGTCAACCCTGCTGCCCTCAGTGAGGAGGCTATTGACCTCCTGAGATCCCTCACTGTTGGGCAGTCAACCATTCTAAATGCCATCCAGGGTGTTGAGAGGCATTTGCAACAAACTAATGCATACCTGGAGGGCATTCACTCTGGCGTGGCGGTCCAACAGAGAGCATTTCATGCTCTGGCCTCTGCACTGATGGCCGCCATTGTCCCTGTCTCTAGCCTCCCCCCTCCAACTTCCTCTACCCAGACCCAATCCCCTCAACCCCAGCCTATCCCAAGCACACCTTCAGACCAGCATTCACCCAAATCAACACACAGAACACAAGTACCACAATTAATCTCACAGGAACTCACACAAGCACCATCCCCATGCAGACACACCAACATCCACTGCCTCCACTGTGTCCCCTTCCTCCTCGTCATCCACCTCCCTCCCAGTAGCATCTCCACTCACACCTGCATGCTCTACATCCTCATCCACTACCTCCATCACCAGCACGCCCATCACTACACACCCCTCACTGGCAATCACCACCTACACATCCATGCACACATTCCCTGTGTCCTCTCCCACTGTGTCTGTGACCCCTTCTCCCAAAGTACACAAACGCAAGCACCCACCCACCCAACAGCCATCCACCTCACAACAGCATCCAGCCCATGCACCTGCACCCAAACTCAGCAGACAGACACCTCCTACAACCACTCCCTCTAACTCCACTCCCAAACCTTCTCTCTCTTCCCACCCCAGTGTCCCTAAGAAGCTTTTCCTGGCAAACATTGCCCTATTCCCTTCCTCTCCCCACCCCGTCCTTCCCCTCGGGCCAGGGTGGCCAAAACCCAGCCCAGTACCTCAGCCACCAACTCCACGTCCGCTGTGGTTCCTGCAGCTGTCAGAGGCTCAAAGAGGGCACCGGTCAGCCCAGCTAATGAAGCACCAACCCCTGCCAAGGCCAAAACCATTCTGCCACCTGGCAAGGTGAAGAAGGGGACAACACCCAGGAAGGGGAAGGAGCCACAACCACCCAGCAAGGCCACCTCAAAGACTCCAGCTGCCAGACCCAAGGTCACACCACCATCTGCCAAGGTGAGGAAGGGGCACAAAACACCAGGCAAGGCACTTCAGATGTCTGAGGCTGCAGGTGAAGGCCTGGTGGCTACCAGCACAATCGCCGGCACCGCCACCTGCACAATGGCCAGGACCGCCAACAGCCCCGCCGCTAGCACTACCGCAAGCACTGCCACCTGCACCGCCACCTGCACCGCCGCAAAGACCACTACTGTCAGCAGCAGCAGCCCCAGTTGGCAGCCGTCCGATGCTGCAAGAGAAGGGCTAGAGCCTCCCCCCACCACTGGCAGCACCAGCACCTACACCGCGGCCAGCACCACCACCTGCCCCGCCACCAGCACCGCCGTGGGCACAGCCGCAAGCACTGCCACCTGCACTGCTGACAGTAGCACCACTACCAGCAGCAGCAGCAGTCCCAGTGGGCAGCTGTCCGAGGCTGCAGGAGAGGGGATGGAGCCTCCCTCCACCACTGGCAGCACCCCACCAGCACCGGCACTACCACCAGTTTGCAGCCGTAGCCAACGCCGGAAGGACTTTAGCCCTGCCTCCATGGACTATCATGCATTCCGGTCCCTGCAAATCTCGTGCCTCAGACACCCAGGTGAGGGACTGTGAACTGCCACACCCCAAGTGTTGCATCACTGGGCACAAAGCCCCCTCCAGAACCAGTGGAGATATGCATCCACTCACCCTATCCTTGGCAGGATGAAGCACACTGGGCACAATGCCCCCTCCAGAACTAGTGGAAGAAGGCATCCACTCAGCCCCTTCTTGCCAAGATGAAGCACACTGGGCACAAGGCCTCCTTCAGAACCAGTGGAAGAAGGCATCCACTAGAGAGACTGTGGCTTTGAACTCCCTAGGACCAAGCAGTGGGCAACTCACTCACTTGAGAGACTTGAGAGACTGTGGCTTTGCACTCCCCAGGACCAAGCAGTGGGCAACCCACCCACTTGAGAGACTCGAGAGACTGTGGCTTAGCACTCCCCAGGACCAAGCAGTGGGCAAACCACCCACTTGAGAGACTTGAGATACTGTGGCCTTGCACTCCCCAGGACATTGCTGTGGGCATGGAGCCCCCTCCAGGAGCAGTGGCGTTGTCCCATCATCCGGCTGAAGTGCCCCCCCTTCCCTGTCTCCCTGAGGTGCCTGTGTGTTTTTGATCTGATGCCCCTGCAGTGTTCTCTCTGTATTGAGGGAGGAGTCAAGTGTGGGCTTGGCCTATGAGTTTTGGCCCAGTGGCCCACGGCTATTTTGAGTGGACAATGTACCGCTTTATGTACATATTGTATATTTTTGTAAACACTGTTTTTCAAATTATAACGTATATCTGACTATTTCTAATATATCACTAAATTGACTCAATTCCTTTTGTCCTTGCGTTCTTCCAGAGGGTTAAGGGACGTAAATGTAATGTTGATGCTTGTGTTTGTGTGTATGGTGTTGTGGGTGAGGGTGAGGGTGGGGGTGTTGCGTGTTGCATGTGTGTGTGTCACTCTCTTTTTCCTCCCCCCTTCCCTGTGTGCTAGGTGCAGTACTCACCGTGGTTGTCGCCGCCGCTGTTCGTACTCCTGGTAGAAGAGAAGGTAGAACAGCATGGGCAGGACCTGCATCTCGGGCTCCATGGCGTGTGTCGAGAGGTGAGTGGTTTCCTTTCTGTGTACAGTTTCCGCTGTGCTTTTGATGGCATTGGTACTGCCCCGGAAAAGCTGGCGGATGGGTGGGTTGTAATGGGGTGGGCGGTACATTGTCTTCCGCCTGTCTGTTGGCGGTTACCGCTGCGGTGTTTGTTGCTACTGCTGTGGCGGTCGGAGTGTTAAAGTGGCTGTCTGTGTTGGCGTTTCCGCCGTGGTCATGTTTCCATTTGTTTTACCGCCGGCCTGTTGGCGGTATTACCGCCGCTTTAACACCGACCACCAGGGTTGTAATGAGGGCCTATGTTTTTTTCCAGTCCTTCATTATCCTAATGTAGCTAAAAAGTGTTTGTTTTTGTCAAAATATATTCTTATTAGTAAAGTCAACACTGTGTTACGTTTTAAATTGTCCTTCTTTGGACCAAACACTCTTAAAATATAATGCATACTAGTGGGCCTGGGTGGAATTTCAAATATGCTGGAGTAGTTGAAGTAATTGCAGGAATCCTGGGTTACTCTTAAATGCAGAATTACTGATAAATATGCAATTACTCCTGCTCGGGTAATTTGGGGGAATAATCCTTCTGCAAGAGCATATTTAGCAAGCACAAGCAGCTGCATGCTATTTGTGTTCTGCTACATTTAGCACTATTTCTTATCACAAAAATGCATCATAGTGTCCATTTGCGATGTGAAGGTGCATGTACTAAATGCCGGGAAAAAATCTTACCCCAGGAGCTTCTTTAGAGAGTGCAAGCGACTCACTAGTCATGTACTGTTGCATTCAGCATTATTTCTTATTGCAGAATGCATCTTTGCATCCATTTCAGACATGAGGAGGCATATAGCGCTAAATGTAGAATGACCTATTACCTGTCAGAGAAGAGAAGCTCTGTGTTTACGAAGTTTGGCAATGAGACATCAAAACATGCCTGTAATAACTTAGGTGTGAGGACTTGCTTGTGGTACGTTATTCCAGGAAGATTCTGGTGCCTTTCTCCTTTTAGAGGCTAATTCTAATTCAAGAAGTATTGTGTCATTGGAGAATTGAATTATGGAAACGGAAGTCCTCAGTGTAGTAGTAATCATTTATTACTGATTTATTATCCTTCCAAAACACAAACTGATGTTTTTCAGTGTGCTTAACTATAGATGCAATTGTGTTTATCCACATTAAGTCTGTTCAAACAAAGGAGTTATCTGGACTCTTGTCAGTTCCACAATTTACTTGTCAGGCTATTCAGACTGTAGGACTAGATGCAGGGCGTCAGATCAGCATTGAGCCAGTTGTGCAACAGCAGATGGAAAACTGACACAGCTGCACAGAGGAACGATGTGCTGAAGTATCTTTAATGTTATCTTGAACACTGATGTACATTGGCTGAGCTGTGCGGGGCACACATGTTTTAAGAAGGGATCAGTTCAAGACTGAGGTGGACAGGCACGTTTCTATGGATTCAGCTCTACAATAACAGAGATGCTATAGTTCAGTATTGAAGAGCATTTGTCGAACTCTGTGAGTTTTCAGACTTTCAATTGTAGCAGGAGATTCTGCAGATCATGACTGAGGTGTGATACAGAATTGTGTTAGACAAAATACTAAAATAGCAAGGTTTTCAAGTAACAGTTATAATGCTTCACCAGAGCTGCACTTGGGTGCTACATATCAGGATGGGTTACAGTAGAATTTGGGAAGAGCTTTTGTGGGGCTCTTTTGCTGTTTTAGTCAGACTTTTTCAGGCTATGATTAAGTTCCATTTGCAGTGCTGCTTGGCAGGTGATACTGCAATAGCAGAGTACTCAGATCAACATTAAGGTCCTTTTGCTAAACTATGTTATGTTAGACTCCAATTGTGCAGTTACTTAGGGTGCAAATGTCAAAATTCCTACACATAGGATGTATCCTGTGCCCCTGAACAGTCTAGCACTGACCGTCCAATATCACACCTGGACTGAAATGCAGTGGTAGACCCCATTAGAGCCTAGTAATCTACTAGCACTGACTAACCTAACAATCTTTGGTAGAGATCTGCATATGTTTCCTAAATCGTAACCCCAAATAAATGCAGCGATTTACACATTTTGTTTTAATTTCAAGTTAAATTCCTGATGTGGAGTTTCTTTTCCATCTGTAATGATGTCCCACTCCCCTTTTCAGAGGGTCTCTATGAACTAGTGCTTGGAGTTAAGACTACATTTGGACTGAGATACTTTCTTGAACTAGTAGAGGGCATGCCCAGGCATCAAAAGCTGAATCAGACACCTTGAACCCTTTAAAGAATAATCCCTGGACTACTAATCACATTTTCATACTAAATGTGGAAAACAACAACCACACAGAGGAACAATTGACCTAGTGATGAAATTGTTGATCTAAGTTAAAATCTTGGCTGCTCAACTACAGTAAGTAAGCCATGGCAAATCACCTTATCTCCCAACTGAAGCGAATGTTATCTCATCTATCTGGAACTATGAGACTTTGGAACATTTGAACACTAGATTGAACCATTTTGTTATAACCAGAAGGCATTCACTCAAGGGAGAATGTGTGTAAAGTGTGCACAAGTGTCCAATTCATAATCCAAAAATAGCATTGCTACAATTTAGAGACTTGAAGAGAGGCATACACATTACCAACCAAACAATTTGAGGCTTTAGAACATGCAGTCGTACCTAATGTCTCCTAACCTCCCACTCCACCTGAGCTCTCAAGTTTTCCAGGCCCATCATTGTATAGCTCATACAACAGGGGCGGACAATCCGCTATGGTGGAGGAGCGTCACCCCACTGACAAAAAGCAGAAAAATAAAGGGATAATTAAAGTATTTTATTATCCCTTTATTTTTCCGCCTTCGTAGGGTGGGGCCAGCCTCATCTACGTCAAGTGAAGGAGGAGTGGTATGTACGTTTCTAAGTGCGCATGTCAGTTTGGCCGGCCAGCTGAGGCCAGAAAAACTGACATGCGCACTTAGAAACTCTCCACCCGGATGTAATTTACAGCCGATGAAGACCAAGCGCAGTGCCCTAATCCCTCCCTGAGGGGCATTTCTTCCCACTCAAGCCAATTGCAGCATTTCTTTCATGCCTAGTAACAGCAGTAGGGAAGTGTTGTGATTGGTTGGGGAGGGAAGCACGCGAGGTGGCTGGCGGGAGTGGCAGGTCGCGGAGGGGTAGGTAAGTCTATTCATTTATTTTTTTAATGCCTCCGCATCCCCCACTCAGCACGCTGCCCCCTTCCTGGCAGCAGATGTGACTATCATACAGTGCATATGTTTTTCTTGCATTCTGGGACTTGTTCTTGTCGCGTGGGCTCTCATTATTCTAAATGAGACTACTGGATTTCTAGGGAGCAGGATCGATAACGGTGTGGGGGACTAAGTCTGACCCACGTGTAAGGAACTCTGTCACCCTAAATCCGGTTGTTGCTCCGGCTAACTAGCAGTGCCTCATTTCTCCCACGGGGAAGAAATGATTGGGCAGCCGAGCGCATGACATCTTTGGAACTTCTCAGGGAAGTCGTGGTCACTCAGATCCAAACCAACTCTCTCATTCACAATATGGTCTCATATACAAATGACAAAGACAGTATAAGTTTTATATAATGTTTTAATAAAACAACTGTATTTTAGATATTAAGGCGTGAGCCGCAATAACCAGAACAATACAAAATAGTAGAATGGATATAGTAACCAGGAGAGTAAAACATAGAAATAAAGCTATCATAATTCCTAACAGTTTCTACTCTCCCTCTGCTTGTTCTATTTAGAGCACAGCATGTTAAGCTTTCAGCTTGCCTATTAGAATCACTGTGGGGATATCAGCCCTCATACCTGAGCAAAGACCTGTGATCTTGGTTCAGCATCTGCAACGAGGCAGTCAGCGTCAAGTTGTGGTTCCCTGGTCGGAATCTCCCTCTTGCGTGTACTGGGACAAGGAAGTAATTTTATAACTAACATGTCAGCGTGATCACAAAATGTCCCTACGCAGGAATGCCCAGTCTAAACTCTTACCACGTCTATCGGCAATGTACCAGACTGTATCCTTGACTGAAGCACAGAGTAAACATGTTATGGAGAACTCCAGTGCTGAAGTAGGCAAAACAGTGTGATATGAATAAAAAACAACACCGTAGAACTGGCTATTTGAAAAATAACAGTACGAAGCCTAATAAAAAACATGTAGAGCAAAGTGCACAGAGGCTCTAAGCTATTAGCAAATGAATAAAATATATTCAGGGCAAAATGCACAAAGGCCTAAAGCCTGAAGCTAAAGCGCAATGAATACGTAAAACTAACCACACTACACCCTCCCCTTGTCGGTAGCAAGTGGTTCCAATAACATAAAAGGATGCCCTAAATATAAACAATATCTAAAACAAATATTTTGACAAGGTGAGAAGACAACAAAGTCATAAATTTAGGTAACATGCGAGCATAACCAAATTCAATATAGTGCCAATTTTGTAAAATCCAATCATCAGACAGAAGCAATAGAAAGTAGGAGTTCCTCCACTTCGATATATGTCAATATCGGAAGATCCACGCCACAAAGTACCATGGAGCAGGTGTGATCCAAAGCCCCAAAACCATTCAGGGCGGCACCCCGTGTAGGGCCTATGAAAGAGACACTACCATCTTCCTCCAGGAAGGGAATCTCATAAACTGCCTCACGAAGCAAGCGCATCCGTAGTGCACAAGTCTGGGAATGAGCCCTCATCGGGAACATCAACAGATCAGCATCGACCATTGGAGGGCGCTGCAATGAGAGACAAAGAGCCAGTGCATGTTCAAACGAGCACCAAAGGCACCGAAACACGGGTTGCACACAATCCAAAACCGGTCTGAATGACAGAGACCAGTCGCACTCCAATTGTCCCAGGAGTGTTGCTCCAAAATGCTGCATCATGCGTTCACGACACAGCTGCGCTGATGGGAGCAGCAGTACAGGATCTCATCGTGACGGGACAGCCATTGCGAAAAAATAGCAATAACAGCAAGACTCCAGCCAACAAAGCCAAAGTAATCGGGAAACCCCCAAAAACGCTTCCGAAAATACGTAGAATGTATAGCCGAGGGTATCAAACCGAATATTGAAGAGAAGGTATGAGCAAAACCAACACCAACGACTTTGAAAAAATGTGCAGTACCAGCAGTGCTGGATGCATTAAATATACGTCCCACAAGTTCACCGAAGTGAGTCGGAAAGTTAGTATTCAAAAGGGACTGTATCTCCGCCGATGACCTTGCCACCTGAAGTGCGTAGGTCTCGCTAGCAGATGTAAGGGCCACATGCTATTGAAACAATAAAGCTTTTAGCCGACTCAACTTGTCGAAATCAACCTCGGAAGTAGCAATATGAGGCCAGATGTCCGCTACCTCCCTAATTTGAGTGGGGGGAAACAACACATTCCCGCAGCACGTAACGGCCTTGTTGACAACGACGATGTAAACTATTCCGGCACGCATGCCACAGCAGCGTTCGCTGTTAAGAACAATGTAACTGCCGTTAGAAAGCACCTGGAAAGTGTTTTTAATAACCGGGACTGGAACTCCCTTCAGATAAAAAGCTAAGTTAGCAATCGAAGCATTACACGCCCCGTGCAAGGACAGCTGTTTACAAACCATTGAATGGCTGACAGAAGCTTCGCATTCGCTGCCGTTAAGAAAAACCTCCTTCAAACCATTAACACATCTGTACTGAAAGGGAAGGTCCCACACCTCGTGTATGTAACTGTCTCCCAATAGTTCATATCTACCCACCGGAATATGCTTCAAACACGAAGTAAATTGCAAAGTAGAGATAGGCAAATTAATAACCCCATGGATCAACCATTCAGCTGACGGAATCTCAGCTACCGTGAAAGGCAGTTTCTCTAATTTTTCAATATTTAACATAACATATGTCGCTTCCTTTTTAGCCATCAGTTGTTGTTGACGAGTCAAATTAAAAGAGATAAAGATCTCCCTGGCACGAACGTGCTGCCATGGAACGCGACCCGCCTTCAAGGTCTGAAGAGTCCAACCCAGCTGCATGATGGACCGCGTCTGACTCTGCCCATGATATAAAGAAGACATGTCTGATTTAATAATGTCAATAGCAGAGGACACAATGCTGTCAATCGTGTAAACACGTTCAGAAAGGGTATGCATGCCATTATCAACAACAGACAAAGTCTGCATCAGATTTGCTTGATCAATCTGCCTCAACCGGGCTGCAGCCTCTTGTTGTGAAAGCTTCCAAATCTCATTATAAACCTCGTATAAGAACCTTTTCTTCCGTGGTACTCTGGGACCTGACAAAAAATCTTGTAAATCAGTATTATTAGACAGTAACATGAGATGTGACTTAACTGCATCCAGCGTGGAGGACTTCAACCATTGCTGACAAAGCTTCCCCACACTGTATGTAGTTATAATATCAGCATGTTCTGGTGAAACGTAACGAGGGTCTGCCCTACTAGTCCTGAACCCCCCTGAAGAGGTGACAAAACGTTGATGACACATATTAGTGTCTACAGGCCATAATAACCACCCGCCTGGATGTAACGATGAAGTGTTAAGTGTACCATTCTGGACCCAATGTGTAAAGTCACCGAAAGTAGCATTCATATAGTGCTGCCAATTTTGTAACTTAGAAGGGACAGGTATACTAGGCAAAGTTAACTCCTTAATTGTTGCTAAGCCCAAACAGCTAATCTGTTGTACTGTGACATTGAGGAAAATCATCTGCACAGGGATAATACATGCTCTAAATAACGTGTCCCTGCCTCGCATTTGCCAATTTTCCGTACCCCAAACACTTTTCAAGTCAACAGTTTTCAACCAGTATTCATATCCTTCGACCAACAGTTTAGATACAAACAAATTAGAATACAGTAATTTAGTATCGGTCAATAACATTTGCTTATTAGAATACGGCGTAACTTTAAAATAGTAGGACCTAGCATTACGCGGATCATGCCCAGTAAAATATGCAAATTTGTCATAATACGTTTTTGAACTCCCTTGTGGAGGAGTCGAGCAATGTTCCCATTGCACATAATTAAACATGGACTTAGGGCTACTAGCTTTATGAATAAAGTGGTGTCCATAATAGTTGTAACAAAACATGTCACCATGATTATCTCTAAACTGGTAAGCATCTTCATCGTCATAGAAAGTATAATATTGCAAATCCGTTAGCATAGAATCTACTGTCTTCACATCCCAATCATCAGAAACAATGCCAGGTATAACAATATCATTCATCGATAATTTGAGGACATACGGTATTTGAATCAATTCAGTGGGACCATATATATCAAACATTACTTTGTCCCACACAATTCCATCCGGAACTGGTATAGCAGAAATGTTCACTGTGGACAAGTCTCTTCGAACCATATGAGACGATAAATGTGGTTTCAACACAGTCTCCACGTGCTCAATGTCTGATCGATCTGGAAGAAAATGACCATGTATTATCAGAAAAAAAGTAACCACAAATCCCAACCATAATAAAATAGTCATCACGGCCAAAAATAGCCAAAAATAGTTCCAAGGAAAAACAAAATATGTTCGTTTAAGCCATCCCAGCAGCCGTCGTGGACCGTGGACAGAAGACATCGAAGACGAGGAGCCGGACCCATCATTATCAGCGTCGTTGAAGCAGCCAGAAGCAGTTCTAGCAAAAGGTGCAACTCTGAACGAAGAAGCAGACGGAGGCTCCCGCCGTGGCACGCTATAAACCACATGTTCAGAAACATCAGTAGAACGTACAGCAATTTGATCACAAGATTCCATATTAATCGCCGTCGGTGGAACGATCGCAAGATCATCATCCACCCTCCCCAAGCTCGGAGAGGAAACAGTGTCGGTGAAAATCACCTGCAGCGGGACCTCATCCCCAGTAGTGAGAGGGATTCCAGAACTACTGGGTGTCCCCCTTTGTTTGCTGTGCAGAATCGGCCACATGTTGTAACTTGACATTATCAATGGAAACAAAGCGATTTCCTTTGGCCCCTCGCAGCGGCGGTAAAATCACAGTTCTCGTGCCGCTTACCCCTAACACAGGGACAGGTTCTCGATAAGAAGGACCAAATTCTTTTTTAACTGCGACCTTTTCACGCACCAGATCCCCAATCCTGGGTATCCAACCAGTAGGTGTTACTGGCTCATCCTTAATTCCTGAGGAGGCAGCATTGGCAGAAGAGTTATCTTCACGGAATTGTTGTAAATCCTGCAAAACAGTGACACGATCATTTATGTCAAAGGGCGTATCTGCCGCCTCCACACCAGGACCATCTAGATCAGGAACATACATTCGTGTTCCGAACAGGCACTCATATGAAGTATGACCCCCCAGTGACCTTCTAGGCAAGTTATTAAGTGCTCTCTGTACTCCATATAGGTGGGCTAGCCAACCACGACCCGTACCTATAAATCTGGCCGTTAAAGACTGCTTTAAATCACGATTTAAATGCTCCACGACAGAATTTCCCTCCGGATGAAATGGAGACGAGAATTGGAGTTGGACCCCCAACGAAGCCATGGTGTCCCTGAATGCCTTAGAGGCAAAAGCAGGGCCCTGGTCCGAATAAAAAGCCGCAACTGCAAATATATCGACAAAGATGCGCAAATCTTTAATAACAGTGCGAGCGTCAGCCGAGCGTTGTGGCCATACCCATACAAATCTGGAGCACGTATCTACAGCAACCAATATATATTTGTATGCACTATCTGGTGTCAGCGGACCACAATGATCCAAGTACACACACTGTAATTGTTTGTTTGAAATCAGAAGGGGCGTCTGCTGCGGGCGTCTAGCCGACGATGTCTTAATTTGTTGACAAATGTCACAACAAAGGACATACTGTTTCGTCTCCTTATAGAGACCAGGCCACCAGTAACGAGCCTGTAAAAGTGAAATTGTGGCAGCCACCCCAGCATGTGCAGAAGCCACCCCCTCATGTGCTGCAGAAATTAATCGAGGTCTCTCAATTTTATTGGGAATTTCACGTACACCAATGCCTGGAATTGTAACAGTAGCATTTAGTGCACCATTCAAGCAGTAACTATATTTTGAAGGAAATCCTTTAGGAAAGGACGTGCCATCAGCAGTAGCTTGTATGGCAGCTGAAATTTCTGTGTCTCGTTTTGAACTCGAACGAGTCACTGCGGCCACAGTGGCGACAGCCACTGCCGACTTCGCGGCTTCATCAGCCAAAGTATTCCCAGCAACGTGTATTCCAACGCGCTGGTGTCCAAGTGTATGCACAACATGGACTTTAGGAAGCGTTTCCTTTAGATCCGCAACCTTACCCCACAACATTTTATGCTTAATGGTGTTGCCTTTAGAATCTCTGAACCCATTCATCTTCCAATAGTGTAAATATTCGTTGAAAGACTGCACACAGTAGTAGGAGTCACAGACCAGCAAGGTTAAAAGTGCCGGATCCGCGTGCTCCAACGCTAACAATAGAGCTTTGAGCTCAGCCAGCTGTGCCGTGCAATCTCCCAATGTTTTAGTATAAGTATGTCGGGGGCAGAACACTTCCCCCTCCATATTGCCGCTCACCACCGCACATGCAGCAGAATATTGTTGTTTAGTCCCAACCGCCGGTTGCGCAGAGCCATCAGTATACATGACCACTTCATATTGGTCAATAGGCAATGTACCAGCAGGAACAGGGTATTCTATTTCGTATTGAAGAAATTCTTGAGTCTGCAGTTTAGGGTCAAATACATAATCTACATCAGTGGCTGTCAAAGACGTAGCCCATTGTATCCATCGCGGGTGTAGAGCCTTCGAATTAGGAACACTCGCTTTAGTAACAGCCTCTAAGGCCGGAACCGGGGAAACGACAACAATGCGTTGACCCTGGGCCAGCTGTCTTTCTTTAATAACAGCCATCTGTACTGCAGTGAGAATTTTCTCAGTTTGTGCAAAACGTTGCTCTGCAGCAGAATACAAGTGAGATTTGTATGCAATCGGGACAGTCTCCCCTTCATTAAAGGTGACATAAGTAAACCCAACAGCCCCAGGTATTACCCTGATCACTAAATGTGTCTTATTGTCCCGAGTGTGTAAGTGTTTAACTGCTAAAAGATCAATCTGTAATTCTCGCAGTATGTGTGTATGTTCAATCGTCCAAAGTTTACTCGAAAAATTAGGGCGAATCAACTCGTATAATGGTTTTATACGCGTTGCATATTCAGGAATGTAAGTTCTGCCAAAATTCAGAAACCCCAACAATGACTGGAGCTTCCGAACCGTATTAGGAGGCTGCAATAAAGCACATTTCTCCAAAAAATGTGGCGCTAAGCTCTTACCCTCACTCGACAACTCATATCCTAGGAAAATGACGCTGAGGAAAGCAATCTTCGATTTCTTAAAATTTAACTTATAGCCAATATCTGCAAATCCCACAACAATGCGCGATACACGCCTTAGATGTTGCAGAATCTCATCATCTGTCAGATATATGTCATCAACATATGATAATGCTTCAGGGTCGAACTCATGCAGCATTTCAGTTACACGAGCCGAAAACAGTCCTGGGCTATTCTTATACCCCTGAGGCAAACGACAAAATTTTTTCTGAGAGCCAAACGCACTGAAACAGGTATAGTCCCGACTCTCGGGCGCTATATTCTGGCAGAAAAATCCATTCGAGATATCCAATGTTGTTTTGTATTTTTTACGCACTATATTATTCATAAGCACTGCGCTATGTGAATTCTGTATTGCATATGTGCGTGTATGACTATTCAAATGTCGGTAATCCACCACTATCCTATATGAATGGTCCGGTTTAGCAACCGGAAACAAGGGATTATTCATTGGCGAGACACAGGGCTCAATAACACCCTGATACTCCAATTCAGTAAGAATTTTCCTAACCGATGCCCTAGCCTCAAATTTGATAGGATATTGCGGTTGTGGCTGAGGATCGCCCTTTATCAGTATTACATGATAAGGTGATTGTCTGTCCCACCCCACATTATTTCTATACAAGGCGGGAGCCTGTGCCAGAGCCCATGATTTACTATAGGACTCCGCGAGTTCTCTCGGAACAAGTGGTGAGAAGGAAGGTGTAATAACCTCCTCCCCAACTGGACAGTCGCGAACAAAGTCAGGTGGCCAATCTTGTTCGGCCAACAGAACATCTTATGATTTTACCACATGGTCCCAAAAAATGGCGTTTATAACACGGTCAATGTCCCCTTCTAATCGCAGAGTTACTTCATATACTCTATCAGGATCAGAGACTCGCATATCCGCCGTCTCGACTTGAATGAAGTCATCAGCTGCTTTCACCTCCAGATGCTCTAGAAGACTCCGGCGAACTATTGTGACCTCTGCCGCGCTGTCTAACAGTGCTAACGCCCATGTCTTGTTCGTCAAGAGAACTCTCTTCTTGAGCGGCATGTCTAACTGAGACAGCTGCCACTTTCTTCTTTTTGAATTGCTGTTTTTGTTGCAGCGGTTTCTCTTCTTGTTTAACAGAAACCTCCGCTGAGCGTTGTGAATCCTGTCTCTGTTTCACGTACTCCGTCCTCCGCTCTGACCGCCCACCTCTCTCACTTCTCTTTTCCGAGGAGTCCTGAAAGGAACGAGATTGGCGTGTATCAGTATATTGATATCTATCAGGCGTCTTCAAAGTATCCCTATTCCTGAGATTATACTTATTCTGAGGGGACTCCGGCTGCGGAGACTGCCCATCATCCTTCTTAGGTGTTTGCTGTTTCTTTTCCCAGCGCTTTTTCGAACCCTCAGGTTGTTGCTGTTTAGCATGATCTTTATTATTTTTACCCTGTAACTGGTCTTTTTGTGGTCTAGCCCCTAGGCTATCACGACCAATACTAGAATATGTTTCCGCTATTATTCTCGGAAGCTCCTGCTCCTGTTGAAGCAGCGGAACATCCCGAAGACGCATACGCACAGCTAGTGCTACTGCCTCTCCTTTGAGATTACTCAAAATAATAGAAGAAACTGTGGCAAAATTACCCAGCAACTGCATGCCCAAATCCAAGGCAGGGGCAGCCCCATATTCTTCCTGTATCTGCTTAAGTACGTCTGGTAAATTAGCTAATGTCGGTGTACCGTGTGCCGTAGTGTAGAGCGCGGCAAACACCGTGCCCCAGGTATTACAAAGGTCCATCGGAGGAACCATCCCGTACGGCAAACACATCGTCAAAATTCTATGTTTATCCTGAGGTCCCGTATGGGGAAATACTGCTTCCAGCGTATTAATTTTTTGCGCCAGCCAAAACGGAGTCTCCTCTCGTTTAGCTGGTGCTTTACCCATAACTGAGTGTACCGTGGCCGGATTAAGACCCGGAACCACCGCCTGTGGGTGCGCTGGAGCAGCACGCGCTGCATTCGTATTTAATGTCTGCATTACAAACTGAACTAATCGTCTATATGTAGCCGTTAATTCTGTATATAAACGACGAACTTCAACCACTGCCAATTGTGCAACCGCAGGATGTGGTGTATATGTGGCCAATAAAGGCCAGGTAGGACCATCATTACTCAGTGGACCTAACCGTACTTGTGCTATTGTGTGTGGGAGGGCGCCATCAAGCCAATTATGGTGTTCTTGATAAGATAGAGGTATTTCTAAATAAGCGTAAGCCCTGTATTGCCCAGGGGCATTCGCAACTGTGTATTCGTGAAAAGTATTTGTTCCCCCATCCACTGCTGGAAAAGTGACCCAAGAGTAAAAAAGTTCCGTTCTAAAGGCTGCATGGGCGTCCACCACAAAAGTGACTGGACCCCCCTGGACTGTCAGTCCATGTGTCAATAGATGTCCCGTGAGCGGATGTCGCATATTAATTGCTATGTTCACTACATTAGGATTCGCCATTTCATGAAAAACGGCTGCAGGTCAGAGAAGGCACACCAATATCGGTGTTTTTTCCTTTCAAAGTTCAAGCTTGAACAACCAACCACTAAGTAATAGGATGCACCCAACCTGTGGTGGCGGAAACCCTCAGCCCCACGGACGTCTCCGCATACGGAACCGAGGAGTCAAAATATATACGAGACCGAGAGAGTCAGTCGGACCCAAACATTAGAGCCAGACCAAACGTTGGCGGCGCCATGTCGCGTGGGCTCTCATTATTCTAAATGAGACTACTGGATTTCTAGGGAGCAGGATCGATAACGGTGTGGGGGACTAAGTCTGACCCACGTGTAAGGAACTCTGTCACCCTAAATCCGGTTGTTGCTCCGGCTAACTAGCAGTGCCTCATTTCTCCCACGGGGAAGAAATGATTGGGCAGCCGAGCGCATGACATCTTTGGAACTTCTCAGGGAAGTCGTGGTCACTCAGATCCAAACCAACTCTCTCATTCACAATATGGTCTCATATACAAATGACAAAGACAGTATAAGTTTTATATAATGTTTTAATAAAACGACTGTATTTTAGATATTAAGGCGTGAGCCGCAATAACCAGAACAATACAAAATAGTAGAATGGATATAGTAACCAGGAGAGTAAAACATAGAAATAAAGCTATCATAATTCCTAACCGTTTCTACTCTCCCTCTGCTTGTTCTATTTAGAGCACAGCATGTTAAGCTTTCAGCTTGCCTATTAGAATCACTGTGGGGATATCAGCCCTCATACCTGAGCAAAGACCTGTGATCTTGGTTCAGCATCTGCAACGAGGCAGTCAGCGTCAAGTTGTGGTTCCCTGGTCGGAATCTCCCTCTTGCGTGTACTGGGACAAGGAAGTAATTTTATAACTAACATGTCAGCGTGATCACAAAATGTCCCTACGCCGGAATGCCCAGTCTAAACTCTTACCACGTCTATCGGCAATGTACCAGACTGTATCCTTGACTGAAGCACAGAGTAAACATGTTATGGAGAACTCCAGTGCTGAAGTAGGCAAAACAGTGTGATATGAATAAAAAAACAACACCGTAGAACTGGCTATTTGAAAAATAACAGTACGAAGCCTAATAAAAAACATGTAGAGCAAAGTGCACAGAGGCTCTAAGCTATTAGCAAATGAATAAAATATATTCAGGGCAAAATGCACAAAGGCCTAAAGCCTGAAGCTAAAGCGCAATGAATACGTAAAACTAACCACACTACATTCTGATTTTATAACAGGATCAACGTTGACTATGAGCTACTCACACATGGAACAGGGAAATTAGAGAGTTCTGTTCGGCAAGGGAAACCCATTCTTCACATTGCACTACTTGTGTTCTTATGTCAACGCACTCACATACGTTATCTCAGCTGTTAGTGTGTGCTCTATGAAAAGTAACTTCTGTTACATTGAATCTGTTGCTTAGAAAGTGGAACATGGTATTCATGAAAACACGCTTTTGTACAAATCTTTGCATCCATGCAAGAATCCAGACTGCTAGATACTTTCATTTCCTCCTTGGATTCTCATATGCAGAAAACACAGCAAGTTTCGATGAATCCCACAGCCCTGGATATGCAGCCAAATTCTGAAACAAAGAACATTTTCTTGATGGGGATGCAGTGTCAGATTAGAAGTCTCTCCTTGTGCCCCCCTCCATGCTATCAACAATCGCCTTTACATTGCTGCCACTGCTCGTACACTTAAGTATACCCACCATGATCCACTATTAAAGAACCCTAGGAAGACTCTGAGGGGGTTGTTGTCCTATGGCAGACCCAACAAGAGGAATAGGGCTGTGGACTGCAACTCCCATGAGGCAGCGCTGCCTCTTGTCACTGCTGTGTAGGAACCGAGACGGTGCTGTAATCAACTCACATAAGCGCCGGTGAGTTGGCTCCCGTTGAGTTGGGGATGTCATTGGCCCAGTAGTGCCCACAAGCAGCCCCTGCTTTAGCTGCAGAAGAGGGAAGGGGTTTGGGAGAGCTGTGCAGTTCTTTCATGCACCTCCATGTTGTTTGTTTGCAGATGCTCTCATTGAATTAGCGCTAGAGCTGAGAAATTTTGCACATGTGCAAATTTCTGTTAGTACAATTCACTATTATAGTGCTGTGATACGTTCTGACACACATGAAAAATATATAGCCTTAAAAATGAGTCTCCGTGATATAGTCACAAAATGGAAGATAAGACGTGCAAAAGATGCAGAACATATTAACACCTTTGTATTGTATTGTATTGAATTGTATTGCAATCGTATTTATATAGCGCTTGTATGGTAATGCGGCATTGTTCGCCGGTATACAGTTAGCTTCTGTAAAAAACAGAAAAAAGCTACAGTAGCCCAGTCTGTCACTACTTTACGTAATTGTTAGCTTAATGTTTTGTGAGCATTCACACCCA
Source organism: Pleurodeles waltl (assembly GCF_031143425.1). NCBI lineage: Eukaryota > Metazoa > Chordata > Amphibia > Caudata > Salamandridae > Pleurodeles > Pleurodeles waltl. The sequence goes on from NC_090436.1 coordinate 518,275,165, forward strand.
TGAATCTGTAAAAATGTACTTTATCTGCGTTATCTAATCCAGCGCCTCTGTTTGCCACTTCATCATGGAACCCGCCGGCACAGTTTTACTGAAGTGGTTTCACTCGAATCAGAGAAACACTTGCCTAACAAAACATTTCCCGAAAATTACAGGATGTGGAAGATTACTAATAAGAAATTTAGTGGACATCAAATGGGAAGGGTGAGCCTAATAACATGCCAATTGCATATATTTACAGAGTGAGCACAAAGGTTTGTGAGAGTGCGTTTTGCAAGTAAAATGAATCCAGAATAAACATCCCAGCGCCTCACTAGAGTTGTGGGTGAAATAATCCACATGGTATCTATTTCATCGCCTTTAAGGGCTCCATTTAAATGTGCTATGTTTATCTTGGTATTTTGTTGCAGTTTAATTTCTTATGCCTATGCAAATATTTACAATTTTGCAATTGCTGGTAAAGGAATTTATATTTTCTTTTTAGGTATATATATATATAAATATACACATATATATATATTTATTTATTTTAGTTAGGACCTAGTTTCCATAGAAAAAACATTTTTTGTTTTGCACATAACTTTGGCGCCGTTTGACGAATCTTCAAAAACTTTTCAAAACTAGTTTGTCACTCACTTCAGCTCCTGTCTTGAATTTTCAGGGTGATTCGTCAGGTAGGGGCAGAGAAAAAGGGGGGGCCCAAAATGCTTTTTCCCCAGGCAATTTCCATGGGGATTTTTAGACGTAACTACAACCCAAACGGTGGATGGAATTACTCCAAATTTGGCAGAAAGGTAGCTTTTGGTCCAGAAAAGGAAAGAGCCATTACAACAAAGCCCGAACCCTGCATGCCATTACAAAGAAGGCTTAACCACAAATGCGACATTACCACGCATGCCATCACAACAACTATGCCTTTACCACTCATGTCATTAGAACAGATTTTGTTGTAAATGCACGAATGGTAAAGGCACATTCGGTGTAAAGGTTTTGCAGGTAAGAATATCTATCTATCTATCTATCTATATATATATATATATACTTAGGACCATGTTTCCATAGAAAAAACATTTTTTGACTTGCCTATATCTTTGGCACCGTTTGACAAATCTTCACCAAATATTCAAAAAAAAGTATTCAGGTGATTATTGTTACGCATGGAAAGTTTCGGAGTGATCCATCAAACAAGGGCAGAGAAAAGTGGGGGTGTGGGAGTTACATTTCTGATTTTAATTTCCATTGGACCTTTAGACACGTCTACTGCCCGAACCGCTGAACGGAATTACACCAATTTTGACAAAAAGCTAGCTTTCAGTACACAGATTACGCTTTTGTTTCTTTCGAATAAATCCATTCAGTAGCTTTTGAGAAATACAAGGAAATCCAAATTTGTATATCTCTGGCTGCAACGACTTCGTGAATAATGATGAGTTAATGCAGGGAAATCCACAGCTCTGATTGACTGGCAGCACTTCAAACCAGGAAGTGCTAGCAGTCATCTAGGGACTCGGCTTCAGCCAACTCCCAGAAAAAATCAATTAAAAAAATAAAGTGGCAAGGGTAGAATCACCCTGATGCCTTAGCTCTGGTGCTGGGGTCCTAAAGGAACCCCCTCAGAGCTAAAAAGCATTATTTTTTTTAAAATATTGCGACGATTCGTGGCAGATCTACGATTCCTGGGAAATGGGAAAAAAAAAAAAAAAAGATGTGCAGGATCCTGCACTTCTTTTTTAGAGAGCCCCCAGGTGGGCCAGGTCCCGGAGGCATTAATTTATATATGCGGAGGGCACCCGCTCCCCCCTGCAGCCCCATGGACCACCACCTCTCTGGGGCACTGAATGAGAGGGGTCTTCCCAGCCCGACAGCAGCCCCAGGGACCACCACCTCTGGGGGGCAGATTTAAAAAGAAATAGTGCGTCTGTTTCAGACCCCCTGCGGCCCTGGGGACCTCCCCGGGGTGATTGATTATAATGTGTGTGGGGGCTGCATGGTACCCCGCAGCCCCGGGTGGACACGACCTTCCTGAGGCATAAATTAAATTTGGTACAGTGGAGCCAAGTGACCTCCACGCAGCCCAGGGACCACCACCTCCCAAGGGCAGATGTAAAAAAAAAAATGAGTTCGGGGTCTGTTTCAGACCCCCTGCAGGCCTGGGAACCACCACCTCCCCAGGGCTATGTATGTTGGAGGGGGGGTCGCATGGCCCCCCCCTAAGGAGCCAATGATGGCCCTGGGGACCACCACCCACCAGGACTGGCTCCTGCTATGTCCCAGGATGCCCACCCCTGGGACATGGCTGTTTCAGTGGCTTGGCGGCAGCTTCTGCTGGAGGCAGGGAGCCAGCTGGGACCCAACATTAAGACTGGGTGCCCTAGGGGGCACCCAGGTCACATGGTTCGGCCCTGGTGAATGGGATCCCCAGGGCTCTGATGAACCCTGTGGAGGAGGTCCACGCAGCCCCACTCCCCAAAAAAAAATAATAATAATAATAATTAGGCTGGGCCCCGGGTGATGGGGTCCCCAGGGCCAAGATCAGCCTGGGGAGGGGGGCCATGCACCCCTCGTCCCCCTAAAAAAAATAACTGGGCCGCAATCCAGGGGATGGAGTCCCTGGGGCCAAGATCAGCCGGAGGGGGGCTGTGCAGCCATCTTCCACCCAAAAATGTAACTGTTTAGGCTGGACCATGGGGGATGGGATTCCCAGGGTGGGGTGGGCCTCTGCGGCCCCCTCTTCCTTAAAAATTTAATTTTTAGGCTGAGCCCCGGTGGAAGGATTCCCTGGGGTCTAGATCAGCCTGGGGTAGGGACGTGCGCCCCCCCTCCTCACAACAAAATATAAATGTATAGGTCAGGCCCTGGGGGATGGGGTCTCCGGAGCTGAAAAAGCCTGGGGAGGGGTGGCCCTCTCCCCCCAAATACATCAAATATTTAGGCCAGGTGCTGAGGTATCTTCTCCACCACCGACCACGTTACCTTCAACGACACCACCGAACCCTACTGGACCGACCACCGCTGCATCCACTTCACCTACAACAAAAACACCGCACACCACCACAGCCGCCAACTCCCCCGCCGCAGCTGGGGCAAAGTCACCGAAGAACAACTTCTCAGCACCCTCTCCCAGAACCTGCCGAACGAGCCCACCGACCCAGACACCGTGGCCTGCAACTTCAGACAATGGATCAACAACTGCACCAACATCCTCGCCCCGCTGAAGAAACCCCCCAGCAACCTCGCCAGCAAGAAAGCCTCTTGGTTCACCGACGAACTCCTGGCCTCCAAACGCACCTGCAGGAAACTGGAAAAGAAATGGCTCCAAGAACGCACACCGGACAACCACGCAACCCTCAAAGACGCCACCCGCCGACACCACCACCTCATCAGGACCACCAAGAGGTCCTCCTTCAAAGACCGCCTAGACAACAACGCACACGACAGCAAAGAGCTCTTCCGCATCGTAAAGGAACTGTCCACCCCCAGCGCCAACATCAACGACATCCCGCCCTCTCAGGAACTCTGCGACTCCCTCGCCGTTTTTTTCCACAGCAAGATCGCCGACATCCACAGCAGCTTCAACACCCCGACCACGCCCACCTCCGTCACCACCTCGAAACCAAGCATCGCCAACCCCATCACCGCCTGGTCCAACGTCGACGACGACGAAACACGCAAAATCATGAACTCCATCCACTCCGGATCACCAACTGACTCCTGCCCCCACCACATCTTCAACAAAGCTGACTCTATCATCGCGCCCCAACTCCGCAAGATCGTCAACGCCTCCTTCGAAACAGGCACCTTCCCGGAAAGCTGGAAGCACGCAGACATCAACGCCCTCCTCAAGAAACCCAAAGCCGACCCCAAGGACCTCAAGAACTTCCGCCCCATCTCCCTCCTCACCTACCCAGCGAAAGTCGCAGAAAAGATCGTCAACCTTCAACTGACACACCACATCGAAGACAACAACATCCTTGACCCCTCGCAAACCGGATTTAGACGCAACCACAGCACCGAGACCGCCCTCATCGCCGCCACAGATGACATCAGACGCCAACTCGACCACGGCGAAACCTCCGCCCTCATCCTCCTATACCTCTCAGCGGCTTTCGACACGGTCTGCCACCGCACCCTACTATCATGCCTCCAAGAAGCCGGAATCCAGGAAAAAGCCCTAGCCTGGACCTCATCTTTCCTCTCCGGCAGAACACAGACCGTCCGCCTCCCACCCTTCCGCTCAGAAGCCAACAACATCATCTGCGGCGTCCGCCAGGGCTCCTCCCTGAGCCCGACGCTGTTCAACATCTACATGGCCCCCCTCGCACAAGTGGCCCGCCGTCACAACCTCAACATCATCACCTACGCCGACGACACCCAGCTCATCCTCTCCCTCACCAACGACCCCGCCACCGCCAAAGCCAACCTCCACGAAGGAATGAAAGCAGTCGCCGACTGGATGAGAAATAGCCGCCTGAAACTGAACACCGACAAGACAGAAATCCTCATCCTCTGGACATCCCCCTCCGCCTGGGACGACTCGTGGTGGCCCACCACCCTTGGTACAGCTCCGACGCACACCGACCACGCCCGCAACTTGGGATTCATCCTCGACTCCTCACTCTCCATGGACAGACAAGTCAGCGCTGTCACCTCCTCCTGCTACAGCACCATCCGCACCCTCCTCAGGATCTACAAGTGGATCCCGACTGACACCAGGAAGACAGTGACCCACGCTCTCGTCAGCAGCAGATTGGTCTACGGCAACGCACTCTATGCTGGAATCCCAGCAAAACACCTCCAATGACTTCAACGCATCCAAAACGCCTCAGCCCGACTCATCACCAGCGCACCCCGCCACAGCCACATCACCCCATACCTCAAAGAGCTCCACTGGCTTCCCGTCGACAAGAGGGTCACCTTCAAGCTCCTCACCCACGCACACAAAGCACTCCACAACGCCGGTCCCATCTACATCAACAACAGACTCAATTTCTACACGCCGACCTGCCGACCTGCCAACTGCGATCCACGAGCCTCGCCCTCGCCACCGTCCCCCGCATCCAACGAACCACCTCCGGCGGCAGATCCTTCTCCCACCTCGCCACCAAGACCTGGAACACGCTCCCTACCTACCTCTGACAGACCCAAGACCTACTCGCCTTCAGAAGACTCCTCAAGACCTGGCTCTTCAAGTAGTAGCAGTCACCCACCACCCCCCCTCAGCGCCTTGGAACCCTAACGGGTAAGTAGCACGCTTTTATAAATGTCTGTGATTGATTGATTGATTGAGGTATGAGGACCCCAAGCTTGTGATTGGTCAGGGGGCACACACGGTCCCTCTGGCAAAAAATTTGAATATTTAGGTTGGGCCCCAGGGGAAGCGGTCCCCGGGGCTGAGATCTGTCTGGGGAGGGGTTCGGCTGTATGCAGTTTAGGATAGGTGCTTATGAGGGCTGGCTGCAGGGCCTGGTGGTGGTTTGATTAACGTATAGTAATGAAAATTACTTTATGTTAAAAAAACATAGAAATTCACTAAAAAAACAAAGGTTACATGGATGTTATAGTTAGGAAATAGAATTAAAAAACACCTTAGAAATTCACTGAAAAAAACAAAGGTTACAGGGACATTATAGTTAGGTTCTGAATTTACTAGTACTAAACCACAGAAATTTAGCAGTTATAGTTAGAGAGCTTTCAAGTAACTATAACTCATGCACTAAGGTAACTAAATCTTGCTTTTTCGCCATGCAGTGCTAATTACGCCATATATTACAGCACTCATGACAGCTCTTCTAATGTCATTAAAAATGTAAATGAAACATTAAAGTTTATTATGTACTCGTTTAGAGTCTAATATGGCCTTGCCCTCATACTCCGATTGATTTTCCACTGAGATTGGAATGGGTCCTTTTGGGCAATGCATAGAGTCTGCTACCAATTTTAATAAGGATACGGTGAGCACTGGGAGTATCAGTAGTGAAGTTCTAGCTTTACTGACACCTTGTAAATCTTTTTGATGGTGGCAGAAGGATCCACAAGTCTTGGATAAAACCTTCATGCTCCCTTCAAAATTAAGTGTTTAGTTGATAATCAAGCCTTTTCTCCTGCTTCAACGTTTAGTCCCTGACGTCTTTTTTTGTCTGTCTATATTTTGTATGTCTGTTTTGCTAATTTGAGGTTGTCTTCCACATTTTTTGGAATGTCGCTCAATTGCTTGTACAGCGGGAGTGGTTAACTGAGGTACTACACTCAAATGCAACATTCGAGGATGATACCCATTATTGCAAAAAAAAAGGTGAATAATCATAGGATACATGGATTACATTGTTATATGCAAAAATGGACCCTAGAAAAGTTGAAGCTATTGCTCACTGGAAAGCTCTACAAAGTATCAAAGAAGTACAAAGCTTCCCAGGGTTTGCCAATTTTTACAGATGTTTTATCATCACTTTTCCACCATTGTAGCTCCCATCACAAAGTTAATTGGAAAAGGAAGGAAGTTTCAGTGTGTAGAATAGGCAGATCAGGCTTTTCACCAATTGAAAGACAAGTTTAGTATCGCCCGAATTGTATGACACCTGGACCCTACACAACCATTTGTGATAGAGGATAGAGATGGATGCCTCTCAAGTAGCGGTTGGTGGGGTCTTGTCTCAATGCCATCCTGGAACTGGTAAGCTCTGTCCTGTGACTTACTTTTCCCACAAATTGAACCCAGCTAAAATGAACTACTCAGCAGGAGATCGAGAATTGCTAGTAATTAAACAGGTCTTTGAGGAATGGAGGCATGATCTACTAGGGTGTTTACATACCTTTACCATTTTAACAGATTAGAGGAACTTGCAATTCCTCAAATCCACACATGCTCTGTCTACATGACAGTTGAGGTGGTCTCAATTCTTTAATGATTATGGGCCTGATTCTAACTTTGGAGGACGGTGTTAAACCGTCCCAAAAGTGGCGGATATACCACCTACCGTATTACGAGTTCCATAGGATATAATGGACTCGTAATACGGTAGGTGGTATATCCGCCACTTTTGGGACGGTTTAACACCGTCCTCCAAAGTTAGAATCAGGCCCAATGACTTTATTATCCAGTTCCAACCAGGTTGCAAGAATGGAAAAGCAGACACACTTTCTAGGTTAGTTCATATCATTACTGAACAAGTGGAAGAACCACCTTTTATTAGTTCATCAGACAAGATAGTTGGGGTCACTACCTTTGATTTGGATTTCTTGCAAGAGGTGCATCAAGAGTAGGAAAGTACAGTAGCCATAGAAACTCTGCAATACCACACTACTGACATTACTAGTCGTAGGGGATTGAAGTATGTAGCACAAAAGTTATACCTACCCACAAAAACACTGCAAGATAAAGCCTGTGAGTGGTGACATGCCTTGCTGGTCACCAAGGGGAGAAAAAGACTTTAGAGATCCTTTAAAGACACTTTTGGTGGCCATCCATAACCAAACACACAAAGGCCTTTGTAGCAAATTGAGTCACCTGCACACAAGGGAGAAGTTCACATCAAACCTCCACTGGTTTTACAACCCTTTCCCACACCACCTTTGCCTTGATATACTGTAACTTTAGCCTGTGTGGTACAGTTACCAAAATCTCAGGCTGAGTTCACCACTGTTCTAGTAGTGGTAGATCATTTGACCAAAATGGCCCATGTTATCCCTCTAAAAGCTTTACCCGCTGTTATACAATTAGTCCATGTATTCCTGCAATCAACAGTCTGTCTACATGGTCTTCCTTAAGTAGTTGTGTCTGACAGAGAAACGGAGTTTGTGTCCAAATGTTGGAAATGCCTTTGTCAGGAATTGGATATGGATGTCCATTTGACATCAAGACACCACCCACAATCAGATGGACCAACCCAAAGAGTTAACCAGTGTATGGAGCAATATTTGTTGTGTTATCTCCTAAATTCAGGAGTAGATTGGGCTGAGTGCTTGCGGGCAGCCAAATTTGCATATAAGAATGTAATGCATGTATTCACTGAATAGTCACCCTTTTATTGCAGTTATGGGTATCATTCTCGAATGTTGCTTTTGAGTGTAGTACCTCAGATAACTACTCCTGCTGTACAAGACTTTTTACAACAATTGAGGGGCATTCGAAAAAATGTGCAAGACAACCTAACATTAGCAAAACAGACATGCAAAATATATGCAGACAAAAAAAGATGTCATGTACCAAACTATGAAGCAGGAGAAAAGGTTTGGCTATCAACTAAACACTTAAATTTGAAGGGAGCACGAAAGTTTCATCCAAGATTTGTGGGTCCTTCTACCATCATCAAAATATTTACAAGGTGGCAGTGAAGCTAGAACTTCCCACTTCACTACTGATTCACCCAGTGTACCACGTATCCTTATTAAAACTGGTAGCAGAGTCCAAAGGGACCCCTTCCTATCTCACTGGAAAATCAACCAGAGTATGAGGGCAAGGCCATATTAGACTCTAATCAAGTACGTAATAAACTGTACTACTTGTTGCTCTAGAAAGGTTATGGGTATAGGATCGTTCATGGAACCCGCAGGACATGTACATGCTCCCCGATTAGTTTGTCAGTTCCACTATTGATACCCCAACAAACCAAAACAAATTGAGAGAGTCTTGAGAGGGGTGTACCATTGGGCCTGCAAATGTGGATGTGCTCCAGTAAATAACTCTTAAAACAATCATCTGCCTATGCAGGGACCAGTGTTTGTTGTAACCCCATAAGAATGTTTTACATATACCAATGCTTGTTTACCAAGACCAATGCTTGTCAGAACCAATGCTTGTTTAGGACACGTGTCGCTCAAGCCTCCAGCATCCCTATGACTCACACTGTATGAGCTTTTTAACTGATATGTACTTTTTCATAAGAAAGCACGGTTCTTTAAGGACCATCATCAATTGTTCGGATCCGGACCTGTGGCTCCAGTGTCTCTCTCTATCTTTCATCCATCCCCTTTCATACCGGGGCATTCCGATGCTGGTCATGTGCATGTCGTTGGGAGGCATGTAACATCTAGGAGATATTGGGAATAAGCAGCTTGGTCAACATTGTGTCTCCATGGGACCAACAGGTTAGTGCTTGACACTACCAGGCTCCTATTTGCCCAGAAGGAACTCTAAATACAGCCCTTAGTATCATCAATTACAGCACTGGCCACAAGGATGGGATACAAATGTTCACGTAAGAAAACTCATGAAACAAAGAAGTGAAGGAACATTGAAGGTGCAGGAGAAGGAAATGGGCGCATGAAGAAAATAAGCAGATGCCCTGAACACCTCCAGTGCCTTTCCCATCAGACAGCCTGCAGACTGAGAGGCTAGTCTACTTAACTATACACATCTAACTAATGCCATGGTCGACAGCTGTCCTCAAAAGTCCTGGTGTTTGGTGATCACCCGAGAAGGATTGCTTGGTGTTTAAAGAAAGGACCAGCCCGATTTTGTCTTCAAGAAGATCATTAGGTGAGTGATTTATCAGATGCCCCACTGCTCTGGCAAGAAAAAATGATTTGATGTTGTGGGGACTCTTTTAGGAAAAGGAGACTGGCACATTACTCAGTGAGGTGGATACTTCAGCAAGATTGATAATTTTAATTGGTATTCATTGACAATCATCAATCTCACTCTAGCAGGGTGAGATCGTGAATTGAAAGAAAAGCAGGATGTGGAAATGTGACCGGATCTCACATCTGAGGCTGATCTGTGTGCGGCAAAGTGCAGGTGCTCATCCTGGCATTAGTGCATGGTAGTGCGACTGCAGTGTTGCTGCGCAATTATAGAGTGTTGTAGGGCCAATTGGGACTTCCGCAAGGCTGCTAGCGAGATTCTGGATGTCAGAGTGAAAACAACAGATGACGGACGGGAGGCAGAACAAATCAAACTTTCACTCTTGTCACGGATCTGGATTTAATCCATCCGTTTTTTTGCTTGAGATGCCATTCCAGTTTGAACCAGCCAATTGCAAATCAGTTGTGATCCTGTTTCCCATGGAAAACAGTCCAGCTCAAACTGCAAGGCCAGGTCCTCCCTGGACCAGAAACAATCATTCTGGGACCTGTTTCAGGGTATCACCCTTCATCAGTCAGGCTATCTTCAATCTGTTGCCATAGCAAGCACAGGACCTACGTCTGGGCATACCCTTCCCACTTAGGGTGACAAATGCAAAAACAACAGATGATGAACAGAATGCAGAACAAATCAAACATTCACCCCCAGTCACATATCTAGGTTTAATCCATCAGTTTTTTTGCTTACCATGCCACTCCAGTTTGAACCTAGAAGTATGCAAATCAATCTTATCCCTGTTCTGCATGGGAACAGTTCAGCCCGAATTGCCAGGCCACGTCCTCCCTGGACCAGAAGCAAGCATCCTGGGTCCGGTTTTAGGATAGCACCCATCATCAGCCAGGTTTTAGCACTACCTTTTTTGGAAGGGCAGGATGATTTAGGGGCCGATCATCGGGTTACTATCAAGGCAACCAACAAGACTTATTCTATCTCGGCTGTGGTAACTGGCAAGACCAGTCTTCAGGCAATACCTTTTACCCCACTTGATCACAACAGAGGTCAACAGGGAGCCAGGAGTCTGACTATTCCAATAAGAATTATTCCTTTTTCTGAATTACGTTTGGGAGCAGAACTTGACTATTTTTACAAAATTGGCAGGTTCTGACCCAGGACCCCTGGGTGCTCAAATCCACCCAAGGTTGCAAAAGAGGTGTTACAGAACTCCCTTCCAATCATGCACCCCTAGGGAGCTATCGCTTTTCCTAGAAGGGCAAGAGGTCATATCAGTGGAAATTCAAGCACTCTTGCAGAAACACGCCATTTGCCCTGCCTTTCCTCATCCCTGGGGGTTTCATCTGCACCATTTTCTTCGTCGACAAGAGGCTAGGTGGTTCTGCCCTAGTCTTAAATCTGAGGGATTTCAATGCCTTGGTAATGTACAGGCATTTCAAGATGGAAGGTATTCACCTTTTCTGGGACATCCTTCAAGAGGGCAACAGCATGGTCCGATTGGATCTAAAGGATGCATAACTGACCATTCCCATATTTTCCCCTCTTCGCTGATTTCTCCAATTATTTTGGCTTGGCTGCTGCTTTGAGTACAAGGTTTTCCCCTTTGGACTTTCATCAGCTCCTTGGTGCTTCAACAAGTTGATGAGACCCATAGTGGAGAACCTGCGAGCCAGAGGCGTGAAGCTGATCATCTGCCTCAACGACCTGATTATCTTGGCCCAAGATCATCACACAGTGACTCCCCATCTATCCTGGACAATTCAACTACAAGACTGGGGTTTGTCATAAACTAACCAAATTCTTGTCTAATTCCCTCCCAAGAGATGGACTTTCTGGGATTTCAAATAGATTCGACTAACAATTCTTCCTACCCAGAAGATTCAGAATATCAAGAAAGAGTTGAGGTCTGCCTTGTGCAACCCAACAATTTCATTGAGATTGATGGCTCAAATTGTGGGTCTCCTGGCCTTAGCCATCCAGCCCATATTACCGGGACCCCTCCATTATAGGGCTCTGCAGAGGATCAAAATTCAACATCTGGAGAAGGGCCTTTCTTACTCAGGCTAGGTTGGCCTCTAAGAGGAAGCTAGGATCAAGATGACTTGATTTCTCAAACATATAGATGTCTGGAATGACAACGCGATAATCAACAGCTCTCTGGATGTCATTGTGGAATCAGATGGTAGCAGATGTGGTTGGCTAGTCAGATGTGGATGCCTCTCCATGGAGTGTCATTGTTCGTAGCCCGAGCTTCAACTCCACATCAAATGTCTAACACTTTTAATGGCTCTTTTGTGATCAAGAGCCTATCCACCTGCTCGCACAACTGTTACATATTGCTGAGGATGAAAAACATCTCAGCAGTTCGATATGTCAACATGTTGGAAGGTATAAAATCTCAGATGTTGGCGGAGACTGACAAAGCTTTTTGGCACTTCTGTCTCCAGAATCAAATTTCTGTCCTAGCAAAGTATCTTCTCATAGAGATCAAGTCAGTGGTGGACTGGAACTCCTGATTTCTCTGCAACTTCAGCGATTGGAGACTTCACCCGAAGGTATTCTTTAGTCGCAATCCCAAGTGGGGTCCTTGCTCAGTAGATCTGTTTGCTTCTCGCCTTAACTGACAGATTCCTCAATTTTTCAGTTGGAGCCCGGATCCAGAAGCAACAGCGATGGACGCTTTCCTACAGGGTTTGTAACCCTTTCAGGAGTATGCATTCCCTCCATTCAGCATGTTTCCCAGAGTTCTGTCTCAATTACATTGGCAGAAAGTGGAAATCATTATGGTAACTCCATTCTGGAGAACTAAACCATGGTTCCCCATAACTCTGGGATTGTTTTACAACAATCCTCTTTTGATCTCACTCGTGGGGAAACATTTGCTAGACCCAATTGGTTTTCTTTATCCATTAATCCTTTCAGAACAGCACAGGCTAGTGGCCTGGAGGGTTTCCAGAGTACATAGCAAATGTCAGGCATTTCTCAACAAGCTTCTACCTATATCAACCAGGCCTTTACTTTAGGTACTCATAAACGCTATGTGTCAGCTTGGACATGATGGGTTTATTGGTGTGATGAATGGCATTCCGATTCCGCTGAGATGGATGTCAGCCTGGTGATTAACTTCCTTTCTTCTTTAGCAGCTTCAGGTCTGGCTTATAGCTCCATTAATATTTAATGATCTGCCATCTCTGCGGGACATTCACCTATTGGTGGCAACCCCGTTGGTGAACATCCTGTTTTCTGTAAACTCATGAAAGTCATTTGCATGTGCATCCCCCTCAGGCCAAATACTCTTCCTTGTGAGATGTTAATATTGTCCCAAGTTTTTTTAACAATTGGCCAGAAAATAATTACCATTCACGTAAACAACTGTCGGGCAAACTGAACATGTCAATATGTCTGATCTCTTGTAAGAGAGAGGCATATGTTTGAGCCCTGGATCCCACTGGCAGTGTATTTTCCTTGGACGGGGATTCCTTTTCATCTGTAAGCAGACAAAATGTCATACTAGGATGGTTTCTTATCCGTCTTTCCCCAATAATACCAAGTTGTCTGTAGTGTAATGCCTTAAAGCTTATGAAGCCACTATCAATGAATTTCGAGCTGACACGGGTAGACTGGTTCTAATTGTCTTGCAAAAACATTTCAGACCTATATGAGCCACTACATTATCTAGATAAATTTGTTGGGTTTTACCTGAAGCTAGTATTGACATTCCCATTTCCGGAGTGCATTTGTCCAGAGAAAAGATCACCTCTAAATCTTTTACCTTGGGTTCACATTTAGAAGATATATTGAAATCAGCAGACTGGTCATCTGAATCCACTTTTAAGACCTTTTACTATAAACCGATTGCGGGTGAGGCATCAGTGGTGGTAGCATATCTTTAAACAACCATAATTGGAGCCTCCTCTTCGGACATAGAATAAAAAAAATTCTAGCTTACACAACGACATGGAGGCAAGGATTATCCCACCCTGATTGGATTGGATTCTATTCACATACGTAAGGTATAAGTACTTTCTGTTTTTTCTTCTGTGTTGGTATGTTGAATGATCCTTCTTTGCTTATATCAGACATTACTGTGGATATTATGGTCTGTAATTTCTGATTTCACAGGAAACAATCAAAAGCACTCATAAGAAGAGCTGTTTCCCTGTTAGATTTTGAATGGGTGTGCCAGTCTGCGTGAAGTTTGTTAGCTTTCAGCGACAGTGCATCAGCTTTCTTGGAAGTTCTGTGGTGTTCATTTTCTCCAGTTTAGAGATTGGAGGAATTGCCCTCCTTTTGGACGTTTCGAGTTCGGATTGATGTTGGTTTCCTTACAACTACTGCTGTGTTATAAAAAAAGAGTATTACTAAATGGAGGTGCCAGATCTTATTTGACGATGTTGGTGATGTTTGGAGCATCTGATTAATGATGGACTAGAGGTTCATGGGTCATTTTGTTTTTTCACTGTAATGTTTTAATTAGCTGCTGTTTGTTTATGCAGTAAAGAGAAAGCAGCATGATCCTTACCTCCATGTCTTTAATAGAATAAAAAATTAAATCACATAAATTATTTTACTTCCAACATGAGCAGCCTGTCAGTTGATTCCCTTGTGTTCTACTGCAGCCTCCTAGAGTGTTTCAAAGAACAACTAGAGTGCTAACAGTCTTACTTATGACAAAAGTGTGACACATCTGAAGCCATTTTGATTGAATCAAAGTGGTAAAATTTAAAATATTTGATTTAGAGAGGAACAAAAGGAATTCATTTTTTCAAAGAATTTATAGCTAGTACTGTAGACAGGAAAATTAGGACACATCTTAAGTGAGCTCTCAAATATCTTCCCCTTCTATTTCATTAAAACACTGTGACATGCAGAATGGAACATGCACTTTCAGCACCAGTAGCAGGCTGCCCGTTAACTCCCTGGTGATCAGAAGCTTTATTATAGTGTTCTATTTGAGGCATGATTTATATTTCACTTAGGGCATGAGTTATAGTTACTGGAAATGACTCTAACTATACCAGCTTAATTTCTATGGTTTTGTGAGTGCAAAATTTGAACCTAATTATAATGTTCCTGTAATCTATATATGTTACCTAGTTGGTCAGCACTGATAGTTATACCTAGTTTCTTGCACTGGATGGCGTATCTCCATAATTTTTTTTTTATGTGAGCTTTTTTCTGGAAAGTGTCAGGGTGATCCGTCAAGCGGGGGCTGAGAAAAAGGGGGATCCCAAAACTCTTTTTCCCCATTTTTCCCCATTCGTTTTTCCATAGGGATTGTGAACAATGATAGCTCCCGAACCACTGGACAGAATTACACCAAATTTGGCAGAAAGGTAGTTCTTGGTACAGAAAGCAACCTTTTGTTATTTGGTCTAAATCCATTCAGTAGCTTTTGAGAAATTGAATAAAATCCACATTTGTATATATAGGGAGGCAACTGTTCAGCGGACCCTCCCAATCTCGTGCTGAGATCTGATTTGCTGCCAACATTTCAGTGTTGGCAGCCATCTTGGGACTCAGCTTCAGCCGAGCCCCAGACAGAAATGTAAAAAAAGGAAAAGGGACATTATGACCCCTTAGCTCTGGTGCAGGGGTCCCAGAGGGATTCCCCCTAGAGCTCCTGTGCTTGATAATTCTGAGTACCCTGGGTGGGCCAAGTCCCAGGGGCATTGCCATTTGCCCCCCACAAGCCTGGGGGCTGTCACATCCCCAGGGCTTTTCTCAAACAAAACATGGGTGACTGCCCAGCCCACCCACAGCCCTGAGGACCACCTCCTCCCCGGGGCTTACTTCAAATTCAGTGCGGGGGCCATGCCCCCCTGGAACCTCATGGACCACCACCTCCCTGGAGCTTAGTTCAAATTCAATATGGGGGGCCATGCCCCCTGGAGCCCCAGGGACATCCACCTTCACAAGGCTTAATTCAAATTCATAGCGGAGGGCATGCACCCACCTCCCGCCTGCAGCCCCAGACACCACCACCTCCCTGGGCTTAAATCAAATGCAATGCGGATTGGCCATGTGGCCCCCTTGCAGCCACAGGGACCACCACCTCCCTGGGGCTATTGAAATCATTGGAGGGGGGCCATGCAGCCCCCCGAGGAGCCAATGATGATGATGATGGATACCCCAGGACCAGCTGCTGCTATGTCCTGGGGTGCCCAGCCCCAGGACAAAACTGGTTGCTTTTACTTGTTGGGAGTTGACAGCCCCCACCAAGCACAAGCAATCATCATCCAGCGTCTGTCATAAAGCAGATTTTTTATCTGTTTCCCTGCATGCAAATATGTGTACAGGGAAACAGATGAAAACATTGCTCCCACAAGCAGGGAGCTGATATTTAGAGTAGCTCCCTGCTTGTGGGAGCAATGCTGGGTCCCGCAGGATGTGGGGAGCCAGCTCGGACTGCAGAGGCCTTCAGCCTCCCCCTGCGGTCCTGTCACTCTTTCTCTTCCATCCCATAATGGGATGTAAGAGGGAGAGAGAGAGAGAGTAATTTCAATGGTCTCTCCATGCAGTAACTTTACAGCACAGTAGAGTCACCTGTGGCATAATGGTTAAGCTCACAGACCCTCCGACTGAAAGTTGAGGGTTCTAGTCGAGGTGTGTCTGTGGTCATTCCCCTATTTTAATTTGTGTTCAACTTAAAACGTTTAAAGTTTACAATGAAAGGTGATCCCACTCTTTTTAATTGGCAAATAAATTTTTCTTTTTAATGTGTCCAGAAATATTACATACTAAGTATACCATTCAGCAAAGGCTAAAAAAAATTCAGTCTCTCTCCCTCTCACTGTCTTTGTTTCTCTCTCTCAATTTCTCTTATTTTATCTTTTTCACCGACTCACACATCCACTCAAACCCTCACGTACCCACTCACAGACCCACTCACTCACACATCCATTCACAGACCCACTCAGACTCTCACACACCCACTCACAGACCCACTGAAACTCTTACACACCCACTCACAGCCCTACACAGAAAACTGACACACTCATTCAGACACTGATGCACCCATTTCACACCCAGACAGACACTCTCACAGCCACTGACACCCTCTCTCACCTATTCTAACACCCAGAGAGACAGGATGTGGCCAACTCCCACCTTGTACGACCTAAGGGCTGTGAGCAGCATGGGGTTGGGTGGTTAGGGGGGTGACCACAGGATCTGGCCACAGGCTAGACCCTGCAGCCAACCACCACTGTGCATGGCCAAAGGCTGTGCGCTGTAGTGGCTGAATTAATGTAGAGAAATGAAAATGACTTTACATTAAAACCATAGAAATTCACTATTCATTTTTAATGATGTTATAGAAGTAGTCACGAGCGCTGTAATATCTGAAGTAATTAGAAGTGCATGGCGAGGGCATGAGTTATGTTACCTTAGGGCATGAGTTATAGTTACTTGAAATAACTCTAACTATAACCGCTGAATTTCTATGATTTTTGAGTGAGTAAGTTCAGAACCTAAATATGACATCCCTGCAACCTTTGGTTTTTTAAATCAATTTCTATGGGTTTTTTTTCAATTCTATTTCCTAACTACAACATCCTTGTAACCTTAGTTTTTTTCAATGAATTTCTATGTTTTTAACATAAAGTAATTTTAATTACTATACTTTAATCCAACCACTGCTGTACATGGAGTTTGACCATGAGTGGCGAAGGTTGGTCGCAGCCAACCCCTGCAACCACCTAAACAAATGCCGCACACAGCATGGCTGTTAGCTTCTACCAAGCAAAAGCAAACAGCTACCTCCCAAGGGTGGGCAGCTCAGGAGGTGGCAGGAGCAGACCCTCAGGGTGGCGGTCCCCAGGGCTATTTATGGGTCCACGAGGGGGGCCATGCAGGCACCCTCCTATGTAGCATTTAGCCCCAGGGAGGTGGTGGTCCCTGGACGCGGCAGTCCACAACGGACCATTTTCATTATATTATTTCAGCCCCAGGGTGGTGGTGGTCACTGGGCTGTGTGTGTGTGGGGGGGGGTCCCTGGTGCTGCAGGTGCGGGGCTACATTAATTTCATGTTTAGCCCCAGGGAGGTGGTGGTTCATGGGGTTGCTGGAGAGGCCGTATGGGCCACCCCACAAATAATAATTGTTTTGTCCCAGAGAGGTGGCTGACCCCGGAGCTGCAAGGGGCTGCACGGACCCCCCTGCATTATTTTATTGTGGTTTGCCCCACGGAGGTGGTGGTCCCTAGGGCACAGCTGGGCCCACTGGGCACTCCCGCATAACTATATTTAAGTGCCCCGCGGAGGTGGTGGTGCCCTGCTGTGCAGAGCCTTCTTCTGTGTACTAGATAGGGCTGTGTGCAGGTCTGACCTGTGGCTAGGCATATCACCCCCTCCCTTTCTCCCTTCCTGCGAGGATGCCTAACCACCTGTTGCTAATGTACTTCTGTTCACTGAATCTCCATGTCCTGTCATGGTGGTTGAAACCTTTCTTCTGATGTTGCAGCCCACCAGTTAGAGTTTGCTTCCAGGGGACCATGGGAGTGAAATGACCCACAGGAGAAAGAGCCTGTCTGCCTTCACAACATTTTTTTATTTCTGGTTCTGCAGAACTCCTGGTAGACTCCAAGGAATTCCTGAGGGACCAACTGTCCTATCTCCATTTTTTTAACCTTAACTTCTTCAAACATACTGAACAGATTTACGCCAAATCACAAAAAGCATGATTTTTGGATAAATATCAAGCTTTCTGCCACATTTGGTGTAATTCTGTTCAGATGTTTTTTCTTTATCATTGTCTAATTCCCCCTATGGAAATTGTATAAGCTAGATGTGTTTGGGACCCCTTTTTGTGGCCCCACTCAGTGGACCCCAAAGCGTTCCTGGAAGAATATGAAGTGGATGATTTTTTTTAGAAAGTTGGATGGAGGTTTGTCAAATAGTGTCAAAGTTATTGAGAAAACCCAAAGTACTCTTCCTGTGGAAAGTGTGATCTAACTTTTTACACAGTGGTGCCCATCACTGTGTAAAAACTAAAATACGTACACACACAGACTTCATGCTTATAGTTAGGTTAGAGTTTTCATAGGAGTTGAATTTAGTACATCATAAAAAACAAACTATGAATGCCACTGAACCCTTGACATTCCCTGGAAAATATAGTTAGAGGTCAATGAGTTAAAGTGCACTTATGGTTTAGTGAATGGAAAAACAAAAAAGGCCTATAGCGTGTTCCCCAGCTTCGGTACCCAACAATGATCTATGTATTACACATCTTTATCTGCTTGTAACTGTGAACTCAACATTATAAAACTGATGTCACTTCACTACACTCTAAAACTTATGTCACAGTTCTACAGAGTCTCTCAGGAGCTAAGAGGGTTCCATCATTGCTACCTCACACAAAACTACATCTCCCGCTCTGTTAAAAAAAAAAAAAACATTATACTATATACACAATCCTAGCTCTTCAATGAGTCCTCATGGCACTCTGATCACACGTCCTGATCTTGTCTTCAGAAACTGGGGACAGGCAGTAGAAGTGTCCGTGATCTGTGCTGGAGATGTAGGAACAACAGCAGTCACAGAGCTTTCACTTGTCCGCTCAGACCTAGTCTCTACATTGACATCAGTGCCTGATGAGCATAAGCGATGAGCCACATGTCGGAAATGTGAGGAATCTCACGTAATGGACTTCCCAGGATGTTGGGCAGTCACCATGACCCCATTGCTGGTCACAACATGAAATGGTTAAGCATCGAAGGGAGCATCACATTTTTATTTTTGAGACTGACGAACAAGCACTCAACCTACTCTGGTGAAATTAATGTCTTTGTATCTTGGTGCTTGTCTGCATAGGCCTTCATTTTTCGTTTATGATCCAAGTCTTTTAGATGGGTTTCTTCCTCAGTACATAATCTCCTGTTGAAATATTGAGGTAACCTTGTCGTCATGACTCTTCCCAACATCAAGGCTGCAGGGCTTTCACCTGTGGTCAAGTAAGAGATAGAGCGATAAGTTTGAAGAGTACTATTCAAGACAGTCTTATGGTTGAGCTCTTCCAATACAGCATGCTGAACAGCTTTTTTAAGAATACTCATGAAAGGTTTGACAAGGCCATTGACTTGTGGCCAAAGAGGTGTGCTCTTCTGATACTTCCCATGAAGATGACCAAGAAAGCATCTGTTTGTCGACTGTTGAAAGGTGGGCCAATGTGAGACTTTATGATCACAGGAATGCACCATCTCCTAAAGATGGCATCTACTCTTTCGATAACTCTCTCTTGAGTAAAAGATGCAAGATGTTCTATTTATAGAAAACTGGAATATTCATTAGCAATCACTATCAGGTGATG
This sequence comes from Pleurodeles waltl, assembly GCF_031143425.1. NCBI lineage: Eukaryota > Metazoa > Chordata > Amphibia > Caudata > Salamandridae > Pleurodeles > Pleurodeles waltl. Next base: position 518,295,005 of record NC_090436.1, read on the forward strand.
CCCATTGTCAGGAGGACCAACGAAGAGAACAGCAATTCTTTCCCGTACTTGCTTTGGCAACTCTGACTTGTTTAGGGGTGTTAAGTGGTCTTGATGAAAAGGAGCTGAATAGATGACAGGCCTTCAACTCTCTTTAAACTCTCTCATTAAGATGAGGAAACTAGATTTGGTTGCGGAGAGCTTGTGTTGTGGCAACGATTCCACAATGGCCTTAATAGGTCACTTTAAATATCTGTTGTTGCAGACTCTCTGGATTAACAATCCTTGAACCTCTCATGATAATGCCTTTTTAGGTGATGGACAGTTCATCTTAGACATTTGTAAACTTCTGGTATTCCTGATCACTGGTAAGACATTGAGGCGGTCATTCTGACCCTGGCGGTCAAAGACCGCCAGGGCGGAGGACCGCGGGAGCACCGCCGACAGGCCGGCGGTGCTCCAATGGGGATTCCGACCGCGGCGGTAAAGCCGCGGTCGGACCGGCACCACTGGCGGGCTCCCGCCAGTGTACCGCCGCCCCATTGAATCCTCCACGGCGGCGCAGCTTGCTGCGCCGCCGAGGGGATTCCGACCCCCCCTACCGCCATCCAGATCCCAGCGGTCCGACCGCCGGGATCCGGATGGCGGTAGGGGGGGTCGCGGGGCCCCTGGGGGCCCCTGCAGTGCCCATGCCACTGGCATGGGCATTGCAGGGGCCCCCGTAAGAGGGCCCCTAAATGTATTTCACTGTCTGCTGCGCAGACAGTGAAATACGCGACGGGTGCAACTGCACCTGTCGCACAGCTTCCACTCCGCCGGCTCGATTCCGAGCCGGCTTCATCGTGGAAGCCTCTTTCCCGCTGGGCTGGCGGGCGGCCTGAAGGCGACCGCCCGCCAGCCCAGCGGGAAAGTCAGAATTACCGCCGCGGTCTTTCGACTGCGGAACGGTAAGCTGACGGCGGGACTTTGGCGGGCGGCCTCCGCCGCCCGCCAAGGTCAGAATGAGGGCCTGAGTGTACTGATTGCAAGACTGATGTGTAATAATGTCTTTTAGTTTTAACATGTCATTATCTTGACTTATGGCAGTGACAGTTTGTTGCAACAAAATGGCAGCTGGTGTGCTTGATTTCACTATGAAATATATGTAGGGTTCGGCTGTCTTGGAAGGGGTACTAGAGCACTGTAGAAGTAGTCTTGAGAATTAGTCAGCAGGGCTTTGCTCTTTCCCAGTATGGTGTACGATTGTGTAATTGTACTCTTGTAATTGTAGACCCCAACGTTCATTGCAAGGACGCATCTTGGCCTTTAGATTACCAAAGATGGTCACCAATGCTTGATGAGCCATCACAAGAATGAAAGTTTTCCCATATAAGAACATGTGGAAATGTTCATAGGCCCACACTACTGCTAAACTAAATTTCTCAGGTTGGGAATAAGCACATTCAGTTTCGAACAAACTTTTACTTGCATATGCCACAATATGTTGATGATTATTATGCTGTGTGTTATGGTGTGCAAAGACTGTGCCTAACCCGACTGGGCTAGCATCAACAACAACCTCAGTATGAAGCTTTGAATCAAAGTATGCCATTTCAAAAGGATTCTCAACAACCTGTTTGATATTCTTGGAGATGTGCTCACATTCATGTGATCAATGAAATTAAACATGCTTTCTTGTCAATTCTCTCAAAGGAGCATTTACAATGGCTAAGTCTTGTATGTTTCTAGAACAAAAACTGGCCATGCCAAGCAATGAACTTAACCTGGAAACATCTTGTCGGGGACTGGCAGTTGGCAATGCATGCACTTTAGCTGGATTGGGCACCACGCCCTCATCAGAAAAGATATGGACAATGGATTTTAGCTCTGTCTTCTCGAACTCACACTTCTCAGCCTTCAAAGTTAAATCTTCATCAGCTAGTAACAACACACTTATACGAGAGCTTCATTGTGCGATTTCTGTGCAGCTCCGAAAAACAATGTCATCACTATAATTTAAAGCATTTATGACAGGCTGTGTGATAAGTCGAATGGAATCTTGAAAAAGCTCTGCAGCTGATGACAGACCGAAACTCGATCTTTTTTAGAGGAACAGACCAATATGTGTAGAAAAGGTTGTAATGTGCCTGCAATTATCCTCAAGTTCCAACTGATGACATCTTTTATTTAAATCAAATTGAGAGAAGACCTTTGCACCATTCAATTGTGTTATCATGTCAGCAATGTGTGGACATGGATATTCTCTTTCAATGGCCTTTTCACTTGATGCATATCCACACAGATGCCTACAGCTGCTTCATTGTCCTCTTTCGGTACTACCACTATGGGAGAAACCCATGTCATTGGACCAGTACTACACACAATAACATGTTTAAGTAATGATTCAAGTTGTTTTTCAACAGCTTCTTGTAAATGAAATGCAATTCACCTGTGTCTTTGAGCGACATAACAAACATCCTCATTAATATACAATTGTACTTTCATAGTCTTAAGTTTTTCTTACCCAAGAAACAATGAAGGAAACTGACTTAACATTTAATGATGAACATTCATAATATAGTTCACTGATATCAGTCCCATATCAGCAGTTATGCTGAAACTCAATAAACAGGCGCTTGAAACTGAAAAAACAGGCACTTGACACCCTACCTTGAAGCACATGAATGGGCGCTGTTAGAAATGGGGTCTTTGGTTGGCAGCCAGGTTACCCCGTTCAAGCAAAGACCCTCACTCTTGTCAGGGTAAGTCACACACAATCCAAATTATCCTATGCCCACCCTCTGGTAGCTTGGCACTGAGCAGTCAGGCTTAACTTAGAAGGCAATGTATAAAGTATTTGTGCAATAAATCATGCAATAACACAGTTGAACACCACAAAAATACACCACACAGTGTTTAGAAAAATATATAATATTTATCTGGTAAGATACAGGTCAAAATGATTAATTAGCAACAAGTATATTTTGAAATATCACTGTAAAAATGATATAAACTGTCTTTAGGCTCTTAAAAGCAACAAATGTCTCTTGCAAGCACAAAGTACGTGCGTGGAAAACAGGGAGGTGTGTGCCAGTTTCTCGGGCCGCGCACGGCGATGCATCATTTATTTTTCACACAGGAGCTTTGCGTCGATTTCCGGCACTCAGATTTGGATCCTCTTCGGGTTGCGGGCTTTTCGGACACCCCGGGAACGATGCGTTGAAATCTGGCGCTAGCAGGACAAAGTCACAGTGGCTGCTCTGATCCGGTGGGCATTTCGTGGAAATTTCTACCACACTGCAGGTGCTGCGTCAATTCCTCTCAGGAAGTCAGGCTGGATTGTTCCGGCTCGGCTTTGCGTCGATCCAGTAGGCCGTGTGTTGAATTTCCGGGCGCTACGCTAACGCTGCATCGATCTTCTCCTTGCGAAGTTGAGCGTGCAGTGATTTTCTCACCGCGATGCAGGCTGTGCATCGTTTCTGGCAGACTGTGTGGCGATTTTTACCTCACAGGGAGTTCTTCTTGCAGGAATTAAGGGGGTGATTCTGACCGCGGCGGTCGGCGGTCGCCGCCCGCCAAGCGGTTCCCGCCGAAAGACCGCTCCGCGGTCAAAAGACCGCGGCGGTCATTCTGGCTTTCCCGCGGGGCCGGCGGGCGACCGCCAGAAGACCGCCGGCCGGCCCAGCGGGAAAGCCCCGTCAACAAGGAAGCCGGCTCAGAATTGAGCCGGCGGAGTTGAAGGGGTGCGACGGGAACGGGTGTCGTGGGGCCCCCTAACAGGGTCCCAAAATGATTTTCAGTGTCACCCGTCACACCCCAGCAACTCCGCCGGCTCCATTCGGAGCCGGCTTCATCGTTGCTGGGTCTTTCCCGCTGGGCCGGCGGGCGGCCTTTTGGCGGTCGCCCGCCGGCCCAGCGGGAAAGCCAGAATGACCGCTGCGGTCTTTTGACCGCGGTGCGGTCATTCGGCGGTTCCCGCCAGGCGGGCGGCTAACGCCGCCTGCCGCGGTTGGAATGACCACCATAATGTTTATCAACAAACCACTGTCGATTATGAAAGAAATTGAACAACTGTTTACTTTTAGTGTAATCTTCTGACAGTGTTTAAATGACTTTGGTGCTTTTTCATGTTGACTTTTCTTTGAGTGGTATTTTTGTTCACATGCGCCCAGTCCAACATGTGCACATTTTTCTGAGGTAAACATCAACATTACATAATCATCTTATTCACTTTTACTTGATATTGATACTGGAGAACTTTTTGGCGATGATTTGTATGACAATCAACTTCATTTGGTGCCGATTTGTCACAGTTGGTGTTGTCGCTTCGCCTTGTGGTCGTGCGTCGAACACCGCTTCTGGAACGTTTGGGTGGCCATTTTGTCTTCTTGGCATGGCACACTTACTTTTTCCTTTGCCTTGCAAACCTTTACAAAATAGTTCTCCTTCCTATAGCCTTTGCATGTTTGTCCAATGGTGGGGGACATTTACCTTCATGTGGAAATGACAAGTCACACCTGAAACACAACTTCTTTTTCCATGGTGACATCACTTTGTGTACCTCAGCCTTGTGCTCCTGCTTGCTTTTCATATTCATGACTGTTTCACTTTGGGCATCTCCAACCTACATATCAGCAGCTTGTTCATCAGCACACTCTTCAGCTCTGACAGCCATAAGAACTTGTTCCAGACTAGGAGTTTCTCTCAGCATTCATCATCTGAATAAATCTGATAGACATTCATCAATAAATCTAAGACTTATTGGTTTCACAGCATTGAATTCATTGAAATTGCAGCGTTTGATGAGAGTATCCAGCCTCTCAACAAATGTGTCAATGGTTTCACTAACTCTTTGTCGTTCTTGACTAAAAATCTACCTTTCATAAGCTACATGGACACTGGATTGATCTTGACATTCAAGGCTTCTTTGATTTGACAGTGTGTAACTTTTTCAGCTCGCAGCACTTTCTTTCTGACTTCTTTTACGCTCACATCAGCAAGATCCTTAAGGTATTTGATAATGTTCTTGTTATCTGTTTATTCTAGTGCATCAATGAAACCATCAAATGTCTCTAGCCGAGCTGTCCATTGATCAACAATACTTGCTTTTTGGTGGTATCGAATGGTGGTGATATTTTAACTGTTTATGGGATTTAATGACACTGAGAATGGAGTTCTTTCTGAAACTGTCTACAGTCCACTAGGACCTGATTCCTCCATATTATCTATAAGGTCCTGTGATGTGCTGGCCTCGAGGTCATTTAGGACAGTCTGTGGAACTGTGACCTCTTTCTTAGTCTCCATTGGAGCCCTTCACTTTTCTGGAGACTCCTGGAGTTGTGTGAGCCGCCACCTGGGAGCTTTGATGGGATGCCGCTTCAGGTATTGGACAGCTCAGTAAGCACAATCCCTGTGCTTCTTCTTGGGTCTCTTCGCCCACTGCTGAGGTTGTAGAACTCTTCTTATTGAGGCTCTGGTAAATGTAACAACAGTATGCCTTATGGTCAATTATCCTGTCAACTAGAGCTTTATGTGTTCTATTTGCATCTGACTATGGTAGTTTTTACCACTGATTTTCTATATCTGTTTGCCTTTAGTATCATCGCTCTTTATGATGTATAGCATTATGTTACATGGTAGCACGGTTCCTCTCTTTACGGTTTTACCAGAAGGTTCTTGGCCAATGATGTATAGACTTCTCAGTGAAGCTTTCTTTATCTTCAAGAACCTCACATGGCTGGAGTTGCGCTTTGACTCCACACATGGCAAATGTTGATTCTGTATTTTGGCAGAGGCACATATGGCCTGTACAAGCAGTTTCCTTGGACCACTGCAAACTTTCTGGGAGAGCACTCCTGATCTTGGGGTTACTCATCCCCTACCTCATCACCAGTTGTAGCACCTTCCCCAGCTTTAGTACCTATGAATGACTTCACCACAATCCAAGTATTACATGTATTACATGTCTTGTTTCATCTGCATGTAACTGCGGACTCCACATTCTAAACCTGAATTAACTTTAGTACACCTTAACACTTACATCACAGTTCTACGGAGTCGTCAGGAGACAAAATGGTTACATCATTTCTAACTCACACAACACTACAAGGCCCTGAGGTTTTAGTAGACAATGCATACCATACCACATGCACCGCCATGCTCAAGACACTCTTCATCGAATGGCATGTAAAAATAAAAACCCTGTATTTAAAAAGCGGTGCATGGTAGGGACATGGTTACATGGTTTAGAGTGTTCATTGTGCACTGTACAGTTTGTATGGTTGTCAATTTCTATAGATTAGATGTCTCAGTCTTTTTTCCATGTGCATAAAGGTGCAATGAGTGACTATGTGGTGACGGTTTAAGGAGGGCCACTAGATAACTCATGAGCATGGAATTCATTGGCAATGTGACCTAGAGCTGCAGTCCAGGGTGTGGAAACCTAATGAAAGGAGAACTTGGAGAGGTCCTTGCCTCAACTAAGATCAAGAGGTCAGCAGGTTCAGGTAAGCCATGGGACCTGTGATGGGTTCAACATTGTAATTAAAAGGAAACACCACCATCCGCAAGATCTGACTGTGTATCTAGAAGCAGGCCTGTAGAAAGTATTGTGAGGCAAGTCATAAGTACTATAGTCAGACAGCGATGGAAGTAGGCAGCACCTGTGAGGAAAATATGGTTAGTTTTAGCACGCATACATTTTAGGGTGATTTCCACGACAACAAGTATTTAAAGGTTCACTACATTTCCCTCGGGACTTAATGCATGGAGTTTTCATGACAATCATCCATTTTTGCCTGATACTTAAGGAGCAAGCCCAATTGTCTTCAATGTGGAGCTGGGATCTAGAAAGACTGGATGTGGCAGCTTAAGTGTGATTTGCAGCAAAACTTCTGAAAAGCAAGTAAATATGCTTCTATGAATCTAAAGGGGCTTTTCATTTTCAGGTCAAGTGCTACTGAATGATATATTTTCACATAGCATTGCTAAAGCAACAGGAAACAAATAAAGCATCAAGAAAAATGAGACCCACACGTTAATAGAAGTATCTTCTCAGACGTTTATATGTGAAGTGAAGATTAAATGACCAGACATTGTTGGAGATAAAAGCGTAGTTTATGCCAGAATTCTTTTTGCTACAGACCGGAGGCTGTTGTGTTACTGGCTACTTAGAATGAATAAAACGTTGATGGCATCTTTTAAACTTTTTTGAACTGTTGGTCACCCTTACAATGCTTCATCATCTAAACCTTCTCTCAGACAGGCAAATTACATATATTGTCCATGTTATTGATTAGCGCCAGGGAAATTTTGAGAAGACCATTTTGGCCTCAAATACAATAATTCTGAGTTGTTTGTTTCGTTCAGGATGTGCTCTCCCTGTGTCATTACTAAATATACTTTCAATCACCTCTCAACTTGGCAATCTCTTACGCTCTGTCTTTCAGTTGGGTTCTAGGCCCAAATGGGATACTAAAACAGTGGTACTTGATTTCAAAGAACTATTGCCAGAAATCTGAAACAATGGTCAAAATGCCTCACTGATCCTTTTACCACTAACCTCAGCCTATGACACTAAACACCACAGATGTTTACTCATCCGATCAGAACATGAACTGGGATTATGAAGCAATGTTCTTTATTAGATGTACTCATTTTTCATAAATAGACAACAATATGTCAGTCTTGGTCATTTCATATCTGAGGAGATACAAATCTAGGAGTCCACCCCGAACCCTGATTGAAATGGAAGCGTCACCTGCTCTCAATTAAGGCAAAGGTCCACTAATTAACATATAGCTTCAAGCTGTTTAAGAAGAAGTTGGATTGTCCTAATCTGTCTCACCTTCTAAAATTCATGTCAGCTCAGTTGTTCCCAGCCATTTTCTATGGGACCAAAGTTTTGAAGGGCCCGGAGATCATTCTATTAAATAACAGCCAAATTAAAGTATTTAAGGCTGTTTTCAAAATTCTGAAAAGTGTTTCCCCAGCCCAGGTCAGGCTGGAGTTTGGTCTAAAAAATCAGATCTTTCAGCGCTAGGAAGCCTTTCTTAAAGCATCCTGGAGGCTACGGGCTGTGGAGAATACCTCCATAAATTACTTCTGATGGCAAGAAGTGCAGGCGCAGAAACCAGTAATAGAAAAGGAACTTGGGGAAGCGACCTAAATCAAGTCATCCAAGGCTTGGGCATGGAAGAAGCATGGAAGTGTAGCATCGGGAAATCTACATCAAACAGATTAGTTAATATCTCTGTCCGCTCCCTATCGCTTATCATAGACAAGGCCTCTTTGGCTAAAAGATGCCACACCTGGGCAGTTCTGGGGTCTTATTCGACTCTGTCCCCACAAGGATATCTTGCAGGACATTTTTCTATCTATGTAAAACATTTGTTCTTGTTATATCGAATGGGGTTCTTCGATACCAAAGATGCTCGCCCCTCTTGGAAAAAACTGTATCCTGACCAATGTTGTCATTTATGTGGCCATAACTGAGAAACTTTGTTGTACACCCTCTATACCTGCACGTGTCTGGGCCTGCAAAGAAGAAATCTGTTAAAAGAGCATTTTTTACTTCATAATGTCTGTTCCTGCTGATTGGCTGTAATAAGTTGGCTTAAGGGCCAATCGATTCCATACTGTTGCAGGGTGGTGACATTTTTACAGCTGTTTCATAAGAAGCTGGCTATGGCTGACTGGGGGTAATTGTTTGAGTAGCTGTAACCAGAACGCAGAGTACCCCGGTTGGAGATTCGTAAATGACAGGCCACGTTTAAGGCAGCATCACCTTCTCACGAAATCAGACTTTTAAAATGTGTTCATGATATTGCATATGATTGTTTTTTTACTGAGTTTGAATATGAAGGTATATCATTGGCCGTATTGGACTTGGGCCCATAATTAGTCTTTGACATAATTTCTGCCTCCAATGTTTTTATGTATTTTAAGGGCTTAACTTTTTGACTTTTATCGTTGGTTTCATTCGTCCAATATTGGCGTTTTAGTATGCACTATATTGCAATGTTTTTTATCAATCGAGCAATAAAGATTTCTATCTACAATATCTGAAGAGTACCATTTAGTCTCGCTGGTCCCTCTGGGGGCGCCTGTACTGTAACTCCCAATCAACACTCACATTCTCCTTATGGCTGAAACAATTGACATTTGAGGCTTCCACTGTTAGATGTATGTGTTTCACATCAGAATCAGTCCAAATGAGCACGTCAAAAGCACAGACATGCAAAATATTTCCATATGCTTACTAACCATAAAGTTATAAGATTTCCAGAAACTACCTTCACCTAAAGTTAAACAAAACTGAGATTCTGATACTTGTACCTACGAACATGGCCAATAACTTAACTGACTTGTCTCATAATTATGAAACAAGACCAGGAAGAGGTAAGTCAGTATGCAACTTTGGAGCCTGTTTTTGACTATAGACTTTTCTTTGCTTTGTTTGCAATTCCTTTAACAAAATGCTACCCACTTTCATCTAAGCAACCTACCTTTAGTCTCCCAGCTAATGGAATCCTCCAACAAATCACAATCAGGTCTTTAAGTTGCTTTACTGTTTCCCTTAATAAATCCAAACATCAAATGTCTAGATTGTAACCAGTAAAACCAGTGCAATTAGAATCATAATTCATTTGAGAAAGTCAAAGGGCGCTCTGCATTTGATTGGGCTCTATCGAGACACAATTTTAGATAAACTTGCTAGGCATCTTTTAGAAATCCATTGTTCGCCAAGCAGCAGACTACCTTCGTAATGACTTTCTGTTTGCTCAAGCACAAAAAATTCTGTAATTCACCAGAGATCCTATACTGGCCATCAAAAATGTCACTGAAAAAGACTTGGTGGAAAATGGCTGGAATTAGAATGAGTATCACTCTAGAACCAGCCACTCTGGTTCTTCAAAAACTGTTCCAAACTGAAAAAGCTTAAAGAAGCAGTGAAAACTGTAGGCCTTAAATACTCAAACTTGTTAAATGCTAGATGTAGCCAGTACTTAAATGACATTACTCCTCATGCATATTCTCCTCCATGAGGTGAATGTGTATTTGTTAGTTTTTCGATGTATTGTCAGTCTGTCTTTGTTTTATAATGCACAGTGCAGAAAAAATCTGATTATTATTGTGGCTTCTTGTTGGTAGCCGAATGACTCTTGAACATAACGTACAAGCCAAACAGTCAACAAGCATTTGCAATGTAATTGGTCTTGCATTTTCTTGAGTTAGAGCTATTGGCACTGTAAATTCATAACTGGACTTTTTTTGCCACATAAATTGGTCAACCCTGCCTCATAATTTTGTCTTTTCCTGCCATATAATTCCAGTGGCCCTGCATTTAACTAAAGCAGTTCCATTTACCTTCTTCCTCTATCTTCAAACGTATACAATTATCATATGAACCTTTATTAGAAATAAACTTTTGGCATTAGAGTGTGATGTTCAAAACACCATAAGAAATATAATTTGGGATGGATTGGAGGGTGAAAGGAAAGAGGGAATCAGGAGTAAATATGGAGATGATAAGTGGGTAGTAACGATGTCATGGGCCCTGGAGTAAGAAAGGAAAATGGTTGACTGCAATTTCAATACGAAAAAAAGCAGTAATTAGAGTTGATTAAGGTCCATAGTTCTCTGGGCCCCGGTGCCACAGCACCTGTTGCTCCATTGATAACTAGGCCTCAGGAGAGAAAGCGGATGGGGCAGAAAAAGCAAAGTGAAAGGAATACAACAGACAAAAGAAAGAAAGTGAAGGGGTCACAAAGAAATATAAGAAAGAAGGGAAAGAAAGAACGAGAAAATGAAAACACAACTAAGAGAAGAAATTAAGCAAACATGTGAGACAAAAGAAAAAAGGGAAGGAAGCTAGCGAACGGAAGATAAAGAGGAAAAAGTCATGAAATAAGTGTGAAAAGAAAGAGAAAAATGAACATTAGAGAAAAAAGAGAGCTGGTGAGAGAAACAAGCAGCGAAAGAACCAGGGTATGTAATGTACTGACTTATTCCCACAGACACAGAATGGGAAAACCACTTTGCCACTTCAGGTCCCGTCCCGACAACTTGAGGCTTCCACGTACAGACAGGAAAAAGAGCGATTTATAGTAAAGCGTGAATTGACAGATAAAGATAAGAAAAATAACAGAGAAAGGAAGGAAGAAAGAACAAAAAGAAAAAGTGAAAAGACATATACCGATTCAAAGGAAAGAGCAAATAAAAAAGACAAAGAAGGAAAGAAGGCAAGGGGAAAAAACAGTGAAAGAATAAACGCCCGATGAAGAAAAAAGAGAGGAACGAAACAAGGAAAGAAATAACCATGTTTTTGCGAGTTTGAAAGAGGAGGTAGCAAGAGGAAGAGGGAAATAAAAAAAGGGAGAGGAGTAGAAATAAACAGTTGAAAGAAAGAGCGAAACTGTTAACGTGTGGATTTTAAGAGCTGGAAAGAAAAAAGTGGGGGAGAAAGAAAACATGGAGAGTAAACAGAGTAAAGGAAAGAACGGAGCGAGGTAGGTGAAACAGACCCTCCCAAATAAAGATGGCAGCTAAGGATAGATTTAATCGGCTACCCCATGTCCTCAAACATAAGTCAGAATGTCGAACAGCAGGAGGTGCATTAGCAGAGTTAGCTGTGTCCTGGCCAGGTGCTGGAATAACAGAAATGCAGCGGGTGAGGAATGGGAAACTCCTGTGTAGTTCCTAGTATTGGAATAATGGGGTGCAGGTTGAGTGCACTGACAGAGTTGTATGTGGGCTGCAATACTGAAATAGTAACAGACACACAAGGTCAGAAGTGAGGTATGTTAATGGAGCTATGTGGGGAACCTAGTATTGGTGTGCCAGTGTTGCCGAATGTTAGCCTGGAGGTGCCCTGGTGAAGCTGTGGGTGAGGCCCGGTATGGGAGTGGCATTGCCTCTGAAACACAGAAGCGAGGAGACCTGAAGGACGTGTGTATGAGCCTTGGTACTGAGAAGAAATGTGCATTGAATGTTAGAATTGATGGATTCTAGTGGAGCTGTGGTGGTTCCAATCAACAGTGCCGTTGGATGTTAGACATTGAGGTGCACTGGCTGAGATGTGTTTTTCTCTTTTGGGTCCTGTATTGGCTTGGCAGTGGGATTGAATATTAGAATTGAGCTGCTGTAATGGAACTATATGCCAGTGGGGTCCCAGTGTTGGAAAGGAAGTGACCTCGCTGGGGTGGAACTGTGGTGCACTGATGGAGCTGCACCCAAGGGTCCAATACTGGAGCAGCAGAGTGTACTGACTGCAAGAACTGATGTGCTCTGGCAGACAACGTGTGTGGGGTTCCTGGCACTGGCACGGCTGAGGGCTTGGAGTATGTGAACTGAGGTCCACTCATGTGAGTGGTATTCCATTATGGAGCAGAGGTGGGCACTGTCTCTAAGGATTGCAGAGCCCTGGTAGAGCTGGGTGCCTAGGCTATATGCAGTTACAAGAGAGCCCCAGCCCTTGCTTTCAGCACACAGGCAGGCACACTTGCTAAAGAAAATCCAAGCCAAGGAAGGGGGTGAGCCAGACAGCTGAGAGAAGGTGCAGAGAGCCCACAAAGACCAATGTGGCCAAGATAACAGCCTGATTTATAGCCTTCTTTACAACTAAGCTCAAAGGAAGAATGCTCTGCAAATTAAAGGGAAGCTTACCTGGACAGGAGCAGAAAACAAAGTAAACAGAATGTCTCCTACAGACCAGATAAACAGGACAAAGTGTAATTATACAGTAGTTGGTCCCTGCTCCCACACAGAAGAAGGATGGACAAAGAGGCATGACTGACCACTAGCAAGCAAGGATTTTTAAATCACACTAAAACTAACAAATTAAATAACTGGAAGCCCTTAAAAGTATACAAGAGGTTGTATGCTTACTCCCGACCTAAAAATGGCTAGTATTTTTGCATAACGTATACTGCAAGAACAGGAAACTACAATTTTGACTGACCCCACAAGTAATTTTTCTGCCAATTAAGAATAAAACTTATGATTGCACATCCTTCTTTGTCCAAACTACCAAATTACGGCATTCACTTGGCGCAATGATATAGAATTCATTCACTTGAGTTTAGAGAGATGATAAAAACATGGATATTCCTACTTAAACCACAGACTATATAATAGAGTAAGGAATTCACTACAAGCAATAAGTGGGTACTTGGTGTACCTCTTATAAACCATAAGAAGCACATACACATGACCATAACCTAGAATGATATTGACCCAGAACAACATATTTAACAGTTTATCGACATAAGTGGATTACAGGGTTATTTATGGGAAAAAAGGATGAAGCCCTACTTCTATCCCACACATCTACAGAGACCTGAACAGCACCAATATAATGCCAACAGCATTCAGTACTCACATATTTTGAAGGATTCAAGTCTGCATTTAGAAATAAACATCCATAAACAAAGCGTTTTCTTTTACTTGTTCTCCTTTATATAACACAGCATATGATCCTCCACCAAAATGCATATGACTTACATAGGAGGTTCATTTCATACCCCAACTGACTGAATCTGTGTCCTTTCATGTCTTGTTCTGTTCTACACTGCTTGATTTTCACAAACTAAATCCTATCGAGCTCTTCCAACCAGACTCATTGACCCATCCCATGCATACATGACCCACAATTCTTGTCACTGTATTCTATTAGAACACTACTGCCATCAAAAACAAGGTGTGCTAAGACAACCAAATAGTAGTATGTTACATATTCACTCCTTTCTCTTTAATCACAAAGACACAGTTAGGAATGCAAATTGATACATAACTAACACATTTTCATCAATGACAACAATTAATGACTAACATTCCTTGGACTAAAAACTGCATGCAGCTGATTCCTCTACCAACTTTAAAAATGTTGCATAACTAGACCACTTAAGATAACACTACAAACCAACCATGGCCTCGGGGGTTTAGTGGTGACCCATTCCAATATGCAATTCAATGCTTTATCAGGGGTAATAAGAACTGTACAAATATGGCTACTTACAATGAATTACAACATTGCATGTAATAACAAAATGCAAAACCTCCACAATTAGAAACTACTGTGATGTTCCAAACACCTTCTTATGACAAGAAATATTGCCAATGGACAATGGCAATACATAATACTAACTACATTCAAATTCTCACATTGGTGATGTTGATGGAGTACAACATGCACTGACATGTCCCTTTTGAGGTTGGAATGTGTTTGATAATAGCCACCAACAGAGACTGCTTTTCAGACTTTGCCATGATGGGCGTCTGTCTATCAGCAATGATTACAAAATAATATTGGGTAGTGTCATGATTTCTGTAGACATCAATGCAACTATTTTGGGATATATTCCTGTAGGACATGCCATAGATGAGTATGGGCTCCAATATGTGATCACAGATTCTTTTGTGTGCCAGTGGAAAGTGACTTTTCATAGCTATCCATTTCTTTGGACTATGTTGGATATCTTTGACATATCTAACAATATCTTCACCGTTCCTGTTGTGTCATAGGTAGCTAAGCAACAGTATGTATGTTAATCATAGTTTATTTTAACAAGAAATCCAGCAAAAAGGCAATAATATGCTCGAAGTAGGCAATAGGAAATTGATTATCGTAGGACCCAAGTAGACAGTTGAGATATTGTGAAACCTTCTTAAAAAGGGGCTTGTTGACAAACAAAATATAACAAATTAGCCACTTGAAAGGAAAAATACATTATTTGGACACTGTTGCTATTTTGCAGATTGTTTTACCAAAAAAAACAGAAACAAGTAAAAAATGCAAACAATAAAGCACTGAAAAGATATAAGGGTGTTAATCTGTTCACAAGGAGGTGTATATGCTCATTCTAAGAGTTATGTGAAGTTAAGCAACCTTCCACATTACTCACATTACTATATAGCATTTGTTAGACCTGGCCTCCTTAGGGTGGTCTTTTCCTGACCTTTTGCCTTTACCTCTTGTTTGTTGCCGTAAATCTTTGTTCGCCTTAGGACTCTGAGCACATCACCACTGCTAACCAGTGCTAAAGTGCATGTGCTTCTTCCCTAAAAAATGGTAACATTGGTTTATCAACAATTGGCATATTTAATTGACATATAGATCCCTTGTAATGTGGTATACCACATACCCAGGGATGTAAATTAAATGCTACTTGTGGGCCTGCAGCACCGATTGTGCCACCCACTTTGGTAGCCCTGTAAACATGTCTCAGGCCTGCCACTGCGGAGCCTCTGTGTGCAGTCTCACTTGGCATTCAAAACCTCTTCCCAAGCCTTAAACTCCCCTTTCCTTGCATAAAAGTCACCCCTGAGGTAGGTCCTAGGTAGCTCATAGGGCAGGTTGCCATGTAAGTAAAAGGCAGAGCATGTGCATTTAAGTCTTTCATGTCCAGGTAATGAAAAACTCCCAACATTGTTTTTCATTAATGTGAGGCATGCCCCTCCTATAGGCCAGCATTGAGAATTCCTTATACTTTTGAAGCTGCAATTACCGATCAGAGAGGAGTAGCTGAATCATGTTTAGTATCATTGGAATGATAAGAATACATTCTCTTTAATAGTAAAGTCAGATTTGTTATTCGTATTTTAGAAAGTGGGCATTTTTCTGCCCTCACTGTCCTGTGTGCCTACAGCCTATCTCCAGTACATGTCTGGCCTGGACTGGGTGACAGCTACACTTGTACATTCCCTTCAGACACCCATAACACAGGATACTCAACTGCATTCATCTGCATACTAATTGATCCTCCTGGGATGAGGTCGGGAAGGGTTCCCACTTACATCTCAAAGCGTAGAGGCCAGAACCCTCACGAAGGGGCTGATTACCCCCCCACCACCACTGCCACCACACTAGAGCTGGGCCTGAGCTCAAAGGGGGACCTGTGCACTTCACAGAAACCTTTTGAAGTCATCCATCAAATGAGTGGCTCTTTTTAGTATCAGTACTGGGTCTCTGACCCACTAAAATCAGTACACTTCTGGACTCAAGGAAACTGTGCACTTCACAGATACGTTTTGAAGTCATCCCCCACATCAAAGGCACTTGTTAGTATAAGTACTGGGTCTCTGACCCGCTAACATCAGTACACTCATGGACTCAAGGAAACTCAACTGGAGTAAAGACTGATGTGCTGGGGGATCGCCACTTTGCTGTGACTGACAGGAACTGCTGTCCTGCATTGCTGAGCTGCCAATAATCAACAATCACCCCCAGAGTGACTCCAAGGGCTTGCCAACTTGCCCCCATTCTACAACAAAGACCTGAAGCGCAGCTTCGTTGCAGCCTGCCGCTCATTTCATCAAGACTTCACCGCTGCTTTGTTACAACCTGCTTCTCATTGTATAGATACAGTGGCACTAAGGCCCGAATTGGTGTTAGTGACTACTGCTTGTAAGGGTTGATGATGTGTTTTGCTTTATACCATGTTGAACAAAATAATTTGGACTTGTTTATTATATGCACAACTAAGCTAGGACAATAGCATTTAGGGACCATGCCTCCAATTCAGATGTTAATGTGTATCTCAATGGTAAAGTCTGAATATTGTGATTTTTATATTTATTTGTGTGTTTATTTAGTTATTACATGAGTTTCCTAACCCAGTGACAGGTCACCTCCTGTTTATTTGAGAGCACACATTTTTCAGATGGATCTCATCCATGCTTAGTGCAACCATTTTCATAAACTCAACTCCCCTTGAGTTCCACTATAAGTATTTTATATGTAGCCATATTCTATCGAGAAGGGGTATGGAAGTGAAAGTGCCATTTGTGGTTGGGTGGTGATAAGGGTGGTCTCCATTGATCTCATGTGGAAGTTAGAGGTAGGATGGAAACTGAAGTGGATGTTCAGTTTGGGCTTTGTCTATCACTGCCAGTTTGAAAGTGATGCTGTGCCTTAGCACAATGTGTATAGCAGTGTTTTTCATGATTCATCATCTTTGAAAGTATCTCATCAACATACGCTTGAGAGGGAGGTTTAGACACTGTTCGTGTTTTCAAAAGTAGAACCGACATGAGTAGATGTGTTTAGTTTGATTTAAGTTACTTAAAGACATCTCTGTTTCCAGCCGTTTCCTGAAAATTAATAATTGGGTTCTGTTTCTCAATAAAGTCGAGAGCATTCCATAGATTGGGTCCTTGAACTGCTAGTGCTCTACCACTAAGCTTCAACTGTTTAAATTTGATTATGTGATCATCAAATTATCAACTCTTGTGCTGAGAGCTGTATTCAAACATAAAGAGGTGTCAGTTTATGGCCATAGCCAGGGCTCCTGTTCCAATAGGCCCTACTTAGTATGGTACAGAGAATTTTGAATTTGTCACTGTCTTCCATCAAAACCAATAAATGTTTTTTATGGCTGGGCTGGTGTATACATTGATTGGCTTTCATAAAAAGCATGACTGTTCTCTATAATTAAAGTTGATAGATGTTGTTCTTGAGCTCTTCAATAATTTGATGTTTGAACAAAAATTCTGGGTGGACAAAAATGTACTATTTTTTTATTCTGTGCTGGGTCTGAAGTATCATAGTGCTTAGTGTGATCTCTGACACTGAGAATCACTCTTGCACAGAGCAGGAACCTGGCACAGGTAAACAGAACATTGAATAATGGTATCATTGTCACAAGAGATGCACTCAGGTACAGGCTGCACTGTGGTATTATATCAACATCTTTGGCACCTAGCTGCACCCCTGGCATGTTGCACATCAGACCTGCCATAGAGCAATGCCCTGGTGATGACCATCCCCTGAAACATGAACAGCAATTGTCACAGATAAATACTGCTGGTACATGACAATGTATATAAACTCTTCTGCAGAATCACATAGTTGCATTGAACAACATCCCAGTCACAGAACATGCTAGACGTGGATATTTTTTTATAATAGGTATTTTAGACAATCTGTGATAAACCCTGTTTTTAGTGGGGGGATTAACCATGTGGGAACCAAATATAGTCTAATGTTCTTTGCGAGGGGTTATGGGTTTGGGTTGTCTTAGTAGCTGAAATGTTTTATGTTAGTGATGATCTGTAGGAGGCCAGAGGCTCTGTGGGCAAAATGCAATCCACAAGGCTAGATCATTTTTGAAATGGGAACATGCAGATTTCTGGCTCTGTGAGGGGTTCACCCATTCAGATATTCTGATTTTAGTTTTAAAGAAAGTGAGAAGTCCTTTCTACTACATAGGCTGAGTGTTTGTTGATGTGCAGGATTTTAAAGAGTTCAAACTGTTTTTAGTGTGTGTTTTTGGTTAGATAAATCTGTGGTTTGAAGACATTTACTTTGACTTTGTAGACCTTTTTAGTTGTGTGTTTGTTTTATTTTTTGAGGTTTTTGGTTGATTTTGTTGTATGTTTTCTCCATCTTCTCACACATTATCAGACTTTCTCCTTTCTTTGTTCTGCTCAAAATAGTACTTGTTTGTTTTGCTCTTATTTTTCCCTTTTCCAGGTAAAGAAAAACAAACACTTAGAATGTTGGAAAGAGGTTTGTCATATTGTTCTAATAGACTGGTTGCATCAGTAGAGGCAATTTGCAGTTTATTGAATGTTGCAATTCATACTTGTTACCAGGGTGCCACGTTTAATTCTGACACATTTTCCTTGTGTTTATATTTATAAGTTTTGAGGATGTCTGGCCAAGTTCATTCCTCTTGGGAGTCCCTTCTTTGGGATGTCACCTTGTGTGGAAAGAGAAGGAGACTGGGGGTGATAGTAGCAGGCAACTGGTTTGTGAAAGCTAAGCATTAAGGTATCTTTTTTTTAGATGATACAGTCCAACAATGCCACCTGCCTTGTGTGTGGTGACTTTTGAGTGCTGTCAGACATGTACATTGTCAAGAAGGTTCAGAAATTTGGAGTGGGTGTGTTGACTTGAGATTAAATATGTCCTGTAAGGACTGAGGCATTTATGTCCTATGAAAAAATGGGCTTTGAAGAACATATTATTACTGAAACATGGGGGTAAATTGGCAAGGTAGACACACAGGACTGGAAGCTCCCAAATTCACCAGTGATGCTGAGGAGGGAACAGAGAAGATGAGCCCCTCTGCTATGTGAGCATTATATAGTGCATAGTCTCCTGTCGCTGCCTGCATTGCAAATGAGCCTGACTAGGGGATCACAAGGCCAAGAATCCTCTAGTTACACGAATAGGGGGAGCAGATGAGTCCCCTCCTTTGAAGTACAATTTAGCAGGTAGTCTCGCCCCGCTGTGCTGAATGTGCACAGGCCACACATGGATGAAGCTCAGGCTAAGGGTGGGACCATCTTTGCCGGTCATCAGCTGGAAGGAGCTGGGCTGGGCCCATCCCCCTTGGCTCCTCAACTTATTAGCAAATATTGACACTGCCACCATCACTTTTGTTCTTTTACTTCATATAAAAGTATTTAACAACTGTCTGCCTGGATTCTGGTATGGTGCTGGCCGTCAATTAAGTAGAAGAGGTTCGGAAGAGAGTGACAGTCAGTCTAGCATTCTTTGGTTCCTTTGAGCTAATAACAATTGGCAAGCATAAATTTGGTGATATCCACTAAAAAGAGATAAAAAATGGATTTTGTAGTAATGAAGGCCACACATGGAGTCCTTTGTAACAAAGGAGATAGAGGTTTTAATGGTGAACAACGAACGTGACTTCTTCCCAAACCAGCCAACACCAACTGACTCGTAAAGAACTCGCACCTCAACATTCTCATTCTCTACATTCTTTAACTACAGAGTAGTTAAAGGAACACAGGGAATATTACACATCCTCTTCCTTTCAAATAAAAAACTTAGCTACACATAAACCCGACAAACAGAGAACTGAAACACAAATGTAACTGACATGTACTAGTACAGGAAGAAATACAGTTTTGCTGGAGAAAAACACAATAAAACAGGATTACTAAATACAACTAAACAAATTGTACATAGTCTTGTAGATAACATGGTGGTCTGCGTGTCCTCTGGCTGCGACCACCATTTGAAGTGTCATCATAAGAAACAGACTCAGGACTCACATTCTCAAGTTCTGTACATCTAACTCCCGGAACAGGCAACTGATGCTCTGCTCTCCCCTTTCCATCTGACTTAGTAACTAAATCATCATCACTCATCATAATAAAACTGTTGCACCTCTCTGTATTAGTGCCTACCCGGACTCTCCCCCCTTCCTCCTCCCTTTAGTAAAGTGCCACTTTCCTTTTATTCCATTTATCACCGTTCTCCAACTCCACTCGACTTACACCTACCTTCTTAACTCTGAAAGGACCCCAAAACTTAGAAAGGCCACAGACAACTCTGCTCTGTCTGATCTTAACCCAATCACCCTCCGTTACGTCTTTCTCCCTCACAGGTTTGCTCACACCATTAGAATCACACACAGCACCACTAGTCAACCATGCTGGTACGAGCTTAGAACCTGGCTTCCTGCCTTTCATCCTTTCAAAAGGAGAAGTCCTCGTAGCTCTGTTCACAGTAGTGTGATGAGCCCAAATCATCTCTTCCACCATTCCTTTGACATCTTTCCCACTCTGAATACCCATTAACATGGTGCCCTTCATTAATCGGTTCATTCTCTCGACCATTCCATTGGCTTGTGGATTGTAAATGGCTGTGCACCTGTGAATAATCCCACTGCTCTCCAAGAATTTCCTCATCTCACGTGAGGTAAGTTGGGTACCATTATCAGTTATTAAAACTCTAGGAAAACCTTCCTCCAGGAATACTTCCTTCAACACTCCAATAGTTCTCTTCGTACTAATTTCCTGCATAAACTTTACCACTACCCATCTTGAGTTTATATCCACCATGACTGCAGAATTTCTGTGCATATTCCCCACACCTTGCATAGGAACAATGAAATCCAAACATACTGTACTCCAGGGTAAACCAGGATCCTCAATATGCCGCTGAACTCCTTGTGCACCAACTTTTAATCTTTTTTTCACTCTCTTTACACGTTGTGCAATATACGACCCGCTTAGAAATCATGTCGTCCATACCTGGCCACCAGAAATACTCTCTAACTCTCTTCTTGGTCATAGTTTGACCAAGATGGCCCTCATGTGCCAATACAAAAAAAAAATCCTTAAACCCTCAGGCGGAATAAATTTGTCATTCCTCATCACTAAGTTCAGGTCCACCACAGACAACTCATCCATCAATTTTAAATAAGGTCTCAACGACGGAGCGATGGTACTGTCCCTCCTTTTACCCTCCACAATCATTCGCACAACCCCCTTGAGAACTAAATCCTTCTCCATGGAAGTTGTCCATTCATCCGCCGAAAATGTACCTTCGCCCCAGTCCTCAATGTCATCCAACCAAGCTATGGCACCTTCCTGTTCTTTGAATAAATCTTCTGCCTTATTTTCACACCCTGAGTCTAAGGGTAGCCTAGATAGACAATCTGCTCGAGCATTCTCCCAACCTGGAATGTAACTCATAGTAAACCAATACTCTTGTAGCCTGGCTGCTAACCTAGCTAGTCTAGCAGAACCTTTAACTGCCCCACCAGGACTCAAAACTTTAACTAACCGTTTGTGATCAGAACGCAACGTAAAATCGATACCCCAAAGAAATGTTCTGAAATACTCCACAGACCACACAGCAGCCAAAGCCTCACGTTCTATCACTGAATAGTTCCATTCACAA
The DNA here is from genome assembly GCF_031143425.1 of Pleurodeles waltl. Classification (NCBI taxonomy): domain Eukaryota; kingdom Metazoa; phylum Chordata; class Amphibia; order Caudata; family Salamandridae; genus Pleurodeles; species Pleurodeles waltl. The sequence continues at coordinate 518,316,621 of NC_090436.1, forward strand.
GCCGTCAGAGAGCGAGAAGCAAACGCTACAGTTGTCTCTTTTCCTTTACATACTTGGGTGAGCACTGCTCCTTGGCCACAGGCACTGGCATCCACAGTCAACACTGTCTTAAGACGAGTGTCAAAAGGAGACAAAATACCCGCCTCACAAATGTCTCTCTTAACTGCCTCGAAAGCAAATTGTTGTTCTCTTCCCCACCTGAAATTTGACCCTTTCCTCAGCAATAACCTTAGACTATCAGTTTTTTGGGCAAAATTTTCAACAAACTTGTTATAATACTCTATCAACCCCAATAATGAACGCAATTGGTCTTTGTTACATGGAATGGGTGTAGAGCGAATGGCGTTCAGAAAATCTTCTTTTGGTCTGAATCCTTCTCCTGAAACAGTATGACCTAGGTAATCCATTTCTTCCAACAGAAATTTGCACTTGTCTCTTCTCAATGTCAAACCAGCCTCACACAATTTGTTCAAAACTGACTTCAAAACAGTATTATGTTCTCTTACTGTCTGACCGAAAATCAATATGTCATCCTGAAAATATGTCACATTCTGCATTCCAGAAAACAAGTTTGACATAATTCTTTGAAACACACTCGCTGCCGAAGACAACTCAAAAGGCATTCTAGTGAACTGAAACGTGCCCTCCATAGTTATAAAGGCAGTGAGTGAATGAGACTCATCATGTAATTTGATCTGGTGGTATGCACTCCTCATATCCAGCTTTGAAAAGTACTTCCCGCCCTTGAGTAGAGACAAGAGTTCATTAATGTTTGGAAGAGGAAATGAGTCTGTGACGACAAATTGATTTAGGCTACGTAAATCCACACAAAAACGAAGCTTGCCATCATTTTTTTAGTGATGGGGAGTCCTCAACCGGTTCAAAAATACCTTGGTCCATCATATCTTGCAACATTTTTTTACTTCATCCCTAACTACCAGCGGCACCCATCTCACTTTGTGTTTCGTAGGGACTGTATCTTTTTTTAGTACAATTTTATGAACATAGTTTTTCAGTTCTCCCAGCTTCTCATCAAAAACAGCTTTAGCGTCTTCAAGAATTTTCTCCAGACACTCATCCTCTACCATTAAGATCTTGCTATCAGAATGAGGATCAATGATAATGTGTAAGTCAAATTGATGCTCCCACCCTAAAATTGGTGGTCCAGACTCAGCCACGTAGATTTTCCCTTCAACGCAACGATGACCAAACTCTATGCGAGAAATAAAATAACCTAAAACATCAATCTCTACCCCTTGATATCCTCTGGGATTTATGTCTTTAGGTAACAAAGGAACTTCATGCCATAACTCGATCCACAATGACGTTGGTATGATAGTATATAGTGATCCCGAATCCACCATTAGTTTCCCTTTCTTATCAGCAATGGTAAAAATTCCTTTGGGTCTGTTCTCTCTTCCTCTTTCTGATACAGGAGACTGGACAACTAAGATGCGATCACTAACACTGCTCTCTTCTGCCAAATCCGCTACTGCAACTCTTGAATTGAAGACGTCCTTGCACATCCGAGCAAAGTGTCCCTTACAACCACATTTCCTGCAATCTTTATTCACAGCGAAGCACCATTTGGCACCACTGGTATGAGCTGAACTTCCACACCTTGCACAGAATTTAGATTTAGACGAGAGTGGACTTCTGATCCCTTGTTTACTAGATGTAGTACCACTATGCTTAGAAGAATACAATTTCTTCATAACTACTGCAACTTCTTCTTCACTTTCAGCACTACCACCGCCTTTCTTGTTAATCTCTTGCATGCAAATTTCCGATTCTTCCACTATTTTTGCAATAGTAATGGCATCCTTTAGAGCTGCCCACAAGCGTTCCTGGGTTTTCTTACTCCTGCAGTGCACAATGAGTTGATCAGGTATTAACTTATCAGTCATAGGACCGAATTTGCACTTTACAGATAGTTCATGTAAGCTAGAAATAAAGTCTTCTAATGACTCACCTTCTTTTTGTGGTCTAGTGTAAAATTTATGTCGTGACATTACTATATTTTCTTCTTTAACAAACCTCTTCTCCAACCGTAGTTTTGCTTCTTCATAAACATCTCCTAACAGTTGACCATCATCATTGCAGATTTCTGGTAAATATTTGAATATATGGTGAGCCTCTTTGCCAATAGTACCTAACAATAACGCCTTCTTCCTATGCCCAGAGAAGTTTTGACCATCTAATGCTACCACATAGTTCTCAAAAAGATCTATCTATTCCTCCCATTGGACATCCTCCCACTGAACAGATGATTGAGATTTTTGGTCCAAAAATGGAGTTGGAATGTTGATGGCAGAAGACATCTCAAATTTCTAGAAGATAACTCTGTAATAGCCTTTATAATGCTGTCTATCTTCCAAGTGGTTGCTAAGGACCTTTCCTCTATTCCAGCAAAAGCGAGGAAAAAAAACGAGTTTCACAGCGTGGTTGCTAAGGCCCTTTCCTCTATCCAGTCCAATGAGAAATGAGCAGCTTTTCCTCCAGTCACAGTGGAGGTGAGGTTCCTCGCTCCCACCACCACACCGATGTGCAGCTTTACCTCCAATCACAGTGGAGATGGGGTTCCTTGCTTCCACCACCACACCGATGTGTGTCTCAAGCGACAGGCAGGTGAGAACACTGACCATCGTGCACCAGCGCGTGAAGACAGCGCGAGACACTCAAACGGTCCCGGTATGCCCCCGTACTCCAGGAGTCTCCACAGTATGTGACGCCGTCCAGGAGTCTTCTTAACGGTAAAGCGCTGTGACAGCCTTCGGCAGGATACCAACAGGGCGTGCAGGGAACAAATGTGCAGCACGCGTCTGCCAAAGCATACAAGTCCACTTTGATCATGCTCTCGCTCACCTCAATGTCCTCTATAAGTGTGGCTGGCGCTCGTCGCCAAAATGTAGTAATGAAGGCCACACACCGAGTCCTTTGTAACGAAGGATATAGAGGATTTAATGGTGAACAACAAACGTGACTTCTTCCCAAGCCAGCGAACACCAACTGACTCGTTCAGAACTCGCACCTCAACATTCTCATTCTCTACATTCTTTAACTACAGAGTAGAAAAAGGAACACAGGGAATATTACAGATTTCTGGAGTGGGTTGTTGGGTTAATTAGTGAAGAAATTAAGCTAGCAGAAAAACATCTTTTGTATCCAGCTGATGCAACTGAGTCTCCTCCCAACACACCACTCCAGTGCTCAGTAGCAGCAGGGGTGCAATCTCTCGGCTCCAACTATGGTCTTGATAGAGTGTCTAATGTTCCCCTACCATTGAACTATGCCACCTCTATTTCTCCTATTTCGTCAGCCCTGGGTCCACCTGTGAAGCAGCAGAAGCATTTGACTGCATTCTTGGAATCTGAGGATCAGCTCAATGCTAACTTTATGCAAACTATTCAAGATAGACATCATTTGACCAATTAGATGAACGTGAATGCCTTTGTAAAGCTCTTATGTGCTAAATTTTTCTTTTTTTTTACCTTAGTCTCCTTCTCATTTACAAGCGATTATGGGTAATAGTAGGTCATTTGGCAAAACTTGGGGCAGGTCCTCTAGCTGCTGGGGTTCATTCCCATACCAGGCCCAATATGCCACCTAAGTCCATGGCATCTCAGATATAATTTTACAAGAGAAAAGGCTTGGTTAGCAGCTACAGGGAAAGTTGCTAACCAACCTCTTCCCAATAGCCATTTGATGGGTTGAGCATTACAGGAAGGGAGTTTGGCACTGCCTCAGCTTCAGAATTAACACGTGCCACATCAGCTAGAGGTGTCCCCTCCAATTATTCACCTGCCACCAGCTGCTTGCTGATATGTTATTGTTCAGGCAAATGTACTGCACTTAGCGCATATGCAAAGGAAACAGATGAGCAATTAAGGGATAAGGTCACCCATTGACTTTACAGAAATGTAGAATATAACACTTTCTTTATAGATAATATTTTGATAGAGCAAAGGGTTGGGTGGGTTGATTCCTTGTCTAAGAGTTTTAGTGTCAATTAAGTAATTTTCATTTCAGGCATGTCAACATAACCAAAGCTTTTTTGTTCTACTCCCACCTGAAGCCCAAGTACTCTGATCCACAGAAGCTCTTGCATTATTCTTCTTTTATGGACATATGAATCCAGAACCACTGAGCCTCACCTTAGACCCTTATCCCATCCCCTCTTTTTCTTGCACCCCTACTGCTAACTGTTCTTCAGCACTGTCTGATTTGTCAGAGAATGACTGACACCCTAGTCATACTTCCTATTCTTCTAATATAAGTCATTCAAAGGTAGTGATTAATTCAGCTAGAACTGAGCATGCCCATTGTAGAGCATGTCATATTGTAGAATCCATCAGTGACCCAAATTCAAATTATGAACAGGCATAGGGGTCTGTTTTAAATAGAACCTCTGTTCCCACTGTGGTTTCCTCCGTGACAGTGATACCCAAAGTACAACTCGGGGGCCACATGCAGCCCCCCCAGACATTTACATGTGGCCCCCTGGTCGAAAGCAGCACTAGGCTACTGTTTACTTGATTCAGCAATAACTTTAAAAAGATGTTAAATGGGAAAGCATCAATTTAAAGGTTAATTGAATGAAAACAAAGGAAAAAACTAAGGTGTCCTGCACCCCTTAACTTTAGGAATACCTTAATTCTTAAGGACATCTTGCAGCAAACAACATAAACTATGACAAAAACTCCTCATAATTCAAAAAGTATAGTTCATTAAGATACAGGACCGTTTCACCTTAGTAAATCAGATTATATCAGTGCTTTGAGAAGTATTTTTTTTCAAAAGTGATAGTTTTCAAACTTGATTTTAGAAACATTCAGGTTTCCTGCCACCTTGGCAACTATGCCAATAATGAACTAAGAAGCAAATAAGTTGTTATATGCACCCTTTGGGTGGTCTTGTGTGCTTTTATACATGCACAATATTATAGTTATTAATTCAAACACAGAAGAAGTTTTTGTACAGCACACATCCTGAAGTTATGTACTTTGAGGGCATCCTATATGTGATAATGAAGAAAAAGGAGGGAATGTGAAATAAAACAATTGCCTATGATCACACAATTTGGTCATGTTTGGAAACCGGGATTGATCCCAGGTTTTCTGGTTTAGCATTGTGCAATTCAGCTGCTAGATGTACATGTTTAACTTCCCATACATCCAACTTACATTCCTCACCCCTACTCAACCCTTCCCCCCGACCGCCACCATGCAGGCATCAATGCGGCCCTCAGTCACACCACAGACCAAACTTTTGGCCCCTGGGAAAATGTTTGTGAGTACCCATTCCCTATGAGAACCATGTATATTATTAGCTGAAACATAGCAGGTTTAAGATCTAAACTGAATGACAGTGGCTGGAGCCTTGTAATAGATGGGTTTGACCTCTGCATTTTCCAAGAGACTTGAGTTCTTGAAACTGCTTCCAGACTTGGTAAGAAGAGTTTCTGTGTTGAAGCAGTAAGTACACACACTGAGTTAGGAGAGCTTCTGATGGGCTAATAGTTTGGCCACTTCTTATAATCAATATCTATAACAGAAGCACTACTATTTATAATGAATTGACTACTTTACAATTTCTTTATAGCATACTGTGCTCCAATATTAACAGTCATCTTATTATTATATTATTGTTGGTGATTTTAATTCAACATTCAACTCCTCAAGTATCTAGACTTTATTAAAGATAAACATCAATTCAGGGGAATTCCCAATTTAACAGCCCGTCCTAAGAAGCACTTGAGTAGACACACATTGCAACTAGTTGACATATCTCTTACTTACAGCCTATGCTCTTGTAATGGTTGATCTCCTTCCATTAGCACTGCTGCTTTAATATTTCGAGGGAGGATTACAGTAGCAATAAAGACTACATCCTATTGAGCATTTAGCTTGTAGAGCAATGTCTGACATGAAAGTCATTCAAAGAGAAGCGAGTGATGATGATCTCCTATCCGCTATAGGGCTTAATTTGAGGACTTGGAGACTGAACCTTATTCTAGTGCTAATATAATGAGAGCAAGAAACAATCGTAGGAATGTAAAATGGATTGGTGTCTTTATCTCTGTTAAAGTCATTGCAAAGATCTATGATGCATTGTGCACCCAATTGGCTTCAGTAATTAAGATTATGGACCAGCCAAAGTCAGCCATTGAGATCCACAATTTCCTGTTTGGAAACTCACACAGCTTTTCCAAAAAGATTACTAATGGGTAAATGAAGCACCCAGGAATGGAATACTTCAGCTTGTATGGCCACCAAGTCAGTGCTTCTGGTGGCTATTAAGTTTTGTGATAGGGCTAAAATGATCAAATTGAGGCCTTATGTAGGAAAACTATACAGTCCCCAAAATCAGCATGGGAACAAGGAATTTGGGAGGATTTGATTGAAGGAGCTAAAAAGAGAATTCCAGAAGTTTTTGGTACACCACAATGGTCACCATACTGCTATGAGGCCCAAGGTGCATATTCAACTAATTGTCTAGGTTGATCACTTTATTCTTCATCAAAGCTGAGGCCCCTTTCTAAATATATTTCAGAATGTAGCAACCTCTAGGCCATAAGTATCACTATCGATCCCATCACCTTCTCCTTGAGAGGCTGAGAAAGCTGTTATTTTTCAGAGACAGGGGAAGGCAGCAGGGTCAGATAGGTCCGCTGACATATTTTGTTTGGAACTCAAAATATGAGTGCCTTACATCAAGGGGATTTTTAATGCCATTGCAGCTGGTGTGCTGATCCCCCTTTGTGGAAAGGAGCAAAGATCATTCCTGCCTTAAAAAAAGATTGTCGTAATGTCCCGGCAACTAGTGTCACACTAATGTTCTAGACAATGTCCAAAAGATTTTTGTAGGCAATTTCTCTACAAGTTGACTGAGTGTATTAGGGATAAATTAGATGAACTTCAAGCTGGATTTACAGTAAAAACTGGATCAGTGGATCAGGCGTTTCACTTTCTTATGACCAAATGGAGAGCAGTCGATATGTATGGAGGCGATCTTTACGTTGACTTTGTCGATCTCAGAGCCTCCTTGCCTTGGTCCCCAGAGTGAGGTATTGAGGGAAGTATTTGCCACCATGGAAGTACCACAAAGCCTTTCAAAGAAAATAATTTGCACTCACGAAGATCATTATGCACTGGTTAGATTGGGCCCAAACAGTAAACTAACCAACTTTTTATTTGCTCTTCATTAATTGTTGAGAACGATTGCCCATCTTTAGCCCTCCAGCGGGTTCCGGCACTATTTTTTGTCTATGACATCCTCCTCATCTCAAAAACTCCCAAGGGCTTACAAACCATATTATGTAGGATTTCTTTGTTTTGTGATAAGAATGACACAACAATTAACACTCAGAAAACCAAATTAATGGCCTTCAATTGATGGGAGAACATTAGGGGGAACATTAGGCTAGAGGAGAATGTCCTTGAGAGGGTGAATGGATGTGATCATCTTGAATTAGACAAACTGTTTCCAATTTGTGGGTGTCATCAATTACAAAAATCTCTTTTTTGATTAAGCACGTCTTCATCTTCACTTAGGATTGTAACAAGGGCACCAATTTACTCGATTTCTCTGGCTTTAAAAATGTATAAAGTTCAAGCTACATCTGATGCTCTTTATGTCTCAGAACTCTGAGGTTACAGGGATGCGGCTAACTTAGGAGTAGGCAAGATTTACTTTATTAAGTCCCTACTGAAAATAGTTCAAGGCACCCTATTGCTACCATTAATATTAGAGCTTGCCATGAAGTCCATCACAGAGCTCGCAAAATGAATGCTCGTACTGTATTGGCTTCACTTTTGGTCATCTGAAGAGCTGGTCCCTTACAGAGATGCACTTAGCCATATAGGGGGTTATTCTAACTTTGGAGGAGTGTTAATCCGTCCCAAAAGTGACGGTAAAGTGACGGATATACCACCAGCCGTATTACGAGTTCCATAGGATATAATGGACTCGTAATACGGCTGGTGGTAAATCCGTCACTTTTCTGTCACTTTTGGGACGGATTAACACCTCCTCCAAAGTTAGAATAACCCCCATAATCATTTGTCCTATGGCTTATATGATTCCTTGTTTCAATTACGTCACGAGATCCCTGATTGACCTAGGCTTCAGTGACTTTTGGTATAACCCTTTATCTAGCCGGCCAGCTCTAGTTGCTACTGCTAAGGAGTGGCCTTGGGAGTCTCTTTATAAAATGTAGTGAATCTTCTGGCTCTCTTGATAGCCGGTCTCAGGCTTTCTTGTCAGTTACATGTGTACAAGGAAGAGTAATTTCTTGATCTTATCAATCCCCCATTTCCAAGATCTCTTTACTTGAAGTTTTGATATACTATTCTTCCCACAGCCACTTTCACCTTCTCCTGAGTACTCCCTTCTATTATTTTTAAACTGTACTATGTATGCTGTCGCTCTGAAGAATCAGAGGCACCTTCGTTGTATCTTTTTGTTTTGCACATTAAAAACGCAGAGCCAGATGGATTGTGCCGTATGTCACTTCGTAGGGTTATCATATCGTGCTAATGCACAAAGAATCTGTAAAAATGACAATAGCACCTCTCTAGTCCTTGCTGAATCAAATTCTTCCATGGAGTCTTGGCTCTGAAGACTGACTTAAAAATTATGAGTATGAGTACTAAGCTTATCAACGAAAATCAGTAATTGCTGTACATGATGACTATTAAGTGTTTGGTTTTAAAATGTTGGTGATTTATGTTTTTAATTTAAGATTTTGTACTGTTTTTAAGACAATGTTTATATTTCTTGATGTATTTAAGTATCCAACATGACAATAAAGATTGATTGACAAGGCAGAATTATTAGTAGCATTCTCGAAACTGGCTTTACTAGGGTTCTGTAAAATGGGTAATATGTGGTAATGAACAGTGTAGATTGTGAAATGTATAATTATCTTTTAGTATGGAGTGGTTTTGGGGGTATTATGCGATGGTTTTGGGGATAACATTTGTTGCACTTTGTGCTGACTGGAGTTATTGTGCACTAATTGCATGGGGATTTTATGTTTTCCATAGACACTAAAAGAGGAGATGGTTTTGTATCGTGTTTCACAGTGTCAGATAGGTTTCGGGGTGATTTTTGAATATGTCAGTCTCTGAGTTTCAGCAAGGATAGTGTGCATCAAAGATGTGTTTTTTCGATTTTGTATTGCAAGAGTGTTACTTCTGCAGTGGTATCAAGAAGATTTTGGTATAATTCCTGCTAAGACAAACACAAGGCATTCTTTTCCTTACTGTGTTCAGCATGATGTCACAAGATGAGATTTTCTTGGGCTCACCCCCAACCTTATTGTACTGTGTGGGACTTGACTTTCTGTCTGTTTTAGAAAAGGCAATAGAACAAATACCTGAACCTGCAAAGATACTTATAGCAATAGGCTTGTGGCCTTGTGGCCTAATTGCAGAACCCTTGCGTCTCTGCACTGCCGGCAGAATTTAGGTAATGAAAATTCTCATTGTGGAGATTCCACTTTACGTGTAGAAACTCACCCATAATGGCCCTTTTTGAATCACGCCCTAGGTGTCAAGAACCCAATCCTCTGAAGTGTGCATGGTGTATAGGCACTAGGTTTAAACATGCCACATTTACAAAGATGTTTTGTAAATCACAATATTGCATAGATCTTTGCAAATTGTACAGCTGGTTTAGACATTTGTAATTAAGATCAATATGTTTACAAAAAGAAAACATATTCATAAGTAAATGTATATATGGTACAGTGTCTTGTATTGTTTGAAGTCAAGAGACATTATGAGAAGTCTGCAAACTTGTTTTATGCTCTGGTTGCAGCCCTGAGAATGGCACTCAAATGGTATTAGATGATGATGCCTATGTGTTTTGCTTGTACCACACCTCATTACTTGTTCTCATAACAGATTTTCGAAACATTCACAATGATCTGCCTTTCACAAAGCATTTTCTGTGAGTATTTGTATTTTAGGCTACACTCATGACTTTCCAGGAGCAAGAGACATATTTTCAGGGAAAACACTTTCTAAATCAGGTCTTGAAATGTGAGAATAATTCACGATTCAGACAGGAGAAAGATGCTCATAGTTCCAGCGTGTGAAGAGTGGTCAGCAGCACAAAGCACCACCACTGTGCACCATAGTGAGAGCCCATGCAAGCCTCCGCAAAGGTTTGTGCGTGGCTCTCCCATAGCAATGTTCTTTGCAGAACAGTCCTAAAGCCTGTGGCTCAGCTGTGGTGAGCCGGGAAAAATCTAATTGATGATTTATCTGTATCATTACAGGGGCTGCCTAGATCTCTAGCGGAGATGGTGTGTGGCTGCAGGCTAAAGACAGGCTCTCATGGCACACATCACATTTTATCGCTCATCCACTGCGGGTGCCCTAGTCTGACCTGTCATTGAAAGTCCAGCTGTGCTGAGGCAGAATTATTCATATGTTAGGTTGTAGGTTGGCCTTTGTCGTTGTTGGGTGACAGGATTTGCATAAAGGAGAGGGTCTTAGAGGTAAGAAAAGGAAGGGACAGAATAACAGGTAAAAAGAACAGGAGGAAAGAGCAGCCTTGATGACATTGAATAGAGAAGACAGAGGGAGATCAAGATGGGAAAAAAGCTCATCAGGAAGAGGAGAAAAGGAAACTAGAAATAATGGGGAAAGAATGTGGTGTAAGGAAGAGAAACTGGGGTGGTGGCATAAGGGTAGGACTGGACAAGAAAAACGGAGGATGTAATGAAGGTAAAAGTTGAGAGTAGATGCAGAAAAGATAGCGGAAAGGGGAACAAACAATGGAAGTTGGACAGAAATAGAAAAAATGGAGGAGTAAAAAACAGGGTAAGCAAGGAGAAATAAGAGAGTGCTGAGGGGAGAAGAAGGAGAAAGAAGATGTACAGAAAATGATGGAGGGAAATAGGAAGAGGTGCAAAAGAGAAAACAATAAAAATGAAGATCTATTGGCGAAATGAGTGGTTAGTTGACAAGATATAAGGAGATTTTTCTAAAGAAGAAATATTAGATTTTAGGAGGATGGAGAGGAGATGATGGATAAAGAAGATTCAGGCAGGCTGGTATAATGGTCCCTATCCCGGTGCATTCCTAAAAATGCAAGGTGGTTCTTGGGAAGATTCAGCTAAATGTCATGCTTTGTCTGACAAATGCCTACCCTGACAAGCTGGCTCAATAAACTGAAGGATCCTTACTGACAAAATGTGATGTTTTGGAGCTTCTGCATTTGAATCCTGCAAGGCAGTCTCAGAATTCCATAAGTTGGAAAATTGAGTGCTATGTTACTCCGAGTATTTAGAAATGGCTGACGTGCGTATGTTAGGGCCATAGGAAAAACATTATTAGGCTATTTTACGATTCTTCAGTTCAACCTCTCTTTTAGGAACTGGTCTAACATGTGGCTGACTTTGACATAGTCCTCTTGGCTTGCCAAAAAAGAGCCTGAGTGTAGGTTTTCTACCGATTGAGATTAATGCAATACAGGCCTTAGTGCTCTAGTGTAAGGAATCTGGGTTGAAGGGACCTAGGATGATAAGACGTTACTAGGCCGCAATTGTGATAACTTGCGTCTTTTGCTTTATATTGCTGACCATCAATCTGGGGCCCAAGTACCCCTTTTAGCATTTGCCTGTCATGATAGCAAGGCAGAGCAGCCCCGTTTTCACTCAGGGATGTGCTGTGGGCTGCCTCAGAACTCAGCGAAGCACAATAAATACACTGAATAAATCAATGCTCAGTCAGTGTGTTTTATTTTAAAAAGGAAAAACACTTTAATTCACATGAAACTAAATTACTAATATATGCCAATGGAACACACTCCAATGGCCCTGTGTCTACAGGGGAAGCATGCTAAAGAAATGTCATATATACTGTAAAGTAGAAAAGAATAGAAGATAATGCTGCTTTTTGCAAGAGGTTATGTTAGGATGTCTAGTAATGGAGTTCCCATGGATACCTATGTAATTGAACATTGCATATTAGAGCAATTGGAACCGAATGGAACAGATGGACATAGGTGTTTACACACTTGCCCTATGTCTATTCCCTCTCTGATATATCCTGCTGTACACGTCCTTCATTACTACAGCACTGTGATTCTTGTCGCAAGCAGAACGAATGGAACATGGGTGAGAAGCACCCACGGTTTCGTTTCAGGCTGTCAGACACACAGCCCTGAGCTTGGGGCTGTGAACCTGGGAGAGGCCTAAATGCTTTGCAGAAGGCTTACAAATAATCAATTCGTAGTAGTGAACGCTGACACTTCCAGTTAATGATTGCAATTTACAAGACTGAGAATTTGATACATAGGGCCTTATTTTGATTTTGATGGATGGGATACTCCATCAAAACGTGTAGGATGTCCCCTCCTCCGCTAAGAGTGCAATAGGCTTTAAGGCACTTGTAATTTGGCGAACGAATGCCTCGTTTGTGATGCAGTTTCCTTTCTGCCAAACTCTAAATAAAGCCCTGGTTTTCTGGGTCTCTAAATAATATTAGGAAGAGCGATGGAACGTATTTTGCAATGATTCCGAAATTCAACAGGAACAAAAAGCAATGCTGACTTTAAAGAAAAAAATGCGCATTGATAGAGGGACCCAATTAAACGCGAAATAAATATCCACTAAAAAAAGGTCCAGAAAAAAATTGCGGCTCATATTTATGAGTAATACTTTTGAAAAAAAGCCTCTCTGCTTGGGGTGATCTAACCAGATGAAAGCATTTCCCAGAATTGCATGTCAGTGCTTTGTATTCCTCTGAGTATTTTCCTCTAGAAGTGAATTGCAGTGCAAAATCATGTCCTTGTCTGTCCCTTCCTCATACAAGCCTCCAATCAAATTTAATAAAGCTAGTTTGATACAATGCCAGCTTACACTTGGTTTACCCTTGGTCGACTTTAATAGGGTCAGAAATATTTTCGCATTGGCGGTGCACGCATTAATCATTTTTCCAGAGGATTTAGAAAATTGAAAGAGACAAGGCCAGGAAAATTTTAAAATTAATTGGGCCTACCCCAGCATTCAAGGGTCACCTTGTGTCAGTTGTCCCACATTTTCCAGGTCAAAGAGTTTCTGTGTATCCTACAGCTGCCGTGAGGAGAGATCTGTGCCGTGGGCACACAGAGGTGCAAGAATTTTTCTCAGAAAGTGTGAATTTTCCTGTGGGCTACCACAACAATTGCAGCCTCCAGATTGTCGCCAGACACCAACCACTTAAATAATGCATGCTCGGCTGACGCCTCTGCTTGTACATTTTTTAATCGAGTAGTCAGGAAAAAATCTGCAAACACTCTGCTATTTGCCATTAATCTGCTGCCTGCTTACAACTACCAAGTAATTAATTTTAATGCTGCTCAGAATTATTAATTTCAGCTGGGGAATCTGTCTTCACTAAAACTGCTGTTTAACCCCATTTCTGTTTCTTAATGCTCTTCCCAACATCTGGGACATCAAAGAGCTGTTCTTTGCAAGAGCGAAGAGGCAGTCTGCAAATGTAAATGCGGTATTACAGCAAGACAAGAATAATGCTGCAACATTTGTCATTACGCTCTCTTCAACCTCCAGCAAGCTGGCCAGAGGAGGCCTTGGCGGGAAAATCTATTTTTGGTCATAATAAACATGTGTCTGCCGTACTGCTCTCAGCAGAATGTATGTAAACCGGAATGTGTTTAAGAATGTTTAACTATGGCCTTGCCTGCTCTGTGCATGCCCTGCTAAGTACAGCACTGAACAAGCACCATTCAAATGCCACGTGAATTATAAACAATAAAACACGTCACAGTCCCTTGTGGAGTTTAGATCAACGGCTCCTTGCAACACTACAAGCTCTGCGGTGTATCGCATATAAATAGTTGTGACATTACATAGGTGGCTACCATGAACTGGAAATTAGATGTTTTGTTCACACTTCAGAAGGGCACATTTTGACAAAGAAAAGTGGTGACAGTCCTTATTTTCTGCAACAATATTACATAAGGGCTGCTTAATCTGTATGCTTCATGTTTTTTAACAGTGTGTAATATTTTGGTAAAGATTTTGCTGCATTTTTCTTTAGAGAACAGGGCCAGTGATTATATTGAGCACTGTGAAATGTCTGCACAGATTAGGAGAACTGAAAGAATGAGGAAAATATTTGGATACAAGTCTAGCAGTTAATGTTTTATAATCCGCTGTGGTCTTCGTGGGTGTCCCCTATCCTGACATGACACAGGAGCCTTATTCTCGCTGCACATGGGATTCTGTGTCCTTTTACGCAGACGCTGTAATAAACTGAACTTCAAAAGTCGTCATCAAACTCTAATAGTAGAAATGTGTTTTACATGGAGATGTTGTGGTACTAAAACTTGTTTTATACCCCACAGACGTCTATTACACTGGAGCCTTTCTTGAAGTAGCGTTTCTTCAACAGTGTCAGATTTAGTAAATCATTCCATGATTAAATCCTACTGGCCAGATTCACAAAACCACAAATAGTCATAGGTGTAAGCATGTTGCTGCTATGTCCTTTGTGTACGCCTGTATTACTTAAGTCTTTGAGTGCTGAATCTCCATAGGAAGAAAAATCTGGAGGCGTAGTATTATGGCAAAGGTGAAACTTTACATTCATGTATTTTGTATTGTTATTTCATTACAGGTGTTTGTTTTTATATCAAGGCAACACACTCCGCCCACCAGGCAAAATTCAGTCAGTCATGCCAGTAATACCACGATCAGAGCTATTTGCTTTGCCAGTGCTTGTTTGCTTTGCAATTGCACAAAGCATTTAAAATAATCCATAATGGCCACCAATACAGCAGGCTGCATGCACACACATTCAACACACATGGGTGGTGTTGAATTCTTTTTCCTTTTACTTCATGACGAAAACCTTCCAAAATGGCTGCTGGCACGTAAGTACATATGACGCTATCCTGGAACAATTATTTCAAAAAGTAAAATCATATTAGGTGTTGCATGCATGTGTGTTTTTTAATGCACTGGCGGCCCTTTCAAAACCCATTAAGGAACTGGACAGCAGATCGGAAGAAGAGGGGTGTGAAATAATTAATAAGGGCAGAATTGGAAGTCAGGAAAATACAAAGAGAGAGGAGGGTGGAAAAAAAATTAAAGTGAACCAGGAGCGGGGTAGAGAAAAGGAACAGGAGATAACTTGGGGGAAAAGGGAGGAAGAGCAAAGTCATGTTCTCCCATAGAGTGATAAAAGAAAAAGAAACAAATAGTTCCCTCACATCTGCAGTGGAAAGATACAAATCGTCCAATCAGAAATCATGGTAAAAAAGACATGCATTTGGGGTGGGATAAACCGCTAATAGAGAAGAAAGCTAATGAATAAGTAATAGGCAACTGAAAAAGACAAGAAAAATAGACCATCATGAAAAAGAGGCTAACCCAACGTCACCTAAAAGTATGTATTTAAGTATGTGCTGCAGCACTGTAAGTATACATTAAAGTATGTGCTACAATGCTGTCTTGTCTGTGTCAGACAACTTAAGCTGGCTGTAGCAAGACCACATAAATATGAGTGTGCTCTCTGCCCTTAGCCCTACTCTCAGCAATACTCACAACCGGGTTATCCAGGTCTTAAGGGAGGAAAAGGCATTGCAAATATTAGTGAATACCAAATGTATGACTCAGTGTGTTCATCATATTTGCATAGACAACACTCATTGGAACATTAATTTACCAAAGCCCCATATGACATATTTTGTAACGTTTACATTTCTCCACAAAAAAGGCACTGCTCTTACCTTTGTGAATCAGGATGTGCATTTTACATATAAAGTATATACTGTTTCCAAGGCCAAGTCAGACTTGTATCCTGAAAGGCTTTTGAAAACCTGGCTCAATGTGATTAGAGTCCAAATTGACAGGGCTCCATTTAGAGGTTGAAGGTATTGCTAAATCAAGCAAAACATATTTTTACTTCAGTTTTAATAGATGCGATGATTGGGTGCTGGGCATCACCACACAATTATGTTTAGTGTTGTATTTTACAGCTGACGCAGGTTAAAGCAGTGATTATTAACCTGTGGTCAAGGGACCCTGATGGGGATGGGTCTGCAAAGCCTAAATAGGGGGTCCGCGATGTAGTGTTTTGGAAGTTTTTTGATGGAACTCTTTTGCCTTAGAACAGACTCCACAGCAGTGTGAAGTAGTTGTTAGAGCGGAATGCAATGAAGGTTGGTTTAAAATGAGTCCAAAGAAAATAAGATAATATTAAAAGATTAATAAAGAGTATATAAATAAAGAAGCAAAGTGTAAAATCGAGACTACAAATTATGTTAGTGTCCTCATATTGTTTTATGAGAGCTGTGCAAATGTGTCAAACAAGATATAGGGCCTAATTACGAGTCTGGCAGTCACTTGACCACCAGACTCGCGGTGGCTGTCAGGACCGCTGCTGCTGTGGCGGTCCAACTGCCACATTACGACCCTGGCGGTTAGGCTGTCAGGGTACCACCATCAATATCGGGATCAGTGATCCCGATGTGTTGACAGCGGGTGCAGGTCGCAATCAACCAGGGTGGCGCTGCATGCATGCATGCAGCTCCGCCCTGCTGATTATGACATGGTTCTCCATCAGCCTTTTCATGGCGATTTCACCACCATGAAAAGGCTGGTGGAGAACAGGTGAAGGGGCCACAGGGAGGCCCCTGTTCTGCACTAGTACTTGGCATGGGCAGTGCAGGGGTCCCCCTGCCCAGCACCCTCTCAATGCTCACAGTGCAGACAGTGAGCAATGCAAGGGTGCTGGTGCCCCCTGCGGGTAGCAGGGTTGCCACTGGATCAATTGTGAGCAGCAACAATGCTGCTGCCACTTTCCTGTTGGGCTGACGGGTGAAAAAATTGGTTTCCGCCCATCAGCCCAGCAGAAAAGTCGTAATGGCCTGGCAGGGAGGTAGCCAGGAAGGCGGCAACTTCCCCATCTGAAGTTCAGCGTATGGGCCTTCCTGTCCGCTGAACTTGTAATGAGGCCCATAGTATAGATGATGGTTGGCCAGAATTGAATTTAGAAAAGCTCCAACCTTCCAATTAAAATGAAAATTTAGAGATTTTATTTTGTGTGAATAAAATACATTATTTCATGATTTGTGTAAAATTTTAATGAATCTTTGTTTCTGTACTCTTTTGTGTACAGTTTTGCGGTTCACATGATCAAAAATGCTTGGGCTAGGGCCCCCGGCTTCCAGGATAGACTCAGTGGGTAGTCCCGGATTAGAGCAATAATTCAGTCGGGGTCCTTGAATTCCAGAAGTGATTAAGTGGGGGTCCAATAAGGCCAAAAGTTAAGAACTATTAGCCTAATTTACAAATGAGTGAAAACTGATGCAAAATGTAGAAACAATGTTTCTCTTTATCAGTCTATTTTTCTTCTAAGGCTAACTCTGTCACAAAAAATTGTTGATGTTGTTGTTTTTGTCTCCAGTCATGCACAGACCAGTGAGAAGAACACACAAAATACAGATTTAAATTGGTCTAAGTTTCTCATAAGGTGACGGAAGAGTGATACTGATGGATATACTTTGCATGTGGATACAGCAGAAATTCAGGGATTCAAGAGAATGCTTAGCCGCTCAGATGCACTTACAATGGATTAGAAGGCTATAGGATTGGTGTTGCTTATTAACAAAAGTATTATTATTATTATTGTTATTATTATTATTATTATTATTATTATTATTATTATTAGTATTATTAGTATAATTATTATCATTAGCAATAATAATATATTAACATATTTATTACCATTATTATTATTATTATTATTATTATTATTATTGTAGTTGTTGTTGCTATTATTACTAATGATAATAAATAATGATGATGATAATAATAATAACAATAATAATAATAATAATATAACAGCACAGTCAACCACAGAGCAGGGGGCTATGCAAGTTTTTAAAGGTTTTCTGCCCAAGTTAGATGTCTGAGCCTATTAATGAAGCCCTTTTCTCACCCAGACACTTAGGAGACAAGTTGCTCTTGCTTTGGCAGTGCTCCCTACTTGCCCACAGCACACTGGTGAAACTTTGGGAGATGCCAGCCATAGAAATGTCTCTTTGCAAGTCTATAATATTAAATATGGCCAGCAAAGGGAGCCTTCGGATTGGACGGTCACCCACAAATGTTCTACTCAGGAAGCCTATAATTCTATTAACATTACATTTGGTTAAAATCATCCATCTAAAAAATTAATGCACTGACAATTATACCAAAAATCAGGATTTATAAAATCCATTTGATAGATTGAGTATCCATTCCTAGCTGTTAAACATTGATTAAGTTAATATGTTTTATTTGTTATTTGTTTAGATGTTTAATAAAGATTTTTAATTTCACTATTGTGTTTTTTGAGGATGTGGTGGGTAGATAAGAAGTGATTATTGTATTAACTGTTATATATAACTGCATATCCATTTATATATCTATATATATATATATAAGTCCAAAGTCCCGCTCGTGCATCAGTCCAGCTCCCAAGAAGGGTGGAGTGCAAGGCCAGATGAGCATGCTGGTCCAAAATATCCCACCATGGGACCACCAAACACGTGAGGAGGATGCCACTGCCAAGGCGGTGACATCCCCCCGAGCGTATTCCAGTGTTCCCGCCAGGCTGACCAGCAGAAGCATTGTAGTACGTGGAACAGTGCTATGATATTGGCCTCGGCTCTCTTAAGGGAGCCAATATCGTAGCACTCCAGCACCCTCAGAATGTGCACTGTCTGCAATGCAGACAGTGCATGCTCTGATGGTGTTGAGCAGGGAAGGCCCTGCAGAGCCCATGCCCTGGGCATGGGCATTGCTGAGGCCCCCGTGGCCCCCAACATTGACTTTCCACCAGCCTTTTCATGGCAGGGTCACTGCCATGGAAAGGCTGGCAGAAAGCTGAGTTGTAATCAGCCAGGTGGCACTGACTTCAGCACCACCCTGGCTGAGTACAACTCAGACTGCCATTAGCCCATCAGAAACGGTGTTCCTGGTGGGGACAGCGGTCTCCTGGCAGGTCTGCCCACCAGGGTTGTAATGTGGTGGTCAGACCACCACAGTTGCTGTGGTCTGGCCGTCACAGCGAGGTTGGCAGTCCTTCGACCGGCAGCCTCGTAATCAGCCCCCTAAGTTGATACAACTTTAGTGGGATTTACCATGCTATGATGTACAAGTGACAATTTAAAATAAAACTGCATTAAAAGGCCTCAGGCTTATCACCAGAATCTTCACATAGGTATATTTTCAGTTTGGATGTGTTCTCCATCAATTTTCTATCTGTGTAAAAAACGGAGATAAAGTATGGGTGCTTCAGTTTACGACAACCATGTTAGTAATGAATTGAGAATGCAACACACCAGTACAAAAAGATTAGGAGACCCTAATCGGAACAGAAAGAGCATGGATTTAGGTTGAAGTGTTCCTAGGATTTATAGTAGACAAACTGAAAAGAGTAAGATAAGAAAATCTATATGCTAGGATATAGGATGTGGAAGAGCTATTCAAACCTGAATAAGTAGATCTACAATAAGTATTAACAATTTATATTTTTATTTTTTATTTTAATAGGTTTATATAGTGCAAACATTGCCCAATAATCAGAAATGTGTTCACACAGAAATGTTCACAAAATGCAATGAAAGAATATGATAATGAGAGGTCTGAAAATAATAATTTCTAAATAAATTCTTAATACGGTGGGTGGGCAATCAGTCCCTTTTTAGTCAATGTGCCACACCCAACCAACTCTAAATAAGGGCTTAAGTTTGGAAATGTTGTTTTATGTCTCTTTTGTAATCTTGAGTGTTCTAAGTTTTATGAGGGCAAAAACATAGAAAATTGATAGTTTCAGGTGCTCAACAAAATCTCAGCAGAACATGACACTTTTTCCTAAAACAATGGGGTGAAGGAAGACAGTTAAGAGAGCTAAAGTACACCTCTACAATCCTGGATGACCAGGGGATGTACAAATCATTCAAACCCCCCAAAATATAAGGTTTCATTATGAGTGTGGCAGTCCATGGACAGCCATACTCACGTTGATAGTGGGACTGCCTCGCTCCAGGCGGTCCAACCTTCCAATCACGACTTAGGCAGGTGGACCCACCTAAAGACCACCGTCCCCGCCAGGAGCACGAATCCCTGCGTATGCCTGCTGCATGGAGTCTGGTGCATAGGGTACGGTGGGACACTGTGTTGAAGGCAGTCAATAGGTCCAGTAGGATGAGGGCTGTTGTTTGGCCACAGTCGAGGAGAGAGTGGATGTCATCTGTGGCGGCGAGCAGAGAAGTCTCAGTGCTGTGATTAATTCTGAATCCTGATTGGGAGATGTCCAGGATGTTGTTGTCCTCCATGTGTTCGTGGAGTGTTGATTGCTTTTTTGGTGACCTTGGCTGGGAAAGGTAGCAGAGAGATGGGGCGGTAATTCTTGAGATCCATGGGGTCGGCTGTAGATTTCTTCAAGAGCGAGTGCTTCTAGTCCCCAGGGTAAATGTCTGACTCTAGGTAGCAGTTGATGGTCTTGCGTAGCTGGGGTGCGATCGAGGCACTGGTTTTGTTGAAGATGTAATGGGGCAAGGGTTGTTGGGGGCTGCGGAGTGGATGCTACTCATAATGGAGCGAGTCTCGTCTGTTGTGAGTGGGGTCCAGGCATTCAGGAACTGTGGGGGCTCAGTAAACCCGAGTTGGGGAGTTGTTGGTGAGTTCGGAACGTCTTGGAGTCCAAAGCTGTTGTAGATATCCTTGATTTTATGATGAAAGAAGGTGGTCTGTCGCAGAGGTCCTGGGATGGAGGTATGTTAGTGGCCTCTGCTTGTGGTTTGGCAAATTCCTTGATGACGGCAAAAAGTTATTTTGTGTTGTGAGTGGTAGCGTTGATATGGTCCACAGAGCAGTTTTTCTGGTGGATCAGTTGAGGCCTTGGTGGGATCTTGTGTCAGATTTGAAGGCTTCAAGGCCCTCAAGGGATTTGCTGTTCCTCCATTTTTCTCCAGTCTCCTGCAGGATAGCTTTGACTCCTTGAGCGCAGGTGTTAACCAGCTGGCTTTCTTGGTGGTGTGTTTCCCTGTGGTCATTCCGAATGGAGCTAGGGTGTTGGCGCAATCAGCGATCCATTAGCAGAGGTTGCGTGCTGAGGCGTTTGTATCTGTTATGTCAGTGGGTAACAAGTTGCTGAGGATGTTGATGAGTTGCTCCTCTGTGGTCTGGGTCCATTTCCTGTGGGGCCGACGATGAGTGTTGACGTGAGCTGCAGGTGTAGTGATAGAGAAGTGGATGCAGTGGTGATCAGTCCAGTGTAGCGGTGTTGAGCCTTCGATGGTGACGTTGCTGCTAGCAGAAAAGATGGGTTCAAGTGTGTGTCCAACAATGTGCGTGGGTGAGGTGACCAATTGTGTCAAGGTTCTTGAGTACAGATGAGGTTTTGTGGTCGTTGATGTGGAAGTTGAGGTCTCTGAGGAGTATGTAGTTGGTTGAGGCAAGTGTGGTGGGGGCTATGAAGCGACGATGGAGTCCCTAAAGGCTGGGTGTGGTCTGTACATGAGGGTGCCACGGATGGTGGTCTTCGAGTGATGTGGACTTGGAAGTGGAGGTGCTCTATGAGGGGCGAGTGTCCCTGTGTGTTGATTGATAGGCGGATGGTGGTCTTGTGCGTGATGACTAGTCTGCCGCCTGATTTGGAAGGTTGGTCCTTGCAGAGTAGTTTGTAGTCACTGGGGGTGGCAATGGATGATATCTGGTTTGGATGCTGCATTTGTCCCTGTCTCGTGAGGAAGCCGATGTCCGGGCGGGTGGAGTCTATCAGGGCCCAAAAGTTCTACGGAGTGCTTGTGAAGGGAACAGATGTTGAGTGCTTGAGGGGATCTAGAGGGGTTTGGGATGGTTCTACGGCTGAGGGGGTTTGGTGTTTGGAGTGCAGAGAAGGGGCAGTGGCAGTTGCGGCAGGCAAAAGGTCTGTGGGTGCCTCTGGGGGGGGCAAGGTGGCAGGCAGTCAAACATCCTGGGTTCAGTGCGTTGAGGGTTTTGGTGTAGTAGCTGTGGATGGTGCGAGAACCAGGGCTGTGGTGCTGTGCGAGGTGCAGGCACGGACAGGCGCAGACAGACTTGCCTTTGAACTTCCAGCAGCACAGCTGCACAGCGGCCACCCTTAATAAGGGGAGGGAGGAGGAACGATTGGCCAGCTGGTAGGCAGGAGGTTGAGAAAGCACTTCGAGGGCAGGGGGCGGGGTAGCAGTGGCAGGGAGGGAAATGCAGGAGTCGGAAGAGGGCCAAAAAGTGCAAAAAAGAGAGAAGCAGAAAAAGGAGGAAAACTGAAACAAGAGGAAAAAGAGGGAGGACAGAAAAGCAGACAGACACAGGTGGCCACTAGGCCACCAGGGATGAGATACAGGTTGGTGCCTGTGGGCGGAGATGGACCTCGAACACAAAGCCGGCAGGCTCTGTCAGGCACAACAGCGGCAGCAGCAGTGGCCACGCAAGAGGGTGCGACCGATGCAGGCCAGAAATGTCAGTGGAGTCACCTCTCACTGCGCAGTGGCCACCCTTAAGAAGGGGAGGGAGGGGGAGTGATTAGTCAGCTGGCTAAGTGCTTCAATGGCAGGGGCAGGGCCATGGGGGCAGCAGCTGCAGGAAGGGAAACATGGGAGGGGGAAGAGTGCCAAAAATTTCAAAAACGGGAAAGAAGCAGAAAAAGGAGGAAAACAGAATAAAGAGGAAAAATAGGAAAGACAAAACTAGATAGACACAGTTTTCCACTAGGCCAACAGGGATGAAGTGCAGCTGGGTGCCTGCTGGGTAGAGGCAGGCCTCGAACACAGAGTTGACAGGCTGTGTTATGCACAACAGTGGCAGCAGCAGTGGCCATGCAGGAGGGAGCGACAAACGCTGGCCAGAAAGGTCAGTGGAGTTGTCCCTAATTGCACAGCAGCCACCCTTAAGAAGGGAAAGAAGGGGAGAGATTGGTCAGCCTGGAGGCGGGAGGGTGGGAAAGCAATTCAAGGATGGGGCCACGGGGCAGCAGCGTTGGCGGGGGAAGCACCGGAGTGGGAAGAGCGCCAAAAAGTGCAAAAAGAGAAAGAAGTAGAAAAAGGGGTAAAACAGGAAAAAGAGGACAAACAGACACAGATGGCCACTAAGCCACCCGGGATGAGGTGCAGGTGGGTGCCTTCCGGTGGAGGCGGGCCTCGAACACAGAGCCGGCAGACTCTGTCAGGCAATACAGTGGCAGTGGCAGCAGCAGCAGCAGTGGCCACGCAGGAGGGAGCGACGGATGCTGGCCAGAAAGGTCATTGAAGTTGCCGGTCACTGTGCAGCGGCCACCCTTAAGAAGGGGAGGAAAAGGTGGGATTGGTCAGCTGGGAGGCGGGAGGGCAGGAAAGTTCTTTGAGGACGGGGATGGGGTCGCAGGGGCAGCAGCGGCAGAGAGTGAAGTGCAGGAGCGAGAAGAGCACCAAAAAGTGCAAAAAAGAGAGAGAAGCAGAAAAAGGAGTAAAACAGAAAAAAGAGGAAAGACAGAAAACAAGACAGACACAGATGGCCACTAGGCCACCAGAGTTGAGGGGCAGGCGGGTGCCTGCAGTTGGAGGCGGGCCTCGAACTTAGAGCCTGTGGAATCTGTCAGGCACAACAGCGGCAGAAGTAGCAGCAGTAGAGGCCACGCAGGAGGGAGCAATGAATGCTGGCCAGAAAGGTCACTAGCGACCCAGATAAAGTTTTTAAGTATTCATATTTTAAATCTTGATGACCAAAAGAACCATGGTGGATTTCTGGTTGACTTGTGATACATTGTGGAGTGGTTTAAGTTACTGGCATATGTTCTTTTAACTGTATTGATCAGCTATGGAGAAAACCTCACCTGCAAATTGGGTCCCAAATGTTATGAATTGTTTTATTGATATCTAATCGTGGCTTTAGATTTATGTCATTTTCTCTTTAAATCATATGTAGAAAGGAAAGAATTAGTCAATATATGAAATAAGGAGAAAACCAGAGTGAACAGGTCAAGTAGATTAGAAGTTTCTAGTATACATGCCCAAACATCCAAATGCAGCAACTGGTTATGTAAGAAACCTGTAGTTACTGGTAAACTAGATTTTCCTCCAAGATATAAATAAAGAGGGGTGTGAATGTGAGACAATTCATGGAATATGTAATCGACTGAATTGTGGATAAGGTTATGGATTCAGAGAGTCTATTCCATACAATACCTAAGGACCATAGAGTGACTTTAGAAGAAGGGTTAATAATTTTGTTTAAATGTCCCCTTATGATAGTCCCAGGCACTAGCGGGTTCAGTCCTGAATAAACATATTTATCTCTTCCCGTGGCTGCAACATCACTTGCTTCAGCACCTTCAATCTTGCCCTATGCAAATGACCCTCAAATCTCTCTTGCATTACATACTTTAACTCCCTTTCTTCAGATACTGTCTTTAATTGCCTTTTAGCCATTCCATCGCAGTTTGGCAATCTCCTTTCAAAATGGAAATAAGGCCCATCCCATCCATTTTCCTTCATGCATCATGATCAAAATTTCCACAGTGTGATACTCAACCCTTCAATGAGCATGAAAACATTCATCACAAATAATGCCTCAGCAGCCAGATTTCAGCTGTTCAGTTTTAAGAAAATATGCTCAAGCATTGTTTTCCCAACTGCCAAAAACACTGATCTCCTCACTAATCCATGGCAACCTTGACTATTTTCACTTTCTATTAGTAGGTCTTCCCCAACAATATTTAACCCCATCTATATAAAGTTTTGAACTTGGCTACAAAGAATTGCTATCAACTTTCCAGACACACTCCTAACTCACACCATTGTCACTAAGCCAGATGACTTTCAGCTAAAAACATAGCTCTATACAAGCTACTGATGCTGGTCCTAATGTCATAATGGGCTCCTCCCAAAAGTACCTCTCTAAAACCCTGTCTTTTTACGTCCTTATGCTTTATCAATAAAAACATCAACACCTCCCTATGCTACATTTAGGTTCTATTCCTTTCAGTTACAAGAGCTACTACACTGGAGCTCTCTTCCATAGGAAATCACCTCAATCCCTTTCCTTGCACTATTGAAAACTGCACTCATGGAACTTCTCAAGCAATAGGACCAGTTTTACTTAATCTTATTGCAATAGTAAGATAACACTGGAATTCAGTATATACGTATAAATGCTAAATTAGTGTGTTATCTTGATATTGTTTAACCCTAACAAGCCACCTGTTAGAAATTGGGTATCTTGTTGGCAGAGGTATGCACCCTGTCCAACTTGGGACCACAATCCTAGTCAAGAAAAGTCAGATACACACCCTAAATAGTAAAACATCATACAAAGACTTCAAAAGAAGAATAGAGAATATTTATCTTAGTTAAACAAGATCAAAATAACAAAAAATCCAAAGAGTAGAACTCAAGACATTAATTTTTAAAGATTACAACTGCATTATAGTGCTTAGAAGCATAAAGCCCCAATTGGGGATATCTGGTCACACTAACTCATGTTGATTTCAAAAGTTCAGGCCAACCGTGATGGAACGCAGGTCGGATACAGTCCCAGGTAAGTGCCACTGAAGTTTTACCTTCCCAAGAATTGTGCCAAGAGTCCAGTTCGCAGTGAAGAAGATCGCCAGAAAAAGAAAGGTTTGGCTGGCGGTGGTCTGCGAAGAGCTGCTGAGCTTTGCGGAAGGACTAGCTGCTGATGCACCTTGTTATGTGGAAAGACAAACTTGCGCCCGCTTGCGCTGATCTGCGAACGCCACTGTTCTGGTGAGAACAGGCCCATTTGCGGTCACTAAGAGCACAAAAGCTTGATTTCAGGAGCCAAAAAACACATCTCAGGGCCTAGGACTGGAGGGAAGCCTGTTGGGGGTCACAATCAGGTTGAAGGCGTGTCCAGGAGCTGTAGTAGAGTTGAGGGGAAGTCTTTGATGGCCCTGTGAGGCCCAGAAACAGAAGGCAAGCCAGCAAGCCCTTAGAGTCACTTGGTTCTGTATAGGATATAGAGATCAAAGTTTAGTCCTTCTCACTTACAACACAACAATGCAGTTGAGCAGAGTGGCAGTCTCTCCTGGCAGCACAGCAGCCCTTCTTTCTGGCAGAATGTCCTTTAGAACCAGAATTGTTTTGATATGGTGGGATTGAGGTCCAAGACTTATAACCAGTTGAGCCTGTGAAGTGGGGGAGACTTCAAAGAGAGGCATTTGAAGTGCACAAGGTCCCTGCCCTTTTTTCCCTGGCTCCGGACACTCTACAGGGAGTTATGCAGCCCTTTGCGCAGAGAGAGGCATAGTCCTGTTCAGGTGTAAGTGTCAGCTCCTCCCTCCCATCTAGCTCTGAAAGATCTTTCAGGCTCCTTAAGGGCCCTCAGGCTGTAACCGCCACACCCCAATTCCCTCTGTATGCAACTGTCTAGGGGAAATGCACAAAGCTCCTCAGTCATCTACCCCAGATGTGTATTCAGAGACAGGCAGAGGCACAGAATGGTTCAAGTAAGAAAATTCCAACTTTCTAAAAGTGCAATTTTCAGACTAACAATTTAAAATGTAAGTTGTGATCTTATATTGTGATTCCCGAAACACCAAAGTCCAAATTTCTATCTTTTCCCAATTGGAAGTTACAGTTAAATGATGCTTCAAGGTAACCCCAATGTTAAATTATGGAGTGATAGGACTTGCAGTAGTGGAAAACGAAGTTAATCGTTTTTCACTACCAGGACATGTTAAACTTAAAAGTACATGTTCGACTTTTTAAATACACTGCACCCTGCCTTTGCTGCTATCCAGGGCCTACCTTAGGGGGTGACTTGTATGTATGAAAAAAGGAAGGTTTGAGCCTGGCAAGTGGGCACACTTGCCAGATTGAAATTACACATACAGGCTCTGCAGAGGCAAGCCTGAGACATGTTTATAGGGCTACTGTAGTGGGTGGCACAATCAGTGCTGCAGGATCACCAGTAGCATTTAATTTACAGGCCCTGGGAACATATAGTACACTAGGGACTTACAAGTAAATTAAATATGTCAATTGTGGAAAAGCCAAGAGCACCTGCACTTTAGCACTGGTTAGGAGTGGTAAAGTGCACAGAATCCAAAAGCCAGCAAAAAGGAAGCCAGAAAAACAGAAGGTCAGAAGTCAAAAAGTTAGCGGAAACCATGCCAAGGATGCCAAGTTTAACATGTGTCCTCCCCAGCTGAAAGTGGGGAGAGCTACCCAACCCCTTAGGAGTTCTCTTCAGTAAGGCGGAAAAACCTGGAGAGACCATCAACTTTGGTGTGTTCTGTTACAGGATGTTTTTCACCATAAAGTCCATTCCCTGTGGGGAGTTTGACGACCTCAGCAGTTTGGTATTCTCACCTCTAATATGCATTAGCCATCTGAGGGGCCTGTGGTCTGTCGGAATCCAGAAACGAGTGCCAAACAGGCATGGCCTTAGTTTC
This sequence comes from Pleurodeles waltl, assembly GCF_031143425.1. Classification (NCBI taxonomy): domain Eukaryota; kingdom Metazoa; phylum Chordata; class Amphibia; order Caudata; family Salamandridae; genus Pleurodeles; species Pleurodeles waltl. Next base: position 518,344,043 of record NC_090436.1, read on the forward strand.
TCCAGTGCCCGGACCACAGCAAAGGCTTCCATTTCAATTGTGCTCCACCTCTGTTCCCTGGGATGTAGCCTCCTACTGATGAAGGCTACAGGCTGATTCATGTCTTCTTCATTTAGCTGTAAAAGCATTGCCCCTATGTCATGCTCTGAGGCATTTGTCTACAAAACAAACTGTCAGCGGCCTTGAGCACAGGTGCAGTGCACATGGCTTCTTTCAGGGCGTCAAAAGCTTTCTGACATGCCTCTGTCTGGATCACCTGACATGGCTGCTTCTTGGAAGTCATTACTGTCAAGGGGGCAACAATGGTCTCATATCCCTTGATGAATCTCCTGTAATATCCAGTGAGGCCTAAAAAGGCTATCACCTCTTGGGGGGGGGCTCCCAAGCCGGAATGGTCTCAATTGTGGCGTGGAGGGGCTGTAGCTTCTGATCTCCCACTTGGTGACCCAAGTAGACCATAGAACCGTGCCCTATCTGGCACTTACTGGCCTTGATAGTCAAGCTTGCCCTCTGCAAAGACTGAAACACTTCCTTCAGGTGGCACAGGTGGTCCTTCCAGCTAGAACTGAAGATCACAGTGTCATCTAGGTAGGTGGCACTGAAGTTCTCCAGTCCAGTTAGGACCTGATTTACCAAACTTTAGAAGGTGGCAGAAGCGTTCTTCAACCCAAAGGGCATGCCCCAGAACTGGAAGTGCCCTTCTGGTGTGGAGAATGCAGACCTCTCTTTGGCCCTATTGGTCAAGGTAATCTGCCAGTACACAGGCGTTAGTTCAAACGTGCTGTTGACCTTAGAAGCTCAAAGCTGATCTATGAGCTCATGATCTCTGGGCATGGAATGTGCATCAGTCCTGATGACTACATTGAGCCCACAGTAGTCCAAACTCTACACAGAACCAGATGATGTGGCATCTGGTGGGGTAGCCTTGGAGACCAGCCCCTCTGGACTGGACCAAGGGCTGTTAGAGGGCTGAATAATCCAAAGTGCTAAACTTTTGGACACCTCCTCCTTAATGTTAGCCCCCACTTTGTGAGACGACCTGTATTCTTCACAGGTGAACTGTCCTCCATGTCAATATAGTGGTGCACCCTGTAGTGAGTCCTGGGGTAAGTGGAAATAGGGAGGCAAACCGCCCCAACAACTGGTGGCAGTCTCTCTGTTGATCGAGGGTCAGTTTACAGGGGTGTCAGGAATAAGACTGTGCGCGGTCCAGGTCCTGCCCTGACCTCCAATTCGCGCATTGGCAGCATTTCAACTGTGCCGCTATTTATCCCCTCTTGCTCCAGGCATCACTTTCCCTGTGGTAAAGTTCATTTACCTGCAGGGTCAGGGCATTGGTGGACACGATGTACTTATCAGTGCCATCCTGTGAATGGACTACAACTCCCAAGATTTTAGGGGCAGCAGCCATCTTGGGGTGTGGCAGGCCTATAAAGCCCAGCCACACCCAAGCACATTCCTGTCTATTTTGGAGACTTCGGTTCTGCCTGACCTCGTAGAGTCTTCTCTTCAGGAAATGAGCTGAGTTGCAGCAGTGCAGAGAGTTCATGTTTCTAGTTGGATCCATAATAACGAGTAGGTCGTACTCATGGCGGTAAGGTCAATCGGAGGGCTCTGTTTTGCCAGCCTTGAAAGGCATTTCAGCTAAAAAGGGCATTTCAGTTATAAGAGAGACAAGCGCTCTAATTACAAAAGAGAAAAGTGCTTCAATTACGAAAGAGAAAAATGAGAAAAGCGCTTCACTTACAAAAGAGAGAGGTTTAATTTAAGGAAAGCACTTTAATTTCAAAAGAGAAAAGCGTTTCAGTTAAGAAAAAGAAAAGCGCATTAGGTATAAAAGAGAAAAGGCATGAAAAAAGAGGCGCTCCAGTTACAAAAGAGAAAAGTATGAATAAAGCGATTCAGTTACAAAGGAGAAAAGCGCTTCAGGTGCAAAAGAGAAAAAGCAGGAACAAACCGCGGCAGTTACAAAAGAGAAAAGCATGACAAAAGCGCTTCAGTTACAAAAGAGAAAAGCATGTTGATAAGTGTATTGCTTTTTAGGAAGCAAAGTATGTGAGATACATGTTTTAGTCTTTGTGGAATCCTATGCCGAGGATTTGACATTCATTTAATGAAAGTATATTTGTATTCGGTTCTGATACTGAGGACGCTGTTTTGAAAGTGCGATCATTGCCTAAAGCTCACGCCATCTTCAGGTATCGTGATTGCAGTTTGTCTTTGTCCCACAGCTCAAGAGGGGCCACGCCCAGTTCATAATGGTCTCGTCTTGCTATTATGGAGACGCTTTATCCAGGAGTGTGATAATTGTGATTTAATAACAGCTATGAATGTATATATATAAATCGTTATGTCAAACATTTTCGAATCCTAGCACAGCTAACAGTACAGGGAAAACGTCATACTGTACAAGTTCTAATTGATTCAGGGGCAACAGGAAATTTTGTGGATCAACAAACTGAACTAAACTTACAAATACCCAATATCAAGAAAAAAGTTCCTGAAATGGTTTATGCAGTTGACGGTAGTGAATTGTCAGGAGGCCACGTTACTAAGCAAATCTCAAAGGTGCAAATGATTTGCAAAGATGACAGGAATGTGAGCCACTGTGAGATAATTTGCTTCAATATAATCCAAGCACCCCAATATGGTTTTATTTTAGGAATGCCGTGGTTAATCTTACACAATCCAAGTATAGACTGGTGCAATCAGGTTTTGCTTTTTTCTTCATCCTCTTGTCTAGATAAGTATCTTCATCCAAGAAAAGACAAAAAGAAAAATCCCCAACACTCTCTTGCTACTGCAGTAGAGAAGGAAATTGATCTGCCGTAACAGTATTCAGAATATACTGACGTCTTCTGTGAAAAGAGAGCAAGTTCATTACCACCTCACAGGTCGTACGATTGTCAAATAGATCTTGCACCTGGCGCCAATATTCCAAATTGTAGAATTTATGCATTATCAGAGAAAGAGAACCAAGTCCTACGAGAATATCTTGATCAATGCTTAGCCAACAATCTAATTAGGCCATCACGATCACCAGCGGCTTCTCCGCTGTTTTTCGTACCCAAAGCTAATGGTGAATTAAGACCTTGTATTGACTTTAGATCGATAAATAAGAGCACCGTTAAAAATAAATACCCATTGCCACTCATACCAGTCTTGTTAGATCAAGTAAAATCAGCAGTTATTTACACCAAACTTGATTTGCGTGGTGCTTATCACCTGGTTCGCATTCGAGAGCGAGACGAGTGGAAAATCGCTTTTAAAACCCGTTACGGTCTCTTTGAATATCTAGTGATGCAGTTTGGTCTATGCAATGCCCCAGCAGCTTTTTTTCAATACTTCCTAAACGATGTCCTGAGGGAATATTTAGACATCTTTGTCTTCGTTTATATTGATGATATATTAATATATTCTGATTCCAAAGAAATCCATGAAGAACATGTAAAAAAGGTGTTGCAAACTCTAAGAACTGATAATTTGTATTTCAAATTAAGCAAATGTGAATTCCATACCAAAAGGGCAGAATTTTTGGGAGTTAGCCTAACACATAATGGGATGCAAATGACTGAAAGAAAGATTCAAGCTGTAGCAGAATGGCCCACACCAAGATCTGTACGTGATATTCAATGTTTTTTGGGCTTTGCAAATTTTTACCGACGTTTCATCCATCACTTCTCTCAAAAGGTAGCGCCAATTACCAAATTGTTAAGAAAAAAGGCAGTTTTCAACTGGTCCAAAGAAACAGATGAGGCATTTTAAGGTTTAAAAAAGACCTTTACTTCAGCTCCCATTTTAGCACATTCCAATGTAGAGGAACCCTTTATTGTGGAAGCAGATGCCTCCGATGTCGCTATTGGAGCCATCCTTTCCCAACGCCACCTAGATACTGGACAATTGCACCCCACTGCATATGTGTCAAGAAAGCAGAATGAAGCTGAACAGAATTATACCATTACGGGAAAATAATTATTAGCAATTCGCAATGCTTTCCAGGAATGGAGACTCTATTTGTTGGGAGCAAAACACACAATAACAGTCTGCTCAGACCATATAAACTTACAATTTATTAGCTCTGTCAGACTATTAACTCCCAGACAACTGAGATGGATGTCATTCTTCGCAGAATTTGATTTTATAGTGACTTTCAGTCCAGGACTAGATATCCACAAGGCAGATGCGTTTTCTAGACAAGATTCTCCAGTCACACATACTGAACAAAAACCCATGTCTATTATAGCGCCTTGAAAGGTGTTGTGTTTAGTGGCTGCAGAAAAGTTTTTTGATCTCATCCGTACTCATTTTCTTATCACCAAGTGGCAAGATTGGTCACAACAAGATACCAAAAGATCCATTCAGCAAGGTCTACCTTTACATGAATCTCGAGTGTTTTGCCCACAGAGGAATTAAGAGAGACAGCCTTTCATTGGTTGCACAGTCATCCTTTGGCAGGACATCCAGGTCCTCAAAAAACGATAGAATTAATGAAAAGATATTTTTGGTGGCCTACATTTGTTCATGACTTAAAACAAATGCTACAATCATGCGAAGTATGTGCAAGATGCAAAAGTGAACACAGTAAACCTAAGGGACTATTACTGCCACTACCCGTTCCCATTAATCCATGGGAACATATCACTATGGATTTTATTACTGGTCTTCCTCAGGTAAAGCAATATTCGGCCATTTTTGTGGTAGTAGATAGCCTTACCAAATATGCCCATTTTATTGCATGTAAAGGTCTCCCAACATCCAATACCTTAGCAACTATCATTCTAAAAAACATTGTCCGTCTTCATGGGCTTGCAAGGGTTATTCTCTCTGATCGAGGGACACAATTCTCTGTACGTTTTTGGCAGCAATGGTGTAAAGTCCTACGAATTGGTTCAACATTATCTACTAGCCACCATCCACAAACTGATGGTCACACAGAGACACTGAACCAAACACTAAAACAATACTTCCGATGTTACGTGACAATGTCCCCGAATACTTGGCTAGATCTCATGTGGCTTGCAGGACTGGCTTATAACAACTCCCACCATTCTTCAATAAACTCAACTCCCTTCTATTATCTATATGGGCGTCACCCACACATTTTACCAGTCAAGTTACCTGCTTCTACTCAAACCACACCAGCAGTCGTGGATATGTTAACACACATGCAACAAATACATTCACAACTACAAGCAAATCTACACCAAGCAAAGACAAGGTATAAATTACAATATGACAAAAAACACCAGCCTGGCCCTCATTACACCGACAAAGATAAGGTTTGGTTATCCACAAAAAATTTTGTGCTTAAGAATAAAAATATGTTTCATCCAAAGTTCATAGGGCCTTATGAAATACTTCGCCAAGTGAACCCTATAACATACAAACTAAAACTGCCATTGTCTTTGAAAATTCATCCGGTGTTTCACACTTCACTTCTTAAATCTGCTTCGCCCTCATGTGTTGTGCGGCCTGTTCCTATTCTAGTTCAAGGTCATTGGGAGTATGAGGTGCTATCCATTCTAGACTCTCGATATCGCTGATCTTCCCTTTGGTACTTGGTGTCCTGGAAGGGCTATGGTCCTGAGAATGACTCATGGTAACCCGCACAGGATGTCCATGCACCATGTTTGGTGTGACGCTTTCATCTCCTCCACCCTGATAAGCCGGGCACTGGACCGCACGCGGGAGGGGGTGTAACGTAAGGAATAAGACTGTGCGCAGTCCAGGTCCCGTCCTGACCTCCAATTCGCACATTGGCATTATTTCAAGTGTGCCGCTATTTATGCCCTCTTGCTCCAGGCATCGCTTTCCCTGTGGTAAAGCTCATTTAGCTGCAGGGTCAGGGCATTGGTGCACACGATGTACTTATCAGTGGCATTCTGTCAATGGACTACAACTCCCAAGATTTTAGGGGCAGCGGCCATCTTGGGGTGTGGCAGGCCTATAAAGCTCAGCTACACCCAAGCACATGGCTAACTATTTTGGAGACTACAGTTCTGCCTGACCTCGTAGAGTCTTCTCTTCAGGAAATTTGCTGAGTTGCAGCGGTGCAGAGAGTTCGTGTTTCTAACCGGATTCATAATAACGAGTAGGTCGTACTCGTGGCGGTAAGGTCAATCGGAGGGCTCTGTTTTGCCAGCCTTGAAAGGAGTTTCAGCTAAAAAGGGCGTTTCAGTTATAAGAGAGACAATCGCTCTAATTACAAAAGAGAAAAGCGCTTCAATTACGAAAGAGAAAAATTAGAAAAGATCTTCACTTACAAAAGAGAGAGGTTTAATGAAAGTGCTTTAATTACAAAAGAGAAAAGCGTTTCAGTTACAAAAAGAAAAGCACTTTAGGTATAAAAGAGAAAAGGCATGAAAAAAGAGGTGCTCCAGTTACAAAAGAGAAATGTATGAATAAAGCGATTCAGTTACAAAGGAGAAAAGCGCTTCAGTTGCAAAAGAGAAAAAGCATGAACAAAGCGCTTCAGTTACAAAAGAGAAAAGCATGACAAAAGCGCTTCAGTTACAAAAGAGAAAAGCATGTTGATAAATTTATTTCTTTTTTGGAAGCAAAGTATGTCAGATACATGTTTGAATCTTTGTGGAATCCTATGCCGAGGTTTTGACATTCATTTAATGAAAGTATATTTGTATTCGGTTCTGATACAGGGGACGCTGTTTTCAAAGTGCGATCATTGCCTAAAGCTCACGCAATCCTCAGGTATCGTGATTGCAGTTTGTCTTTGTCCCACAGCTCAAGAGGGGCCACGCCCAGTTCATAAGGGTCTTGTCTTGCTATCATGGAGACGCTTTGTCCAGGAGTATGGTAACTGTGATTTAGTAACAGTTATGAATGTATATATATATATGCTTTAATCATTTCCTTTTCAGATCTCCTTCCCTGCAGTTCCTATCTTAATTCCCCTTCCCCGCCTGGCGTTATCAAGACTCAGTGCTTTAATAGCTTTCTGAGTTGGTGATGCTGGGAGGTGGGCCTTTTGCTCAGCAGCCTGCAGATCCCGAGGAAAGGGCACTGTTACAGGAGGACGCTGACACCCTCCACTGACCCATCCTCCTCTTTGGAAAATAGGAGGTAGGGGAAAGGTTCACTCTCCTCTTTTACCCCATCATCAGTTACCAAGAGCATGGTAATTTCAGACCTCTCAAAGTGGGGCTTGAGATCATTCACATGAAGCACCCTCAAGGGGTTCCTAGGAGTGTTTGAGGCCCACCAGGTATGTGACTGTGCTCTTACGCTTCTTGACCTCATAGGGCCCAGACCAGCAGTCATGTGGAGCACAGGGCTCCACGGGCTCCATGACGTACACCTTTTGGCCAAGCTGAAACTCCACCAAGGTGGCATTCTGGTCATACTAGCATTTCATGTTGTCCTGGCTGGCTTCTAGGTTTTCTTGGCCAAGCTTCCTGAACTGTGCTATCTGATTGCTGAGAAACAGCATGTAGCTGACCACATCCTGGGGGGCTCTCCCGGGAGTTTGCTCCCAGCCACCCTTCACCAAAGTGAGAGGCCCTCTCACAGGGTACCCATACAGAAGCTCAAATGGGCTGTAACCAACCCCCTTCTGTGGTAACTCCCTGTAAGATAACAACAGATATGGGAGGAGGATGTCCCACTTCTGCCTCATGGGTTCATGCAGACCCAGAATCATGCCTTTGAGCATTTAGTTGAATCTCTCAACCAACCCATTGGCTTAGGGGTGGTAATGGGGTAAGAACTTGTATGTTAGCCCATACTCTTTCCACATGGCCCTCATGTAGTTGGACATGAAGTTGGTACCCCTGTCAAATACATCCTTGAGGAAACCCACATGGGTAAAGATGCCAATGAGTACCCTGGCCACGGTGGGTGCAGTCACGGTCCTCAGAGGGATAGCCTGAAGGTACTGGGTGACATGATTCATCACAACCAGAACAAATCTGTTGCCAATGGCTGCCATGGGATCCAGAGGCCCCACAATGTCAATGCCAGCATGCTCGAAAGGGGTACTCGTGACAGGCAAAGGTTGCAGGGGGGCCTTGCACTTCCCCTGACTTGCCACTCGCGTGGTAGGGAGGATAGGACCTACAGTATGCAGCTGAGGAATTCCTCATTTGAGGCCCTTAAAAGTGGGTGACAAGGATATTAAAGGTCCTTGTTTGCCCCAAATGACCTGCTAGTGTCACATCATGAGCCAGACCCAGTGGGAAGGTCTTGTAGCACTGGGGGACGAACAACAGATGTGTTGCACAAGGCTGAGGACCCATAGGCTTGCTATACTGGAGATCAGTCTCCCTGTAATTCAGGTGCTTGCTGGAGCATCACCAGCTGCCTGGGTCTCAGCTTGCTGCTGAAGACCCACAAGGGTAGGGCACTCTCTCTCTGCACCTTGCAGAACTCCTCCCTGGGGGTAACCCCCTCCCTGTTGCCAGTTGGGCAGTTCAGTCATGTTTCCATGTTCAGCTATATCTTCCCCTGTAGGTACCAGGGTATCCCCCTCAGGGTCAGGTTAGCCTCCTCGCAGACCGTGGGAATCTCAGGAGAGGTTTTCCTATGCCCGTTGCCCTTTCTCTTCTTGAAAGGAACCTGGGCATTTTTCCAGGCTCCAGGTCCTTCTGACCACCCTTTTGAGCTGCCATGGACTGTGTGGTCAGGCACACCCACTCAGGTAACCCCATCTTCCCCAAGGATGGCCTAAACTCCACCTCTTTGCAGATGGTGTGCTCCAGATCGTTGCCCAACAGACAATGCACAGGCATGTACGGACTCACAGCTACATTCCGCAGGTCTGAGACCCACCCTCTCAAAGGGAACCAGAACCAGTGGGTAGTGGCTCTCACGGTTGTCAGCAGCAAGAACTTGGTGAAAAGTATTAGAGACTACCTGCTCTGAAGACAACAGATGACACCGGACGGAAGTCATGTTGATTCCCATGTCTCTCAGATCCTCTACCCTCTGCCCACTTATGGATACCCACTGACTATACTTCTTAGTATTGTCAGGCATGTGGGTTTTCTGTACCATCTCTCTATCACCCATGGACACTTCTGGTGAGGACCCTGCTCAACCTTATGGTGACCAGATAACTTCTGATGGACCCTGGTGTTGAGCCAGTGGTCCACCTCCTTAGCAAGCTCTCAGGGGTCAGTGAGCTTACTATCAACAAAATGTTGGAGCAGTACTGTAAAACAAATAACAAACAGATGTCCTGTTGCAAACAAATTGTACAGCCCCTGGTAGTCCTTTACCTCTCTGCCCTTCACCCAACCATCCAGTGCCTTGCAAAAGGAATCCACACAATCCACCCAGGTATGTTGGGAAAACTTCAAACTGTTCTGAAACGTCTGTCTGTACTTCTCTGGGGTCACACCAAACTTCCTAACTAGAGACTCCTACATGGGAGGATACTTCATCCTGTCTATTCCTTCTAGGGCCAGTACAGTGTCCATCCCCTCACTGGGAATATGCCTCCACTGATTAGCTCCCCAATCCTCCTCAGGTACCCTGTGCATCTGTAGAGCAATTTCATAGGCCTCTAACCATTTGTCAATGTTGTCTCCCACCACAAAGTCAGACACCAGACCATTGGGAATGTGGACCCTTTTATCAGAGGACACAAAAGAATTGCAGCCACCATCTCTGTTTGACTCAGTCCTCCTGGCTTTTATGTCCAGCTCTTGCAAGCTCATTTCATGAGCCAACAAAATTTTTTGTTTCTTCTAAAACCAGCCTGGTTTTCTTCTCCTCTTCTATGGCCAGTTGCTAAAATTTTAGCCTGGCCATCCAATCTGAATGTCCTCTCCTCCAGCTCCTCTGGTGACAGGCCTTTATATTGCACACTGCTTCCTGCTCTGGGGGTACAAGCGCTCCTTGTTAGCTGGTTGCCACCTGTCCCACAGGCAGTCCCAGATTATCCAGTGAATCCTAATCCACCTCATCACCCTCAATTTCCACATCACCCTCCTCAGGGGTCTCATGTGCTGCATCCCTAGCTTCTATCCAGACCCTCAACACCTTTTGCAGCTCCACCTTCTTGGTAAAACCTTTGGTAGAAACCACAAATGCCTTGTAAATATCCTTGAGTTGCTGCACTATGTATTTTTCCAACTTGGGCAACTCAAAATCCATGCTCACAGGTATCGGTGCAGTTATGGGACCTCCGATCAGAGACATGATTTGGAGGAAAAAAATGCCAATCAGGGAGAATTAAAAATGCTAATTAAAGAGAGCAGGAATAAAATGCCAATGGAGATCAGAAACAATTGATCTAATTGGCCTAGATGTGGGTAGTAGTGTGCACCAAATTACTACAATACACTGCACAACTGTCCTATCCTCACCACTGCTCACCAATGTTAGAAATTGGGTCTTTAGTTGGCAGAGGTATGCACCCTGTGCAAGTAGGGACCACAATCCTAGTCAGGGTAAGTCAGATACATACCCTAAATTAACCTCTGCTCACCATCTGGTAGCTTGGCACAGAAAAGTTTTTGTGCAACACTTCAAACGGGGGAATGCCCCCTTAGCATACATTATGCCTGGGGCAGGCATAATGTGGCACAAGTGGTTACAAAGTGGTGCAGGCATGCATTGCACCACTTTGAAATATAGCAAGGCCTTTTTGCCATAAAATCTCCTCATTAATGAAAAATAAATTATGCTAATGTGGGGATATATGGTGCAAGAGGCTCTTAAATCTGTCCCAGTGTATGCAAGGGGAGTGTTACCCTGTTAGGGGGGCCGAAAAAGATTTATTTGCGGCATTCTTTCAGCATATTTAACACCTGCTCAGAGCAGGCATTAAAAGGGAGCACACCATTGGTTACAATGGGCCCTATGTACTGTTCAGGGTTAGGGTCAAACTTTTGGTGCTAACCCTGAACATTACATCAATACCGCCAAAATCTTTTATGCTATTGCCCCCTACCCTGAGCCATGGTGCGCTGTATTTTAAATATGGTGCACACGTGGTAGCAGTGGGGGGGATATGGGAAAGGGAGCAAAAAAAATGGTGCTGCACTCGGTGCAGCGCCGCTTTACTTAAATCTGCCCCTTTGTCGGAAGACCCTACCTTTAGTAATTTCTTCAGTTTCTCTATTCTTTGGGCTGATATCTCAGTTGACTATTTTATTTTGTGAAGGCCACTCACTCCTTTCCGGGGTACCGATTGTTTCCACCAAGAGCATCCTGTGCACATTGATAGAGAGAGTACAGGTCAGCATAGCGTGATCATTAATCAAGCCAGGGAGCATTTGGAAACTGCACACTTGATTATAATTCTGAGCAGAAACCCAAATATAGTTGATTAATGATGAGCTGGTTTATGTGATGTATGTACAAGGCCGTTTGTTGGGCAGAGGCACTTCTGTCATTTAGCATTCTATAACCTAGTTGGTTGAGGATGGTAGCAAACTTTTTGCCTGACTTATCCTTCTAAGTTTTCCTCAAGCAGATCTTGGGAATATGTCATGCAACATCCCCCTGCCAGATCAGAGGGTCTGCTGTTTCTAGAAGGTACATATTGCAATCCCCCACAAACATCAGCATGCCATCAAAATGCTGCTATTGTTCTTTTCTTTGGTTGTTTTCAGTTCATATAGATACATCCAATGACAATTGATGACTTTTTCCCGGGGGATATTTCAGTGGCCGATGTTAATTTGATAAATATGTAAACTCCAAGCCTACCTGTCAGTTTTAAGGAAGCTTCAACTGGTGGGAATCATTCAAGAAGGTCAGGCCTCATTACTTCAGTTAGTTGCCACATTATTTGAAGACAGATTATATAATTCTTGCTTATTTCCTAAATAACTTTAGCAATACCTATCAGAGTATTTAAACCACAAATGTACCAGGAGCAAAAGTGCATGGTGGTTGAGTAATTTAACAATACTTTTTTAGAGATCTGGCTGCTGTGTTGACTATGGTTGTTTAATATTATTCAGTCTGAGTTGCCAGCTAGGCTACAGATCCTTGCATTGATTGAAAGACCCATCTTTATCTATAGCCACTCCATTCCAGGCCTGACATTTTCTGGACCTTATGGACAACGAAGGACAGACATCTTCTGAGTATTTCTATGGCATGTCTTGGCACGAATCCATAGGTGTTTAGGGATGGACATCTTACTGACTGTGATTCCTAAAAGTAGCATTTTCAAAATTGTAATAAAATACCCGACTTTACTATTGAATATGGTTTTCATTACAATTCCAAAGATACCAAACAAAACATAGTTACTTACTCACAGCTGGAAATTACAGCTTATTGCTATCCAATGGAACTGGCAGTTTAAAACTGCATTCAAGCTGCAGTGGCATGCCTTTGTCATGTTTTAAGTAAGTGGTTAAGTGGACAGTACAATAAGTGCTGGAGCCCACTAGTAGCATTTAATTTATAGTGCCTGGGTATATGGCATACCACTCTATAAGGGGTTTACAAGTAAATTAAATATGCCAGTCAGGTGTAAACCAATTTGAGCATGTTTAAAGGAGAGAGCACAAGCGCTTTAGTACTGGTTAGCAGCAGTAAAGTGCACACGGTCCTAAGGCCAACAGAAACAAATTAAAAAATGCAGGATAAAAGCCAAATAATGTTTGAAGGTCATCCTGCAAAGAGGGCCAGGTCGAACAATCATCTGTGAACCACCAGAACTAATTTCGATCCTGCTCATCCCAGGCCACCTGAGGATGGCTAGTGATCCTAAGAAGGCTCTGAAATGCATGTTACATAACTGCACATCAAAGGCTAAACATGGACATAGAGGAAGCTCTCCTATCTCATGAGCCCGACATGATAGTCCTGCCAGAAACCTGGCTGAATCACTCTTCCACACCTTTGCTGGATATTCTAGTCACACATAGCTACACCATCATAAGGCTTGATCGTATTCAATGACTAGGTGGTGGGACCACATGCAGCCACTGAATATGCCAGCAGGTAAAACCTTTCCCAATGGAGAATCTATCCACTTGTGAATACATGGGTGTCAAAATCTTAATGGCATGCAGATCCCTTGCTAAATTGCACCTCTTTTACTGTGCATCTGGAGACAACCAACTGTACATCAAGCAAATAATGAAAGCTATCATTGTGCATTCTCTGCTAAACCCAAACACAATCATTTTCAGGGATTTTAACCTTTATACAGGTGTATAAATCAAGTTACAGGAAATGTTATATAAGACAATAAGGGTTACACGGTATAGAAATCAAGTTATAGGTTACCGCTCTAAAGAACTCCCTCAAACACACACCATAGGTGTGACACTTCACCTAATATTATCCATCACATTCATAGCTCACATACAGCAAACAAGAGGTCAGGCGGTCAAACCATTGTACCAGAGGGACCAGACGCAACACTGGACCAGAAATACCAGAAATATTATCTGGGACAATCTCTTCTATCTTTGTCAAAGAAACGTAAAGAGCTCCAGAGAAAATATGGGGCATACAAGAACTAATGGAGCACTACACTCATACAATGACCATCATCATGAAGGTGGTAGCCCCTCTATACCGGGAAAGGCTCATAAACAAATCATCCCAGTCGTGGAACAACCAGAACCTAAATGAAGAAAGGAAACTTAGACTCACAGAGAGGCTCCGGAGACACAAACTCTCCTCACTTCATCTAAAACAGTTAAAAGAACTAAGAAACACCTTCAAAACTTGTATGGAATACCAAAGTGGCATCCTTCTTCAGATCCCAGCTTGATAACGACAAAAACTGGCCTGGCAAACTGACTAGTTAAACAACAAACAGGGTCCATAACCTCACCTCCTCAAAGAGCTGTGACGCATTCTTACGGATGCGTGAAATCTACATTGCAATCAACATTAAACCGGTTCAGTGTCAGAGTTTAACCATACACCACCCCTAACGGGAAATCTCTAACAATGAGATGGAGCAAACATGCAGCATTTCCATGAAGACCAAAAATGAGGCCACCTAAAGTGAATTCTGAAAATTCAGTAAAGCTGAAATCCATAAACTCATAACATTAATAAAATCAATGTCACATTTCAAATAACCCATACTTTCAAAAGCCAGGAAAGATCTCAGCCAACCTTTCCCCTCCTTCTGGAAAAACATGGCAAATTCATCCCTAATACAGGCACAATCCTGGACATATTGAAGACCAAACACATAACACCGCTACTGAAAAAACATGACACCACTGTGAAAGACAAATAATTTTTGCCCGGTATCAAATATCAATTTCCTCACAAAGCTGCTGGAAAAATGTGTTCACAAATAAGTATGTCAACACATTGAACAGTTTAGTCTGCTCAACAAGTTACAATCGGGTTTAAAACCAGGTAACAGCACAGAAACAACCATCCTATGCATTATGAATGACTCACTCAACTCCTGGTCAGGAATGACTCATTCCTACTGATCCGTTTTGACTTCTTCTCAGCATTCAATACAGTCAACCACAATAAGCTTTTTGAGTTAGTAGAACACAGAATTGGAATGTCACAAAATTTGCTAGGTTGGTTCCCCTCTTTTCTACATAATGGATCACAATTATTCAAAATGGGGGCCACGCTATCTGATACATCCCTGGTCAGAATTGTGGCACCCCAAGGATCCACCACGCACCCTACCCTGTTAACATCTATATGAAACCACTGATGGAGACCCTGAAATGAATACATGTATCATACCACATGTACACAGCTGACACTCAGCTTTATTTAAGGATTTCCTTCCTGGAGGATGTCATAAGACTCAATGGTTCACTTATAAAAATCCAATTCTGGCTCTCACAAAATCAAATCAGCTCAAACTGAATTCCCTCATATTCCCACCTCAGAGTTCACCCTTCATTGAAGAATGGATTAACCATGTAGGTACCCTTGGGTGTAAACTTGTTATCATAGAGTCAACAAAATCCCTTTGATCCCCTGGATAGAAACCTGAACTTGCAAGCACCCATCAGTTCAGCCACACAACTGGCTTCCATCCAACTGAACCTCCTAAAGAAGGTGAAAGCGTTCATCCCATCACATGATTTCAAGATAGCAGTGTGGTTTCTAGTCATCTCCAAATTTGAATATGGGAGTAGGACTTAAATGTAGCTGCCTAAAGCAAGAATGGAACTGCTCAAGGTGACCCTCAATGCTGCAGCACAACTTATTACAGGAAGAAGATGTCTCAACTATCACACTGTCTCTCAAATCTCTCCACTCACTCCCAGGAAGCCAAGATAGTTTTAGATAGGCTGCATGACGCACAAAGGCCTTCACCATGAAACACCATTGTATCTTGCACATAAGGTCATGATCTCATAAAAGGTCATGATCTCATAATACCAGCACTTCCTTCTGCTATACTCTCCTAGGTGTTGAAGTAAGAAACTCTATGACAGTAGCTTTTCTGGATTTGCCCCTGAGAATTGGAGCTCTATCTCGCCAGAGACTTGTGTGAACCATTCTAACGTAGCCTTCAAAAAAGAGTTGAACTGATCTTACTGAACAGTTTCCTACCATAAAATACCCTACAAGGGATTAATGCTGAACTGCCTGATACCAGAAGGTCAAGTTTGTTGTGATGTGCTAATATTATCAATCACTGTCAATCCCCCATAGAGAACCGGCATGGAAAGTGTACCTATATTTCTCGTTGATTTTCAGAATTCAGTCCTAAATGCTATGACACTGCTTTAATTAAAGATAGCCATAGTTTTCCCATTTAGAGTGGTCAGAAACATCGTACCAATATTTTTGGGGGGATTTCCGTCTTCTGAGGCTTTTACTTTCACTGCTTTTTGCTATTTAACAGGATGTGAGTTTTTCTCTTTAAATAGTGCTCTGATTAGGTTTCACTCTGGAATTCCCCAGAGTTACATAAAAACTGCAAGATTCCACACAGTTCTGCAAGCGGGCGGAATTTGAGCACATCAAGCAGATTTTTTGTGCCAGGAGCTGTGCTGCTCTGTAAAATCAGCATAAAAGGCACCAAAATACACATGGGTAGATTTTCTAGCTGAGCTGCAGCTTTCCCAACGCAAATGGTCATGACCTGCAGTGACTGCCCACATTGAGAAATCTCACTGGGATGCATTCTAGCGCCAGAAAAATCACACTAGGGGATGTAAATTCTTGCTCGCCAACTTAATGTTAGTAAGCCGCATGCGGGAAAAAACTGTCACGTGGCTGTTGGCAGGATTTTGCAGAACTCCATGCTCCAAGCAGAACGTGGAATGGGGAAAACTCAGTGAATTCTGCCGGCAGAGTGGACATTTTTGCCCACCCCTAGCTCTGATACCCTGGTATCTATTTGTTTGAGTAGTTACACAAATATCAGTTTAAAAAGCAGTTTAAATGTGTGCCCCACAGTACAGGGACCTGAGTCGAACCTTAACATCGCAGACAGTGAAGGACCTGCTACATTGGGAGTGGGCACACCATGCCAGGGCCACAGGCACCTGAGGATAGGGTGCGTGGGAGGAATGCTGTGGCTTATAGGGTGGGGCCATATAGGGACTCCACTGACCAGTAAACCATCCCCCAAGTCTTGGGAGAATACCAAAGTTCCCAGGACAGGATGGGCCAAATTGTCACAGTGTTGGGGGGAAATCAAAGGCTTCAGAGGGATCACCACAAGAAAGCCATGCAGCAATGGCAGACACACAGTGCCACCATTGTTACCATTGCAGGGGTGCTGAGGGACATCAATACCAACCTTATTGGTTTCTCAACATATCATCAGGCCCCTTCCACTAGCCATGTAACATCTGCTCCATCCACATCTGTGGCAGCAAGTAGAATGGAGGCCCTGCCAGGGGAACCACAAGCCTCAGACACCCCTCCCTCTGTAGCAGAAGAACCCCCCTCAAATATGGACATCCACCCAGACATCTGGCTGGAGCAGATGCCAAGACCAAACCTACCGTTAGGAAGTTAACCTCTCCTGATTCTTCACCCTTGTGTGCCACTGAGAAACCCTGTATACTGTTCTGAGACATAACTCAATTTTCCCATGGTACAAGGACACTGGACCTGTGTAACCAACTGGTGTAGTAGCTACTCTGATGAATCCTTCTACCATAACCTCACTCTTCACCTTTTTGTCATGTATGTACCTTTAGTTTGTCATTTTAGTATTCTGAGATGCTCAATAAATCACAATTGAACACAACTACTGTATATGTGTCTTTTATAATACATCAACAATTTTCATGTTTGCCAACTGTGACCTGGTCATGCCCCCCTGCATCGAACAGCCAGTGTAATGGTCATCAGAGGGAGGCTTCCTCAGCAGGAGACACATGACAACAGAAATGTCACAGGACAGATGTCAGAGAGGTGGACATCCAGGGCAGCACAATAGTATAGTCAGTATACCAATCTGCAAATAGAGCATGAGAGAGAGTACCATCAGGATGGAAGGCATGGTGGCATACAATGCATATATACAGGTAATATAAGTCATGCCATGGTCAACTATCTACAAAGCAGGGGTACCTGGAATGGACCTATATATTACCAGGTACAAACTCTTCACATACCCATACCATAGCTACATAGTAACTTACTCCATGGAACACACAAAGAACATCACTGAGGAAGCAGTACTTCAACCATACACCAACATAGGCCCCATACCTATAGGATTGTCAGTCACCTTTGTCAGTATACATTTACCTTCACCTTGGACAGCAACGTCAGATAAAAAACACAGCTAGGTCCCATTATCATCACAAAGTACCCAACCCATTATGAAGCCAGAGGGTATGATCTAATCATCACACATGGGTCACAATTCTCAACTGACACATAATACACCAGCTATCTGTAAGGTGCACCTCTAATGTCCGTCAGCAATTACCATTGGCTACTGACAAAGAATACCTCAAGCCTAAGTTGCAGAGGCAAACTCAAAATGGCATTTTCAGTGAGTGGAAGGAGAAGAGGTTAGGAGAATTCAAGAAACAAATCTCAATGCTGAGTTTCCATTACAGAGGTGCTTGTTAAGATCAGATGTAAAAGAAAATGACATAGCACACCATATTGTACAGTACACTTTACAATCTATCAGTCTGCATCCACAACTCACACATAGGCATTGGAGCTCATGGCACCCCCACTGATGAATCAAGTCTGGGGGTGTAATGGCAGTCATCTACTTCAAGTTGTGCACATTCAACAGATCAAAGGGTCCATACCTGTATGTCAGTGGTAGTTCTGATTGATAAGTTTTGCCCTAGAGTCACCTGCTCCCTCTTCCTCTGGCTCCTCATCTCTTGCCATATCAGCATTTCCAGCCACTGGTCCAGCTGACTCCTCCTCATCTGCTGTCAATGGTATCTAAAATCTCAGGGTTAGATTGTGGAGCATGAAGCAGGCATGGACTTCTCAATCTACTGCAAAGACTTCGCAAGCTCCATACTTGTGGTGCCCAACTGCTCCCTATTCAGAGAATCGCCCACTCCTTCTGATTTTTATAGAGTTACATCTCTTGATGTTTTACATCATTGTGTAAACGTGCGTGGATTCAGTCGTGCAGCAGTTTGTATCACCAGGAAGTAGATTGAGAAGTCCAGCAAGGTAAAACCCATATTTGGGCACTTTGAGATCAGTGGACTCTTTGGTCTTGAAGAAAGCTATGACCCTTTTGGGCAAGAGTGGGCTGAAACATGTCGACCTGACCTGATATATGTGAAGGACATTGTAAGGAAATGCCTTCCTTGGCATGGTTACCCCCTGACATTTTGCCTTTTGTTGATGCCAGTTATGATTGAAAGTGTGCTGGGACCGTGCTAACCAGGACCCAGCACCAGTGTTCTTTCCCTAAACTGTACCTTTGTTCCCACAATTGGCACATCCCTGGCACACAGATAAGTCCCTTGTAAATGGTACCCATGGTACCAAAGGCTCTGTGGCCAGGGAAGGTCTCTAAGGGCTGCAGCATGTCTTATGCCACCCTAGGGACCCCTCACTCAGCACATGCACACTGCTTCACAGCTTGTGTGTGCTGGTGGGGAGAAAATGAATAAGTCGACATGGCACTCCCCTCAGGGTGCCATGTCCACCTCTCACTGCCTGTGGCATAGGTAAGTCACCCCTCTAGCAGGCTTTACAGCCCTAAGACAGGGTGCACTATACCACAGGTGAGGGCATAAGTGCATGAGCACTATGCTCCTACATTGTCTAAGCAAAACCTTAGACATTGTAAGTGCAGGGTAGCCATAAAAAGTATATGGTCTGGGAGTCTGTCAATTACGAACTCCACAGTTCCATAATGGCTACACTGATATCTGGGAAGTTTGGTATCAAACTTCGCAGCACAATAAATGCACACTGATGCCAATGTGGGATTTATTGTGAAATACACCCAGAGGGCATCTTAGAGATGCCTCCTGAATACCAATCCGACTCCTAGTGCTAGCCTGACCAGTTTCTGCCAGCCTGCTACAACCAGATGAGTTTCTAGCAACATGGGCTGAGTGCCTTTGTCACTCTGTGGCCAGTAGCAAAGCCTGTACTGGGTGGAGGTGCTTCTCACCACCCCCCCTGCAGGAACTGTAACACCTGGTGGTGAGTCTCAAAGGCTCATGCCTTTTGTTACAGCACCCCAGGACATCCCAGCTAGTGGAGATGCCCGCCACTCCGGCCACTGCCCCCACTTTTTGCGGCAAGGATGGAGGAGATAATGAGGAAAACAAGGAGGAGTCACCTACCAGTCAGGACGGCCCCTCAGGTGCCCTGAGCTGAGGTGACCCCTGCCTTTAGAAATCCTACATCTTAAGTTTGGAGGATTCCCCCAATAGGATTAGGGATGTGCCTCCCACCCCTCAGGGAGGAGGCACAAGGATGGTGTAGCCACTCTCAAGGACAGTAGCCATTGGCTACTGCCCCCAGACCTAAACACATCCCTAAATTCAGTATTTAGGGGTGACCCTTAACCCAGGAAACTAGATTCCTGCAACCTACAACAACAAGAATGACTGCTGACCTGAAAGCCCTGCAGAGACGACGGAGACAACAACTTACTTGGCCCCAGCCCTACCGGCCTGTCTCCAGACTCAAAGAACCTGCACAGCGATGCATCCGAACGGGACCAGCAACCTCTGAGGACTCAGAGGACTGCCCTGAACCCGAAGGACCAAGAAACTCCAGAGAACAGCGACACTGTTCAAAACCTGAAACAACTTTGCAACAAAGAAGCAACTTTCAAAGAACTCTCTCTTCCCGACGGAAGCGTGAGACTTCACACTCTGCACCCGACGCCCCCGGTTGGAGTTCAGGAGAACCAACACTGCAACGGGGACTCCCAGGTGACTACGACAACATGGGTACCCTGAGTCAAACCCCCTGCACCCACACAGTGATGCCTGCAGAGAGGATCCAGAGGCTGCCCCTGACCGCGACTGCCTGGTAACAAAGGAACCGACGCCTGGACCAAGCACTGCACCCGCAGCCCCCAGGACCGAGAGGAACCTTCTACCAGTGTAGGGGTGACCAGCAGGCGGCCCTCATCCTAGCCCAGTCGGTGGCTGGCCCGAGAAGCCCCCCTGTGCTCTGCCTGCATCTTTAGAGTGACCCCCGGGTCCCTCCATTACTTTCTATAGCACACCCCACACCTACTTTGCCTACTGCACCTGACCGCCCCTGTGCCGCTGAGGATGTGTTTTGTGGGCTTGTTTGTGCCCCCCAGTGCTCTACAAAAAAACCCTGGTCTGCTCCATGAGGAAACAGGTACTTACCTGCTAGTAGACTGGAACCGGAGCACTCCTGTTCTCCATAGGCGCCTATGTGTTTTGGGCCCTCCTTTGACCTCTGCACCTGACCGGCCCTGTGTTGCTGGTGCTTTGACTTTGGGGTTGGCTTGAACCCCCAATGGTGGGCTGCCTATGCCCAGGAGTCTGACTGTGTAAATGCTTTACTTACCTGAGAAACCTAACCAAACTTACCTCCCCCAGGAACTGTTGATTTTTGCACTGTGTCCACTTTTAAAATAGCTTATTGCCATTTTAACCTAAACTGTGTGTACTGCTGTTTTAAATCAACGTTCTATATTGACCTGTGTAAAGTACCTTGCATTTTATGTACTTACCTCAAATGTTGAATCTTGTGATTCTAAAATAAATTAAGAAAATACATGTTTCTATATAAAAACTATTGGCCTGGAGTTACTTCTGAGTGTGGGTGTAAAGAAATGGCTCCCTGTTGCAGTTACCCCCCACTTTTTGCCTGATACTGATGCTGACTTGACTGAGAAGTGTGCTGGGACCCTGCTAACCAGGCCCCAGCACCAGTGTTCCTTCACCTAAAATGTACCATTGTATCCACAATTGGCACACCCTGGCATTCAGATAAGTCCCTTGTAACTGATACTTCTAGTACCAAGGGCCCTGATGCCAAGAAAGGTCTCTAAGGGCTGCAGCATGTCTTATGCCACCCTAGAGACCCCTCACTCAGCACAGACACACTGCTTACAAGCCTGTGTGTGCTAGTGAGAACAAAATGAGTAAGTCGACATGGCACTCCCCTCAGGGTGCCATGCCAGCCTCTCACTGCCTAGGCAGTATAGGTAAGACACCCCTCTAGCAGGCCTTACAGCCCTAAGGCAGGGTGCACTATACCATAGGTGAGGGTACCAGTGCATGAGCACTGTGCCCCTACAGTGTCTAAACAAAACCTTAGACAGTGTAAGTGCAGGGTAGCCATAAGAGTATATGGTCTGGGAGTCTGTTTTACACGAACTCCACAGCACCATAATGGCTACACTGAAAACTGGGAAGTTTGGTATCAAACTTCTCAGCACAATAAATGCACACTGATGCCAGTGTACATTTTATTGTAAAATACACCACAGAGGGCACCTTAGAGGTGCCCCCTGAAACTTAACCGACTATCTGTGTAGGCTGACTAGTTTTTGCAGCCTGCCACAAACCGAGACATGTTGCTGGCCCCATGGGGAGAGTGCCTTTGTCACTCTGAGGCCAGTAACAAAGCCTGCACTGGGTGGAGATGCTAACACCTCTCCCAGGCAGGAATTGTCACACCTGGCGGTGAGCCTCAAAGGCTCACCTCCTTTGTGCCAACCCAGCAGGACACTCCAGCTAGTGGAGTTGCCCGCCCCCTCCGGCCAGGCCCCACTTTTGGCGGCAAGGCCAGAGAAAATAATGAGAAAAACAAGGAGGAGTCACTGGCCAGTCAGGACAGCCCCTAAGGTGTCCTGAGCTGAGGTGACTCTAACTTTTAGAAATCCTCCATCTTGCAGATGGAGGATTCCCCCAATAGGGTTAGGATTGTGACCCCCTCCCCTTGGGAGGAGGCACAAAGAGGGTGTACCCACCCTCAGGGCTAGTAGCCATTGGCTACTAACCCCCCCAGACCTAAACACGCCCTTAAATTTAGTATTTAAGGGCTACCCTGAACCCTAGAAAATTAGATTCCTGCAACTACAAGAAGAAGGACTGCCCAGCTGAAAACCCCTGCAGCGGAAGACCAGAAGACGACAACTGCCTTGGCTCCAGAAACTCACCGGCCTGTCTCCTGCCTTCCAAAGATCCTGCTCCAGCGACGCCTTCCGAAGGGACCAGCGACCTCGACATCCTCTGAGGACTGCCCCTGCTTCGAAAAGACAAGAAACTCCCGAGGACAGCGGACCTGCTCCAAGAAAAGCTGCAACTTTGTTTCCAGCAGCTTTAAAGAACCCTGCAAGCTCCCCGCAAGAAGCGTGAGACTTGCAACACTGCACCCGGCGACCCCGACTCGGCTGGTGGAGATCCGACACCTCAGGAGGGACCCCAGGACTACTCTGATACTGTGAGTACCAAAACCTGTCCCCCCTGAGCCCCCACAGCGCCGCCTGCAGAGGGAATCCCGAGGCTTCCCCTGACCGCGACTCTCTGAAACCTAAGTCCCGACACCTGGGAGAGACCCTGCACCCGCAGCCCCCAGGACCTGAAGGACCGGACTTTCACTGGAGGAGTGACCCCCAGGAGTCCCTCTCCCTTGCCCAAGTGGAGGTTTCCCCGAGGAACCCCCCCCTTGCCTGCCTGCAGCGCTGAAGAGATCCCGAGATCTCTCATAGACTAACATTGCGAACCCGACGCTTGTTTCTACACTGCACCCGGCCGCCCCCGCGCCGCTGAGGGTGAAATTTCTGTGTGGACTTGTGTCCCCCCCGGTGCCCTACAAAACCCCCCTGGTCTGCCCTCCGAAGACGCGGGTACTTACCTGCAAGCAGACCGGAACCGGGGCACCCCCTTCTCTCCATTCTAGCCTATGTGTTTTGGGCACCACTTTGAACTCTGCACCTGACCGGCCCTGAGCTGCTGGTGTGGTGACTTTGGGGTTGCTCTGAACCCCCAACGGTGGGCTACCTTGGACCAAGAACTGAACCCTGTAAGTGTCTTACTTACCTGGTAAAACTAACGAATACTTACCTCCCCTAGGAACTGTGAAAATTGCACTAAGTGTCCACTTTTAAAACAGCTATTTGTGAATAACTTGAAAAGTATACATGCAATTTTGATGATTTGAAGTTCCTAAAGTACTTACCTGCAATACCTTTCGAATGAGCTATTACATGTAGAATTTGAACCTGTGGTTCTTAAAATAAACTAAGAAAATATATTTTTCTATATAAAAACCTATTGGCTGGATTTGTCTCTGAGTGTGTGTACCTCATTTATTGTCTATGTGTATGTACAACAAATGCTTAACACTACTCCTTGGATAAGCCTACTGCTCGACCACACTACCACAAAATAGAGCATTAGTATTATCTATTTTTACCACTATTTTACCTCTAAGGGGAACCCTTGGACTCTGTGCATGCTATTCCTTACTTTGAAATAGCACATACAGAGCCAACTTCCTACATTGGTGGATCAGATGTGGGGTACAAGACTTTGCATTTGCTGGACTACTCAGCCAATACCTGATCACACGACAAATTCCAAAATTGTCATTAGAAATTGATTTTTGCAATTTGAAAAGTTTTCAAAATTCTTAAAAGACCTGCTAGGGCCTTGTGTTAGATCCTGTTTAGCATTTCTTTTAGAGTTTAAAAGTTTGTTAAAAGTTTGAATTAGATTCTAGAACCAGTTGTAGATTCTTAAAAAGTATTCCAACTTTTAGAAGCAAAATGTCTAGCACAGATGTGACTGTGGTGGAACTCGACACCACACCTTACCTCCATCTTAAGATGAGGGAGCTAAGGTCACTCTGTAAAATAAAGAAAATAACAATGGGCCCCAAACCTACCAAAATACAGCTCCAGGAGCTTTTGGCAGAGTTTGAAAAGGCCAACCCCTCTGAGGGTGGCAACTCAGAGGAAGAGGATAGTGACTTGGAGGACAATTCCCCCCTACCAGTCCTATCTAGGGAGAACAGGGTCCCTCAAACCCTGACTCCAAAAATAATAGTCAGAGATGCTGGTTCCCTCACAGGAGAGACCAACACCTCTGAAATCACTGAGGATAACCCCAGTGAAGAGGACATCCAGTTAGCCAGGATGGCCAAAAGATTGGCTTTGGAAAAGCAGCTCCTAGCCATAGAAAGGGAAAGAAAAGAGATGGGCCTAGGTCCCATCAATGGTGGCAGCAACTTAAATAGGGTCAGAGATTCTCCTGACATCCTAAAAATCCCCAAAGGGATTGTAACAAAATATGAAGATGGTGATGACATCACCAAATGGTTCACAGCTTTTGAGAGGGCTTGTGTAACCAGAAAAGTAAACAGATCTCACTGGGGTGCTCTCCTTTGGGAAATGTTCACTGGAAAGTGTAGGGATAGACTCCTCACACTCTCTGGAAAAGATGCAGAATCTTATGACCTCATGAAGGGTACCCTGATTGAGGGCTTTGGATTCTCCACTGAGGAGTATAGAATTAGATTCAGGGGGGCTCAAAAATCCTCGAGCCAGACCTGGGTTGATTTTGTAGACTACTCAGTGAAAACACTAGATGGTTGGTTAACTGGAAATGAAGTGTGTGACTATGTTGGGCTTTATAATTTGTTTATGAAAGAACACATCTTAAGTAACTGCTTCAATGAAAAGTTGCATCAGTATCTGGTAGACCTAGGTCCAATTTCTCCCCAAGAATTGGGAAAGAAGGCAGACCACTGGGTCAAGACTAGGGTAACCAAAACTTCCACTGGGGGTGACCAAAAGAAAGGGGTTACAAAAACTCCCCAGGAGAAAGTGGGTGACACTAGAAACAAAGAAAAAGAGTCCTCTGTAGGCCCCCAAAAACCAGAACAGGTGGGTGGGCCCCAAGACACAACCCAAAACAAAGGTGGGTACCAGGGTAAGAACTGGGATGCCACTAAGGCATGGTGCCACAACTGTAAACAGTCTGGGCACCACACCAAGGACACTTCTTGTCCCAAAAACAAACCCCAGAACAAAATTCCAGGGGTAACCAGTGTAGCCATGGGAGATGACTCCTCAGATGAGGAGGTCTTCATAGCCTTCAACTGGAAACAGGGCCCAACAGGTGAGTTGGAGATTCCAGAGGGAAGTAGACACTTCCACCACCTACTGGTGAATGGAATCCCAACCACTGCCCTGAGAGACACTTGTGCCAGTCACACTATTGTGCATGACAGGCTGGTGCTCTCAAACCAGTACATCCCAGGTGAGACTGCCAGGGTAAGAGTTAGCCTAGACAGGGTCACTAAGAGGCCTGTGGCTTTAGTACCCATAGAAGTGGGTGGCACTCTTAGCTGGAGAAGGGTAGTAGTCAGTACAGACCTCCCCCTTGATTGTCTCCTTGGAAATGACTACCCAGAGGTTAGTCAGAGCCCAAGAGAGGAACTGGTCCAGTGCCAGTCCTCTCCCAAGGATTCTGGAAGTCCTGCCTCTGCAGTAAATGCAAGCAGGCCCCAGAAGAAGAAAAAAAGAAAACAGAGTAGGAAGGGTGGACAACCTTTAGCCAAGGTTACAGCAAGCCAAGGAGATTCTGCTCCAGTAGGGGAGAACTCCAAAAATGGCTCTGATAAAGTCCAACCTGACCCACAAGAAGTCCTGGCTAGTCAGGCAACTGTTAAGCCTGAGTGGGTGGCTCCTCAGCTAACAGAAGAAAGAGTGGAAGAAGGGTGTTTACTACAAGATGTGGTAACCCCCCACTCTAATACAGCAGACAGGCACCCTGAACCCAAAGAAGCCTGTAACTTAGCCCCTTCCCTTGTAGGTGAAGAGCTAAGGGTGTGGTTCTGGGCACTGACAGCTGTCAGTGGCCTCTGCTGGGTGTTAGCCTTTATGGCTGCACTATCCTTGGCATGGTGGTCTGACCCCCTGCCAAATAACAAGTTAGGCCCCCTGACCCTGTTGGTCATGGTGGGGTTACTCCAGCTCTGGGTAACCTCTTTGGGTAAGCTAGGGGTGACCCTGGCTAAGATAAGATTAGCAGAGGTGGATACCTCTGACCTCAAAATAGAGAGAATGGGTGAAGACATAAAAAGCACAGACAAGAGGCAGTTCAGACTAGGTCCTATCACTGTGGAAGTGGGTCAGTTCCCCAGAGGGAATGACCTGAACAGGAGGATGTAAGGCAGAGTAGGCCCTGCAACAAACCAGCCATTTCCTCTACTCTTCCTCGCCTGACAGACTAGGAAGACTCTTCCAGCGTTGGCTGAGTCTCCTGGCCTGTGGGCTGGGGGGGGCTTGTGTAAAGAAATGGCTCCCTGTTGCAGTTACCCCCCACTTTTTGCCTGATACTGATGCTGACTTGACTGAGAAGTGTGCTGGGACCCTGCTAACCAGGCCCCAGCACCAGTGTTCCTTCACCTAAAATGTACCATTGTATCCACAATTGGCACACCCTGGCATTCAGATAAGTCCCTTGTAACTGGTACTTCTAGTACCAAGGGCCCTGATGCCAAGAAAGGTCTCTAAGGGCTGCAGCATGTCTTATGCCACCCTAGAGACCCCTCACTCAGCACAGACACACTGCTTACAAGCCTGTGTGTGCTAGTGAGAACAAAATGAGTAAGTCGACATGGCACTCCCCTCAGGGTGCCATGCCAGCCTCTCACTGCCTAGGCAGTATAGGTAAGACACCCCTCTAGCAGGCCTTACAGCCCTAAGGCAGGGTGCACTATACCATAGGTGAGGGTACCAGTGCATGAGCACTGTGCCCCTACAGTGTCTAAACAAAACCTTAGACAGTGTAAGTGCAGGGTAGCCATAAGAGTATATGGTCTGGGAGTCTGTTTTACACGAACTCCACAGCACCATAATGGCTACACTGAAAACTGGGAAGTTTGGTATCAAACTTCTCAGCACAATAAATGCACACTGATGCCAGTGTACATTTTATTGTAAAATACACCACAGAGGGCACCTTAGAGGTGCCCCCTGAAACTTAACCGACTATCTGTGTAGGCTGACTAGTTTTAGCAGCCTGCCACAAACCGAGACATGTTGCTGGCCCCATGGGGAGAGTGCCTTTGTCACTCTGAGGCCAGTAACAAAGCCTGCACTGGGTGGAGATGCTAACACCTCTCCCAGGCAGGAATTGTCACACCTGGCGGTGAGCCTCAAAGGCTCACCTCCTTTGTGCCAACCCAGCAGGACACTCCAGCTAGTGGAGTTGCCCGCCCCCTCCGGCCAGGCCCCACTTTTGGCGGCAAGGCCGGAGAAAATAATGAGAAAAACAAGGAGGAGTCACTGGCCAGTCAGGACAGCCCCTAAGGTGTCCTGAGCTGAGGTGACTCTAACTTTTAGAAATCCTCCATCTTGCAGATGGAGGATTCCCCCAATAGGGTTAGGATTGTGACCCCCTCCCCTTGGGAGGAGGCACAAAGAGGGTGTACCCACCCTCAGGGCTAGTAGCCATTGGCTACTAACCCCCCCAGACCTAAACACGCCCTTAAATTTAGTATTTAAGGGCTACCCTGAACCCTAGAAAATTAGATTCCTGCAACTACAAGAAGAAGGACTGCCCAGCTGAAAACCCCTGCAGCGGAAGACCAGAAGACGACAACTGCCTTGGCTCCAGAAACTCACCGGCCTGTCTCCTGCCTTCCAAAGATCCTGCTCCAGCGACGCCTTCCGAAGGGACCAGCGACCTCGACATCCTCTGAGGACTGCCCCTGCTTCGAAAAGACAAGAAACTCCCGAGGACAGCAGACCTGCTCCAAGAAAAGCTGCAACTTTGTTTCCAGCAGCTTTAAAGAACCCTGCAAGCTCCCCGCAAGAAGCGTGAGACTTGCAACACTGCACCCGGCGACCCCGACTCGGCTGGTGGAGATCCGACACCTCAGGAGGGACCCCAGGACTACTCTGATACTGTGAGTACCAAAACCTGTCCCCCCTGAGCCCCCACAGCGCCGCCTGCAGAGGGAATCCCGAGGCTTCCCCTGACCGCGACTCTCTGAAACCTAAGTCCCGACACCTGGGAGAGACCCTGCACCCGCAGCCCCCAGGACCTGAAGGACCGGACTTTCACTGGAGGAGTGACCCCCAGGAGTCCCTCTCCCTTGCCCAAGTGGAGGTTTCCCCGAGGAACCCCCCCCTTGCCTGCCTGCAGCGCTGAAGAGATCCCGAGTTCTCTCATAGACTAACATTGCGAACCCGACGCTTGTTTCTACACTGCACCCGGCCGCCCCCGCGCCGCTGAGGGTGAAATTTCTGTGTGGACTTGTGTCCCCCCCGGTGCCCTACAAAACCCCCCTGGTCTGCCCTCCGAAGACGCGGGTACTTACCTGCAAGCAGACCGGAACCGGGGCACCCCCTTCTCTCCATTCTAGCCTATGTGTTTTGGGCACCACTTTGAACTCTGCACCTGACCGGCCCTGAGCTGCTGGTGTGGTGACTTTGGGGTTGCTCTGAACCCCCAACGGTGGGCTACCTTGGACCAAGAACTGAACCCTGTAAGTGTCTTACTTACCTGGTAAAACTAACGAATACTTACCTCCCCTAGGAACTGTGAAAATTGCACTGTGTCCACTTTTAAAATAGCTATTTGTGAATAACTTGAAAAGTATACATGCAATTTTGATGATTTGAAGTTCCTAAAGTACTTACCTGCAATACCTTTCGAATGAGCTATTACATGTAGAATTTGAACCTGTGGTTCTTAAAATAAACTAAGAAAAGATATTTTTCTATATAAAAACCTATTGGCTGGATTTGTCTCTGAGTGTGTGTACCTCATTTATTGTCTATGTGTATGTACAACAAATGCTTAACACTACTCCTTGGATAAGCCTACTGCTCGACCACACTACCACAAAATAGAGCATTAGTATTATCTATTTTTACCACTATTTTACCTCTAAGGGGAACCCTTGGACTCTGTGCATGCTATTCCTTACTTTGAAATAGCACATACAGAGCCAACTTCCTACAGTGGGTTCCTCAGTTATTGCCTGTATGTGCAGAACAAATGCTTAACACTACCCTCTGATAAGCCTACGGCTCGACCACACTACCACAAAATAGACCATTAGTATTATCTAATTTTGCCACTATCAACCTCTAAGGGGAACCCTTGGACTCTGTGCACAATATTTCTCACTTTGAGATAGTATATACAGAGCCAACTTCCTACAGACATGTAATTTGTTCCTATCACAATATATTTGTTTTTAAGCATACCCTATCCCAGCCATAGTAAAGTTGGATTGTAGCTGAGTGATAGAGGCATTTTTTTATCACTTTCTCACTTTCACTGCACTTTTTAGTATTTTTGTTCACAGATCCCTAATAGTTTCCTGGACGTATGTGGGAACTACCCCCTTGGTTAGGGGAAAGAGGAGACCTCATGATGATGCAATTAGCTATGAGTACACTAGAGTAATAATATACTTGAGGTAGATATAGCTTTCTCCAAAAAGAAACTAGAGGGACTTCTTGGTGAATAGTGGGACAAGTGGTAACACTTCTGTTGATAATAAAAGCTACATGTATATTGACTACTGGGAATACCTAGTACTCACATTACCTGACTAATAGATGGAGATCTGGCATAGGGGTTGGCCATGTGTAAGTTTAGATCACCTGTGTCAAAGTATACCTATGACTGCATGTGGAAATGCATAATTGACATTGCCACATGTGACTCCACCCAGCCATATATATGTATGTAAGCTGCTATTCCATCCAAGCCATTTAGTATTTCCAAGTCCAAACATCTGAATATGTGATTATGTAGCTCAGAGGTTTCAGACCTCCCTCCCTTTCTCTCTATTTGTGTGCATCAGCATCGGCAGGAGAAGGAGATAGGGCACAGATGAGTGGGGATGCTGCTGGCTATGGGACCCAGAGTGCTGATACCACTGACAGCGAGAGACCGAGTGGCCTGGAGGGTAAGGGAGTGCCATGAGGGAGACAGGATCATCATCCTTGGAATCCTCCTCCAGTGGACAATCCCTGGTGGTGGTGGACCCATCTGGGACCACCCCAGCACCATCTTTGTCCACCACCCCCTTACTACCACAGCCCTCCTTGTAGCTCCCCACCCAGCTGTGCGTTTCTGCTCACTAAGGAGGGTGGGTGTCTCCTTCACTGCAGTCACCTCTGCCCCTACCCCTGTCAGTCCTTCTGCTCACAGTGAGGAGGCTATTGACTGCCTGATGTCGATCTCTGAGGGTCAGTCAACCACCATGAATGCAATCCAGGGACTGGCAACTCAAGTGCAGCAGAGTAATGCATTCCTTTCAGGCTCTGTCCTCCACACTGATGGCAGCCAGTCACCCTTTGCCTTCTGTCCTCCCCCCACCTTCCTCTTCCCAATCCTAAACCACTCTTCCCCGACCTAGCCAAAACACACAGACAAGCATGCATCTCCCTCAACATCCAAGGGTCCGCTGACAAATACAAGCACCACAAAACCCACCACTGGCATGCACAC
This sequence comes from Pleurodeles waltl, assembly GCF_031143425.1. Taxonomy (NCBI): domain Eukaryota; kingdom Metazoa; phylum Chordata; class Amphibia; order Caudata; family Salamandridae; genus Pleurodeles; species Pleurodeles waltl. The sequence goes on from NC_090436.1 coordinate 518,374,858, forward strand.
AGACAACACCCACCTGCAGTCACACCAACACTCACTATCTGTACTGACTCCCTCCACCTCCCCCGCCATTAACAGACACAACACTGGACACACCTGCAGATGCAACACCAACATTCACCGATCCAGCCACTACTCCTATCCACCCCACAGTCAGCACAATAGCAGACCCCCAAGCATCCACCCCAGTCACCACATCTGCAGATACCGCAACCACAAACACGCCTATATGCAGCACATCCACCATGGTTGCAGTCACCACCCCAACAGACAGTCACCCATCCACCATGGCATCTCCCAGCACCTCCACCCCCTCCTCCCAAGACACATAAACGCCCACACTCACCCACCCAACAGACACCCAGCACACACAAGCATACCTTGCACATACATGCACCCAAGATATCCACCAAAACACCTCTGAAAACCACTCCCTTTATCTCCAGTCCTAAACCCTTTTGCCATGACCGTACCCGTGTGTTTAAGAAGTTTTTCCTCTCAGAGTTTAACCTTTTTACTACTCCTCTGCCACCCTGTCTGACAACCAAACACTATGGCCCTCATTACAACACTGGCGGTAAATCCCACTTTCCGCCGTGCTGAAGACCGCCAACATACCGTTGTGGCGGCGGAATTCCGCTACAGGTATTACAGGACCCACAGCTCGGAATCCGCCACAATACAGACACCCACACAAGTCAGCCACACCAAAGGTCAGTGATAAACTGCCGATACCAAAACCCACACCATCACGCCAACAAGAATACACCCACACTATCGCGACCCACGAATCAACGCAATGGTCTTTCAACCGCAGTAATCCATTGGCGGTACACACCGCAGCGCTCAAAATACACACACATTTACAAAACACAACTACATTGGACAATTCGAAATACACACACCTGATACACATACACACACCACACCCACACACCCAATCCAATATAAAGCACACACCCACATCACCCACAAACCCTTACATCCAAAACTTTGAAAGAAGGCCAGAGAGAGAGATTAGCTAACACTACACCAGCAACCACAGACACACAACACCATCACTTATACAACATCCACGCACCTCAAACAACACACACCAACGCATCCCCTCACACATCACAACAGACAGCACCTCACACATCACCCACACCACATCATGGCACCTCAAAGACACCCCAGGTTTTCTGAGGAGGAGCTCAGCGTCATCTTGGAGGAAATCATCCGGGTAGAGCCACAGCTATTCGGATCACAGGTGCAGCAGATATCCATTGCAAGGAAGATGGAGCTATGGCGGAGAAATGTCGACAGGGTCAACGCAGTGGGACAGCATCCAAGAACACGGGATGGCATCAGGAAGAGGTGGAACGGCCTACGGGGGAAGGTACGTTCCGTGGTATCCAGACACCAGATTGCTGTACAGAGGACTGGCGGTGGACCCCCACCTCCTCCACCACAACTAACAACATGGGAGGAGCAAGTCTTGGCGATCATGCATCCTGAGGGCCTCGCAGGAGTAGCAGGAGGACTGGACTCTGGTAAGTCACAGCTTTACTACTACATCCCCCCAACCCCACCTGCATGCCATCACATACTCCCACTCTTACCCTCACCCCCATCACACCATCAACTCCATATATCCCACTATCACAACCCACACATCTCAATACCAAGGCCCTGCATGCAACACCTATGCATGGACCACCGTCACCAAAGCATGTCCAGTACAGATACCCACACAGACCCCAAAACAACTATCACAAAAGGGCAAACAGAATGACGCGAGCACAGGAGTAGAGGGTACCACACCCAATGCACAAGATGGCACACACATATACTAAAATTATGCATTTATACCTCAACAGGACCCATAACCAATGTCACTGGACAGGAGGTGCTAGACATATCCAGTCTCCCACAGAAGAGGCCCACAGTGATGACAGCAGCTCTGCACGCCTGGATCAAGATGACCAGCCCGGCCCATCAGGGACCTCAGGACAGTCGGTTCCCCTGACACAGTCCCAAACCACCAGAGAGCCTCCCCCCTCAGGAAGCACCAGCACAGCACCCACCCAGCAGGCCCATCCCTCTGTCCCCAGGACACGTCAATTAGCAGTGTGTCCACCACTACAGGGAACCCAGGCAAACCCACCAACCCAAGACAATCAGGGACCTGGGGTCAGTGGCAGTGGACACACAGTTCAGAGGACAGAGGCACAGGATAACAGGGAAGCTGGGAGGACTGCTGTGTGACAGGGGGAGGACAGGCCCAGGGAACCCACTCTCCACCAGGCACACTCCAACATCATGGGAGCATACCACCATTCCCAGGAGACCATGGGCACGGTACTGGCCAAGTTTCAGGAGACCCAGTGGCTGCAGTAGGAACACTACCGTGGGATCAGGGAGGACTTGAAGTCCATTAACACCACCCTGGTCACCATAGCAGGGGTGCTGGCAGACCTTGTCAACACCATGAGGGACACAGTGGCATACCAACGGGCCCCTGACACTAGCCTGGGTGATGAACAGCCATCCACCTCTGCCGGCGCTAGTGGACAGGAGGCACCGCCATAGGAACAACAGGCCACCAGCACCCCACCCCCTGCAGAAGGAGAACCACCCCGCAAACGGTCCCTGAGATCCAGGAACAAGACAGAGAACATTGTCAAGAGCCCCGCTAGGAAATAAGACCCTCCAGAATGTCACCCTTCTGTCCCACTTTGTCATCCTGTCCACCTTAAACTGCCATTGCTCCACTTCCTATGCCCCACTGGACAATGCACCTGTGATACAAATAGACTGGACTCTGCCATGGACATTCCTCCACCATCACCCAAGCCCATTTCACACCCCCTTCCACTTATGTACACAGAAATAAACACCCCTGAATCACAAAACAATCTGGAGTCAGTCTGTGCTTTCACAAATGTGTAATTGCAACATCTCTGGAATATAGCAATGTCAATGTACTTGTTCACATACCAATGTTACACAGCTGTATGCCAGCAGTAAACATAGCAGAGGGCACAAATTGGGACCCAGATCTGTGAAATGGAAAGCCAAAGTGATAAGTCAGGGTCCATACACAGAGTGAAAAAGGCAGACTTATGCTAGCTCCTACAATAGTATGAGATGTGGGAAGCAGTTCCATCTTCTTACCTGTGTCTCAGTGGAAGTATTGCATGATGATGTTGTTTCGGTTGTCTACTTCTTCTTCTTCTGCCTCCTCTTCTTCACTGTCCACAGGCTCCACAGCTGCCACAAGACCAACATCAGGCCCATCCTCCTGCAGAAAAGGCACCTGGCGTCGCAAAGCCAGGTTGGGCAACATACAGCAGGCCTCGATTATCTGGCACACCTTCTTCGGTTAGTGGTATAGGGATCCACCTGTAAGATGGAGGCACCGGAATCTGGCCTTCAGGAGGCCGAAGGTGCGCTCTATAATCCTTCTTGTTCACCCATGTGCCTCATTGTAGCATTCCTCTGCCCTTGTCCTGGGATTCCTTACTGGGGTCAGTAGCCATGACAGGTTGGGGTAACCAGAGTCACCTGCAAATATCGAGGGACAACTCCAAACATTAGGGAATCTCCCATACCCAGACACCAAATGGAACTGTGTGGGGACTTTAGGCTCACCTATTAGCCACACACGGTGCCTCTGGAGTTGCCCCATCACATAAGGGATGCTGCTATTTCACAAAATGTAAGCATCATGCACTGAGCCCGGATACTTGGCATTCACATGGGAGATGTACTTGTCTTCCAAACACACCATCTGCACATTCATAGAATGATAGCTTTTCCGGTTTCTGTACACCTGTTAATTCCTGCGGGGGAACAAATGCCACATGTGTACCATCAATGGCACCAATGATGTTGGGGATATGTCCCAGGGCAAAAAGGTCACCTTTCGCTGTGGGCAAATCCTCCACTTGAGGGAAAACACTGTAGCTGCGCATGTGTTTCAGCAGGGCAGACAACACTCTGGACAACACGTTAGAGAACATTGGCTGGGACATCCCTGATGCCATGGCCACTGTTGTTTGAAAAGACCCACTGGCCAGGAAATGGAGTACAGACAGGACCTGCACTAGAAGGGGGATTCCTGTGGGATGGCGGATAGCTGAAATCAGGTCTGGCTCCAACTGGGCACACAGTTCCTGGATTGTTGCAGGATCAAGTCGGTAAGTGATAATTATGTGTCTCTCTTCTATTGTCGACAGGTCCACCAGGGGTCTGTACACCGGAGGATGCCACCATCTCATCATCTGCCCCAGCGGAAGTGCCCTATGGAGGAGAACGGTGAGCAGAGGGTCATACAACACTTCGGTATCACAGTGTTTTTTGCAAAAACGTTTCAATTTCTCCATGTCCCTTTGTCTGGCCATTTTCTTGGCCTAAATAGGTGTGACTTAGTTATTTGGCCTGCCATGTGGCCCCCTGAAATGGCGGCTGCCTGACCTGTAAGGTGGGCAAGGGGAAATGAGTTAACTGCGCTGGCGTTGTGCACCGTTGCGGTCGAAGACCGCAGCGCAATTCAGCATTGGCTAAAATTGGGCCCTATTGGTTCCAGGAGCCAATGACGATGTACGCCGGCGGTAATGGTACGCACCACCACGGACGTGGCCGCCATTTTCTAACTGTTCCCTCACTTGAAACCTGACCTTCAACAGGAGAGGACCTACACTGCAAGTGCTGCTGTGACCTGTGTCTGGAAGCGATGACGGCTACAGTGTCTGGGGAAAGGGCCCCTGCCTTCACTTCGGAGGAGTTAGAGAAACTAGTGGATGGGGTCCTCCCCAGTACATGCAACTGTACGGTCCTCCAGACAAACAGGTGAGTACACTGTGGGGAAAGGGCCCCGGCCTTCACTTCGGAGGAGTTAGAGAAACTAGTGGATGGGGTCCTCCCCAGTACATGCAACTGTACGGTCCTCCAGACAAACAGGTGAGTACACTGTGAGCATGGTGGATGGCACATGATTGTATGGAGTGTCGTGGATGGAAGAGGGTGGGGAGGGGGTCAGGCCAGCATGTGAGGATAGTGTGTGTGTATGTATGTCTGACCCAGGGTAGGAGGTGTTTAGGCAATGCGTGAGAAGAACTGTACGGGATAGTAACATCCATTCTTACTTCACTTTTCTTCTAGGTCAGCGCTTACAAGAAGAAAGGTATTTGGTGTGCCATCGCCAAGGACGTGCGGACCCTGGGGGTCTACCATAGACGGAGCACCCACTGCCGGAAAAGATGGGAGGACCTGCGCCACTGGAGCAAGAAGACGGCGGAGGCCCAGCTGGGGATGGCCTCCCAACGTGGAAGGGGTGCCCGTCGCACCATGACCCCCGTGATGTTCCGGATCCTGGCGGTGGCATATCCGGAGTTGGATGAGTGCTTGAGGGCATCACAGCAGCCACAAGGGGGTGAGTACAGTCTCATTCAGCTGACTCTGTGCACTTTACGAGGTGTCTGGGTGGGGGAAGTGGCCTTTGGGTTCCCCTAGGCCAGGGTGAACTTGGTAGGGTAGGTCCCTTGTTAGGCAGGCTCTGTGGCACTCCAACTCCAATAGTGGTAGTAGCCATCTACACCTAGTCAGGCTCCTGTGGGTTCTAGGTGTGCAGCAAATGGTCTTAGGCATCGTCCCACAGGGGCAGGTGATTTTCCTAAGAACTGTTAGTGCATGGCTAAGTGCATAGGGCTGCTCCCTGTGTGTTGTGTTCGCCAACGGTAGTGGTGTTGCATGCACTGACCATGTGTCTCTTCTGTCTTTCCCCACCTTTTTTGTTTTGTCACCCTGTTCTTGCGTGTATTAGCATCATCTGGTGGAGGAGCAGTGGCACTGGAGCAGGAGGGAGCTGCATCCCACATGGCCATGGAGGGTGAAGTAACAGAGTCTGAAGGCACCAGTGGGACGGAGGGCGAGGGGAGCTCCACGACGGGGACAGGAGCATACACCAGCGACTCCTCCTCTGTTGGGAGCTCCCTTGCAGTGGTGGGCACCTCTGTGCCCACAGCATCAACAGGTACAGCCACCACCCCCCCTACCAGCACCGCCCTCCCAGCAGCCCCTCAGCATGTGTCCCGTGCCCGCTCACCCAGGAGGGTGGGCATCTCCTTCGCCCCAGGCACCTCAGGCACTACCACAGTCAGCCCTGCTGCCCTCAGTGAGGAGGCTATTGACCACCTGAGATCCCTCACTGTTGGGCAATCTTTGAATGCCATTCAAGGTGTTGAGAGGCATTTGCAACAAACAAATGCATACCTGGAGGGCATTCATTCTGGCCAGGCGGCCCAACAGAGAGCATTTCAGTCTCTGGCCTCAGCACTGATGGCAGCCATTGTCCCTGTGTCCAGCCTCCCCCCTCCAACTTCCTCCACCCAGACCCAATCCCCTGTACCTCAGCCTATCCCAAGCACACCATCAGACCAGCATGCACACTCATCAACACACAAGAGTGGACATGGCAAACATAAGCACCACACATCCCACAGGCACTCACACAAGCACCATACCCATGCAGACACAGCAACATCCACTGCCTCCACTGTGTCCCCCTCCTCCACGTCCTCCTCCTCCCTCCCTGTCTCATCTCCACTCACAACTGCATGCACTACATCCTCAGCCACTACCTCCATCACCACACACCGCTCACGTGCAATCACCACCCCCACTACCATTCACACATCCTCTGTGTCCGTGATCCCTCCTCCCAAAGTACACAAATGCAGGCACACACTCACCCACCAGCCATCCATCTCACAACAGCCTTCGGCCCATGCACCTTCACCCAAATTCAGCAAACACACACCTCCTACAACCACTACCTTCTTCCTCCACTTCCAAACCGCCTCCATCTTCCCATCCCAGTGTGTCTAAGAAACTTTTCCTGGCTAACATTGACCTCTTCCCTACACCTCCACCCCCCGTCCTTCCCCTAGGGCCAGGCTTTCCAGGTCCCGGCCCAGCACCTGAGCCACCAAATCCCCAAGAACAGTGGTGCCAGTAACTCCGGTCTCATCGCGTGCGCCACCCATCAGGGCTGCCAGTGTGCCACCTAGCAAGGCCAAGGAGCAGGCCATTCCGCCACCTGCCAAGGTGAAGATGGTGCCCACATGCCGGATGGAGAAACCGCACCTACCAGCAAGCAAGGGCTCCTCCAAACCAAAACGGGACAGTGACAAGACACCAGCAGCAACAACAAAGGTGGGGAAGGGACACAAGCCGAAGAGCAGGTCAGGACAGGGCACGGTGGCTCAGACTGAGGGACCAGAGTCACCCCTTCTGTCAACCACTACACCAACCTGTACGGCGGTGGACACCGCCACCTGCACTGCCACCAGCACCACCACCTGCATGTCTGCTGCCTCAGCAGCAGTCCCCAGCATCTTCCCCAGTGGGCAGCCGTCCGAGGCTACAGGAGACGTCCTGCTGTATCCCTCAACTGGTGCAGACACATGCACCACTGCCAGCACCTCCACCACAGACACCGCCGCAAGCCCTGCCACCAGCCCCGCGACGTGCTCAGACAGTGCCACCACAGCTGACATGGCAATCATCCTCAGTGGGCAGCCGTCCGAGGGTGCAGGAGACGTCCTGGACCCTGCCCAGCGTCCATGAGGCATGACTCTCAGCACTGTTTGCACCTGCATGTGGCAATCAAAGTCGCAGCAGGGTGGAGTGTCTCTCTGCCTCCATGGCGTATTATGCTAGCTATTCCCAGGCAATCTCGTGGCACACACACCCAGGTGAGGGAATGGGACCTGCCACACTGCATGTGAAGCACTCTGGGCACCAAGCCCCCTCCAGAACCAGTGGAGAAAGACATCCACTACCTCAGTCCTTGGCAGGATGAAGCACTCTGGGCACCAAGCCCCCTCCAGAACCAGTGGAGAAAGACATCCACTACCTCAGTCCTTGGCAGGATGAAGCACTCTGGGCACCAAGCCCCCTCCAGAACCAGAGGAGAAAAGCATCCACTACCTCAGTCCTTGGCAGGATTAAACACTCTGGGCCCCAAGCCCTCTCCAGAACCAGTAGAGAAAGACATCCATTACCTCAGTCCTTGGCAGGATGAAGCATCCTTGGCAGGATTAAACACTCTGGGCACCAAGCCCCCTCCAGAACCAGTGGAGAAAGACATCCACTACCTCAGTCCTTGGCAGGATGAAGCACTCTGGGCACCAAGCCCCCTCCAGAACCAGTGGAGAAAAGCATCCACTACCTCAGTCCTTGGCAGGATGAAGCACTCTCGGCACCAAGCCCCCTCCAGAACCAGTGGAGACTGACATCCACTTGTGACACTGTGGCTTTGCACTCCCCAGGATAGAGTAGTGGGCAAACCACCCACTGGAGAGACTTGTGAGACTGTGGCTTTGCACTCTCCAGGATACAGCAGTGGGCAAAACACCCACTGGAAAGACTTGTGAGACTGTGGCTTTGCACTCCCCAGGATACAGCAGTGGGCAAACCACCCACTGGAGAGACTTGTGAGACTGTGGCTTTGGACTCCCCAGGATACAGCAGTGGGCAAACCACCCACTGGAAAGACTTGAGACACTGTGGCTTTGCACTCCCCAGGATACAGCAGTGGGCAAACCACCCACTGGAGAGACTTGTGAGACTGTGGCTTTGCACTCCCCAGGATACAGCAGTGGGCATGGAGCCCCTTCATGGAACAGTGGCGTTGTGCATTCATCCGGCTGAGGTGCCCCCCTCCCCGAGGTGCCTGTTTTATTTTGATCTGATGCCCCTGCAGTGTTCTCTCCGTTTCGAGTCAGGTATCTTGTGTGGGCTTTGCCAATGCATTTTGGGGCACTAATCCACAGACGATGTTTGAGTAATATCTGGACTTGTGCAGTTGGTGTACTTATTTGTATATACTGATTTTTGAACTTGCACTTTCTGATTTTTATTGATTACACTTGTTACAATCATTTCCTTTTGTCCTTGCATTCTTCCAGGGGTGTGGGGGTGTATATGTAATGTTGCTGTATGTATTTGTATGTATGGTGTTGTGGGTGAGGGTGGGGATTTTGCGTGTTGCGTTTGTGTGTCACTCTCTTTTCCCTCCCACCCTCCCCTGTGTTGTAGGTGCAGTACTCACCGTGGTCGTCAACGGCGTCTTTCCTTCTCCTGATACAGAAGGAGGAAGACCAGCATGGGCAGGACATATATTTCGGGCTCCATGGCGTCCTGGTTCCTCGTTGGGTGTCGAGAGGGGAGTGGTTTCCCTTTGGTGTACTGTTTCCGCCGTGCTTTTGATAGCGTTGGTACCGCCCAGGAAAAGGTGGCAGATAGGCCTCTTGTAATACAGTGGGCGGTACATTGTCTTCTGCCTGTCTGTTGAAGATCGGAGTGTTAAAGTGGCTGTCTATGTTGGCGGTTTCCGCCATGGTCGTGATTCCATTTTATTTCTGCCTGCCTGTTGGCGGTATTACCGCTGCTTTAACACTGACCGCCAGGGTTGTAATGAGGGCCTATGTGTCCCTCCCCAAGTCCAACCCTTCCACCCCAAAGTCCTCCTCAGCCCCCCTTCTAGTACCCATGCCCCTCTCCTGCCAAAACGTCAACCCCTTCCAAGAGTTCCCAGCCCTCCCCTAAGCCTCAACCTAAGACCCCCCTCCCAAGCCCAAAGATCCCCTCCCAAACCCAAGCCCAAACCCCCACACCCTACCCACTAATTCCTGAGGTGCCTGCCTTTCTCCTTGGTGCCCCTACATGTGGAGGTTACTTGGCAGTCAGGAGTCAAGTTGGGACATTTGGAAGTGTCAGGTGTGCATGTGGCACATGTGTGTTTGGACTGGCCAAAGGCCTTTATCATTGTACATATTTGTGTATATATATTTATTGTTAATTCACACATATCTGCGCCAACCCGTTGTTGGTTTGAAAGTTAATTCTTTGTCCTGCCTTTCTTTTCTTAAGGCTGTTTTGGTCTTTGCCGCTTTTGTTTGTGTGTGTAAGTTATGTGTGTGGTGGTTGTGCTACAAGTAGTGTCCGGGCAGCTCGTCTAGGTGTGTACATTGCATTTGTCCCACAGTGATGGGTGTGTATTGTGTAATGGCCATGTAAAAGTTGGGGACATGTGTTTGTATTGGTATTGTATGTTGTGATTGTGTTGAAATGTGTTATTTGCAGTGTTGTGTGCCTTTGTGTGGTTGTACTGTGTGTGCGAGTCTGTGTGGTGATTGGTATGTCAGATCCGTTTTGATGTATGATTGCGGGGTATGACGTATGCCTCGTTGTATGGATGTGTGATTGTGTGTGTTGATCCTCTGGTGTTGTTACGTTGTGTTGTATGTATGAATTGTCAAGTGGAGCTATACTTTGTGGATGCTTGACATTCTTTTGCGGTGTTGCAGTTGTGGTGTTGTTTTTACCATTTGGTGCTATTGTGTGATGTTGTGCATGACTGAGCCGGAGCTGTGTATCTGGGGGTTGGTGTGTGTTTTTGGCATTTGTGTATGTGATGGTCATATTTGTGTGGAATATGTATGTGTGTGTGTCATGTCAGTGTGAGGTTACATGTGTGTGTATGTGTGTGTGTCACCCTCGCCACCCATCCCGGATGTGTATGTTGTGTGTGCATAGGTACATTGGCATTTTTCACCAGTGTCAGGGAAGTGTGTGTACTCAGGTTCCTGTTGTCATCCTTGCTGTTGTCGTCATTGCTGGTTTCGGAGTTGCTGGGTGAGCAAGAGCAGCAGGAAGACGTGTAGTTCAGGTTCCATGGTGGCTCCAGACGAGTATGGCTTGCTGAAGGTGAGTGTCTCCTTTTATAGAGTTGGTTTCCACCAGGGTTTTCATGGTGGTGCGAATGCGGCGGGAACCTTGGTGGTGCAGCCTCGTAATATGTCTGGCAGCAACATGGTCTCTGCCGGCCTGCAGGTGGCTACCGTCGTCCATGGCGGCCAAACTGCTGTGGCTGTGCTGGCAGTGGACTGGCTGTATTCTGTTGGGAATACCACCATGGTCATAATTTTGCGGTCTTATCTGCCAGCCTGTTGGCGGTCGGACCGCCACCCCCAACATGGAGGTCAAGAAACCGCCAAACTTGTAATGACCCTCAAAGTCAGGGTTTAAAATGCTATGAAGTGGTTGGGGTTGTGTGTAATTAGTAATACTTTATTATTAGCCAAAGGGACCCTTTTTTAACAACCTTATTATAGTTGAGAAACAACAATAATCTTCTTAACCCATACCTTGCAGTTTGCATTCAGTTCCTTGATGCCAGGTCATAGCTCACTGTGCTACATTAGAAGAATTGCAACTTATTAACTGCAAGTAACAAACTCATCTCTGTGTCAAAAGCATTAACCCACTCATCTATCTTCTTAAATAACAAATCTTTGATCTGCTTGCTACACGGATTTGCAGCAAGCACATTAGCCCTATATGTGTCATGTCGCGGGGGCCCGTGGCGCCTTCCGCTCGAGCCACGGTGGGGGCCGTGGTTTGTTTTGCTGGCCGAGGGGCCTGCCGTGGCACTTTTTTCCAACCGCACATTGTCCTCTCTACTTCGGTGGGGTCAGGGCCCCAGGATTGAGCTTCGATCCTCACTGTGTGTCGGGCACGGCACGGGTGTTGTTGTGGGGTTCCCGCATCCCCCCCTCGACCCTTCCACTTACCTGGTGCCTATTTCTAGGACCTTCTCCTTTTTCCTCTTTCCTTCTGGCGAAGCCATATTTCTCTCTCTCCCAGCATACCTTTCTCTTTTCTTGTTCCCTGCATGCATCTGATTCCATTCTTACTATGGTGCCTTTCCTATCTGGTTCTATAGCCCCTTCCCACTCCAAGATGGCTGTTTTTCATCTTGCTGTTTGTCACTTCCTGTCAAGGGGTATATAAGGGAATTGATTTTTCTTCTCTTGGCGTTGCAACACTTCTCCTGTGGTGGTCACGCTCCGGCTGGTCTTCTATTCGGAATCCAGTTTTTGCTCCTGTTTTTCCTCTGTCCTTCCTGAGTTATTCCTGGCATCGAAGTTGTGATTTTTCTTGTGTCCTCCTTTTGTTCCAGGAAGTTCCTGTCTGGAGGTTTTTTTCCTCTGGGACTCCTTCTGGAGGGCACGGACTGTGGCGGCGTATTACTATCAGCAGCACCATGGTTACAGGAAGGGGTCGCCCCAACCTCGGCCCGAGCCGGACTTGCAAGAACCAAGGCTGCACTCCATCTCCCTTTGGCCCGGACGGAAAGCCAAAGACAAATCGTGACAATATGCTGCTTTGTGAGTCACCTCAGACTAAACAAAAAACAAATGTCTCTAGGAAGTACACTAACCACCAGAGTTATCTTACTGTTATTAATATCCCCTGGAAATTCCTGCATATATGAAGGTCTCTGGAACAGGTGACATAACCCCATAACTCCATAAGATACTTTAAAATGTAGCCTTTTTTGAACAATTAAGTAAGCCAGAACACATTCACTGTCACATTGTTCTTGTTGGCAATTTATTTGAAGCAGAATTAAAAACAAAAGAATCTATAAATTGACTGTCACCCTCCAGTTTTCATCACTTTGCCCCGTCATGACTCCACCCCCTTTCGCTACCACACCTTGACCCCCGCTATATGCATTTCTATTTCTTCCCCCTACACCTTACCTATATATACTTTGAAATTATAGTAGTACTCAACATTCTGCACTCTCTTTGCAGAACCTGAAGTTGAGGTTGAGGGTAGTGCCAACCTAGAATTAGGGTTGGCAGAAATGGCACAAACCCTTCATCAAAAAAAGGAGAAAGCACCAGGCTCTCACGGCATCCCAGGTGACCTATTTATATCCCAACCTGAAACTTGGATTTCCTATCTAAACACCTTGGTTAATGCCATTATGAGAGGGGAGGACATCCTGCTATCCTGGCAAGGTGCCCTCATCATTCCCATCTATAAGAATGGAGGGGACATGTCACCTCCAACTACAGACCGATCAGCCTGAACGATAACAGCCAGAAGATCTTTTGTAGACACGTACTGTTCAGACTTCTCCAGTGGTTAAACAATCACAATATTCTATCAGATTGTGAGGTGAGATTTAGGTCTAGGGTTAGTACTGTGGACCAGGTCTTCCTCTTCAAGACGATATGTTGGAAGTACATTGTCCTGAAGCGAGAACACATATGTGTCCTTCATGGACTTGAGGGCTAGTTTTGATTGGGTCCCCAGGGACAGCCTATGGAGAGTCCTGGGAAACTACAGTATGCCTGGAGTTCTGAGGGCCCTGCACTTTGAGACCTTTGTGCAGGTTAGGTGGAACATGGAGGGCGACCTTAAGCCCAGGATGACAATTAACAGGGTTGTCAGACAAGGGTGTGTGCTTCCCCCCTTATTGTTCTGCCTATACATTAATGGGGGACTGGAGTATTTGGGAGACTGCAAACGTGATGCACCAAAATCTGCAGATATTAGCACCCCAATTCTTATATTTGTTGATGACACGCTCCTTCTTTCTCGAACTATGATGGGTCTCCAATCCCTATTGGATCGGTTTTCCTCCTTCTGCACATCTAGGGCCCTTGAGATAAACTCAACAAAATCTAAATTTATGGCTCTAAATCCTCACCGTTCCTTTTAGCGGCAGGATGGTGGTGCAGGGGGTGCATCTGGAATGAGCAAAAACCTTTGACTTTCTGAGTGTCAGATTGGCTGATAACTTGCCCTGTGCCCCTCAGATAGAAAAATGTAGAGCCATATTACACCAAAGGCCAGCTGTGGTGGCACAGAAACACAAAACCACATTTAGTGGAGCGGACTCCACAGCCCTCAAAATCTGCAGAGCTACTGCTGTTGCAGGGGCTGCATTCGAGTTGTGAAGTGGATTGAGGGTCGGGGAAGATTCTCAATGTAAACTCAGTCAATGTGTGGTAGGGGACCTGATAGGTTATAGTAATTGAGGAGTCTGGAGTCAGGGAATAAATGAGTAGTTCCTGATAACTGAAAAAGGTGTCCTTTGCTAACTAACAATGAAAGTTTCTAAGGACTCCTCAAAGTTGCTCTGAAAGACCAATGCTAAGTGTAAGTATTTACAGGACAGTGCCTTTTCCAGACCCTGAAATTATTCACTAATTGGTTCCTTTGACAGCTTCAGGCAAAAAGTAACTGACTTGGCTTTTTGAACAATTCCGCAGCGACAAACTCCAATATTCAGTAGGATATTTTGAATTAACCTCTAGAGAATCTTCAATCCATTGGTCTGTTTAATGTTCAAAGATTGTAAGAAGTAATTGAGCCACAATAAATTAACCGCAAATCAGAAATTTTAATACCTTTTTTATTCAAACTTCTAAATTTAAGCTTTATACTCGGGGCCTGATAGCAAAAAGGAAGTGTCTCACCTAAATTCAGTTTAGGTTGGGAAATGACATTTAGAAGGGCACATTCTAAATCTTGAACCACAGAATCAAGATTGAAGTAAATGTACCCCCTCCATTGATGAATGAAAACACAGTAATTCTGCCGGGAATAGTGAGATCTCTGCTATCACAAAAGTATGATTGGGCAGGTTTGTGGGCAGTTTGCAATGCACCACCCTGCAAAAGTAGGAAACCTCTTGCACACTTGCATATTTTTGAGTATTCATATGCCCCTTGCTAGTAGCTCCCCATACAAGTAATGCTTATACATATACTCATGCTAAGGGCAGGAGTAAGTAGATTTGCATGGTGAAACGAATAGGGGGCTCCCACATAATTAATATGGGTTTAATAGAAGAGGTTTGTTCAGGAAGGTGCAACCTTAATTACGAAATACAAATTTGTGTCACATTTCCAGATGAGGTATCTTTCTCATGGTGGTAATTGTGCATGCATAAATGCATGCATGTATGTGTATGTACTAATTGTATAGGGTGATCTTAGCCAAAGGCAGTGGAATGCTGTTGAGGGTCAAAGGCACAGACATAGTCAGCAAGTGGTTCTAGAGGTAACTGGTTTATAGATACTCTATTGCGATGTGGTGTTCTTTAAGAAGGTGGGTCTTCAACTCTATCCTGAACTGGAGCACTGTTAGGGCTGTGCTGATGGATACAGGGATTTGTTTTATTTAAACAGAAGGCTTTCACATAGAGATGCACTGTGTTGTTATTCATAGGTCAGAGTTTTTATCAGAAGAGTGTTTTTTGTTTTGCCAATAACTTTGGTGCAGTTTAACAAATCTTCGTGAAACTTTCCAAAAAACAGTTCATCCACCTCAGCTCCTTCCTGGAAAGTTTCAGGGTGATCCATGAAGTGGAGGGTCTGAGAACAATTTTCTCTCAAATCTACGGGGTCAATTACATATAACCAGTGAATTTCAATGTTTTTATGATTTTTAAATGTTAGTTTTCATATTATTACAAGACCTACATATAACTCCACTTTAACCTTCCTGTTAGTTTAAATGAATTTCGAAGGTCTTTTTTAACGGAAGTTAAAATAAAATATTAGTACCATACCTACCTGTTACTCCACTTAAAAAGAAAAAATATATATATATATATATATATATATATATATATATATATATATAAAACCTAGTAGTGGTCGCCACTAGTTAGATAATTAGGTCTGCTTTTACATAGAAAGAAAAACAAAATTGTTCGCAAATAACTTTGGGCCCGGTTGATAAATCTTCACGGAACTTCCAAATAAAAGGTTATCTGTCTCAGCTCCTTCCTGCAAAGTTTCGAAGTGATTCACCAGGTGGGGGCTGAGAAAAAAGGGGGTTCCCAAAAGGTAAAATCTTTATGCATTTTCCATAGGTTTCTTTAGGCAGGGCTACAATAAAAATTGCCGAACAGAATTACACCAAATTCAGAAAGAAGATAGATCTGCTGATTGTGGGCCTCATTACGACATTGGCGGTCCTAGGACTGCCAATGCCACAGTAGCAGTTGGACCACCTCACTCCAGGAGGTCTGACCTCCACATTATAACATTACAACATTATGACTTTGATGGTCGGACCACCAGGAACATGGTTCCGGACGGATTGACGACTGGCGGATTCGTGGTCAGCCATGGGGGTGCTTAATTCAGTGCTGATCACAAGTCCATTTTCTGCCAGCCTTCACATGGCAGGGACCATGTCGTGGGCAGTGCAGGGGTCTTCCTGCCCAGCACCCTCAGAATGCACACTGTCTGCTTTGCAGAGACTGTGCATTCCCAGGGTGCTGATGTGCTACGGTATTGGCCTCGGCTCGCTTAAGGGAGCCGAGGCTACTACCGTAGCACTGTTCCCGTCAGGCTGATTGGTGGAAACGTCACACTACAATACTCCCACCAGTCAGCCCGGTGGGAACATCGTAATACAATGGAGGGTGAAGCAGCCGGGTTGATGGCTGCCTCATCCCCACGAGTTTGGTGATCAACTTGTCTGGCCACTAAATTCGTAATAAGTCCCTTTGTTTTTTATGATTCAGTGTAAATCCTTTCAGTTGCATTTGTGAAATTAAGGGTAAAAAATTATTATATATTTTGGCAGTCGGTGTTCAGATATGCTTTGATTGGCCAATTTAAAGGAGATGAGTCAATCCTGCTTGGTTGGATCTGACCTGAACCATATGTTTTGGCAGCCATTACAGGACTCAGGGATTTGGTCCTTGTGTCCTGAAAATGAATTAAGAAATATGTAAGGGAGAGGGTGAGCATACCCAGACCCCTAAGGTCATGTGGGTGGGGGGGTCACAAAGGCCTCCCTCTTTATTGACTGGCCACAGCATGGACAACATGTTGTGGCAGCTCTTGCATGACTCTGGGACATGGTCCCCATTACAATGCATTATAGTGAATGACTGGTTTTGAGGATAACAAAATGAAGAACATATAAAGGTGATAACAGATGTTATTTACAACTTAATTAGTTGTCAGTGGTATTATAATAATTTTAGGAAATGTGGTGTGTTCTAAGTTGATTATACCTTGTGAAAAATGCTGACCCTGTGCCTGGATATTTTGAATGATGTTGGGTGAAAAACTGTTTTCCCTTATGATTTTCTCATAGAGTTTATGGAAGGTGCTCAAGAAGCTAAAAGGAGAATATTTTTTTTGTAAATTCACACTATCTACCTTAGCTATGTGAGGGTAATGTCTGGCACATTCAGTAAAATGTACTTCTAACAGGAGCAGCTTGTCAGTTAATTTGCCTGTGGTCTACTGCAGCCTCCCTGAGTGTTCTAATGAATAACCAGACAACTGAAAACATCTTGATTGAATCAAACTGGTAAACTTAAAACATTTCATTTAGAAAGGAAAGGAACAAAATGAGAAAGTTGTCATAGAAATTATGGGTAGTGCTCTAGAAAGCAAAATTAGTACACAATTTAAATGAACTCTTAAATACCTTCCCCATCTATTTAATAAAAAACACTCCAACATGCAGACTTGATCATGCACTTTCATCACCAGCAGCAGTCTGCCATTTAACTCCCTGGTAAGCCTAACCTCTGGCCAGGCCCTGTGTCTAACCCACTTGGAGGCAGCCAACCCCCCACAGACAGCCAAACCCACACTGCACAAGGCCTCTCAGTGTGTACAGAATGGGATTTTCCACAGGCAGACACGTGGATGCAGTCAACCCCAGGCCCCACACAACAAATGGTTGTGCTTGCCGTGGGATTAGGCACAGGATCTGTCTCACAGCCGTTCTCCACTTGCAACTCCCCACAGGCAGCAAACCCCATCCTATGCACCTCCTGTGGCTATGCACACTGGGGGGTTGGCCACAGGGCAGGCCTGCCACCAAGGCCTGTGACCAAAACCCAGAAGGCTCCCAACCCCACACCATGCACAGCCTTTGGTGTGTACAGCTTAGGGTCAGCCTTTGGGCCCCGGGGACCCAATCCTCAGGACCCAAACCATAAATTACAGAGAGGCATGCAGCCCCATCCCTGATCCCCGCTTTTACCCTTACATATTAAATCACTCATGTCACACTCATTGACAGCATTTATAATATCCCTAATGGCATCTGAAATGCCATCATTATTGACAATACTGTACATGGCAGGGGTGCAAGTTATAGTTTCTCTAGGACACAAGTTATAGTCACTTAAGATAACTATAACTGGTGAATGTTGGTGGTTTTGCTAGTTTCAAATGTTATGTTACACATAACATTTTCCCTAACTATAACGTCACTTTTAACCTTTGAGTTTTTCATTGAATTTCTATGTTTTTTAACAAGTAAGTTTTTTCTAAGTAAGATGCCTATCACAATACACTGTGTGTGGGGGTGAGGGAGGATTTGGATGCAGGGCCTGGTCTTGCATTGTCTGTTGTGATGTTTCCATCTAAGCTTGCTTCCCTGTCTCCCTCCTCCTTGCCCCCATCATTGTTGCCCATCCTGCCTGTCCTACATGGTCAGCTTGCTGCAAACGCCACCCCCATTTGCCCCCTGCCCTTCATTGTCCATGTGCGGGCCCCTATCACCTACCTTCTGCCATCCATGATCCCTTGGCATACCCATTCTCCTTACACCTTGCCTCCATGGTCTGTGATGGTGCAACTGCAGCTCTTGCCAGCCCTGTATGGTCAGCTTGCTGCCCTTGCCTCCTTTCCCCCCATTCTCTGCTGTCCTTGTGCAGGGCCCTGTCCCCTCCTTATTGCTATCCAATATCTGTTGTGCTGCACTGCCCTCCCGCAAAGCTTCAACCAACCTGTAGTGAATCCTATTTAGTTTTAATGGGACTCAGGAGGTTAGCTTAGCCTTCTGGCTTGCAGGCCTGTGACCCATCACCTAGTGACTTTTAACCTATTTAGCTTGCTCTATTTTAGCACATTTATGTAATTAATTCTTCCAAGATGGCTGCAAAATAAGGTAATTTTGATGTCCCTGCCACCTTCCTTCTGCCCTCTATTGTCTGAGCCCATGTCCCTACCCCATTCATCCTACCCTCCATGGTCCACTGCGCCATACTCACCAACATTTTCGTACTTGGTAAGAGGGAGATGTTGAAATTTGGGGGGTATTGATTTTCACAATTGACTTACCTTGATAAAGAATGTTTTTCGGGGGGAGATAGCTAAAATAAAACCCTTGTAGGCTTAAAACAATTTTGAGTCTCTAACCTGAATCAGGTCTGTTGACATGTATGGTTGTACTGTCACTGCCCCTCCTTTTTGCCCTCATCAGTCCAATGTGTTGCCATAGCCTCTCTTGCCTGTCCTGCATAGTTTGGTTTGCAGCCCCTCCCCCCTTCCCATGCCCTCAATGGTCCATTGTGCTGCCACTGCCCATCCTGCCTGCCCAGTGTGGTCATCTTGTTGCCTCTGCTCCCTCCTCCCTACCCTCTATTGTCTGAGTACATGCCCTTAACATCTGCCTCTCTCCAGTGTTCAAATGAACAACAAGATCTCTAACATTTTGCATTTATTACAAAAGTGTGGCACACCTGAAGCCATCTTGATGGAATCAAAACTGTAAAACCTACAGCATTTCCTTTAGAAATTATAAAAATAAGAGGGTCTTATTCCAATAGCAATTATGGTGTTAGCGCATCAGTCCTTTATAAGTAAACTTATAAGGTGATGTGTATAGGTCGATTAACCTTTTGATTCGCATGGAGTAGCCAAGCCATGACGTGACCAATGTTCTCAGAAATCAATGCACAAAATTCAAGAACCCTTAAACAACTCATTAATCAAATTTTTCTTTAAAAGCAATAACATCACACCGTGACCTTTCAGCTGTGAATAACTACACCTCAATATACATTTTAGTTATTTTTATTTCCCTTTTTGTTACAATACTCATGAGATAAATTCAAACTCAATTCAATTCAAATAAAAACAGCATTAATTAGTTAGAATACACCAAAAACATAATCTAATCAAAGCTTGCATCAGAATACATTCTAAAGCATTAGCACAAGTCAATAAAAGAATCAAAGGCAATAAATCATTTCTAGTCATGGAGATCAGCAAAATAGTCTGTCAACCATTTGTCTCTGTAATCTGTTAATCGTCATGTAAGGAACCCTCATCTAACCCAGATTAGCATCAGCATGTGGGACTTCATCCAAAGCAATTTAGAAACAAGAATTTAGAAAACATCTACTTAAGAATCCTATTTAGACAGCGCAGATGGTACCTAGAAAGGAAAGGCACAAAAATACAATTCAGTCCCATTGTCATATCTGACTATCCACGGTATGGGTCAGCAACAGAGTCAGTCTTCGACCTCAGGTCATTAGCTGATCAGCATCACATCAGGCTCTCAGTCAGAGTGTATGAGCCCAATGACAGAATCTCTAATCTCTTCTCCCCAATATCGCATTTCAGTTTCGGAGTATGGTCTGAAGTCTTTTCCCTCTGTCACGTTGTTATATCAAAGTCACCCAGACTATCCCCCAATTTCCAACTGGTCAATTAATCGTACGTTATTACCCTACCCTCTAGAATCCATAAATCACATCTATAAATTCTAATATTTCACAGTTCACATGTTGTTGATTCGCTTGCTTTTGGATGTTCTCATCATCCGACTCGTCAGGTATCAAAAATGTTGCATCTTCTTCTCCAGTCATTGTCTTCATTGTTCGAGTCCTGGAAAAGTACATCTAGAGCATATTACACACTTTTCGATACATTACAAGGGACCTCATCTCCTGTCCGTCGGTTCTCATAGAAAGCTTCCTCTAGACATTTTATTAAAACAATAAGCAGTTCCTGGATACTTAATTTTGTCAGCATTTTCTACTAATCATTAAGAAATACCGCTTCTGCATGAGGCCTGGCAAGACTAGGCCAAGACACTCGCTAAGTTAAGGCCTACAATTATTGAAAACATAGGTTATAATTCTCAATATGACATATTACTACATCAATCTAATAAATTTTCAATATTTTATGTATGTGAATCATTTATTTAGTACAATTCATAAATACTGGTGGCCATTCTCGGAGGTCACAATTTCAAACGTGAACATAATTTTTCTACGTTATTCAGTTTCTACCAAAATCATTATTCAAAATACATAAACATTCATTAATAATTTCTAATTAAGACATTCATGTTAACAATGGTTAATGCTCTAGAAAACTAAAATGAGGCCGTATGTTCTGAGTTCTCACATAGCAACAAAGCCCTTTTTAAATATTTGCTATCTTTATGTTTCTTTTACCCATTTGATCACTAGATGATTTGTTACACTTAGGGAGGAGGATGTGGAATTACGGCCAGAGCTGTAGACTTTGCAACTGGGGAACCAGGTTTGAGTTTCAGCATCAGCTCATAGTCTCCCCATGCCTAAAACCAAAATAAATGTGTCCTTGTGGAATGTAATGTAATTGATGCTCATGTAAAGCACTCCAATATCTTCGGGTCAAGTCTGCACTAAATAAAACTCCAAACAACTAAAAAAGTAATTGTTTTGCACACATCTGTCATTGGGCTATATTTTGGGCTACATTTGGGTGATATGTGTCCTACATTTGGGCTTTTTTAATTCTCTGGTGGACATTTTAAGAGACTTATTTGTTATGAAGCTCACTCATTTTCTTATTTACTTCAGTATCCTCAGTAACAAAATGCTTATAATTTTCCAGTTCGATTCCATCAAGATGCCGTTCAGATGTGCCTCGCTTTTGGCATAAATTTATAATGTTCGAACTCTGATTGCTCATTAGGATACTGTAAGCTACTGAGTAAACTGGCAGTCTGCTGCTGGTGTTAAAAGTGCTTGTTTCAGTCCGCATGTCAGACTGTTTTAATGAAATAGAAGAGAAAGATATTTGAGGACTCACTTAAAGCATGTCTTAATTTTTCTTTCTACAGCACTAACCTTAATTTCTATGACACAATGCACCCCTTCATTTTGTTCCTTTCTAAATTAAATCGTTTACATTTTACCAGTTTGAATCAATCAAGATGGCTTTAGAGGTGCCACACGTTTGTCTTCAGTAAGATTGTTAGCGCTCTGGTTGTTCTTTAGACTACTCTGGGAGGCTGTAGTAGAACACCAGGCAGTCGATTGACAGGCTGCTCCTGTTGGAAGTGCATGTTTTACTCCAAATGTCAGGCTTTGTTCTCATATGGCCAAGAAAGAAAGTGTGAATTTACAGAAAATATGCTGTCCTTTTAGATTCTGGAGCATCTTCAATAACCTCTATGGGAAAACAGTTTTCTCTCAAACAAGATTCATGAAATCCCAGTAGAAGGCTTTTCACAGCAGGGTAAAATCACCTTAAAACACACCACAATTCCTAAAATTAGCATGGTACCACCAACAAATGATTTATATTGTTACTTAACTCTGTTATCACTCTTTATATGTTCTCCTTTTTGTGGACCTCAAAACCTGCCATTCACTACAATGCATTCCAATGGGGTGCTATCATTGGTCCCAGGATGGCTACCAGCACTTCCTTGTTGATGTGCTGGCAGCCAATGAGATCTCACCATGAGACTTTTGCTTAGGCTCAGCCCTGATATACAAATTAGGATTTTCTTTAAAATATCCAAAACTACTGCACAGGTTTACACTAAATAACATAAAGGATGCTTTCTGTACCAAGAGCTACCTTTCTGTCATGTTTGGTGTATTTCCGTTCAGCAGTTCAGGCTGTAGTTATATCCAAAATCTCAATGGGAATTAACATGGGAAACACACTTTTTGACCCCCCTGTTTTTCTTGCCCCCGCTTGACGTATCACCCCAAAACTTCCCATGTAAAAACAAGATTCTCAAGAACACTTCTTTTGGAAAATGTCATGAAGATTTCTCAAACAGCTGCCTAGATATAGGAAAGTCAAAAATCAGTATTCAAATTAATGAAGCAGAAAAACTGTGCATGGCAGGGGTGCGAGGTATAGTTAGCTTAGGGCACGAGTTATAGTTACTTGAAATAACTCTAACTATAACTGCTGAATTTCTATGGTTTTGTGCGAATACATTCAGAACCTAACTAAAACATCCCTGTAACCTTTGTTTTTTTTCAGTGAATATAAATATGTGTGTGGGGGTGTGTGGGGTGTGTGTGTGGGGGAAGGGGGGTTGCGAGTTATAGTTACTTGTGCTAACCATAACCATAGCTGCTGAATTTCTGTGATTTTGTGTGAGAAACCTCAGATCCTAACCATAACGCCCCTGTACCCTCTGTTTTTTTAAGTGAATTTCTGTTTTTTTAAATCTATTTCCTAACTATAACATCCCTGTAACCTTTGTTTTTTCAGTGAATATAGATAGATAGATAGATAGATAGATAGATAGATAGATAGATAGATAGATAGATAGATAGATAGATAGATAATGTGCATTTTAGTTTTAAAGGATGCTAGCATTTCTACACAGATCGTTTCAATGTAAAAGCAGCTGGAATAAGAGAATAAGGGAGATTCATTCCTATTATAGATTTCAAAACTTTGAGAGTAATTAGATAGGAGGAATATATCTGGAAACATAGGGCCTGATTTAGAGTTTGGCGAATGGGGTTATTCCATCACAAACCTGAGAGATATTCCATTATGGAAATTTTCATGGAAACTTATTGCTGGCTTGGATTTCCTGTGTGAGAATTGCATTAACATGATTAACCAGTTGAAACATGAATTCTATGTCAGGACCGGAGGCGAGGATTATGCCTTGCTTTCTCCACTTTATTAAGCAGCCAAGAAATTAATACAAAACTACAAGTCCCATGAACAGTTGGGAAAAATGAGTACAGTGTTAATCAATGAACAGTAGGAATTTTGTCCAATTAACAGAAGCAGTCCATAATATAGTCCCTTCTTTGTGTCCCGTCTTCATCTTTCTTCGCTGCTCGCAGCCGAGATAAGTCATTTTTTTATTACTCTCAAGTTTTTCATTGTTATCTTTGTGTGTATGCTTATAATCTCGTATTTTTTATTTTAATCATTTTTTCCCCACTCGCTGGAGCGTTTTTCGCCCCTTCGCGAGCGTTTTCTATTTTGTGCACATACCTTCCCAACAACCGTCAGAGGGCGCTTGTCGGGAAGGTAACCATGACAACGAATGCTGAGGAGACGCGCTGAGCAAGACGCACGTATTTCTTTCTCCTCAGAGCGCAACGAGGGTGTTCTCCTCGACGCGCTCGTTCGTTTTCACTTCAATTAAAACGGATTTACTCTGCCTGGAAAGCGACGCCCTGCTGGGTCTGTAATTACACAAAAAATATACTATTTAAAGAAAGGCTTTGACGCCCCTTGCACAGGGGTCAGTATTTTAACTATATATATTTTTTCTTTATATTTAACCCTTTGGGTTATTACACTGCCTTTTTGGACATTCTCCCAGGCAAGCAACTAAGGTTGCTATCAACTACTTTAATTCATTTTTGTGCACTGGGGTGTTGTTGTCCCTGGCTTTAGCCTCTCGCTATATTAATTATAAAAATAAAAAATAAAAATACATAAAAGAAAGAAGGAACTTCTTAAACTATTTTTACTGTTTAATATTATTCTTTATTGTTTCCATATTTTCTAATATGGATATGGATCCTAATGAGGAGGAGGAATTATTTAATGCGGTGGACGGGTCCATTTATAGGGCCGTCTCTGAGGCAATTGGTCCCCTTGAGGACAGACTATCGCAACAGATAGCGCGCGAATGCGCAAAATTTTCATCCCCTCCTTTTATCCCTTCCACTCCTCCTGCCTCCAACGATACCTTTGCGGACGCGCCTCCAGCTAAGCGTCCTCGTGAATTGGGTATTGATGTGGACCTCTTTGATAGAGTTAGGAATTCTCTAGTTACTCCTTCAGATTCTTCATTTCCTCTACTTTCATCAAGGCCTCTGTCACCAACTCTCCCTCACAGTGATTCGTCTGGGGATCAAGAAGCGGATGCCAGTCCATCCAGATCTTGGCTTCCCTCTGGATCGCAATCTGCTCCTCAAATCTCAGACATGTTGGATCCAGATGATATTATCCATCCTAGATTGTCTGAATAGGCGCCATCTGACAAGGTAGCATCTTATGTTGCGGGACGTATAAGGAAACCGCTGGAGAAAGACTCTCGTAATTGCCTTCGAGCAGAGTGTCCACGACCATCTTTGGCGGACAAGGTAGCCATCACTCCAGAGTTAGACAAACTTCTTGATGTCTTGGGACCTTTGACAAAGATTTTGGATATGGCAGAAGATGCTAAGTCTTCTGGTACTATAATTTCTCCTGAGGTTCTCTCAGGCTGGGCACAACAAGCTATCATTTTTTTGGGAAATGCTAACTGCGCCCTTTCCACCAAACGCCGACATTCTTTATTAATTAAAGTGGACCCCAAACTGGGGGATCTGGCTGATTCTGAAGCAGGTTCGGTAGCGCAAGGAGGTTTGTTTGGTGAACCCTTCATAAAGGAGTTAGAGAAGTTTGTTAATACCTTCACATCCCTGGACAAGGCACACTCCAAAATGAAAAAGGTTTTTCCCACTCGAATTTTCCATGGGGCCGGCCGAGGAAGGGGCCGCTCGTCCGGCCGCCCACAATCAACCAACTCCTTCAGGGGGCAAGGCTCCAGGCAGGCACAGTTCCAAGATCACAACCGCTTTCCCAACTTCTATCCGACAAGGGCCAGATGCTTCAGACATCGTGGTGGCAGAGGATCTTCATCAACAACCTCTTACGGTAAGTGTTCTCCCTTCTTCCCTTCTAAAAGTAGTGGGTCATTTGGCGAGTTTTATCCACGAATGGAATCAAATTACACAAGATGCATGGGTCTTACAAACAATTCAAGGTTTCCATATAGAATTTGTGGGAACTCCCACACAGTTTTCGCTTCCAAAGCCCCTAGTGTTCTCTTCGCAGGACTCCCTTTTAGTAGACACTGAAATTTCAGATTTACTACAAAAACAGGCCATCTGTCCAACAACCCCACATCCGAGGGGTTTTATAAGCAATATCTTCCTAGTGGACAAAACGGATGGCGGTCGTCGACCGGTCATCAATCTAAAAGAGTTCAACGAGTGGCTTGTGTATCGCCACTTCAAAATGGAAGGAATCCACCTTCTTCAAGATGTTTTGCGCCCTCTAGATTGGATGGCTTGTCTCGATTTAAAAGACGCCTACCTCACCATTCCTGTCTATCCACCCCACAGACGTTTTCTTCAGTTTTTCTGGGGCAATCAAACTTTCAAATTCACTACCCTTCCATTCGGTCTTTCCTCGGCCCCATGGTGCTTCACCAAGGTTCTCAAACCGGTGGTGGAACACCTCAGAGCTTAGGGAATTCGGTTAATTGTTTATCTCAACAATATTTTACTTCTGGCCCAGTGTCCCAAACATCGTTCAATGCATCTACAGACAACTGTCAATTTGCTGCTAAACCTAGGGTTCATCATAAACGAGGCCAAGTCTCTTTTAATCCCTTCTCAAAAACTGGTCTTTCTAGGTTTCACTATCGATTCGGTATCCGCGACTCTAAGCCTTCCTTCCTGCAAGATGACGAAAATACGTCATGAATTACGTCGTACCTTGGTCAAAAAAAAGTCTCTCTGCGTCAGATTGCCCGCCTCATAGGACTTTCCTCCTCTATTCAGGCAATTTTCCCGGGTCCACTGAATTACCGAGATCTTCAGCGTCTCAAGACAACCCACCTGCACAAACGCCTATCGTACTCTCAAAAAGTGATCCTTTCACAAGAGGCTGTAGAAGAAATTCGTTGGTGGCTTTCACATATGGAAGCCTGGAACGGCAGAGCTATTTTCGGCTCGGCTCCAGATTTGGTTATAGAGTCAGATGCCAGCACAGTAGGCTGGGGTGCTCGATGTGGCAATTTCTCTACTGGAGGGACGTGGTCACTACAAGAACAGAGCTTACATATAAATTGTCTCGAATTACTAGCTGGTTCATTTGTGGTCAAATGTTGGACCAAGGATTCTATCAAGTCGAACATCCTCTTGAAGATGGACAATATTTTGGCGGTCCGATATATCAATTATATCGGTGGCACTCGCTCCAAAACACTTTCCAATCTGGCGTCCAGTTTTTGGCAGTATTGCCTGGACCATCGGGTTTCTGTGACAGCACAGTAACTCCCGGGAAGCCAGAATCAGATTGCGGACTTTCATTCTCGACACCTCAAGGATTCCAGTCTATGGAAACTTCATCCGGAAATGTTTTCCTCTCTGTCCCAACTTTGGGGACAGTTCTCGATCGATCTCTTTGCTTCCAGGTTGGATCATCAGATTCCCAGATTCTTCAGTTGGAGGCCAGATCCTTTGGCAACAGCTACGGATGCATTTCTACAGGATTGGAGTCAGGAGAAAGCTTATGCTTTCCCTCCCTTTGTGATGATTACTTGAACATCCGCACAGGTGCGTCGCCAATTGGCATCCATTGTGATCATAACTCCAATCTGGAAGTCTCAAGTGTGGTTTCCGGTTCTTCTGGAACTTGTTTGGGATTCTCCAATCCGACTCCCCCTGTTTCCCTCGCTTCTTCTCAGTCCGAATGGTACACCTCATCAGATGGTCCTCGAGGGTTCTCTATCCTTGATGGCGTGGCGGATTTCCGGGGACGCTGGTCGGTCCCGAGACTTTCGCAGCAGGCTGAGGAATTATTATCCAAAGCATGGGCCCCCAGCACTTGTAAACGCTACAGATCTGCGTGGGGGAAGATGGTCCCATTGGTGTTTGCGAAGGGGTTTTAATCTTGTGGAAACACATATAGTTCATGTCCTTAACTTCCTTGCTGACCTTGCTTCCAAAGGTCTAGCTTATCGTTCTACTAATACTTATCGATCCGTTATTTCAGCTGGACACGTAGTGGTCGATGGTTTCCCTGTCGGCGAACATAAACTGGTGCGTCGTCTTCTTCGGGGTATAAGACTTTCTTTGCCTCCGAAACCCTGGTATTCTTTCCTTTGGGATGTTAATCAAGTTTTGAACCTCTTCCTATCTTGGCAACATAATCACTATCTTTCCAGAAAGGAGCTTTCGGCTAAGTTAGCCATGCTACTTTGTCTGGTTTCTTGTAGAAGGGTCTCTGATGTTCGTGCTCTCAGCATTTCCTATAGGTCCTTTTCTCCTTCAGGAGTCTCGTTTACAGTAGGTAGACGTACAAAAACTAATACAAGGGTTATCTCTTATCCGTCTTTTCCTGACGCTCCAAAACTATGCGAGATACAATGCCATAAAGCATATGAGGACATGTCCTCCTGGTGAAGATCAACTCCTTATTTCATTACGTAAGCCTCATAGAGCTGTTTCTTCTCCTACCATTACTCGCTAGGTTCGTTGGGTCATGCAGGAAGCGGGCATTGATCTTTCCCTTTTTGGTGCATATTCTGCTCGTGGAGCTATGGCCTCTAAGGCATTCCACTTAGGTGCTCGTCTGGAAGACATCATTAATGCAGCAGACTGGTCATCAGATTCTACTTTCAAAAGGTTCTATTTCAAACCAGTTCTGAACATAGCACAGTTGGTTGTCAATGAGCTTTAAACTAGCATAATCCTCGCCTCCGGTCCTGACAGAGAATGAAAAATTTCCTAGCTATCGTAACAGAAAGTTTCAATTCTATTAAAGACTCGGAGGCGAGGATTTTCCCACCCTGATCACCTTTATAATATTACAATTTTTAGGTGACCCACCCTGTATTTAGTAAGTAAATTCTATCTTATATTTAACGTTTCTCATACTTATTATTATACTGCATTGAAAAAAAAAAATATGTATTTATTTAATTAAAGCAACAACCTAATCTGTTTCAGAATGAAAGTTTTTCCTTAATCTGTTTTATTTTTCCTAAGATCTGATACAACAAAACAAGATGCTTCATGATCGTTCTTGACTGCTTCGCGCTTCGAAAGAGGAAGACGGGACACAAAGAAGGGACTATATTATGGACTGCCTTCTGTTAATTGGACAAAATTCCTACTATTCATTGGTTAACACTGTACTAATTTTTCCCAACTGTTCATGGGACTTGTAGTTTTGTATTAATTTCTTGGCTGCTTATTTAATAAAGTCGAGAAAGCAAGGCATAATCCTCGCCTCCGTGTCCTTAATAGAATTGAAACTTTCCGTTACGATAGCTAGGAAATTTTTCATTATCCCAGAGGAAAATATTTCTGGGCTACACACAGAAACCCAAATTCCTGATCTCTCAAGAACACACAGGGTTAAACAACAACAGAAAAAACCCAAAGGCTAGCCGAGCAGTAACTTAATATCCAAGAAGAATGAACAACAAAAATGCTCGGCATATGTGCCTTTTCCTTGCAGAGATCCTGAAAGAAATGCTAATGGCTAAACTCCTTCACCAGTTTAAACTTAGGCCTTTTTCACAAAGGGCCTCCACAGTACTGTGGGAGTTGCAGCACTGGTGGCAAAGTCTCCACAATGAGAATTCTCCTTAAGCAGATTCTTTCCCGAGTGCAGAGACTCCTCCACAACTGTGGGGCCTCTGCTATGAGTGCAGAGGCCCTTTGTGATTTAGGTCCTGTCTGTGGGAAAATAAGCTACTGAGTTTCCAACTACAAAGAAGGACACAATTAAAATTGTTCACTATCAGAGAGCTATGTTTTAAGCTAAGAAACAACTGGCACTTAGCCTTGCTGATCTGCCTCCATCTGTTAAGCATATTGTACACTGCCGACCATACGATCTGGCAGCAAGTGGAAGATCTGTCAAACAGATTTACATAGGCGAAGAGTGAGGATATCTGGAAGCTCCATGTTTGTTAGTACATGGAGATCTCTCCCCTTTCACCAGGTATTTTCAGTTTCTACTTACATCCATTGCATGAGTTGCTGCAAAAACTGGCTATTGGAGGGTTTCACATTCTGCTTGATGTAAATACCATCATAGGGCTGAAGTCCTTAGAGCAATACATTTAGGCCAATAAATTGGCTCCCTTGAAAAGTGAAAGTAGCTTTCAAAGGCATCCTACACATGCACAGATTTATCAATAAGATGGGTTCAGATAGATGAAATAACACCTTTGGGGGGTGTTATCCCATATAGAAACTTGGGGTTAGTGAGAATGCCAGTCTTGGCAATGAATAGAAGAAATGGCCATGTTTTCTATGGGAACTAAATTATAACTATCTGTCACTGCCACAAAGGCAGGCATTTAATGTGAAACAGTACAAAAAGTACTTAAAGCACACACATTCCCTGATTTTTGACATATCCCATGATGGATGAGCCACAAGAACCTTGATACCTCAGAATTATTGGACAGCATTGCAGTGTAAGAGTACAACCCTAACAGTAGTTCAAATATGATGCTTATAATGACGGCTTGACTATGCAGATGCCATCAATTCTTATTGTTATGCGATTTGGCTTCAAACCAAAGGAGTATTATTCTCTCACCGCATGCTATTGGCTGTTTTTGTGTATTAGTCTGCCACTTATGGAGTGTTTGCCTTGTAATGCATGAGGGGGTATTTTACATCTCAGACATACAATGAGTCATTACACAACCTTGCTTATCTCGTTGCTGTTATGTACATAGAAAGCAATAATTTTTTTGTGTGTTTTTCACTGCAGCAAGATTTTCAAAATATTTTAGCCAGGACTCAAAACTCCAGCTAGATCTATTGACTTTGCAAGTAGTTATGATCAACTATATTGTGCTAGGTTAGTTCTGAATACCACGCTAGAGGGAAGCTGTCATTTAAAAATGTAAACTTTGAATCAAGAGTTAACACAGAATCGGAAACATATTGCAATTTCAAGGAGGCCACGTTCTAAATTGCATATTTTAAAAACACTGTTTCAGCCTAATGCCTGAGCTCATGAATATAAGTAAATCACCCCCTCAGACAGAAAGCTATCTGTTTTTAACAACCATTCTTTAAGATGTTGAATTTCATGCTTTTACAAGTAAATTCTCCATGTTAGATATGTAGCATGTCAGAATGTCCATTAATGTGCATTGATGCCTGTGACCGCATTAGAGTACCACAAGCGACCATTTTAATTGAATAATATTTTGTTGAGAGTAGAAATTATTATATTTGTATTTTTGTAAGAGTAGCTTGTGTTATTTTGTTCTTGTGTATGCCCCTTCATGGGAGTAAACTATTCACATTTAATGCTATACTGTACATTGCTAAACTACGCAATTAGATGCATTGTGAAACCCTAAGCAAAGATAATAGGCTTCCTGTCTCTTCAAACACCAACGACTTAGAAAGTGTGATGACATTTCGTTGTTGTCTTTAGTGTTTTTGAGATGCTAGGAATATAACAAACAACTGTATTTCTTATACACCTTATTTTACCCCTTTTCTTTAAATCATCATTACTATTTAGAGCAACGAAATGCATTTTAACTGTAATGAATTGTATTTTGTTATGAACAGTACAATGTTCCCTGTCATTGTATTTTGACAGCAAGTTGACTTCATGTTCACAAGTATAGGATTTGTTTAGCTCCAGGCATCTGTGTTTGGATTACTTGAATACTGATTGGTTCACTGCCAGGGGCACAGAAAGGTCAAGCTGTCCTTTTATAAAGACTTTTTTGCCAAAGAGTTTTACTCATTAATCAGAGTTAAAATGAAGGGGAAAAGGCAGTGACTTGAAATCATTTGATTCTTTCTTGAAGGTGTATCTGAAAAAGCTGAGCTGAGTGCTTCTGCTAGAGGTTGAATAGATGTTTGTACATATCATACCACAGAGGTACTTCTGACAGGTGACCTGAAACCTTTTTAACTGACATCTGTCACAGAGACAGACATAGGATTTTAGCCCGAGAGCCTGTACTCATGACATTTCATTTTTCATCAGGTTCAGAGAGGAGAAAAAAAGATAAACTTGAAAAAATCTTGCTACAGGCAAAAAATGAGATCAGGTTTTCTGCAGCTGTCTGGCTCACCTCTAAAGGTCAAAGGTCCCAGCAAAGTGAAGGAAAGGGCCTCATATTATCTTGTTAGTTAAAAGAATAGATTGCTTCTAAAAGTGTATTTTATATCAGCTGCATAACCCAGTGCAGTTGTGGTCATGGTAACAGCAAGTATAAGTTGGCTTTCTGTTTCAATTTAGAAGCATTGTTTTTTTCTACAGATTTTCATTTTTTCCAAGACATATTATCTCCCGCGATAAGTGTTTTACCATTTTTTTTTTTTTAAATAATGATATGCTCCATTTCCAACTAGTGTTCTTATACGGCCTTAATTCATCTCAAATAATAGCCCTTGTTAATTGTAATCATGTGCGATATCAATGAAGACTAAGGGCGCTGTTAGTATATGCCCACTTGAGGGATTTTGCAACACCCTGCAGCTTATAGATATTTACTGAAAAAAGCAAAGGTTACAGGGACGTTATAGTTAGTGTATAACATTTAGAAAACCTTAGTAATACACTAAAAAAACAAAGATTACAGGGACATTATAGTTAGATTCGAAATGTACATGCACAAAACCATAGAAATTTGGCTGTTGTAGTTAGAGTTGTTTCAAGTAACTATAACTCGCAACATAAGGTAACTATAACACGCGTCCCCGCCATGCACAGTTTTCAGATCAATAATTGTACTGGAAATGTTGCAATGATTTTAACAATAATCTCATAGAAGATGTAATTACTGTTGTATTATGTGGTGTAATTAGCAGTGCATGGCGAGGGTGTGAGTTATAGTTACCTTTGGGCACTATCTATAGTTACTTGAAATAACTCTAACCATAACAGCTGAATTTCTATGATTTTGTGCATTTTAAATACTGATCCTAACTAATGTCCCTGTAACCTTTGTTTTTTTAAGTGAATTTCTAAGGTTTTTCTAATTGCTAATTCCTAACTGTAACGTCCCTGTAACCTTTGTTTTTTTCAGTGAATTTCTTTGTTTTTTTAAACTTAGCGGGAGTTGGACTTGAGGCCAGGCCCTGCGGCCAAGCCCTTGTCCTTGTCCTTGCATCCAACCACATGCCATGAGGGTAAAGTAAGGGTAAGGCGCTCAAAATTATGGGAAAAAGAAAGAAAAAAGCAATGTAAACTAGGGAAAAGAGAGAAGAAGGCAAACAAAAACTGAGGGAAAAAGCAAGGAGAAAGCAGTGAAAAAGAGGGAAAAGCAAGGAGAAGGCACTCAAAAAAACAGGGAAAAGCAAGTAGAAAAAAATGAGGGAAAAAGTAAAGAGAAAGGGTTGAAAATTAGGGAAAAGCAAGGAGAAGGCACACAAACAATGGGGGAAAAGCAAGGAGAAAGCCGTGAAAACTATGGAAAAGCAAGGAGAAGGCATACAAACATGTAAAAAAGCAAGGAGAAAGTAGTGAAAACAAGGGAAAAGCAAGGAGATGGCACACAAAAAAGTGAAAAAGCTAGGTGAAAGTAGTGAGAATGAGGGAAAAGCAAGAAGAAGGCACTCAAAAAATGGGGGAAAAAGCAAGGAGAAATCAGTAAGAACGAGGTAAAAGCAAAGAGAAGGTACACAAAAAACGAGGGGAAAAAGCAAGCAGAAAGCAGTGAAAAGGAGCAACAAGCAAGTAGAAGGAACACAAAACATAGGGGAAAAGCGAGGAGAAAGCAGTGAAAACTAGGGAAAAACAAGTAGAAGGCACACAAGAAAAGAGGGAAAAGCAAGGAGAAAACAGTGAAAACTAGGAAAAAGT
Organism: Pleurodeles waltl; assembly: GCF_031143425.1. NCBI lineage: Eukaryota > Metazoa > Chordata > Amphibia > Caudata > Salamandridae > Pleurodeles > Pleurodeles waltl. The sequence continues at coordinate 518,408,340 of NC_090436.1, forward strand.
AAGGAGAAAGCAATGAAAATGAGAGTCAAGCAAGGAGAAGGCACACACACAAAAACAGGGAAAAAAACAAGGAGAAAGCAGTGAAAACTAGGGAAAAGCATGGAAAAGGCACACAAAAAATGGAGGAAAAACTGTAGAGAAAGCAGTAAAAAGAGGGGAAAGCAAGGAGAAGGCACACAAACATAGATAAAAAAGCAAGGAGAAAGTGGTGAAAATGAGGGACAAGCAAGAAGAAGGCACACAAAAAACAGGGGGAAAAGCAAGGAGAAAGCAGTGAAAACTAGGGAAAAGCATGGAGAAAGCACACAAAATTTGGTGGAAGCAAGAAGAAAACAGTTAAAACGAGGGAAAAGCAGGGAGTGGGCACACAAACAATGGTGAAAATGTGAGGTGAAAGCAATGAGAATGAGGAAAAAGCCAGGAGAAGGCACTCACAACGAGGTAAAAGCAAGGAGAAAGCAGTGAAAATTAGAGAAAATCAAGAAGAAGGCCCACAAAATATCTGAGGAAGCACAGAAAATGCAGTGAAAATGAGGGAAAGTAAAAGTTGGTGCACAAACACAAGTGAAAAGCAAGGTGAAAGCAGTGAGAATGAGGGAAAAGCAAGTAGAAAGCATTCAAAAAACGGGGTAAAAAGCAAGGAGTGAGAATAAGGGAAAAGCAAAGAGAAGGTACACAAAAAACGAGGCAAAAAAGTAAGGAGAAAGCAGTAAAAATGAGGGAAAAGCAAGAAGAAGGCACTAAAAAAATAGGGAACAAAGCAAGGAAAATCAGTGAGAATGAGGGAAAAGCAAGGAGAAAGCACACACAAAAACAAGGGGAAAAAGCAAGGAGAAAGCAGTGAAAATGAGGGAAACGCAAGGAGAGTGCACACACAAAAAGCGAGGGAAAAAGCAAGTAGAAAGCAGTGAAAACAAGGGAAAAGCAAAGAGAGGGCACATAAAAAATGTGTGTAAAAGCAAGGTGAGAGCAGTGAGAACATTCAATGAGCAAGGAGAAGGCACTGAAAAACAGGAAAAAGCAAGGAGAAAGTGAAAACAAGGGAAAAACAAGGAGAAGGCATACAAAATATGGGGGAAGCAAGTAGAAGGCAGTGAAAATGAAGGAAAAGCAAGGAGCGGGTGCACAAACACGGGTGAAAAAGCTAGGTGAAAACAGTGAGAAGGAGGGATAAGCAAGTAGAAGGCAGTCAAAAAACAAGGGAAAAAGCAAGGAGAAAGCAGTGAGATTGAGGGAAAAGCAAAGAGAAGGTACACAAAAAATGAAGGAAAAAGCAAGGACAAAAAAGTGAAAACAAGAGAAAAGCATGGAGAAGGCACTCAAAAAATAGGGAAAGCAAGGAGAAGAAAGGAGCAACAGTGATGCAGCAGCACAGGGAGAGCTGGGCCTTTTTAAAAAAAAAAAAGATTGCCATGGATTTCCAGACTGATTGTGATTTTGCAGCATAAATGTAAAAAATGTTTTTTGCTCCCAGTGGGCTCCCTGTTGAACCCCACTACAGGTCTAGGTGGTCAGGGTATTCCTATCCTGCCCCATTCTGTCCCAAGATGGGTGCCAGCACTTCCTGGTTGAAGTGCTGGCAGCCAATCAGATTTCAGCATGAGATCTGCTGGATACGCAGAGGATCCACATCCCCAGATATACAAATTTATAACTTCAAAACTACTGAACAGATTTACATAAAATTGCATTCCAAAAAGGGCTCTTTCTGGACCAAGAGCTAGCTTTCTGGCAAATTTGGGGTATTTCCGCCCAGCTGAATATCTAAAATCCTTATTGGAAATTGCATGGTGAAAATCTGTTTTGGGCCTCTCCCTTGTTCCCTGATCCTGTTTGACTAATCACCCTGAAGCTTTCAATGAAAACTGCTAAATGCTCCACTGATTCAGGATTTTCTTTTTAAAAAGAAAAATGAAAACAGTTTGATGAAGGGCTCCGTCATGTTGATGTAGCCCTGCACCAAACTGTAAACAGGGTTGACAAGAATCACTGTGACAATAGTTCCTGCCAGTGCTTTAGACATGACTACCAGCTTAGAGCTAATTTCTGAGTTAGGTGGGTGGCATCTCCATCAGGGTGGAAAAGTAATTTAATCCATCTCCCTGATGGAGAAATTAGCTGCCCGCCTAGATAAGAATTAGACCCTATGTCCTTGGGGAATACCCAAGATTGCATGGGTAGCCAGTGTAGAATTCACAGTACTGGTGACATATGGAATTTTCTGTAGTTATTTTTAAGCACTCATGCTTCAAGCAGTCTTAGCAGCTGGTGTGCAGCACTAGGAGCAGACAGGGTAGAGGGGGTAGGTGGCATAGATGGAAATCCCCCTTAAAAAGGGGATTAAGGAGGGGAGCCCACCATTGAAAGGAATAAAGAGAAAAACAAGCATGAAGAAAAAAATGCTACTTCAAGAATGGTTTTCTCCAAGTTGGCGTTGTCAAGCTAGTGAAAGCCATTCATAAAGAAAACATTGTCAATTATGGTTTGATTAAATTAATTCGGCAGAACCAAGGTCTCCATGTTTTCATCTAAAACCCACAGAGTCAGCTTCTCCTTATAGACTATAATAATAATAGGTTAGCAATAGCTGTCTCACCGCCTTTCCCTTCCTACTGGTCTCTGACACTCATCTCCCTTGCCATCCCTTTTCCACACCATCTCAACACCCTACTATTTCACAGGCGTCTTTCCTATCTGTAACCCAGGTGATGTCACATAAAAAGATCATTAAGCTGGAATTTCTTTGTACAATAATCTATGTATACTGTAGAGTTGAGCAAGACAATAATAACATAAAAAGTTGCTCCGATTCTATTACTTGCGGCCACAATCATGTAGTTTGGTAGCTCTGTGTAATTAAAAAAACAAGCGAATATTTCTTTGTGACATGGTTTTCCTATGAACCTCCAATCTCCCCACAAATCTCTGGGGTTGAGCTATTACTGCAAAGCTATTTCACAAGAATTTTTCATTTCTTTATCTTATCTCATTTTCTCTTCAAACCACACTTTATCCACACACCACGTGCCCCTTTCATCTACTAATACTTAAGACAATGGCCACTCAAATCAGATACTTAAACAACAGAATTGCAGCTTTGCAATTCCGTTTTACTTAACCACGTTTCTCCAATTTTTCATTGTTGTCAATGCCATTATCGAAATAATTTCCGATACTGGTGTAATGCTTCTCGAGCACAGCAGATTTTTCTGATATTAGATGCTATGTTCTAAAATGATTCAAGGCTCCCCGAGTGGCTACTGCAGGCCGACTTTGATTATTTTCAAAGAGGCTCATTGTGGCTGTGAATTGCGGATGCTTTGCGGTGTGTCCATATCCATTGCAGAGGGCTAGTGGTTCTGAAAGCTTTATGTTGGTGCAGTGAAAAAAGATTCTTTCCAAAATGTGTCATGTGTCACACCGGGAATCTATCAAAGGACCTGCCACATTTGCATTCTTTCAAAGAAAGCATGTTAGTCATGGCGGAGTTCTGTCAGCAATGCCCCCACATCCAACGTCACCGAGGAAGAGTTATGAGCGTTCTTACACATAGCAGTGCAGTCAGCTCAAGGCTTCGCTTCTCTCGGGCACCTCCAGCGTGCTGTTCTGACTCGTACAGACTGAAAGTGTAACACTCTTTTCACTAAATGTATTTATTTATAGCACCACATAGATTGCTGTGCACGGAATTAATACAGGAGCAATGCAAGACCTGTCAAAACACTAAAAAACGCATTTTCAAATGTTGTTATATGTAATTCTGTTGTATCTTTTCGAATTAAGAGTCTGATTAGAAGTGGGTTCTTATTTTCCGTCCCGCAGAAACCCGTATTTGTGCAGGGATCGTAATTACAAGTTGAGAGTTATTTGAGTCGTCTGATAATTATTGGATGCGTTAAATGCCACAACTTCCCTTAAATTTCGGCATGTCAAAGTTGCCGAAATTTAACGGGAAAAGCATGCTGTGGTTATCGTATCATGGGGATTTTGGTGTATTAAACACTAAAGGCCAGATTTAAGAACAGTGGCGCTGCACCCACGGCGCACCATGGCGGTAGTTGGGGAACTAGCTTCATAATTTTTTAAGCCCATTGAGGTCCATTGTAATCAATGGTGTGCCTCCTTTTAACGCCTGCTCTGAGCGGGCGTTAAAAGTTCCCGGAAAAAATGACGCAAAGAAATCTCTTAGATTAGGAGGGCCATTGTTTCACCTCCTCCCCCCTTAACGGGGGAACATCCCCTTTGCATACATTATGCCTGGCGCAGGCATAATGTAGCGCAAAGGGTGACAAAGTGGCGCAGTGCATGCATTGCACCACTTTGTAAATTTGATGCAGCGATTCTGGTCTTGTTGGGCCACATTAGTGTAAAACAAAAATGACGCTAATGTGGTGAAAGGAGGCGCTAGAGGCTCTTAAATCTGCCCCTAAAATCTGCATGTTTTTCCCCAGAAACTCCCTATAGGTGTATTTTATTGCATCTAATAAATAACCTGACCCTTGGCATCTTTATATATCAGAGTGCAACAAATAGCACCTAAACTCAGGACCACAATCTCCTCAGTGAAATGGCTCTAGATGCTGTGCTGTTGTGAATGCAGTGGTGATAGCAGGACACAAGTGTATTCTTGTAAAAGGTACTGTGGCAGTGGCCCACAGGTCAAAATACGTGTTGAGTGGAGTTTTAAAGATGCTTACAACATTTAAATAACAGCTGATGGAGAAGGTTGGGAGATAGTTGTGTTCTTAACAGTCAACTGAACATTAACAACATTAACGTGGTCGTCAATCTACAGAGCTAGTATAAATTGAGTAGGGCCACTGATCCAGTGAATATGTTGAATAGGAGATGACAGTGCACTGCTCATCCCCTTTCTCCAAATCAACAAAAAAATAACAAGCATTGGCAATGGCAATATGTCTGGCTTTAAAGGAATGTTGTTTGAAGTGTAGCACTTCAAGTAAATAGGATATGTGTTTGTGTGAAAGCAAAGAACTGTAGAATAATAATCGTGTAGGTTGAAAGCTCAGGTGACAATTACACTGTCAAGCCAGACCTAAAATCCATGTAGGTTAATGGCTGCCCTCTGCTTCCGCCAGAGAAAGACAAACACTATAAATTAGCTAGTTACCTAAGAAACTTTTACAGCATTACAATGGCATGTGTGTGTCCCTGAAAGTTCAAGGTCAGCAAGCTGGATAAGTAAACAAAATGATTGAGGCTTCTGGAGGGTAAGCACTTTTTTAGTGGAAGTGCACAACTTGTGCCCAATCAAGACATGTACTCCTGGATCTCAACATGTGGGCGGAGCCAAAGCCCCTCTGTAATGTTACTCACATAATTGTCTGGGGAGAGGTGCACTGTAACGCCAAACCTTTTAAAAGGTTTTTGTAATTTTGGGAGTTTTATAAAGGAAAATATATGTATTTTATAATGAAAAATATGTATTGTATTGAGATTTTGAGCAAGAATATTTCAGCTAATGTTCATTGAAATAACACAGACATGTATCAGCTTTATGGGCCTCAGTCACAAAACAATATACACATTTCTGCATGGTAGACTGATGAGTATTACTAGTATAATATCACAGAGAACCAAACTGCACACTTAAGTGAAATGTATGGGTGTAAAAATGAATGGCTGGATTTACTATAGTGGCTTGTCCTCTGGAGTAACATTCAAAAACGGAATGCAATATTGTTTAAACAAAGTTGATGAACAATTACAAACCTATGAAATTTCATAGGTAGCCACAAATGTTTTACAAGTACTTCCGATTCAATAAATGTATGTACAACTACTCCATATACATTACATTATTATGTGTCTTTATAGGTGTGGACAGGAAAAAGTATACTCATTGTAAAGTAGATACTAGGTAATAGTGGCTGGGGGCACATAAGCATAGGAAAATTTGTTTTTTCTAATTTTTGTCTTGCTAACATATCTGACTAAAAAATAAGGGCATAAGGAGAAATGAAGACAGGCATACAAGCAAACAACCCAAATCTACCTGAGGAAGAAACCAACGAGTAAAACCGAGACGATCATAACAACTCCCACAAGTACCGAGATAGATTGAATGAAATAAGTCAATACCCCTCATCCCTTCTGAGAATTTCTAACTGATTTACTTTTATTACAGGGCAATATATCCAAATTCCCTACTACTGAACACCTAGCAAGCAAAACTCAAGATACAGTTCATATTTAAATGGACACTAACATCACCCACCTTCTAGCAACCATAGGGAAAATGAGTACCCTTCCTAATATATCCCTGACACTTGCTCAGGCAAAGAGAAGGATGGGTGTCCCATCAACATAAATACCACTCCATTAGAAAAACCTAGAAATTGCAACTATCATTCTGTTCCAAAAACATACAGTGCTGTGAAGCCAGGAATTGGAAAACACTGTGCCATCCAAACAAATTAACATAGTATAATTTTGTAATATACCTGTTTTCAGTATCTATGCCTGGCATCACAGGACATATTCTTGTCAAGGGTGTCAAGACAAACAAGCTGGTTCTGCCATTGCTCAATGAAAGCTTGTTAAGATTTAAGATTACAAAACTACAAAGCATTTTAAGAAATCTACATTCTTCAGTAATAATATAAATGTACAGGGCAATTATCAGAAGTATCAGTAAGGCTTTGAAAGGGGAGATCTTAACCAAGCCTAGAAGACTATTTATAAAGTAACTTCCAGCTAAGACCACCATTTCTAACAGTTTTCCTCCTACATATTAAGCACCTCTGTGCCTGTCAAATCCTATTGTGAGTAGTTAGTATTTGTATGGGGATGACCTAGTGTAAACCAATGTTAAACTTCAAAGACTGAAGAACGAAAGACCTCACATCGGTCTGCTAACAACTTAAAGCACTGATGTCATTATATATCCTACAAGAAATGCAAACTGTACAATTTATACTTTGAAACATTTATTAATTTGAAATGTATTGTTAATCCTTAATTCATGGTATACACATCCAGTTAATAAAAAATTTAGCTAATTTGTGATCCATAATTTTTTATGATATCTCATTTGCAGATGATGGTCTAAAAGAAATGCATTATGTATAGAAAGTCCGGTTTTTTTTGTAGTATGAACTGGTTAATAAATATCTGGTGTGAGAACAAATAACAGCCTCTCCTATTTTTTGTAAGAGCTTTGCTGAATGATCCCTAGCAATCTATGCAATGATAAACCATGAATTTAGTAAAATGATCAGAATAAGTGAAAACGTGATGCTATTCTATGCTTTGCTATCCTATGCTATGTTATGTTATGTTGTGTTGTGTTATGTTATGTTGTGTGAATTTGTAGAGCGCTGTATTGCCCTATTACTTGAGAGGGTCTGCTGGTGCTGTAGCAGGGGCAGTCCTGGCCTTGCCCTGGGCTAGGCTAGAGAAAGTCTATTCAGAGATCCATTGCTTCAAGTACTTGTGCAATTCAAGAATTGAAGAGGTGGCTCTGTAGTGCGGTGGCAGGCCTGTCCATGCTTTAGGAGTAAGCCCTGCCTCCAGATCTGGTTCTGCATATGTGGGGGATGTGTGAGAGTTTTAGGACTGAACAGAGGTGTCTGGTGGGTTTGTCGATGGGATGCATTTATTGAGGTAGACTGGGCCTCTGTTGTGTAGGGCTTTAAAAGTGTGCATGAGAAGTTTGAACAGAGCTCATTTGTGTAAAGGAAGCCAGTGGGTCTTCCGAAGATATGCATGCAGCATGATAGAGGGAGAGTATCAGCTGTGTGTCTTTAGCATAAGTTCAGACATTGATTCCATGGATGCAGATACTGCTGGCAAGTGGAATCATGTATGTGTAGAAGAGGGTCAGGCTGAGTGATACACCTTGTGGTACTTCACATATGAGGCTGAGGGAGTCAGTGCAGTAGGGTAACAGGCAGACTCATTGGGTTCAACTAGTCAGGAAAGAGCAAATCCAGCACAGTGTGGGTCCTTGGAGTCCAGTTTCATGCAGTCATTGGATGAGGTTGGTGTTGTATACTTTGTTGAAATCCGTGGAGAGTTCCAGGAGTTTGAGGGCAGTGAATATGGATATCCTGTGTAGTGGTCGTGAGGGCTGTTTCTGTGCTGTGGTAAAATATAAAACCAGATAAATAAATGGTGTTCATTGAGCTAACTGACTAGGCACCTGTTGATCAGCCTCTTCATTACTTTGGTTGGGTAGGGCTGCAGGGAGATGGGTCTGTAGTTGACTAGCGTTGTTGGAGTGGCAGAGAGCATCTTGAGGAGGGCAGTACAGTGGCATGTTTGCAAGCATCCGAGTAGGTGGCTGGTGTGATGGAGGTGTTCAGGATAGCAGTGAGCTCTGAGATGATGGATAGCATTCCCCTGACAAAGACTGATGGGAGCAAGGGTCCGATGGGACCCTGGGGTGGATGGACTATATGGTGGAAGTGGTTTCTGTTGTGCTGGATCAAGTCATCAGTGTGGTTTCCTTTGTTGAGATGAGAGAGGTGCATAGTGAGGTCGGTAATGTCTGGTTGGGGGTTGAAGCTGTTGTATATGCTGGTTATCTTGTTGCAGAATAACTAGGACAGCTTGGTGCATAGGTCTTGCGAGGGGGTGATGCTGGTAGCTGGGGAGATTATCTTTTTGCTACTGTTGGTGTAGGTGTCACTGTCTATAATCCATGAGCATTTGGTGGCTCAGGTCTGCTAGTGGTAGAGTCTGTGGGTGAGTTATAAGGTGTTCTTATATTTGTTGTTCTGCTATATTCTCCATCTGTGCTCCAGCTGTTTCAGTGCTGCTTAGTCATTCTGAGCTCCTCCATGTACCAGCTGGCTTATAGTATGGATCTTGTGGTTTTGTTGGATTTGAGGGGTGCCAAGGTGTTAGTGCAGGTAGTGGTCGAGACATTGAGGTTGGCGATAAGGGGGCTGCTGCTGTGCTCAGGACAGTGCCCCACAAGTCCAGACTTCTTCTGAAACCTTGTTTCAGTCTTGGCGGGCAGGTGTGATGGTGGTTCTGGTGGTGATGTGGGCTTGGACTGGTGAACTTGATGAACTTTCAGTTGGTCCAAGTGATCAAGTGGGCTTGTGTTTCCCTCTAATGGTTTGCCTTCAGACCTCCTGTTTTTGCTTATTTTTACTGGTCTTAGGACTGTGCATACTTCACCACTGCTAATCACAGCTAAAGTGCTTGTGCTCTCTGCTTAAAACATGGTAACATTGGCTTACACCAAATTGTCATGTTTAATTTACTTATAAGTCCCTAGTTTAGTGCACTACATGTGCCCAGGGCCTGTAAAAAATGCTACGAGTGGGTCTGCAGCACTGATTGTGCTACACACCCACACGTCTTAGGCCTGCCACTGCAGAGCCTGTGTGTACAGTTTTAACTTGCCATGTCCACCTGGCAAAATGAACCTTTTGCTAGGCCCAAACCTGACTTTTAAATACATATAGGTCACCCCTAAAGTAGGCCCTGGGCTGTCCGAGGGCAGGGTGCAGTTTATTTAAAGAGCTGGACATGCACTTTTAAGTTTTCCATGTCCTGGTCGTGAAAAGCGTTTACATTTGTTTTTCACTACTGTAAAGCCTATCTTTCCCATAGCATTACTTTGGAATTGCCTTCTTCCTTTTATATGTGTAATTCCCAAATAGGAAGAGATTACTGGGTTAAATTTGGTGTCTCTGGAATCCTAATTTAAAATCCTACTGTATGGTGAAGTCAGATTTTAAATTACAGTGCTGAAAATCCGACTTTTTGGAAAGTTGGCATTTTCTTGCTTTGATCATTTGATGCCTACAACCTATTTCTGGTCACATGGTTGGGTTTAGTTGGCAACTGGGTTTTGTGTATTCCACCTAGACAGACACACACACACACACAAAATGGGAACTCAGGTGTGACTGGGTGAGCTTTCACTGGCAGGTGGAAAGGAAGAGCTGGGCCCGCCTCACTTACACCTGAATAGGCTGTGTCCTGTCTCCACACAAAGGGATGTGTATCTCCTGTAGTTAGTCTGGAGCCATGGCAATGCAGCCAGGACATCTGTGCGCTTCCTCAGAATGCCTCTAGAAGCTTCTCCCCACTTCAAAGGCACCACTTTGTATAAAAGAAGGACTCCAGACACTAACTCTCCAGTACACTTTTAGACCTATGGATACACTGCCAGGAAAAAAGACTGCTGTGATGCTATAAAGACTGGCACTGTGCTGGACTGCTACCCTGAAAGAGCTACTGCCCTGTTGTGCTGACCTACTGACTGCTGCCTGCTTGCCTGGGGAAGAAGAACTGGACCAGCAACTTGATCTTGAACCCGGGACCCAAGAGTGACTTAAAGGGCTAGTCGGTTGGCGTTCCGATCTGAGCCTCAGGGACATTAAAGGCTCCCCAAGAACTCATGGACCCATCTTCAGTGAGTTCCTGTCCTGACCCTCAAGTGGTGCCTCTCAGGTCTTGGACCCTTGGTGTGGCTCAGTAGGCACCTTAATCAAACTTTTTGGCTCTTCGCAACCACAAACGGGCCTGTTCACACCACAACTGGTCAGCTCACTGAAAACCAGCACTAGCCACCACCAGCCATTTCTTCTCACAGCAGCATTGGCCTCTCACGGGGGCCAGCCAATATGACGCACGAGACCTCCCATCTGCGACGCCCAGTCTGCTCCTCGCATCATGCCTACAGCCCCCTGTGATGCCGTCCTTGCTTCTCGCAATCCTGTCCAATGCGAACAGCACAAAAACTTGAGAAGGCAAACCTTCAGTGAGATTAATCTGCGACTGTGTCCAACCCGCGCTTCATCGCGATCGGCTTGAACTTTTGATTTTGACCTGGTCCAGTGCAACCAGATAACCGCTGTTTTTTGTTTGTTTTTGCTTTTAGGTACTTTTGTGTAGTTTATTCTTTAAAAATTCATAACTACGGTTCTACGAATTGAATGTTTCTCACTTTGGTCTTGTTTTATTTATTAAATTCTGCTCTATTGTTCTAACTTGGCGTAGGATACTTTTTTGTGGTGTTTTCAATATTTTACTGTTTGAAGTGTTGCACAAATACTTTACACATTGCCTCTAAGTTAAGCCTGACTGCTCTCTGTGCCAAGCCACAAGGGGGTGAGCACAGGTTAATCTGGAGTTTCCTTGTGCCTTACCCTGACTAGGATTGGTGTTACTGGTAGACCAGGACTCACACCCTAGTCAACCAGTAATCCAATTTCTAACAACTTGTTTGCCATGATGGTGGCAAACATGGGGTCCAATAGGTGCCCAGTGGCATGAGTAGGTATTTCCACCTGTTGAGTTAGGGTGAGGCTTTCCAGATCTTTGAATAGGGTGCTAATGTTTGGGTCGGTGTGGTCTTCCAGGTGTCAGTTAAGGTCTTCAAAGAGGACAAAGGTGCTTGAGTCGAGGATGAAGGGTGTGCAAAGGCTGCAATGGTGCTGGCAAAGCTGATCCGTGGTCCCAGTTGTCAGTAGATGTGGGTGTCACTCAGGATTATGTTGGTGGTGATGTGCTGGTGGAAGGTCAGGTCCATGTTTCTGGGGGTGGTCACTTCTGAGAAGGTTGTGCAATTGATTGAGCCCTTGAAGACAATTGTGATTCCACCCCAAGCCTTTGTTGTGTGTCCTGTTTGACGATCATGTAACAGGGAAGGATGGCCATGGCAATCTCAGGGAAAGGCATGTGGGTCAATCTGGTTTCTAGGAGGTAGAGCAGATCAGGTGAGCGGTCATGAAGTATGCCTCAGTTTTCAGTAGTTTGTTTGGTAAGAGAGCAGGTATTGAGCAGTATGCAGGATAGTGCAGATTGTTGTGTGGTGCAAGTCTGGCATGTGTGGTTGTGAATGAGTCAGTTGTTGGACACCTTCATTTTATATCCCAGAAATCAGTGTCTCAATGATACATATATTCATGACAGTGCAGGGGAGCAACTTGTTCACTGGAGCAGGGAGATTCTTGAATCCTTTAATGTTTCTGAGTACCACTTGGATACCAAAAATGTTTTACTTTAAAATGCATCAGAAACAATCCTAGGTCAGAATATCTAACTTTTCTTGGGTGAAACGTCTTCTTCAATATTGGAAAAGTTTATGAAGAAACCAATGGAAGTATTGCAAGAGAAGTTGAGGGTCATTGGGACTCTGAGATATAGTTTTCCAATCCCCTGGAGCTTCTGTTGGGCTTGCAGTAAAGTCCTCACCATAATTTAACTCCTCCATTGCTGCTGTGGCAGAACATTTACAGAGCATTTACATCAAAAATTGCATGACACATACAAGGGGAGTACTTTCTGTGAAAATTCAATGTCAGAGAAGCCTTTATTTATATATGCTGACAAAGGGAGTAAGGGGAAGGAACTAGTGAGATGCTCCAGTAAACTCCCTGGTTGATACTTAGTCATACAAAAATTACCTTGGTACCTGTGGAGGTCTCTACTAATAACTGAGTGACAGATCCTGGATAATATCTAGCAGAGGTGCTACATATTAAGAAACTCTTGAAGGTTTCTCTAAACCTAACAGTGACTCTCTCACAGTATAGGGCATGCTCACAAAGCACAGGTTTGATTCTGTAAAACAATATTCCTGCTCCGCTGATAGTTTTTGCTATGTGTTTACTAGACATTCCTGAATTTGTCTTATTAATCAGAGTCATTATTTATTTGGCACTGGTAAACATGAAGAATATGTGTTAGAAGGACCTTTCAACACAGTATAGCCACTTATTCATTCATGGGCTACTTTCTAAATGTTTCTGATTGCAGAATTAGCTGAGGCTCTATCACTGGAAAGATTGGCTGTCATTTACAGATTGGCAAGCTGTACTCCATTTCAACAGACTGTTTTGATAGATTTCACAATGCAGCCTTTAGAGTTCTGTTCTGGGCAGGTTTTGATCTCTGTGCTTTCAGAGGAGACGCCACCACAGCAACTCTGTTGGAGGCACTGAAGTTCTGCTTTGTGGGCATTTATTTGTGTGCTTGTTCCTAAATATGAAAACTTCTGTTAGAAGATCTGCGCTAAAAAGGGTTGATGGTCTGAGGTACTTCTGACCACTGTAAATAGTGTGAAGGAACTGCAGGTTTGGCAGGCATGTGCTCCAAAACATTTATGGCAGAGTACCCTGTCCTCTAACTTCTGAATAAGGCCCCAAGTATTTCCACCACCTCTAAATGAAGCAGGAAAGGTAAAAGGTTGGTAGATTGAGCATTAGCTGGTTTTTGGTGGATGCTTATCAGTCACCAACCCCTAAATTACCCCTGTAAGCTTTGTGTGACTGAATCAGCCAGTTATGAGTACATGCAATTGACATACATTAATATATGTTAATGGCAGAGACAGTCAAGTGGATGCATTAATATATCAACTATATTGTAGCAGCATGTGTGTAACCTTGAGATGACAGCCTTTACTTTGTTGAAATTACTCGGCTTTGATGGGGGTACACAGCCAACACAAAATTACTGAGCAGGTAGAGAAGGTAAGTCCTCACAGTGTGGCTTTTACAATGAATCTTTCATGTTCAAAGCTCACATTTGATACCACAAGTAGAGCACTAATACAAATAAATCATCACATCTCCCCGACATCTGGCGGATACCTACTGCCAAATGAATCAACTTCACATCCTTATCCATCTTCTACTGAGGGTAACACCATTTATTACAGAAAGGTTTCACTGTTACTATCCAGCCAGCCAAACCTACTCAGCCTCAGATATTCTTGTCTACATCCAATGCTTCCATATATCAGGTACAGGTGGTTCTCTGTACAGTTTTCCAAAACGTGAATCCTCCTGCCATCTTCATTTCTGAACAATCTGAACCACCTGTCTTTTTGCACAGCTCTAAGTCACAGTTTTTGGAATAGTAATGTCCCATGCATGGGGTATCTTTGTATTCTCCATCTTCATGGGAAATCAAGAAGGTACTTGTGTCGGGGAGTAATGTGGTCCACAGCTATGATACACAACTACATCTGCTTGAGGACAAGACCACCAACTATGCAACTAAACTAGATAAAGAGAAACATTTAACAAACAGAAATGTGGGAATAATCAAGAAAAGGAAACCTGCACAACTAGAAAGGTGAAGGAGAACAGGAAGAGACCATAAACATAACAGCACAACTTTGATGTCAGGCTATTGAGTGTTACAGTTACAATTAATTACTTGCTGATTACAACAGTGTAGCTGCTAAATAAGATAAGACTTTAGCAAAGTTTGCAAATAGAAGGATGAGTGTTAGAAGATATATTTGTTTCTAACTGGAGCAGTACAGCTTGCTTAATAACAGCATGTTGTGCTGCATATTCACATGCTACATGCAGAGAGGCTGAAGTTCTGTGCAAAGTAGCATGATGTCTGTTAATCCCCAATGCCAGCAGCTTTATTAACTTTTAGGTACTTGTTCCTTTATTAAAGGATGGACAATTTAATACCAGTTCTTTCCAAACAACTAAAACTTTCACAAAAATCCAAGCCTTTGTCCCACTAATGCCACCATTGATTTCAAAACATCTCCACATAGAAACAGAATTTCTTTAATGGAAATACTATGGCCCTCATTATGACATTGGCAGTAAATCCCACTTACCGCCTCACTGGCGAAAATCCGTTCACCATATTATGACACACACACACCAATCCAACAGAATACAGCCACATACACAAATCCGCCAGACCAAAGGTCAGGGATAAACTGGCGTTCCCAAAACCCACACCGTTACACCAACAAAACAACACCCATCACATCATGACCTGTGAATCACCACAGGGGACATGCAATGGCAGTAAACCTTTGGTGGTACATACCGCCGCTCTCAGAATGGACACCCACATACAAAACAACACTACATTGGCCTATACCAAAAACACTCACCTGACAACCATACACACACCACACCCACACCACCATAAAACACACACCCACATTACCCACAACCCTTTGCGAACAACTATTTCCACCAGGAGACTTAGAAGAAGAGCACAGAGACAACTAGACACACACACCACACACACCCATACATCAATAGCAAAGAAGATGGAGCTATGGCGGAGAATCGTGGACAGGGTCAACGCCATGGGACAGCACCCAAGAACAAGGGACAACGAGGTGGAAGGACCTACAGGGGAAGGTATGTTCCATTGCAGCAAGACAACAGCTCGCCATACAGAGGACTGGCGATGGACCCCCACCTCCTCCCCAATAACTCACAGCATGGGAGGAGCAGGTACTGGCAATACTGCATCCAGAGGGACTCGCCAGACACACACTCCACCAACACATCTCACTAATCCCTATGCCAGGCCCTGTATGCTATACCAATGGATGGACACCCTTCCCAGCCCTGCATGAACACTCATCACTAAAGCATGCACAGCATAGGGAAGCTAACAATCCCACAATACCCCAATATACACAAGCAAAAGCTGGCAGGGTAACAGCAACCATAGAGGGGAATCTACAGAAGTACAAATGTCATACACTTGAAGCATAATACATCATTTACATCCCCACAGGTACCCCAGCCGATGTCACTGGTGAGGAGGTGCCACCAGTATCCAGTCCCCCAACAGAAGAGGCCCACAGTGATGACAGTTACTCTGGACTTCTGGATCTAGACGACCTACCTGGCCCATAAGGGACCACTGGACAGTCGGTCACCCAAGCCCACTCATAGACCACCACAGAGACTCCCCCATCAGGAACTAACACCACAGCACCCACCCAGCATACCCACACCTCTGTCCCCAGGACACGTCAATCAGTAGTGTGCCCACCTGTACAGGGACCCCAGGCCACACCTCGCCCACAAGACAATCAGGGACCTGGGGTCAGTGGCAGTAGGCACACCGTTCAGGGTAGAGAGGCACAGGCAAACAGGGAAACTGGGAGGACTGCTGTGCGCCAGGGGGAGGACAGGAGCAGGGAACCGACTCTCCAGGAGGCACTCTCTAAGATCCTGGGAGCCTACCAACATACCCAGGACACAATGGCCCAGATCCTAGACAACGTGCAGGAGAACAAGTGGCTGCAGGAGGGACAGTATCAGGGGATGAGAAAGGACTTGCAGGTCATTAACAACACCCTGATTTCCATAGCAGGGGTGCTGGCAGACATGGTCAACGTCATGAGGGAGGCAACAGCACACCAGCGGGCCCCTGCCATTAGCCAGTCATCTGAACAGCCCTCCACTTCAGCTGCTGCTAGTGGGCAGGAGGCCCCGCCACAGGACCAACAGGCCACCTGCACCCCCCCTCTGCAGAAGATGAACCACCCTGAAAAGGTTCCCTGCGAACCAGTCTGAAGCCAGAGACACTTGCCAAGACCACCACCAGAAAATGAGACTCCTGATTGTCCCCCTTGTGTCCCACTCAGTCACCATGTCCACCTTGAACTGCCATTTCTCCCCTTCCAATGTCCCCATGGACAATGCACCTGTGCTACAAACAGACTGGAACAATACCCTGGACTTTCCTCCATCATCACCCCATTCCATTGCACTTTCCCCTTTATATTTTAGCACAACAATAACCACCCTTGTATAAAACTCTCAACTACTAGTATTTCATGTATTGCAAATTTGTATTGATTGAAACAGCTACAACCATTGCAAATTAACTGTAAATAGTATGAGCATAGAATGAACGACCTGTTGCTGGCTGTTGTGATCACAGGACAATGTTGTCATATCACCAACATCTGTAAAATGAATATCCATAGGTAACAGTAAGGAGGGGAAAGAAGTGAGTAATGCCAGCATGCCATTGCCACACAGGATACACCAATAGTCACAGAAATGTGAAGTAGCACTGTCTCACCTGTGTGTCATTGAAAGTACTGATGTATCACTAATGTTCTGTTGTCCACATCCTCATCCTCTGCCTCCTCAACCTCACTGTCCTCAGGGTCCACTGCTGCCACAGGGGCATCTCCAGTCTCCTCCTCCTGCAGAAAAGGTACATGGCGTCTGAGGACAGGTTGTGCAACATGCAGCATGCCACTACTGTCTGGAAGACCTTCTTGGGTGAGTAGCACAGGGATTACCTGTCAGAAGGAGGCACCTGGCCTTCAGGAGGCCAAAGGTCCTCTCAATGATCCTTCTGGTTCGCCCATGTGCCTCTCTATAACGCTCTTCTGCCCTTGTCCTGGCATTCCGCACAGGGGTCAGCAGCCATTATAGGTTTGGGTAACCAGAGTCACCAGCAATTATTGAGGGACAACATTTAGCCACACACTATCCTATAAGGCCAACAGCATAGGCATACACCAACATATGCTGGGTGGGAACCAAGGCTCGCCTATTCCACACCCTGTGCTTCTGTGTTTGAGACATCACATTTGGGATGCTACTGTTCCTTAGGACAAAGGCATCATGCACCGACCCAGGTTACTTAGCATTGACATGGAAGTACTGGTCCGCCAGGCACACCATCTGCACATTCATAGAGTGGAAACTCTTACGAATCCTAGACACCTGTTCATTTTGCTAGGGGGGACAGATGCAATATGTGTTCTGTCAATCTCCCCAATTATATTGGAGATATGTTCTAGTGCATAAAACCCAGCCTTCACAGTGGCTAAATCCTCCACCTGGGGGAAAGCATGTAGCTGCACATGTGTTTTTCAGGGCAGACAAGACTCTTGCCAGCACGATTGAGAACATTGGCTGTGACATTCCTACTATCACTTGTAAAGAACCAGTTGCCAGGAAATGGAGCACTGATAGAACCTGCACAAGAGGGGGTATCCCAGTCGGATGACGGATAGCTGAGACCAGGTCAGGTTCCAACTGGGCACACATCTTTGTGATTGTGGCCCTGTCCAGTCTATAGGTGAGGATAATGAGCCTGTCCTCCAGTGTAGCCAAGTCCACCAGGGGTCTGTACATGGGGGTATGTCTCCATCTCCTATTCATCCACAGCAGTAGGTATCTAGGGGATACAAGAGTAATTAGGCTGTCACAATTTGAACACCTATACCACAACAGCAGTCCACATCATGCAATCATGTTTTGGGACAGTGACATTTAAAAGTATGTGCCTATTTATCCAGTGACGCAGCAATTATCGATAGGCCTGTTCACCCCACATGAAATCGTGACTGTCTGTCCTGTGTGGAGGGACAGGTGGAAGTGAGGCAATGCCGCTGACGTTGGGTGCTGTGGTAGTAGGTGGTCGTGAACCGCCGTGCAATTCCTCATTGGTTCATATTGGGCCCTATGGGGTACAGTGGCCAATGGGGATCTATGTTAGCGGTGACGGTATGCACCGCCGCGGACGTGACCAACTTTTTATTTCACATTCCTCACTTGTTTCCTGACTTTCCATAGGAGAGGACCCACACTGCATGTGCTGCAGTGACCTGTGCCTGGAACCTACCATGGCCTGTGTGACCGGGGAAACGGCCTCAGCCTTCACTTCTGAGGAGTTGGAGCAACTGGTGGATGGAGTCCTACCCCAGTACGGACTGCTGTATGGGCCTCCAGACCGACAGGTGAATACACCTTGTGCACAATGCATGTGGCATGAATGCTTTGAGTTGTGTGTGAAGGTCTCATGGAAGGGGGATAGGTGGATGTCCTCTTGGTGGTGTACAATGTTGTGTGCTGGCCTATGTTTGTGCCAATGGTGATGGAACCAGGTATGGTGGGCCATTTGTGTGACTGGATGGACTGTTGTCTAATGGTATTCTCCTGTCTGTGTTGCCTCTGCAGGTCAGCGCCCATCAAAAGAAGGGAATTTGTTACTTGTCCTTTTTTTTGCAGGTTCCTGTTCTGTGTATGCTGGGTCATGGGAGGAGCTGTATCGTGGGAAGATCTGAAGTGTGGCGTTGAAGACAAAGGAAGAAGTGGGAGCCAGGAAACACGGGTGAGTCTCTGAAGCAAGTTCTCGAACAAAGGGTGTGCTTTATATAGCTGCACCCTTTAAAATGGTCTCTGGCGCAGGTGGAGGCCAGCAAGCTGTTTCTACACATGCTGATGCATGTGCTCTTGTTTGGGGCAGTGACGGAGCTAGCGCTCAGACTGCATTTGCGGCTAAATCTGTTACAAAGAAACATGAGGGCCTTCCACTGCCAAGATGGATCGTCATCAGTATAAACATGCATATAGCCCTACCACTGTCACCAAGGACTGGGCAAGAGTTTAAGCAATCATGAACATATACATAACATAATGTGTAAGCAAACATGAATATTCACATTATGTATGAATGTACCACTGCCTCCAGAGCTTAAGTAGAGTATTTAGCCATAACATATCTTAACCAAACAGGGTGTACTGGGGCCACCAATCCTTTACTCTGTGCACATGGGGAGAAGGATGCTACATCCATAGGGATGTCATATACAGATGTTTGGACAGGCTATGGTCTAAGGATGGACGGTGGCACGACTTGTGGCAGCGACCGTGACACAGGAGGGGAACCCCTACATATGGTGTGATCCTCTCCAGTAATTTACAGAAAAAAACATTTTGACATCCACATTAGATGCATATACATTCAGTAAGCAAAGTTCAACTCCATCTAATAAGCTATATCTACCTTCAATGTCTGCATATAAGTGTGATGACAGAAGGACCCCCGGGAGCCACAAATGGACAGCCACCTGGCATAAGTCAGTTTGTTCCTCTTAGTATCACTTAAATGAGACCCTTGCAGGAATGATAACCACACTCCTTATCTTCTGAAGTACAAATGCACCCTGTTTCTTAGTCCTGGAGTCCCCTTACATTCCAGGTGATGATCTTCATACTACCCCCTACACTCCTCCTCACTACAGACAGCAGATGCAGCACAGTATTGATATTATACGGGAATCACCATGCCTATGCACCTGTCAGAGACCTCTCAGTGCCACCAAATCCTGATATATCCCTATTACTGCAATTCTGAACTGTACCAGCTAGCACACAATTGAATAACCTCTCCTCCCGACCTAACTCCCATCATCCTCAACATTAAAACAATTTTTTCCTATTCTTACTCTGTTTGTCTGCATCTCCTTTCACAACAAGCTAAGATGTAATACCCAGAAGCTACCTATATTTAAACCACAATAATGTACCTAATTCCGTAGCATTACCTAAAACATGAGAGAACCAGCAGTCTCCCACAATGATTCAGATCTACACTATGCAGTGGAGACCAGGCATTCCTAGTGTCTCTAACTAATGTATAAAGATGTAGAGGGCTCAGTGTACATCAGTACTGAACAATGTGAGCCTCCCCTGTGTATTAATAAATCTACATTTACTTGTGGGTCCCAACTGCGCAACTTCAGGCAATGGGAGAGACCCCAATGTCCAGGGATCAAAATGGCACATGAGAGAGCTGCTGCAGGTGTCACCACCCCAAACAAATAACATCATATCAACATCACATTTGTCCATGGGGCCATAGCTGATTGACGATGGTGTAGGTTGGAAGCATAAGAGCTCCCGCCTAGCAATCTCCCATCCGACAATATCCTGTGGTTAGTTTAACATCAGAGGGCCCCCAATTGCACTAGGCTAGGTCCCTGATGCAGTTGCAAGCCTTGGCCAGTTTCGGCTGGGCTAAAAGACCAAAGTGGGAGCCTGAAGATCATGTGAGACAGCAATGACAAGATGGCAGCCGTGGACCATCGGACCCCGTGGTGCCTTCCGGGCCCGCTCTGCCGAGGAGCCCAAGGCAGACCCATGCACGAACAGTGCTATTGGCATGGACCCAGAGGGCTAGGACCCCCCCCAGTCTGGCAGATGACATCAGAGGTACCTGTGCGGGGGTCACTACCACTCGCAACCACCCCTCAGAGTAGTGGAACCAGAGGAAGCCAAGTGTGTGGACCTCGTCGGCATGGCCGGGAGGGGAGACATGATCCGACAAGCCCAGGTGCACACCAGGAGCCCTGAACTGTGTGCCATGCTTCCCGACAGCTGTGAGTTTCCTGGGGCTGAGTCAGGAGGTTGACGAGGACTACCATAACACCGCCCGCTACTGGGACACTGCAAGTGGGGACTGCAGCTAATTGCTGGCTCTTTGTGGGGAAGAGGAGGGAGTGCGCAGCAGGCCACCAGACGTTGCGCCCCCTGCATGCCCTAGGGGGAACCTCTTTGAACACTGCCTCCAGACTGCTGCTTTGTATTGGGACCCCAGGGCAATGTAGGCCATAACTCCAGAACCACTAATGAGGGGTAGATGGAGCTGAGGCCAATGCCCAGCAGCAGCATGGGAGAATAGACGAGGCTTCAAGGCGAATTCCTGACTTGCCCCAGGAAAGCATGGACTGGGAACCGGGACTACTCCCAGATCTTGTACCATTAGTGGAGCAGCACATTGTGCCCAACTCAGAGCGCTGTGGAGCACTGATGCTCATAGCTTCCCCTGTGCCCACACTATGTCCACCTGGATATGTCCAGCTACCTGTGCAGCTAGAGCCCTGTAGCAACACCTGTGGGCCCACTGAAGCGACGGTTGGAGACCACAAGAATCCCCTGTCTCTGAGGCCACAGAGCCTGTGCTGCCAACTTCATGGCTGGGTCCGAATGGGCAGCCTACAGAGTTCCAATCCAGAGGAGTGACCTGACTGGACTATCTGGTCTGTACCGAGAGCTTGCTCATGCAGCCCACTGCGAGGCCAAGGCGCAGACACAGAGAGGGCCCTGAGTGTCATCCTGGCTTCTCTTCCTCTGCACTTTGGCAGCTAAGCGGAGCAACCCAGGCATTACACCCAACTGCTTTCTCCATACGGGGGCACCTGAAACTCAAGGTGTGGAAATCGGGGGTGCCTTTCAAGTGCTAAACACCCCCCCTACAACTTGCTGCCATGGTTAAAGCATCCAGGAAAAAGGGCCTAGACACAGGAGGTACGACTCGAGATGTCTCCACTAAAAGTGTACTTGTGTACAAAGTGACAGCACCACAGCTGGGACCCTTTGAGGGGGCCATTCTACAAGACATCATGCAGGCCTTCACCACTTCCAGACAAGTATTAGAAATGAAGATTGAAACACTTGGTGTGGATCTGAGCATCCTGAAAGATGACCACTGACGCCTGGCCTAACGGGTCATGACAATGGTGAGAACGCCAATAGACATTCCCTCAAATATGGTGACGATATGCAAAAGACTCATGCTCATGGAGAAATAGGACCAAACTCTAGAACTTAGAGCAGAAGAGGCTGAAAATAGATCACTGAGGAACAGTTTCTGAGTGCTAGGACTCCCAGAGTGAATAGAGTGGATCAATATTCTGGATTACCTAGCGAGATAGCTACATGAGGGCCTCCCTCCATTTTACACCCTAGAGAGGGCACATAGAGTTCTGGCACGGCCCCCAGTGCTGGCTGTGCCACTGATGCTGATGGTGGATCAGGCTCTTATATTACAGAGACTGGGATCGCATATTGGAACAGGCCAGGAAGAAAGGGGACATTAGAGTGGACAAAAGCAAAATGATGATCTTCCTGTACTTCACAAAGGAAGTACAGAAGCAATGTTACACATTTCTTGAAGCAAAGTGACTCCTCCACCAGATGAGCTTGGATTACACCATGTTGTTTCCAGCTGGGCCGAGGGTTGTGGCCCCAGAGGGAGTGCAGTTTTTCCAGACCCGCAGGAGGTGAGTGATTGGATAGAGCTGCGTCCACAAGCTCGCCCCAGCCAGAGATCCCCGAGACGCACAATCAAACTGAGAAAATCAAATCGCCAAGATAGGGACATCCCTCTGTTTGCCCCTTTTGGAGCAGAGGTCCAGAAAGAACAACAGAGAACAGTAGAAATGGCGATGAGCAAGGGTGGGGTGAGCCCATCTACATTGATGGCTGAGGATGATGCCCACAACTTGGACCTTGAGCATGGAACTAGCTCATCTGAAGACTTGGACAATGAGCTGCTCAGATAACTCCCAGGACCACTGATGAACTCATATGAAGCAGATGTTGTACTGTATGACTAATGCCTTTTGATTGGGGGAAAGTCCACTGAAAATTGTGGGTGCTGCTTTGGTAAAGTACTGGCCCCTACTGATCGGGTGGGAGAGGCTGGGTGATGTGCTACTAGATGGTTAATACCCCCTTTTGTTTGTTGTTAACATGGGTTCACCCACAAGTGTTTGTGTGTTGGCTGACAGTTTGGGTGGGGGGGTATCAAACTGCTTGTCCTGGGGTTTTGGAGTTGTGTTATTTGCTGTTTGACTGTTTGGGGGGTGTACAACTCATGCCTTGTGGAAGATCTACTCACTATTCCGATGTTGGATGATACCCTGTGCCAGTAAAACAGAGGCCCTATGGTGTGACTGACTTTCTATAATTCTATACAATGGCAACCCCCATGACCAATAAGGTCTTGTCTTGGAACATTAGGGAAGGCACATCATGGCCAAGATTTACAAGGTCTTTTCATATCTTAATAGGCTAGTGATCCAGTTAACTCTCCTATAAGAACCATACCTTATAGCGCTATAAAGAAGTTGAAAGGGGCAGGCCTATTACGCTGTCTACTCAGCCTACACAAAAGGAGCAATGGTGTAGATACACCCAGAAGCTCCCTTCCAACATTCTGGTCACCTGATTGATCCGTAGGGTAGATTTGTATTGGTATCTGATCCCCTGGAAGGCTGAGACATACCAAAACACAGTATCTATGCCGCTAATGTAAATCATGCAGCATTCTTTGCTGAATGTTTGAAAGTACTGCCTCTCTACATATTGGGCTCAATCATTCTGGGTGGGGACTATAATTGCATAGTGGACCTCATACTTGATCGCTCTCATCCACCTCTGCAGGATTCCCTGACTATCATGGTGGCTTTCACTTTTTATGACTGGCAGAAGGACACAGTGGAAACTGCCATTCGGCAATACTTCAAGGACTATGCTGGCTCAGCATCGTCCCTATAGGCGATGTGGGATCTCTTTAAGACCGTGACTAGAGGAAGGTGTATAGCTGAATCAGTAGGATTTTGATGGATTTTACTGACTGAAGTCCTGTCATTCGAGGAGGCATTAAGGTCTATCAAGCAGCATAGACTGGGTCACTCATAATTGCAGCCCAACCTATTAGAGGCCAAAGTCAAAGTTGTGGAACAGGTAGAATGGTTAAGATTTTTTGCTTACAGAACTTATATTACTCAAGCACATGCAGAAAGAGAAAACACTCCCTCTGTTAGACTGGCTCGAAAACCCAGCAAAACAGTGCTCAGTTATTGTAGGGCTTGAAACAGATTAGAGGACCACATTATACCAGCAGGCTGATATTAATGAACCATTCTTTCATTACTATTCTGACCTATACCAGAGTACTTCTGACTGATCTGCTGACAACATTAAGGCTTTTCTGGCACCTTTGGCTTTCCTGACTGTTAAACGTGAGAAGACTGAGGATCTGGGGGGAAATCACTTTACCAGAAGTCCGGCAGGCCATAAAATCTATGGCTCTGAGCAAAATACCAGGGACTGATGGGTTCAAGGCCGAGTTGTACTCCACATACATGGATGAACCGGCCCTCAAGCTAGTGGACCTCTATAAGCTAGATGCAGAATTCTTACCATTCTCCACTCATGAAGCCCTGATTGTGTCCCTACTAAAACCAGAGAAACAGGGCCATGACAAAAGGGTCTCTCAACTGTTTAACATTGATTATAAAATTCCCAGTAGGATTATTGTCACTAGGCTCCTTCATCATAAGAGTCTTCACACTATTAGAAGCTGTCACTTACGACCAGACGGCAGTGGCGATCTTTGCAGTAGATGTAGAGGAGGCCTTTGGTAGCCTGGAATGGGCCTTCCTGTACAGTGTCATGGAATACTTCTGCCCGGGGAAGGAATTTGTGGCCTGGACCGGGTTGTTATATGCGGACCCTACAGCCAGAGTACAAACAGGTTGTTTCACTTCAGAAAGACCCCTCTTGTCGCGCCTGCTATTCACCCTGGCAACGGAGTCCCTGGCTTATTACACCAGAGCTGGGAATGATTATCAGGGCATTGTGGTAGAAGCTTGAAACCACCATATTGCATTATGCGCAGATGACCTCTTGATTTTCTTACAAAACATGACAGAGACTCTTGAGGGCTTGGAGGGTTAACTGGCAGAAATGGAATTTTTCCCCACGTTGGCAACTACCATATTTCCCTGACGTACCCATGAGATTCCTAAAGGCACCTCTATATGGGTGAGATTGGTGAGAGCTAACCAACTGGGTTACTGCTGGTGCAACAACAATCAGTGACTTATTCGAAGACGAGGTGATCCTCCCATTTGAAGAGGTCCTCTTGGGCATGACCTGCTTCAATGACATTTTCTGCTAAATAGTACAGTGATGACTGCCATTTCTAAACATTGGGTGATGAGCATGTCAGAACCACCACATGATAAGAGTTGCTGATACTTGATCACTTCTTTGGGGACCTTTAAAGCTGTCACTTATCTATACAAAATCATTAAAGGGGGACATGTAGCTGCCCCTGAACACCCTTAGAGCCCATTGGGAGGAAGACCTGTGGATCCCCATAATGAAGTGGAATTGGGTGAGCATATTAGGATGGATACCCAAAATATCAAGGAACGCCTGGTTTAAACTTATTAATCTTTATATGTTTCACAGGGCGTACCTCAAAGCAGAAAGAATCAACGGATTCTTTCACATAGAGGGAACAGAGTGCCCGAGATGTGGAGAGGTGAGAGCAGAATCATACATATGTTCAGGGGATGCCCAACTCTTGCTATTTACTGAGAAGAAATTACTGGAGTGCTAGCAGAGGTTATTGAAAGAGATGTCCCATGCACCCCTGGACACTGCTTATTGAGCTGGTTCCTAAACAAAGCTAAATCCAAAGATATAAGCAGGTTTCAGGACTTAGCCTTTATCCTCACAAAGCGGGAAATCACTGGGAATTGGAAGGCCCTTTGGGGACCCCGGATAAAAGTATGAAAAAGGGAGTTAGAGAGATGGGTGGGATATGAGAGGGCAGTACAGCTCCACTGGGCCAGGCATGGGCAAGGTTCACCAGACATGGCCAGGGCACGGGAAACACTGGTGGATTGCATGAAGAACCTTGAACCCCCATTACCAGAGGCAACATCAGGTACCCCCTAGAAACAACTCTCCTAATCTGAATTAGGACTTCCCTTCGGGAAAGCAGATGGGATGAATTCTCTGCCAGGACACCATTAGAGCCTGAAATAGGATAAAGGGCAAGACACCAACATGGGCTAAGTTGATACAGAACATGACACAGGGTGGTGAGTAGGCATTGAGGGGTGGGATACTACTGTTAATATGGCTACTACAATATCTCCGACAATTATGTGGGGGTGAGATCACTAGGTTTGGCATGACAGCTTGTTGTTTACTAAAGATGAAAAATAATCAAATCTGTTTAAAAAAAGCACATTTGTCTATAGGCACTAACGCACATTCAATCCCTCCCTCTCCTCTTGCATCACACCAATCAAACCCAGTCCATGGCCAACAGTAATCAGTGTCAAGCTGTTAGTGTGCCCTCCTCTGTGTCAGGCTGTGAGCCCTCCTCAGGTGTCACCATTGACTCCACTTCCAAATCCTCCAACATCTCCAGCCTACCATCGTGCTGCACCTCAACTCAAGGTGTCACTCTGTTTGCTGGCATGCTACATCTCCTTCTTTCTGCCAATCCACTCGGTCTGCTGCAGCCTTTGCAATTGTTACTGCTCAGGTTCCTTAATGCTCTTCTACCCTTTCTGTGGTTGAGCCAATCCCACAACTCTGCCTACCATAGAAAAAAGTTTGTTTGGCCACCATATATCATTTTGCGTTTAGTGGGGTGCAGAACTATATATCCAATGTCTACTTTGCACAGTTTTTGTTTTGCCACCAGAAAGGGTTTTCTTTCAGCCCGAAATGTTCTCATACAGTCCAGAATAATTCTAATAATAGATCCTTCAAACTTAGGGTCTCCTTGATTTCTGGACCACTGCAGGATGCTCTCTGTGTCACAATGGTTAAGGATTCTTGCAATAAGCACTCTCAGGTGAGGGGTCCCAGAGGCAGACAGGCACCAGTGCTCTGTTGGCACTTTAAGTGACAAAGATGTGTGACAGTGTGCTTGGAGCCATGGTGTTTCTGAGCCATTTCTCCAAGAAAAGCTCCAAGGTATTCCCTTCTGCCCCCTCCATAAAACCCACAAACCATAAGTTATATCTATGGGCCCAGCCCCAGCATCCTCCACCTGGCCCACCAGGAATACTGCTCTGTCTGTGAGAGTATGGATCATAGACTGAAGCCTCCCCATCTCCTTCATGAAGGTAGTGGCATTCTTCTCCATTATCAGAAAGTGTTCACTAACTTTGTGTAAGTCCATTTGTAGTAAATTGACCTCTATGAAGATCGAGTCCAGTTTTTGTTTCAAAGCCTGTTTAGCTTGCTGGATGGACTCTAGGATCTATTTTCTGAGGGCTCTGATGAGGTCGGCATGGATCCATACATCCGTCAGTATAATGATCCATTTTAGTCTGCTGGGAAGATCTAAAGGCTGTGCTGCTACCCATAGCTACATCCAGGAAGCTGTCACCCGAAAGGCACCACCCAGAACTGTCAACAGTATTTCTAGACTATCTCATGTCTACAGTGCACTACCCTTCCCCTTTCAACATGCGCCATCAAAGCAATTAAACAATTAAAGCACCTTCTCAGAGCCCTCTTATTCGTGTTGTCACTCCTTCATATTGTATTCTCTGTAGATTTGTGCTAGACTATGGTATACTTAAGCATACAAGGGCCTAAGTCTACTTTATGACACTGGCCCCTCAGCACCCCACAAGAAGGTTCAAGCAGAGCAATCTACCTCCTCAGTTGGCCAGTTCCTAACAGGGTGGAGCTTGCAGAGGGCAGCCAACAATCCTCACCATCACCAGCAAGCTATGCCAACCGTTTTCCAGTTCACCCAGCTGGGAGCTGCGGGTCACAGGGAGCCTCCCATGCACTGGGTCCCACCCTGCCTCCTCTGGAGATCGCTGCTGCCTCCTCAAGACAGGGTCTTACTGAGGACAAGCAAGTCATGAGCAGAGGTCTTCACTGCATCCTCCAGGGATTGCTGCCACCTTCCAGGATGTCCGGCAGGCCAGGCGACTAGCCGTGCCCTGCACAAGGGTTTGCCTTCAGGTCTAGCCCCCAGGGTGCAACACCGAACTGCAACACTCGCTTTCTGGCTCACTCTGATGGTCTCAGGTTGTACCTCCAGCACCTCACAGTTAATGCATCAGTCCGGGGCATTGATTCAACCTTATTGAGGCACAGCTGACATTTGTACCCCCTCTCCAGGTCCAGTTACTTATCTCAGGGCACAGAATAAAAACACACCCGGTTCAAGTGGAAGGCAACCCATGCACCATGTCCCTCAGCATCAGGGTAGATAACCGGCAGTAATACTGGGAGTTCACAGAATACTGCAGGATCTGACAAGGGATCCCGGAGCCTCAACTCAAGATGTGCTATCAGTCTTCTTGGATGGCCACACCCCTACCATTTGAGTTTATCTTCCAACTGAGGGAGACTAGAGCATTTTCAACCCTTTGTTACTGATGACTACTTCCCCCTACGGCCATACTGGAAAACCCCTGTAGAATTCCCTTCAGTGAGTGATTTCTTAGTACAGGCAGAGTCCACCACTTGTGTTCTAACTCGGAACAATAAAAGCACCGGGCCTAGAAATGGGATGCCCTGGGTCACTGCCCACCAGAACCTCTGCCTTGTTTCTCAAAATGGGCATGGGAACCGTTGGACTTGGTCCTCTCTGCAGAGTCATCCCAAAACTTTTTGCCTTCACCCCTCATACTTTCTGAAACCATTTTTTGGTTTTTAGAACTCTATGCCCATTACCACTGCAAACCATTGCTAAAGTGGTGTGCTCAATCCTTAAAACATGGTAAAATTGGCTTACACCCAATTGACACATTTAATTTTCTTGTAGGTCCCTAGAACAGTGGCACTACTCGTATCTAGGACCTGTAAAATAAATGTTACTAGTGGATTTACAGCACTAATTGTGCCAACCATTTAAGCAGCCCTTTGAAAACATGTCTTAGGCCTGCCACCGGATCCTGTAGATCAGTTTAAAAACATTTGCCAGACCCAGGCCTTTTTAAAATACATATAAGTCACTAAGTTACCCCGAGTATAGGCCGTAAAGGCTCAGAGAGAAAGGTACATTGTATTTAAAAAGTAGGATATGAGGGTTCAAGTTTTATTTGTCCTGGTGGTGAAAAACTCGTAAAGTCTTTTTTCACTACAGTAAGGCCTATCTCTCCCATTGACTAACCTAGGGTTGCCTTATTATATTCAATACGTTTTTACTTTTGATTGGGAGCAGATAGAGGTATGGGATTTACAGTCAAACTAATTGCATTTTAAAATCCTATTTGATGATAAAGTCAGATTTAAAGTCACAATACCGAAAATGCCATTTTTAAAAAGTTGGGCCTGGTCTAGCTTAGTGGACTAATGCATCCACTACAGGGTCCTGTGTTTGACCTCATAGTCATGGGTTCAAATCCCAGTGGGTCCACTCAGCCTTTCATCCAAGTTCTGAGGTCAATAAAATGAGTACTGTTGGGTAACAATAAACATCTGTTATTCAGCACCAAAAGGCCTACAGGTGAACATGTGCTTTACAAATATACACATTATGTTCTTGTCCCAAACTTCTGGACCTTTTGCCATTGTTATGGGTCAATATGACAGTGAATGTCTCTGCTGTTGTGGTTTGTGTATTCCTCCCAGGCAGTGAGACACTATGGGACTAGGTGTGGGCAGGATGGGCCATTCTGTCAGGATGGTTCAAGGTTGAGTTGTTCTCTGCCCCATTTACATTTCAAAGGGCTGCCTCCAACATACACACAAAGAAACCTGACACCAGTCTTTTGCCACCCCAGATGACTCAGAGCCTCAGCAGAAGGGACAACTTTCCAGAACCAGATGTAGGGATAGACAGAATGTCACCCCCACTTTGAAGGCTGGCACTGGGCAAAAATATTGGACCTCCGGAACCACCTCTTTTGTGCAGTCCTCAACCTGTGGAATAATTCAGAAGGCGTGCCTTGCTCCCCAGGAGCCCGTCCTACTATGTGAGGCTTGCCTTGCTGCTTAAAGGAGAAAGGACCGTCTCCTTTAACCCAAGGGCTAGTGGGCTGGCCTCATGAGTGAGCTACAAGAGAATAAGAAGCTCCAAAGACCTTGAAACCCAATGTCTGGCCTCTACTATAGTGAGTCCTACACCCTAAGTGGTGCCACAGGTCCTGACCCCTTGGTTGTGGTAGTAGAGATGCTGCTCATGCCTAACCGTAGAAGTTGTGGCTCGGAAAAATGTTCACTAAAAATGAATCAAGAGCTGACAGAATACTGGGGACCTACCGGCCTGCTGACCTGCCCAAGGTGTATCACCACTCAGCCTGACTTTGAAGTAGCTCTGTCTCGATTATTCTTCACAGCAGCAAATCCCATTCAGCTGGACCTCCGAGCAATGGTATCTTCCCTCATGGAGCCCACTTTGGTTATGGCTTGCTGCTTCCTCCTACTGGAGGTTTTGGACTTCCAAAAAGTCTAAATCAAAGGTAAAAATCTTCACCAGGCTCGACAGCTAGAGGTTCCCTATTGACGATGGCGACTTCCTTGGCCTCAAAATCTGACTTCTGCCACACAGAGCATTTTGCTGCAGTCATCATTGGCTTTACCAAGACTTCGTCAGGTGCTCCATGGTGACAAATACTCTTCCACGGACACAGCCTGCTGCCTTGCCCCACTGAACTATACTTTTTCCTTCACTTTTGTTCAAAATTTCTTCTAAGTCTGAAGGAATTAGCGCCTTGAGACCCGCACGGGTGAGTAGCGCGCTTTATAAATGTTAATGATTTGATTTGATTTGATTTGAAGGTAAGCCGAGACCAGTCCCAAGCCACCTTGTGTATCTGAACCACGCTCCATCACTGTCGATTTAACTTTTTATTTTGTCCCAGCCTCGTGCGACCGGATGCTTTCAGTTGGCAGTTTGAGCTTTTAGGCACTATGAGAATAATAATTGAATATCTCCTGTCCTACGGGCTGTATTTTTGTCATTCTGGTATCCTTTTGTTTATAAAAATTCACTCTATGTTTCTAAATTGGTTTGGGATTTTTCTTCTGTTGTATTTTCAATTTATTACTTTTGTTTACTGCATAAATTCTTTACCTTTTGCCTCTAACTTAAGTCTGACTGCTTTGTGTCAATATGCCAGAGGGTTAAGCAATTTAGTGACTCCTGTGGTTAACCTTGACAAGCATTGTGGTTGTTGTCTGAGTCTGGCTTACACCTCCTGCAACCAATAACCCAATTTCTTACACTTCTAAATGAAGAATGGTGGACTACTGCACTGTCCATATATACCATCTTGAAAGAATTATGTTTAATTTACTCAATGTCATCAACAAACTTGCAAGCTCTAATTAAAAATAAAATACCACTTGATTTTCTATAAGATGTAAACACTTTTCAATAACAACAAGTATAAACTCTCCCATAGAACACTCATGCTTTAGAACATACATACTAAAATTCACTTTTGACACATACATTACATACACACAAAACTCTGCTATAATTTTTGGAATCCGCTAAACCTTTTTGGGTTTCTCTACATGCAGGGGTCTCTCTCCTGCATGCAGACATTTCTCCTCTTCAAGTGTCGGGATCCCCCACATACAGAGCCTTCACTCAGTGGACTCAGGGTGGAGATCTCCACTTACCACAGTAAACAGGAAAATACATACAGGAAGAAAAAGTCAGCCGTTCTGTGGCCAGTGTGAGCCTTTCTTTCACCCAACCGCATTCTCTTGCATTCGCTTACTCTTTTATTCATCCAACCACCAGACATGCCTGAAGGACAAGATGAAATGGCTCCCCACTCACTGCGGAATACTTATAATCAGTTGCCATTTATACAGGGGTATTTCAAAGTTACCCTCAGCTTTATGGGGGGTTCAGATACTCAGTTGAGCAATTGTTAGGGTTTCAATCTCACCTTCTTATAATCTATTTCCACACACCAAATGTGATTTAGGGTCTGAGTCTTTGAAGTTTGTGTTGAGAGCCTGCTTCCTTTTCAAATGCCCACTCCTCTGCCATGTATTTCTCTTGAAAGCAGTCTGTCACAGCAGGAGTACTCCAAAACTGGCATGGGAATAACTAGAGTTCTCGCCTGGATTTCAGCCACTGTGATCTGTGTATCAAAAGGTTAGCCCAGGGCAGCAGACCTACTATTTATGATTCCCTTATCAGTCCCATCTCCTTCCTGTTATGTGCCCAGGCTCCTTCCATGTGACCACTCTGCGAATCAAAGAGCACTCTTTAAAGTGTATGGGGGAAGCCTGGCTCTCCCCTCTCCAGTGTGTCCCATTCAGCTTGCAAGAATGCAGCTTGCAGCAATACGCACATATAACTGGTGGGATTCCTCTACCTCATTTCTATGTTTCACCATGCAGTCCTGTGTCTTCCAAAATGGAACCCATAACCATCCATGCATTTCACATACAGTCTACTCAGCACTGTAACTTTCATGTACTGTACCACTCAAAGCACACATATAACCAGTGCACACATTCAACTGACACACATTGCACACCACTCTTTCCTTCACGTACTGTACCACTCACAGGCACACATATACCCAGTACTTGAATTTGACATGGGCATACTGCACAGCACTACATTCTTCATGCACTGTACCATTCAGCACTGTACCACTCACAGGCACATATACACCCAGCATATGCATTCAATGTGCACTCACTACACAGTGCTGTCTTATCCTTGCATTGTACCCTTTGTAGGCACACATACACTCAGCACAGATACACCACTCATGCAGTGTGCAGTTCTCCATTTCAATCCAATGTAGGCCAAGGAATAGGTTAAGCACACAGCAGAGAAAGTTTGAATCAGTGAGCCTGTAGGCTTCAATTCTGTGAAACAGGTTAAAAAGGACTTGTTCATTCCTACTGATCACTATGTGGTATGCTGACACCAATGCATTCACACTGTGTAGCTCCTGGTAAAGGCAGTAGCTTTTCCGCGCTATGAGGCTAGCACATAGTGGATACTCCTCCATGTCCAACAAGACTGCAATCTGTGAGACAGGCATGTATCATGGCACACACACATGATCTCTGTTTGTCTGTAACAGCAAAAATCAGCATTAGGGATTCAGACATCAGTAGAGTTCGAGCACTCAGAGCAGGGATACTCATCCATAACCATGCAGAGGATTTTTCCATCCCA
This sequence comes from Pleurodeles waltl, assembly GCF_031143425.1. Classification (NCBI taxonomy): domain Eukaryota; kingdom Metazoa; phylum Chordata; class Amphibia; order Caudata; family Salamandridae; genus Pleurodeles; species Pleurodeles waltl. Next base: position 518,441,589 of record NC_090436.1, read on the forward strand.
ACAAAGTCCATTCACAGCGGGAAAAGCAATGCCAGAATTGCTGGGTGTACCTTCAACTCTGGGCCTGTATCAAAGCCTAAGACCTTCTAGGAGTGCCCTTCCAGTCACATTCTCAGTATCTAAGCATGGCACCAATGTAGAGAAGGGTCTGGAAAGCAGCCTGGCTGACCCTCCATGGTCAACTGGAAGAGCTTGAGCAGCAAACAGAGTGTAACTATATTATTTGTATAATCACTTAAGAGCACATTAGTTGTGAGAGTGGTGTCCAGTGATGTGTGTAGTCAGAGACATGTTCTAACATTCCATGTATTATTTGACCTGTGTTATCCGTGTGCTATGAAGAGAATGGAAATTTACAAATACTAAAATGCATGCAATGATTTTTTGTGTACCTTATCGTGATATATTAAAAATGCTTTACATATTTTATATTTTGTGACAAGTTAAAATACAACTTTAACATTTAGGATATGTAACAATTTAAACAACATCAAGTAAATTTGAATGGGTGATGTGAGAATGTAATTTATTTGTTGGGGTGGATTGGTGTCCATCACAAGTAATAAAGTCACTTGCTTGTAAGGTCCAGTCTAAGGTGTCAGTAAATTAAACCTGAGCTCAACCCCAGGTAGCTGTTTCACAGAGCAGACAGGCTTAATTTAAAGAAAATGTGTGAAGCATGGTAGACAGGGACCTATGCATGACTTGAGGTTGACTGCAATGGGGCATGGTTGGGATATACCAAGTAGATTGCCCTGTTAGGGCCTGAAAGTAGGGATACTCAAAAAAGTGTCAAAATCCCAATCTAAAAAGGAACTTTGCCATTTTTCTGTGGAAACCCTAAATATAATGCAACACCATGGCACTGCCGATTACATACGTTTCACAGTTGGTCCTCTTGAAGCTCTGGAGCAAAGTTTTTGAAAAAGTTCCCAACCCCCTGTTGGTGCCCAAAACAATCATAGGAGTGCATTTCCCAGGCCTCTAGCACATAAGAGGGAACACTTAGAGACTCTCTGGGTGTCAGGTGGAAGGCAATAGCATAGTCTGGTCCAGGTTCAGTATTCACTGGGCTGCTGAGATTTTTCACAGGAATGTCCTGATCAGCTTGTATTTGCTCCCAGAGCCACCCAATGCATCGCCTTATGATCCTTGGAGATCTTTTGGGTCTTGGATTTCAAGTGGATGAGGGTCCAAATGCCTGAGATCCTTCTCACAGGTCACAGATGCCAAGTGCTGTAGTTTCAGTCCGACTGGTATTCTTTTGCTATTGCAGCAGTAATCTGAGAAAGGCTAGGTGAGGGTCAGCTTTTTAGGGTTCACCAGCCTGTATCCTTAGGGGACACCACTATGAGGCACTCCAAGTTCCTCTATGACCATGGAGTGAAGATCCCCAGGCCTTGTCCTACCTACTTTTGCAGTAGTTCATGTTTGCTTTACTCCAAACAGACCCGAAATGCCAGGACTCTGAGGTTGGGAGTGTGGGAGAGTACTATGATATTCCTGGTCTCCTCCAGATATAAAATGTACCTCTAGTTTGAAGCAGGTGCTGTACCCACAACAAATCCAGAGACAGTAGTCTGGTAGGACAAAAGTAGGTTCCTTCAGCAACTACACAGGGGATGCACAGGAAATATCCTGGCATCCTATTTACTCCTCTAGTGGGATGCAAAACTCAGGGACTTACTGGCAGACCTGTCATGCACAATGTGACACTGTGGTTTCAACTGGAGGGGAACAGACCTCACTCTATATATTCTTTTGAGTTCAGGGGAGTAATCACTACCTATTCAGGTCTCCTTAGTGTGAGCTCCTGGGAGGCATTTCATGCCTCTTTCACATCTATTCTCAGGCTTGAGGCCTTTGCTACTTAGCCTTCTGACAATTCAGACAGGTAAAGGGTAACAATGAAAGTTACATTTTACTGGGTTAAAAATCCTACTATACTATTGAATTTGATTTTTAATAACTGTTAAAAGTACTGGTTTAATTGTTTTTCCAGCTAATCCTATCCTTCAGATAGCAGTATTAGTATTTTCATCTATACTGTGGTGGTTTTACATGGGACAGCTAAGCCTGACACACTGAAAATAGCTTTTGGGGCCTTGTCAATGTAGGAACATAGTAACATTAATGTTCTACTTGCCCCACCTTAAATATCATGCACCCTACCTCATGGGATACACAGTGTACACAGTGCTGACTTACTAATATTTAAAAGGGAGGCCTTTACCTGTTAAACAGAGTTATTTATTTTAACAGGCCACAGCATAGCCTTTATACTGCAGCAGTCAGGCTACAATAGTAGGCATGAAGCCATGTTTTCCTTTGTCACACTTGTGGATGGCACAAAAGGTGCTTCAGTCCACAGGTGACATTTAGCTTTCTATGCAATGGGTGCAGTTTCTACACCATCTACTATGGCATTATGTTACAGTTAAATATGCCAATCATGGATTTGGCAAATTCTACATGTTTTATAGGTTAGAGCACATACACAGGATAGCAGTGACCCACAGTGCAGAGTCTAAAACCCAGCAATAAACTTAGCAAACAAAATAGAGCAACCATCAAAAAAAGGGGCATTTAGTCAGGCAGGCCTCCCTAGCTTATAATTCAAGGAGCAACAGTCATTCTGTTGACAGTTTTCATTATTTTAAGCAAAACCGATGTAGAAAAGTCCACTGCATTGGCAGGGTCAAATCCAGCCTCAACCCCTACTTCCAAGAGCGTGTGGGGAGTTGGACCACCTCAACAGTTTTGAGACAACCCTCAAGTTCTGCCTTTGACAGTATCGCCGCTTTATCAAGCTCAGTCCCGCAAACCTAGTCCTGGGAAACCATTCTAATCTCATGCTGACTCTTGTGCAGCAAAGCACCGGGAGGCCCATAGATTATTATGAGTGTGTCACATTAACACCTGTCATGAGCAGGCATTAAAAATGATGGAAAAAATGGCGCAGTGAAATTTTATAAATTTCACTGCACCATTTTTTCGTGCCTCCCTGCGTAGGAACGTCCACCCTGTGCAAACATTGTGCCTGACACAGGCATAATGTGGGTGAGAGGTTTCAAAATGGCGCAATGCCTGCATTGCGCCACTTTGTAAATATGGAGCGGTGGAATGGCCATGTTAACACCACCTTAGCAATGCTAAGGCTGGTGTTAAGGCAGTGCTAGGGAGTGCAAAGTTGCCCCTCTGTGTCTTCTAGGAGCCTTCCTGCCCCAAGTCTCTAATCTACTGTAGCTATGACCCTACAAGCAGCACCACTAGGCCTGGGTGCTTCACCAGTGATAGTCTGGGGGTCCTCCCCTATCAGACCTGATAACTTCTAGCTATCTGCTCCTCCCAATATGGTTGTCATCCTCTCCTGTTCCTTACTCTTCTCTAGGGCCTTGCCGAAAGAAAGTACCCCTAAAAATCTGCTTTTGGGGCACCCTGCACAGCAACCAATCCTGGCCCTTTTCTCACCTGTGGAAGTTAATTGCTAAGAATGCAGTCTAAGGGCTAGTCAGAACTAATATTTACCCTCCTCTGGGGAAGTACGCCCTCCCATTCTAAGGATACTAAGGTCACAAGATGAACTGTTTACCGCTCACGGATATTCCTTACCCTCCAAACCTGTCCTGGTAAGTACTGTTTTGGAGAAACAAGCTTTTCCAACATCATGGTATGACATTGATGCTCATTGGGTCAGGGGGGGGGGTCTTGTGTAGCAAGCAGTGTTTAATTTGTAAATAAAAACGTGCCAGTGCCCAAAGCCCTCCTCTTAAACACACAGCTGCTGCAATTAAATGTGCGAACACAGAATACTGAGGCAGCGTAATCCTGAAGCCATCTTGGGCCTCTTCAATCCATTTAAAGCCACTCCCTGCCCATTCAGCTCACTCTTGCAGCTTTCTGCTTTCTCCTATTGTGACGCTTTTTCGTTTTTCTCTTCCTCTGTCTTTCCCATATGTGGCTTTTGCTCGCAGTAAATCCTTGAGGCAGAAAAATAAGTGCCAGCCCCCCAAAATAAGTGCCAGTGCTCCGCACCGGAAATAACAAGCACAAATTAAGCACTGGTTGCCAGATGCCATTGTTCTTGTACTATAATTTTTTTTTATAATAAACGTGTTCAGGCTTCAAGTAGGCATGAAACCCGATTTTTCTTTGACAGCATCACTCCGCTATACCAGGACAGGAAATGACAACACATGAACTCGGCCAGATGACCCTTGACCTTGATAACATCATGGGAATTGACATAAATGGCATAAAATTAGCAACCAGTGCAGCATAAAAAAATCACAAAACGGTGACCAAAACAAACAAATGTCGATTTTTTCTAACTACTTACATATTAACTCCGATGATGTTTCAGGAGCGCAGACCTGATATGCCAGGGCACAGTGCATCCATTAACTGTTCATGCCATATGCTCTGAGGCCTCAGATTCTTAGGTTTGCCCCAAAGTCCAGGTGAATCTCAACTAGACATGCGTAATCATCATATGCCAAGACACAATAGAAACATGCAGAGCTCTGGCCTCATATAGTCCATTGTAAATGCACATGCCATGCGACACTTCGCAAGTGCCAGTAGAGAGTTGAATGCTCCAGAACAGCCACATAGGTCTGTCACAGTCTCATTATTAAACCCAGCTTCAATACCCCGAAAATGCTCTCAATTAAAAAAATACGTCCTTAAATTTTCAGTGCGGCTACCACTCGTGTAGAAATAGCCTGAAACACGCAGTGCTGACTTTTTAAGAACAACTTTAACCTCAAACGCTCAGTGGAACTTTCCGTGGTTTGTGATAATCTGAAATGCTCAGTGCACCCTCCGTATGCATGACAATAGCCTCAAACACCCAGTGCAATGTCTCAATGCACACGATTGGTCTCTAACACCCAACTCAGTTTCCTCGTGTACAGGTTTAGTTTGAAATGCTCATTTTGGTGGCCTCTTTGCAAAGGGATTTTCTTGGGAATGTAGTTGTAGGTAAGGCAGAACACTGCCATTCTTCCAGCCCTGGCATTTCTTTTCATACTCGTTGCTATCAGATGTGTTAGAGCAAGTGGCTCGATTGAAGCTAGCAAAGACTGCAACTTGAAGAACCCACTAATTAGTAAAGTAAAAAACCGAGGACTGTACTGTACTGCATATAAAGGCTAATCCGCACCTGCTAAGTAGTGTTTACAATACCAGGCGATAAAGGACAAACCTAGGGAGACTACTTGATTTTCCCAGGTGATAAAGGGCCAATCGAAAAAATGCCATACTGGAGTCAAGACAATGTACAAGGACAACTATTCAAGTACTATTTAGTACTGGAGATGCCCTAGCAAATTGTGTGGTTTTTATAACCTCAAAGACGGGCTGTGAACACAACAAAGATATCACTACTTTCCATGCAGCTTGCCTGACTAGATAGAGTAGGGTTCCCCAGCAGAAAGCTCCTGAGCTACTGGTAGCTCTACAGTAAGAAACCTGAAAGCAGCTCTCCTGGTGCTGCTCAGTCTACTAAACGTGAAACGCTTGCTAGGCTGAATTATGTACACCAGCATTCGAAGTGTGTATTAGAGATGGAGATACATCTATTGTCAGAACACATTAGCTAATATTTGGTGACAAGGGGTTGATTTTACAAACATATTAAAAATTAATGGTTTGGGCGATTAATCATGCAACGTTGGGGAGACATATTACAAATATTAAAACCTTGGTGGCAGTGGCATTGCACCTATAGTTGTTGTATAGGTGACACGTGTTGGCACAGCCTTTCTTACATTAGTGTTGGCAACCCTGCCTGGTGCCCTGAAGTGATCACTGCTGATAATCTCGCAAGTGGCCGCCACTAATGTAATCTTGTTTGGTGTGGTCACTATTACATCACTAATAATAATAGTAGCGCAGGATGATTTTCAACAAACATAAAGAGCTCCTAGAAGAGAAAAGGTTGGAGACCCCTGAGCTAGAGAATGAAGCGCCTTTTCATGTTTTTTTTAAAGAAGAGAATAACTGCGATTAAAATGTGTTTAAAGTAGGAGTGAGGTTTGTGTGGAGTAAGGTATGTTGGCTCCTTCCCGGTCTACCACGGAACCAGTGGTCTGCAGGAATTCTCATTGTGCATCTTTCTCATCTAAGCAGCAGCCAGAAACAGAACTACACTTCTGAAAGGCATGGCATGTATATTATGTATCATATTTACAGGCATTTGAGTTTTACTTAGGGTTCTTGATTTCCCCCATCAACCAGTCCACCTGTCACAGTACCCATGAACCGGGAGTGACTACAGACCTACACACATTCTGCTCCTCACCTTGTTATGTTAGCTGTCTGGTTCACCTCTGATTAAAGCCCATCAGTTCTTGACTGCATGTATTATTTCGCTGCATTGTTACTTTTGAAAAAATTGTACCCATTATAAGAATGATGAACATACATTGAAGACAAAGCCCTGATTGCATGAGATGACCATTTTTTACACGCCATCCATCCCCACAATCCCACGTTACCAAGACTTCTTCAAATTTAGCCTGTGCTGCTTTCCACGGAGGATCCCATCTTGTTTCAGGCTTAGATCTTCCTTGGGTTGTAATGGAGACTACGCTTACTGACATCCCTGTAATACAGCAAAGCTAGACCTCCTTGCAGATATGATCTTCCAGTGGAAGATGTATGGCATGGATAGCGAACCTCCCAGAACAATATACCTTCCTTAAGGAGCACTGCAAGTACCACAAACCAAACCTGTCCACAGAACGCTTCATGCATGTTACACATTAGAGCCTCGAGACAGGCCTCCCAGAAGAATGCACTTTGCATCCAACACACCAGAACTACTCTTTATTGCAGAACACATGTTGCTTGAACACTGCAAGCTACAAAACTACCCTGCAGAATGCTTTGTGTAGAGAACATACTACAAAATAGGGGGCATATTTATTAAATGTTTGCATCGCCCTTGCACCATGCAAGAGATCACAAGGGCGATACAAAATCTAGAATGACGTTTACCAAGCCAAACAAGGCCACCTTGCTTGGCCCTGCGTAGCCTGGTAAATCTGGAGTAATCGAAGGCAGTGCAAGTCTCTGGTTTGAGTTTGTCTGCCCCAGGGAGGTGTTCTATGGGTGGACTGTGAGTGGGGTGTTCCCACGCATCCACACACGGATTTTGCGCCATCCCCAGATTTATCAAGACTGATAAACCTGAGAATCTGTCAAAATGCTACGCCATCCCAGTTGAGGTGTGATAAGGAGAAACATCCCTAACTAGAAGAAATATCTTTATTTCACCTTGTTTTTACTCTTTCTACATATGCTGCATTCTGCAGCGCACGTAGTATAGTGTGGTCATTTTTATGTATTCTTTGCGCGTTTGCTTCAGGCGTTAGGCCTTTGTGCACTTTGCCCTGGATGTATTTTATTCCTTTGCTTGCAGCATAGAGTCTCTGTGCACTTTGCTCTAAATGCATTTTATTCAGCTTCGTACTGTTATTTTTCAAATAGCCAGTTCTACGGTCTTGTTTTATTTTTTATATCACACTGTTTAGCCTACTTCAGCACTGGAGTTCTCAATAACACATTCTTGCTCACTCTGGGCTCCAGTCAAGGATACAGTCTGGTACATTGCCGATAGACGTGGTAGGAGTTTAGTCTTTGGATACATTCTTGCGTAGGGACGTTTTGTGATCACACTGACATGTTAGTTATAAAAACACTTCCTTGTCCTAATACACGCAAGAGGGAGATTCCGACCAGGGAACCACAACTAGACGCTGACTGCCCTGTTGCAGATGCTGAACCAGATCACAGGCATTTGCTCAGGTATGAGGGTTGATGTCTTCCCGGGGACTCTGAAAGGCAAGTTAATAGCTTAACATGCTGTGCTCGAAATATAACTTACTGAGAAAGAATAGAATATATTAACACCATGATAGCGTTATTCTTATGTTTCACTCTCATCGTGACTATTTCAATCCTACTGTGTTGTATGGTTCTGATTATTGCGGCTCACGCCTTATTATCTAAAATGCAGTCGTTTTATTAAAAACAAGATATAAAACTTAAACTGCCTATGTCATTTGTATATGAGATCATACTGTAAATGAGAGAGCTGGTTGGGACCTGAGTGACCACGACTTCCCTGAGAAGTTCTAAAGATGTCATGCGCTCGGCTGCCCAATCATCCCTCCCCCTTGCTAGTTAGCCGGAGCAAAACCGGATTGAAAGTGACAGAGGTCCTTCCAAGTGGGTCAGACTCAGTCCCCCACATCAGGAACGATCCTGCTACCTAGAAATCCAGTAGTCTCATTTAGGATAATGTGAGCCCACGCAACAGTAGAAAGAGGAAAAAGCCTCAGAGGATTATTTTTGTGCAGGGAGGTTGTTGGGCCCGGCCCTTTCTACAGAGTCATCCCCAAACATTTTGCCTTCCTCCTCCGCTTTATTTCACCCCTTTTTGTTGATGTTAGGTCTCTGAGCACTTTACCTCTGCTGATCAGTGCTAAAGTATATGTGCTCTCCCTTCTAAACCTGGTATGATTGTCTTAAACCTGAATGGCACATTTAATTTACCACTAAGTCCCTTGTACAGTGGTATCTATTCCACCCAGGGCCTGTAAATTAAATGCTGCTAGTGGGCCTGCAGCATAGCTTGCACCACCCACAGAAGTAGCCTTTCAAACCTGTCTCAGGCCTGCTACTGCAGGGCCTGTATGCACAGTTTACTGCCTCATTAACCTGGCATCTAAATTTACTTGCCAGGCCTGGAACTCCCCTTTTACTAAATATTAGGCACCCCTAGGGTACACCCTAACTAGCCCTAATGGCAGGGTGCTGTGTATGTAAAAGGTAGGACATATGTCTTTATGCACTAAGGGACTAATTTATGAAAAGTTAGTGCTGCCTTTGCGTCATTTTTTGATGCAAAAGTGGCGCAAACTTGCAAAATATAATTTCATCAAAAAATGACGCAAAGACGGGGCTAACTTCTCATAAATAAGGCCCTAAATGTAGTGTAGTGACAAACAGCCAATTTAATTTCTTACTACTGAGAGCGCAACTCCTCTGCATTGGAAATGCCCTAACATATGTCTAAGTGGTATTGTCTGATCTATGAGGCACAGGCATGTTTGGTATGGTTGTAATTGTAGTGAGAAATGCTGCTTACTGGTGTAGGTGGATTTTTTATTATCATTATAGAATAATTATTTTAGAAAGTGAGCATGCTCTGTGCTTCCTACTCTGGTGTTATGCAGCTCACTCCAATCCATGTCTGGGGCAGAGTAACAGCTGGGCTTTGTACATACTTTTCAGACAGCCTGTACACATGGAGGTTGGATGTATCACAAGAGTTCATCTGCATACTGAATGGTCTTCCTGGGCAGGAAGAGGTAGAGATGGGCACACCTGCATATGTAAAGGCTGTGCCCTGGCCTCACACAAAGGGCTCGCTACCCCCACTGATGTCTGGAGCCAGTGCTGCAGGAGAGAAGGGACATTCCTGGAACTGGTTAGGGCTAGTAGGAATCCCATTTCCCCCTTTTATGGAGACTGAGCAAAATGAGTATAAGTACAGGGGATTGACCCCCACATTTTTAGAACACTTTGGGAACTGGGACGGAACGTCTGCCAGCGGCACTGCTGAGCTACACAAGAACTCAGCTGGTCTGCTCTTCTGATTGGTACCCTGCTGTCTGGTGTCTGCTGGGTGGCCTAAAGGACTCATTGGGATTGCTTACTGTATGTTGCCATGTGACCAGCCTGCTGTCCCCTGACTCTGGACTGCGAAAGGTTCTGTGGGGCTGCCAGGGGGAGCCGCCACTTGAACGTCTTGTTGTGTGCTGGCCTACCTGGCCTTTTCTTTGTGGCCCACAAGTGTTCTCCCAGGGGCCCAAGTGAGACCAAGGACGTACTGTTTATTTTATTTCCCCTGGTACTACAAATGTGTATAGCACCTGGGGAGCACTTTCCTTGTACCTGCAATCAACGTGAGGAGAATGTGGTTGCCTCCCACCTGACCTGCTGCACATGAGGCATATGGGAGCGCTGTACTTTCTTTCTGCCCAGTACAACAGCACGCGGTGAGCGCCTAGGTCCTCTTTGGGCTCCCTCGCCCTTTGTTGATTAGTAAAGAGGAGAGCCACGGCGGCTGCCAACCCCACAGTGTGGATGAAGTGCGCCTCCGTTGGTACCCCTGGGGCACAAGCAGGACCCACCTTCAGTACATTCACCACCACAACCTGGGCTGAAGCAGTGAAGGAGCTGGTCAAGTACTGTATCTCGTCTGTACTCAGCTGTGAGGGCTGGGTGCTAACCACTAGAAGGGAGCACGATTTTGAGCGCTCATCTTATGTCCACTGGGGGCCATTGAAGCAGGAGTAGGGAAAGAAGCATCCGCTCCCTGCTGCCGCACCACCATCACCAAGAGAATCTCCTCTGCAAGATCCCTCAACCTGAGAGCCGCAGCACTGAAGGAGTAGGTGAACAACTTGTGGGACCTCAACCACCAGGGGGAAATAGCTGCACTACAAATGCATTGGCAGCTAGTGTGCTGCAGGTGAGCATGGGGACCAGCCCGGTCTCCCGTGCTGGAGGGGATTGTAAATCTTCCCTCGCATCAGAGAGGTTGCCATAGTCAGCAGATGCATTGTGAATGCAAGGGTAGCCACCTTTAGTTTGCGTCCTGTGGGAGACCCAGCAAGGTTGTCCTGCAAACTCTTTAAGTGGGCGCCCTTCCCTCTCTCTTCCCAGAATAACCTGCATCTTGGGGGCCCATGGATGTTGGCACCATGGGGTGGAGGTGCCCTCACCCCCCTCTTGGATTACCAACTACAGTGGCATTGAGGTATGGCTCGCGGAATGGAGGGAATCCTCGATGGAAGTCCCGTCCCCGCCGAGCCTTTTTTTACCAAATTCTCCGAAAGAGGAGAACAGGAGTGCCTGGATGGGGACGAGTATGCTTGTGGAGGGCCACCTGCAGCTCCAGGGACCACCACCTCCACAGTTCTTTCAAATAATTTCATGTGAGGGGCTGTGTGACCCCCCATGCAATCCCTGGCACTGCCACCTCCTGGGGTGTTATACAAATATGATGCCGGGTTCGTGCAGCCCCCCCCACAGTCCCAGTGACCCCCACCTCCCCAGGGTTATAATAAAACAAATATAGGGGTCCATTTCAGACCCCCACGTCCTGGGGACCACTACCTCCTAGGGGCTTTGTTACATTGGAGGGGTGGCGGTCCTCAGGGCCAGCTCCTGCTATGTCCCAGGGTGTCCACCGTTGGGACATAGCTGTTTGCTTTTGCTTGGTGGAGCTGACAAGTCCCACCAAGCAAAAGCAAACAAAGTCTGCTTTCTGACAGCTGGAGTTGTCAAACAGCTCCCGCTGTCAGAAAGCTGAGTGTTCATCTGTCTTCCCTGCACACGCTTATGCGTGCAGAGAAAACATTGCTCCCACAAGCATTTGAAGCAGCTCCCTGTTTCTGGGAGCAATGCTGATGCCTGCAGGACGAATGGAGCTGGTTAGGAGCGTGGGGGCCTTCAGGATCCCCCCACGATCCGTCACTCTCTTTTTATCTTCCTTCCCATAATAGGATGGAAGACAGAAAGCGTGATTGTCATTGCAATGGTCTCTCCATGCAATGACTTCAAAGAGTAAGAGTAGCAAGATGTTTGGTACAAATGTAATAGTTACATTTGGAAGTAGAGCAGAACTGAGTAACTGCTGGCCTAATGGTCAAGTTCTTGTAGTGCACTCAGTAGGCTGAAGGTTCCACTCCTAGTATCAGTTGACAGTGTGTTCATTTATTCACTTGTGTTTTGACTATTAAACCTTCCTCGTAACTGAACATTTTTGTTTCTTTCCTCTCAGATGTTTGGGTTGCACGTCACAGGTATGTCTGGAAACAGCCCATCAAGGAGTCACCTGTGGTCTAATGGTGGAGGTCATAGACCCTCACACTGACAGTTGAGGGTTCTACTCCAGATGTGTCTGTGATCATTTCCCTCTTTGAATTTCTTTTAAATTTCAAAAGGTTAAGGTTCACACTGAAAGGTTATCTCACTCTTTATAAATGACAAATGCATTTTTCTTTTCAATTTGTTCAGAAACATCTAATTCTAAGCATATCATCCATTAAAGCCTAAAAAACACTCTATCTCTCTCACTGTCACTCTCTCCCTTTCAATCTCTTTCTCCCACTCACACACCACCCACTCAGATCCTTGTTCACCCACTCACAGACCCACTCAGACATTCATGCACCCACTCACAGACCCACTTAGACCCTCCTGCAACCACTCACAGCCCCACTCAGACCCTCACACACCCACTCACAGACCCATTCATTCACTCACACGCCTACTCACAAACTCACTCAGACTCTCACACACCCACTTACAGACCCACTGACACTCTCATGCACCCATTCAGAGACCTGATCAGACACTGATGCACCCACTAAGACACTGATGCACACACTCATACCCAAAGAGAGACTCCCACAGCCACTCTCAACCAAAGATACATCCTTTCACACGTATTCTCACACCCAGGGAGACAGGCTGCGGCCAACTCCCACAATGCTCGGCCAAAGGGCTGTGCCCAGTGTAGGGTTGGAGGGTTAGAAGGGTTGGCCGCAGGTTCTGGTTGCAGGCCAGGCCTTGTGGGCAACCCCTGCCATGCACTGGTGGCTGTAGACTGTGCAAGGTTGGAAATTCACCTGTTATAGTTAGAGCTATCTTAAGTAACCATAACTCATGCCCTAAGGTAACTATAAATGACTCCCTCACCATGCACTGCTAATTACCCCACAAATTACAGCAATCATGACATCTTTGATAACATCACTGATAATACTGATAACATCACTGATAATATCAGTGCAATGTTTGCAGTACATTTTTCTCTGAAAAAACTGCATGGTGGGACGCGAGTTATAGTTATCTTAGGGCACGAGTTATGGTTTCTTGAGATAACTCTAAATATAACAGGTGAATTTCTATGGTTTTGTACGTTTAAAATGAATATATATGTATATATAGTGTTCTTTTTGTCTAATGTGGGCATGGGCTGACAACAAGGGGGCATCCCAAAATGTAAAATCTCATCTCCATGCATTTTGCATAGATTCCTTTTATAAGCACTACCGCAAAAATTATAACTGCAGAGAGAACACAAGTGCTCTCTCTTCTACAAGCGCAAGAAGTTTAAATGATTTGTACTTAGAGAAGTGGGGCACATGCTTTGTTTGTATTTGTAAGTGCTTCCCTTTAAGGTTTAATTTCTGTGAAATGAGAATCAATGCCAGAATTCATTGTAACCTGCTTATTTATCTAAGAATAAGCCACACTTTAGCTGTAAATGTCTATCTAAATGGAATACTTTCTACTGGGTAATTAGCAACTGCTACCTCGTTGGGTAACTGTATAGTGCATATTCTTCACTATAGCTGCCTAAAGGACACAGAGATAATTTCTCCAGTGACCTTGTGTGCCTATAATTTTGGCAATGTGATAGTTCCTTGAGCGTCTGCTTACAGAAATCTGCAATAACAGAAATCCTGGCTTGGAGAAGACTACAAATCATTTCTTCTCAACAAACAAGGGCAATTCCTCTTTATTATATGTAGTAAGTGCTTCTTTGTTTGGTGGAGATGTGCTTATATTCTTCACCATCTGGGACCACAGGGAGAGCCTGAATGTCCCTGAAGTCCCTGCTGGCTTCCCGCTCACCGTGGGAGGCGGCAGTGCTTCCACATGCAGCTCCCTGTGTGCGGGAGCAATCCTTTTATCTGTTTTCCTGGCTGCTTGACAGCGGGCAGGAAAACAGATAAAAAGTCTGCTCCCAGACAGTAGAAGCAATTTTTCTGCTTCCACCTGCTGGGAGCGGATTTACCGTTTGCTCTCACTTAATGGACGCTGTCAAAGCTCCCACCAAGCAACAGCAAACTGCTATCTCCCAAGGGTAGGCACCTCGGGAGATAGGGATCGAGCCCTGAGGGGAGTTAGTCTGCAAGGCTATTAATGGCTCCAGGAGGGAGGCTGGGCAGCCCCACCTTTAGTTTGCATGGGCTGGCCCCAGGGAGGTGGTAGTCCCCAAGGCTGAATACGGCCACGAGAGTGGCCATGTGGCCAGGGGAGGTGGTAGTCCCTGGAAGCTGAGGGGTCTGTGTGGCCCCTCGCAAAATAATGTAATTAACCCTCAGGGAGGTGGTGGTCCGCAGGCTCCAAAGAGCCACAAGAGGTGGTTTGTGCACCCCCTCCATAAGGGGTCCCCGGGGGAGCCATAGGAGGGTGGCTCCGAGCGTCCCCTCCTTTTTTTTTTATTGCCACATACCCCAGGACCTGGTTCACCTGGGGATTAACTATGAATTTCAGCAAAACTTCAACAAAAAAATAATGTGCCCCTGGGTGTGGACGATGGGGTTCCCAGGGGACACCAGCACCTGAGCTAGGGTGTCGGGGTAGTCCTAATTTACCCCCTTTTTCTTATTTTCAATTTTTTAAAGTCCCAAAATGGCTGCCAACATTTCTTGGTTGAAATCTTGGCAGCCAATCAGATCTCAGCCTGAGATCTGAGGAATCTACTGAGTCTCCGTGTCCCTAGATATACAACTTTCTTTTTCCTTTAATCACTTCAAAGTTACTGAACAGATTTACACCAAATAACAAAAAGCACGATCTACACACCAAGATCTATCTTCCTGCGAAATTTGGTGTCATTACGACTCGCAGTTCGGCCTGTAGATGTGTTTAAAGACCCTATGGAAAAATGCATGAGGAAACACCTGTTGGGACACTCCACATTTACTCCACCCTCACTTGACAAATCACCCTGAAAATTTCAAGACAGCAGCTCAAGTGAGTGGCATACTAATGTTGAAAATGTTGTGAAAATTCATCAAACAGTGCCAAAGTTATTGGCAAAAAAAAAAAATGCATTTCCTATCAAAACTAGGTCCTAACTATAACTACTTAGCAGTGGGTAATATACACACATATATATATATATATATATATACACACACTTCTTCTCCCCAGAAAAAGAGCATTGATTCCAATCCCAAAGTTTCACAGCCCTTCATTCCACAAATATGATATGCAACAGATTGCTCCACTCCTGATGTGCTTCGGCTCTAGGTGAGCCTTGATCACAGGTGAGTCTCTCCGATTTGAAACTAACACGTGATTTTAAAGACATTGGTCATTTTTTCCTTTGGGCTGCACATAAAGAACAGGCACGACAGTTACTCATTGAAAAGCAGCATAATGTCAATTCCAAACCGATGTACTAGCCCTGCAATCATGCACTTTTAAATCAAACAGTTCCCAATGCTCTGGTCATCTAACATCGTAAACCTGCCATAGTGCCTTCAATTCTTGGATGCGTCATCAATCCACTAGGCTCAACAAGCGGAATGTAAATATTCCATCTCGCATCCCTTGCCACATGTTACTTAATTTTCATTTTCAGGAAAATCCCATCATTTTGCAATGAAATCGGGCAGGTCAGGCTCCCTTTCTATATGTCCCAATACACAGTTTTTCCATATATGGAGCCCCAGACCCATGCAGGGCGGCCTCAGCATCCGAGAACGGAGACCCTCAGGAATACACTACAGCACACACTTCTCCTCTCAAGAAAAGAAGAGCGCTGTTTTCAATTCAAAAGTTTCACAGGGTTTTATTCCACAAATAGAGGGACAGATTTACAAGGCCCTAGCACCACTGGAGCATCACCTTTAGTGGGTCATAGTTCTGTCAGAAGTGCTCCAATTTCTGGCAGCCATCAGACATAGGCGGTCATTACAACATTGGCGGTAAAAGGCGCTTACCGCCGTGAAGAAGACCGCCAACACACCGCCGCGGCCGCGGAATTCCGCCACAGCTATTATGACCCACATCTCAGAATCCGCCAAAAGTCAGACACACACACAAGTCCGCCACACCAAAGGTCAGTGATAAACTGGCTAAAACAAAACCTCCACCGTCACGCCAACAGAAATACGCCCACACTATCATGACACATGAATCCACGCGGCGGTCTTTCAACTGCGGTATTCCATTGGCGGTACACACTGCCGCGCTCAAAATACACACACTCTTACAAAACACAGCCACATTGGACAATTCCAAATACACACACCTGATACACATATACACACCACTCCCACACACCCATTACAATATAAAACACACACCCACATCCCCCACAAACCCCTACTACCAAAAATTCAGAAAGAAGGCCAGAGAGAGACACCAACAGCCAGAACAACAGCATCCACAGGCACACAACACCATCACCCACACAACTTCCACGCACCTCACACAACACACTACTACATATCACCACACTTATCACCACACACTCCACCCCACACATCACCTACACCACCCCATGGCACGGCAAAGACACCCCAGGTTCTCGGAGGAGGAGCTCAGGGTCATGGTGGAGGAAATCGTCCGGGTAGAGCCACAGCTATTCGGAGCACAGGTGCAGCACACCTCCATAGCTAGGAAGATGGAGCTATGGCGAAGAATAGTGGACAGGGTCAATGCAGTGGGACAACACCCAAGAAATCGGGAGGACATCAAGAAAAGTTGGAACGATCTACGGGGAAGGTGCGTTCCGTGGTGTCAAGACACCACCTGGCGGCTCAGCAGACTGGCAGCAAACCCCCACCTTCTCCCCCACAACTAACAACATGGGAGGAGCAGGTCTTGGCGATTCTGCATCCTGAGGGCCTCGCAGGAGTAAGTGGAGGAATGGACTCTGGTAAGACAAAGCTTTACTATTACATCCCCCACCCTACCTGCATGCTATCACATACCCCCACCCTCACCCTGACCCCCATCACCCAAACTCCTCACATATGTCCCAACATCACAAACCACACATCCCAACACCAAGCCCTTCATGCAACAACAAAGCATGGACATCCATCACCAAAGCATGCCCACTGCACATACCCATACACCCCCCTAAACCTTCATCACACAAGCTCCCACACAGGAATGCTAGCACTGGGGTACACGGTCACCCACCCATTGCACACCATTACACACATTGATTTAATAAACATCCTTTTATACCCCTGCAGCACCGCTACCCAACGTCACCGGACAGGAGGGTCCGCACATGTCCACACCACCAACAGAAGAGGCCCACAGTGATGACAGCACCTCTGTCCAACTGGATCTAGATGACCAGCCCAGACTATCGGGGATCTCTGGACAGTCGGTTCCCCTCACACAGGCACAGGCCACCACAGACCTTCCCCCCTCTGGAAACACCAGCACAGCACCCACCCAGCGGGCCCATACCTCCGTCCCCAGGACACGTCAATCAGCTGTGTGTCCACCACTACAGGGAACCCAGGATAACCCACCACCCCAACAACAACAGGGACCTGGAGTCAGTGGTAGTGGACACACGGTCCAGGGGACGGAGGCCCAGGAACACAGGGGAACTGGGAGGGCTGCTGTGCGACAGGGGGCAGACAGGCCACGGGAACCCACTCTCCACAAGTCCCTCTCCTCCATCATGGGAGCCTACCACCACTCCCAGGAGACAATGGCAACGGTACTGGCCAAGTTTCAGGAGACCCAGCGCATGCAGGAGGAACAGTATATGGGCTTCAGGGAGGAACTCAGAACCATCAGCTCCACCCTGGGCACCATCGTAGGGGGGCTGAAAGAACTACTCAACACCAGGAGGGACACTGTGGCACTACAAGGGGCCCTGACACTAGCATGGGCGATGAACTGCCCACCACCTCCGCCGGCGCTAGTGGACAGGACGCCCTGCCACAGGACCACCACACCAGCACCCCCCCCCCCTACAGAGGGAGAATCACCCCGCAAACGGTCCCTGAGATCCAGGACAAAGACAGAGCATGATGCCATGACCCCCGCCAAGAAATGAGACCACCCTGATTGTCATCCTACTGTCCCACTTTGTCACCCTGTCCATAATTAAACTGCCCCAGCTCCACTTCCTATGCCCATATGGGCAATGCACCTGTGAGACTAATAGACTGGACTCTGCCATGGACACTCCTCCGCCATCACCCCTCATCATTTCACTACCCCCTCCAATATTGAGCATTTAAATAAACACACCTAAAGCACAAAATGATCTGGAGTCTGTCTGTGATTTCGGAATAGTGTGTTAGCAATTGCAGTGACAAAATGTTTTTTAAATAGTAATGTCAACATACCTATGTCACACAGCTCTAGTCCATGGGGAATCTAAGCAGATGTCACACAGTGGGACCCACATCTGTGAAATCATAAGGGAAAGTGACAACTCAGTGACCATACACTGGGTGAAAACGAACAGACAGAAGAGAGATAGTAGTGTCAAAGTACATGTAGTAGGCAGGATTGTATTCCTACCTGTGTCTCACTGGAAATATTGCAGGATCACTGAGTCCCTGTTGTGCATGTCTTCTTCCTCTGCTTCCTCCTCATCACTGTCCACAGGCTCCACAGCTGCAACAACACCGCCATCTGGACCATCCTCCTGCAGAAAAGGCACCTGGTGTAGCAAAGCCAAGTTGTGAAGCACACAGCGGCCACGATGATCTGACACACCTTCTTTGGTGAGTAGAATAGGGATCCACCTGTCATATGGAGGCACCTGAACCTGGCCTTCAGGAGGCCGAAGGTCCGCTCGATCACCCTCCTAGTTCGCCCATGGGCCTCATTGTAGCGTTCCTCTGCCCTTGTCCTGGGATTCCTCACTGGGGTCAGTAGCTATGACAGATTGGGGTAACCAGAGTCACCTGCAAATGGCGAGGGGCAACTGTTAGACACACACTAACCTGGAGGGATAACCCCAGACCCAGACAACCATTCCCACTGACTTGCTTCCAGGTGCTCACCTAATAGCCACACACGGTGCCTCTGGAGTTGACCCATCACATAAGGCATGCTGCTATTCCGCAGGATGTAGGCGTCATGCACTGAACCAGGGAACATGGCATTCACATGGGAGATGTACTGGTCTGCCAAACATACCATATGTACATTCATAGAATGATAACTCTTCCGGTTTCTGTACACCTGTTCACTCCTGTGGGGGGGGCCAAAGCCACATGGGTCCCATCAATGGCTCCAATGATGTTGGGTATATGTCCCTGGGCATAGAAATCACCTTTCACTGTAGGCAAATCCTCCACCTGAGGGAAAACGATGTAGCTCCGCATGTGTTTCAGAAGGGCAGACAACACTCTGGACAATACGTTGGAAAACATAGGCTGGGACATCACTGATGCCATGGCCACAGTTGTTTGAAATGACCCACTTGCAAGGAAATGGAGCACTGACAGCACCTGCACTTGAGGAGGGATTCCTGTGGGATGGCGGATTGCTGACATCAGGTCTGGCTCCAACTGGGTACACAGTTCCTGGATTGTGGCATGGTCAAGCCTGTAGGTGATTATCAAATGTCGCTCCTCCATTGTCGACAGGTCCACCAACTGTCAGTACACCGGAGGATGCCGCCATCTCCTCACATGTCCCAGCGGACGGTGCCTATGAAGGACAACAGCGAGCACAGAGTCAAACAACTCAGGTACGTACCCACAGTTTACCCAGAACACCAATCATACACAAAAGGTGGCCTGTATGTGTGTTGAGTCTAGGCCTAGGTATGTGTGACGCAGTTGAAAATGAAGCCATGTGGGCGCCTGAAATGGCAGCTGCCTGACCTGTAAAGTGGGACAATGGGATGTGAGGTAACTGCGCTGGCGTTGTACACCGTCGCGGTAGGCGGTCGAAGACCGCGGCGCAATGCTGCATTGGTTAACATTGGACCCTATGGGTCCCAGGAGCCAATGACGATGTACGCTGGCGGAGACGATATGCACCGCCGTGGACGTGACCGCCATTTTCTATCTGTTCAATCACTCGATACCTGATCTTCGACAGGAGAGGACCTACACTGCAAGTGCTATTGTGTGACCTCGGTCTGGAAGAGACAATGGCTCCTGCCTTCACATCGGAGGAGTTGGAGAAGCTCGTGGATGGGGTCCTCCCCCAGTACACGCTACTCTACGGTCCTCCAGACAAACAGGTAAGTACACAGGGAGCATGTTGTGTGGGCTAATCCTGTGTGGAAAGGGCTGGATGTAAGAAGGAAGGGGGCAGAGTGCTGCGTGCATGAAAGACGGTGAATGCATGTGCCACATGGCAAGGGTAGGGATGGGGGCCAATCACTTTGACGGTGCAGTTGGTAATGACTTCTCTTCTTCCCCTGTACATTTCATGTAGGTCAGCGCCCACCAGAAGAAAGATATTTGGCGTGCCATCGGCAAGGACGTCCGGACCCTAGGGGTCTACCACAGTCGGAGCACCCACTGCCAGAAAAGATGGGAGGACATTCGCCGCTGGATCAAGAAGACGGCGGAGGCTCAGCTGTGGATGGCCTCCCAATGTGGGAGGGGTGCCCGTCGCACCATGACCCCCTGATGTTCAGGATCCTGGCGGTGGCCTACCCGGAGTTGGATGGGCGCTTGAGGGCATCACAGCAGACACTAGGGGCTGAGTACACTCTCATTCTGCTGACTTTGCGCGCAGTGGAGTTGTCTGGGTGGGGGAGGAGGGCTGTGGGTTTCCCTTGGCCAGGGGGAGTTCCGTAGGCAAGGCCCCTCCGTAAGGCAGGCCATGTGGCACCCCAGCCCACTTCCGTAGAGTGCCAAGTACAGCTATTCATGCCCCTGTGTCATCTATGTGTGCAGATGTCGTCCATAGCCTTGTAGGCCATTTCCCAGGAATTGAACAGTGAAGCCCAAGAGCGCGGCGTAGTGAAGGGGGCTTCTGTGTCTGTCATGTCTGCCAATGGTAGCGGTAATCCATGCACTCAACATGTCTTTCTTCTGTCGTACCCCCCCTTTTTGTGGTCTCCCTGTTCTTGTGTGCATTAGCATCATCAGGCAGAGGAGCAGTGGCACCGGAGCAGGAGGGAGCTGCATCCCACATGTCCCTGGAGGGCGAGACTACGGAGTCTGAACTCACCAGTGGGACGGAGGGCGAGGGTAGCTCCACGGCGGGGACAGGAGCTGACACCAGCGACACGGACTCGTCCTCTGATGGGAGCTCCCTTGTGGTGGCGGCAACATCTGTGCACCCCGCATCTACAGGTACAGCCGCCACCCCCCCTACCAGCACCGCCCTCCCAGCAGCCCCTCAGCCTTTGCCCGTGCCCGCTCACCCAGGAGGGTGGGCATCACCTTCGCCCCAGGCACCTCAGGCCCTGCCCCAGTCACCCCTGCTGTCCTCAGTAAGGAGGCCATTGACCTCCTCAGGTCCCTCACTGTTGGGCAGTCTACCATTTTGAATGCCATCCAGTATGTAGAAAGGCAGTTGCAACAATCTAATGCATTCCTGGAGGGCATTCATTCTGGTCAGGCGGCCCTTCACCGAGCTTTTCAAACTCTGGCCTCAGCACTGATGGCAGCCATTGTCCCCGTCTCTAGCCTCCCCCCTCCAACTTCCTCCACCCAGACCCAATCCCCTGTACCTCTGCCTATCCCAAGCACACCATAAGACCAGCCTGCACACACAAGGGAAGCTCAGACAAACATAAGCACCACACATCCCACAGGCACTCACGCAAGCAACACACACATGCAGACACACCAACATCCACTGCCTCCACTGTGTCCCCCTCCTCGTCATCTCCCTCCTCCCTCCCGGTCTCGTCTACACTCACACCTGCATGCACTACCTCTACAGCCACTACGTCCCTCACCAGCACACCCACCAGCACACCCCTGTCACATTCAGTCACCACCCTCGCTACCATTCACATGTCCCCTGTGTCCTCTCCCAGTGTATCTGTTACGCCCCCTCCCAGGATACACAAACGCAAGCACAAACCCACCCAACAGCCATCCACCTCACAACAGCCTCCAGCGCATGCACCTTCACCCAAAGTCACCAAACGTTCACCTCCTACTACCACCACCTCTTCCTCCACTCCCAAACCCCCTCCAGTTACCCGTCCCAGTGTGTACAAAAAACTTTTCCTGTCCACCCTTGACCTTTTTCCCACACCTCCCCCACCCCGTCCATCTCATAGGTCCCGAAGTAGCAACTCAGCCAAAACATCTCCGGGACCAGTGGTGCCTGTAGTCACCGGTATGTGCAGTGCACCGGCCACCAGGACAGCCAGTGTGGCACGGAGCCACAGCACAGACAGTCCCCCACCTGTGAATCATCAGAAGTTGGCCAGTGCCCGGTGGGAGAGGGGGAAGACTCCAGCCACCAAAGCTGCTCCCAGGGGTCCCGTTGGGAGTGTGGAGTCAGCTGTGACACCTTCCAAGGTGGGGAAGGGCCACAAGAAACCCAGCAAGTCTGGGAAGAGCTGCACGGCGGAGAAGACCGCCATCATCCCCGCTGCCCAGGAGGCCACCGCCAGCCCCAGCCCAGCTGCCCAGGAAGCCACCGCCAGCCCCAGCACAGTTACCCAGGAAGCCACCGCCAGCCCCAGCCCAGCTGCCCAGGAGGCCACCATCAGCCCCAGCACAGCTGCCCAGGAGGCCACCGCCAGCCCCATCCCAGCTGCCCAGGAGGCCACCACCAGGGCCGCCAGCCCTGCCCAGCTGCACAGGAGGCCACCGCCAGCCCCAGCCCAGCTGCCAAGGAAGCCACCGCCAGCCCCAGCACAGTTACCCAGGAAGCCACCGCCAGCCCCAGCCCAGCTGCCCAGGAGGCCACCATCAGCCCCAGCACAGATGCCCAGGAGGCCACCGCCAGCCCCATCCCAGCTGCCCAGGAGGCCACCGCCAGGGCCGCCAGCCCTGCCCAGCTGCCCAGGAGGCCACCGCCAGCCCCGGCACAGCTGCCCAGGAGGCCACCGCCAGCCCCAGCCCAGCTGCCCAGGAGGCCACCGCCAGCCCCAGCACAGCTGCCCAGGAGGCCACCGCCAGCCCAGCTGCCCAGGAGGCCACCGCCAGCCCCAGCACAGCTGCCCAGGAGGCCACCGCCAGCACCAGCCCGGCTGGGCCATGAAGGACCACCAGCAAAAGCCCAGCTGGGCCATGAAGGACCGCCAGCACAAGCCCCGCTGGGCCATGAAGGACTGCCAGCAAAAGCCCCGCTGGGCCATGAAGGTCCGCCGACACAAGCCACGCTGAACAGGGCACCGCCAACTCAAGCACCACTGAACAGGGCACCGCCAACTCAAGCACCGCTGAACAGGGCACCGCCAACTCAAGCACCGCTAGCCCATGAGTGGCAGGGGCACTGACGCAACTGGGTCCGTCACGGGGTGAGTGATGCACTCTGGGCACCAGTTCCCCTCCAGAACCAGTGGATACTGTTATCCACTTGAGAGACTGTGGCTTTGCACTCCCCAGGATTGAACAGTGGGCAAACCACCCACTGTAGAGACTTGAGAGACTGTGGCTTTGCACTCCCCAGGATTGCACAGTGGGCAACCCACCCACTGTAGAGACTTGAGAGACTGTGGCTTTGCACTCCCCAGGATTGCACAGTGGGCAACCCACCCACTGTAGAGACTTGAGAGACTGTGGCTTTGCACTCCCCAGGATTGAACAGTGAGCAAACCACCCACTGTAGAGACTTGAGAGACTGTGGCTTTGCACTCCCCAGGATTGAACAGTGGGCAACCCACCCACTGTAGAGACTTGAGAGACTGTGGCTTTGCACTCCCCAGGATGGAACAGTGGGCATGTGGCCCCCTCGTGGATTTGGCGTCGTGCACTCAAGCGGCTGAGGTGCCCCCCTTTCCCTCCCCCTGAGGTGCCTGTTTTCTTGCTGTCTGATGCCCCTGCAGTGTTCACTCCATCATGGTCGGGGATCTTGTGTAGGCGTTGCCCATACCGTGTGGTCCCAGTGTTCCACTGACTTTCTTTGTGCAGTACCTGGACTACTATGCCTGGTATATATTTTGTACATGGTGTATATATATATATATTGCTGCCTACTTGTTTGTAATATATTCTGATGGTTACACTCATTTTCTTTGGTCTTTGCATTCTTCCGGGGGGTGTTTGGGGGGTGTATCTGTCATGTATTGATATGCATTAGTTTGTGTGTTGTAGTGGGTGAGGGTGGGGGTGAGGGTGGGGGTGTTGCGTGTGCGTGTCTCTGTTTTTTGCCTCCCCCTCCCCTGTGTCGTAGGTGCAGTACTCACCGTGGTCTTCGCCGCCGGCGTTCGTGCTCCTGGTAGAGGAGCAGGAAGACTATCACAGGTAGGATTTGGAGTTCCGGTTCCATGGTGTCCTCGCTCCTCGTGGAGTGTGTAGAGGTGAGCGTTTTCCCTTCGAAATTCCTGTTTCCGCCGTGTTTTTATCCACAGTGAATCCACCCCGGAAAAGGTGGCGGATTGGCCTGTCATAATAGTGTGGGTGGTATATTGTCTCCCGCCTGTCTGTTGGCGGTGTCCGCCGCGCTGTTTGTTTGTACCAACTTGGCGGTCGGAGTGTTAAAGTGGCTGTCTTTGTTGGCAGTTTCCGCCACGGTCGTAATTGCTATTTTTTACCACCGGCCTGTTGGCGGTCTTACCGCGGCTTTAACACCGTCCGCCAGGGTTGTAATGACCACCATAGTCTTTCTCCCACACATTGAGCCCAAGACCTGCCGAAGCGGGACTTGAACCCTGGTCTTGAGCCAGATCTCTGCTTCAGGGTCTGCCGCTCTAACCATTGAGCCACACTTCTCCTCAGTGGAGGTGGCCTCACCGTGTGAGGGAGCCGAGGCCAGTCACAACGGGCACTGCTGCAAAAGGGCAACCCCTGAGGAAGTGGTGCAGTGCGAGGGAGCTTATGAGGAATGGGGCAGGCACATGGAAAAGAAAGGGTCAGCCTTAAGGTTGGATGCAGCAGTTTGAAGGAGAACAGAGAAGGGAAGCAGAGTCCACAGGCAGATGGCAGCCGGTGAATGGAGGAATGAAGGAGCGTGATGGGATGGAGAAATGGAGGAGGTACTACTTTTCCTCCCCTCCAAGTAAGTAGGAAGGATGTTGGTTGCACAAGTACACACACTTTTTAGCACTTGAGATACTTCAGGAGCAGAGAGAAATGTAAGCAGAAAAAGGCCAGGCCTAGGGTCCAGCCTTTGAGCAGGTATGTGGGAGGGTAAAGATAAACTAGACAGATGACAATTGGTGGAATGAGAAGTGAAGGGTGAATGAACAAGCGAAGAAGAGAGAGACAGTGCTGTGAGATCAGGAAGGAAACAGCCCATATAAGTGTATGGTCATTCTTGGCAGCTTCATAAGTGGGAAAGGAAGTGGTTATTACAGACTGGGGGCGGATACACATCTGACTTGGGTTTGGGGTGCTTCCTGTATTCACCAGTGAAAGTTCAGTCCCCATCTTCTCTTCTGTTGATGCATCTTCCTCCAGCAGGATGTCACTGTTCTTTTCACCTTGCCCTCGGTCCCCTATACCCCGTCATATAATTTTCTTGGTACTTCAGTGCCCCTTTTCTTATCACCTTCTGCTGTCTTTAATGTTTATGTTACCCCCACCTTCACCACTACCGCTTTGTATTTATTTACCTGCCACCGCAACTGTCCTCCCTATTCATTGCTCGGTTCCTGTTTCACCTTCTCCATTCAGCCTCGCCTTCCCGACCCTCACACCCTGCTTCACACTATGCATTTCTTTCTCAGTTTTCAACAGTTCTCTAATTAACTCCCCTAATTTCCAACCCACCACCCTCCAATTCTTTTTCCTCTTACTCCCTCCCTTCCCCTGCTGTGCCAGGCTATTTCTCTGTTAGTACCTGCTCAACTATTGAAATGAGCTGGCACTCTCAAATCAGCTGTAACACATCAGCTCTTGCGTATTTTATGATTAATGCACTGTACAGCATGCTGCATTAATGCATTGTTTTAAATCCCTGTCAATCAATCAATTAACTTTATTTCGGTGAGTAAAAACAAACCATTAAAGTACAATACACAACAAAGAAAGAGGGGACTTCTAAAAACAGGGAAACACTAAAAAAAAATAAGGTAAAAGTACAGTTAAAAGGGACAAGACAAGTTTTAAAAACAAACAAGGAATAAGCAGTCAGATAAACATCACTTAATATAATGAAAGGCAATACCTAAAAATGAGAATAATTCTATGAATCAGCACTAGTTAAAAATATAATACCCCAATATCTGTATACTGTGGAGCAATCACACATCCAATTTGATAAATATAAATAGATAAATCTAAAAATTAATTCCCCACTCATGCTCCTTAAAATTGCTGATCTCAGATGTCAAATAATACAAGAATTTTCCCCTTTTTCCCCCCATTAAAAAAACTGTCTGGGTGGGTGATTTTCGCTTTCAAATTCTCACAACATAAAATAAGGGAACAGTTCCGTAGGTCTATGAATAATCCATAAGGAACCAAATCAAGTTCCATGTCCTGTACAAGAAAAAACAAGCTACAATGTTACATCCAAGACAAATAAATATACATAGATAAAACTAAACAATAACTACACCATTTTGTCCCTGAAACTTGCTAATCTCAACCTCCAGATAGACTCGAGAAAACTTGCCACTGGTAGAGCTATCTGGACAGACGGGTCGCATTTTAAAATTCTCTCAGCATGGAGACAGGATCTAACTCCTAATTGTTTGAAGAGCGGGATGAGCCAAAGTGCTCTTTGTTTGTGATATGCTTGACAGTGGAAGAAAACGTGTAAAACAGTTTCTTCACTTTTACAACCCATCGGGCAACCTTTAGATCTATTAGTTGAACTGGACCATTTGTACGTAAGGCAGCACAGAGGGAGAGACCCAATCCTAAACCTAATAAAGAGGGCACGAGCAAATGGAGATAACTTTGCATCCAAAAAGGGCTCAAATTCGTAATGGCATTTAACAAGTAAAAAATTGTCGGACATAGACAATGGAATAGAACCAGCAAATTGTCCAACCTGAACATTATGCCAATAAGCATCCTTTAACAGCTGTGCTGCATTTTTAGGAATAGAAATAGGATCATGTCAATAAGGACCTAACCCCAGATGGGAAAAAGATTGTTCAACGAAAACACATCATTTAGATTTAATACTAGAATCACAGCCCACCACATTTAGGAGGCCACACTGAAAAGGGGTTAGGGCATCAGTTGTCCACAGCCAAATCCAAAACAGCAGGGGCCTTAGGGCAGCAATCTGTGAGATTGAAAAGAGATTTAGGTCCAGGTGAATGGGAAAGGATGGGGTACTCGATGGAACCTTTAGCATCATATTTAAAAACTGGTTTTCCGCCCTAGCCAGATTCACCAGATTACAACGGCCCCAAAGTTCGGCTCCATATAAGGCGGCCCCCCTAGCTTGAGCCTTGTATATTTCCAGTGCAGGAGATATTGCAAATTTCGAGGAACTAGAGGCAAATCTGACAATTCCACCCGCCCTCTGCTTCAGGCATAATAAAGATTTATGGCGCTGGGCATGCCAAAGATGTGAATCTTCCACTTTGATACCTAGATAATCAAAGGTACCCACCCTTTCCAAAGGGACATCAACTAAATATACAGGCCTCTTCATTTTTTTTCTAATATCTCCAAAAACCATGTATTTTGTTTTTGCTGAATTAATTGATAACCCATGGTCAGTGCAAAACTCCAGGAATCTGGAGAGCAGCTTAGAAAGGCCCATAGCAGTACATGATAGCAATAGGGTATCATCTGCAAACAGAAGACAGGGGATCTTCTGCCCACCCAGGCTAGGGGCATCACTTTGACAGTCTAAAAGATATGGCAAACAGGCATTAATATCTGGTTTGGTTTTGATAAGTAAGAAAGTTTTGCCGTGCTGATCGGGCGGAGTACTATTTAGCGATTATCATCGTTACGTCATAAGTTTGGGTGAATTCACCAGTATTGTTTAGTGATTATTATCATTATGTCTTAAGTTTGGGTGATTTCACTGTAACACAGTGAAGTTGCTGCAACAGTGTTTTTCTAAGTGCAATTTCCAATTTTTTGTATATAATTGGGAGTAACTATTCCTATGGGATATATATAAAAAATGTGGGAGATTCAATTATGGGGAATTATTGAGTACATTGTGAAAAAAGACGATCATGTTGAAAGCGTATAAATAATGAGTTAAAATGGCGGCCGGCAGGCCGATGAAGTCAGTTATGCCGAAACGCGTTCCTGTCGCGTCTAAGCAATAAAATTTCGAATACACGCTCCGGAGTGCTGCTTCCTGAATATATGATTGAAGGTGAAGTGTGGATATATATATATATATATGTACACAGTTCACTGAAAATAACAAAGGTCACATACAAGGACATTATAGTTAGGAAATAAAAATAAATAAACAAAGAAATTCACACAAAAAAACAAGGGTTAAAGAGGTGGTATAGTTAGGTTCTGAATTTACTCACACAAAACCATAGAAATTCAGCAGTTATAGTTGAGTTGTTCCAAGTGACTATAACAGATGCCCTTAGGGAACTATACCTTGTGCTCCCGCCATGATCAGTTTTCTCATTCTTAATTTTATTGTAAAATGTTGCGGTGATATCATCAATGAAGTCATGGTAGATGTCATGACTGATGTAATATGTGGGGTATGGGGTATGGGGTATCGGCCCCTGGTGGGATACATGAGGGACCCCACCAGCAAGGCCAGGGGGGCGGTGTAGCCAGAGAGACAGGGTATTCCTACCCTGCCCCCTTCTGTTTTGTTTGTGTTTCTTTTAGGACTAAGGCTATTAGCCGGAACCCTGACTCGGCCGCCACCCGAAGATACACCACAGCCAATCTCCAAGACCTGGAACCAACAACATTTACTGCTGCACCTCTCCCTGATCCACGGTAGGAACTTTCGTCTGCTGGCTCTACTTCTTCTCCTGCAACATCAAAGCACTATAACGCACTACAACCATCACCATGCCTACCAAAACCACCCAAGAGAACCTCCACTGCCTCCTGCAACAACACACGATCCCTCTGTAAGCACGGCACTGAGATATGGGACACCATCACCTCCTTCACCCCCAACATCATCTTTCTCACCAAGACCTGGCTCAACCCCTCATACATGCCAGATATTACCTCAGCCTCATGCTTGATGACTACAAGATTGTACACTGCGACCTTGTCAACAATTTCGGAGGTGGAATCGCCATCATCCACAAGAACACCATCCACTGCACCACTACCTCAGACATCACCCCAATCATGGAACTCCTCAACTTCCAAAACCACCATCAGAGGCACCCTCACATACAGACCTCCAGGACCTTGTCCCAGTTTCTGCATTCCTGAATTCATCATCCCACTCGCCATCAACCCAAAAAACATTGTCCTCCTCAGCAACCTCAATTTTCACCTCAACAACCCCAACAGTACAAACACCAGCAAACTCCTCAAAAGCAGGAGCAACATCGTCCTTACCCAACTTGTAACAAACACCACACACATCACAGGACACACACTCGACCCCATCTTCATTGCCAGCAACAGAGTCAAGTACAGCCATGCCACTGAACTCACCTGGACTGATCATGCCATTGTCCACTTCATCATCTCAGAATTTCCCAGCACTACCCCCAAGCCACCCACCACTTCCCACCGCAGCTGGAACATGGCTTCAGAGAGCCAATAGGAGGACACCCTCAATACCTCCCACCCTCAGACCTCAACCAACCGAAAACAACCTAGAACAGCCAATTAAGAACTTCTCCGCCTGGATCACAGACTGCGCTGACAGAGTCGCTCCCCAGCAAACCCTCTAGTACAAGAGGTCCTGCAAGCAAGCCAGATAGTACACTATGTAATTCAAAAACCATGAAGTGCACCTGTAAACAACTCAAAAGTAAATGGCACACCAGCATATAGCCCACGCCCCGAAACACATTAAAAGCAATCCTCAACCAATACCACCAACTCCTGAAAAAGAAAATCCCACCCGACCAGGTTGAAGCAAGCTCTAACCACAGCAAGCAACTCTTCAACATCATCAAAGAGTTCCTCAGCCTCTCAGCCACCAAAATAGTCATCACTCCTTACCAGGAACTCTACAGCACCCTGGTGTACTTCTTCCATGATAAGATCTCTGCAATCTACAGAAACTTTTAACCCCAACCCTCGGACACCCTCAGCTATGTCACCACCATGAATGAGGAACACAATCCACTACTCACCACCTGGGACCAGCTCACTACACAAGATACCACACCTATCATGAACTCAGGAGCACCCACAGACCCCTGCTCTCACTCACTACATCTTCAACCTCGGAATGATGATCAGCAGCAAGCTTACCACCATCTTCAACGCATCCATCACCATGGATACTTTCCCCAAACAATGGAAACAAGCAGAAGTCAGCCCCTTCTTGGGGACATGGCCGAGCGGCAAATGGCTTAGGTAGCAGGGCACTGGAGCTCCAGGACCCACAGCTGCATCAGACCCCCCACGCCAATCCTGAAAGGGGGTGTGTAAAGAAATGGCTCCCTGTTGCAGTTACCCCCCACTTTTTGCCTGATACTGATGCTGACTTGACTGAGAAGTGTGCTGGGACCCTGCTAACCAGGCCCCAGCACCAGTGTTCTTTCACCTAAAATGTACCATTGTTTCCACAATTGGCACACCCTGGCATCCAGATAAGTCCCTTGTAACTGGTACCTCTAGTACCAAGGGCCCTGATGCCAGGGAAGGTCTCTAAGGGCTGCAGCATGTATTATGCCACCCTAGAGACCCCTCACTCAGCACAGACCCACGGCTTACCAGCTTGTGTGTGCTAGTGAGAACAAAATGAGTAAGTCGACATGGCACTCCCCTCAGGGTGCCATGCCAGCCTCTCACTGCCTATGCAGTATAGGTAAGACACCCCTCTAGCAGGCCTTACAGCCCTAAGGCAGGGTGCACTATACCATAGGTGAGGGTACCAGTGCATGAGCACTGTGCCCCTACAGTGTCTAAGCAAAACCTTAGACATTGTAAGTGCAGGGTAGCCATAAGAGTATATGGTCTGGGAGTCTGTTTTACACGAACTCCACAGCACCATAATGGCTACACTGAAAACTGGGAAGTTTGGTATCAAACTTCTCAGCACAATAAATGCACACTGATGCCAGTGTACATTTTATTGTAAAATACACCACAGAGGGCACCTTAGAGGTGCCCCCTGAAACTTAACCAACTATCTGTGTAGGCTGACTGGTTCCAGCAGCCTGCCACACTAGAGACATGTTGCTGGCCCCATGGGGAGAGTGCCTTTGTCACTCTGAGGCCAGTAACAAAGCCTGCACTGGGCGGAGATGCTAACACCTCCCCCAGGCAGGAGCTCAAAGGCTCACCCCTTTGTCACAGCACAGCAGGACACTCCAGCTAGTGGAGTTGCCCGCCCCCTCCGGCCCCGGCCCCCACTTTTGGCGGCAAGGCCGGAGAAAATAATGAGAATAACAAGGAGGAGTCACTGGCCAGTCAGGACAGCCCCTAAGGTGTCCTGAGCTGAGGTGACTCTAACTTTTAGAAATCCTCCATCTTGCAGATGGAGGATTCCCCCAATAGGGTTAGGCTTGTGACCCCCTCCCCTTGGGAGGAGGCACAAAGAGGGTGTACCCACCCTCAGGGCTAGTAGCCATTGGCTACTAACCCCCCAGACCTAAACACGCCCTTAAATTTAGTATTTAAGGGCTACCCTGAACCCTAGAAAATTAGATTCCTGCAACTACAAGAAGAAGGACTGCCTAGCTGAAAACCCCTGCAGAGGAAGACCAGAAGACAACAACTGCCTTGGCTCCAGAAACTCACCGGCCTGTCTCCTGCCTTCCAAAGAACTCTGCTCCAGCGACGCCTTCCAAAGGGACCAGCGACCTCTGAATCCTCTGAGGGCTGCCCGGCTTCGACGACGACAAGAAACTCCCGAGGACAGCGGACCTGCTCCAAAAAGACTGCAACTTTATCCAAAGGAGCAGCTTTAAAGACCCCTGCAATCTCCCCGCAAGAAGCGTGAGACTTGCAACACTGCACCCGGCGACCCCGACTCGGCTGGTGGAGAACCAACACCTCAGGGAGGACCCCCGGACTACTCTACGACTGTGAGTACCAAAACCTGTCCCCCCTGAGTCCCCACAGCTCCGCCTGCAGAGGGAATCCCGAGGCTTCCCCTGACCGCGACTCTCTGAAACCTAAGTCCCGACGCCTGGAAAAGACCCTGCACCCGCAGCCCCCAGGACCTGAAGGACCGGACTTTCACTGCAGAAGTGACCCCCAGGAGTCCCTCTCCCTTGCCCAAGTGGAGGTTTCCCCGAGGAAGCCCCCCCTTGCCTGCCTGCAGCGCTGAAGAGATCCCTTGATCTCTCATTGACTTTCATTGCGAACCCGACGCTTGTTCTAACACTGCACCCGGCCGCCCCCGCGCCGCTGAGGGTGAAATTTCTGTGTGGGCTTGTGTCCCCCCCGGTGCCCTACAAAACCCCCCTGGTCTGCCCTCCGAAGACGCGGGTACTTACCTGCTGGCAGACTGGAACCGGGGCACCCCCTTCTCTCCATTGAAGCCTATGCGTTTTGGGCACCACTTTGAACTCTGCACCTGACCGGCCCTGAGCTGCTGGTGTGGTAACTTTGGGGTTGCTCTGAACCCCCAACGGTGGGCTACCTTGGACCAAGAACTGAACCCTGTAAGTGTCATACTTACCTGGTAAAACTAACAAAAACTTACCTCCCCCAGGAACTGTGAAAATTGCACTGTGTCCACTTTTAAAATAGCTATTTGTGAATAACTTGAAAAGTATACATGCAATTGAAATGATTCAAAGTTCCTAATGTACTTACCTGCAATACCTTTCAAACAAGATATTACATGTTAAATTTGAACCTGTGGTTCTTAAAATAAACTAAGAAAAGATATTTTTCTATAACAAAACCTATTGGCTGGATTTGTCTCTGAGTGTGTGTACCTCATTTATTGTCTATGTGTATGTACAACAAATGCTTAACACTACTCCTTGGATAAGCCTACTGCTCGACCACACTACCACAAAATAGAGCATTAGTATTATCTCTTTTTACCACTATTTTACCTCTAAGGGGAACCCTTGGACTCTGTGCATGCTATTCCTTACTTTGAAATAGCACATACAGAGCCAACTTCCTACATTGGTGGATCAGCGGTGGGGTACAAGACTTTGCATTTGCTGGACTACTCAGCCAATACCTGATCACACGACAAATTCCAAAATTGTCATTAGAAATTGATTTTTGCAATTTGAAAAGTTTTCTAAATTCTTTAAAGTCCTGCTAGGGCCTTGTGTTAGTCCCTGTTAGCATTGCTTTTAGAGTTTAAAAGTTTGGTAAAAGTTTGAATTAGATTCTAGAACCAGTTTTAGTTTCTTAAAAAGTATCCCAACTTTTAGAAGCATAATGTCTAGTACAGATGTGAATGTGGTGGAACTCGACACCACACCTTACATCCATCTTAAGATGAGGGAGCTAAGGTCACTCTGTAAAATAAAGAAAATAACAATGGGCCCCAGACCTTCCAAACTACAGCTCCAGGAGCTGTTGGCAGAGTTTGCAAAGGCCAACCCCTCTGAGGATGGCAACACAGAGGATGAAGATAGTGACTTGGAGGAAAATTCCCCCCTACCAGTCCTATTTAGGGAGAACAGGGCCTCTCAAGCCCTGTCTCCAAACATAATAGTCAGAGATGCTGTTCCCCTCACAGGAGGGACCAACATCTCTGAAATCGCTGAGGATAACTCCAGTGAAGAGGACATCCAGTTAGCCAGGATGGCCAAAAGATTGGCTTTGGAAAGACAGATCCTAGCCATAGAAAGGGAAAGACAAGAGATGGGCCTAGGACCCATCAATGGTGGCAGCAACATAAATAGGGTCAGAGATTCTCCTGACATGTTGAAAATCCCTAAAGGGATTGTAACAAAATATGAAGATGGTGATGACATCACCAAATGGTTCACAGCTTTTGAGAGGGCTTGTGTAACCAGAAAAGTGAACAAATCTCACTGGGGTGCTCTCCTTTGGGAAATGTTCACAGGAAAGTGTAGGGATAGACTCCTCACACTCTCTAAAAAAGATGCAGAATCTTATGACCTCATGAAGGGTACCCTGATTGAGGGCTTTGGATTCTCCACTGAGGAGTATAGAATTAGATTCAAGGGGGCTCAAAAATCCTCGAGCCAGACCTGGGTTGATTATGTTGACTACTCAGTGAAAACACTGGATGGTTGGGTAACTGGAAATGAAGTGTATGACTATGTTGGGCTTTATAATTTGTTTATGAAAGAACACATTTTAAGTAACTGCTTCAATGAAAAGTTGCATCAGTATCTGGTAGACCTAGGTCCAATTTCTCCCCAAGAATTGGGAAAGAAGGCAGACCACTGGGTCAAGACTAGGGTAACCAAAACTTCCACTGGGGGTGACCAAAAGAAAGGGGTTACAAAGCCTCCCCAGGAGAAAGTGGGTGACACTAGAAACAAAGAAAAAGAGTCCCCTGTAGGCCCCCAAAAACCAGACCAGGTGGGTGGGCCCAGAGACACAACCCAAAACAAAGGTGGGTACCAGGGTAAGAGCTGGGATGCCACTAAGGCATGGTGCCATAACTGTAAACAGACAGGGCACCACACCAAGGACACTTCTTGTCCCAAAAACAAACCCCCTAGCAAAATCCCAGGGGTGACCAGTGTAGCCATTGGGGATGACTCCTCAGATGAGGAGGTCTTCATAGCCTTCAACTGGAAAAAAGGCCCAACAGGTGAGTTGGAGATTCCAGAGGGAAGTAGACACTTCCACCACCTACAGGTGAATGGAATCCCAGCCACTGCCCTGAGAGACACTTGTGCCAGTCACACTATTGTGCATGACAGGCTGGTGTTCTCAAACCAGTACATCCCAGGTGAGATGGCCAGAGTAAGAGTTAGCCCAGACAGGGTCACTAATAGGCCTGTGGCTTTTGTGCCCATAGAAGTGGGTGGAACTTTTAGCTGGAGAAGGGTGGTAGTCAGTACAGACCTCCCCCTTGATTGTCTCCTTGGAAATGACTACCCAGAGGTTAGTCAGAGCCTAAGAGAAGAACTGGTCCAGGGCCAGTCCTCTCCCAAGGATTCTGGAGTGCCTGCCTCTGCAGTAAATGCAAGTAGGCCCCAGAAGAAAAAGAAAAGGAAACAGAGTAGGAAAGGTGGACAACCTTTAGCCAAGGTTCCAGCAAGCCAAGGAGATTCTGCTCCAGTAGAGGAGAACTCCAAAAGTGGCTCTGATAAAGTCCAACCTGACCCACAAGAAGTCCTGGCTAGTCAGGCAACTGTTAAGCCTGAGTGGGTGGCTCCTCAGCTAACAGAAGAAAGAGTGGAAGAAGGGTGTTTACTACAAGATGTGGTAACCCCCCACTCTAATACAGCAGACAGGCACCCTGAACCCAAAGAAGCCTGTAACTTAGCCCCTTCCCTTGTAGGTGAAGAGCTAAAGGTGTGGTTCTGGGCACTGACAGCTGTCAGTGGCCTCTGCTGGGTGTTAGCCTTTATGGCTGCACTATCCTTGGCATGGTGGTCTGACCCCATGCCAAATAACAAGTTAGGCCCCCTGACCCTGTTGGTCATGGTGGGGTTACTCCGGCTCTGGGTAACCTCTTTGGGTAAGCTAGGGGTGACCCTGGCTAAGATAAGATTAGCAGAGGTGGATACCTCTAAACCCAAAATAGAGAGAATGGGTGAAGACATAAAAAGCACAGACAAGAGGCAGTTCAGACTAGGTCCTATCACTGTGGAAGTGGGTCAGTTCCCCAGAGGGAATGACCTGAACAGGAGGATGTAAGGCAGAGTAGGCCCTGCAACAAACCAGACTATTTCCTCTACTCTTCCTCGCCTGACAGACTAGGAAGACTCTCCCAGCTTTGGCTGAGTCTCCTGGCCTGTGGGCTGGCGGGGGCTTGTGTAAAGAAATGGCTCCCTGTTGCAGTTACCCCCCACTTTTTGCCTGATACTGATGCTGACTTGACTGAGAAGTGTGCTGGGACCCTGCTAACCAGGCCCCAGCACCAGTGTTCTTTCACCTAAAATGTACCATTGTTTCCACAATTGGCACACCCTGGCATCCAGATAAGTCCCTTGTAACTGGTACCTCTAGTACCAAGGGCCCTGATGCCAGGGAAGGTCTCTAAGGGCTGCAGCATGTAATATGCCACCCTAGAGACCCCTCACTCAGCACAGACCCACTGCTTACCAGCTTGTGTGTGCTAGTGAGAACAAAATGAGTAAGTCGACATGGCACTCATGCCAGCCTCTCACTGCCTATGCAGTATAGGTAAGACACCCCTCTAGCAGGCCTTACAGCCCTAAGGCAGGGTGCACTATACCATAGGTGAGGGTACCAGTGCATGAGCACTGTGCCCCTACAGTGTCTAAGCAAAACCTTAGACATTGTAAGTGCAGGGTAGCCATAAGAGTATATGGTCTGGGAGTCTGTTTTACACGAACTCCACAGCACCATAATGGCTACACTGAAAACTGGGAAGTTTGGTATCAAACTTCTCAGCACAATAAATGCACACTGATGCCAGTGTACATTTTATTGTAAAATACACCACAGAGGGCACCTTAGAGGTGCCCCCTGAAACTTAACCAACTATCTGTGTAGGCTGACTGGTTCCAGCAGCCTGCCACACTAGAGACATGTTGCTGGCCCCATTGGGAGAGTGCCTTTGTCACTCTGAGGCCAGTAACAAAGCCTGCACTGGGTGGAGATGCTAACACCTCCCCCAGGCAGGAGCTGTAACACCTGGCGGTGAGCCTCAAAGGCTCACCCCTTTGTCACAGCACCGCAGGACACTCCAGCTAGTGGAGTTGCCCGCCCCCTCCGGCCCGGCCCCCACTTTTGGCGGCAAGGCCGGAGAAAATAATGAGAATAACAAGGAGGAGTCACTGGCCAGTCAGGACAGCCCCTAAGGTGTCCTGAGCTGAGGTGACTCTAACTTTTAGAAATCCTCCATCTTGCAGATGGAGGATTCCCCCAATAGGGTTAGGCTTGTGACCCCCTCCCCTTGGGAGGAGGCACAAAGAGGGTGTACCCACCCTCAGGGCTAGTAGCCATTGGCTACTAACCCCCCAGACCTAAACACGCCCTTAAATTTAGTATTTAAGGGCTACCCTGAACCCTAGAAAATTAGATTCCTGCAACTACAAGAAGAAGGACTGCCTAGCTGAAAACCCCTGCAGAGGAAGACCAGAAGACAACAACTGCCTTGGCTCCAGAAACTCACCGGCCTGTCTCCTGCCTTCCAAAGAACTCTGCTCCAGCGACGCCTTCCAAAGGGACCAGCGACCTCTGAATCCTCTGAGGACTGCCCGGCTTCGACGACGACAAGACACTCCCGAGGACAGCGGACCTGCTCCAAAAAGACTGCAACTTTATCCAAAGGAGCAGCTTTAAAGACCCCTGCAATCTCCCCGCAAGAAGCGTGAGACTTGCAACACTGCACCCGGCGACCCCGACTCGGCTGGTGGAGAACCAACACCTCAGGGAGGACCCCCGGACTACTCTACGACTGTGAGTACCAAAACCTGTCCCCCCTGAGCCCCCACAGCGCCGCCTGCAGAGGGAATCCCGAGGCTTCCCCTGACCGCGACTCTCTGAAACCTAAGTCCCGACGCCTGGAAAAGACCCTGCACCCGCAGCCCCCAGGACCTGAAGGACCGGACTTTCACTGCAGAAGTGATCCCCAGGAGTCCCTCTCCCTTGCCCAAGTGGAGGTTTCCCCGAGGAAGCCCCCCCTTGCCTGCCTGCAGCGCTGAAGAGATCCCTTGATCTCTCATTGACTTTCATTGCGAACCCGACGCTTGTTCTAACACTGCACCCGGCCGCCCCCGCGCCGCTGAGGGTGAAATTTCTGTGTGGGCTTGTGTCCCCCCCGGTGCCCTACAAAACCCCCCTGGTCTGCCCTCCGAAGACGCGGGTACTTACCTGCTGGCAGACTGGAACCGGGGCACCCCCTTCTCTCCATTGAAGCCTATGCGTTTTGGGCACCACTTTGAACTCTGCACCTGACTGGCCCTGAGCTGCTGGTGTGGTAACTTTGGGGTTGCTCTGAACCCCCAACGGTGGGCTACCTTGGACCAAGAACTGAACCCTGTAAGTGTCTTACTTACCTGGTAAAACTAACAAAAACTTACCTCCCCCAGGAACTGTGAAAATTGCACTGTGTCCACTTTTAAAATAGCTATTTGTGAATAACTTGAAAAGTATACATGCAATTGAAATGATTCAAAGTTCCTAATGTACTTACCTGCAATACCTTTCAAACAAGATATTACATGTTAAATTTGAACCTGTGGTTCTTAAAATAAACTAAGAAAAGATATTTTTCTATAACAAAACCTATTGGCTGGATTTGTGTCTGAGTGTGTGTACCTCATTTATTGTCTATGTGTATGTACAACAAATGCTTAACACTACTCCTTGGATAAGCCTACTGCTCGACCACACTACCACAAAATAGAGCATTAGTATTATCTCTTTTTACCACTATTTTACCTCTAAGGGGAACCCTTGGACTCTGTGCATGCTATTCCTTACTTTGAAATAGCACATACAGAGCCAACTTCCTACATTGGTGGATCAGCGGTGGGGTACAAGACTTTGCATTTGCTGGACTACTCAGCCAATACCTGATCACACGACAAATTCCAAAATTGTCATTAGAAATTGATTTTTGCAATTTGAAAAGTTTTCTAAATTCTTTAAAGTCCTGCTAGGGCCTTGTGTTAGTCCATGTTAGCATTGCTTTTAGAGTTTAAAAGTTTGGTAAAAGTTTGAATTAGATTCTAGAACCAGTTTTAGTTTCTTAAAAAGTATCCCAACTTTTAGAAGCATAATGTCTAGTACAGATGTGAATGTGGTGGAACTCGACACCACACCTTACCTCCATCTTAAGATGAGGGAGCTAAGGTCACTCTGTAAAATAAAGAAAATAACAATGGGCCCCAGACCTTTCAAACCACAGCTCCAGGAGCTGTTGGCAGAGTTTGCAAAGGCCAACCCCTCTGAGGATGGCAACACAGAGGATGAAGATAGTGACTTGGAGGAAAATTCCCCCCTACCAGTCCTATTTAGGGAGAACAGGGCCTCTCAAGCCCTGTCTCCAAACATAATAGTCAGAGATGCTGTTCCCCTCACAGGAGGGACCAACATCTCTGAAATCGCTGAGGATAACTCCAGTGAAGAGGACATCCAGTTAGCCAGGATGGCCAAAAGATTGGCTTTGGAAAGACAGATCCTAGCCATAGAAAGGGAAAGACAAGAGATGGGCCTAGGACCCATCAATGGTGGCAGCAACATAAATAGGGTCAGAGATTCTCCTGACATGTTGAAAATCCCTAAAGGGATTGTAACAAAATATGAAGATGGTGATGACATCACCAAATGGTTCACAGCTTTTGAGAGGGCTTGTGTAACCAGAAAAGTGAACAAATCTCACTGGGGTGCTCTCCTTTGGGAAATGTTCACAGGAAAGTGTAGGGATAGACTCCTCACACTCTCTAAAAAAGATGCAGAATCTTATGACCTCATGAAGGGTACCCTGATTGAGGGCTTTGGATTCTCCACTGAGGAGTATAGAATTAGATTCAGGGGGGCTCAAAAATCCTCGAGCCAGACCTGGGTTGATTATGTTGACTACTCAGTGAAAACACTGGATGGTTGGGTAACTGGAAATGAAGTGTATGACTATGTTGGGCTTTATAATTTGTTTATGAAAGAACCAATTTTAAGTAACTGCTTCAATGAAAAGTTGCATCAGTATCTGGTAGACCTAGGTCCAATTTCTCCCCAAGAATTGGGAAAGAAGGCAGACCACTGGGTCAAGACTAGGGTAACCAAAACTTCCACTGGGGGTGACCAAAAGAAAGGGGTTACAAAGCCTCCCCAGGAGAAAGTGGGTGACACTAGAAACAAAGAAAAAGAGTCCCCTGTAGGCCCCCAAAAACCAGACCAGGTGGGTGGGCCCAGAGACACAACCCAAAACAAAGGTGGGTACCAGGGTAAGAGCTGGGATGCCACTAAGGCATGGTGCCATAACTGTAAACAGACAGGGCACCATACCAAGGACACTTCTTGTCCCAAAAACAAACCCCCTAGCAAAATCCCAGGGGTGACCAGTGTAGCCATTGGGGATGACTCCTCAGATGAGGAGGTCTTCATAGCCTTCAACTGGAAAAAGGGCCCAACAGGTGAGTTGGAGATTCCAGAGGGAAGTAGACACTTCCACCACCTACAGGTGAATGGAATCCCAGCCACTGCCCTGAGAGACACTTGTGCCAGTCACACTATTGTGCATGACAGGCTGGTGTTCTCAAACCAGTACATCCCAGGTGAGATGGCCAGAGTAAGAGTTAGCCCAGACAGGGTCACTAATAGGCCTGTGGCTTTTGTGCCCATAGAAGTGGGTGGAACTTTTAGCTGGAGAAGGGTGGTAGTCAGTACAGACCTCCCCCTTGATTGTCTCCTTGGAAATGACTACCCAGAGGTTAGTCAGAGCCTAAGAGAAGAACTGGTCCAGGGCCAGTCCTCTCCCAAGGATTCTGGAGTGCCTGCCTCTGCAGTAAATGCAAGTAGGCCCCAGAAGAAAAAGAAAAGGAAACAGAGTAGGAAAGGTGGACAACCTTTAGCCAAGGTTCCAGCAAGCCAAGGAGATTCTGCTCCAGTAGAGGAGAACTCCAAAAGTGGCTCTGATAAAGTCCAACCTGACCCACAAGAAGTCCTGGCTAGTCAGGCAACTGTTAAGCCTGAGTGGGTGGCTCCTCAGCTAACAGAAGAAAGAGTGGAAGAAGGGTGTTTACTACAAGATGTGGTAACCCACCACTCTAATACAGCAGACAGGCACCCTGAACCCAAAGAAGCCTGTAACTTAGCCCCTTCCCTTGTAGGTGAAGAGCTAAAGGTGTGGTTCTGGGCACTGACAGCTGTCAGTGGCCTCTGCTGGGTGTTAGCCTTTATGGCTGCACTATCCTTGGCATGGTGGTCTGACCCCATGCCAAATAACAAGTTAGGCCCCCTGACCCTGTTGGTCATGGTGGGGTTACTCCGGCTCTGGGTAACCTCTTTGGGTAAGCTAGGGGTGACCCTGGCTAAGATAAGATTAGCAGAGGTGGATACCTCTAAACCCAAAATAGAGAGAATGGGTGAAGACATAAAAAGCACAGACAAGAGGCAGTTCAGACTAGGTCCTATCACTGTGGAAGTGGGTCGGTTCCCCAGAGGGAATGACCTGAACAGGAGGATGTAAGGCAGAGTAGGCCCTGCAACAAACCAGACTATTTCCTCTACTCTTCCTCGCCTGACAGACTAGGAAGACTCTCCCAGCTTTGGCTGAGTCTCCTGGCCTGTGGGCTGGCGGGGGCTTGTGTAAAGAAATGGCTCCCTGTTGCAGTTACCCCCCACTTTTTGCCTGATACTGATGCTGACTTGACTGAGAAGTGTGCTGGGACCCTGCTAACCAGGCCCCAGCACCAGTGTTCTTTCACCTAAAATGTACCATTGTTTCCACAATTGGCACACCCTGGCATCCAGATAAGTCCCTTGTAACTGGTACCTCTAGTACCAAGGGCCCTGATGCCAGGGAAGGTCTCTAAGGGCTGCAGCATGTATTATGCCACCCTAGAGACCCCTCACTCAGCACAGACCCACTGCTTACCAGCTTGTGTGTGCTAGTGAGAACAAAATGAGTAAGTCGACATGGCACTCCCCTCAGGGTGCCATGCCAGCCTCTCACTGCCTATGCAGTATAGGTAAGACACCCCTCTAGCAGGCCTTACAGCCCTAAGGCAGGGTGCACTATACCATAGGTGAGGGTACCAGTGCATGAGCACTGTGCCCCTACAGTGTCTAAGCAAAACCTTAGACATTGTAAGTGCAGGGTAGCCATAAGAGTATATGGTCTGGGAGTCTGTTTTACAGGAACTCCACAGCACCATAATGGCTACACTGAAAACTGGGAAGTTTGGTATCAAACTTCTCAGCACAATAAATGCACACTGATGCCAGTGTACATTTTATTGTAAAATACACCACAGAGGGCACCTTAGAGGTGCCCCCTGAAACTTAACCAACTATCTGTGTAGGCTGACTGGTTCCAGCAGCCTGCC
Source organism: Pleurodeles waltl (assembly GCF_031143425.1). NCBI lineage: Eukaryota > Metazoa > Chordata > Amphibia > Caudata > Salamandridae > Pleurodeles > Pleurodeles waltl. The sequence goes on from NC_090436.1 coordinate 518,483,683, forward strand.
ACACTAGAGACATGTTGCTGGCCCCATGGGGAGAGTGCCTTTGTCACTCTGAGGCCAGTAACAAAGCCTGCACTGGGTGGAGATGCTAACACCTCCCCCAGGCAGGAGCTGTAACACCTGGCGGTGAGCCTCAAAGGCTCACCCCTTTGTCACAGCACCGCAGGACACTCCAGCTAGTGGAGTTGCCCGCCCCCTCCGGCCCCGGCCCCCACTTTTGGCGGCAAGGCCGGAGAAAATAATGAGAATAACAAGGAGGAGTCACTGGCCAGTCAGGACAGCCCCTAAGGTGTCCTGAGCTGAGGTGACTCTAACTTTTAGAAATCCTCCATCTTGCAGATGGAGGATTCCCCCAATAGGGTTAGGCTTGTGACCCCCTCCCCTTGGGAGGAGGCACAAAGAGGGTGTACCCACCCTCAGGGCTAGTAGCCATTGGCTACTAACCCCCCAGACCTAAACACGCCCTTAAATTTAGTATTTAAGGGCTACCCTGAACCCTAGAAAATTAGATTCCTGCAACTACAAGAAGAAGGACTGCCTAGCTGAAAACCCCTGCAGAGGAAGACCAGAAGACAACAACTGCCTTGGCTCCAGAAACTCACCGGCCTGTCTCCTGCCTTCCAAAGAACTCTGCTCCAGCGACGCCTTCCAAAGGGACCAGCGACCTCTGAATCCTCTGAGGACTGCCCGGCTTCGACGACGACAAGACACTCCCGAGGACAGCGGACCTGCTCCAAAAAGACTGCAACTTTATCCAAAGGAGCAGCTTTAAAGACCCCTGCAATCTCCCCGCAAGAAGCGTGAGACTTGCAACACTGCACCCGGCGACCCCGACTCGGCTGGTGGAGAACCAACACCTCAGGGAGGACCCCCGGACTACTCTACGACTGTGAGTACCAAAACCTGTCCCCCCTGAGCCCCCACAGCGCCGCCTGCAGAGGGAATCCCGAGGCTTCCCCTGACCGCGACTCTCTGAAACCTAAGTCCCGACGCCTGGAAAAGACCCTGCACCCGCAGCCCCCAGGACCTGAAGGACCGGACTTTCACTGCAGAAGTGACCCCCAGGAGTCCCTCTCCCTTGCCCAAGTGGAGGTTTCCCCGAGGAAGCCCCCCCTTGCCTGCCTGCAGCGCTGAAGAGATCCCTTGATCTCTCATTGACTTTCATTGCGAACCCGACGCTTGTTCTAACACTGCACCCGGCCGCCCCCGCGCCGCTGAGGGTGAAATTTCTGTGTGGGCTTGTGTCCCCCCCGGTGCCCTACAAAACCCCCCTGGTCTGCCCTCCGAAGACGCGGGTACTTACCTGCTGGCAGACTGGAACCGGGGCACCCCCTTCTCTCCATTGAAGCCTATGCGTTTTGGGCACCACTTTGAACTCTGCACCTGACTGGCCCTGAGCTGCTGGTGTGGTAACTTTGGGGTTGCTCTGAACCCCCAACGGTGGGCTACCTTGGACCAAGAACTGAACCCTGTAAGTGTCTTACTTACCTGGTAAAACTAACAAAAACTTACCTCCCCCAGGAACTGTGTAAATTGCACTGTGTCCACTTTTAAAATAGCTATTTGTGAATAACTTGAAAAGTATACATGCAATTGAAATGATTCAAAGTTCCTAATGTACTTACCTGCAATACCTTTCAAACAAGATATTACATGTTAAATTTGAACCTGTGGTTCTTAAAATAAACTAAGAAAAGATATTTTTCTATAACAAAACCTATTGGCTGGATTTGTCTCTGAGTGTGTGTACCTCATTTATTGTCTATGTGTATGTACAACAAATGCTTAACACTACTCCTTGGATAAGCCTACTGCTCGACCACACTACCACAAAATAGAGCATTAGTATTATCTCTTTTTACCACTATTTTACCTCTAAGGGGAACCCTTGGACTCTGTGCATGCTATTCCTTACTTTGAAATAGCACATACAGAGCCAACTTCCTACATTGGTGGATCAGCGGTGGGGTACAAGACTTTGCATTTGCTGGACTACTCAGCCAATACCTGATCACACGACAAATTCCAAAATTGTCATTAGAAATTGATTTTTGCAATTTGAAAAGTTTTCTAAATTCTTTAAAGTCCTGCTAGGGCCTTGTGTTAGTCCATGTTAGCATTGCTTTTAGAGTTTAAAAGTTTGGTAAAAGTTTGAATTAGATTCTAGAACCAGTTTTAGTTTCTTAAAAAGTATCCCAACTTTTAGAAGCATAATGTCTAGTACAGATGTGAATGTGGTGGAACTCGACACCACACCTTACCTCCATCTTAAGATGAGGGAGCTAAGGTCACTCTGTAAAATAAAGAAAATAACAATGGGCCCCAGACCTTTCAAACTACAGCTCCAGGAGCTGTTGGCAGAGTTTGCAAAGGCCAACCCCTCTGAGGATGGCAACACAGAGGATGAAGATAGTGACTTGGAGGAAAATTCCCCCCTACCAGTCCTATTTAGGGAGAACAGGGCCTCTCAAGCCCTGTCTCCAAACATAATAGTCAGAGATGCTGTTCCCCTCACAGGAGGGACCAACATCTCTGAAATCGCTGAGGATAACTCCAGTGAAGAGGACATCCAGTTAGCCAGGATGGCCAAAAGATTGGCTTTGGAAAGACAGATCCTAGCCATAGAAAGGGAAAGACAAGAGATGGGCCTAGGACCCATCAATGGTGGCAGCAACATAAATAGGGTCAGAGATTCTCCTGACATGTTGAAAATCCCTAAAGGGATTGTAACAAAATATGAAGATGGTGATGACATCACCAAATGGTTCACAGCTTTTGAGAGGGCTTGTGTAACCAGAAAAGTGAACAAATCTCACTGGGGTGCTCTCCTTTGGGAAATGTTCACAGGAAAGTGTAGGGATAGACTCCTCACACTCTCTAAAAAAGATGCAGAATCTTATGACCTCATGAAGGGTACCCTGATTGAGGGCTTTGGATTCTCCACTGAGGAGTATAGAATTAGATTCAGGGGGGCTCAAAAATCCTCGAGCCAGACCTGGGTTGATTATGTTGACTACTCAGTGAAAACACTGGATGGTTGGGTAACTGGAAATGAAGTGTATGACTATGTTGGGCTTTATAATTTGTTTATGAAAGAACACATTTTAAGTAACTGCTTCAATGAAAAGTTGCATCAGTATCTGGTAGACCTAGGTCCAATTTCTCCCCAAGAATTGGGAAAGAAGGCAGACCACTGGGTCAAGACTAGGGTAACCAAAACTTCCACTGGGGGTGACCAAAAGAAAGGGGTTACAAAGCCTCCCCAGGAGAAAGTGGGTGACACTAGAAACAAAGAAAAAGAGTCCCCTGTAGGCCCCCAAAAACCAGACCAGGTGGGTGGGCCCAGAGACACAACCCAAAACAAAGGTGGGTACCAGGGTAAGAGCTGGGATGCCACTAAGGCATGGTGCCATAACTGTAAACAGACAGGGCACCACACCAAGGACACTTCTTGTCCCAAAAACAAACCCCCTAGCAAAATCCCAGGGGTGACCAGTGTAGCCATTGGGGATGACTCCTCAGATGAGGAGGTCTTCATAGCCTTCAACTGGAAAAAGGGCCCAACAGGTGAGTTGGAGATTCCAGAGGGAAGTAGACACTTCCACCACCTACAGGTGAATGGAATCCCAGCCACTGCCCTGAGAGACACTTGTGCCAGTCACACTATTGTGCATGACAGGCTGGTGTTCTCAAACCAGTACATCCCAGGTGAGATGGCCAGAGTAAGAGTTAGCCCAGACAGGGTCACTAATAGGCCTGTGGCTTTTGTGCCCATAGAAGTGGGTGGAACTTTTAGCTGGAGAAGGGTGGTAGTCAGTACAGACCTCCCCCTTGATTGTCTCCTTGGAAATGACTACCCAGAGGTTAGTCAGAGCCTAAGAGAAGAACTGGTCCAGGGCCAGTCCTCTCCCAAGGATTCTGGAGTGCCTGCCTCTGCAGTAAATGCAAGTAGGCCCCAGAAGAAAAAGAAAAGGAAACAGAGTAGGAAAGGTGGACAACCTTTAGCCAAGGTTCCAGCAAGCCAAGGAGATTCTGCTCCAGTAGAGGAGAACTCCAAAAGTGGCTCTGATAAAGTCCAACCTGACCCACAAGAAGTCCTGGCTAGTCAGGCAACTGTTAAGCCTGAGTGGGTGGCTCCTCAGCTAACAGAAGAAAGAGTGGAAGAAGGGTGTTTACTACAAGATGTGGTCACCCCCCACTCTAATACAGCAGACAGGCACCCTGAACCCAAAGAAGCCTGTAACTTAGCCCCTTCCCTTGTAGGTGAAGAGCTAAAGGTGTGGTTCTGGGCACTGACAGCTGTCAGTGGCCTCTGCTGGGTGTTAGCCTTTATGGCTGCACTATCCTTGGCATGGTGGTCTGACCCCATGCCAAATAACAAGTTAGGCCCCCTGACCCTGTTGGTCATGGTGGGGTTACTCCGGCTCTGGGTAACCTCTTTGGGTAAGCTAGGGGTGACCCTGGCTAAGATAAGATTAGCAGAGGTGGATACCTCTAAACCCAAAATAGAGAGAATGGGTGAAGACATAAAAAGCACAGACAAGAGGCAGTTCAGACTAGGTCCTATCACTGTGGAAGTGGGTCAGTTCCCCAGAGGGAATGACCTGAACAGGAGGATGTAAGGCAGAGTAGGCCCTGCAACAAACCAGACTATTTCCTCTACTCTTCCTCGCCTGACAGACTAGGAAGACTCTCCCAGCTTTGGCTGAGTCTCCTGGCCTGTGGGCTGGCGGGGGCTTGTGTAAAGAAATGGCTCCCTGTTGCAGTTACCCCCCACTTTTTGCCTGATACTGATGCTGACTTGACTGAGAAGTGTGCTGGGACCCTGCTAACCAGGCCCCAGCACCAGTGTTCTTTCACCTAAAATGTACCATTGTTTCCACAATTGGCACACCCTGGCATCCAGATAAGTCCCTTGTAACTGGTACCTCTAGTACCAAGGGCCCTGATGCCAGGGAAGGTCTCTAAGGGCTGCAGCATGTATTATGCCACCCTAGAGACCCCTCACTCAGCACAGACCCACTGCTTACCAGCTTGTGTGTGCTAGTGAGAACAAAATGAGTAAGTCGACATGGCACTCCCCTCAGGGTGCCATGCCAGCCTCTCACTGCCTATGCAGTATAGGTAAGACACCCCTCTAGCAGGCCTTACAGCCCTAAGGCAAGGTGCACTATACCATAGGTGAGGGTACCAGTGCATGAGCACTGTGCCCCTTCAGTGTCTAAGCAAAACCTTAGACATTGTAAGTGCAGGGTAGCCATAAGAGTATATGGTCTGGGAGTCTGTTTTACACGAACTCCACAGCACCATAATGGCTACACTGAAAACTGGGAAGTTTGGTATCAAACTTCTCAGCACAATAAATGCACACTGATGCCAGTGTACATTTTATTGTAAAATACACCACAGAGGGCACCTTAGAGGTGCCCCCTGAAACTTAACCAACTATCTGTGTAGGCTGACTGGTTCCAGCAGCCTGCCACACTAGAGACATGTTGCTGGCCCCATGGGGAGAGTGCCTTTGTCACTCTGAGGCCAGTAACAAAGCCTGCACTGGGTGGAGATGCTAACACCTCCCCCAGGCAGGAGCTGTAACACCTGGCGGTGAGCCTCAAAGGCTCACCCCTTTGTCACAGCACCGCAGGACACTCCAGCTAGTGGAGTTGCCCGCCCCCTCCGGCCCCGGCCCCCACTTTTGGCGGCAAGGCCGGAGAAAATAATGAGAATAACAAGGAGGAGTCACTGGCCAGTCAGGACAGCCCCTAAGGTGTCCTGAGCTGAGGTGACTCTAACTTTTAGAAATCCTCCATCTTGCAGATGGAGGATTCCCCCAATAGGGTTAGGCTTGTGACCCCCTCCCCTTGGGAGGAGGCACAAAGAGGGTGTACCCACCCTCAGGGCTAGTAGCCATTGGCTACTAACCCCCCAGACCTAAACACGCCCTTAAATTTAGTATTTAAGGGCTACCCTGAACCCTAGAAAATTAGATTCCTGCAACTACAAGAAGAAGGACTGCCTAGCTGAAAACCCATGCAGAGGAAGACCAGAAGACAACAACTGCCTTGGCTCCAGAAACTCACCGGCCTGTCTCCTGCCTTCCAAAGAACTCTGCTCCAGCGACGCCTTCCAAAGGGACCAGCGACCTCTGAATCCTCTGAGGACTGCCCGGCTTCGACGACGACAAGACACTCCCGAGGACAGCGGACCTGCTCCAAAAAGACTGCAACTTTATCCAAAGGAGCAGCTTTAAAGACCCCTGCAATCTCCCCGCAAGAAGCGTGAGACTTGCAACACTGCACCCGGCGACCCCGACTCGGCTGGTGGAGAACCAACACCTCAGGGAGGACCCCCGGACTACTCTACGACTGTGAGTACCAAAACCTGTCCCCCCTGAGCCCCCACAGCGCCGCCTGCAGAGGGAATCCCGAGGCTTCCCCTGACCGCGACTCTCTGAAACCTAAGTCCCGACGCCTGGAAAAGACCCTGCACCCGCAGCCCCCAGGACCTGAAGGATCGGACTTTCACTGCAGAAGTGACCCCCAGGAGTCCCTCTCCCTTGCCCAAGTGGAGGTTTCCCCGAGGAAGCCCCCCCTTGCCTGCCTGCAGCGCTGAAGAGATCCCTTGATCTCTCATTGACTTTCATTGCGAACCCGACGCTTGTTCTAACACTGCACCCGGCCGCCCCCGCGCCGCTGAGGGTGAAATTTCTGTGTGGGCTTGTGTCCCCCCCGGTGCCCTACAAAACCCCCCTGGTCTGCCCTCCGAAGACGCGGGTACTTACCTGCTGGCAGACTGGAACCGGGGCACCCCCTTCTCTCCATTGAAGCCTATGCGTTTTGGGCACCACTTTGAACTCTGCACCTGACCGGCCCTGAGCTGCTGGTGTGGTAACTTTGGGGTTGCTCTGAACCCCCAACGGTGGGCTACCTTGGACCAAGAACTGAACCCTGTAAGTGTCTTACTTACCTGGTAAAACTAACAAAAACTTACCTCCCCCAGGAACTGTGTAAATTGCACTGTGTCCACTTTTAAAATAGCTATTTGTGAATAACTTGAAAAGTATACATGCAATTGAAATGATTCAAAGTTCCTAATGTACTTACCTGCAATACCTTTCAAACAAGATATTACATGTTAAATTTGAACCTGTGGTTCTTAAAATAAACTAAGAAAAGATATTTTTCTATAACAAAACCTATTGGCTGGATTTGTCTCTGAGTGTGTGTACCTCATTTATTGTCTATGTGTATGTACAACAAATGCTTAACACTACTCCTTGGATAAGCCTACTGCTCGGCCACACTACTACAAAATAGAACATTAGTATTATCTCTTTTTACCACTATTTTACCTCTAAGGGGAACCCTTTTACTCTGTGCATGCTATTCCTTACTTTGAAATAGCACATACAGAGCCAACTTCCTACATTGGTGGATCAGCGGTGGGGTACAAGACTTTGCATTTGCTGGACTACTCAGCCAATACCTGATCACACGACAAATTCCAAAATTGTCATTAGAAATTGATTTTTGCAATTTGAAAAGTTTTCTAAATTCTTTAAAGTCCTGCTAGGGCCTTGTGTTAGTCCCTGTTAGCATTGCTTTTAGAGTTTAAAAGTTTGGTAAAAGTTTGAATTAGATTCTAGAACCAGTTTTAGTTTCTTAAAAAGTATCCCAACTTTTAGAAGCATAATGTCTAGTACAGATGTGAATGTGGTGGAACTCGACACCACACCTTACCTCCATCTTAAGATGAGGGAGCTAAGGTCACTCTGTAAAATAAAGAAAATAACAATGGGCCCCAGACCTTCCAAACTACAGCTCCAGGAGCTGTTGGCAGAGTTTGCAAAGGCCAACCCCTCTGAGGATGGCAACACAGAGGATGAAGATAGTGACTTGGAGGAAAATTCCCCCCTACCAGTCCTATTTAGGGAGAACAGGGCCTCTCAAGCCCTGTCTCCAAACATAATAGTCAGAGATGCTGTTCCCCTCACAGGAGGGACCAACATCTCTGAAATCGCTGAGGATAACTCCAGTGAAGAGGACATCCAGTTAGCCAGGATGGCCAAAAGATTGGCTTTGGAAAGACAGATCCTAGCCATAGAAAGGGAAAGACAAGAGATGGGCCTAGGACCCATCAATGGTGGCAGCAACATAAATAGGGTCAGAGATTCTCCTGACATGTTGAAAATCCCTAAAGGGATTGTAACAAAATATGAAGATGGTGATGACATCACCAAATGGTTCACAGCTTTTGAGAGGGCTTGTGTAACCAGAAAAGTGAACAAATCTCACTGGGGTGCTCTCCTTTGGGAAATGTTCACAGGAAAGTGTAGGGATAGACTCCTCACACTCTCTAAAAAAGATGCAGAATCTTATGACCTCATGAAGGGTACCCTGATTGAGGGCTTTGGATTCTCCACTGAGGAGTATAGAATTAGATTCAGGGGGGCTCAAAAATCCTCGAGCCAGACCTGGGTTGATTATGTTGACTACTCAGTGAAAACACTGGATGGTTGGGTAACTGGAAATGAAGTGTATGACTATGTTGGGCTTTATAATTTGTTTATGAAAGAACACATTTTAAGTAACTGCTTCAATGAAAAGTTGCATCAGTATCTGGTAGACCTAGGTCCAATTTCTCCCCAAGAATTGGGAAAGAAGGCAGACCACTGGGTCAAGACTAGGGTAACCAAAACTTCCACTGGGGGTGACCAAAAGAAAGGGGTTACAAAGCCTCCCCAGGAGAAAGTGGGTGACACTAGAAACAAAGAAAAAGAGTCCCCTGTAGGCCCCCAAAAACCAGACCAGGTGGGTGGGCCCAGAGACACAACCCAAAACAAAGGTGGGTACCAGGGTAAGAGCTGGGATGCCACTAAGGCATGGTGCCATAACTGTAAACAGACAGGGCACCACACCAAGGACACTTCTTGTCCCAAAAACAAACCCCCTAGCAAAATCCCAGGGGTGACCAGTGTAGCCATTGGGGATGACTCCTCAGATGAGGAGGTCTTCATAGCCTTCAACTGGAAAAAGGGCCCAACAGGTGAGTTGGAGATTCCAGAGGGAAGTAGACACTTCCACCACCTACAGGTGAATGGAATCCCAGCCACTGCCCTGAGAGACACTTGTGCCAGTCACACTATTGTGCATGACAGGCTGGTGTTCTCAAACCAGTACATCCCAGGTGAGATGGCCAGAGTAAGAGTTAGCCCAGACAGGGTCACTAATAGGCCTGTGGCTTTTGTGCCCATAGAAGTGGGTGGAACTTTTAGCTGGAGAAGGGTGGTAGTCAGTACAGACCTCCCCCTTGATTGTCTCCTTGGAAATGACTACCCAGAGGTTAGTCAGAGCCTAAGAGAAGAACTGGTCCAGGGCCAGTCCTCTCCCAAGGATTCTGGAGTGCCTGCCTCTGCAGTAAATGCAAGTAGGCCCCAGAAGAAAAAGAAAAGGAAACAGAGTAGGAAAGGTGGACAACCTTTAGCCAAGGTTCCAGCAAGCCAAGGAGATTCTGCTCCAGTAGAGGAGAACTCCAAAAGTGGCTCTGATAAAGTCCAACCTGACCCACAAGAAGTCCTGGCTAGTCAGGCAACTGTTAAGCCTGAGTGGGTGGCTCCTCAGCTAACAGAAGAAAGAGTGGAAGAAGGGTGTTTACTACAAGATGTGGTAACCCCCCACTCTAATACAGCAGACAGGCACCCTGAACCCAAAGAAGCCTGTAACTTAGCCCCTTCCCTTGTAGGTGAAGAGCTAAAGGTGTGGTTCTGGGCACTGACAGCTGTCAGTGGCCTCTGCTGGGTGTTAGCCTTTATGGCTGCACTATCCTTGGCATGGTGGTCTGACCCCATGCCAAATAACAAGTTAGGCCCCCTGACCCTGTTGGTCATGGTGGGGTTACTCTGGCTCTGGGTAACCTCTTTGGGTAAGCTAGGGGTGACCCTGGCTAAAATAAGATTAGCAGAGGTGGATACCTCTAAACCCAAAATAGAGAGAATGGGTGAAGACAAAAAAGCACAGACAAGAGGCAGTTCAGACTAGGTCCTATCACTGTGGAAGTGGGTCAGTTCCCCAGAGGGAATGACCTGAACAGGAGGATGTAAGGCAGAGTAGGCCCTGCAACAAACCAGCCTATTTCCTCTACTCTTCCTCGCCTGACAGACTAGGAAGACTCTCCCAGCTTTGGCTGAGTCTCCTGGCCTGTGGGCTGGGGGGGGCTTGTGTAAAGAAATGGCTCCCTGTTGCAGTTACCCCCCACTTTTTGCCTGATACTGATGCTGACTTGACTGAGAAGTGTGCTGGGACCCTGCTAACCAGGCCCCAGCACCAGTGTTCTTTCACCTAAAATGTACCATTGTTTCCACAATTGGCACACCCTGGCATCCAGATAAGTCCCTTGTAACTGGTACCTCTAGTACCAAGGGCCCTGATGCCAGGGAAGGTCTCTAAGGGCTGCAGCATGTATTATGCCACCCTAGAGACCCCTCACTCAGCACAGACCCACGGCTTACCAGCTTGTGTGTGCTAGTGAGAACAAAATGAGTAAGTCGACATGGCACTCCCCTCAGGGTGCCATGCCAGCCTCTCACTGCCTATGCAGTATAGGTAAGACACCCCTCTAGCAGGCCTTACAGCCCTAAGGCAGGGTGCACTATACCATAGGTGAGGGTACCAGTGCATGAGCACTGTGCCCCTACAGTGTCTAAGCAAAACCTTAGACATTGTAAGTGCAGGGTAGCCATAAGAGTATATGGTCTGGGAGTCTGTTTTACACGAACTCCACAGCACCATAATGGCTACACTGAAAACTGGGAAGTTTGGTATCAAACTTCTCAGCACAATAAATGCACACTGATGCCAGTGTACATTTTATTGTAAAATACACCACAGAGGGCACCTTAGAGGTGCCCCCTGAAACTTAACCAACTATCTGTGTAGGCTGACTGGTTCCAGCAGCCTGCCACACTAGAGACATGTTGCTGGCCCCATGGGGAGAGTGCCTTTGTCACTCTGAGGCCAGTAACAAAGCCTGCACTGGGTGGAGATGCTAACACCTCCCCCAGGCAGGAGCTGTAACACCTGGCGGTGAGCCTCAAAGGCTCACCCCTTTGTCACAGCACCGCAGGACACTCCAGCTAGTGGAGTTGCCCGCCCCCTCCGGCCCGGCCCCCACTTTTGGCGGCAAGGCCGGAGAAAATAATGAGAATAACAAGGAGGAGTCACTGGCCAGTCAGGACAGCCCCTAAGGTGTCCTGAGCTGAGGTGACTCTAACTTTTAGAAATCCTCCATCTTGCAGATGGAGGATTCCCCCAATAGGGTTAGGCTTGTGACCCCCTCCCCTTGGGAGGAGGCACAAAGAGGGTGTACCCACCCTCAGGGCTAGTAGCCATTGGCTACTAACCCCCCAGACCTAAACACGCCCTTAAATTTAGTATTTAAGGGCTACCCTGAACCCTAGAAAATTAGATTCCTGCAACTACAAGAAGAAGGACTGCCTAGCTGAAAACCCCTGCAGAGGAAGACCAGAAGACAACAACTGCCTTGGCTCCAGAAACTCACCGGCCTGTCTCCTGCCTTCCAAAGAACTCTGCTCCAGCGACGCCTTCCAAAGGGACCAGCGACCTCTGAATCCTCTGAGGACTGCCCCGCTTCGACGACGACAAGAAACTCCCGAGGACAGCGGACCTGCTCCAAAAAGACTGCAACTTTATCCAAAGGAGCAGCTTTAAAGACCCCTGCAATCTCCCCGCAAGAAGCGTGAGACTTGCAACACTGCACCCGGCGACCCCGACTCGGCTGGTGGAGAACCAACACCTCAGGGAGGACCCCCGGACTACTCTACGACTGTGAGTACCAAAACCTGTCCCCCCTGAGCCCCCACAGCGCCGCCTGCAGAGGGAATCCCGAGGCTTCCCCTGACCGCGACTCTCTGAAACCTAAGTCCCGACGCCTGGAAAAGACCCTGCACCCGCAGCCCCCAGGACCTGAAGGACCGGACTTTCACTGCAGAAGTGACCCCCAGGAGTCCCTCTCCCTTGCCCAAGTGGAGGTTTCCCCGAGGAAGCCCCCCCTTGCCTGCCTGCAGCGCTGAAGAGATCCCTTGATCTCTCATTGACTTTCATTGCGAACCCAACGCTTGTTCTAACACTGCACCCGGCCGCCCCCGCGCCGCTGAGGGTGAAAGTTCTGTGTGGGCTTGTGTCCCCCCCGGTGCCCTACAAAACCCCCCTGGTCTGCCCTCCGAAGACGCGGTTACTTACCTGCTGGCAGACTGGAACCGGGGCACCCCCTTCTCTCCATTGAAGCCTATGCGTTTTGGGCACCACTTTGAACTCTGCACCTGACCGGCCCTGAGCTGCTGGTGTGGTAACTTTGGGGTTGCTCTGAACCCCCAACGGTGGGCTACCTTGGACCAAGAACTGAACCCTGTAAGTGTCTTACTTACCTGGTAAAACTAACAAAAACTTACCTCCCCCAGGAACTGTGAAAATTGCACTTAGTGTCCACTTTTAAAATAGTTATTTGTGAATAACTTGAAAAGTATACATGCAATTGAAATGATTCAAAGTTCCTAATGTACTTACCTGCAATACCTTTCAAACAAGATATTACATGTTAAATTTGAACCTGTGGTTCTTAAAATAAACTAAGAAAAGATATTTTTCTATAACAAAACCTATTGGCTGGATTTGTCTCTGAGTGTGTGTACCTCATTTATTGTCTATGTGTATGTACAACAAATGCTTAACACTACTCCTTGGATAAGCCTACTGCTCGACCACACTACCACAAAATAGAGCATTAGTATTATCTCTTTTTACCACTATTTTACCTCTAAGGGGAACCCTTGGACTCTGTGCATGCTATTCCTTACTTTGAAATAGCACATACAGAGCCAACTTCCTACAGGGTGACTCTCCGGGGTCCCATCCAAGACACCCGAAACTCAAAGGAGCCTTGCTGACAGCACATCCAACATTGCAGGCAGCCTGAGAACTTGGTCTGAAACGGCGAGGAGCAGACAGTCTAAGATGGCAGCTGTCCATTCCTGAAAGGGCCTCCAGTGATGGGAAAGGAGAAAACTGCTGCACTGGAGTCTTGCGGTGAGCGCACTGAGGGACCGGTCCACGGCCCTGACTACAGACGCAGGGCAGGGGCTGTTGGGGCCTGATGGATCGGGCCCTTGAGATCCATGTGGCTGCTGACGCGTCCTCAAAGGGCTGTCCTTCACTGAGGCCTTGCGGCACCTGCTGAGGGACCACGCAGGCTGTTGGACATCTGGAGGCAGCACCCGGGCAACAACACCCTCAGTGAGGGGCAACAAGAGGGGAGAGCAACGCATCAGGACCTGGCGACGGAAGTGAGATCCCTTTGCCGAGCAGTGGGAATGCAGGAGTGGGAAGGAGCTGCGCTGGGGGGCGCAGGTGCAGGCCAACCGGGGGTGGCAACTAGCAGCTCAAGAGGCACAGATGGGGTGTGGGTAGCAGTGTGCTGGCACTGGGGTAACGCTGCATACCCACACCAGGCTGGCGCCGCAAACAAAGGAAGTTTAGAGATGGTGACCAAGGGCCTAGTGCCGAGGATGCCCGGTCTCAATTAATATAGTAGCGCGGGCTTTGGAAGTGGTTCCTGGCAGTGGGTCAGCGGCGAGGGAGGAAAGAACACGAGGTGGACCTCAGCTGCAATGGAGAGGCATTAGACTTCATCTTTTTCATCACAGGGGCCAAGGAGGCCCACTGAGAGGCTTGTCCTATCTAGAAGAGAGGGGCCACCTTGGGGAGAAGCAAAATGCTAGTGTGGAGCCCCCGGCCAAGATCTTTCAAAGGAGCAAGACCGCCATCCAGGGTGGATAAGGGCAGAAGGAGAGCCATTGACAACAGATGCCTATTGTAAAGCGTGCCCTGCAGCGAGGAGTGAGGTGGAGACATAGGAAGACTCAAGACCACATATCAGTCTGTTCCACTGATGGTGGGACACCCCTCCGGGGGCCCTAGCTAGGGGAGAGGAGCAAAAGCGAAGACATTGGCCTAGTGGTCTATCATCAAGTCCATCAGACTACTGATAGGCCTCATTAACGCAGGAGCGGACCACACACGGTCAGTCAAGGAGGTCCAAGAGGGACTAGTTTCTAGAGTCACCTAGACTACAACAGTAAGCAGCAGCATGGCTGTTACCCGCAGTGCGCAGGCAGACAGCATAGAGATCCAGCATCTGCCAGGGGGAACACCTAGAAACAGGAGCCAACAACCAAAACAGTGCAAAATGGAAAAGGCCCTTAAGAAGAGAAATGGAGAATTGGGAGGTCCTCTGCGTCCCAGACCAACCAGTGATGAAGCAGAGCAAATAGTGCAACTCACGGCAGCAATGACAGCCCCCATGCCAACGCTGCAGGACATTTTTCAGGCCATCGCAGCCTCACAAATGGCACTGGAGGTCAAAATCAACACCCTGACTATAGATCTGGGCCTTCATCGGGACCATCATCAGTGCTTAGCAGAGAGAGTCACCACGACGGTACAGGAAATCTCAGCTGCAACCCCTGCCTTGGCTCTAGCGGATGGTCGCATGACTTCCATTAAAGCCCATTCAAAAACACTAGAAAGCAGAGTGGAAGACACAGAGAACAGAGCAAGACACAACAACATTAGAGTGGTTGGACTTCCCGAAAAAGTTGAAGGCGCAGACATGGTGTGCTATCTGGAGGAATGACTGAAGACTGTGTTGGCCCCAGAGGGACTCTTCCCCTTTTTGCGCAGTAGAGAGCCTATAGAGTGTCTGCTAAAACACTTCTTCTTCTAGGAGCTCCCCCAAGGCTGGTGATAGCGCGACTGCTTCACTTCAGGGACCATGTTGACATACTGCAGCAGGCGTGGCTGTGCGAGGGTATGATGGTTTAAAAAAGCAGAGTATCTATATTCCCCAACTTCTCTAGAGTAGCCCACTGCCAGAGAGCAGCTTTTTTCTCTGTGAAACGGAAACCCAGTGAACGGGAGATCTCATACTCCATGCAGTTTCCAGCATGGCTCCGGGTGGTTATCCAGACAGGAGTGGAATTCTTCACCACACCTCAAGAAGCGTGGTCCTGGCTGGAGCTCCTGCCTAACCCAGGCCCGAGCGGTCCCTCCCATCATCAAAAGAGAATACGTCATCCTAGATCCTGCAGGAGACAGCCCTCACCCAGGATTGACCCACCCACAGCAGAGGAGGAGCAGGAGGAACGACAGAGGGTGGTAGCGGTGGTCCCATCGCTGGGTGGTTCATCACTGAGCACAATGTCCACGAGCCGAAGGGTGAGTGTGGAGCAGACGGACTCAGACAGCGAGACCACGACTTTGACCCGCTCAAGCGTGCTTCACCAGCGGTTACCCCAGGCACTGCAGATAAACTTATCTAGAAGGCCAACCAAGAGCTGCAGATGAACTCATTTAAAGACCCCTAGTGATCTCACAGCGGCTGACCCCTGCTGGACGACATGAAGTCAGATACACCCTGCCCCCACACTATCTGCTTCCTCTTACCACACAAATTTGCATCAATCCTACATTACAGATATCAGAAAGTGGGGCGAGATGGGAGCTGGGGAACACCCAGAGCCCCCTGCTGTATGATAACAGAACTGACACCCCCTCACAAAGCGTAGCCTAAACGATAGATGGCATAAACATGTTTGAATCTTGGTTGTTTGACCATTTGGTTGAGAACATCACACTTTTCGCCCTGGGGATGGGTAGTTGGGGAAAATGTTATTTGGTTAAAGAAAAGATTTTTTTGTGTTGCCTATATGTGTCATATATGCGCATTGTTGAGAGAAGGGTTCCCCCTCTGGCGGGCTTTTGGCCTCTTCGTTGGCAAATGGGTTCTACACTATACCTCCAATGGATACTACACTGATTGTCAGGGTCCTCACATGGATTGTTAGAGGGATATAATCCGTGGCTAAAAGACACAAAGTAGTTTTGCACCTTACTAGGCGGGGAATCCAAATAGCGATGTTGCAGGAGACACATCTAGATGCCAATAAGGGCCACGCTCTTCAACGCCGGTGGAGCGGCCAGGTATACTATACTACTTATTTGGCTTATGTCAACACCAGGGCAGTGCGCGCTCTATTGGCAACTAGAATGCAAAAACCCAGCACTCTCAAAACAACGTAATTTATGTATTGTGCTAATAAGTTGTTGTTTAACCTTTTGCATTGCAGACTTCAATCCTGAAGACTTATTTTTAATGTGCTTACAAATACTGTTCATTTGCAATGTATTGCTGGAGGTTTTTCAGAGTGTGTTAGGGTGTGGTCCCTTTCCAGGGCCTTCTAGAGACTTTCCCTGCAGCATGCCTGGGTGTGGTTGTGGGCTGGGCCAAGACTCTATAAAAGGGAGCCAGCCCAGCTCCAAGTGCTCACTATTCAGAGGTCCCGGTGCAGAGCAGCAGCAACTTCCTGAGCTCCTGTCCCGGTGTCCTATTTTAATCTTCCAGATCTCTGCCCTTCATTCTTCATCAGTAATCTTTGTTCAGGGCGGTAAGACGGAGGTTGGGCTGGGCCCCCGACTCCGTTATTCTGGGCGGCTCGACTTTGGGCCTAAATCTTTCATAATTAATAAGATTTCTTTGAATCTGTGAAAGGTGCGCTTGAACGATAGTGTCATTTACATTCTGTATCTAGAATCGGCAAGATGCGCGATTCTCTCCTAGTGTTTAATTCTTGATACTCACTGCGCGCTATAATTTTATGACTTTTACATTGTGACTTACGAATCAGCAAGTCGCACGATTTGATTAATGAAGATTTAACTCTTGGTGTTGACTACACGCTACCATTTCTTGACTTTGACAGGGTGGCTTACGAATCGTCAAGTCCCGCGATTCGTTTAATAGTGATTTAACCGTTGTGTTTATTATACGCTACCATTTCTTGACTTTACATGGTGTTTACAAATCGGCAAATAGCGCGATTCATTTAAAGGTGATTTAATCCTTGGTATATATTGCACATTACAGTTCCTAGACATTTACATGTTGGAACTCGGATCGGCAAGACGCACAATTCTGTCTTCGTATTTAATTCATGTAATGTATTGCACGCTGTCATATCTTGGCATTTAAACGGTGGTATTTGAATCGGCAAGACACGCGATTCTTTCCCCACGCTTAATTTATGTTGTTTATTATACGCCATCATTCTAAGATATTTAATTGGTACTATTCGAGTTTACAAGTAGTGTGATTTTATTTCTAGAATTCAGAATGTGTTATTCTTGGTGCACAATCCTTCCATGGTGTTCATTATCTATGTAAAAATCTGCAAAGTGCACAATTCATATTCCAACATTTTAAGAGAACATACAAAGGCCAGAGTTTTTAGATGCAACATTGTATGACCTTAAAATGTATTCTCAAAAAGGATTTCTATGATTGGTTTAGAACTCATTCAGAATGTTTTTTCTGATTCTCATGAAAAGGAAGGTACTTGAATTTAAAAGTTTTGTTTAATCTATTTTGATTCCCTCACAGATATCCGGTCATCTTGAAGCCTAGTCATTTTAAGTCTAATTCTTAGGTTGTTCATGTTTTCAGAATAACAATGCTTAGAGTCTTAGGGCCTGATTCTAACTTTGGAGGACGGTGTTAAACCGTCCCAAAAGTGGCGGATATACCACCTACCGTATTACGAGTTCCATAGGATATAATGGACTCGTAATACGGTAGGTGGTATATCCGCCACTTTTGGGACGGTTTAACACTGTCCTCCAAAGTTAGAATCAGGCCCTTAGTCTAGTATTGATTTCATGATATGTAATTTTGATGTTGTGTATTTTAACCTTTTTTCTTCCTACAGGTCTCCTTCCTAGCTATTCCTTTCCTAATCCCCTCTTCCCCTCTTGGACTCTCTTAGCCTCTGTGATTTATCAATCAGAGTTTTGGAGATGTTCAGTGGTGGACGTGTTGGGAACATACGCAGACCCCGAGGATCTGGTGACTCTGACAGCTTATGCCAGAGTGACTTTAATATGGATTAAACATAGGGTACCATGCCGACACACTGTGACGGTCACAGACCCACTGGGACGCTATACTGTAATTAATGGAAAGTTAGATGGGAGAGAGATAGTACTGGGCAGCATATATGGTCCCAATACTGACCAAACTAGGTTCCTGACATCCCTCTCTGAACATTTAGCCACACACTCCATGGGACCTGTATTGTTGGGGGTAGATTTTAATTGTGTAGCAGACACAATATTAGACAGGTCACATCCCCCGCTGCCCTTTTCGCCGGCTGTCCGGATAGCCCACTGGTACCGAACTAGGCAAAGGTAAAGGGGCCTAGTGGACCCTTGGCGTATTCAGGATCCAGAACATAGAGATTACTCCTTTTACTCGTCAATGTATGATATATGTAAGGTTGAAAACATTTCTATGTTCACCAGATGTCCACGAGTTGACACACCTGGCGGAATACCTGACCCGAATGATCTCAGATCGTAATCCACTACTACTTAAACTTGGGTGGTCCGGTATACGGATACCGATTCCCACCTGGCAGCTCCAAAGGGTGCTGTTGGAGGATCAGGTTTTTACACACACCATTAGCACGGTGAGAGACTATTACTTTGAGGTAAATGAAGGCTCGACAAACTCAAAACTGACAGAATGGAACGCGTTTAAGGCAGTCATCAGAGAGCAGTGTATCTCAGCAGCCACATGCAAATTCCAGACGCTGCTTCCCCATATAGTGAAGGCTGAACAAGAGTTGGGAACACTAGAGAAGAGAAACCCAAATGACCCACATCTTCAGACAGCACTTCGTACGGCATGGGAAACTATGGCGGTGGCAACTGAGAAACTGCGCTGTTATGACCATAAAACCTATATAGCATCCGTGCACTCAGAGGGAGATCGCACAAGCTCCTTACTGGCACGGCTAGCAAATCCAGCACATACAGGCTCAGATATAATTGAACTAACCCATCCCACAGGTCACAGTATACATACCTAGACTGTAATCAATAGCACATTTTCTAATTATTATGCTGATCTCTACACAAGTAAATTCTGGCCAACTGAGGGGGGTGGTCCAAAATTTCTTATCACATCTTGCACTCCCAACTATCTCAGAACAAGAGGCAATGGATTTGGGAGCGGCAATTACATTTGCTGAAGTGAAAGCTGCCGTATTAGCATGGTGCAAAATAAAACCCCAGGCCCGGATGGGCTCACGATTGAACTTTATTCAACATACATAGCTAAACTAGGCCCGAGATTGGTTGCGTTGTTTGAAGAAGCCAAGGAATATAATACTCTCCCTGCATCGGCTCGAGAAGCCCTGATTATCCCCCCACTGAAAACGAGGAAACCATCCACGAACGTTGTCTCTTACCACCCCCTGTCAATGCTGTCAGTGGATTATAAGATACTGAGTAAAGTTCTAGCGATTCGCCTCTTACGGCATATGGCACACCTAGCCCGCATTGACCAGGCTGGGTTATCGAGTGGAGATGGGGACCAGACAAGGCTTCCCTCTCGCCCCCTTGCTTTTCGCTTTGGCTATCGAGCCACTGGCCTGTATGGCTAGAGCAGGGACTGCCTACAGGGTCATAACAGTGGTTGGGCAAACTCACTACATTGCTCTCCATGCAGATGATCTTCTTCTCTTTTTAGGAGATGCAAGAGGTGATCTAGGTGGGGCACGAGACCTAAGCCAAAAGAGGGGCACACCACACAAGACAGCAATGGGCACCAGGAACATGGAGATACTTTGAATCAATGAGGCACATGAGGGAGGCAGTGGGGAAGAGGAGGGGTTTTATCACCCAACTAGGAGCTCTGCCATGTCAGAACAATAAGTTGATCCCACTGTATGCCAAGAATGAATAGGGGGGCAGAGGCAACCATTTGCCAACTATAAGTGGGAGTGAAAGGAAATGCTACACATGTGATGTATGTAATTGTATTGCTGATACGTACAATGACTCATGAAGTTATCAAAAACATTTCATATAATATGGCAAAACTGCAAGGCAGAGCCCCTAAATTAAAAAATAAAAGTCAAGCCCCTACTGAAGAAACCATCCGTCGACCCCAACAAACTCAAGAACTACTGAGCCATCTCTCTGCTGACACTTCCCACCAAAGTCCTTGATAAGGCCATCAACCACCAATTCACAGAACATCTGGAGAACAACAATCTTCTGGACACTTCTCAATCCGGATTCTGCACCAACCACAGCACTGAAACCACTCTGATTGCTGCCACAGATTACATCATATCCCTCCTTGACAAAGGAAAGCATTGTCTCTGATCCTCCTTGACTTTTCAGCAGTGTTCAACATAGTATCACACTACACCCTGATCAAAAGTCTTCACAGCATTGGAATCCAAGGAGATGCCTCCAAGTGGATTGTCTTCTTCCTCACTGGAAGAACCCAGAGAGTCCCCCTTCCTCCCGCCAATGTCATCAGATCACATGAACTGAACATCCGATCCTGCACTGATGACACTCAGCTCATCCTCTCGCTATCAGAAGATCCATCAACTACAGTGACCAACTTCCACAGGTGCTTGATGAGCTGCTTGAAACTCAACACAGACAAGACTGACGTTCAGATGTTTGGGAACAACACCTCCCCGTGGAATGATGCCTGGTGGCCTCCCGATCTAGGACCCTCACTCACTCCAACCGACAACATCCATAATCTTGCCTTCTTCCTGGACAGTAAGCTCACCATAAAAATCTTTAATTGGCTTCCCATAGACACCAGACGAACCTTCACACAAGCTCTTGTCACCAGCCAATTGGACTACGGTAACCCAGTCTATGTAGGAATCACCTTGCATCTCCTCAAGCGACTGCAAACAATATAGAACTCAGCAGCCAGACTCATCATACACCTCCTTAAAGGGATCCACATCACTCCCCCACTTCAAGAAGCTTCACTGGCTTTCCATTCAGAAGAGATGCCAGTTCAAGATACGTCTTCAAGGCCCTCCACAATTAGGGGCCGGCTTACATCAACCATAAACTGAACTTCCACCTTCCCTCTACGCACCTGTGCTTTACCTCCTTCTGACTCGCCCACACCACTGCATCTCCTGCAGCAACAGTGGAGGGCACTGCTTCTCCTACCTCACTGTAAAGTCCTGGAATGACCTCCCACTTCACCTTCAGACCTCATCCTCTCTGATGTAATTCAGAAAAGCACTCAGGACCTGGCTGCTCAACTGAGCCCCCTGCAGCAATGCCCTCAACACCTGGATACCCTCTCAGGTGATTAGCACAAATCCAAATTGAGATTGATTGAGATTAAGATGGTGAAGATATACGTTTGTGGCATATGATCCAATTTAAATTATTGGAGGGACGATAAGATTTATAGGGTACATGATTGCTTTGAATAATATGAAGAAGCATTTGGCATGCTCAGAAGTTGAAAATTGTCAAATGGTGGATACCATCCTCTTGAGAGGGTAAGTTGAAAGGTGTCCTTTTTGTCCAGCATAGCCACTAAGGTTAGGATGGTGTGCCATAGAAGTTGACAGTAAACTAAACACATTCTGGTACAGGTGTGTAGAAAAAAAGCATACCTCACCGTAAATATTTCACTGTGGCAGCCTCTACATAATAATAGTGATCTGATTCAGATTGTTCAGAATTAAAGGGCGGACAAAATGACAACCCGTTCACTTCTATGGCTTCAATCAAGTCAGAGTTACACAAGAACGCACAGTGCAACTTATAAAGTAATCCTGCACAGGACTGCACAGGTGTGTACAGATGTTTCCATTTCTACAAACAATAACATTAAAAAGATAACATTAATGTAGATAAAAGTAATAAGGCAGTCTGGAAGACTAAAATTATTGATTATGATTCCCATCGGTATAGTTCTTGATAAGTGAGAATTCCACAGGCTTCTTCAGCAACACAAAAGTTGAATAGCAGTAAAAAGATTTACTGGGTCAAATTCAGTGGCGGCTTATTCAAAGAGAGCACCAGAATGCCGACCAAACGCAGGCCATAACGAAGATGCAGTAAGGTTTCAATAGTTTTTATTCAACACAATCTGCAGTAAATTGCATGGGCTGCAATGATTATGATAATGAACAGAGACGGAATTGTAAAAACAAGTCATGATTATAAAGACCCCCACCATCTTGCTGTAACATGGAAAGATATAGAGTGTATAATATGTCACATTACCCTATTCTGATAGACCTAACCTTCTACCCAAAGGAGCTGGTTATGTTAAATCTAATCTGCCAATGGCATGTCCCTAAGAAGAGCCCCCAACCCTTGTTACCTTGGAATAAGGTCTCTAGCTCAGACTTCGTAGGAATACGAAGTCTGGGTCAGCGTCAAGGCGACGTGAAGCATCGATAGCAGCGATGGTATCTGGTCAGAATCCCTCTGATTATCTGTTTAAAGTGAGGTGTATTTATACAGATCTACTTGGACCCCTGACGTAGGTTGTTCCCAAACAATAGATAACACAGCATGCTTGGGATGGCAATTAATATAAACAATTCCCTCCAAGGCGTGAAATGGGAAACTACCTAATGTGAACACCTACAGTTTTTTGTCTTTGTCGCTTGATTTGACACCTTAGCAAGGTGGCCTTGATAACATAAACTTAAACAAATGGCCTAACTATAAACAAGGCCACCATCTTAAAATAATTAATTAAATAAATGGGCTAAGACAGAGGAAGCTAAGTAGGTTAAAAGACACTAGGTGACGGGGGCACGAGTCTGCAAGCCAAAGGCTACTGTTATCCCGTTAAAACAAACTAGGATTCACTACAACATACTACAGCTTCTACATGAAAACAAATGGTCTCATAAGGACTTCACTAGCTGCATAGCACGTGTCAGGAAGTGACCATTACTGCCCAACCTCACACAGTCACAATACCTATCTGACATGCTGCACTTCCTTCAGGCAGTGCAGCATGTCAGATAATGGACTTTCTGGACTTGTCAATCATGTGCCCTTTTCCCCTGTCAGAAGTCAGAAAAGAGAAAAAGGGCCAATTGTATGCATGAGTGAATTTCACAGTTTGAATATATGAGTCTTCATAGTGGTTCAGTCAACACGGGTGCAGTTTCAATATACTCAGTCATGTCATCTGCACTGGATGGAAGACATATGGAAATCATACTAATGATTCATCCAAGCATTTTTTTTAAAGAGACCTATAAAATAAAAATCTAAAATGTATTTTGGTGCTAACTCTTGTCATGTGCTTTTTTACTAAACCATTAGGTGGCATGCTAGGTAACCTCTGTGAAATTAAAGGCCTCCTGTCCTGGAAAAACACTCAGCCATCAAATATAGGAGTTCAAGGGGAGAAAAGGGGGATATTTGATCATTTGTGGAAAGAGGAGTGCTGCTGTCTATAAAGTAGAGCGCTCAAGTTACCTAGGTCCATGTGAGAGTGTCTAATCAAATCATAGTTTTAATTTGAACTCTGGGACTTGTCCCAGTTTTCTACTGGGGTCAAAAGAAATACAAATTACAGAATGTAAATAAATCTGGAGTTGATGGATGCCTCAAGCATGAGACTGGGAAGCTTGAACGCTCTGGTGAAGGAGTGAAAGTGGAGGGGGATAGAATTCTTTAGGGACTGTTAACCAGTAAGCCAGAGGTGGAGGTGGTTCTGCTGTCTGTCGTTTTGCGACCACCAGTGCTACCTTTTGGAGTAAGAACCACTTCTTATTAGAGGCTAGGAGTAAATGCTGGTATTGTTATGGGAGGGTGGCATGTATGTTGAAGTAGTAATGTTCACTGCTATCATGGTGTGATTGGCTCTTTTATAAATTTGCAGTAAGCATATTTATCAATGGGTCAGTGGTATGTCTGATGGAGAAGTAGACATTGCTATTGCTGTTACTGGGATGACCCCACCAAGATGGCTAGAAAGATGATGTTATGTTATTTTATAGCTCACCACTCACTCATGAGACTATCCTGCTGCTGAAAACAGGAGCTGCATGGGCCATGCCAGGGTAGGGGCTAGGTGAAGAGCCAGGTCTTCAGTTTCTTGCAGAATTCAAGAAATGAGGGGATGGCTCTGATATGCCGGGGCAGGCCATTCCAGGCTTAAGAGCAAAGCTAGAGAAGGCATGGCTGCTGGGTCTGATTCTGTGTATGGGTGGTGCGAGTAGAAGGCTGGCTGAGCAGAGGTGCCAAGTAGGTTTGTGGATGTTTATGTGATTGTTGAGTTATATAGAACAAGTCAATGTTATATAAGGCTTTTTATGCGTACATGAAGAGTTTCAAAGTGTGTGTTTGTGGATTTTGAGCTAGTGGAGTTCTTTGAGCTTTTAGGTGTGAGAGGGAGGATGAGAGTGAACCTGAATGCTGAGTTTTGGGTAGTCTGGAATCTTCTGGTCAGTTGAGTGTTAATTCCAGCAAAGAGTGAGTTGCCATAGTCTATCTTCTGGGTTATGAGGGGTAGGGTAAATGTGCTTTGAGTGTTGTTGGAGAGCCATTTGAAGATCTTCTTGAGCATCTTGAATGTGTGGAAGCACTGCAATCACTTGGCCAGCCACATTGAATAGGTTGTTGATTGCACTTACAAGGGTGTTTGCATGGACTGCCATGGGGGTGTGGGTTCAAGCTCAGCAAGTCACCTGGTGGAGTCCCACACATTGCTATTTCTGTCTTGTCAATGTTGAGCTTGAGGCAGCAGGATGACTGTGCATCCACAGAAGCCCACAAACATTGTTTCTAAAGTGTGAGCAGCATAATTTGTTGCTCTAGATTCCTGTTTGAACGCACTTAGGTCCTGTGTCATAAATGTGAAGTATACCCCGTCAGTCTTATTACAAGTGCCATTGGTTATGATGAATTTGTTAGAAGACAGAAGGGATAGCCTTCACACTCATGGTGGAGTAACCCATCCACCAAATTTTAGATCACGTCCTTTGAGTACAAAAAAGAGAAGTTCATTTGTAACACTTGATTTTTCTACTCTCTGGGCTCTTTCATGCTCCTCTTACTCTTGAGTTGAAACTTGCAAGCAATGTATCTTTGAACAACCATCAGTGTTTTTCTTGTGTAAAGTGAGTTTTGTATATTTTTCTTGTAGACAAGCACTTGTACAGCATGTGTATTTTTTATTCTGTAGCTTGTAAATGTGGCTGAACATCATGGTTCACCCATAGCCTATCTAAGGGCTAGAGGTTGTGTGCTATAAATAACTCTTCCACCTGCTCCTTCCCTACCTAAAGCCCTAGTTTTTTTCCCCTCAAACACCAAGTCATATTGAGATGGCCACAACATCTCTTCCATTTTCCTGCCCCTACTACACTGTCCCCTCTGGGCCTTCTACTGGGCATCTAGCTTAACAGTGACGTTTCTGTTTGAGCAGCCCTAGAGTCAGCTGTAAAGCACGACATTTTGGGAGCCTCAGTCAAAAATGCATTTTGCTGCCCAGGTGCTACCCTTTATCTAAGAAAAATACATTTTGTTAGACATTTTGGTAAAATCTGGTTACTTCTTGTGTACCTTTATGAAGGCACAGTGAAACAGTTGCCTGTAGTGGCCTTCGATAAACAATAGCCTTGGCTAGATCTAAGCTCCATATATATAAATGGAGCTATCATGAACAGAGTAAAGGCAAATGTTCTAGAAGGTACCCCTGCTACTCCTTTAGGTAGCTTGAGCAAGCATAAGCTTTAATCCTGCAAAAGGTCATGGAGGTTTCAGGAAACAAGGACCACAATGCGAAATATTTGGGGAAAAATATATGTGCTCTATCAATGAAGAAGACTATCAGTAGTAGTAACTAGTTGGGCATCACTCTGCAGCACAGAAGTAAGAAAACTCCAGCATATTCAGTAGAATGATTGTTTTGGGAGAACACAGATACATTTCATAAATGTTTCTCAGAGGACACTCCATGGCCTACTGACCAAGACCACTATAGAGTTCAGGCTCACTGGCAAACCAGGAATTATCTGGAAAATTTTGTGAGTATTCCCTCAGAATTTCGTGTAACAACTATTTCTTTTTGGCTAATCTGAAATGGAAATTGTGCTGTAATATTCACCTTTTTACCTTTTGTCTAAAAAAAACAATCTCACATGGAAAATGTTCACAAAGCCCCCTTGGGATACTCGTGTTGTGCTTGCTCATTGTACACGTTCAAGCAGGACCTCACAGGATTTGGTCTGGTGCCCCATCACTTTCTAAGTTCACAAGCCACCACTTGACACATTGACTGGACTTGATGCAGAAACACACAAGGGAGAGAAGGAATATGTTGAGGACAGGGTTATTGGAGTGTTACCAAATAGCAATGTCTAAACAGACTTGGCATGCCTGGCTTTGTACACACAGCTAGTAAAAGCAGAAGTGGCAAGTATGAATGAGTGATTTACATATAGAGAAATATATCAACAATTTGCAATTTAACTATATACATATATATGTATGTGTATATATATATATATATATATATATATATATATATATATATATATGTATAGATTATATACATATAAAACACACATTCATGAAATTCGAATTTTTACTTCTCAGTATGTAAATCAAGGAATGCCAAACTGGGCTGTCTTCCAGGTCAACAGCTTTCCATGTGTTCTTTCTAGAGTGTGGCCTGATGCCTGCTTGAGCCTTAGCAATTGTGTCAGAGAGAATCATGCACTGCTGCAGACACCACCTATACAGCACCTATTGGAATATACCATCAGCACACCATTTGAAATGCTTCTAAACCTAATGGCTTTTTAGACAATCTTTTGGAAATGCTCCGTTATAAAAAGCACGACTTGGCCTCAATTATCACAATTTTGTTTTGAGAAAGTGAGAAATTAAGACTAGCTGCCTATGCCTTCTCGCTTCGTGTAATGTGAGGCCATTAGAAATCCATCTGCCAAGGACGTGTTTTGGTTCTCATTCTGACTCTGCTCCCACCAGCACAAACCAACTCTGCTGCTGCGTTTGCACAACTAGTGCCCCTCCTCTCGATGCCCTCCCTCATCCTCGTTTGTTGGTAGGCCAGGTCTGTCGCAGGGTCATCTTTCCTTGGACTAGCACGCTAATTGTTGCTAGGCCAGGCTATAGATCGGACTTTTGTCCCCGACCTGGCGTTTTCCACCGATCTATGTGCCCCACCTGCTCCAGCCAGTCCCCATCGTTTTTATCTAGGTACACTACATTGCTTATTGGGAAATACTGGACTCACACTTCATTATTATTAGTAAGATATAGCCTTGGGGCTGATCAAGATATTAGTCAGGAAATGTGTTAAATTTGGTTATTGTTTATTAAACCCATGAACACTGATGTACTGTATTTTGGTTTTATTTTTTAAAATCTAACCAAATTAGACTATATATTCAAATGTAGCAGAGCGTTTCACACAGTAATAATTATTTGTTATTAGCACATTACAAAGTTTTATGTATTCCTATATTAAGTACTAAACATGCTTTAAAAATTGCATCATTATTGAATGCAATTCTTTGTGCCCCCCACCAAGCCGGTTCTGACATCTTTTGCTCCATGAAAAGATTAATGTTGAGGCTTGAATGGTTTTTATATTTATATATTCAAGAACACTGAGCCAAAGTTTAACATAAGATTTATCCAGGTAGCCTGGTAGTGAAATGTACTTTAAAATCAAACTTCATTTGACATTTGAAGTGTGTCAGCTGTACAAATGCATGATAGATGGTTCTGTTCAATGGGAATTCTAGGGTTAGGTGCAAATACTTGTGCTTAGCACTGTAACTGCATTCCCTAAGCCAAACACAAAAAACCGCATGAAGTTCTGTTAGAAATAGACCTGAATAATTTTTGTTGAAAGGTCTGTGCTCTGTGCTGTACGAGTCTCTTCTCCCCGAAGGCTTCATGCTCCCATAATATATGTATAGAATAATAGATTGGCTGCAGTGAATTATAGGGAAATAATTCCATAGAGGGGCGTTTTGACATTATAAACCATTAGAATGACATTTTGACTGCCAGGTGCTCTTGACACTTTAAATAGGAAGAAAATAGTGAACACTTTCAGTAAATTATGTACTGTAATTCACATGAATGACATCATAGTCGTGAATCACATGGATCAAGTTTTATAATTCATAGTCGTGACAATATAAATGTGAATTAGAAATAAGTTTCCTCTTACTGCCTGCAACTGAGGTGCATGGAAAACGCGTTCTTTTGTGTAACCTTGTTAAAGACGAGTGAGTGCATGTATTACATTTCAAACATTGCATCACAAGATAGACCACTTAAATAGAGCCCAGCGCACCCCGAAGTCACTTTTACCATTTCCGATAGGTTTATATTATTTCTCACCTCAGTGGTGTTCATGGTAATAACCTTTGAAGGATTTTAGTGTGAGTGGGTGCCTGTAGTTTCAATCTATGCCATTTTAACTACACTCAGGTGCTCCATCAGCCCACTGAGCTACCTCAACAGAGTGTCTCACTCTTCTCAGTTTCCCCACTTGTTTTTGAAATAACGATCATTACCGTTGCAAACTAATGATTCTTGTACAAAAATAAACTTTATTTCAGTTAATGCCTGAGAACGCTGTGGTGGTGACTTTATCAAAAGCTATAAGGGTTTCACCAGTAGAGCTGTTTAATTTCTGGTTTTAATTGTGGCTTTCTGTCGGAAAAAACTGATAGATAGGGCGGATTAACAGAGTGTATCTAATCTAATCACCAGATAGACTCATTCCATTTCAACCAATTCAAACAGCATCAGTGGTTAAAATCATAATCCTACTAGCGGAAGAAACTGTAGTAAGTACCGGGACAACTCTTGCAGTAAGGAAGATTGATTCCACAATATAGAGACTGCCAAGGAGAACCATTTTGTGCTGGCAGCGGCTTACCGTTGTTCACTCAAGTGACAACTAACATTCTAATGAGGAACTTATTAACATCATAAAGAACTCATAGACACATTGAATAATTATGAGGCATTGACATAATGAATAATAATAAGGATAATGCAACCAAATTGGTCTGAATACTACAGTATCCTGTCCCTCTATTAAAAAACAAAACAAAAATACACTAACTTTATTATTTAATTATAAACAAGTAAAACCAACAAAATAAAAAAACAATATATACAGAACATACTTAGACAACTACAAAAAGCTTAAATGGTAAATAAACCACTATTTAAAACAAAGAATAATATGTTAAAAGCAGCAAAATATCAATAGACTCAGACAAGCAACCTCAACAATATGTGGTAGGCACCTCACACTACTGACTGCTCCTAGGGGGCACTGGTTTGATTGGCACTAGACTCACTTACCTTATTGGGGTCAATTATGGGCTCTCCAGTGTTTTAATTTTAACCACTTTCCCAACATTGCACCAATTCTGATTATTTACCCTATCTGCATGCCCACAAATCTTATCAATAATCAATTGTTACATATATTTAATATCTCCTTTCTTTGTATGCACCTGTAGGAACCTTGATCAGTCTTCTATCACCAACTTCTAGTTGAACAGAAACAGTTATCTTCCTTTACTCAAAATAGTCTTTTTTTATTTTCTTGAACCTCATGTACTTTCCTTCTGACCACATTGCCTACATTTCCTAACACATTCTGTTTTACCCATTTTGGCATCCATCCAGGACAAATTTTGGACAATGGTTTTCCACCCCTCAATAATTACAATGGTGACACTTTTCTAGATGAATGGGAAGTGGTGCAATAAAATCATAGCCTGGATAGTAGTGTATTTTGCAACACTGAACACAATTACCTCAAAACGTGGTTCATACGCTTAACTAAACCATTAGTTTGTGGGTGGTACAATGAACTTTTAAGATGTTTAATACCACCTTTTTGGAAAAACACTTGAAACTCTTGGCTGACAAATTGTAATTCATTGTCAGAAACAAGGAAAGACGGAAAACAATTCTTTAAGAAAGCATCCTTCAAGAAATCAATGAAATTTTTAGATGTGGGATCCCCCATAAACCAGACCTCTAGCCACTTTGGGTAACAGTCTATCAAACTTAGAAGATGAAGGTAAAGTCTTAAAGGGACCTACAAGATCGATTCTTACTTTTTTCCACAGCTTGGAAGGACATTCATTTGGTTGCAGTGGATGGTTTCTTATTTTGAGACCTTTTTCACATTTGCCACCAATCACACAATCACCCACATATTCATCAATATATCTTTGTCCATACTAGTCTACCAGAAAATCTCACATACTTTGTGGTTAGTTAGTTTTCTACCCAAATGACCCTCGTGCCCACCACATATGATATAAAAAAACAACTTTCTGAAAGCAGAAACCTCTCCCCACACATAAGTATACCGTCCTCCAATGAAAGTTCTAAAAAAAACTTAACAAAACTTTGAAATAGATAGGGTACATAATATTCTTTGGGACATCCATTCTTCACAAAATTCAACACCTGGGTCAAAGATACATCTTTACTTAACTCTCTTCCCCTCTTCCTTCCTCACTAACAACACACATGTTTTCAATATCAATGGATGCTATGAAGCAACTCTTTTGTTCTTCTTCTTCTATGTCTGTGTCAACTTCCTCGACTGGGAATCTAGATAAATAATCAGCCCTGATATTTCTGTTACCAGGAATATACACAATTTCAAAGTCGTATTGCAATAGCTTTTTTGGAAAACCTAGAAATGCATGAAGTTTGTTCTTTGATCCAATCCCCTAACAATATGGAAACCAGTTGGTTGGGATCTGTTGAAATGATTTCCCTATATGTATAGATGAAATTTACTGATAGCCCACCTACAAGTTAATAATTATTTTTTGATTACTGAAAAATTAATTTCTGCTCCTTTCAATACTCTTGAAGCATAACTCAAGGTATTCTCAACAGTATCCTTCATGTGAGTGAGGTCAGCTCCCAGACCAAAACTGCTAGCATTGACTGTTATAGTACACTTCACTTTAGGATCAAATGGTTTTAAAATCTTTGACCATACCAAATGGGATTTGATCCACTCAAAAGCCGCTTGATGTGGCGTGTCCCACACACATGGATCATTTTTCCTCAACTTACAGGACAGCGGTTTTACTTTTGACTCATAGTCAGATGTGAACTGTGAATAAAATTCACAAAGATGAATAAACAGCTTAGTAAGAGTATTATCAACTGGTGGAGATGCATCAGTAAAGGGCTGTGACAAGCCTAGGCCTCGGCTCAACCCCATATTCACACACCACATGCCCTAAATACTCTACTCTGCCTTTCAAGAACTGACACTTCTCAACATTTAATGCCACACCTTTTTCCTGCATAATAATCAAAACTTCTGTTAAAGTATTGTCATGTTCTTGCATCGTTGCCCAGTAGATCAATACACCCTCCTGAAAAACTGCTAGACCTTTGACATCTTTGAGCATCTGGAACATGATCCTCTGAAAAAATGCAGCAGCAAATGCCAATTCAAATAGAATCACTGATATGAATGTTGTTTGGTGTCTGGAGGAGGGATCCAGAGCATCCTGATGATAGGCTGCTGCCAAGAATTTTTATAAGCTCTTCTGTGAAGTCATTGGACTCAACAACCAGAACTTGGTCAATGGTACTGGTTCTCAATACCATTTGAAACAGACCCTGGTGAAACTACCCCAAAATCAAAACACCTTTAATTGCCACTTAAACATTTCCCAGAATTTGTTTTCCCCTGAACTCTAAAATGTCTTCAAAGTATCCAGCAAGATACATTTTGCGTCCTTCAGAGGACACTAGCGATCAGTCAAGTGTCTCTAATTATCTGTTGTCCCAAGTCTCTTTAAACTACTCTTGAGTTATCATGGTTATTCTGGCCCCATACAGATAAATTGACTTTCTTGTCCCCAATTCCTATTTCAACATAGTGGTCAACACATGTGAAAGCACCACCGTTTACTACTGAATCATCTGTAATCACCATTACCATGTCTCTAAAACCATCTTGTGTCTTTTCCACTTCATCGTACTCAACTTCAGAGACATAGACCACACCAATACTATTCACATTCATACAATTGCTCTGGAAGTTGCCCACACTGCGTTTGCTACTTTGGCACACCATGGCAAAATGACCAACTTCGCTACAGAGCTTGCCTGTTACATTTTTGTGCAGGACATACTTTGTTTTCTTGAGTATTAGTAGTACTACCACACCTTGAACATGTGTTAAGCTGTTTGCAAAATGGCCTATTCACTCCTCATATTATTTTGACTGATTTATCCTCTTTGATTTTAACTCCCCCTACAACTTCTGTAGATGTGTCTTCAAGCTCTTTTACTAATACATAGGACATTTCTATGCATTTCGATGTTTGTAAGGTTTCCTCAAGCAAAGGATTTCACATCAAAAGACGTTTCTGTTTTATAGACTTTTCTGTACACTTACAAATGTATAGGTCTCTGACTAGTTGATCAGTAAATGTCTCAAATTGAGAGTCAGTGACTAACTTTCTGAGTGCTGAAAAGTATGCACCAACATCTTCACCAGACCTTTGTTTCATCTTGAAAAACTTGTGCCTGTTAACTACCAGACTAGGATGAATATCAACCTGTGCTCTAATTTATTTACTGCTTCCATAAATATTTGTTCAGTTCCTCATCTCCTTAATTAGCCAGCAGTGATGGTAAATGTTTATACACAGATCTTCCTTCGAACCCAAATGCATGAAGAAGTAAACATGTTTTCCTTTCCAGTCTATAAAGTGATGACCCAATTGCTCCTAAGTACGTGCCAACGACATCATACCAGTTTTTCCATGAAATGGGTGGATTTCTAGGCACTTCTAGAAATGGTGGTGGTGTAACAGACTACACTGCACAAATAAAGCAGAGAGTATAATATATTAAAAATCCCATAATCTCTTATTTTAAAACTTTGCAGTACATTCAACAACTATACTTTTTATCAAATCACCTAACTTCACTGCATTGTATAAATGAAGATTAAAAATACCATAGACCATTGAATAATAATGAGGCAGAAACATAATGAATAATAAGAAGGATAACACAACCAAACAGATATACTACAGATATATTAGTAAATCCTTTAAAAACACAACTTGGAATGATCCATCAGTCAAGAGTGATAGCTCATGCCAAGCATTGTATACTAAGAAACACACCATAGTAATATAATTTAACAATTACTTCAAGTGACCTATTAATAAAATTAATAAAGGCATTTTGTAGTAGTATTTTATGTGCTCTTACATGCTTTTGTGAATTGACCTAAAAAAATCCAAGTTGGGAATAAAATGGGAATGTTCAGAGAATATCCATCCACATTAAGTACAAGTTTAAGAAAGGTGCCCTCTGCAATTTTACTAACAGAGAATTGGACATTTCGGACAGATTCACAAAGGCATTTCTGAGTGTGTGAAATAGTATTTGTATAGTACTGCTTGACGTACTCATTAATGGTTTTGTGAATCACCCAATACCTATTTTGACAAATGAACAATTTAGAGGTTTTTCAACTCATATGGGCTAGAAAAGTTGAAGTTTATTCCACAATGACTCCATTAATGCTAACATTTGAAGCCTTAATGTTCGATTATTTGTTTATACATTTCCAAAATTGTGACATTTACAATTCATATTAAAAGGAGACAACAGTCACTGTTATAAATGATGAAAACTGCTGGTGGTAATAAAACCCGATGCGACCTGTGTGAGAGCATAGATTGCTGGCTGACACTGCCTCTCTCTGTGGCTGGCAGGTTAGCAATTCTGAAGATACCTTTTTCAATGTTCCATGTTGCCCATCCCATGTGAACTATTGAATTAATTAAGATTCTTATTGATCACCGTGGTTTGGGCGAAAAAGCACAGCCAGGTCAGCATGGACATGCTGCAGTGCGCATATGAGATACGGGGACTCAAGATACCAGACTTAGAGGCATATTGTCAGGCAGCATAGTTTCAGCTTGAGGCAACTTGGTATGATCTGCAGAACAGTATGGATTGGAGACTATTCAAGGGAGCCCCTCTAATGGAGTCACATACGGAATGGCTGTACTCCTCAGGCTACACTACGCTGGATGACCCATGCATAGTCCTGGTCATACTTCAAGCTTGGCAGATGTTTCTGGTTAGATGGAACAAAGAGCTCCCCTACTCAGGAAAGATACCCATATGGGAATTGCTGGTGTACTAGAGCACAGACACAACTATGGCCTGGCTAGATGGATAGGAGGTTGCAGGACAGGACAGGATATCTTTGGGAGGTGGCTCTCTAAACTCCTACAACAGGCAATAGAAAAAATCAGTCTGGGACAGGGACTGTACTTGTATTATTATGCCCTGTGCAATACAGGTCTGAAGGTGTGGGGAATGATAACTGACATGCCACAAATATCTCACACATTGGACTTGGTACTTCACACAGATAGCGGCAGAGGTATAATAACCTGGTTGTACTCGTCCTTGAGAACTGATGTCAGGAAGTACCCCTTAGGACGCAAGTGAAATGGGAGGCAGATTATGCCCAGAGATTTACTGACAGACAGTGGTATTGCTACAAACAATCATGAGCAGTGCAGGATTCTGATTGATGCCGCTCAATTGTATACATAGGTCATATGTTATTCCTCCAATGCTACACAAGATAGACCCCATTAAACCACAATACTGCCCCAAATGTCATCATACAGTGGTTACATGCTTCATTTGGAACTACACAGCAGCCTACAGGCCTTCTTTTTGGGCATGGGTGAGTGTAACTCCAAAAACAAGATGAAGTGGAAATTCATTTATTTATTATTATGAATTGGAACTCCTATGGAGGTCCACATAAAACAACAACTCAAAAGTTCAATTTTTATAGCATAGCAAGATAAAATTGTTGAAAAAACATAAGACAGGTACAATATTGTGCAAATATGCAGCTTCACTAGTCTTAGAAGGTGACAGTGTGCATTGTGCATTTAGCGTTTACTGGAATCACATAGTTAAAAACTTATTTTGCATGCAAAGGAGATCACTACCTGTATGGATGGTTATGACCACACAAAAAGTCACACCATATTTTATACATCCCATATCCAGACTTATGGTACCTACGCATGCCTTAGAACACATTTAAAAAACATCTATTAAAAAAAAGACCTTGTTACAAGCCATTTCGCAAGGAAGAGACATAAGTTGTTCGCAAGCCTCTTGAGTGTATATTATGTTTAAGAAACAGAGGCTTTAAAAAGTGACTTTTGCATCCTTCAATTCCCTCATGAAAGCCCCAACATCTCATATCCAACACCTCACACGCATAACATAAAGAGGGGGGAATTTTACCTTGAAAAACAAACAGACCATGGGGGTCATTACAACATTGGCAGTAAAAGCCGCTTACCGCTGTGCAGATGACCACCAACACACCGCCGCGGCCGCAGAATTCTGCCACAGCTATTATGACCCACATCCCGAAATCCGACAAAATTCAGACACCCACACAAGTCCGCCACACCAAAGGTCAGTGATAAACTGGCGAAAACAAATCCTCCACCATCACGCCAACAGAAATACGCCCACACTATCACGACACAGGAATCCATGCGGCGGTCTTTCAACCGAGGTATTCCATTGGCGGTGCACACCGCCGCGCTCAAAATACACACACCCATACAAAACACAGCCACATTGGACAATTCGAAATACACACACCTGATACACATACACACACCAATCCCACACACCCAATACAATATAAAACACACACCCACATCACCCACAAACCCCTATGACCAAAAATTCTGAAAGAAGGCCAGAGAGAGACACCACCATCAACAAACTAGCAGCCACAGGCACTCAACACCATCACTCACACTACTTCCACGCACAAAACACCACACATCACGACATATCACCACACTTATCACCACATACACCACCCCACACATCACCTACACCACCCCATGGCACAGAAAAGACACCCCAGGTTCTCGGAGGAGGAGCTCAGGGTCATGGTGGAGGAAATCGTATGGGTAGAACCACAGCTATTTGGATCACAGGTGCAGCACACCTCAATAGCAAGGAAGATGGAGCTATGGTGAAGAATAGTCGACAGGGTCAAAGCAGTGGGACAGCACCCAAGAAATCGGGACGACATCAGGAAGAGGTGGAACGACCTACGGGGGAAGGTGCGTTCCGTGGTCTCCAGACACAACATCACGGTACAGCGGACTGGCGGTGGACCCCCACCTCCTCCCCCACAACTAACAACATGGGAGGAGAAGGTCTTGACTATTCTGCATCCTGAGGGCCTCGCAGGAGTCGGTGGAGGAATGGACTCCGTTAAGTCAAATCTTAACTATCATATCCCCCACCCTACCTGCATGCTATCACACACCCCCACCCTCGCCCCCTCCCCTATCACTCCAACTCCTCACAAATGTACTAATAACACAAACCACACATCCCAACACCAAGCACTGCATGACACAACAAAGCATGGACACCCATCCCTAAAGCATGCCCACTGCACATACCCATAACACCCCCCTCAACCATCATCACACAAGCCCCCACACAGGAGTGCTAGCACTGGGCTACACGGTCACCCACCCATTGCCCACCATGACACACACAGATGCAATAATCATGCTTTTACACCCCTGCAGGACCACTACCCAACGTCATCAGACAGGAGGGTCCAGACATCTCCACCCCACCCACAGAAGAGGCCCACAGTGATGACAGCAGCTCTGTCCAACTGGATCCAGATGACCAGCCCGGACCATCCTGGGCCTCAGGATAGTCGGTTCCCCACACCCAGTCACAGGCCACCACAGACCTTCCACCCTCTGGTAACGCCAGCACAGCACCCACCCAGCGGGCCCATACCTCCGTCCCCAGGAGACGTCAATCAGCTGTGTGTCCACCACTACAGGGAACCCAGGATAACCCACCACCCCAACAACAGGGACCTGGGGGCAGTGGCAGTGGGCACACGGTCCAGGGGATGGAGGCCCAGGAACACAGGGGAACTGGGAGGGCTGCTGTGCGACAGGTGGCGGACAGGCCTAGGGAACCCACTCTCCACGAGGCCATCTCCTCCATCATGGGAGCATACCACCACTCCCAGGAGACGATGGCAACGTTCCTGGCCAAGTTTCAGGAGACCCAGCGGCTGCAGGAGGAACAGTATTTGGGCTTCAGGGAGGAACTCAGAACCATTAGCACCGCCCTGGGCACCATTGTAGGGGTGCTGAAGGAGATACTTAACACCAGGAGGGACACTGTGGCACTCCAAGGGGCCCCTGACACTAGTATGGACGATGAACTGCCCACCACCTCCGCCGGCACTAGTGGACAGGAGGCACCGCCACATGACCACCACACCAGCACCCCACCCCCTGCAGACGGAGAACCACCCCGCAAACGGTCCCTGAGATCCAGGAACAAGACAGAGCACAATGCCAAGACCCCCGCCAAGAAATGAGACCACCCTGATTGTCATCCTGCTGTCCCACTGTGTAACCCTGTCCATATTGGAACTGCCCCAGCTCCACTTCCTAAGCCCCTTTGTGAGACTAATAAACTGGACTCTGCCATGGATATTCCTCCACCATCACCCCTTACAATTTGACAACCCACCTCCAATATTGAGCACTAAAATAAACACCCTTGAAGCACAAAACAATCTGGAGTCAGTCTGTGATTTTGAAAATGTGTCTTAGCAATGACAGTGAAAAAATGCGTTTTCAAATGTAATGTCAACATACCTATGTCACACATCTCAAGTCCATGAGGAATCTAAGCAGATGACACACATTGGAAACCACACCTGTGAAACCGTAATGGAAATGTACAACTCAGTTACCAAATACTGGTTGAAATCGACAGACAGGATAGAGGTAGAAGTGTGAAAGTACTTGTAGTAGGCAGGAATGTATTCTCACCTGTGTTTCACTGGAAATATTGCTGGATAACTGAGTCCCTGCTGTCAATGTCTTCTTCCCCTGCTTCCTCCTCATCACTGTCCACAGGCTCCACAGCTGCCACAACACCGCCATCTGGACCATCCTCCTGCAGAAAAGGCACCTGTCGTCGCAAAGCCAAGTTGTGAAGCATACAGCAGGCCACGATGATCTGGAACACCTTCCTTGGTGAGTAGAATAGGGAACCACCTGTCATATGGAGGCACCTGAACCTGGCATTCAGGAGGCCGAAGGTGTGTTTGATCACCCTCCTAGTCCGCCCATGGGCCTCATTGGAGCGTTCCTCTGCCCTGGGATTCCTCACTGGGGTCAGTAGCCATGACAGGTTGGGGTTACCAGAGTCCCCTAATAGCCACACCCGGTGCCTCTGGAGTTGAGCCATCACATAAGGGATGCTGCTATTCCGCAGGATGTAGGCATCATGCACAGAGCCAGGGAACATAGCATTTACCTGGGAGATGTACTGGTCGGCCAAACATACCATCTGTACATTCATCGAATGATAACTCTTCCGGTTCCTGTACACCTGTTCACTCCTGTGGTGGGGGGGACCAGAGCTACATGTGTCCCATCAATGGCACCTATGATGTTGGGGATATGTCCAAGGACATAGAAGTCACCTTTAACTGTAGGCAAATCCTCCACCTGAGGGAAAACGATGTAGCTCCGCATGTGTTTCAGCAGGGCAGACAACACTCTGGACAACACGTTGGAAAACATAGGCTGGGACATCCCTGATGCCATGGCCACTGTTGTTTGAAAGGACCCACTTTCAAGGAAATGGAGCACTGATAGCACCTGCACTTGAGGGGGGATCCCTGTGGGATGGCGGATTGCTGACATCAGGTCTAGCTCCAACCGGGCACACAGTTCTTGGATTGTGGCACGGTCAAACCTGTAGGTGATGATCAAATGTCGCTCCTCAATTGTCGACAGGTCCACCAGCGGCCGGTACACCGGAGGATTCCGCCATCTCCTCACATGTCCCAGCGTACAGTGCCTAGGAAGGACAACAGCGACCACAGAGTCAAACAACTCAGAGGTATGTACCCACAGTCTACACAGAACACCATTCAATCACAGAATCTGGCTTGTATTAGTGTTGTGCGACAAGGCCTAGGTCTGTGTGACGCAGTTGTGAATTAGGCCATGTGGGCCCCTGAAATGGCGGCTGCCTGACCTCTAAAGTGGGACAATGGGATGTGAGGTAACTGCGCTGGCGTTGTACACCGTTGCGGTAGGCGGTCGAAGACCGCGACGCAATGCTGCATTGGTTAACATTGGACCCTAGGGGTCCCAGGAGCCAATGACGATGTACGCCGGCGGTGATGGTACGCACCGCCGCGGACGTGACCGCCGTGGACGTGACCACCATTTTCTATCTGTTCAATCACTCGATACCTGATCTTCGACAGGAGAGGACCTACACTGCAAGTGCTGCTGTGACCTCGGTCTGGAAGAGACAATGGCTCGTGCGTCTGGGGAAAGGGCCCCTGCCTTCACTGCAGAGGAGTTGGAGAAGCTCGTGGACGGGGTCCTCCCCCAGTACACACTACTCTACGGTCCTCCAGACCAACAGCTAAGTACACAGGGAGCACGTTGTATGGGCTATGCCTGTGTGGAGAGGGCTGGTTGTAAGAAGGAAGGGGGCAGAGTTCTGCATGCATGAAGGACTGTGAATGCATGTGCCACATGGCAAGGGTATGGATGTGGGCCACTAACTTAGACGGTGCAGTTGGTAATGACTTCTCTTCTTCCCCTGTACATGTCATGTAGGTCAGCGCCCACCAGAAGAAGGATATTTGGCGTGCCATCGCCAAGGACGTCAGGACCCTGGGGGTCCACCACAGATGGAGCACCCACTGCCGTAAAAGATGGGAGGACATTAGCAGCTGGAGCAAGAAGACAGCGGAGGCTCAGCTGGGGATGGCCTCCCAAAGTGGGAGGGATGCCCATCGCACCATGACCCCCCTGATGTTCCGGATCCTGGTGGTGGCCTACCCTGAGTTGGATGGGCACTTGAGGGCATCAGAGCAGACACAAGGGGGTGAGTACACTCTCATTCAGCGGACTTTGCATGCAGTGAAGGTGTCTGGGTGGGGGAGGAGGGCTGTGGGTTTCCATAGGCCAGGGCGAGTTCCGTAGGCTAGGCCCCTCTGTAATGCAGGCCATGTGGCACCCCACCCCACCTCTGTAGAGTGTCAAGTACAGGTGTACATGCCCCTGTGTCATCTATGTGTGCAGATGTCTACCATAGCCATGTAGGCCATATCCCAGGAATTGCATCTGTAGAGCCCAACAGAGCGACGTAGTGCAGGGGGCTGCTGTGTCTGTATTGTCCGCCAACGGTAGCGGTAAGCCATGCACTCAACCTGTCTTTCTTCTGTCGTCCCCCCCCTTTTTGTGGTCTCCCTGTTCTTGTGTGCATCAGCATCATCAGGCGGAGGTACAGTGGCACCGGAGCACGAGGGAGCTGCATCCCACATGGCCATGGAGGGCCACACCACGGACTCGGAATACACCAGTGGGACGGAGGGTGAGGGGAGCTTCACAGCGGTCACAGGATCTGCAACCAGCGACACGGACTCGTTCTCCGATGGGAGCTCCCTTGTGGTGGCGGCAAAATCTGTGCCCCCCACTTCTACAGGTACAGCCGCCACCCCCCCTACGAGCACCGCCCTCCCAGCAGCCCCTCAGCCTTCGCCCCGTGCCCGCTCATCCAGGAAGGTGGGCATCACCTTCGCCCCAGGCACCTCAGCCCCTGCCCCTGTCACCTCTGCTGCCCTCAGTGAGGACCTCCTCAGGTCCCTCACTGTTGGACAGTCTACCATTTTGAATGCCATCCAGGGTGTAGAAAGAGAATTGCAACACACAAATGTATTCCTGGAGGGCATTCATTCTGGTCAGGCTGCCCTTCATCGAACCCTTCAAACTCTGTTCTTAGCACTGATGGCAGCCATTGTCCCTGTCTCTAGCCTCCCCCCTCCAACTTCCTCCACCCAGACCCAATCCCCTGTACCCCAGCCTATCCCAAGCACACCATCAGACCAGCCTACACACATCTCACCACACAAGGGAAGCTCAGACAAACATAAGCACCACACATCCCACAGGCACTCAGGCAAGCATCACACACATACAGACACACCAACATCCACTGCCTCCACTGTGTC
Organism: Pleurodeles waltl; assembly: GCF_031143425.1. Lineage (NCBI taxonomy): Eukaryota > Metazoa > Chordata > Amphibia > Caudata > Salamandridae > Pleurodeles > Pleurodeles waltl. The sequence continues at coordinate 518,524,798 of NC_090436.1, forward strand.
CCCCTCCTCCTCGTCTCCCTCCTCCCTCCCAGTCTTGTCTACACTCTCACCTGCATGCACTACCACTACAGCCACTACCTCCCGCACCAGCACACCCACCACCACACCCCGCTCACGTGTAGTCACCACCCCCACTACCATTTACACGTCCCCTGTGTCCTCTCCCATTGTGTCTGTGACGCCCCCTCCGAAGATACCCAAACGCAGGCACACACCCACCCAATAGCCATCCACCTCACGACAGCCTCCAGCGCATGCACCTTCACCCAAAGTCACCAAACGAACACCTCCCACAACCACTACCTCTTCCTCCACTCCCAAACCCCCTCCAGCTACCCGTCCCAGTGTTCCTAAGAAACTGTTCCTGGCCAAGCTTGACCTCTTTCCCACCCCCCCCACTCCAACTCATAGGTCCCGAACTAACACCTCAGCCAAAAAATCTCCGGGAACAGTGGTGCCTGTTGTTACAGGTATGTGGAGTGCACCGGCCACCAGGACAGCCAGTGTGTCACGGAGCCACAGCACAGCCAGTCCCCCCCCCTGTGAAGCACCAGAAGTTGGACAGTGCCCATCGGGAGAGGAGGAAGACTCCAGGCAGCAAAGCCGCTCACAAGGGTCCCGGGGGAGTGTCGACTCAGCTGTGACTCCTCCCAAGGTGGGGAAGGGGCAGAAGAAATCTCCAAAGTCTGGGAGGAGTAGCACGGCAGAGAAGACCGCCATCATCCCCGCTGCCCAGGAGGCCACCGCCAGCCCAAACGTCACTGGCCAGGAGGCCACCTCCAGAGTCACTGCCCAGGAGGCCAGCCCCATCGTCACTGGCCAGGAGGCCACCGCCAGAGTCACTGCCCAGGAGGGCAGCCCAATCGTCACTGGCCAGGAGGCCACTGCCAGAGTCACTGCCCAGGAGGCCAGCCCCATCGTCACTGGCCAGGAGGCCACCGCCAGAGTCACTGCCCAGGAGGGCAGCCCAATCGTCACTGGCCAGGAGGCCACCGCCAGCCACAGCCCAGCTGACCCATGAAGGACCGCCAGCCACAGGCCTGCTGGGCAATGAAGGATCGCCTTGGCAAGCACCGCTGAACAGGGCAAGCACCGCCAAGTGAAGCACCGCTGAACAGGGCAAAGACCGCCATGGCAAGCACCGCTGAACATGGCAAAGGCCGCCAAGTGAAGCACCACTGAACAGGGCAAAGACCGCCATGGCAAGCACCGCTGAACAGGGCAAGCACCGCTGAACAGGACAAGCACCGCTGAACAGGTCAGAAACTGCAAACTCAAGCACCGCTGAACAGGGCAAAGACCGCCATGGCAAGCACCGCTGAACAGGGCAAGCACCACTGAACAGGTCAGAAACTGCAAACTCAAGCACCGCTGAACAGGGCAAAGACCGCCAAGGCGAGCACCGCTAGCCCATTAGCGGCAGGGGCAGTGACGCAACTGGGACCGTCACGGGGTGAGTGCTGCACCCTGGGCAACAGTCCCCCTCCAGAACCAGTGGAGACATGCATCCACTCCGTCTGTCCTTGGCAGGATGAAGCACTCTGGGCACCAGTCCCCCTCCAGAACTAGTGGAGACATGCATCCACTCCGTCTGTCCTTCAAAGGATGAAGCACTATGGGCACCAGTCCCCCTCCAGAACCAGTGGAGACATGCATCCACTTGAGAGACTGTGGCTTTGCACTCCCCAGGATGGTACAGTGGGCAAACCACCCACTGTAGAGACTTGAGAGACTGTGGCTATGCACTCCCCAGGATGGTACAGTGGGCAAACCACCCACTGTAGAGACTTGAGAGACTGTGGCTATGCACTCCCCAGGATGGTACAGTGGGCAAACCACCCACTGTAGAGACTTGCACACTGTGGCTTTGCACTCCCCAGGATGGTACAGTGGGCAAACCAGCCACTGTAGAGACTTGAGAGACTGTGGCTTTGCACTCCCCAGGATAAAGCAGTGGGCAGCCCACCCACTGTAGAGACTTGAGAGACTGTGGCTTTGCACTCCCCAGGATGGTACAGTGGGCAACCCACCCACTGTAGAGACTTGAGAGACTGTGGCTTTGCACTCCCCAGGATGGTACAGTGGGCAACCCACCCACTGTAGAGACTTGAGAGACTGTGGCTTTGCACTCCCCAGGATGATACATCAATGGGCATGGAGCCCCCTCGTGGATCTGGTGCGGTGCACTCGTCCGGCTGAGGTGCCCCCCTTCCCTTCCCCCTGAGGTTCCTGTTGTATTTCTATCTGATGCCCCTGCAGTGTTCTCTCTGTTTTGATCAGGTATCTAGTGTGGGCCTCTCCCATGCATTTTGGACCCAGTGGTCCACGGACAATGAATGGTGCATTATCTGCACTACTAATCGTTGTGTATATTTTGTTTAATATGTATATATATATATATATATATATGTATATATTTGGTTACTGTATTTTGATATTTTACAATGGTTCAACTAATTTCCTTTGGTCTTTGCATTCTTCCTGGGGGGTTGGGGGTTGTTACTGTAATATTTGGATATGCATTGGTGTGTGTGTTGTAGTGGGTGAGGGTCGGGGTGGGGGTTGGGATGTTGGTTGTGTGTGTCTCTGTGTTTTTCCCTCCCCCTCCCCTATGTCGTAGGTGCAGTACTCACTGTTGTCTTCGCCGCCGGCGTTGACGCTCCTCGTAGATGAGCAGGAAGACTATCGCAGGGAGAATATGGAGTTCCAGCTCCATGGTGCCCTCCTTCCTCGTGGAGTGTGTAGAGGTGAGCGTTTTCCCTTTGAAATGGCTGTTTCCGCTGTGTTTTTATCTGCGGTGAATCCGCCCCGGAAAAGGTGGCGGATTGGCCTGTCATAATAGTGTGGGCGGTACATTTTCCTCCTCCTGTCTGTTGGCGGTGACCGCCGCGCTGTTTGTCTGTACCGCCGTGGCGGTCGGAGTGTTAAAGTGGCTATCTTTGTTGTCAGTTTCCGCCACGGTCATAATTCCAATTCTTTTTACCGCCGGCCTGTTGGCTGTTTTACTGCCACTTTAACACCAACCGCCTGGTTTGTAATGACCACCCATGTCTAAAATTGTGTCTCTCACATGATTTATAGAACTGATTGAGGGCATTTGCCCTGGACAGGGCCCTAAACGCACAGAGCTTTGTATAAGCAACATCTTTTCCCCTGCTAGAGAAAATCTTGCCCAATAAAGATAAATATACACCTTTTCTAGCTTCTCTTCCCATTAAAACCAGTTGGACATCTCCCTAGTCCTTATACCCTTCTTATGACAAACCAAGATTTTACTTTTTAAAGAAAGTGAACTTCTGCATATTTCATCAAGGTAGAGAGGTGACATAGCAATCCAATAGGGGTTAAGTCCATTATAGCCACATCATCGGCATACAGCAAGGAGCAAATGGACATTGGTCCAATCTTCAGAGATCCCCCTGGGCCTGACTTAGGATACCAGGAAGATCATTAATGTTGAGGGAGAAAAAGGTGGGCAGCCAACAGTCCTGTTTTAAACCATTTTTGTTCTAACATTTCAATATAACCCCTGTGTCCCTCCTATGAGAATTTGACACTAAGTATCAGAGCAAAGTTCAATAATAAGCCTTAACAAGTGATGCAGGACACCTAAACGTGAACACTTTCTCCACATTGTTTGACTGTCAACTTTACCAAGCACTGTGGAGAAGTCAATGAAAACTGTATGCACTGGCATGCCCTGGAAAAGGGAATATTTCTACATCATCGCTTGGAGGACCGCAATAATTTCAATGGAACTATTATTTATCTTAAAGCCTGCTTATTCTGGGGGGAACAATGTTATTTTCTTCCACCCATTGTTGTAAATGAGAGCGTGCACTCTTGGCAAAATGCTTGCCTGTTGCATTGAATAGTGCTATTTGTCTAAAGCTTGTAGCTTTGTACAACGAAACAATAACACTACCCTTCCAAGAAGAAGGGATTTTACTATAGCGATAACAGAATACAAATAGAGGACCAAGAAAAGATCCCCAAGCTGTGGCTTCTTTTATTATAACCCCAACAGGGAACTCATTGGGCCCCATTGCTCTGGAAGCACTAGAACGTTACATAAAGCCAACAATTTCAGAAACAGAGAGGGCACTATATGCCACAATCATCTCATCATCCACATGTAGCACCACTGTGTCAATTTCCTCAAAGTTTCTAGAATACAACTTGGAGATGTAACTCACCCAAAAAGTTTTGGGGATGGGGATAGCATGTGCAATCACCCTAGCATCACAGTATTCATCAGCCATGTGCCAGAATTTCCAAGAATCCATAGAGATCGCAGCCTCCCTTAGATTAATCCACTTAGCATCCCATCCCTTCCTGCACTCCTGAGCTTTGAATCTACAGCTTCTAAGTTTATGGCAATCAATATCATATTGCCTTGTTGAGGAGAACAACAAATCCTGTTTCCTTGTCAGGAGATTAATTTCCTGATTTAACGCCTTCAACCTAGCATCCCACCTTTTCAATAGTCAAGGGCCTTAATGAGAGGAGCCAAGATTACTATACCCCTCCATGTGGGATTCATAAATTGATAAGAGGTCATCCCCTTCAGATTAATTTAAAATGGTGCACGCATTTTTAATCTTCAGGCTTAAGGACGCAACATTTTTAGCTCTCCAAAAGGTACTACCATTTGACTTGTTGAAACAAATCCTACCCAAAGAAGGATCCCCGGGCATTAATTCCAGAAGGTTAAAGGCTATAGTTGTACCTATTAGTCAGTGATCATTCAGACTAGTAGCGCACACAGCAAAATCCTCACAGGCCCCAAACATCTGAAAAGAAACTATAACAATAGAGTTAACTCAGTGAGGAATTAGAATGAAAAGTAAAAGCAGCAAAAAAACAGCTGGAGTTCCTCCATTTTAAATAATCAGATTATGCTTCCTCAAAATTTCAAGTAATAAAAAAAACATGTTTGTCAGATGTAGACTTTTCTAGTAGGGAGATCCCCGGTATGGACCACACTTCCTCTTTCTCAACATTAGCATAGGTTGGCTTAGAGCCCTGTGCATTTAAATCACCCATTATTATTACCAGAGGGCATTCTTTGGCCATACTAAGATCCTGAACAAAGGCCAAACTAAAGTTAATCAAGTTGTCAAAGGATGATCCTGGAGGGGTGTACACATTTGCTAAAAGAAACGAGCATTTGCAATGCAATGGGTCTCGCGTTTGCTCGACTTAAGAGCTATATGTGTTGTAAATTCCTAACTGGACTTATCTTGCCACATAAATTGAAAAATAAAAGTAAAACAGTTGACATAAGCAAGTCAATTCAAAGTGCCATGGCCGTAATGAGCACGAGAGTTATTGGTTCCCTGTTTGATTGTCTAGAAAGGATTGGGGCTGGGATGAAAGGCAAACTGGAGGAGGGGCCATCACACGCTGTAACAAGAGGAAGCGTGAGGTAGTATGTTGGCCAACAAAAATGTTCACTTAGTGAAATTGCCTGAGAGGGTACTCAATACACATAGGAAGGACATTTCACAAAATGCACCACTAAAAATGAAGCACTTAAAACAAGCACTACAAAGAATGAATTGCAAGAGTGGGCGTGGTTAAGAGCCCACAGAGAGATTACAATTGGCCAGGGTGCTTGCGTGCTCAAAACTAACTATTAGCCAATTGCGCATCAGACATGTCAAAGTTCATGCACATGCATCAAATAGTACGAAGGTTATTTGCAAACCAGAAAATCAATTTCCTTTGGAAATTAACTCTCAACGATGACTACAAAGTTGCTAACACCAACTCGGTGTATATTGTATTGTACTGTATTGTATTGTAATCGTATTTATATAGCGCTTACTACCCCTGACGAGGTGTTGAAGCACTTTTCGGTGAGTAGCACGCTACTCTGGAACCCAACAAGAATTAATGATGGATTAGTATCGGGAAATAATGAGTACAGTTTTAGTATTATTATGAGTTAATTTGAGCCGCGGATATGAGAGTTTGTTAGTTAGATTGACTGGAGTAATGGAGGGGTGGAGGAGGAAAGAAATCCAGAAGTGTTAATTGGGAGTATATCCTTAATTTACTCAACCTAAAAGCTTGGGATGAGTAAAGGGGAATGGAGGAGGGAAGAGTATGTGGAAGGGTTAGGGAGAGCATAGTAGCAGGGTGAGATAAATGCAGGAGAATTTGGTAGGGTTGTGTGGGAGGTCACGGTAGTAGAGTTTAGGTTTGGTGAGTGCGATGTGGAAGCGGAGGGAAGAGCTTAGGCAGAGTTATTTAGGAGATGAAAGTAGTAGAAAGGATTTTGGATGAGTCAGAGTGGGAATGGAGGATAGTTTGATAGACACATGACATATGATGATGGGTAGATAAGTGTGATAAGATGAGAGCAGGAATTCATAGATATCTAGTATAACAACCCACCCAGGAGCCATGCAATGACCCATGAACATGCCAAGCACAGAAACAACATATACACATACATACATACATATATATATATACATACACACATACACACACACATACAAACACACATGAATACACACACATATACACATACAGTACATAATTAGAAGCATGGGTAAAATATACTTAGTCAAACAGGTTTAAAGAGTGTGTTTGTATTTTATTGTTATGACATAGTAGCAATACATATTTTCTAAAGAAACTATACATTACTAGAAATATACACATAATCAGAAACAAATATTTATCAACATAGGCATATGCAGTCCATAGTTGTTTGAATATGGTGGTTATGAAGGAAAGAGCCAACTCTTGAGTAGTTATCTGAAGACAAGAAAGGTATCTGTGGCTCTTATAGTTGGGGGTAATGAATTCCATTGTTTGGCTGCTTGAATGGAGAAGGATGTACCACCTATAGTCTTTTTCTTGTATGGTGGTGTTCTAAGGCGGGGTGCCAATCTTGAGCGGAGGTTTCTTTGTTGGATGTATTTGGTTATTTTGTTTCTGATAAAAAGCGGTCCTGTTCCATGTATAGCTTTGTGGGTGATACAAAGCAGCTTGAAAGTGCATCTTCTGGCAACGGGTAACCAGTGTAGTGCTCTCATGGTAGGGGAGATGTGGGCTTGCGGCTTTACATGTAATAGTAGCCTGGCTGCGGAATTCTGGATAAGTTGTAGTTTTTTCATAATAGATCGAGATGATACATGGTAGAGGCCATTGGCATAATCCAGTTTGGATAGTACAAGCAAGATAGTAGCTTGCACCTTGTGTGGGAATCTGAGGTGGGGGAATATGCGTCGTAAAGTCTTCAAGGTGATGAAGCTTGTTCGTGCTAATTTGTCCACTTGGGCATTCATAGTTCACTTGGAATCCATGGTGATTCCTAGGCTTTTAACTTCCTTGGATAATTGAGGAGGTGGTCTGAGATCGTCAGGCCAGACGCACAAAGGGTCATACTTTTCCAGTCAACACATATGAGTATTTCTGTTTTGGAGGTATTTAGTTTGAGATGGCTCCAGGTCATCCACTGATCAACGGCTCTGAGGCAACTGAAGATTTGTGAGTTTTCAATGTTTTTGGGGCATTCGAATTTAAGTAGTATTTGTGTGTCATCCGCATAGTTGTAGCATGTGAGATGGAAATCATTGATCAGTTCTGGTAAAGATATCATGTAGATGTTGAAAAGCAAAGGTGAGATGATTGATCCTTGGGGGACCCCTGCTTTTGTGAAGTAGGGTTTGGACGAGAAGGGGAGCGAGTGGATGATATTAGATCTTTTTTTAAGATAGGAAGTAATTCAGTCGAGAGCAATCCCTTGTATGCCGGCTTCGTGGAGTCTTTGAAATAGGGTGTCATGGTCAACCGTGTCAAAGGCAGCCGAGAGGTCCAAGAGAAGTAGTGCAGCAACTCCACTGCGGTCCACTGTGTTTTTAAGATCATCCCAGATTGCTATGAGTGCCGATTCAGTGCTTCTTCCTGGGCGGAATCCAGTTTGGTAGTCTGAAAGTATGGAATTGTCTTCAATGAATTGTGACATCTGGGCAAATGCTGCTCTTTCTATCAATTTGCCCAGGAAAGGTCCATTTGTGATTGGTCTGTAGTTGTTGGGGTCTTGCGGGTGTAGGTTTATTTTCTTTAATAAAGGTCCTATGTATGCCTTTTTCAGGTCTACAGGAAAAGTTCCTGAAGTTAAAGAGTTGTTGATGATTCTTCTTACAGGTGTGGCAGCAGAAGTAGATAGAAGAATGTTCTTGAAGATTTGTGGTGGGCAAGGGTCGGAAGGGCAACCAGAAGGTCTGCTTGCTTCGACCAAATCCATAAATTCATCCTGGGATATTTGTTTGAAGGACTGTAGAGGTTGGGTTGGTTTATTCTTAGAGGGTATTTTAGGAAAGGGGTTGGTGTTGATGTTTTTCTTCTGTTTTAAATTTAAATTTCAAGCCCTGATTCAAACAAGTAATGGGAGATCAAGCCCATATCACCAATCATAGCCCTATTCCTGACCACCAATCACAGCCCCATCCCTAAAACCAACAGCCAATCAGAATCTCAGCCCTATCCACCAATGACAACTCTAGACCTATCACAACAACATATGCAACAACCAATCGGAACTTATATAAGGAGCAAGTTAACTGAAGTCCAGTCCCTGTGGTCAGGGGGAAAGGCAACTGCTGCTCTATTCAGAATCTCCTTGGATACAGACAGGCTGAATCCAGACTTCCAAGCTGGCAGAGTCTACTTTCCAGGTAAGGGAGAGATTCTTTAAGAAACAAACACTGGAATAGTGCTGGGCGCGCACTCTGAAATCTGGCTTTTTAAAGGCAAAAAAACAGGGGGGCAGACAGTTTTTAAGCACAATTTAAATCACAGAAACAGATTAAAACAGTCTCCTAAAAACACACTCTGCAAGATGTATGTAGCCTTTTTACTTAGAAGAAAAAAAGGGGGGTGTATGTGCCACAAATTAGCAAGGCAATTCACACAGCCACAGCAAAAACAAATTTTAAAAAAACGCCACTTTAAAAGAGGCCAGGCTGCCTGAAACACAGAGAGTCCACAGTAAAACAGACACAGGTAGCTGAAATAAACACTTTTGAACAAATAATACTATTTACCCAGAAAAACCTCAGGGATCCTTACCTAGGTCTTTTTGTAATCCTTGAACACTGAGCTGTATCAGGACACAGGGGAGATGCACAGAGGCTCACAAAATGGAGGTGGCTGTCTTGGGCTTCCCTCCACAAACTTAAGGGGCCAGAGCAGGTGTGGGGGGCGGGTCTCAGGTGCAGCAGGGACTCAGGGAGCCAATCAGCTAAGTCCAGTCCTTGTGGTCAGGGGGAAAGGCAACTGCTGCTCTATTCAGAATCTCCTTGGATACAGACAGGCTGAATCCATACTTCCCAGCTAGCAGAGTCTATTTTCCAGGTAAGGGAGAGATTGTTTAAGAAACAAACACTGGAATACTGCTGGGCGCACACTCTGAAATCAGGCTTTTTTAAAGGCAAAAAAACAGGGGGGCAGACAGTTTTTAAGCACAATTTAAATCACAGAAACAGATTAAAACAGTCTCCTAAAAACACCCCCTGCAATATGTATGTAGCCTTTTACTTAGAAGAAAAACAGGGGGGGTGTATGTGCCACAAACTAGCAAGGCAATTCACACAGTCATGGCAAAAACTAATTTTAAAAAACACCACTTTAAAAGAGGCCATAGAGTCCACAGAAAAACAGACACAGGTAGCTGAAATAAACACTTTTGAACAAATAATTCTATTTACCCAGATAAATCTCAGGGCTCCTTACCTAGGTCTTTTTGCAATCTTTGAACACTGGGCTGTATCAGGACACAGGAGAGATGCACAGAGGCTCACAAAATGGAGGTGGCTGTCTTGGACTTCTCTCCACAAACTTAAGGGGCCAGAGCAGGTGTGGGGGGTGGGTCTCAGGTGCAACAGGGTCTCAGGGAGCCAAGCAGCTAGGTCCAGTCCCTGTGGTCAGTGGGAAAGGCAACTGCTGCTCTATTCAGAATCTCCTTGGATACAGACAGGCTGAATCCACACTTCCAAGCTAGCGGAGTCTACTTTCCAGGTAAGGGAGAGATTGTTTAAGAAACATACACTGGAATACTGCTGGGCGTGCACTCTGAAATCGGGCTTTTTTAAAGACAAAAAAAACTGAGGGGCAGACAGTTTTTAAGAACAATTGAAATCACAGAAACAGATTAAAACAGTCTCCTAAAAACACACTCTGCATGATGTATGTAGCCTTTTTACTTAGAAGGAAAAAGGGGGGGTGTATGTGTCACAAACTAGCAAGGCAATTCACACAGTCACGGCAAAAACAAATAAAAAAAAAACACCACTTTAAAAGAGGCCAGGCTGTCTGAAACACAGAGAGTCCACAGTAAAACAGACACAGGTGGCTGAAATAAACACTTTTGAACAAATAATACTATTCACCCAGAAAAATCTCAGGGCTCCTTACCTAGGTCTTTTTACAATCCTTGAACACTGGGTTGTATCAGGACACAGGGGAGATGCACAGAGGCTCACAAAATGAATTTATATGGAGATTTTATAAACTCTGTTATATTGTTAAATAGCTGTTAGGTACATGATGATGACCTCTGTGACATATGACGTCTTGAATGTCTCTCTCTTGTTGAAAGTCAAAGAGCTGCCATAGAAATCACAGTGCCACACCTGCCTTGCGAGTGTACTTGGAATGTCTCTGATCAAGCAAAATGTATAATCATATGCCGAATGAAATACTAAGCTCTAAGAATGTTGTCACTGTGTGCTAATTAGGAACATGCTCCTGGTTTCTAATAAAGCACTTTTCTGCCTTTAGTTTAGGTAGGGCAATGTTGACATCCCTCAACATTTGCTATACTAGGGTTTTAAATAGGTCTGTTCCTATGTCTGGGCAATGACTGTAGGCATAAGGTGCTACCTTGCTGCAAAGAACAACTCTCAGGCTTATGATCTGAAGTTAATCGATGATCAGCAGAGTCAGCAACCTCTCTTTTAGTTCAGTGATCAGCAGACATGTGGATGCCTCACCTGCAGCTCATGCAAAGGTCACTCGCCAGCAGAGAGGCTCTCTCATTTGAACAATCACCACTGACACGTGTGGTGGTCTGCTGAGTTCGAATCCAAGCAATGGATCAAAACAGCATGCCGCATTTTCGACGTTGGTAAATGGAATACCATTAAAGTAGGTAACAGTAACAGCACATAGAAAGGGCAGAAGTGTGATATGAAGCGCTACATATGAAGGACGTTGTTCCCAAAAGACCACAGGTGAAATGTTTAACATGTAAGCACCATCAGCAGTCTCTGAAAGGCACACTCCAGGGATAGAGCAGGTGTTTGGGACCAGGTCATACACTCTGATTTGGACAGGGAGGTAGTGGGGAGCTCTCTGAGTGGAAAGGACATGTTCTCTCCTTCTGCTGTCTATTTGTTGCCAGGCCATTCATTTCTTAAAATGTTTAAGCTTCCAACCAGCTGTAAACACCACTGGGATGGGATTGCTGACACCAAATTACCCACTCTCAGTGGAGTAACGAAATTGGAGGGGACCCGCCTGCAAATTACATGGAGGGGGCCCCTCAATGTAATTTCCGATCTTAGTCGGCTGTGCTGAGGGGACCACCTGGAGCTCGCCCGCCACCGCCTGTGGTATGTCAACTGGCCTCTTATCTTATTGCTATTTCTATTTATCACACTCTAGTAAAAAGCCAAGCTGTGATTCACGCAGAGCCTGTGGAGGGCTGCAAAATATTAAACACACTGGAACATTCCACATACACACACATCACAGCAAAGAACGTTGCAACTGTGTTTAAAAAAAATAACAAGTGCAATCGTGCTTTGTAAAACCTTGAATTCGCAAAGGAGTGCTAGGATACACAATAGAATTAAGCTGGTTGTCATGAAATGGGCTCAATTACTGCCCAATGAGATCTCGCTGCTTATGACATAAAAATAAAAAGTAGTGCAAAACCCATATGGAAAACATGGAGCTTTGTATGTTTTCAGCAGTTGGTCGGTGCTCTCGAGGAGGGCTAAATAATGGAAAAGTCATGGGGTATGCATGCTTTTCAATAATGAAATCAAGCGAATTTTAAAAGCCTACAAACCAACTAAAGTGATGGGTGTGACATGGGCATGGTTAAAAGCCCACAGAGAGATACCAACAAGAGCCAGAGTGCTTGTGTGCTCGACCCTAAAAAGAATGAACAACTTCTTTCATCGTAGAAAGCCAACTTCAGACAGAGGCACAAGTTTGAGGGTGAACAAAAACCACCAGTCTCTAGTTTACTAAATTCATGAGCAGGACAGCCATTCCCCACTAGCATGGCCCCTATCGGATCACCCTTGCATTGCAAGAAAATACAAAATAATCAGCAAAAGAAACCAGGTTTCTTGCAAACACATGATTTACGGATTAAGAGACTTCAGAGAATTCAGTTTTGCCTCTTCATGGTCCAGCCCTGCTAAATTCTAGGACAGAAGGAGCCCACCCAAGACACCTCAGAGGCTCACCCTATCTTGCAAGAGGGTGGGCATTGTTCACCACTCCTGCTACCCAGCTCCACATACTGAGTTCATCAATGGAATCAATAACTTGGTGATTAGCCACAAGGCCCTCCAAGATTTTACCATTCTTCCACTTTGCTCATACGAGATAACTGACAGCCAGATGCATCAAAGGGTTTTACGCATTTTGGCCCTGATTACTACCCTGGCAATTGGTGATAAAACAGTGGTAATACCGCCAACAGGCCGGCAGTAACCTAAATGGAATTATGACCACGGCGGAAACCGCTCAAACATACATCCACGTTAACACAGCGACTGCCACAGCAGAATCAACAAGCACCACGGTGGTAACCGCCAACAGCCAGGCAGAAGACAATGTACCACCCACACTATTATGACCAGCCTATCCTTTTCCGGGCGGTACCAACAACATCAAAAGCATGCCGGAAATAGAGATCAGAAGTCAAAGGACTGTGGAGACTCAGGGAACATCCACAACGCCATGGAGCCCGAGCTGCACATATTTCCGATGCTCGTCTACCTACTGCTGCATTATGAATAGCAGCACCGGCGAAGATGACCACAGTGAGTACTGCTGCCTATCACACAAGGGAGGGGGAGGAAAAAGAGAGCGACACACACACACGCAAAACCCTCACCCCCAACACCATACACACAACCAGATGCACTAACATTACACATTCCCCCTTACCCCTCGGGAATAATGCAAGGACAAAAAAATGTGAAGAAAGTGAGTGTAATACAATAAAATAACATGAATAATTGCATCAAAATACAAACGTATATACATGTTTATAAATGGAGGGACACTGCCCAGCCCTCAATGTCCGTGGGCCACAGGGCCACAACACATAGGCCAACGCCCCACCTCACTCCTGCAACAACTCGGAGAGAAGACTGCAGTGGCATCAGGTTGGCGATACACAGGCACCTCAGGGGGACGGGGAATGGGAGAAAACCTAGCCAGAAAATGGTACAACACCACTGGTCCTGGAGGGTGCAACATGCCCACTGCGCTGTCCTGGGGAGTGCAAGGCCACAGTCTCTCAAGTGGGTGTTTTGCCCACTGCTTGGTCCTGGGGAGTGCAAGGCCCCTGTCTCTCAAGTAGGTGGTTTGCCCACTGCTTGGTCCTGGGGAGTGCAAGGCCACAGTCTCTCTAGTGGATGGCTACTTCCACTGGTTCTGGAGGGGGCATTGTGCCCATTGTGCTTCATTCTGGGAAGAATGGGGTAAGAGGGTGGCTTCTTCCACTGGTTCTGGAGGGGGCATTGTGCCCAGTGTGCTTCATCCTGGGAAGGATGGGGTGAGTGGATGGCTTCTTCCACTGGTTCTGGAGGGGGCATTGTGACCTGTGATGCAGAACTTGGGGAGTGCAAGGTCACAGTCTCTCACATGGGTGTCAGACCCACAGGATTTGCAGGGGCAAAGATGCACACCAGCCCATGGAAGCAGGACTACACGCTGGCGGTGACGGCTACTTAGTGGTGGCAGTGGCGGTACTGGTGTCGGGGCTGGCAATGGTGGGGGGAGGCACCAGCCCATCCACTGCAGCCTCAGACGGTTGCCCATTGGGGCTGCTGCTGGTGGCAGTGGTGCTGGTGTTGGCGGCTGTGCTGGTGGCGGTGCTGGCAGTGGTGGGGAGAGGCTGCAGCCCACCACTGGGGCTGCTGCTGCTGGCAGTGGTGCTGGTGCTGGCGGTGGTGTTGGTGGTCGTGCTGGCAGTGTTGGGGGGAGGCTCCAGACCATCCTCTGCAGCCTCGGACGGCTGCCCACTGGGGCTGCTGCTGGAAGTGGTGCTGGCGGCGGTGCTGGCTGTGGTGGCGGGAGGCTCCAGACCATCCTCTGCAGCGTCAGATGGCTGACCACTGGAGCTGCTGCTGTTGGCAGTGGTGCTGGTGGCGGTGCTGGCAGTGGTGGGGGAGGCTCCATCCCATCCCCTGCAGCCTCGGACAGCTGCCCACTGGGGCTGCTGCTGCTGGTAGTGGTGTTGGTGGTGGTGCTGGCAGTGGGGGGGGGAGGCTCCAGCCCATCCCCTGCAGCCTTGGACGACTGCCCACTGGGGTTGCTGCTACTGGCAGTGGTGCTGGTGGCGGTGCTGGTGGGGGTGCTGGCAGTGGTGGGGGGAGGCTTCAGCCTTGCCCTTGCAGCCTTGGATGGCTGAACCACCATGGTTGGTTGTGGGGGCTCTCAATGAGCCACAGCACCAGACCTCCTGTCCTTCCTGCCTGCTGGTGCAGGCCCCTTGCCCTTCGTGTCAGCAGCCGGGGATTTCTCCTTGCCCTTCCCTGTTGCAGCTGGTGGTGCCTCCTTGCCCTTCCTAGAAGCTGGTGGTGGTGCCTCCTTGCCCTTTCCTGTCATAGCTGGTGGTGCCTGCTTGCCCTTCCCTGTCACAGCTGGTGGTGCCTCCTTGCCCTTCCTAGACACTGCTGGTGCAGGCACCCTTTCAGTGTTGCTGACTGGTGCCAGGGATCCTCCCCCACCTGCAGTAGCTGTCGACACGACTGTGGCCGTGGATAGGGTGGCTGAGGTGCTTGCCTGGGTTGTGACCACCCTGGCCCGAAATGACGGATGGGGGGAGTGGTAGGGAAGACGTCAATGGTGTAGAGGAAAAGCTTCTTAGGGACACTGGGGCGTGAAGAGGGTGAAGGTTTGGGAGTGGAGGAAGAGGAAGTGGTTGTAGGAGGTGTCTGTCTTCTGATTTTGGGTGCAGGTGCATGGGCTGGATGCTGTTGTGAGGTGGATGGCTGTTGGGTGTCTGATTGTTTGTGTTTGTGTACTTTGGGAGGAGAGGGCACAGACACAGTGGGAGAGGACACAGGGGACGTGTGCATGGATGTAGGGGTGGTGTCTGCCAGTGAGGGGCATGTAGTGATAGGCGTGATGGTGATGGTCGGAGTGGATGAGGATGTAGTGCATGCAGGTGTGAGTGTAGACGCAACTGGGTGGACAAGGAGGAGGAGGGGGACACAGTGGAGGCAGTGGATGTTGGTATGTCTGCATCTGGATGGTTTTTGTGTGAGAGCCTGTGGGATGATGTGTGGTGCTTGTGTTTGCCTGAACCACTCCTGTGTGTTGTCTTGTGTGCATGCTGGTCTGCCTGTGTGTTTGGGATAGGTTGGGGTTGACGGGAATGGGATTGGGTAAAGGAAGTTGGAGGGGGGAGGCTAGAAACAGGGTCAATGGCTGCCATCAGGGAGGAGGCCAGAGTCTGGATTGATCTCTGTTGGGCCGCCATGCCAGAGTGAATGCCCTCCAGGAATGCATTTGTTTGTTGCAAATGGGCTGCCAGCCCCTGGATGGCATTCACAATGATTGACTGCCCAACAGAGATGGATAGCAGGAGGTCAATAGCCTCCTCACTCCGGGCAGCAGGGCTAGCTTGGGCAGGGTCTGAGGTGCCTGGGGCAAAGGAAATGCCCACCCTCCTGGGTGAGCGGGCACGGGAAACACGCTGAGGGGCTGCTGGGAGGGCGGTGCTGGTATCGGGAGTGGCGGCTGTACCTGTAGTTGGGGTGGGCACAGAGGTGTCCGCCACCATGAGGGAGCTTCCATCCGAGGAGGTATCACTGTCCGCTGTGGTGCCCCCCTCGCCCTCCGTCCCACTGGTGCCCTCACCGTCGGTGGATTCGGCCTCATGGGCCCTATGGGATGCAGCTCTTCCCATCGCCAGTGCCTCTGCTCCTCCGCCAGATGATGCTAATGCACATAAGGACAGGGTGACAAAACAAAAAGGGGGGGAGAGACAAAGGATATATTGGTCAATGGCGGCAACAACACCACCGTTGGCATACACGACACACACACACAGGGAACAGCCCTACGCACTAGGCAATGCACTAACAGTTACAATGCTAGTCACCAACCCATGAACATGGATACCAATCGCCAATTGCCGCATACTTGAGACCGACAGACCCCTGCCCAGTAGTGGATGCCTACTACCTTGGTTGGAGGAGGTTTACATCAGACCTTCCCCAACATGGGACCTACCCTGCAATGTCCGACCTGGCCTAGGGGCACCCACCGGCCCACATCCCCCACCCAGAAGCCACCCCACCACGCGCAAGTAGTATATTGGGGCACTGTACTCACCCCCTCGTGGCTGCTGTGATGCCCCCAAGTACCCATCCAGCTCCGGATAGGCCACCGCCAATATGCGGGCCATCAGGGGGGTCAGGGCTCGACGGGCACCCTTTCCTCGTTGGGAGGCCATCCCCAGCTGGGCCTCTGCCTTCTTCCATGCCCTGCATCTCAGGTCCTCCCACCATTTCTGACAGTGGGTGCTCTGCCAGCCGTAGACCCCCAGGGTCCGCACGTACTTGGCAATGGCACGCCATATACCCTTTTTGTGATGGGCACTGACTGCAGAGAAATACACATAGGAAAAGCTATCAGTCAGACCGTCCTGCCTGTTCCACTCATGGCCCACCATAGCTTTCACATCCCCTTTCGCACAGACATTGCCCACCATACATGCAGCATGCTGCCCAGGGCCCTTCCACTAACCCCCCCACACGAGGCCCTCACATACAGCACTCCATGCATTCATGCCCCATGCATCATGCTCACAGTGTACTCATCGGTTGGTCTGGAGGCCCATACAGTATTCTGTACTGGGGTAGGACCCCATCCACCAGTCTCTCCAACTCCGCAGCGGTGAAGGCAGGGGCCCTTTCCCCAGTAACACGAGCCATGGTCGGTTCCAAACACAGGTCACAGCAGCACTTGCAGTGTAGGTCCTCTCCTGTTGAAGGTCAGGTAGCACATGAATGAAGATGCGGCGGCAGAGGATGAGGACAACAGAAGTGCAATAATACAACAACACTTCCAATAACACACAGGTAGACACTGTAACTTCACTTTTCATTGACAGTTTTGTGTTTGACATTGTCACTGGCAGGCTGATTTTCCCACTTCTATGCCTACTTACGGTACCCTTTGGCATCTCTATTTTCAGATATTTGTGCCCCACTATCGCTCCTGGTATGTTGACTGCAGCCAACTACAGGTCATTCCTATGTGTACTTGTGTTACTGTAAAGTTGTATTGCAGTGTTTAAAGCCTGTTAAACAAATACATATTTCAATCATTTGACACACTCCATACTTGTATTTATTCAAATTGTGTTTATTTAAGTGCCAATAAGTAGAGGGAGATGTGCAATGGGCTGGGGTGATGATGGAGGAATGTCCAGGATAGAATCCAGTCTATGTGGATCACAGGTGCATTCTCCTAGGGGGCATAGGAAGTGGAGCAATGGCCGTTCAAGGTGGACAGGGTGACAGAGTGGGACCCAAGGGTGACAATCAGGAGAGTCTTATTTCCTGGCGGGGGTCTTTGCAATAGTCTCTGGCTTCTGCTTGGATCGCAGGGACCATTTGCGGGGTGGTTCACCTTCTGCAGAGGGAGGGGTGCTGGTTGCCTGTTGGTCCTGTGGCAGGGCCTCCTGTCTTCTAGCAGCAGCAGAGGTGGAAGGCTGTTCAGTGGTTTGGCTAGTGTCAGGGGCCTGCTGGTGTGCCACTGCCTCCCTCATGGTGTTGGCCATGTTTGCCAGCATCCCTGCAATGGTAACCAGGGTGGTGTTTATGTTCTTCAAGTCCTCCCTGATCTCCAGGTACAGTCCCTCCTGAAACCGCTGGATCTCCTGCAACTTGTCCAGTATCTGGCCCATCGTCTCCTGGGAATGGTGGTATGCTCCCAGGATCTTGGTGAGTTCCTCCTGGAGAATCGGTTCCCTGGGCCTGTCCTCCCCCTGTCGCACAGCAGTCCTCCCAGCTTCCCTGTTGTCCTGTGCCTCTGTCCCCTGAACCATGTGCCCACTGACCCCAGGTCCCTGATCGTCCTGTGTTTGTGGGGATGCCTGGGGTCCCTGTAGTGGTGGACACACTGCTGATTGACGTCTCCTGGGGACAGAGGTAAGGGCCCGCTGGGTGGGTACTGTGGTGGTATGGGACTGTGCCTGGGTAACCAACTGTCCGGAGGTCTCTGATGGGCCAGGTTGGTCATCACGATCCAGGCACCCAGAGCTGCTGTCATCATTGTGGGCCTCTTCTGGGGGGGGACTGGATGTTGATGGCACCTACGTTGTGTGGGGGACCTGTGGGGATGTAAATGCAGTGTTATTGTTTCTGCGTGTGACATCTTGTGTATTGGTGTGTTTCCCTCTATGGTTGTTATTGCCCTGGCAGCTTTGCCTTGTGTGAGTAGTTATTTGGTGGGCTAAGGGATTCTCTCTAGTGTGCATGCTTTAGTGATGGCTGTCCATGCAGGACTGTGATGGGGGTCCGTGCATTGGTGTTACATGCAGGGCTTGGTATTGGGAGGGGTGGGTTGTGATGGTGTGGTGTGTGTGAGGTGGTGGAGTGATGGGAGTGAGGGTGGGGGTATGTGATGGCATGCAGGTAGGGGGGTGATAGTGATAGAGATTTGACTTATCAAAGTCCAGTCCTCCTCCTATTCCTGCCAGGCCCTCAGGATGCATGATTGCCAAGACTTGCTCCTCCCATGTTGTTAGTTGTGGGGGAGGAGGTGGGGCTCCACCGTCAGTCCTATGTATAGCAAGTTGGTGCCTTGCTGCTGTGGAACACACCTTCCCCTGTAGGTTGTTCCACCTCTTCCTGATGTCATCCCTTGTTCTGGGGTGCTGTCTCGTGGCGTTGACCCTGTCCACGATTCTCCACCATAGCTC
Organism: Pleurodeles waltl; assembly: GCF_031143425.1. Lineage (NCBI taxonomy): Eukaryota > Metazoa > Chordata > Amphibia > Caudata > Salamandridae > Pleurodeles > Pleurodeles waltl. The sequence continues at coordinate 518,544,005 of NC_090436.1, forward strand.
CATCTTCCTTGCAATGGATGTCTGCTGCACCTGTGTTCCGAATAGCTGTGGCTCTATCCGGATGATTTCCTCCACCATGACCCTTAGCTCCTCCTCTGAGAACCTGGGGTGTCGTTGTGGTGCCATGGGTGTAGTGTGAGCGGTGTGGGTGTGTGAGGTGATGTGTTGGGGTGTGTGATGTAAGATGTGTGGATGGTGTATAGGTGATGGTGGGGTGTGGCTGTGGTCTTGTCTGTGGTCTTGCTATCTCTCTTGTGGCAATTGTTTTTAGTCGTAAAAGGTTGTGGGTAATGTGGGTGTGTGTTTTATAGTGGTGTGGGTGTGGCATGTGTATGGGTGTCAGGTAGGTGTTATTCAAATTGTCCAATGTAGTGATGTTTTTTTAGTGGGTAGTAATGTGGAGGGCGTAGTTCTGTTGGCGTAACAGTGTGGGTTTTGCTACCGCCAGTTTATCACTAACCTTTGGGCTGGCAGATCTGTGTGTATGGCTGTATAGTGACGGATTGCCATGTGTGTGTCACAATATCCGCTGCGGCGGCGGTATGTTGGCAGCAGCCAGGATGGCAGTAAGCGGTACTTACCGCCAATGTCATAATGAGGGCCTTTGTGTCTATGGGAAAATGTGTGCATGCTTATGGCCCATAGTCCTTAGGCGACTCCTTTGGAGAACATTGGTAATCTCCACTTCAGCAACCATCATAGACCTACTTTCCTTTTCTATATTCAAGTGATATATCGGGGTCTCAAGATGATCCACCACAGGCACAACATCAAACCCCTTTTTAGAAAATAATCACAATTTTGCAAAACCAGGTTTGCAATAACAAGGGAGCCAAAAGTAATTCTAGACAAAGGGGTCGAGCAGAGAAGTAAATGACCACATTTTTGATATCACTGCTTTCTATCAGTGTTAATGCTTCAATTGCCCCCAAAAATATTTAAAATACAGCTTCTATTCACTAGGAGAGAATCATTGTCAAATAAGAAAATATAAACCAGGGCACTTGGCATGTGGTTCTGCTCTAAGCCCATCCCAGAAAAAGAACCAGACCTGTAATGCGCTACATGCTCCTTGGACCTTGAAGCAACATCCCCATGAATGAGTGCAGGGTAAGATTTGGTTGCAGGAGTTATTTGAGAAGCACAATCATCAAAACATGCTACTCACTTTATGGTGGCCAGAGTGTTGAAAAGGGCCACATTACACTTAGCACCATCTACTGTGGATGGTGGTTGAGGAGCCACACCTTTGAGCCTCCACTTCCCCAGACAAAACCAAAAAGACACTTGAAGCCAAATGCAGAACTCCTGAATGGCTGGGGGGGCACAGCAGGCGTAAGGGGATCAGCAAAGGTTACCCCATCTCGCATCCACCATGGAAATCAGGACATCCAGATGTGATTTGGTTGGGAACTAGGACAAGGCACTGCCCCCAATAATGCTGCATCACCTCACCAGGATGTCCCCCTGTCAGGACAAATAGGAAAAAGTAAAGTTCATTTTACGTTCTGTGATTCTTCTGATCTTTTTATATTTATGTTTCTTTGTAACCACCACCCGGCTTGGCAGTGAGGGGTCTGCCATGGATTCTTGCACTGAGAGACTATGTACAAGGACTCGATTTTTCAGTTCGAAAGGAAAAGGATCACTCTTGCTTCTTCCTGAGGCACTAATCTGGACTCCATCCCAGATTTGTTAAGTCCTTTTTTGGACCCTGTTTTGAACATTGGGAAAAACACAACCTCTGCTACTGAGGAGGTATTCTGGCTATGGTCCCCAAACAGCCAGCTTAAGCCAACGTTCTTGTTGCTCTTTAAACAATTATTTTTAGGGGACACCACATTTCGCAATGGTCTACCCACTTTGACAAAGCCATCCTTTCTCCCTTCGGGCAGCGGCAATGACTTTACATTATCATTAGCATTAACACTATTTGGAATATTATTTACGTTTGAGCAGCATAGCTTATTTACATTCTGAATTTCCAGTAAAATAGCTGACAAAATGTCTAGCACATTATAAGAGCTATACACTGATTTCTTTAATAGGGACAAAATGGAAAATAAGATTTTTTTCAATACAAAACAAAGATTTTGATGGAACACCACCTCCGCTTCCTCTATTGCTTTTATTCAACTGTGTGCTAGGCAGAAGAAAATTATCATGATCTGATACTGAAAGAGACACCTCAAGTGGAGATGAGCTGTGGTATAAAAGAAGTAAGGAGGGAAGTGAGCAACGTGGGGGTGGTTTGATGAATTCATAATAGATTGACCCACACCCTCCATACAGTTCACAGGAGAAAAAACAGAAGAAAACCCTTGCCCTTTCACAGCTTGAAAAACACAGCCAATGATGGGCAAGGTAAAATCCTCCACAAAGTCCACCTACTCGTTCACATCGGCATTGGCACGGCCACCACATTTACCACAGTCGGCATTTGCTAAGGAAGCTTTAGGGTCAACATACATGCCACCGTCCTGACAAGAAGAAAACGATGGCAAAGGAGACTACAGAGCCTTTGTCAAAGGACCCCCCGGTCCCCTTCCTGTCAAGGGCTGAACTGGGCTAGCCATTGATATTTCCTCTGAGGGCCTGAAACCCAAGCCCATGTCCCCAAAAACTCCAGACCCCCAGAAAAGGCCCAGGGCACTCACCGCCCCCTTTCAACGTGGCTTTGGCTAGTTATGTAGACTTCAATGTATTATTTGGTGGCAGGAGGCAGGCATCCTTCCAGACATCCAGGCTTGAATATGGAAAAGGCACAGCTGAAGCACAGAGCATTGGAAAAGAGGAGCTGAAGGCTCCAAAGTGTTAAACATTATCTATTTTCCCTGAAAAAAAACAGACATAGAAGAATGGGGTTTATAAAGACGATGTTTGCGTCTCTATTGCAACTGGTAGATTTTTTTTTTAACCAGATTAAATTATGCTCCCAGAGCACAATTTCTTCAGTGTCATTGTAGCCAGGAGGGTGGAACACTGAACTAAGGGTTTGGATGTACTTCTCTCTCAAGGCTCAAGCCACACTGGCCTAATGGTGGCCGCCTCTGCACTCAAGAGGGCCACAGGCACCTAGTGCACTCTCACCAAGCCACCTTGACCTTGAAACCACTGAGCTGCCTCTGGACACACATCTCCACAAACCTCTCCACGTCCCCTGTCTCTCACTTCGAGATCCGGACAACTCCAACTCCAGCTGTCACCAATGTCATCAATGGGAGCAAGCATAGCCAAACAGTTGTAGTATGCCTGGGCCACGAGATACAGATCCTCAGGCACCTCATACTACAGCAGGATAAACTTGCCTCTAAACCTCTGTTTCTCCTATTGTCGATGGCCAGTCCGATAGTATCCAACAGCACCCGATGGTACCCTATAGCAGGAACCCCTAGATGTCTGGTCCAGTACCTGTTCTCTGTCTCAGTGTCACCTTAGTTATCTCTGGTTGTGGCACCTCTGAGGGTTGCAAGCTCCATTAGAGTGTAATGAGAATTCAGGGCCTGTGCGATCAGGTGGAAATGAAGTCAATACAAGTAGGGGGCACCAGGTCAAGCGCAGTCTTGCGCAAGCCAGCGGTTGCAAAGCAGGTTCAGGCTCCGGGCTGCACTAGAGTCCATCAAATGGTGCCCTGCTCATAATATGCCTAAATAAGCCTACACATCGGGGCCAGCAAGCAGGCAGACAGCAATCAGGCAGACAGGCTGTGGGTCAATGGGCTGTGTAGGACCACAAGGCAGCGGTAGGCCGCAAAGTGAGACAGCACCTCCCTAACGGCTCAGATTGGCTCAAAAGCAGGCTCCAGCCCTAAGCTACACGGGGAGCGTGAAATGGCAGGCTGCAAGGCTGTGATAAGCCCCACCACACTAGCAGGACTTCAGCGACTTCTGCAAAGGTGAAGGATGGAACAAAGATGAAGCAAAGAAAGCTCCTAGTTTTCAACCCTCATCCTGAGCTCCACCTCAGCACTTTGTACAAGTCCCTGAATGAAAAACAACGATGTATAAATAAATCAAGGAACAGAAAAGGATGTGATCTGGTAATAAATCGCTTAGTTAGCACTCTTATTGGTGCAGAGATGCCTGGCTTTTAACTGGCTGAGCCCCCAGTCTCCCATGGTTACAAGCTGGAAGAGAGTTGTGGTGGAGTGGTGTGAGGCTGAGGATACAAAGATGAGACTGATACAGCAGGATGAAAAACAAGAAGAAGACTTAGGGGCATAATTAAGAGTTCCTATTGCCACTGGAGCCTCATTTTTTGTGAAGCTCCGGGGGGCGCTAACCACTGCTTCATATTTACAAGGAGGTGTAATGGCACATTTTGTGGTGTTACGCCTCCTTGTAAATATGGGCCCCTCTGAAGCAGTTTTTGGCACCAGAGGGCTGTGCAAGGGGCGTTGCAGTGGGCATTCCACCGCAACACCCATTGCTTTTGATGCTGCCCCAGATTTATGAGAAATCGTAAATCTATGGCAGCACCAAAAACTAACGCCACCCCAGGGGTGGTGTTAGCATGGCAAAACGAGGAAGAATGCTTTTATTGTTCCTCGTTTTTTGCTTTTTCTATATGTGCTGTATTCTGCAGCACACATAGAAGAAGCAAAATGTCATGGATGATTGTTTACATGCAGGAAGGGACACTGTCCTGCACATAAAGAATCATTCCAAAATGACACTTTAGTACTTCTATATGTGCTGCATTTTTCATCACACATACCAGTGGCAAATCACCATTACAGATTGTTTGTGTGCAGGAAGGAAAACCTTCCTGCACTTAAACAATCTATCCCCTCAACGCAGACACCCTTGCACTATGGTGCAAGAATGCCTGCAATGGTGCTAGGCAGCTTAATTCAGCGCCAGCACAGGAGGAAACATGGGGGTGTGCCATAGCCATGAAAATACGTTGCCATTGCCAGCTTTAGGGTGGTGCGAGCGGTGCAGCCGCACCGGGTGCTGACCTGGATTGTGGGCACTGTGTTTAGCAATAACTTACAAAACTTGTGATTTAAAAGCACATGCTAAAAAAGTTCCTTCTGCATCCAGCCTTCAGTATACAATTACAGTGTGAAGATACCTCTTGTGATTAATGTTCCTGCTAGAGAGAAAGGGGGGAGTTTTGTCTAGTGGCAGCTTTGACTCGCCATAAAGAAGCATAGAGGGTTAATATGCCTGCTGCAAACAATAGAGATATATTTTATGTGGAAAGCTGAGTGGATTAGTAAAGCCAGCCTTTGCAAGCACTTTAAAACATATGAATGTATATGAAAGGGGGGCTATTGAGAGATGAAGCACCCATTTGCCAGGTAGAAGCGAGTGACTCCAAGGAGGTTTGTCATAGGGAGTGGGGTGGCAAAAATGACTGTTGCACAAGGCACCACCAGCACTAACGCCGAACCTGTACGGCGCATCCCTGCATTTCAAAAGTGGTGCAACGCAGCGTGGGGCTGCTATTTTTAGTGCAGCACCGTGCTGTGTCACTTTAGCATAAATCTGGGCTCTAATTTTTCTTTACAGAGGATGCTGAATGATGGTTACCGCCCATTTAATCATACACGGAGCCTGCCTTGACATAATGTAGGCCCTCATTATGACCCTGGCGGTGATTGATAAGGTGGCGGTAATACCGCCAACAGGCTGGTGGTAATTACTGCAAACTTATGACCATGGTGGTGATAACTCCCATAGACAGCCAATGCACCACACCAACCGCCAGGACGGAAACTACACTCACCATGGCGGTAGCCGTCAACAGCCAGGCGGGAGACACATCAATCCACCACGTTTTCCGGGGCGGTACCAACGCCATCAAAAGCCTGTCAGAAACGCATCACAGAAGAGAAAGGACTCACCAATGGAGTCACAGGGAAAAACAACGCCGCCATGGAATCGGAACTGCAAGTCTTCCCGATGATCATCTACGTCATGCTCCACCTGGAACATCAACACTGGCGAAGACGACGACGGTCAGTACAGCCGCCTAGCACACAAGGGAGGGAGGGAGAAAAATAAGAGTGACACACACGGACAACACAAACCCGACACACACACCATATACACAACCAGCTTCACACGAAAAACAATGGCACATGATACATGGCAGAATAATGAAAGGACAACAAGAATGCACTAATGAGAAAGTATTGATATAAACAGCTAATAAATAATCCAATTGTACATGATACAGATATGTACAAATGTACACAAAGGGCCATTGCTCAGTCCAATGTACTAAGGGCCCACATGGCCACAGTCCAAGGCGCAACTCGAATCCTGACTTCATCCGACTAGAACTCTGCAGGGGCATCAGTTTGCAAGTGGGCAGGTACCTCAGGGGACTGGAGAGCACCTCATCTGAAGTCAGGAACAAGCCCACTAGTTCTGAAGGGGGCTCCATGCCCACATCTCTGTGCTGGGGAGTGCAAGGCCACAGTCTCTCAGGTGTTTGACTTTCCCACTGGTTCTGGAGGGGGTTCCATGCCTATTTCTCCCTGCTGGTGGGTGCAAGGCCACAGTCTCTGGAGTGGGGAACATGGCCACTGCTCCTGGAGGGAGGCCCTCATACGGCAGCCCCTGGAGGGTGGCCTACATGGCTTCCGCTGTTGGTGATGGCTGCACTGTGTTATCTGGAGTTGAGGGCTGAACTGTGGTGGCAGGTGAAGGTGCCTCCTGGGCAGCCTCTGCTGGTGGCTTGGGCTGAACTGTGGTGGCAGGCAAAGGTGCCACCTGAGCAGCCGTTGATTGTGGTGAGGGATGCACTTCCTCAGGTGGCGGTTGGTGCCCCGTGACCACTGGTGGTGGTGAAGGTAGAGTCAAGGGCTTTTTCCCCTTCATGGCATGAGGCATGGGATCCTTACCCTTCCTGGAAGGGGTTGAGGGTTTCTTCCTCTTCATGGCAGGTTGTGTGTGTTCCTTAGCCTTCCTGGCAGAAATAGAGGGCTTCTTCCCCTTCATGGCAGGAGGTGCAGGCTCCTTCCCCTTCATGGCAGGAGGTGTGGGATCCTTTACTTTCTTGGCTGGTGGAGTGGGATAATTCACTGACTTGCTACCATGAGTAGGTGGTGCCAACACTGTCTGCGTGGACTGTTTGGCTGAGGTGCTGGGCTGGGTCGTTGGGACCCTTCTCTGATGGGTAGGACAAGGGGGAGGGAGGAGGTCAAGTTGGGCAAGGAAAAGCTTCTTAGGGATGGTGGGGTGGGAGGAGGGAGGAGGGATGGGGTGGAGGTTGAGGAAGTGGTTGTAGGAGGTGTATGTCTGCTGGATGTGGGTGCAGGTGCATGGGCAGTATGCTGATGTGAGGTGGATGGCTGTTGGGTTTGTGAGTGCTTGCTTTTATGTCCTTTAGGAGGGGGGACAGACAGGGTGGGAGAGGACACAGGGGACGCATGCATGGATGTTGTGGAGGTGTCTGCTAGTGAGGTGTGTGTGCTGCTTGGTGTGGTGATGCTGGTGGTGGATGTTGATGCAGTGCATGCAGGTGTGAGTGGGGACGTGACTGTGAGGGAGGTAGAGGAGCAGGAGGAGGGGGAGACAGTGGAGGCAGTGGATGTGGTTGTGTCTGCAACTGTCTGGTGTTTGTGTGAGTGCTTGTGGGATGAAGTGTGGTGCCTGTGTTTGCCTGTGCCACTCTTATGTGTTGTCTTGTGTTCATGCTTGGCTGTATGTGTGCATGGGATGGGTTGAGGTTGAGGAGACTGGGACTGGGAAGTGGTATTTGGAGAGGGGATGGTATAAACAGGGAAAATGGCTGTCATCTGAGAGGAGGCCAGAGCCTGAATCGATCTCTGTTGGGCCGCCAATCCACTGTGGATGCCCTCTAGGAATGCATTGCATTGCTGCATCTGGGATGCCAGCCCTTGGATGGCATTCACAATGGCTGACTGCCCTACAAAGATGGATCTCAGGAGGTCAATAGAATCCTCACTCAGGGCAGCAGGGCTCACTGGGGCAGGGTCTGAGGTGCCTGGGGTAAAGGAGATGCCCACCCTCCTGGGTGAGCGGGCATGGGCAACTCGCTGAGAGGCTACTGGGAGGGTGGTTCTGTAATGGGGGTGGCAGCTGTACCTGCAGCTGGGGTGATCACAGAGGCGTCCGCTACCACCAGGGAGCTTCCATCGAAGATGGTATCTGAGTCTGTGTTGTCACCTCCTGTCTCCGCCGTGATGCTCCCCTCGCCCTCTGTCCCACTGGTTCCCTCACCATCGGTGGACTCTGCCTCCTGAGTACTGTGGGATGCAGCTCCCTCTGTCACCGGTGCCCCTGCTCCTCCGCCAGATCATGCTAATGCACACATTTTCAGGATGAAAGAAGAAAAAAGGGGGGGAGAGAAAAAGGAAATACTGGGTCAGTTACTGCATCAACATCACAGTTGGCATAAACAGCACTGTCAGCATTATGCATTGCACCGCCAGTGATTTGGCTAGATGCCACGGCAAGATGAGGGCCACACACCGCACACCACACCCCGCCAACTGCACCCCTCTTGGGACCCATAAAGCCCTGACTGACTTGAAATGCTAACAAGCTTTTGCCATACACCCATCACCCTAGGGTTAAGTCACGCTGCAATGTCTGGCCTGGCCTTAGGGGCACCCACTAACTTACATCCACCACCCAGATCCCATGCCACCTGCCAAATTTTTAAATAATGCCCACTTTAACTCACCCCCTTGTGGCTGGTGTGATTCCGTCAAGCACCCATCCAGCTCTATGGAGGCCACCGCCAGTATGCAGGCGATCAGGGGGGTCAGGCTCCGACGGGCACCCCTTCCTTGTTGGGCGCCCATCCCCAGCTGGGCCTCCATGGTCTTCCATGCCTAGTGTCTCAGGTCCTTCCGCTCTTTCCGACAGTGGGTGCTCTGCCTGCCATACACCCCCAGGGTCTGCACGTCCTTGGTGATGGCACGCCATAATCCCTTCTTTTGAGGACGCTGACCTGCAGAGGTAATACATACAGGAGGACACCATTACATATACAATCCAGCCTGCCACACATATGGCCCACCAATCCCGTTTCCATCAACGTTGGCACACACATCGCCCGGCGCACACCATGTACACCACCACAAGACATTCCCCCCGATGACACGATGCCTGCACACACATCTCCATGCATCCTTACCACATGCATCGTGCCCAAAGTGTACTCACCTGTTGGTCTGGAGGCCCATACAGCAGTCCATACTGGGGTAGGATCACATCCACCAATCGCTCCAACTTCTCCGCAGTGAAGGCAGGAGCCCTTTCCCCAGTCATATGGGCCATGGTAGGTTCCAGGCACAGGTCACAGCAGCACACGCAGTGGAGGTGTTCTTCTGTTGAAGGTCAGGAAACAAGTGAGGAATCAGAGAGAAAATGGCAGTCACATCCGCTGGGGTGTACACCATCACCACCGGCACAGATCCCCATTGGTCACTGTACTCCATGGAGCCCCATATTATCCAGTGAGGAATTACACGGTGGTGCAAGACCGCCTTCCACCACGACGCCCAACGTCGACGGAATTACCTCACTTCCACCTGTCCCTACATACAGGACACGTGGTCACCATTTGATGGGGGAGGACAATGGTCATTTCGACATTAGCTGTGTCACAGCCTAGATTAGCACATACCTCGTCATCCCCACTGTACCATCATATAAATGCACTATGTACACTGAAGTTGTGGTTCCATTATTCAATTTGTGATAGCCTACTCCCTCTTGTGTCACTTTGATACCTACCACTGTGGATGAATAGGAGGTGGAGACATAACCCTGTGTACAGATCCCTTGTGGACTTGTCTACGCTGGAGGACAGGCACATTATACTCACCTATAGACTGGACAGGGCCACAATAACTGAGCTGTGTGCCCAATTGGAGCCTGACCTGATATCTGCTATCCGTCATCCCACTGGGATCCCCCCTCTTGTGCAAGTGCTATCAGTGTTTCATTTCCTGGCAACATGTCCTTTCCAAGTGACAGTGGGCTTGGCAGCAGAAATGTTACAGACAATGTTCTCAATTGTCCTGGCAAGAGTTTTGTTTGCCCTGGTAAAACACATGTGCAGCTACATAACTTTCCCCCAGGTGGAAGATTTGGCCACAGTGAAGGCCGGATTCTATGCAATGGGACATATCCCCAATATTATTGGGTCAATTGACAGAACATTTATTGCGTTAGTCCCCCCGCTAGAATGAACAGGTGTTCAGGAATGTGCAAATGGTGTGCCTGGCGGATCAGTACATCTCCCACATCAATGCTAAGTACCCTGGGTCAGGGCATGACTCCTTTGTTCTGAGGAAATCTGATTGCCCAACTACAGAGGCACAGGTGTGGCTAATAGATGAGCCTTGGTCCAGCCCCGCTGTATGTTAGTGTATGCCTTCAGGTGTCTTCCCTATAGCATTGTGTGAGGCTAAATGTTGTCCCTCAATACTTTCAGGTGACTCTGGCTACCCAAACCTATCGTGGCTGCTGACCCCTGTGAGGAATGCCAGGACAGGTGCTGAGTAACGTTATAATGAGGCATGTGGGCAAACCAGAAGGATCATCGAGAGGACCTACGGCCTCCTGAAGGCCAAGTTCAGGTGCCTCCATCTGACAGGTGGATCCCTGTGCTACTCACCCGAAAGGTCTGCCAGATAGTAGTGGCATGCTGCATGTTGCACAACCTGGCCCTCAGACGGCATGTACCCTTTCTGCAGTAGGAAGAGACTGGAGATGTCCCTGTGGCAGCAGTAGACCCTGAGGACAGTGAGGATGAAGAGGCTGAGGATGAGGACAACAGAACATCAGTTATCCGCCAGTACTTCCAATGACACACAGGTGAGACAGTGCAACTGACCATTCCTCTGATTACTGGTGTGTTCTGTGTGGCTGAAGCATGATGGCATTAACTTTCTTTGCATCTCAACTTACTGTCACCTATGGCTTGTCATTTTACAGATGTTGGTGATACAACAACTGTGTACTGATGTGCTGACTAGAGACAGTTACAGGTCATTATTTCTGTGCTCTCATAGTGTTCAGATCATTTGCACTAGATGTGACTATTTCCATAAATGCACATTTTCAACACATAAAATGCTAGTAGTCAAGTTGTGTTCAAGGGTGTTTATTGTAATACTATGAAATTGGGGAAAAGTGCAATGGAATGGGGTGATGATGGAGGAAGGTCCAGGGTATTGTTCCAGTCTGTTTGTAGCACAGGTCCAGTGTCCAAGGTGCCATAGGAAGGGGAGCAAAGGCAGTTCAAAGTGGACAAGGTGACAGTGTGGGACACAAGGGGGACAATCAGGAGAGTTTCATTTCCTGGTGGTGGTCTTGGCAAGTGTCTCTGGCTTCTGTCTGGTTTACAGGAAATGTTTGTGGGGTGGTTCACCTTCTGCACGGGGAGGGGTGCTGGTGTCCTGTGGGTCCTGTGGCGTGTTCTCCTGTCTGCTACCGGCAGTGGAGGTGGAGGGCTGGTCAATGGACTGGTTAGCGGTAGGGGCCCGCTGCTGTGCTGTTGCCTCCCTCATGATGCTGGCCATGTCTGCTAGCACCCCTTCTATGGAGATCAAGGTGGTATTAATGGCCTGCAAATCCTCCCTGATCCTTATACTGTTCTTCCTGCAGCCACCTGTTCTCCTGCACGTTGTCAAGGATCTGGCCCATCATGTCCTGGGAATGTCGGTAGGCTCCCAGGATCTCGGAGAGTGCCTCCCGCAGAGTCGGTTCTGTGGGCCTGTCCTCCCCCCGGCGCACAGCGGTCCTCCCAGTGTCCCTGTTTGCCTGGGCCTCTATCGCCTGAATGGTGTGCCTACTGCCACTGACCCCAGGTCCCTTATTGTCTTGGGTATGAGGTGTGGCCTGGGGTCCCTGTACAGATGGGCACACTGTTGATTGACATGTCCTGGGGACAGAGGTGTGGGTGCGCTGGGTGGGTGCTGTGGTGATGGATACTGATGGGGTTGGCTCTGTGGTGGACTGTGAGTGGGCTTGGGTGACCGAGTCCAGTGGTCCCTGATGGGCCAGGATGTTGGTCCAGATCCAGAAGTCCCCAGTTACGGTCATCACTGGGGGCATCTTCTGTTGGGGGACTGGTTTGTCGTGACACCTCCTCCCCGCTGACATTGGCTGGGGCACCTGTGGGGATGTAAGTGATATATTATGCATCATGTCTGTGACATATTGTACATCCCTGGCTTCCCCTCTATTGTTGCTGTTGCCCTGCCAACCTTTGCTTGTGTATGGTGATGTATTGTGTGATTGTTAGTTTCCCTATGCTGTGCATGCTTTGGTTATGGGTGTCCATGCAAGACTGGGAAGGGTGTTGATGCATTGGTTTGGCATACAGGGCTTGGCATTGGGGTTAGTCATATGTGTAGGTGCAGTGTGTGGGATGGAGTGGAGTGATGGGAGTGAGGATGAGGATGTGAGATGGCATGCAGGTATGGTGGGGTGATAAATAGTAAATGTTGACTTACTAGTGTCCAGTCTTCCGGCTACTCCAGCGAGTCCCTCAGGATGCAGTAATGCCAAGACTTGCTTCTCCCATGCTGTGAGCTCTGGGGGAGGAGGTGGGGGTCCATTGCCAGTCCTCTGTACGGCGAGCTGGTGCCTTGCAGCTATGGAACAAACTTTCCCCCATAGATCGTTCCACCTTTTCCAGATGTCGTCCCTTGTTCTTGGATGTTGTCCCACAGCGTTGACCCTGTCAACGATTCCCTGCCATGGCTCCTTCTTCCTGGCAATGGATATTTGCTGTACCTGTGCTCCAAACCGCTGTGGCTCTACCTTGACAATTTCCTCCACCATGACCCTTAACTCCTCATCAGTGAAAAGGGGGTGCCTTTGTGGGGACATGGGTGCTGTGTGGTGTGTGTTGGTGAGAGTATGTTCAGCAATGTGGTGGGGTGTGTGATGTGGGGTGTGTGAGGGATGTATGGGTGTAAATGGTGTGTGTGTCTAGTTGCCTCTGTGCTGTTTGTGTCAATCTCCTGGCTGTAATTGTTGTTTGTAAAGGATTGTTGGTACTGGGGTGTGTGTTTTATAGCGGGGTGAGTGGGTGGGTGTGGTGTGTGTATAGGGGTCAGGTGTGTATTGTTTAAATTGGCCAATACAGTGTTGTTTTGTATGTGGATGTCCAGTCTGAGAACAGCGGTGTGTACGGCCAATGGTTTACCGCCAATGAATGTCCACCCTGGTGATTCGTGGGTCATAATGTGTTGGGTATCATTTAGTTAGCGTAACGGTATGGGTGTTCGTACCACCAATTTATCACTGATCTTTGGGCTGGTGGAATTGTGTATGTGGCAGTATTCTGTAGAATTTGTGTGTGTGTGTCATAATATGGCGAACGGTTATTCGTCACCGCGGAGGTATGTTGGCAGCCATCACCGCGACAGTAAGTGGGATTTACCGCCAATGCCATAATGAGGGCCATAATATTGTAAACTGGTGGGATGTGTGATTATCCACTTGTTGTCTCCCATTATACATTTGCTGATATCGGTTTTCTTTGAATATGTAAGGGATTCATGCCTGTCATGGCATGTGTTAAGTTGTATTCACAAACTTTAATAAAAACTTTATTTAAAAAAACTGGAGATAACTGGCAGCTACATCAGTTGCTCAGTAATGTTTCATTGCAGAAGGCTGTATTGGGAATGAAAGGACGAAAGGTGTTTTCTACAGCTTATGGAAAGGTCAGAATGATTTGCAATTAGTTGTTGTCTATTTGTTACTTATTCGGAACACAAGACTGAAGTTAAGTATATTCAAATAGGGAAACAGTTGAGGCTGATAAAATGCCCAATACCAAATGGTTCTAGTCTGACACCTTGGAGCCACTGGGTTTCCAGTTCAATGGATCTCTAAATTTTCAACCATGAGAGACATCTGCATTCCAGGACCAGTAACAATTTTGGCTTAGTTTCGATAAAGAACACTGCTCTGCAAACTTCAGGAAAAGGAAATCAGTCTCCTTTTATTTTTTGAATGGTCACATCCAGAACACAAAAGACATCTTTAAATATCAACTAGAAAGCTTCACTAATATTACACAGAAACTATTCACAGGCCCCTGCAATGATTCCCTACCCTTTATACTACTGTACGCTCGTGCTTAGGTGTATTCTTTGACAAGGTTTTTGGGGGAGGATTATCTGAATTTCTGTTCCCTACACTGAGGTGATGTGGGTATTAAATATTTGTTCTTTGGTTTTTACAAAGTTTTATCAAATATTTACAAAGTAGTATATGACGATGGAGACTCAATGAGCCCTGAAGTACCTTATAACAAGAGGGCTGCTGGGAGAATTGGGGTTAAACTTGAAAAGCCAAAGAACAACAGATTTTGCTGCAGAGCCATAGCATGAATGGGAGCAGGAGGACAGCTACTTAGAATCTGCCTATGAACATTATCTTGTCATGGACTAAAATATATAGACAGTAGGATTCAGCAGGATCAGAAGAGTATTATTGATGTTGTTGTTTTAGAGGGTCTGGCATCTTGTTTTGTAGATACTGCACCTCGCAAGTATTCACTGTTAATGTAGATCACATTGAAGCCACTTAGGAGAACTCAGAAGTCGAAGTTGCTTTTGCTAGCTTGCCCTTTTATACCTCCAATACCACTGTCACTTTAGTCATATATGTAAAAATGTATTGTCCAATAAGCCCAAGGCACAAGTTAGTTATGAGCCAGTTTTTAGCATTAGCTTGTGCCTGTCCTGTCTCCCAACATCACAAACAGAGGCTAATATAATCCCAAGGGACTCCATAAGCTCTGATGGCAGCTCATTCTCATGTCTCATGCCCGATGTGCTGACCTGAACGGCCAGTATGCCTTAGATGGATAGAAATCCCACAGCAGTATGAAGGGGGCACAAACGTAGAGCTCATTCCCCCTTTATGTTGTCTCAACATACATTTTCCAGGAGGTAACAAGAAGAGACAAGAATCCTCCTTGTTCGCCCATGTGCCTCTTTGTAACATTCCTCTGCCCTTGTCCTGGCATTCCTCACTGGGGTCAGTAGCCATGAGAGGTTGGGGTAACCAGAGTCACCTGCAAATATCGAGGGACAACTGTTAGACACACACTAACCCTTAGGGAAAACCCCATACCCAGACACCAACATATACTGGGTTGGGTCCTTGGCCTCACCTATTAGCCACACCCAGTGCCTCTGGAGTTGAGCCATCACATATGGGATGCTGCTATTCCTCAAGATAAAGGTGTCATGCACAGAGCCAGGATACTTGGCATTCACATGGGAGATGTACTGGTCAGCCATACACACCATCTGCACATTCATAGAGTGATAGCTTTTTCTATTCCTGAACACCTGTTCATTTCTCCGGGGGGGGGGACAAATGCTACATGTGTACCATCAATGGCACCAATGATGTTGGGGATATGTCCCAGGGCATAAAAGTCATCTTTCACTGTGGCCAAATCCTCCACCTCTGGGAATAGGATGAAGCTGTGCATGTATTTCAGCAGGGCAGACAACACTCTGGACAACACGTTTGAGAAAATTGGCTGAGACATCCCTGATGCCATGGCCACTATTGTGTGGAAGGAACCACTTGCCAGGAAATGGAGCACTGACAGGACCTGCACTAGAGGGGGGATGCCTGTGGGCTGGCGGGTAGCTGACATCAGGTCTGGCTCCAATTGGGCACACAGTTCTTGGATTGTGGCCCGATCAAGTCTATAGGTTAGGATAATGTGTCTGTCCTCCATTGTTGCCACGTCCTCCAGGGGTCTGTACACTGGAGGATGTCTCCATCACATATTCATCCTCAGCGGTCGAAGACTAGGGAGGAAAACGGTGAGCAGACACATCTACTGCAATAATGATGCATCTCTTCATTTACAGAACCAGTATGTGAATCCGAGAGTCCGTTGATGTGCCAATGTCTTCTGTGACACAGTTAGGTGCCATGGCTTGTGCCCCCCTGAAATGATGGCTGCCTGACGTGTGTGGAGGTACAAGTGGAAATGAGGTAATTCCGCTGGCGTTGTGCGCCGTGCGGTAGGTGGTCGATGACCGCCACGCAACTTCACATTGGTTATCATTGGGCCATATGGGTTCCAGGAGCCAATGGTGATGTACGCCGGCGGTGACGGTATGCACCGCCGTGGACGTGACCGCCATTTTCTGTTAACTCACTTCCTACCTGACCTTCAACAGGAGAGGATGTACACTGCAAGTGCTGCTGTGACCTGTGTCTGGAAGCGGCAATGGCTCATGTGTCTGGGAAAAGGGCCCCTGCTTTCACTGCGGAGGAGTTGGAGGGACTTGTGGATGGGGTCCTACCCCAGTACACTTTAAGGTCCTACAGACAAACAGGTAAGTACACTGTGAGCATGATGCGTAGGCCATGAATGTATGGAGTGCTGTGTGTGTAAGCCACATGTGGGGGGGACTGAGGCATCCTGGCCAGAGTGGTGTATGTATGGTGGTCAATGTATGTGCATCAGGAGATGGGAGGGATATAGTGGGCCATAAGTGTGATGGTCCAGATGGTTAACTAATCCCTTTTCTGCTGTATTTTTCCTGCAGGTCAGCGCCCACGAAAAAACAGGGTATTTGGCGTGCCATCGCCAAGGAGGTGTGGACCCTGGGGGTCTTTGACAGGTGGAGCACCCACTGCTGCAAACAGTGGGAGGACCTGGGCCACTGGGCAAGGAAGACAGCGGAAACCCAGCCTCCCAACGAGGAAGGGGTGCCCGTCGTACCCTGACCCCCCTGATGATCCGCATCCTGGCAGTGGCCTATCCGGAGTTGGATGGGCGCTTGAGGGCATCACAGCAGCCACGAGGGGGTGAGTATAAATTCAGATTCATGACTTAGCACGCTAAGGTGTTACCTGGGTGGGGATGTGGCCAGGGCGAACATGCCAGGGTAGGTCCCTTGTTGGGCAGGCTCTGAAGCACTCCAACTCCAATAGTATTAGTGGGCATCTACTACTGGTCAGGGCCCTGTTTGTTTCAGGTGTGCAGCTGATGGCGTTAGGCATTGTACCCCATGGAGTGGGGACTAGCATTGTAACTGGTAGTGCACGGAATAGTGCATAGGACTGTTCCCTGTGTCTTGTGTACGCCAACGATAGTGTTGTTGCTGGCATTGACCAAGTATATCCTCTGCCCCCCCCCCCTTTTTGTTTCGTCACCCTGTCCTTTTGTGCATTAGCATCATTTGGCGGAGGAGCAGAGGCACCGGTGACGGAGGGAGCTGCATCCCACATGGGCCTGGAGACCGAGTCCACCGAGGGTGAGGGCACCAGTGGGACGGAGGGCGAGGGGAGCACCACTACGGAGACAGAAGGGGACACTACAGACAGCGACTCCTCCTCTGATGGAAGCTCCCTGGCGGTGGCAGACACCTCTGTGCCCACCCCAACAACAGGTACAGCCGCCACCCCCTACCAGCACCGCCCTCCCAGCAGCCCCTCAGCAAGTTTCTCGTGCCCGCTCACCCAGGAGGGTGGGCATCTTCTTTGCCCCAGGCACCTCAGGCCCTGCCCCTGTCAGCCCTGCTGCCCTCAGTGAGGAGGCTATTGACCTCCTGAGATCCCTCACTGTTGGGCAGTCAACCATTCTGAATACCATCCAGGGTGTCGAGAGGCATTTGCAACAAACAAATGCATACCTGGAGGGCATTCACTCTGGCGTGGCGGCCCAACAGAGAGCATTTCAGGCTCTGGCCTCTGCACTTATGGCAGTCATTGTCCCTGTCTCTAGCTTCCCCCTCCAACTTCCTCTACCCAGTACCAATCCCTTCAACCCCAGCCTATCCCAAGCACACCGCCAGACCAGCATTCACCCAAATCAACACACAGAAGTGGCTCAGGCAAACACAAGCACCACACTTCATCTCACATGCACTCACACAAGCACCATCCCCATGCAGACACACCAACATCCACTGGCTCCACTATGTCCCCTCCTCCTCATTGTCCACCTCCCTCCTACTAGCGTCTGCACCCACACCTGCATGCACTACATTCTCATCCACTACCTCCATCACCGGCACACCTATCACTACACGCCCCTCACTGGCAGTCACCACCTCCACATCCATGCACACGTCCCCTGTGTCCTCTCTCAGTGTGTCTGTGACCCCTCCTCCCAAAGTACACAAACGCAAGCACACACCCACCCAACAGCCATCCACCTTACAACAGCATCCGGCTCATGCACCTGCACCCAAACAAAGCAGACTGACACCTCCTACAACCACTCCCTCTTCCTCCACTCCCAAACCTTCACCCTCTTCCAGCCCCAATGTCCCTAAGAAACTTTTCCTGGCAAACATTGACCTCTTCCCTACCCCTCCCCCTGTCCTTCCCCGTGGGCCAAGCCCAGCCCAGCACCTCAGCCATCAAGTCCACGTCCGCTGTGGTTTCTGCAGCTGTCAGAGGCTCAAAGGGGGCACCCGTCAGCCCAGCCAGTGTGCCACCAATCCCTGCCAAGGCAAAGACCTTTCTGCCACCTGGCAAGGTGAAGAAGGGGACAGCAGCCTTGAAGGGGAAGGAGCCACAACCACCCATCAAGGCCACCTTAAAGACTCCAGCTGCCAGACCCAAGGTGACACCACCAGCTGCAAGGGGCAGGAAGGGGCACAAAACACAGGCAAGGCACATCAGCCGTCTGAGTCTGCAGGTGAAGGCCTGGTGGCTACCAGCACAACCGCCAGCACCGTCACCTGCACTGTGGCCAGCACCGCCAGCAGCACCGCCGCTATCACCGCCGCAAGCACTGCCACCTGCACCACCACATGCACTACCGCAAGCACCACTACTGTCAACAGCAGCAGCCCCAGTGGGCAGCCATCCAAGGCTGCAGGAGAAGGGCTGGAGCCTCCCCCCACCACTTGCAGTACAGGCCCCTGCGCCGCAACTAGCACCGCTATCTGCACTGCCGCAAGCCCCGCCGCAAGCACCGCCACCTGCACTACTGACAGTAGCACCACTGCCAGCATCAGCAGCCCCAGTGGGCAGCCGTCCGAGGCTGCAGGAGAGGGGCTAGAGCCTCCCTCCACCACTGGCAGCACCCCCACCAGCACCGGCACTACCACCACTCTGCAGCTGTAGCCACCACCGGATGGACTCTCACGCTGCCTCCATGGACTATCATGCAGCCTGATCACTGCAAATCTCGTGGCTCTGACACCCAGGTGAGGGACTGTGACCTGCCACCCCCCAAGTGCTGCATCAATGGGCACAGAGCCCCCTCCAGAACCAGTGGAGAAAGTCATCCACTCACCCTATCCTTGGCAGGATGAAGCAGACTGGGCACAAAGCCCCCTCCAGAACCAGTGGAAAAAGTCATCCACTCACCCTATCCTTGGCAGGATGAAGCAGACTGGGCACAAAGCCCCCTCCAGAACAGTGGAGAAAGGCATCCACTCACCCTATCCTTGGTAGGATGAAGCAGACTGGGCACAAAGCCCCCTCCCGAACCAGTGGAGAAAGGCATCCACTCACCCTATCCGTGGCAGGATGAAGCACACTGAGCACAAAGCCCCCTCCAGAACCAGAGGAGAAAGGCATCCATTTACCCTATCCTTGGCAGGATGAAGCAGACTGGGCACAAAGCCTCCTCCAGAACCAGTAGAGAAAGGTATCCACTCACCCTATCCTTGGCAGGATGAAGCAGACTGGGCACAAAGCCCCCTCCAGAACCAGTGGAGAAGGGCACCCACTTGAGAGACTGTGGCTTTGCACTCCCCAAGACCAAGCAGTGGGCAAACCACCCACTAGAGAGACTGTGGTTTTGTACTCCCCAGGACCAAGCAGTGGGCAAACCACCCACTAGAGAGACTGTGGCTTTGTACTCCACAGGACCAAGCAGTGGGCAAACCACCCACTTGAGAGACTTGAGAGACTGTGGCCTTGCACTCCCCAGGACATCGCTGTGGGTATGGAGCCCCCTCCAGGAGCAGTGGCGTTGTACCATCTACCGGCTGAGGTGCCCCCCTTCCCTGTCCCCCTGATGTCCCTGTGTGTTTTTGACCTGATGCCCCTGCAGTATTCTCTCCGTATTGAGGTAGGAGTCAAGTGTGGGCTTGGCCTATGAGTTTTGGCCCAGTGGCCCACGGACATTTTGAGTGGACAATTTACCGCCTTTTGTACATATTGCATATTTTGTAAATACTGTTTTTGATTTTATAACTTATATCTGACTATTTCTAATATAACACTCATTTGACTCAATTCCTTTTGTCCTTGCGTTCTTCCAGAGGGTTACGGGGTATATATGTAATGTTGTAATGTATGTGTTTGTGTGTATGGTGTTGGGGGTGAGGGTGGGGGTGGGGATGTTGCGTGTTGCATGTGTGTGTCACTCTCTTTTTTCTCCCCTGTCTACTAGGTGCTGTACTCACCGTGGTCGTCGTCGCCGCCGTTGGTACTCCTGATGTATGAGAAGATAGACCAGCATGACCAGGACCTGCAGCTCGGGCTCCATGGTGTCCTAGTTCTTCGTTGAGTGTCGAGAGGTGAGTGGTTTCCCTTCCAAGTACTGTTTCCGCTGTGCTTTTGATGGCGTTGGTACTGCCCCAGAAAAGCTGGTGGATGGGCGGGTTGTAATGGGGTGGGCGGTACATTGTCTTCCGCCTGGCTGTTGGCGGCTACCGCCGCAGTGTTTGTTGATACCGCTGTGGCAGTCGGAGTGTTAAACGGGCTGTTTGTGTTGGCGGTTTCTGCCATGGTCGTGATTCAATTTTTTTTACCGCCAGCCTGTTGGAGGTATTACCCCCGCTTTAACACCGGCCGCCAGGGTTGTAATGAGGGCCTAAGTGTGCCATACTGGTGATAACTTTCAAAATTCAAAATTAGAATAAACCGATGTGTCATGATGATGATCATAGATGTGCCAATACATATTGTTGCCAGCTCAGGGTTTCCTTACATCCTAATATGAGAGAGGGTAAGAGGGAATGCATTTGCTGAGAACAATAAAATGGAGATAAAGGCAATAGATATTAGCCCACATAGTTTTTGGTATTCAGGTTTGAGGTGAGAACATCTTTTTGCAAATTGTACACAGCAGCTGCTGGGAGGTAGAAAGACTGAAGATCTTTTTGCATATTATTGGATTCCAATAGTAATGCTCAAGTTTTAGTAATTGGTGTGAGCGAAGACCAACACGGAGAACAAACACCCTACTACCAAATTCCATGTGCTGGTCAATCTAAAAACCCAATCCTTGTGTAAGAGCCTTCACTATATTATATAATACATAACATTATCCAGTACAGGATGCAGGTGCACAGGTGTTACAAATACAAAAATGTTTTGGTAATTGCATGGCCATGAAACATTTTCAGAGCTGGCAAAAAAGTGAATAAAAGTAGAGAACAGACACTTAGGGCTTCATTACGAGTTTGGCGGTCTTTTCTAAAGACCATCGCATTGGCGTCCACCAAAAGACTGCCATGTTAGTGGTAATCTGACCATCGTATTATGATTCACACCGTGAAGACCGCCTAAAAAGAGCCACAAATACAACACGACCAGGAGGCAGGAGGGCGGGAAAGAGGCAGTTGCACCACCACCACCGCCATGCCAACACATTTCCACCCACCAGATTACGAACCACAGATCACCACAGCGGTTCTTTCTCGATGGAAAACCATTGGTGGTGAGAACTGCTGTGCTTAGAATCCACCACAGTCAGAACAGAACACCACATTGGATAGTTTGAATATCCCACACCTGACACACATACACACACCAGACACACCTACTCACAGCACTATATAATACACCCCAACACAACCCACAATCCTTTGCTACAAAATCAAATTACACATATACAAAGAGCAGGCAAATACACTCAGGTAACACTATTACACCATAGTCACAGATATACATCCCACCCACCACACACAACACAACTGCACTACCAACACATAGCACACATAACGACCACAAACACACACCACAAGTGTCCATCACCCACTAAGCACCTCCCACAACCCATCAATCACCCTACACTGCACCCTTACACACAACACAACCCCCTCCCACCCACAACACAACCACTACCATATCCCAACAAAAGCATCCACGGTTCACAGACAAGGAGTTGAGGGTCAGGGTTAATGAAATCTTCAAGGTACAGCCACAACTGTTTGGAGCACAGGTCCTGCAAACTTCAATTGCCAGGAAAATTGAGTTGTGGCAGAGAATAATTGACAGGGTCAACTCAGTAGGAAACCATCCACACATAAGGGAGGACATCAGGAAGAGGTGGAACAACCTACAGGCGAAGGTGCATTCCATGACATCACAACACCAGTTCACCGTGCACAAGGTTGGCGGTGGGCCCCCACCTTCTCCTTCACAGTTCACATCTTGGGAGGAGAAGGTCTTGAACATCCTGCATCCCGAGGGCCTGACTGGAATACCTGACGGACTGCACTCTGGTAAGTGCACACAACCTCCATGTCACACAATTGTTGTGTACTGCATGCATCCTCACCACCCAATTACTGCACAGTGTACTGCATGCCTCACTACACATCCCACCTATCCATCTAATGCCCTTCTCCTGTATGCCACATCTCCACCCAGCCCAACTGCCCACAAAAGTCCTTTGCAAAGGCACACCTAGCATGGGCTAATACTAACACTATGACTCCCACAATGTGCAATCCAATTTACCTGAATACCTGAAATGTGCACATCACATCACATCACATCACATCCCTTGCATGTATGCCTATTAGACTATCAATAACAAAAGTACACTGTTCCTAACTCTAGGGTGAACAGTTAAAGTTTGGGAGCTAAAACCCTCACACACCCGAAAGGGTGTCATGCTTCATCATCGGGAAGCTCCTTGTCAGACCGGCTGGTGCAATGTCTGACGGGCTCCCCTTTCGGGGGCTCTTTGCCGGAGATCTTTTTGATATGTGGTGGCTGCCGTTGAATTATGAAGGTCAGACACTCTGAATGGCAGGAGAGTGATAAAATTAAGATTGATTAGAAACCCCTGAACTTGTTCTGTTTTAATATCTATCCAGAGGGGTTACGATCAAGATTAGTGGGAAATGAGAATGATGCTCAACCACTTTAGAAAGCCTGGAGTACAAAAAAGGTCGCCCCGCCCTCTGCGTTTGGGGGACCCCTTAGGGAGTAGCACGATCCAGCCTATAGCTTTTTTTTATAGGCGTCCTCAATTCGAGACACCTACCCACAGTCGTGCTCGCCCTGGAGACCTTTTTTGTTTCAGACTATTGACGAGACAGTTCACATAAATGCTGTAAGTGACTGCTATTTATCTCTCATACACGTAATTAGATAGTGTTTTCTTTTGTATACAGCCAGGAGAAGTCTAGTTTGCTGTAGGTCCTGATGAAGCGTTAGAGGATCTTTCACGACCAATATTACGCGAAACATGTTGACCATACCCTAGGGGGCAGGTGACAATTTCCCAGTACTCCTGGCTTTCTAAAGTGGTTGAGCATCATTCTCATTTCCCACTTAATTATGTTTTTAATCTTGATCGTAACCCCTCTGGATAGATATTAAAACAGAACAAGTTCAGGGGTTTCTAATCAATCTTAATTTTATCACTCTCCTGCCATTCAGAGTGTCTGACCTTCATAATTCAGCGGCAGCCACCACATATCAAAAAGATCTCCGGCAAAGAGCCCCCGAAAGGGGAGCCCGTCAGACATTGCACCAGCCGGTCTGACGAGGAGCTTCCCGATGATGAAGCATGACACCCTTTCGGGTGTGTGAGGGTTTTAGCTCCCAAACTTTAACTGTTCACCCTAGAGTTAGGAACAGTGTACTTTTGTTATTGATTACACGTATTGGGAGTATGTACACTGGACCTTTAATCCTCCCGATCCCTCTTTTTGTTGATGCCTATTAGACTACCCATACCAACTAAATGTTATGACTGAGGACCACAACATAGCAATGACAGCAATGCAATGGTACAACACAATGCCAAACAAGGCTAAACACACCTGTAGCACTGTGACTAATCCAATTGGCCATTAATCAGGATCCAACACCCAGAAAGTCTGCCACCATGGTTTGGTATGTCAGATGACAGACTCCATGCATACTCCAATACCCTCCACCCACTGGGACACCAAGAAGCTATGTCCAGCCTTCTACCGCTCACAACTACCAAGCCTAAATAGGCACTAGCTAACAGTGCAGAACTGTCATGTGAACTATCACTCTGTACAAGTACTCATCCACACAGCCAGATTTACTAAATATGAATGACACCAACCTAAATGGAGTATGTTACACTTGTTGCAGACCACTACCTAACACCAATGGTATGCTGTGCAGCATCTGTCACTGTCATTGCTGAGAATCATGCCAAGCCAATGTATGCATATGAAAAAGAGTTACCCAAACACATCCTCAATATGTAACCCTCTCTCTCACTCCATCCACAGGTACCAGTGCCACCATGGAGATGATACCAGAGACTGCCAGCCCTCCAAAGGATGAAGGCCACAGTGAGGACAGCATGCCTGAATGTCTGGTCACTGACGACCTATCTGGCCCATCTGGGACACCTGGTCAGTCTGCCACCCCCTGCCTCACCCTTTCTACATCAGTCCCCCCAAACCCTGTGGCCTCAACATCACAGCCTACCCTTTGCCCCAATACCTGTGTCCCAAGGACAAATCAAACTATTGTGTGCACCAGAGTACAGGGACCTGAGTCGACCCCTCACACCGCAGACAATGAACGTCCTGCAAACACTGGGAGTGGGAACACCGTGCCAGGGGCAAAGGCACATGGGGGCAGGGTACGTGAGAGGGAAGCTGTGGGTTAGAGCATGGGGCCCCCAAGATACTCTACTGACCAGGCTACCTTCTCCCAAGTCCTGGGAGCATACCAACAATCCCAGGAAAGGATGGGCCAGATCATAACCATGTTGGGGGAAAAGCAAAGGCTGCAGAGGGAATACCACCAGGAGGTCATGCAGCAGTGGCAGGCCCACAGTGCCACCATGGCCTCCATTGCAGGGGTGCTGAGGGATATCAACACCACCCTGCGTGCTACCTCCATCCACCAGCAGGCCCTTTCCACTAACATCAAACCCATCCACATCAGTGGTAGCCAGTGGAATAGAGACCATGCCAGGGGAACCACATCCCTCAGATACCCCACCCTCTGTAGCTGAAGAAGCCCCCCCCCCACAAACGTGGATGTCAATCTAGACATCTGGCCAGAGCAGATGCCAAGACCACACCCACTGCCAGGAAGTGACCCTCACCTGATTTGTCTCCCTTGTGTGCCACTGAGACACCCTGTTGAATGACATAACTTCATTTCCCCATAGGGGAGTGAACACTGACCTGTGCAACCAACAGATGTACCACCTACTCTGATGGTTCCATCCCACTCATCACCTCTGGGACAATGTTTGCATCATACATGTTTGTTATACTATCAATATATGCACAATAAACACCGATGGAACACAGCTACTGTATAT
This sequence comes from Pleurodeles waltl, assembly GCF_031143425.1. NCBI lineage: Eukaryota > Metazoa > Chordata > Amphibia > Caudata > Salamandridae > Pleurodeles > Pleurodeles waltl. The sequence continues at coordinate 518,569,466 of NC_090436.1, forward strand.
GTGTCTTCATTACAACATCTACAAAAGTCATGATTGCTATATGTGAGATGGCTATGCACACCTACAACCAACAGGCAATGGACAGGAGAGGGGAGCATCCTCAGCAGGAGACACAGTACAACAGATATGTTCCAGGACACGCCAGATAGTTCCAAATCCTGACCCACACAAGAGTATAGTCAGCATGCAAACCTGCAAAAAGACAATGACAAAGAGTACCATCAGGATGGAACGCATGGAGGCAAACAAAGCACATGTGCAGCACAGGGAGGTCATCCCCAGTGTAGATTACCCCCTAACTAGGGTCCCCCAGTGATTTCCTATACAACACCAGTTGCAGAATAATCATCATTAAGCACCTTAGCTGCCATTTGTCATCAACAACTCTCAATTCTCCAATTATACTGCAACGAGCAGATGCACATGTTTTCTTACCACAGTCAGTAGGTGGAATGACAAGAGTACAGGAGAATGCTGCACACATTGCTCATTAGTGGTCTGTACATTGGAGATTTGATTCAAGGAAACTTCAGTGGGTACACTTGTTAGATATGAGAAAATTTCACTGTGCATGACATACAAACAGTCTGCTCCCCCAACACACACATACGGATAGGAGCAAATCACACCACCACTGATGAGTCAATTCAGGAGGACATTTGTCAGCAAATCATGTGGACAACATGTAACAACCCACAATCATCATACCTGTACCTCACTGGAAGTACTGATTGATAAGCTCAGTCCTAGAGTCAGCTGCACCTTCCTCCTCTGCCTCCTCATCATTTGCCATGTCAGCATTACCAGCCACTGGTCCAGCTGCCTCACTCTCATCGGCTAGCAATGGTATCTGGCATCTCAGGGCTTGATTGTGGAGCATGCAGTAGGCTACTACTATCTGGCATGCCTTTTGGGGTGAGTAGAGAAGGGCACCTAAATCTGTCTTTCAGCAGGTCAAATGTCCTTTTGATTACACATCTCATCCTCCCGTAGGTCTCATTGAAACTGACTTCTCCATCCGTGGCAGGGTACCTCACTGGTGTCAACAGCGAGGGAAGGTTAGGATATCCAGAGTCATCTGTGTGAATAAATGTAGGACAAGTGACATGACAGGTACAGCGACTGGGAAGATAACGATGACAGATGCAATAACAGTGAACCACATTCAAATGCATACATACCAAGGAGCCAGGCCATCTCTGTGTGTAGTCGTGACATCATGTGTGGGACATTACAGTTCCTCAAAATGAAGGAGTCATGGACAGATCCGAGAAACTTGGCTGTGACCTGTGAGATGTCAGACACACCAGCTGAACATTAAGGGAACAGTAGTTCTTGTTCCCATACACCTGTCCATTGGCACTGGAAGGCACCAGAGGTATTTCGGTGCCATCAATGGCCCTTAGCACATGAGGGATCGGTCCCATATCATAAAAGCCTGCCTTCACATAGGCCAAATCTGCATGTTGGAGGAACCTGATGTAGCTACCCAGGTGTTTCAACAATGCACACAGTAAATCCTTTAACACTAGACTGAACAGTGGCTGTGACATACCTGCTGCCAAGCCCACTGTATTCTGAAAGAAGCCTGTGGCAAGAAAGTGTAGCACTGATAGGACTTGTACTGTGGGAGGGATAGAATAGGGATTGTGTATGGCTGGTAACAGGTGTGGCTTCAACTATGTACATAGATCCATGATGGTCTGACAATTCAGACAATAGGTTTGTATGATATGCCTGACCTCCAGGGTTGCAAGGTCAACTTGTGGACGGTATATTGGTAGTAGTCTCAATCTCCTTATGGCAGGATATCTAGGTAGAGAGGTGAGAATGTATATTGAGAAATGCACTTGCTACATGTAAGCTGAACATGCCAAAATAGCACACACCTGACACAGTTGGATATGCATAGCACTGCTGACAATTAGAAAAATGGGCATGCAGAAGTGCTTTGGACATCAGCCTTGCAGCACAATGCTAAACCAGTAAGTCGTTTAGGACACATGTCACATGTGTCAGCACTACCATGATGGCACAACATGGGCTTACTCCCCATTTTGTCCTAATATGTGTATGGCACACTTAAATTGGCACATCAATGCTTGAGATGTGTACAAAATGGTAGCCGCCTGTCCTGCAGCATTGGACAGATGGAAGTGGCCTAAGTCTGCCGGCGTATGTCCTCATGGTGGTAGGCGGTCTCTACCACAGTGTAACTTGTCATTGGTTAACATTGCTGCCTATGGGGGATTGGGGCCAATGGTGATGACTGCCGGTGGTGACGGTCCTGTATGTGGCGGCCGTGACTATCATTTTCTGCAGCCTCGCTCACTTGACTCCTGACACTGTTGCCAGCAAGATTTCCACGACCTGAGCTGCTGTGTACTGTCTCTGGGAGCCTTTATGCCACATCCTGCAGGGGATAGGGTCCCAGCCTTCATACCAGAAGAGCTGGAGAAGCTTGTGGAAGGGGTCCTGTATGGAGACGCTGGGCCTGAAAGACTGTAGAGGCCCAGCTGGGAATGTCCTCCCAATGAGGGGGGAGTGCACATCAGACTCTGAACCCCCCTAATGGCTCGATTTTTGGCAGTGGCCTACCCTAAGGTGAATGGGCATTAGAGGGCAGCACAGCAGCCCCAAGAGGGTGAGTACTGACTGTATCCTGGGACTTGGCTCGGGTTGTATGGGATTAGCTGCTGTAGCTTATGTGACAATGTAGTCACTGCAACTTGTATGTAGATGTGGGGGAATGGGTAGTAACCACCCAGCCTTAGCATTAGCTGTAGATGTGTCTTGATAGTTTGCTGTCAGTTAGTGTGCATCTCCCATATCCAGTATTCTACATGTCTGCATTGTGGAGATGATCAAATTATATTAGGACATGTGTGACTCCATCCTGCCTTTACTTTGGATGTGAGCTTGTGTATCACTCTACCCATTGAGTGTGACCTGCTCCATCCAACTGCATGTGGGCATGTGTAGCTCTAAGGTGTCAGTCCACTCCCATCTGTATGGCACACCACTATATGCAACTGTGTGGCTCTGCTTTTATCATTGGGACATTAGAAATCAGGTACTGATAATGGTGTTGACTCCATGTGAGTCAGTCATTAGATGTCCACCACAGATATGGCTTGTGTTTGACTGGACTAATGGCTTGATAGTTGCATCCCCATATGTTGGTAATCTGCTATCTAATGAATTTGTGAAGGTTGGTTAAGCAGGCTCATTTGAAATGTAGCTTTGGAATCGTCTGATTGCAAACATCATGCATTTCTAATTGCTAGACTTGTGGGGATGAAAGCTTGAACACAATGGGATAGTACTGAAGGTGGTAAGTGCCTAGACATGCCTTGCCATTCACAATGTGTAATGTTAATGCCATGTATGCCAATGCCCTAACAATTACAGTGCTACATAGCTTATTGGTTGCCTACATCAAGTCCCAATTTTTACTTGGGGGCACATCTGATGAAGTGTGAACATGTCAGCTACCCTTGGCCCAGCTGAAGTAGTTGATTAGGACAGGATTGTATGACTGACATTATGTTGATGTGAAATGAATGTAGTATTTCTTCTGCTGAGGCAGGCCTATGTAGTAGTGTGATGTATTGTCAGTGCCAAGGCGGAGGTGTTGGGCCATGTATGCATATTGCATACATGTATTGACTGTCAGAGATGTGTGTTGTCAGGACTAAGGTACAGGTATTATCAAATCCGGAATGGTGTGATTGAGGGTGGTGTTGTGATGTTGTGAAGTCCTACTGGTGAAAATGCACGTGTGGTGGTTTTGTATGGGGACCATGATATCATACATGTGTTCCTGATGTTCATCAGTTGTGACACTGTGCTGAGTGATTGGGTATGGATGTGTACAATCTGCTAGATGGGCCATTGTAGATGTACTTAAATGTATGATTATTTGTGATACAAATGTGTTCGGTGTCTGCAGATCCTCCTTTGTGATTGGGTTAGACTAATCACATGCCTGCACCCATTACTTGTATTGTACACATCAGATGTCACATTTGTGGCCGTCTAACTTGTAGTGGCTTAGGAAGTTGTGAGTAACACATTTCCATTATTGTACAGAGTGTTATGTCAGCCATGTAATGTGACAGGCAGATGCTGTGTGGTGTGTGAGTGTAATTGTATTCGCTGTCATGGATATATAACAAAGAACATGAACTGATCAGCTGTAGCAACTGTGCAGGCCTGATGTGTTTGGTTCAGTCAGCTGCACTTTCAATAGGTGATAGGAGTATGGAGAGGTCATATGTGATTCCAGGATGACATCTGTACTTACTCCAGGGAAAATGTGCATGGAGATATGGCTATGGTGGTGATCATGTGGATGACTCCAGTCATGCTGGCTTACTTGGATGTTGATGTAGGTGTGAGGGTTGGCCTGCAGGGGTGGGTAGTGGTGACATGTTGTGACATGATGTAGGACATGTGTATTGCCACCTTAGATAGCCTAGGCAGGATATGTATTGTCACAGATGTGCATGCTTACAAGTGTGTTTGTGTTAATCCTCTCTCTCTCCCTCCCTCCTTCTTTCTCTCTCTTTCTGGGCATCAATATTGGCAGGTGAAGGAGAAGGGGCACAGATGACTGGGGATGCTGCACGCCACCAGACCCAGAGTGCTACTACCAGCGACAGTGAGGGACCCAGTGGAATAGAGGGCAAGGGAAGTGCCACAGGGGAGGCTGGATCATCCACATCATCTTTGAAATCCTCCTCCAATGGACTGGCAGTGGCAGACCCTTCTAGGACCACCCCAGCACCATCACTGTCCCCCACCCCCGTTCACCCAGGAGGGTGGGCACCTCCTTCGCCGCAGGCACCTCTGCCCCTGCCCCAGTTAGCCCTGCTGCCATCAGCGAGGAGACTATTGACCTCCTGAGGGCCATCTCTGTTGGTTAGTCGACCATTGAGAGTGCCATCCAGGGACTGGCAGCTCAAGTCCAGCAGGTCATTCAAGGTGCACTGGCTGGCCTACAGAGATCCTTTGAGGCTCTAGCCTCCACACTGATGGCAGCCAGTCACCCTTTGTCTACCGTCCCCTCTCCACCTACTTCTACCCAAACCAAAACCCCTCTTCCCAAACCCAGCCAAAGCACACAGACACACAAGCAGGCATCCACCTGAACAGACAAAAGTATCACTGTCAAACACAAGCACCACAAGACCCACCACTGGCATGCACACAAACAACACCCACCTACAGACACACCAACATCCACTACCTGCACCAACTCCCCCAAACCCCCCTCCTTCACAGACACTAAACCAGACACACCTGCATCCACCACACCAACATTGACAGATCTAGCCACAACTCCCATCTTACCCACAGTCAGCCAAATACCAGACCTGCAGACATCCACCCCGTTCACCTCATCCACAGCCACCACAACCACTGACACACCCACATGCCGCACATCTACCATACCTGCAGACACCACCCCAGCAGACAGTCACCCATTCAGCATGGCATCTCCCAGAACCTCCCCCCTTCTAAAACACATAAATGCCCATACTCACCCACCCAACAGACACCCAACACCCACAAGCATTCCTCGCACACACTTGCACCCGAGACATTCACAACAACACCTCCAACAATCACTCCCTCTAACTCCACTCTCAAACCTTTTTGCCATGACTACCCCGTTTGTCTAAAAAGCATTCCCTCTTGGAATTTTACCTGTTACCTACTCCTCTTCCACCCTGTGATACCCCAGTCCAGCCTTTTCACCTCCAAATCCTCCCCTGCACTCCCTACTAGTACCCTTGCCCCTCCCCCTGCCAGGAAGTCAACTCCTCCCAAGGCAAAGAACCCCCCACAACCCTAAAGACAAAACACTCCTTCCGCGCCAACCCCTGAAGTGCCTGCCTGCCCCCTTAATGCCCCTACCCTGTGGAGGTCATTTGGCAGTCAGGAATAAAGTAGGGTCCATTGACTGGACCCAGCCGCCAGCAATGGAATGGTACATGCACAATGTATTTTTACACGTGTTAGGCAACATTTACAGGTGAGAAGTGATTTAGAGAAAGGGGGGCTGTTGACAATATTTTGCACTCATTTTGACATGCTGCAAAGGAAAACTAATTATGTGGTTGTTTTTTTCTGGGTATACTGTCGGTCAAAGAAAATGTGTTTCTATGCCTCAATGCAAATTATAACAGTGACCCGTATTTATCGATAGAGATCCGAAATGGGATTGGCATTACCAAGCCTGATTCTATGAGCCTGCAGTATCTCCTTGAGATAGAACCTTTGATTCATAATTTTAAAATTGTCAACTTCGCTGGTAAAACAATTAAATAGCAGCTTGTAGTGTTTATTGATCCTCTTTTGTCTGTAGCCCAACTACTTATTGACATTGGAATAAATTCCACCAAAAGCTGGTGATGCACAAAACAACAAAGTCTACTCTGCAGGCATCACAGAGTTGCTATATGTTAGCTAACCACTCAGACCAATGTTGGCACTGGATTGAGTCCACTGTTGCTGAACACATTGAGTCCAATGTTGGTGAACACACTGTTGGCTCTTCCCAAGGTCTCCAGGCATGTGCGCTTGTGAGTCTTTCCTACCTTGAAGAAGACATGCATGACAAAATGCCAATATTTTGTTAACAACTTTGTTGAGTATTTGAACTCGACCTATCCAAGTATTGTAAGTTACCTCTGCCATGAGGTGATGCTTTTATCGTATTTTGCTGGGGGTCTGAACCCTGCAAGCAAAAGCCTGATACTTATAGATAATCATCTTCCCTTCTAGCTTTAGTTATGATTCGTGTTCACAAGAATAATGGAGAGAACATTTGATTGATTCAAAACACTTTAATCTAAAAAATGTAGGATTCTTAATAGACCTTATAATTCAATACTTCTAATTGTTTATTGCTATATAACTCCTTGAAGCAGACAACAACATTTTATGGCACAGTCACAAAAAGTTATGCAAACTGTTGAAAAGTATTAATATAACATCCACTTCACAGAGTAAAACTGTATTTGTTTTAGAAGGCAGCTTATAAAGTGGTCTGTATCCCATGGGTGGTATGTTGGTGTTCCAACGCTGCCAACAATGTTTTTTTATGCAAATCCTATCTGCAAACATTGCAGACAGGGTTTTGCACCAAAATAATAATACCTTCTTGAGGCAGGCATTAATTTTGAGAAATGCTTTATTTTTCTAACTTTTCAAACACTGAATGTGTACAGCACACATCCAATGGATGAAAGGTTTTAACCTTTATCTAGGCGTAGTGTGTTTTCCCTGGAAGGGTGCCCTTCCAGGACAAAATCTATGCTAGACATGCAAAGGTGTGTGTGTTGTGCTAGGCAGCCTAATAGTCTGCCAACCCTGAGAAAGAGTGCAGCAGCGCCACAGGTATGACTTTGGGATGATCTCTTTCCCTAGTGCATCGCAAAGCAGCAACTTTGGTTACTGTACTTGGCTGTGCTACAAATTAGTAAATATGTTCTGTATCGCATAGGCGATGGAACAAGTTGCCTGGATCACAACACTTTTGAACATTAAGCATCATCCTATCAATAAATATGAGAACTAGAAAATTGTCTTAACATCTTATAGGCATCCACCATGATGATGCACCTACTAATTGTGCAATGTTCTGCATGCATGCAGACTCAGTTTGCATTCAAACTCGACTTTAATAGCTTTTTATTGCAAAGAATTTCAATGATGTTTTTCAAGAAGCAGTGAAGAATTTCCAAGTAACATTTGAATTCTGACCTGTGCATCCAAGAAGGGATGTTGCCTTGTCATTCAAGAGAGATGTGATTTTAACATATTAGTACATATGCTTCTTTCTCTTTTAACATACCTCTCCCAGTAAACGTTTGTTTCCCTACTTTGGGTTTCTGCAATACACCAGTTCACTCTCACAGAGATGGAACCCAGATGGTGCCCAGAATCAAGTACAGACCAGCAGTCATGGTTATGACACCCACATGGTCTGCACAATGCACATGTTGAACACATTACCTGGGGAACATATCACTATGTATGTGTTTGATTTTATTGAGAAATATCTAGGTCCTAGTAAAGCAATATCTCTGGCTAGAAATAAAGAAGGAAAAAACAACCTTATTGAACAATATCTATGGGTGATCACTGAAAATGGTCCACATCCTAAATGAACAATGTCTACTACTGCTCATTTGCTTGTAAAAATCTTGTCAGTGTTACATATCTGTGCCAGGGAGATATATCAAACACAAGGAGCATTACCTGCGGGCTTCGAGGTCTCATTTCTGAAAAATGTTGCTCCCGGTTGCCTACACATTAATGAAACACAGCAGAACACTTTCTTATGTTTCTTTGTTCCTCTGTTAAGGACTCAAAAACTGAAGCAGGTTTCAAAGCTAATAATGGATTTTCACATGAGATTCAGGAGAGCTGGCTGAACTTACATACCTGGTGCCTCCATCTATGAGTGGACAGCATTTTGTCAGCCTATCCTTGATGCTTTCACATCATTGGTGGAGATTTGATGTACACGCCAGCAAAGGTGTGGCATTTATAAGTTGTACCTTGCTTCTTGCACCATACTGTTATAGAATTAAGCATACTCGCAGATGAGGAAATAACCACCAAGATAATATGGACTCTAAAGAAGGTGGATATTGTGTGTAAGAGGTAGAGGACTCAGTAGTGTACTATCTTTGGGCGCTCCTGTGTGAAAATAATAAAAAAGGTAGGCATTCTGTTATTCTATTTATAAAATTTAGTTTCAACAAAGTACAATAGATATGTGAGATTAAACAATTATTTTCTAGGTCCACTTCAAAATGTCAAAGTAGGCTCTACCTTCTCAAATCACAACACATTAACATAATTATCTATACACTACAATGGATGTAGAAACAAATTACCCCCAAGTATCCACAGAGTATTCCTCTGACAAACATAAATCAAGCAGCTCTTTGACAGAAATGTTTTCAGGGGTACAACCCTGAAGTATTTTCTAACAGAGACATACAGATGACAATTACAAGTGTAGGACTCAGTAGAGTGTCAAAGGGTTTTTGCTTCAGATGGAAAACCCAGGCCATATTAAATTCAAATAAGAAAACTGTAAACAAAATGCAAGGCAAAAACAGTCATATGAGCATTTCATCTAATTTTGTGCGCTGCATGAATCTGGTATCACCCCAAATATTGCCATCAGTGCTGTATACTTTTTAATATCAGAATGTCAGGACTTTCTTGTAATTTCTTATGTGACTCCCTGGTGTGAGTTTCTAAAGGTATATCATGCATCTCCTCTTTGAGAAAGCCGCCACATTTGCAATATTACTAACTCTGTCCTTTTCCTTGAGGCTTGAAGCTCTATTCGGCTAGAGCAGCTCAAACCTTTTTTGTGCTTATTTCCATGAAACTACTCAGCTATCTCATTAATGAAAATGTTGACAGCATCAATGCTGTTGGCCAAGCCTGGAGTCTAAGAAAAGTTACTCCGAATACACCTAGCAGCAGATTTATCAACAAGGATGCAAAGCAGTGCAATTATTTAATTAAGATTTACAAAGCTATACAATTGTGCTGCCTAGCGTGGCTCTGTAAAGATATGTAATGCAATGCAGTTGTAAACCTAGGATTGTGTCAGATCAGTACACCTCCCACCAGATGGTGTAACGAGGAGAAAAATATTTTTTCTCTACTGTATTTCCTCTTTCAATGCGTCATGCACAATGCTTCATGTATAGAACAAGAAAAATGCATCTTTGGATTGTTTTGTGCGAGAAGGTAACCCTTGCTGCAGAAAAACAATTCTGCCCATAATGCAGGCACCTTTGCAGCCTGGCACAGAGGTTCCTGAATTGGAGTTAGACATCACACATTGAACCAGAACTAGAAGAGAGCAGAAGTATCTTAATAAATATGGTGCATTCCTGCTCTCTGTTTCATGCAGTGCAGATTTTGCTTGCTGCCCAGTGTTGCATGAAACATTGGTAAATATTCCCAGTAGAGTGTCATGGAGACCTCTGAACAATTGTCTAGCCTATGGTCTTTTACAATCTGGATGAGCACATTAGGGTGTCACAAAACCAAAAATGTCCCTTCAGACGGAGCAGAGCTATGTGGCAAATAAGAATAAAATCAGTTTTCTCCCAAAAGTGCAAAACCTGTGCTTTAATGACATGACCGGAATATGGCTGACTGGGCAACAGTGGTGAACATGCAAAACTGGTGCAGTGAGACAGTTACACTTTCCGCCATAAACCATTGCTATCAAAATTGGCTTTGTGTTACCTGAACTCAGAGCTTGACCCATTGATAGTGGTCACTTTGTGGTATGTCCTATATTGCAAGGCAGTGATACTGTATCCGCTACGTTGACTTACCACTGCGTTGTAAGGCTGGTATGTGATTACTATTTCAACTCTACCTATAGTTACGCCTAAAGTGGGGAGGCTTATGAATACTACCCCAATAATTACTGTCCTTATCTGCTATATCCTTATATCCTATACTTACTTTTCAGAATAACTATAGGTAAAGAATAATAATTATATACTTGCGTTACAATGTAGTGTAAGGTTGATGTAGTGGATAGAATATTATGGTAAGTTGATATTGTTGATTCATGCAGAAAATGCCAATATTTTAAAAACACTTTGATACAAGTGACCCATTGAGGCAGAACACGCAGAATTCTGGCCAGTTTCCATTACTCATTAATTGCTGTGTGTTTTTGCTTCAGCACATCCATAGGAGTGTGTTTCACGGCCAGATCGATAGTCACTAGGCCGAACAGTTTTTCCTACCTCGCCCGTGCTGTGAAAGACGAGACACACAGCACCTTTTAGCAGCAGAGAAGAGGAAATAGCGTCTTGAAAATGTGGGAAGTGCTGCTTCACAAGTCAGTAGGAGTGCTGGGAATACATCTGAGAGATTCAAATGTTTCTCAGAGACACCATTTTCAGCAGCCTCGATAACTGTGATATCCACGAAGCTATCCACCTTGGGGGATTTGATCATTTACATTAGCACACCAAAGTCACAGTTGAAATGTGCAACAAATGGAAGGAAGGCAGCGATTCTTGCTGCAACAACTGAAACATATTTCACCCAAAGATTTACTTCAGTTACAGAAAAACAAAAGGCCTGATTTTATCTGTGAAGAGATAGCAGCTAAGGCATAATGGAGCTACCACCATGCTTGTCAGCTCAAAAACGCAGGACGTGTTACACGAAGAAGCTCCACGGGAACATGGATAACAGCACCAGATCTGAAGTCAACGCAAAAGCTTTTAGTAGCTAAAGTGGAGTTCCAGGCGAGAGCCCAATAATCGCTGATACGTGCATAAACAGAGGAACCATTCAAAACAAGAAAACAAGTCCAAAAAGCTAAGCTAGCTCCAAGGTGGAGGTTTCATTTTTCTTCCTTAGCGGGGGTTGACAAATTGACACTGAAGTTAGTCATTATTAGATTGCATCTAATACAAATCAAATCTGGGTGTAAAGAACTAATATAAGGAACGAATCTACGAAGGTATGTGAAAACAAAGAAAACTATATGTAGTGGAATCGTCTATTATGTAAAAGCTGATGAACTGTTTCCTGCTCAGCACTTATTCACATATGTATGAATGGTTCATTAATGTATCAATTGATGCACGATTTATCTTAATGAAGCTTATGTCAGAATGTGGAGACCATAAATGTCCACTTTACAAATGCTTTTTTTAGGTATGTTTGTGAACTGCAAAGTGTTGTGCATCACGTGGTCCTGATGTCATGTGTTCACAACCAAAATGCCTAAACTGCACATTCAGAGGTGTCGTCCACAAATGCAAATTTTACACAAATTTAGCATAACGTATTTTTAAGTGGCATCTAGTAAGTAGAGGGGAGTAAGGGAGTGTATAATGTACGAAGATGGAAATGCAGTAGAAACAAGTGCTTGCGCACACCAGCATTTACACACAGATGTGCACACAGGCTATTTATAGACACATACACACAACTGTTAATTTATGGGAATTCAGAGCCATTTGCTAGTTACATTTGCCCCTCTTAACTTACATCTGAATCGCCTTGGAATTTGTGCGGCAGAAAGAGTCAGAAAATGCGTTTCATCAGTTTTTTCCGCTTTTGGCTAGGTTACTTTAGCTAGGCAACACATTTAGGCCCACACTACGAGTAACATATTCTTTTCCTATATGCTCAGTGACTGGAATAGCACATTTCGCACTAATTACCGCGTCACCTGCAGATTTCCCCAGGTAAATTTCAGCAGATCAAAGCTGCTGAATCTTACTGAGAGAAAATATCCTATGAATACTGCTGCATTCAGAATTTGACATAGAAAGAACAGACATCTCTATGTGATGCCTCATATCAAGTAGCTAAACCTGTAAAAGGCGATAATTACCACAAATATTAAATTCCTATCTCCAGATTATTGGATTATAACCAATTCAAAACCCATCGAGTCTCCTACTGCGTCACTCAAAATGCGATCTTAAGTGGACAATGTTTTCTATTTCTAAAAAAGGAAACAAAAAGATATTCATAAAATTGCATTTTTTCCTAACTCTAAGCATGGAGAATATGGGGGTGATTCTAACATTGGCGGGCGGCGGAGGCCGCCCGCCAATGTTCCCCCGACAAAATACCGCTCCGCGGTCACAAGACCGCTGAGGGTATTTTGAGATTTGCCCTGGGTTGGCGGGCGGCCGCCAAAAGGCCGCCCGCCAGCCCAGGGCAAATCTACCTTCCCACGATTCGGAGCCGGCGTAGTGGGAAGGTGCGACAGGTGCAGTTGCACCCGTCGCGTATTTCAGTGTCTGCTTTGCAGACACTGAAATACTTTGCGGGGCCCTCTTACGGGGGCCCCTGCAGTGCCCATGCCATTGGCATGGGCACTGCAGGGGCCCCCAGGGGCCCCGCGGCACCCCCTACCGCCATCCTGTTCCTGGCGGGAGACCCGCCAGGAACAGGATGGCAGTAGGGGGTGTCAGAATCCCCATGGCGGCGGAGCGCGCTCCGCCGCCATGGAGGATTCCACCGAGCAGCGGAAAGTCGGCGGGAGACCGCCGACTTTCCGTTTCTGACCGCGGCTGAACCGCCGCGGTCAGAATGCTCGAGGGAGCACCGCCAGCCTGTTGGCGGTGCTCCCGTGGTCGGTGACCCTGGCGGTCACCGGCCGCCAGGGTCAGAATGACCCCCTATATCTCTTAAATATGGAGATTGTCCTAGGGTACTGTTAGCTCAAAAGAACATATAGTAGGATTGTATATGAATACCATTTACAATGTATGTTAAACATTCCTAGATTTATGAATTGCTGTTTTATGACTCATGCCAAGAACTCAGGTGAGTGCCTAATAGACAGTTTAGAATTATCCAGGCCAGGTTAGGCAACCATTACTATATCGTAGACTAGAGTGAAATTTAAAAATGTTAACTCTTTATTTAAGAATAAAAGTGGTAGAGAAAGACTTTAATACTCTAAATAACTCAGGATGAGGTGTTCGTCTGTATGGTTAGAGGCCCATGGTGAAGGGCGAATACAACGTTCAATCACAGAGCATGAGAAACAAGAATATGGCACTTTTACATAAATATTAAAAATATAGAGTTGCGGAGAACAACATTTTATGGCACAGGTTTTCTGAGTGTTTGTGTAGAATGAGAGTTAAATTGGGCTTGTTTTCAATTATAAAGTAGGCCCTACAGTAGTTATCGTCACACTGGCATAATTTGGTTTAAATCTATGAATTTTGCATTGTGAAAATAACATGTAACACTCAAGATTATGCCATCATAACGCCTGGTGCAAATTAGATTATTGTTTGAGGACTAAAACTATAACAGGAGAACAGTTGAAACATAGGTGATGTGCGGCAGCTACACAATTGACTTGAATACGTGCATTATTTTTTAATACGGGAACCAATCAAATAACTCAAAAAGTTATTTCATGTTAGCTTTTTTACTAGAGCAGACCATTTGTATACATTTTGAGCTTGAAATGCATCTTTATTTTATTTTGGTTTACACTAGCGGAAGTGCCATTCAGAGTCACCCTACTATATATACAGAACCAACTTCCTCGTGCTGTCCCGAAGACTCCTCCCTGAGCTTTGAACAGACCTCGGTAATTTTGGATTTCGATTTTGAAGGCAATCACAACTCACACTTTGTCAGCAATCTCTGCTGCATCATTCACTGTTGGAAGTTGGAATACCTAGTTTTTGTTTACAAGTTCAGTGCAGTTCTTTGCAATTTTTTTGTCTTGGCAGGCACCACTATTTTTGTGCTGGGTTTCTTTTTGCTAATTATCTATAATTTGAGTTAAAGAGGGTACAGGCAGGTCCATGTGAGATTAAGGGCTAATAAAAGTTTTTAGATGAGGAAGGCCTGGGGTTAATAATATTTCCCCATGTTCCTGGAGTTTGTGTGAATGTGTCCAGATTTGTCTACTTAGTGTAGCGTGTTTTACTTTTTAGGTGATAATTGGCTGTAGGCCTCAGATGTATTTTTTAATTTTTTTTTATCTTCTCACTGCTTTTGTGCTAGAGTTATTTTTTTATTAATTTAGGGGCTTGTGGATGATCTTGTATTCATGCCAAATTTAGGCAAGTTTTTGTCTGCACAGACCTGTTGGTGGCTAAGGTCAGGGTGGCTCAAGGAGTCCAATCCCATTTTGCCAGACATTTTTCTTTATCATTCTAGATGAGCTTGCCCACCATTTTGTGAGTGCATTTGTGTGTTTGCGTGACATGGGTGATTAATTGTTTTTCTTGACCTTTTAAAAGTAATTGTTGCCTTGTGTTTAGAGAAATTTTAAAATGTATTGTAATCTTTTCTTGCTGTTTTCATTTTGTGGTGCTGTTGATTTTTTTCATTATTGTTCCTGCTTTACCAGTGGTATATGAATCCGCATATGTAGGCCAAGTCAGATTTTGGGTGCATGTTTGTGCAATCCTTTCCCTGCAATCATGCAGATTTTTGATGGGGGAGAGCTCCATCCAGGGTATAGCAGTCATAGTCCCTTGGTTTCCCATGCCTCCTTCTTTGCTGGCCATGTGGCAATGGTTATTTTGTAGAGCCAGTGTGCGTGTGTCATAAGTGTCCAGTTTGCTCTTTGTTCTCTGTGCTTTCATCTTTACTGGCCATGTAGTTGACAGACACCATTTTCTTGAGCCTGTATTTAAGTGTAGGGGCCATCTTGTCTTTGTTCTCCTTGTCTCCTTCTTGGTTGGCCATGTGGTGAACTACCACAATTTTGTGGAGCTAGTGTGTGTTTCTGATCATTAGTCATTTTATTTCACTTTTAAAAGCCCTTTTCTAGGGGCATTGACATAAGAACCCCATTCTGCTATTTTGTTATCGTTTCCAAATATTTTAGTTTCTCGATTTATTTATTTGTACCTGTTGCTGATTGTAGTAGTCTGTAATCCACAGTTGTTTTTTTGATTAATGTGTTTGATTTTGCCTACTTCCAAAAGGGGTCCATTAGGACCAGTGTGCATGGCACAGGTAGACAGTCAAAGAGGACACTACCCTTTTTTTTTTTTTTTTGAGTGGTGAGAGATGAGAAAGAAATACAACTAATTTAACATTATAGCCATATGTAGACTTTGACATTGGTTTTGGTAGAAAATCTGCAATGGAATCCTTTATTTCCTAAAAAGAACAAATGCCTTCTAGGTTTCACCTTTAATTGCAGTGCTCAGCTACCAGTGAAGAATATTGCTGCTTAATTATGTATATCATTTTCATGAGAAACAGAGACACACACAGGTGAGTGGGCGCTACACTTCGAATAGATAACTTGCATCAATAAATGTCAAATAATGAGTGATGAGTCATATGATGTATGGAATGGTCTTAGGTAAACTTGGTATTTAATATTTGGGTGAGCATTCTATATCAATGTGCCCATAGTTGTCTTTTTGTTAATCGACATCACATAATCCCTTGGTTCTTCTGAGAATACTCAATTTACCTAAAGTGGATTAAGGCCCAATTTAGAATTTGTCAGAATGAGATTGGTATTTATCACACCAGATGATAATGATACTTTGGTATATGTTATTTATTGGGTGCAATAAATAACACCTATATCACATTTTATGGGGCTAACAGGCAGATTTGAGCGCTTACTGCACCAAATTCTGTATGTAGTGGTAAATAGTAAACACTTTTCCCATGGTAAATTAGACAGGTTTGACCTACATAATTTAATGAAGGGTGGGATATTTAACCCTTGCAGTAAATACTGGATGCAGTAAATAACACCTAACTCAGAATTCCAATCCCTGCCCAAGAAAGGGGTTGGAATATTCCAAACAGCTCACAATCAGGGCCTAAGACTCAAGTTCTTTTTTTATTTTCTTGTTCATCGGGTCTATCTCTTTTTGCAAGACGTATAGTCTCCAAGTACCTCCAACAACTTCCGGAAGAAGGACCGATGTCTACCTACTTCTATGAGAACAAGAGGAATCAAAGAAGACGCCTAGACCTGTGAACTGGAATAAAGTGTGTTGATTACAATAATGCAGATTAGTGACAAATCCTTTTAACTAAGTGGCTGTGGACCTACTGGGTACAGCTACATTTTGTAATTGTTTGAGTGATCAGGGTACACACAGTTATCTGGTTATCTGGGACTGGGTCAAGATTGGCTGTTAGTAAATGGTGTGCCAGCTTGTGCTCTGCTCTCTAACTCCTTGTGAATCATGCTATCCTTGACTCTTCAATACACTAGGACATTGGTTCACAATCTGTGGTCTGGGGGTGTCTGGGGGTCTGCAAAGCCTCCTCAGGGGGTCCGTGACTGCTTAGAAAATTAAATAATATTAACAGGCAAGGTCCCCAGCTTTCAGTAACTACTCAGTTGGGGGGGTCCCCGGATTCCAATAATGGTTTAGTGGGAGTCCCGGGGTTCCAGTAATGAGAAAGTGGGGGTCCACAGAAGTCAAAAGGATGGGGACCACTGCACTAGGATAGTTAGAAAGGAAATAGTATAAACTCTACCTACATGACAGTAGACAACTATTAACAGTCATGCTAAATCAATATAAAAAAGAAGTATGTAAGGCAAAACAGAGTTATTATGCTAAGACAATCACAGAGGATAGAAACAGTTCAAAAGGATATTTGACATCATGTGGGAAATGACAAACCCAGAATGCACTAAACAAACATTTAAGCCCTCTCAAGCTCAGTGATGCCTTAGCCATGTTCTTTGAGAGCAATGTTAAGAACATTATAGTGGACATAGAAGAAACTACTCCAACGATAGATCACTGGATTATTTCAGAGTGGCTGATACCTCAAACATATACACTAATAAGTTAGAGACCTTTGACCAAATGATGGAGGAACGTTTTGATCTACAGTGATGTTCATTTCATCACATTCTCTACTAGACCCTCTACCTTCTTGAATATGGAAGTGCCTAGCTGAGCAGCTATATCCTGCACCATTAATAATATGTAATAAATCGCTGGAAATAGGCCAAGTCATACAGGTCTTCAAAAACATTAGTAACTCCTCTGCTAAAACAGCCCTCATTCAATCCCTCTGTGCTTAGTCATTTTAGACCCACGTTTCATATACCCCTTCCTGTGAAAATTCTTGAACGATATGTGAGCAAGAGATTGCAGACATTTTTGGAAGACCAAACTCTTCTAGAAGAAAAGCAATTTGGCTTCCGGACAGCACACACTACTGAATTAGTATTGGTGCTGGTGATGGATGAGCTGCAGATGACAGTGGTCAGAAGTCAAATGGCGGTTCTGATACTACTGGACCTCTCAGCCATGTTTGACACAAAAATAAGATACTACTTTCAAGACTAGCAAATATTGGAGTAGACAGAACAGTGCTGAAATTGAGTGAATCATACTTGACAGATAGACCTCAAGCAATCTGACTCCCCTCACACCGCTCAGAATTTAAAGCAGTAGTGTATGGAGTTTTCTAGGGTCCGGTACTAAGTCCGATCCTTTTCAACATATATATATGCATCACTTAATAACCCTCATCAGTTCCTATGGTATTAACCTTGTTATTTATGCAGATGATATTCAATTTATGCTAATCCTTGGAAATAACAAACTAGAATCACTAAACCCATTTTATAACTGTCTAAGGGATATTGTGAAATGGAGAAGCAACAAAAACTCCTAAAAGTTTAATGGCGACAAAAACGAAATTCTCTGTTGCTCAGTCAATGAATTCTTATGGAAACTCCCAACCAATTTCTGGCCAGTGACAAATGATGGAAATTTAGAAGCATCACAGATGGTTCATAATCTTGGAGTAATCTTTGATAACAAGCAGTCCATGGAGAGCCATGTCAATAAGACAGCAGCTACCTGCTTTGCATGGTTCTGTGATCTGATGAAACTTTTACCCATCCTACCCACATAGGCAAGGACGCTGATAGTACAATGTACCATCTTAAGCATGCTTGATTACTGCATTGCCCTGTTATTATTATTTAATAAAAAGACTATACAGAGTACAAGCAGCAGCCGCAAAACCAGCACTAAACAAGCCAAGAATTCCTGCACAGCTCCGAAAGAGTGTCATTAGCTCCCAGTAAAAGAAAAGATAGCATTTAAATCACTATACTTAGTTTTCAGAGCAATTTAGTTAAAAGGTCCCATACCCCTACAGAGGAAATTCAAGCTATGTATACATTCAAGGAACCTATGTTCAGCCACTGCAGATCTTCTCTGCATTCCTAAATTTCTGAAACTAAGAAGGCGATCATTCTTGGTTAAGGTGGTACAGTTCTGGAATAAACTACCATCACCTTTAAGAAATGGTAAATATCTCTTTCAATTTAAAACCTAGCTATTCCTATACAATTAAAGTTAAGGCCCCACTGACTGTTTAGTAGATTTATATAAGGGGCGCATACCAGGTTACCTTTGAGGTGACAGCCACATTTTATAAATAATAATAATAATAATAATAATAATGTCATTTTCTTTGTTTATTTAATAGGTGTTCTCCTGTTCAAGAAACTTCCATGGTGCTCCTGTTCTGCAGTGCAGCCCTGCTCCCTAGGTGAAAAATGCAAGAAAAATGTTATGGACAATTTGTATACAGTATTATATTTCTTTACTTTTATTATAAATATTTTTGGATCTGTGTGTATCCTACATATTTTGCATTTCAGCCTATGTAACTATTAACTACCTTAGGAGTCTGTAGGCTGCTAAAGACTGTTTGAATAGGTTAAGTTCACTGTCATCTTCTTTCCATGGCAGATATAACATGCTCATGGAGTTGGTGAATGTTGTTTTTGTCTCTCTCTCTCTCTCTCTCTCTCTTTTTCTCTTTCTCTCTCTCACACCTTTCCCTATTTGCCTCTACCCACCCAGTCATTAAAACCCTAACCCTCTTCCCCCCTTTGTGTGACCTGTTGTACTATTATCTATTCACCATCAACAGAGCTTACACTTAGCAGTATAAGTAATGCTAAACTGTTCCAGAGAGAGGTTAACAAAAACTGCAAACTTGCCCACACCTCCCCTCTAGCCTTAACCTGTCAAGAAACATACAGCACAGTGGAACAAACATATTATATAACAGTGTTAGGCCAAGGATAGCTGATGTGCACTTTCTCCACAATTTTCACCCCACAGAGAATCAATCTACTAAATGATTCTGTTGAATCTAACCTTCACCTGTGAGCTGTA
Source organism: Pleurodeles waltl (assembly GCF_031143425.1). Classification (NCBI taxonomy): domain Eukaryota; kingdom Metazoa; phylum Chordata; class Amphibia; order Caudata; family Salamandridae; genus Pleurodeles; species Pleurodeles waltl. Next base: position 518,589,181 of record NC_090436.1, read on the forward strand.
TGTTCATTATGATACCTTACACTTGTGTTGATTCATGCTGGTCTTTGCCTTTGGTTTTCCACGCACTCTATTTTTTCTTTTTGTTTTATGTTGCAGAAGGAGAATCCTTCTTTGTTGTTGTGCCTGCTCCATTCTAAATACGAAGAACCCTGTTTCACATGTGACATCTTCCCTGTTTTGGCTTGTTAGAGATGCCATCAGTTACCTGCATCAACAACAAGTCTTGAGGGAGATGACAAACACATTTTTCTCTCAGGTAACAACTGGAAGGAGGGAGTGTTCAGGCTTGGGGATGGGCAGGACTTTCCACTCTGCACATTATAAATACATCTGTTTGCGGTCTGTTGTTGTCAGTTTTATTATACCTCAGGTGTGGTCTGGAGGGTAGGGTAGTACACAGATTTTACTGCAACTGACTAATGAGTGGGTGGACGCTCAGGTAACACCAAGACATAAAGGGGAGAGACAAAGGAAATGTATCATCAGTTTTTCAACACTGATTGCATTATGGTAGACTGCAGGCATGCATAGGGGTTAGTCTGGCGGTAAGGGAGCTCAGGTCAAATACAGTGTAGACTAGATAGAGGACAATGAAGATGTATAATTGGACACTTTCTTCATGAGGGCTGGGTTTGAAAGAAAATGATAGTTAGTAAACATAATAATTAAAAGCCATACATAGGAAATATAAAGTATTTATTTTAACAAAACGTAATCCCACCCACTTCTGCCACAACACACCTACTCCTTCCTAAATTCTCACAATCTATCCTAATAAGCCTACCTGTTCCCCAGTGGTCCCACCTTCATCACTCATAACAGGCCAAACACCTCTCTAAACCATCAAAAAACTATCCTAATAAACCTACACCTTCTCCAACTCAACTGCCCCTCCCCTTCCCTAAACCATCAAAAACTATCAAAATAAAATAACCCCTTCCTCAGCTGTCTTTTCCTCAAAATCCACAGCAGGCCCACCCAGTCCTTAAAACTGCTTCTCTATATAGTTCAGTCTTTTCACTATCTGTCTCTGGTTATTTATAATTTCCTTCAGGCCTTTCACTATCTACAAGAGGAGGACTCTAATTGAGGGCTGGGGAGATAGGCAGCTCTTGTGGAGACCAAGCTTGGCTGCCTGTGATGGTACTACCTGGGCTCCACCAGCTGGATGCTGAAGCAGCAGCTGCTGCTTTCTTCACTTCCTGTTCCTACTCCTCTAGGTTCACTAGATCCTGATGGAAGGCCACTGCTATGGCCTCCATCAGGTGGAGATGTAGCTGAGCCACTATATCCTTCTGGTGATGGTCTGAGACCATGAAATGGAATTCCAGGGCCGGACCACTGGTGGAGACACCTGAATGGACTGAGGCAAGATGAAAAGAACACAAATTGTAGTACCTACTACAGGCACATGCTTGCATAACACGGAGGTTTTGGTTCTCTAGGGCAACTGTATTATTTGTGTTGATTCTTTGTCTGAGGGACACAAAGTTCACATAATACTATTTGGAGTATGTGGCATTAAGTAATCTATATGCTGACCAGCTGCATAATAAAAAAATAATTTTGCTAAAGTGGATGACAAATGTAAATAACTGAATGCATTGATTTACACTATCTCCAAACACTTGAAGCATGTGTAAAAAATGATTAAATTGCATAATTAAATATATCACCATAGAAAAAGGGACATTAAATTAATGATGGACTAATTATTTGATTATATCTCATGCAACATTAATTTACCTAACCTTGTGGGGGCAGCATGACATTTGGAGAAAAAGAACGTTTGACACAAAATAAATAACACTAGGTCAGATGTCCCTGCTCTTTCATGAGTGTGCATCAAGATACACCACCCGATACAATACTCTTCCTTCTAAATCATTATCGGTACAACAAAAATATTACTTTTTATAGGTTAAATTGTAAAACGTCAGGGCTTGGGCTGGCTTTAGGTTTGGCTATTCATAGCTGGGTCAGATGACCTCCACCACATAGTTGATAAAAAGTAGAAGATAGGTTAGTGTAACAAAAAACTTAAATGGAAGGAAAATTAGGCATACATTGTAAGACAAATGTGGCATGTGACACGATGGGATGGGATGGGAGTTGGTGGTAGGCATGGGGGAAAATGGGTGGCAGATGATGGGCAGCACATCTCTTCTAAATGGCAGCAAAACCAAGACAGAATCACAGGAAGGAGAATAATTTAAAATTGATTGGGTGCCAGGTTTAGAATCAAGGTAGGGATACCTTAACAAATACTGTAATTGCCATTGAAAAAGGGAATTGACTCGGCCCAGCAGTTATTACACCCGCTTGTGCCCCCTCGATAGCATGATCCTAGACCTCGACCTCCTCCATGTTGCAGCCTGGATAAAAACTTGAGACAAAAACAAAATCCATTTACTTAGTAATACTCTTATCACCACCAACCACAGTATATGCACAAGTTAAAAAAGAACACTTAATGAATGTAAAAGTATTGCTAGCTAGAGTGCTACTTTGCTCTGTTTACATTTGTGATATGAAATAGTCAAAAATTCAGCTATCTAAGACAAACGTTTCATAATGGGGAAATGGAAAGGAAACCAATGATAAAAGGAAGGAGGAGGAAATGTAGAAAATGGAGAAATGGAAACGGGGGCAAGGGAGTAGTGCTATCACAGTAAGAAAAAAACAAACGAGACAAGATGAAGCAGGCTGAAATGAATATAAAAGGAAGCACTAGGAAGTGAGCAGAGTTAACAGGAACTATGGTAGATAAAGAGAAAGGTGGGAAAATTATGAAGAAAATACAAAAAGGAAAAATACAGAAGACCATGATACATATTAGGTGAGATTACAGTTAGTTTTAAATCTAAGAAGAGTAAACAAATGAACATGATTTACCAGCATGAGAGGGAGTTTCTGTCATGAGTGTGAGAGTAGCTGTCAGAATGTCTTTCTGGGTGTGAGAGAGGATGTGACAGTAGATATCTTGCTGTGAGAGGTGTCTGACTGTATCTGTATGGGTGTCAGACACATACCCCCACACTTGCAGCTCGCACCCTAAACTGCATGCATACATCCAGACACCCCCACTCACTTGCACACAAACAGACCCCCAGACCCCTCATCAACACATTCTCGGACATACAACCCCCACTCGCTCGCACACACCTATACAAACACCCCTAATCGCATGCATCCCAATTCACACAACTACTCGCTCGCACCCCATCTCCCTCCCCTCCGCTTCCATTCAGACACACACACCCTCCACAAACACATACGTACACACACTCACTCATGCATACCCATACCGCTACGCACATACAAAAGCGCACACCGCACATATGCACAAACACCCCCGATGCCCCCTTCTTTTGGACACTCCACCTACCTATCTTGGCGAGGTGGTCGTCCGGGAGGGGATGTGTCCCTTTTCACACCCAGACAGAAACTCTCACAGCCACTCTCACACCCAGACAGACTATCACAACCATTCTCACCCCAGATCCACCCTCTTACACCTATTCTCACACCCAGAGAGATAGGCTGCGTGTGGCCAAATCTCTTTGGCCCTATTTGGCAGTGGTTGGTTTAATGTATAGTAATTAAAATAACTATATGTTAAAAAACATAGACATTAACTGTAAAAAAACTAAGGTTTCAGTGACGTTATAGTTAGGAAATAGAAATTAAAAAAACATAGAAATTCACTGAAAAACCAAAGGTTCTAGGGATGTTATAATTACGAAATAGGATTTAAAAACCCTTAGAAATTCACTGAAAAAATTCAAAGGTTACAGGAAATTTATAGTTAGGTCCTGGATTTACTTCCACAAAACCAGAGAAATTTGGCAATTATAGTTACCTTAGCTAACTATGACTTGCACCCCTGTAATACACTGCAAATCTACTATAAAATGCATATAACCACAGATACATCCACTCACTCACACATACAACAAAAAACACACCCATGAACTCACCCATACAGACAGTTACACAACCACTTGCCCACCAATACAAAGACTTACACACCCAATCAATCACCCATACAACAGCCCCTAATCCCAGTCACCAATGCATACATGCACTCAGTCACCCACATACTCACCCATACAGCCACTCATACTCACACTTTTTTTATGAATACATTTACTCACACATCCACTCACTCTCACAATGGCTCACTGATACAGTACTCACTTATGGGAACAGCAACTCAAAGATAAAATCAGTCACTGATACACTCACTAAATCATCCACTAACTGTCTAATAAAGATGCTATTACAGCTACTCAGTCCCCAATTAAGCCTCTCACACACAAACATAATTACCCTACAGTTACTAACAGATCATCTTTCTTACTTGTACACCTTCTCACACATACTTACTGTACCACACAAGAAGTTACAGAACCACTTACTTGTGGATACAGCCACCTATAAAGGCATTCGCTCATCAATGTTCTCAATAACAGAGAGAGTTACACACTAACACAGTTGCTGAAACATACAGGCAGTACTCGATACAAACACTCACACACCCATTCTCTCAGCTATACAGCTTTTCAGACATCCACTCATTGTACCAATACAGACTATCATACAGACACTTCCTCATATATTTTGCTAGTAGCACATCTACTTATGGTTTCATTCAGAAACCAACTCAACCACTAACTCACCAATACAAGCACTCACACCTTCAGTGTGTGGAGTTGGCTGCTTTTTGAGGTGTTGACCGCAGGGCCTGGTATGTGGCCAGGCCTTGCAGCCAATCCCTTGCCGTACATGGTTGAAGGCCGTGTGTGGCATGGGGTTGGAAGCATATAGGGGTGGCAGTGGTTAAATTAAAGTAATATAATTACAAGCACTTAACGTTAAAAAAGAAATAGGAATTCACTGAAAAATCAAAGGTTACAGGGATACTATAGCTAGGAAATAGAATTTAAAAAACATAGAAATTCACTTAAAGAAACAAAGGTTACAAGGGCGTTATAGTTAGGTTCACATTTTACTCGCAAGAAACTTTAGAAATTCAGCAGTTATAGTCAGGTAATCTCAAAATACTATAACTCGTGGCTTAGGTAACTATAACTCATGCCCTCGCCATGCACTGCCAATTAACACAGATATTACATTCCTCATGACATCTTTTATAAGATCATTGATAATATCAATGTAACAATTGCAATTGCAATAAAATTATTGATGCAATAACTGTTCATGGTGGGGGCGCAATCTATAGTTACCTTAGAGCACTAATTACAGTTATTTATTAGTTACCTACTTTATTTGCTTGTCAGTGTTTTGTTGGCAGGATTATGTCTCACTAACTGAAATATAAATACAACAAATACTAATCTCTGAATCGTGTGGGCCATTGACTGTGCTACTTGCTTTGTACATATTCAGAATCTTTTAGGGATCATGTTCCAGGTAAATCAAGTGCATGCTGTATTCAGCTGCTGTTTCACTGGTATCTATTGAGGTACACAAAAATGTTGTGGATGGACTGCTTGAATTAGTCTCTGCCACTGGAATTTGTCCTAGGCTACAAATCGAGTTTGTCATGTTTTTTGCAATCTCAGCCAGGAACCTGCTTATACATATCTTCCATAAATCTTACTCTAATAGGACCAGTGCATTCGAACTGGGAGTCCAGGTTTCTTCTGAATGAGCTCACTAGCAACCCATGGCTGGTTTTGGTCTACTTGGTCCTTGCAGTAGGGTGCAGCTTGAGTCCAATACTAGATCACGAGACACACATTTTATGGAGTCTCTCTAAGGAAACCAAAACAGTGGTGGGTGGGTTACTTGAATTAATCAGCCATTTGGTAATTACTCTTGGCTGCAAACCAGTCCATCATTTTTTTTGTACTGCCATGCCTTATTAGGCAGAAACCAGCCATATGTACATCAGGCTTGGTTCTGCCAACTAGAATCAATCCAGTTTGAACTGAGAGGCAAGGCCTCCTCTGAGGATAAGCACAAGCTATCACAGACTAAATTCTGCAATTTGGTCCTCTTTAATAGAATGCAGTTTGAGGTCTATCTCACAATGAGTATGGAATCCACGTATGGGCATACTTGTTACACTTATGGCATTGTATGAGGAAAACAAAATGTGGTGGGTAGATTGCTGAAACTAATCCCTGCCAATGTTAATTTGGATTCAAACCAGTCCATTGCACTAAACCAGTCTTATGTTGCTTGTGTTCCTGTTCAGAGTGGACAGTTCTGATTGTATTGGCAGTTCTGACAGGACTGTTCTTACTGGATAAGGTCCAAAGCGGATTTCCATATTATTGGGGCCTGTCTGAGACGGTGTGGTGGGAAAAAAAAATGGACTGGATTGTGGCCACTATAGCAGTTGAGGCTGGTCAAATATCATCATTTTACAAACAGATACAACAACCTATATTAGCAGAGGTGTATTTATCCGGCAACCTGAGAAAAGCACCCTCAACAATGTGGCGAAACAATGCTTCTTGCTGGCCTCATAATTATTCAAACTATGTGCTTCTATAAGATTACCTGTTGGAGTTGTTTGAGGGCATATTCAGATGGTTCTGTCTTACTGGCAAGAATGTGTGTTGTTCTTTCAAAGCTACCAGCCCAATAGATAAATATTCAGCATCAGTCAAATTGGAGCTCAGCAAGCCCAAGTGTATATTAAGATAAGTAGGCCTACACCACAAAAAAAGAAACATGACTTATTTTTTTAAAGAGTAAAACCCTTGAAAGAGTAGACACTGATGTGTACATAAGTATTGTAAGTACCTAGTTAACAGTAGATTGTAATGGAAACACATCTTGAAATCAAGGCAGAGAAAAAGAAGTGGTGATGAAAGAAATTAAATTACATGTCATGAGACAAATCCTGTAAAACATAGAAAGCACTTGCAAACTATTTGAAATAAGGATCAACAAACATGAGTTGTCTCAGGACACTGCAGGCACTGACCTTTTTTAGGAAACCCTGATGTGAAGTGCTAGGCTTCAGGTCTACTAAGTGATTGCATGGTGGGCACAGACAGAGGACTGGTGATAGCCATCATCACAAAATAAAAACTGGTGATAGGCCGCAGGGTTTTACATTGAGATATATGTGTAATATGTGAAGTGGGGAGTTCCACTACTGGACTTGATAATACTTGTATGTTTTTTCCAGCAAGGGGATATAAGAGAGAATGATGGTGGAGGTCTAAAGGTATACTTTCTCATGATGCTTTAAACGGTCCATTCGGGTACTTTGCTTATATATATAAAACTATAAAAATGTGTTTACAAAGATGTGTCAGATTCATGGGGAAAAATATGGTGGACCATCTCAGTGGAGTATGTGCAGCAACAGTGCACCTCCTCCACTGGAGACTGTCATAAGAGACAGAGAGGAGCAGTCTGTGAAAAATTATGAAGTAGACTGAGACCTTTGACTATAAAGTTGGAGACGTCTTGAATCTGCCCTATTCCCTGACAAGTGTCAGCCTGAATTCCGGCAGTGGAACACAAACAACTTCACAGATATATGAAAAAATCAGAAAGGCAAAATGCACCCAAGATGGATCTGATTGACATTTTCAAACTCTCTCCTATGATCACTTCTTTAATAGTTGTTCTAACCAACAAAGAAAAAACTCAGAGAAAACAAAAAAAACACAGCATGAGATGCTGAATACATCACAGTATCCCAATCGAGTATTGTGTTACTCTCAGTGTCCTCCCACAACCTTTCATCTTAAATCATATCTCAGGAAAAGACGGATGACTATTTAGGAAAAACAAAACATATGACTTTCATGTAGAAGTGGCATTCTTAAGATGTTCATTTTTCTTGCTAAGAGTAGGCTAAGTAGTCTTTAATCATTATTTTCTACTTCATCCCTTTTGCAAACATGAAATAAAAATCAACTCCTCTGACCAAGGAGGGTAAGATAAATATGAAGAACAGACAATGTATTCCTAAACATAGGAACATTACTAGGTGAGTGGTTCAGATTGTATAATCAGAATGGCCCCTGTGAACCTTGTTTTTATTGCATGGGTTAGAGATAGTGGATGCCATTTAAACGCATCCACCATTTATGTGGACAATTTTTCTTCAAAGCAACTCCCACCTTCGTGGCAGGAGCTGCTTCAAGAGGAATAAAACATGATGGCAGGTCCACCACATTATAGTGGCATCATGGACATGTTGTGTTGCCAGTTATACCACCCACAAATTCACGTTGTATCTTCGAAGATAACATACATAATGTCCACCATGAACTTGAACTTTTCTTCCAGCACACAGGGGACATTTCTTGCTTTTTCCCTTTTCAAGACCGCCATGTTTGATATCATGAGCCGGGCAGAATTGTGTTGCAGTGGCTGCCTTAGATAAATAAGTTTTGTGGTGCAGGTGGCAGTAGCTCTGTGGTCACGAAAACTGCATTCTAGAGATCTGTAAATTAGGTGAGAGAACTAAGGGGAGGCAGATGGAACATCTAGTCATTTTTGGTAAATGCTCAATTACTATCCTCCTTTAAATGAGAACCAAAGCTTTTTCACCAAGGGTTCACATTTTATTAGCTCTTTCTCTCTCCTCTTTGCCCCAGAGTGAATTGTAAGGAATAGTCCTTCATAGGAAGGGAGACGGGCCATATTAGGCTCAATACTGCTGCACTAGGCCCGATATTTATTGATCTACAGCACTAATCAATCAATCAGTAAACTTGTTACCCCTGACGGTCTCTGGGCTCTTTGGTGCCTTATCTCTGTTGAGAAGGAAGGTCTTGAGCTTTTTTCTGGAATTCTGTCAGGGTGGTTGCTATGAGGAGGTGTAGAGGAAGAGAGTTATAGGTCTTGACAGCAGTGTAGGAGAAGGAAAGACCTCCGAAGCAGTTACAATGGCTGTGGGAGGTGTATGCAAGAGTCGGAGTAGAGGAGTGAAGGTGTCTTCAGAGCTGGTGGAAGTTTATGTGGTGCTTGACATAAGATGGTCCTTATTTGTGTAGTGCTTTGCAGACATGTGTGAGGGTATTGGACAGGTATCTCTTCTGGATGGGAAGCCAGTGGAGGTGTCTGAGGTGGGGGTGATGTGGATCTATTTTGGTAGGTCCAGGATGAGCTTAGCTGCAGTGTTCTGAATAGTCTGGAGCCTTCCTAGGAGTTGCGTGGGCAGTCTGGTGTAGAGAGAGTTGCAATAGTTGAGGTGGCTGGTGAATAGTACCTGTGCGATGGTCTTTCTGGAGTTAGCAGGGACCCATCTGAAGAGCTTGTGAAGCATGCAGAGAGTGTAGAAGCACGCAGAGGTGACTGAGGTGGTTTGGTGTTTCATTGTCTGTTGACTGTCCAGGGTGATGCTGAGGTTGCATGCCTGGATGGTGGGTGCAAGGTTGTTACCAAAAATCAGGACTCCTATATTGTCAGAGTTAAGCTTGAGGCAGCTGTTTGTTATCCAATTGGCTACATCTGTCATGGCCCTGCGGAAGCTAATTTTGGCACTGGCATATTCTTCGGTGAGGGAAAGTATGAGTTTGGTGTCGTCAGCATAGGAGATTTTGCTGAGGCTCTGTGATCTGATGATGGCAACGAAGAAGGTCAGGTAGATTTTGAACAGGGTGGGGCTGAGGAAGGATCCCTGGAGAATGGTGAAGGTGATTTGCTTGGGAGTGGAGGAGGAGAAAGACAGCAGTAGGATGCTCTGTGTTCATCCCGATAGGAAGGATGTGATCCATTTTAGGGTGTTTCCCTGTATGCCAGTGGAGTGGAGTCTGTTAATAAGGGTGTTGTGGTAGACGGTCGAGGGGAATTAGGGTTGTAGCACTAATGCGCTATCAGCTTTAACTGTTGAGGAGCTATTTCACAAATGGTCTTTTAATTGTATTTATATTTTTATATTCCTGTTATATCTGATTACCAAGTAATTATTTCATTTAAAAGTGTCCTAATAAAAATGTAATTGAATTAATATGCATGGTGTTACCCTGTGGCTTTGTGATGTTTCCTCTTCTGTAAGGTTCTGTTTATTTTAAATAGTAATAACTGGTTAAAATGTAATGCATACTACGTTTTATTGTACTATGATATTTGCCTGTCTATTTTACTTATTTATATTTTGACTTTTAGTGGAATTAAAACATGTAATTTCATAAATACTAAGAAAATATTTAGAAAATTGAATGATGTAGTGTATAGCTTGGAAAATGGTGGGTACCTCATAAAAATCAGCAGATGCCCCAGCAATCAAACATGTGAGTCTCTCTCCTCTTTTACAGGTGGGGCAACCACCTGGTTTCTGAAAGAGGAGCCCCAGCTGCATCCTCCAAAAGAAATCTTTAGTGGGAAGCCAAAAGGCTATTCTTCATCAGAAGTCACAACCTATTTATGGTGTGTCTTTCAGTGTATACTTGTCATGTTCAAGACCACCATGCGAACCATGGTGGTCATAAACATGAAAATGCAAAATGTCCCGGATGCACAGAGATAAAACTACCTAAATGTCAGCCACATTTCTCTTGACTTTGTGACATTGTTTCTAAAAACAAAAACAAATATGTAGCCATTGCAGTTCCACCAAAAGTGCTTATTCCATGTCAGTGGGAGCACTTTCAACAGAATTTCCCAACTAACGCAGTGGACAACTCTCAGTTTGAAAGGCAGTTTACCAGCTGGTTGGCAGAAACCCATTGGGGTTGTAATTCTAAAGCAAAATGTTTATAATGTACAAGTAACTCCATAAAACAGCAAATAAATCTTCCCTTTTACTGAAAATATTTTTTACTGCTGTTGAGTATGAGTGCAGCTGTTACAATGATTTATGGAAATCCTACATCAAAAATGGCTACACTCTGACTAGTGTTTCACAGAAATCTGGGCATTGGGGAACTGCTGGATGTGGTCCAAGATTTGTTAGCCCAGTTTTTGAGTCTGTTCATTAAACCTAGAGCAAACAAAACATACAAATCTCTTTTAACTTGTATGCAAGTCAACTTAAGAAATCATTATAATTTTCAAATTGTTTTTAAAAATAGGTATAATTTCAGAAATCTACTAAAAAATGTAGGTGAAGTTTAAGATCCTAATTCTTAAAGCTATCTGAACATGTAAGTTCAACTTACATGCGTGAATAGCTGTTGTACCAGTAATAGCCACTTATGCATGTGTGAAAGAATTAAGTACATTTTTTTAAGTACATTTTTTGCAAGGGTCTTACAGAAGGTGTTCCAAGATAGAAATTCTTTAGTACTTTAGAATCACTCACAAACATATCTGTCTGTGTGTAGTCTCAAATTTATTTCTAATTATTTCCCACTCTGGATACAGTTGGGCATTTTCAAGGACAGGGAAAAATCTCTATCAGGAACGCACATGCCAAATTTAGTAGGGGTTTTGAGTTAAGGGTTTTCCATTAAGTTATTAAGTGTTGTTGTGCTACTACAAGACCTTTTTACATGCACTATTGCATAATTACTCATTCAAAAATTGAAAGCTACAAAGGTTTTTCCAGGAGTAATTCTGGAAAGCTGCAACTGCATCAGCTTTCCAGGAGTAACTCCTCTGTGATTTCTGTAAGAGTGCTAACCTATCGCCTTTTCTATTCACTTCTCCTATTCCAACAGTGATGCAAAAAAGGATTCATTTAATTGCCCTTACCCTTTTGAAACAATTTCAGCTTTTTTGCTCAAAAACAGATCTCTTCTTGAATAATAAACATGTAATTCCATCTGATCAATTCCTCCTTCATTCACAGCATCTTTTAAATGCTTTGAAATCCAACCAACTTTCCCTCCTTCTGAAAAACACATGTGCCATTCTTTCATCTTTAATTTTCAAATGATCCCAGTTTGTCTCTCCTGGACAAGAATTCTAAAAAATGTATAAAGCAATCTAACTCCAAACTCTTGTTTACTTTCACATTCTTCTCTAGCACTATGAATCTGCTTAGTACACAATCTGCTTCTGGATTATGGGTATTGTATTTTTACTTAGTTGCTGGATCACTGAGCATCATTTCATACGGTTGACTATTGGGCTCTTCTGACAATTTTAGATAAATATTTGGTGATTCATATGTTGGCTCTGGATTGGTATTACTTATTTTGTTCTAGGTGTTTCCAATTTCCTAAACTAGGGTCCTCTTGGTCCTTATTAGGTTTCATGCCAACCAAGGTTCTTTAGAGCTCACTTCTAACTTCTCTACACTTCAATATCTACACTGAGCCTCCAGGAAAACTTAGTATTCGGTGCAGTTATCTCTAGGTGCAAACATGTAGATAATAGAAACATTTATGGATGTTCTTCCTCACTAACATTCACTTCCTGAAAGATAATCTAGAATCATCAGTCACTAGATGTCTTCTCACTTTATGAAATGTAACCCAAACAAAACAAAGTTCTTCTTATCTATTTGTTTGCCCATGCCTTCTCTTTCCATTTCTACCTACCTGGCTTAACAATCCTCAGTGTATTCCCTATCATCCCTCCATCATTTTTTCATTATGGAATGATTAGGCTTCATCCTTAAGTCCTTACGGAATGAATTGCAAATCTAACATCCACAATTGGTGTCTACACGTTGTTTTCAGATCTCATTCATGTGCAAATTTCTGTTTTTGCATGTTGGCTTCCCCTCAGATGTCCAAAATCTTGTTCTTATAAGAGGAAGCAGTGGTAATGGTATTCTGTCTACTCTTCCTGTCAAGTTTTTCTTGACTTAAAAGACATTCTTTACTTACTGGCCACACCTCTACATCCACTGATGTCATCATGTTACATCTGCTCCATTTATGCTTTGCAGGTTAGCCCTTACCCATAAGCTCCCCTGTATAATTTACAAAGCACTTTTGTTAGATCAACTTGCCTACATTGTGAATAAGCTACATGTTTCTGGGGGTGTTCAGGGCGATTCAGAGAAAGGGAAACCACACTGTCTTGATATTCCATCAGTTTTAACCCTCTGCTTGGGCGTTCTGTGTAGTTTCCCCTCACTGTGTGATAGTCTGCAAATCATTGAAACCTATTTAGGCAAGCTTATATATACCTTTTGTTTATGACGTTTCTCTTTCTGTCCATCTACTTTATCTGCATGGTTTTTCGTTTGTGTATTTTTCTGTTGCTGTGACCTGTTAGTTGTGATCTGTAGATCTTTGCACTCTTTCTTTCTTTTTAATTTTCATTCAATCAACTGTACAGTACACCATTACCCTTGAGTTAGGTGTTGAGTTTTATACAGTTAAAAACATTACAAATAAATTAACCCACTGGTCTACGTTTATGATTTTGAGAATCAGACCCTATTACAAATGACTAAAAATGAGCAAACTTGAAGGAAGGCTCATACAAAAAGTCTCCTAATCATTGTCTGTTTGAAGCACGTTTTTGAAATAAAGTCATCAATATGAGTCTAACCTCCAACTTCCTTTATGAATACACTAACTATTATTGGTATTAGAATATTACAGTGTAGAAAACTACTTTGAAGCCAAAGAAGCGGCAGAGGGTCAATAGGAGCTGGATATACACCTTCTGATCCAACATTCCAGTGCTTGGCTTACTGTCTCTTCTTGTTAAATGTAGAACAATCTATGCCAGTCGGTGCAATATTCCAATTACTAGCGTTTTAGCTCTACTGCCTCAGGCTATGTCGTTCCTTAAGGGACTCCCCTTTGTCATAGGCCCTATAATTAATGAAAGGGCTTTTATTAAATGTGAGTCATCGTGCTATAGTGACTGAGATTAAAGTGCTAGAATATTATAGGGTAATCTTGAAATCCTAGCTGACTGCACTCACTCTACATGAAGTCAAAACAGAACAGCGGATGCGAGTATGATCGAGTCGGGCAGTACTGATAACGCATCCCACCCTAGATAATTTACTTAGTCTGGGACTTGTTTTAGGCCAATGAATCTTTTGACCCTGATTGGAGACTCCTTAAGACAAGATAACTAATCCACATGTCAATCAATAGATCGATATCCTCATCAATATTCACAATAGCAAATCAATCAAACTAGTTAATGACATTAAGGAAAACAAGACACCCCATGACCTTTCAGTCATGAATAACCACACACAATTTAGTGAGATTTATGATATTTATTCCCTATTGATTACACCCTACTAGCAAGTTTATTAGTCTCAATAGCAGAAAATACATTAGCACTGTCACAATATGGCAACTCGAATAAGATTTCATCAAAGCAAAGATCATAAACATTGGAACAAAGCATGACGTCAACATGGATTAACTTTAGCAGAGTATCATTAGCTCCTTATTCAACAAAGCATCGATTCAGTCATTTGTCTATTTGCGTACGTTCCTGAACCCCCTTAACTAGCTCGAATTAGCATTGGCATGTTGGGCTTCATGCAAAACAATTTAGCAACACAAATTTAGAAAACATCTATCTGTGGTCTCTATCAAAAGAAGCAGTTGGTACCTACCAAGAAAAGGCAAACAGACAGTTACAATTTCATTATCATATAGTTACCCTCTGTAATGGGTCAGCATACAGAGTCAGTCTTCGTCCTCAGGACATCAGTTGATTCGCCATCAGCCAGGAAACTCAGCAAAGTTCAGCAAGACAGGTAATAAGGACCACTTCCCTCATAAGGAGGAAAAGTATGAATCGGGCTAGACAAGAATAAGGATGGTTTGAAGAGTCTAACAGCAAAGTGTTTAAGACAGATTGACAAAGTGGCTAAATACTAACAAAGATATAATGGTGTTATATTAATCTTGTTATACAGTCTCCTAATTTCCAATTGGGCAAATTTTGGTGCATCATTATCTCAAACCAATAATTGGGTTGTCACCTCATTAGGAGTTTCACTTTAGAACAGTTCTCACGTAATTCATTGGCTCCTGTAATTGACGTCTCCAAAGGGTAGAATGTCAGTTACAAACTTTTATTCTCGCAGACTCAGTCAGTAGTCCCATTGTCTTTACCAGTTCAGGCGACCTTGTACCTGTTGCAAGTTTACACTGTTGCATTCAGCAAGAATGTTTCCTTGAGAAAGTCGGGTCTCATGAGAAAGAATTTACTGCGGTTACACACATCTTCTAGTTTCTGGAAAAATATGGCTACATGTCCTTCGGCAAGTCAGCACATTGTACGTTAGAAAAACACATTTAATATGAGACCGGGCAGCTAGGCCCCGACTCTTGCTAACTAATGCCTAGTGAGTAATTTAGAAAAACCTTAACATATAACTCTTAATACTAATACATAACCACACATTAGTACATCAATAATCCATTATTAGTCAATTTCATTTATCATCGTATACATTGATGGCCACTCCCCGTGGGCACATTTCATAGGCATGTGAAAAGCACATTAATACATTTTCTAAGCGACATCATTATACATTAATTGGAAACATTTCATGTTAATTTTTGATTATAATAACTACAGTCCAACAGTACTCACCTATACATTAAGTTCTCAGAAAACAATTCGCGGTGTGCATTAAGAAAATGCTCTATGTGCATGTATGTATTAATGTGCGGATTTGTGCTGGAAGCCAATTCTCACCGAGTAACTGCAGCTCCCAAATGAGTCCGCAAAACAATTGTCGAATTAACAGAAAATGTTCAATAATTTAAAATGAATCATGTTTTCACCTGTTGCTGCTAAGAAGGGGATCGCTCCTCGGGGGAAGCTTTACGATTTTCATTGCCTCTAACCCAAGCTAGATGGCACTGCCGCCTCCTCTTGGAAGAACAGCGATGACCTCAGAATTAGCACAGAAAAGTCTTTCTGGGAGTGAACAAAAAGCATCCCGCCAGCATGCGAAGTAGCAATGTGTTTTCTCTCTTAATTTGAACTTGGTCAAATTTCTAAAATTACTTTGAAGAACATGTACAGATAAGCTAAGGCATCTGGAACTTATCTTACTTGATGGTCCTTTTTGGGAGGTTACTGGCTTTGACGGTATAGTTTTAGAAAAAAATCCCTTGATTAATAAACGCCCATGAATTAACTCCGAAATGATGGCTTTGTTATTGCCTTGGCACATTTCATTAACAAAACAGCAAGGCCTGCCAAGCTGCGAGAGTTCTTTCAGTAGGATTATGGGCTTGTTTACATATCCAGCTGTACCGCAGCCTTGTCCGTGGGAGCCCCCTGACAATGTCCCCAGTGGGGGTGCCCATTATGGGAGGGCATACTAAGTGAGGTTTAGTTCCTTCAAATTGAGCAAGAATGCTAAGCAGACCTGGGGAACCTTTGGAACATGCTGAAATCATGCAGTTTCTGTTTTCTGTTTGGGTTGTTTGGATTAGTTAAAATTGCCGTACAACTTGTTGCGGCCTACGCTTGTGCGAGTTGCAAGAAGTAAAATGGGTGGATGAATTCAGATAAAAATTAAACTCTTTCTACTCTCGCCGAAATGCGTTATTCGGGCTGTTTCTGTTTCTACATTTGTTAATATTTTTTTAATTATAAATTGCGGTTTGGGTTCTGCATGGACAAGGTACACACAAAGTCAGACGGAAAAAAAAGTGTTGGGAAAAAGTCTCACTTTCAAATATTTGCTGTAGTTAGTTACCAACATTGTTTAATGCGCAAGTTTGGAGTATATGAGCATGGCACGTTCTTTGCTAGCTGAACTGTGGTCACATAGCTTATCTTTAAGGATTTAAAAGTAAAGATTGTTTAACGGCAAAAAGGAGAGTCTAACGCTGGTAACTTGGACTACATGAGACTGAGCACGCAGAGTAGATTTTATTTTTTCTCACATTATACATCCTGTAAGACACATGAAGATAGATTTAAAACAAATCTAAGTGCTTGAAAGTGTACATTTCATGTCATGTAACAGTGTTTTGAAGGCTTCATCTTAAAGACATTTTCTGGTGGTAAACAACTAAAGGATTTTAAAAGAATTTTCCTGAAAGTACCGCATAACAGCTTTGGCAACCACGAAGCAAACAAAGCAATTTTTATTTTCTTAAAAAGCAGGCACTGGAAGTTATATAACAAACAAAAATACATGACGTGGATGATGCAAACGAAGCTGTTAGCGGCTCTATTTTTACATTGCGCTGTAGTTATCCTCTCCTAATGTGGTGGGAGAGATGTTCAAAGCACGCTCACCCCATAGCATTTTTTTATCACAAAGTAAAAAATCTTCTGCCTCTTGAATACTAATGATGCAGGGATTAGATTGTGACTCTCTGTGAAAAGTAGTGACCGGTGGGCTGGAGGCCTGTATAGGACAACATCCCACTTGTAATGTGCCTGCACTGCGACGCTTGTGCATTGGATGGACGGGGGGTGAGGGTCACAATGCCAAAACTCTGGAACATTGTGAATATGACACTGGGGAGGGAGGTGCATGCTGTGGTCCATGGAGCCAACGCCTGCACCTCAAGAGATCTGCAGTCTGAGTTTAAGCTTTCAAATGTTCACATCTTACAGTGGTTGTAAGGTTACTGCTCGCCCTTGCCATATATTACCCATTCCAAGCTTCACACCCAAAAAAAAAGGTCATAAAAATGTATGCTTTTCCTTACAAATCACTAGGGGAGAACTCCACTTGTCCTTCCACTTCCCTTTGCAAATCACAAGGGATCGCAATGGTTCTGATATGTAATGTGGATTCAAAACAGAAATGCACCTTGGTACATTGCAAATTCAGACTTTTCTTTTGCAAAGTCTGTTACACTTGCTTAGCAAATGCAAATTATTTTGTGCATCACAACTACATTATTTAAATTAGTGAATAGCAGTGATATGTGTGCGGACACACTTTGACAAACTGTAACCAGAGTGGTATTTAAATAGGAAAAGCTGAAGTTGGCTTGCGTATTGCTTATGTGTCTCCGTATATGGAATACAAGCTACACAAATATTTTTGCAAATTGAGTACTGTCTTTTTTGGGAAAGCAATCTGATTTTGCAAACTAACATGAACAAATAGGTTGAGCCACAAAATACCAAGTCACTGGGGGTTGAAGAATGAACTGCCTATTTCATATTCCTTAGTTAGGGTGCAATTTCCGACCCTGTGTGATTGGCTACAATCGCAGGAATGGTGGCCTGTAGGGGACCATTGACCACCACCTGAATGATTGGTTTTCGAAGCGGTGACATGTTTTTTTAAATAGCCCAATTTCTTTAAAGGAACTGGGACTGTTTAAAACATGTTTTTCAGGTCCCATCAACTACCTACTGCTCTGAAACTCCCACCCCTCATTGCTAAAGGGGAAAGGATCCGAAGGGGATCCCTTCCCCTTTGCGAATTAGTGAACACCCCAGCTTGGGAGCCTGTAACATATCAATGGTCTGTGACAGGAATTTTGGTCATAAGCCATTGATACATAGGATACCAAATCGAAATTTGGAAGAGACACCATGAACAAGACCCTTCCAAATTGCAATTTGGTATAATCTCTAAACCTATTTAGCAAGGTGAGAAAAGGTTCTAAATCAGTGAATGGATTGAGTACATTAGAAAAAGGATTTTAGCATTTAAAAACCCTCTGATTTATTGACCAGAGAGTTTGCAAATGGTAAAGCCCTTCGTATATCTGGCCTCTAGATTCTTTGAGTAGGAAACCTCTATTTATGAGGCCTTATTACGAGATTGGTGGTTGGACCATCAGACGGTCACGCTGGTGGTCCTAAAAAGACAGCCATGTTGGTGTAAACTAAAAAGACTCATGTTGGCGGTCTTACAGATCGTCCTATTAAGAGTTATACAGGCAGGGCCACCGACTGCTGACGAAAAAAGGCAAACCAGCAGCGGCGCGGTGGCCTGGAAATAGGTGGTCCTTACCTCCAGCATCGACAGCACCACGACCAACCACTGACCTTGTTACAAGCACAAAATCACTGCGGCGGTCACCCATGGCGGTCAGTCAATTGTGGTCCAAATCACAGCAGTTCGTGGTTACCAAAATAATACAAAATGGCACATTGGATGGATTAAAAAAACAACACAGCTGACACACATTGCCACACCGGACACATCTGCAAAGGAGATTATAAAACACATCCCTTCCCACACCACAAACCTCTGCATTTTCACAGCAAGGCCCAGCAAGACAGAGCGAATTTACTAAACCACACACCTCTTAAATTAGGCACCCCTTTTTTCAATATCCCCTACAACACACTGGACACACTTCCTTCCATTCACACCCTATTGCACTACCCCTGTTTAGTAAGTCACTTTCACCCATTTTTATATATGTTTTCCACAATGTCAAGTAAAAAAAATCCCTGTTTTTCCAAAGAAGAGTGGAAAGTCATGGTGGGTGAAATTTTAAGAGTAGAGCCACAATTGTTTGGAGCACAAGTCCAGCACACTCCTCTCAGTAGGGAAATGGAAATGTGGGACAGGGTAGTCAACAGAGTCAATGCTGTAGGCACCACCCTGCACACAAAGGAGGATATCAGGAAGAGTGGAATTACCTCAGAGGCAAGGTCCATTCCCTGGTTTCAAGGCACCAGCTGCAGGTCAAGACGACTGGTGGTGGCCCTTCCAGTACCGCATTACATCTCTTTTCCTTGGAGAAGATGGTCTTGGCCATCCTGCATCCTGAGGGCTTGACAGGAATGCCTGCGGGAGTGGAGTATGGCAAGTCACAACACTAAAAATGTCACCAAAATGCCATGTAATTCATGCTCATATCTCACCTTTTGCCACATTTACTGTTACTCCACTCACCAGCCCAGTGTTCACTTGTCCCAGGACCCCTGTTTGTGAACCCCTAATTGAAGTATACTCACCTGGGGGAGAACATTTGTCAAGTTTGTGTAGTACAGGGACTGATATTACTCCAACCCACAGGAGGCACTGTTACTGCTACTCAAACTACCAGCCCAGTGTTTCCTTCTCCAAATACCCTTGTTTGTTAACTCACAAATGATGTGCACTCACCTAGAGGGAGAACATTGGTCAAGTATGTGTAGTACAGGGAGTGACTTGACTGAAACTCCCAGCAGGCCCTCTTTCTGTGACGCCAACCACCAGTACTGATGCACCAATACATCTGTTTGTCAACTCTCAAATGAAGTTTACTCATCTGGGTGATAACATTGGTCAAGTGTGTATAGTTCAGGGACTGACATGACTGCAACCACCTGGGAAGCAATGGTGAAGGTACCTTTGAACACTTCACAGTGAATGTGACTTCACCAGTGACCAGAAATTTCTTCTTTTGTGGACTGGGTACTCCCTCTTCATACAACACATCAGTCTTAAGGATACATTTGGCCAGAATGGCTGCTCCATCACAACCTTACATATAGACTATATTCATATAAAAAGAACTCGTACTATTGTGGACTATGGTGAAGCATTATTTTAATGACTTCAAATACCAGCAGTGTGTCCTCTCCTCCAAATACTCCTGTTTGTGAACTCTCAATTGGAGTGTTGTCACCTGGGAGGATACTGTGAGCTAACTGTTGGGAAGTAGAGGGAGTGACATAACTGTAAAGTCCAATAGCCCCAGTTTTTCCAAAATCAAATACCGGCCCAGTGTACACTTGTCCATATACCCCTGTTTGTCATCCCTCCAATGCCCTTCAGTCACCTGGGAGAATAACATTTCTCAAATGTTGGGAAGTAGAGGAAGTGACCTGACTGCAAAGCCTAATAGGTACTGTTGCTCCAAGTCCAAACCCCAGCCCAGTGTTTCCTTCACCAAATACCCTTATTTGTAAACACTCAAATGAAGTGTGGCACCTGGGGGGACAACATATGTATGGTGTATGTAGTAGAGGGACAGGCATGAATACAACTCCCAGGAGGCTCTGATACTGTTACCCCACCTGCCAGCACAGCGTCCTCTTCTCTAAATACCCTTGTTTGGTAATTCCTAAATTAAGTTCACTCACCTGGGGGGATGACATGCGTATAGTGTGTGTAGTAGAAGGAGTGACATTACTACAAATTCCAGGAAACACTGTTTCCATAACCCCAAACACCAGCATAGTGTTTCACTGTCCAAATACCCCTGTTTGCCAACTTACAAATGAAGTTTCCTCACGTTGGGGGATGATATTGGTCAAGTGTGGGAAGTAGATGGAAAAACCTGACTGCAACTCACACAAGGCACTGTTTCTCTGACTCCAAACACGAGAACGGTGTACATTCGATCAAAGAGCCCAGTTTGTCAAATCAGAATGTAAGTTTACTCAGATGTGAGGATACCATGTGTAAAGTGTGGGTAGTAGAAGGAATGAACTGACTGCGAAGGCCAGAAGGCTATGTATCTCTCACTCCAGACACAAACCCAGGGTCCATATGCCCAAATAGCCATGTCTGTGAACTCCCAATTGATGTTCACTCCCCTGAGAGGATACCATATGCAAAATGGTGGGAAGTAGAGGGGATGACCAGAATATAAATCCCAAATGGCCCTATTATCCTAACTCCAACAACAAAACCAGTTTCATTTGAAAGATGAAAATTGTCAGGTGTGTGCAGTAAAGACAGTGACATGACTGTAACTCCGAGGAGACACTGTTTCACCATTTTAAAACATCATACCAGTGGTCACTTGATCAAATACCCTTGCATGCTGAGACACATTTGAGGTTACTTATCTGGGAGTGACCAGGATACAGATCATACCCAACTCTGAGATGTGTCTGACTACCTAGCTCCATCTGGACATGCTAACTCAAGATGAAACTATTGAGGGCGGGAAGGGAAGCTTATCTAGGGTGCAAAACAATGATCCCAAAGGTCTCAAGATGCACCAGAATAGTATTGGCAGCAAACTCCTGGGTCTGCCTGCATCATATTTGACTAGACCTGAAAATGGGCCAACAACCTAGCTTGCCCAGCCACTGTTTAGCCTGGACTGGTGGCAAGATGAAATTTCCAGGCCATCCCCCAAGGGACAATGGTTTGCACATCTGAGCAGCATTTTCAGGCAAGGAGATCTGGCATGCTCCATAAATGTCATGTCAATACAACCATTAACATGTGCACCTGTCACAACAGGAATTCCTGAAAATCCGATAAGAACAAGGTACTTGCTAAATGTCACCACACTGTAATCTTTTGGAAGTAGATGACACAATACAACCAGTAACATTGTATCTTTCACATCAACAGGTCAAGCTGCCACTGGCCACACAAACTGCCAATACTCCTGTGGATGAAGTCTTCAATGATGAAGATACTCATGGACATCTGGATGTGGAGGATGGTTCTGGTCCATCTGGGCACCTGTTCAGACACTAACAGTGAGTCTCACTGTGGCCACTACATCACCTCCCTGCCTCCACATCACAGGCAACCATGCACCCCCAACCTGTGTCCCTAGCACAGTGTCAGCCATCTAGTGCCCCACAGTCATGGATCATGAGTTGCAGCACAACACCTCTGACAATGATGATCCAGGAACTAGTGGGAGAGGGCACCCTGTGGAAAGGGAACAAGACTGTGAGGGTAGGGTGCATGGAAGATATGTTGTGGGCCAGCGGGGTGAGACCACTGGGACTGCTTCTGACCAGGACACCATCAGCTACATCTTTGGCATCTATCAGGTGTCCCAATGCGTGACGGGCCAGGTACTTTCTGAACTCTGGGAAATGAAGCAGCTGGAGAGGGACTTCTGTTGGGAAATGTGTGAACAGTGGGAGGCTCCCAATACCAACATGGCCTTCCTAACAGGGGTTCTGAGGAACTGTAACCCCACCCTGAGCAGGGATCGACAACAATACTCTACCACTTTCCTTGGCACATCTACACCAGACACTTCATCGGTGCCAGACACTGGAGGGAAGCCCTGTCACAGGAAGAACCTGTCCCAGACACCCCTGCCTTTGTAGAAGCAGATCCCTCCCCCGCCAGCAAGCAAAGATGTCCAGCAAGGAATCCAGGAGGTGCGGTTGGCAAGACACCCACCACTGCCAGCAAGTGACCTCTTACAAAATTACCTCCTTTGTGTGCCACATATTCACTCTGTTGACTGTTCTTAAACCACCTTCCATTACCAATAGGAGGAGTACACTGGACTTTGGACTTCCAATGGTGTGGCATTTACTCCAGTGATTTCATCCACCATGACTGACCCCTTCACTTTTATGTTCAATCATACCCCAATTTTAATTTCTGCACACATTTTCAATAATATCACCTATCACAAAGTCATTGTCTGCTGGCTTCTATTCCACGTTTTGCTATGTAATGATGTAAGACCATGTGAAGCAAATGAGGAAGACACAAGATATTAATGTAAGGAGGGATATGTTACAAGTACAATGTCCTGCTAAGGATTACTACCAACACACACAAATACATTGCTACAAGTGTCTTGTCACACCAAATATTTTATTGCACTGTACCACACATAGGCTGTTGAACTGTCTGGACTTTCATATCCAAGAATGGCTGACTCACATTGAGTAAGGTACATATACCAAGGTACAGCCCCCAAAACCACAGAAAGAAGGGCCTTGTCAGACATTGTCCTATAGACTAGACAAATAGGAAAGTGCATGGTGTCACTGGCTTCAGCCTTATCACATACCACACCAGAGCAATCTACCATCATATAAACCAAGGTACAGACAGAGGGCAATACAACAGCCCTCATCACAGACCCATCATTATCCAATGACCAGCCATCTGGTAGTATGACAGAAACATATGTCATTGTGGCATCTATCACATCTATAGCTACATACAGGTCATACAAGAAGAGTGTTTAGGCAATGTGAAGGGTGAATGCGTTGCTCACAATTGATGACTACATATTTCATGCCCACACGATGACACACATGATGCAATCAGCCGAACACACCACACTAAACAAGTACAATATGCACTGCAGACCTTCCACCAAAACACTGTTCAAGCTGCCTTGACACAGGTCTCATGCACACCAAACTGGTGACCTACATCATCTGGGACAATCCAAGCCCACTTTATCTCCTCTCAGGAACAGCATCCAAAACCTGCCAATGTCACAACTCTAAAATTCCCACATGAGAATGTCATGGTGAAGGTACTTGTACAAAGACAAAACAAGAAGTATAGGCTTGAAAACATACCTATAACACAAATCACATAGCAAGCATCTGGATAGGAATTTACATTGGAATGAGACTGTCACAAAAAAGCTGCATCATGAAGGTGGGGTATGTCAAAGGCTAACTCTTCAAGCACCCTTTGGCTGAATGTTGCAGAGTACCAGCTCTCTTGTTGCCAAAACACTCAACTCCACACATTCTCAGACCTACAGTACATTGTACAATCACAGTCATTACATCACATGACATACTTACATTCATGAAAAGTAGCTGTTGATGAGATCTTCCTGCAAGTCAACTCCTTCCTCTTCACCACTGTCATCCTCACTTGGCTTTTCATGATTCTCATCCTGTGGCACTGCAAGCTCCCCCTCCTCTGGGATGTATGGGATATACCTCCACAGGGCAATGTTGCGGAGCATGCAGCATGCAGCATGCCACAGTGATCTGACATACTTTTCTTGGTGAGTAGAGGAGGGCTGCACCAGGTCTGTCCAGACACCTAAATCTGGTCTTCAGGAGCCCAAAAGCCTGCTCCACTACTGGCCTTGTTCTTCCATGGGCCTCATTGAAGCATACTTCCCCTGGCGCAGTAGGATTCCTTTTTGGAGCCAACAACCAAGGACAGTTTGGAGTCTCCTATTAAAGTATGGGGCATATGTGCAACGAGTCACTCACTTCATGATTGTACACCAGACATTGCACACACACAATCAGGACAGATGTAACTTACCAACCAGCCAGGCGCTCTCTGGGTACAGTTGTGACATTAGCTGGGGTATGGTGCTGTTCTGCATTTTGAAGGAATCATGAGCTGAACACGGATAATGGGCACAGACTTGTGCAACAGACAACTTGCACACTGATGGAATGGAAGTTCTTTCTGATGTTCAGATCAATGGCCCCCACCACATGTGGGATTCATGCAAAACCATAAAAGTCAGAATTCACATGGGCTAAATCCTCATGTTGGGGAAACTGGATATAGCTGTGAAGGTGTTTCAACATTGCTGAGAGGACATCCTTCAACACCAGACTGAACATAGGTTGGGACATGACTGCTGACATGGCCACTATATGTTGGAAGGACCCTGTAGCGAGGGAGTGCAATACTGAAGTGACTTGTACAATTGGTGGTATGCTGATTGAATAACTAATAGCCGGCATCACATCAGGAAACAACTGACGACATATGTCCACTATTGTTTGCCTATTCAGACAATATAGCAGTATTCTGTGGCGTTCTTACATGGTTTGGAGGTCTAGCAGTGGATAGGAGGTTGTCACATCCTCCCTCTCCCTGGGTACCTAAGTATGGCAAGACATGATTTGTAACATTAGTCTGCGTGTCCAAAGCAACATACATGATGCATGTCAATGATAACATGTGACAAGGCATTTCTGAATGGATAGACATTGCAAACAGTACACATCACTGCTGCATATAACACTAGGGTCACATGTGGCCAGCATGGTTTTGTACACATGTGATCACAACATGAATATGCACCAAACTCAGAGATGTGCAACACAATAGCCCCTCAAAATGTGACTGGGTATTTCTACCACCAAAATGAACGTCACAGTGATGGACTGTGCCCTTCGTTGAAGTGACATTTGTGCCCTGAAACATGCTACAATGGTGTCTGAGTAGTAGGACCTACTTGGCACAACAGGATAAGCATACATTTTCGTAGGGGTAACGCAGTTTCTAAAGCCCAATATGTCATTTCAATCTGCCAATATGGCGGCTGCCTGACCTACTCCACTGGACATTAGGAACTGCCTGTGACTTCCGGCGGATGGTGCAATAGTGGTAGACGGTTGTAACCACGGCGGACAAAGCGATAGGCTAACGTTGTTGCCAGTGGCAGTCATGGGCCAATGGCAGTGTCCGCCAGCGGTGACAAAAGTGTATTTGCCGGACATGACCACCATGTTCTGCAGATTCACTCACTTGACTCATGACTCTGCTGCCAGCAAGACCCCTATGACATGAGCTACTGTGTGCCACCTCTGGGAGCAATCATGCCACATCCAGCAGGTGATAGGGCCTATGCCTTCTATCAGAGGATCTGGAGAGGCTAGTGAATGAGGTCCTACCCTGTATAGACAGCTCTATGGCTCACCAGAGGAGCAGAGAAGTATGTCAAGTGCAGACTTTTCTCTGTACTTCACCATCCTTTCCCTCCTCAAAGGCTAAAATGTGCCCATGTGTGCCAGTTTCACTACTCGTGCCTGTTGTTGCAGTCTGTGTGGCATCAATGGGAGGGACAATGTGAAGGTATTGGTGGCCAGTGCCATCTGTTAAGTTCAGTCACAATGTGTTGTGTGAGGTTTTTGGGGCTTCTAGGCCCTCCTTGTGTTGGATGCACATAACTAGGTGAGGCGACATTACTGCCATCCACTGACATCTTTTTTCTCATGATTGTTGTAAATGTTAGACAACATGTATGTGGGTGACCACATGAGCAGTGTATGCATGTTGCATGAGTGAGTTGAGAGTCATGTGAGCAATGTGCACAGTGTCACAGATATTTCAAACCACATCTGCCCTTGCTGGACTGTTGTTTGAAAGGTAGATCATGACTCATTGAGCCCTTCAGGTTGCCAAACACACCACATGCCAAATTGCTGTTGGCTACATGATGTACTGACATGCATGGAAGTGATGGGAATGGTGTGTCATGTAGATTCTGTCAGCTCAGCCTGCAGAGACCAGGGCCTATCACATGTAGCTCCTAGTATGCAACCTCTTCCAGGCTGTGGGAGAGTCACTGTGGGTATGCATCTGTGGCACTGTGCCCACTCCCTGCACCCCATCATATCCTGCCATGTGGCCAATATGAGGCTCTGGTGGCAAAACCTGCCCTGAATGCCACATTCCTTTGACTAGATTAGGAATGTGTACAGAGGTAAATCATTAATCTAGTCCATAGGTGCACTTAGCATCATTGTCATTGTATGTCTTATAATCATGACAGGTCCCTTACTCCCACAGCTTTGTTGTCACCTTCCCACAAGTCATATTTGCCCTGTACAGGCTTGTGCATAACTGACAGTCTCACAGTACAAACAATGTGTTGATTCCTGGAAGGCCATGATATGTGAGTCAGTGGCTTGGTCACATAGCAGAAACTGTACAATGCATGCCTTTGTTAGTTGAAAGCCATCTGTGTAGGATGGACACATACGTCCAAAGAAGTGTTCTGTGGTATAGGTTTATAGTACGGAACCCCACCCCATGAAGTGGCATGAGTCTGCATTTTTTAGTCCACAAGTCCACACATGGACAGGGAATATACTTTCTTTACCCACCATGCCAGCCCCTTCACTGTTACTCATGTGTAGGAGTTTGTGCTCTGGCAGTTACCTGTAGGGACTTCACGCAGAACGTCATTCTCACAGACTGTGAATGTGTTGGTCCATTCATGCCCAAGGAGTTTACACTTCAGAAGCCACATAGGTGTTTAGTGTTTCCTAGTGGCTCATGCCACAGTACAGGTTGCTAGAGCATGGGCTATTTGATGTCAGTAAGCTTGCTTAGTCATTGTAGGCCATGAGTAGGGTAGTGAGTTAGTTTGCAGGGGGAAGTATATATGTGTGTAGTCATGTCCCTGTACTTATTGGTTTGTGTGTGTTACACTTCGGGAATATTGTCAAATACAAAAGTCCTAGCTTGATGTTACTGACATGTATGTGACTCAACCATTTGTGATTAAACTTGTGATCAGAAGGTGCAGACCATGGGGGTCCACAGCCGGCAGAGCACCCACTGCAGAAAAAGGTGGAAGGACCTGAGATGCTGGGCCAGGCAAATCACTGAGGTCCAGCGGGGAATGTCCTCCCAACGTGGTGGGGTACCTGTAGGACCATGAGCCCCCTAATGGCCTGCATTCTGGCAGTGACCTATCCAGAATTTGACGGGCGTTTGAGGGAAGCATATCCGCCACATGGGGTGAGTACAGGGCATATTCCTGCCTGTCACATTGCCAAGTGACTGTGTTAGGTTCTGACAGCTCCCCATGGCAATTAGGAATGAGCCATGTGTCACACAGTTGATGAGTGATTGTTTGTGTAGACATGCCATGTGTTGTAGACTGACGTGCCTTCCCTATTGGCCCAGGGACCTAGGACACCACTGTGTAAATTCCATAAACCGCTTGCTCTCTAGGGACGACATATGGCTGTGTACAGTGGTCAATCAAGTACTTTTTGTTGTTGTGGTGTATGTAAATTCTATTGAACATACCACTACTCCTCAATGTTACAGGCCAAAGGTAAGTAAGTGATGGATCACTGTCCTCAGCCATGTGTCTATGTAAATGAGTATATTAACATCTGCCACCCAGAGGCTAGTTGTCTTCAGGGTATGATGGATGCTGGTGCCTCACTGCAGTCTGTAATGTGAAGATGGCCATCATACATGTGAAAGAGCCTACATTGTACTTTGGGTGCAGTTATAGACCAATACATTTCCCTTGGTAAGTGGGGAATGTCCATTGATATGATTTATGTGCCTTCACTGTTTCCAGCATTCATTGTGCCTACATGTCAGCATGTGTCTTTTACCTGTGTTGATGGCATGATGTATGTATTATCTCACATATATGTGCCTGGCAAACTGTGTGTGCAATAGGACATTTACAATGGGGATACATTTCATGTTGTGCCACAGACTGCAGCTTGTCACCATTGTTAATTAGCTGTCACGTTTCATCATGCATCATAGCATGTAATTTGGCATGTACAGCTGCAGCAGCAATGAGGGACGTGACAGGTAGGCCTAGAGTTTTGAGCCACAATGTTCATTTCAATGGCCTTGATGTGGTATCATGTGGAAAACTGCACTGTCATGTGTAATGGGTAAGGTGTGTGACCTGACTCTTGGCATGCATCATAGAGTGACTTGCAGATATGTTGAAATCACATGTGTTTGGGTGCAAGTATTCATCCACAGACAGACATCTGGGTCTGCATGACCATAACAGAGACAATGATGTAGCTTCCAATTGGGCAACAGGTTGAAGGCCTTCAACAAGTACTTGCAAATCTCAGGGCCTCTCCAACACCCAAGAGACTAATAGCGTCTACTGATGCACTCAGAGTATGTCATTGTAAGGGGTGCCAGACATTAGTGTGATTACCCAGGAGCTTGCTGATTCATTGTGTTATGGATTTTGGGGACATATCTCCCTGACACATTACACATGATGTCTACAGTGTCCGTTCCCATGCCACATGCGTAGCCTATCTGAGCAACATTAGCACTACCACCATGACTCTATTTGGAACAAATAAAACTTGGTGAAGTCTGCATAGTGGAACTGCTTCCAGTATGACGTGAATTTCCATGGCACCTTCTCCAGGCTGTTGTCCTTTTGCCATCAACATGGCAGGATTTTGGAGCATCATCTCTTATTGTTGGGTCATTATACATGTAACAAATAGATGTGTGCATGAGCTTGTGTGGGATCTGTGAAGATGCATTGGGCATTGGCAACAGGTAACTGAGGTCTGGTTCCCCGGGGCAAAGCTTCGAGGGTGATGAGGTCTCCTACTTCTTGAATGGTAACTGTGCTTGCACAACTTCAGCCATGCAATGGTAGTTGTCTGAGATCCTGATTTTCCTATGGGCAACTGTTGACAGTTCAGATGGCATGCATGGATATCGTATGGCACATGAATGAACCACTTAGGTGGAGTTTGTTGCTGGCACCTACTTTATATCATGGTAATGTTTGCTAATCGGAGACGTTGTTCAAGCGTGGTCATGGACATGTGATGACCCTATTTCTCTTTGTATTTGAAGGTTCAGCACTGACAAGTGAAGGAGACGGAGCTCATCCAAGTGGGGAAGCATCTGGCTATGGGACCTCAGGCCAAGACACCACTGTCACAGAGGGGCCCAATGGCCTGGAGGGCAGGGGAGTGTCACAAGGGAGACTGGAACATCCTCTTCATCATCAGATTTTTCTTCCAGTGAACACCCCCTAGTGGTGGTGGATCCATTGGTGAATCCCCCTGTACCATCTTTGTCTGCCACCCCGTTCTATCACTGCCCTCCCTATTGCTTCCCAACCAGTTGGCCCAAGAGGGGGGGTGTCTCCTTTGCCACAGCACTTCTACCCCAGCCCCTGTTACCCCTGCTGCCCTCAGTGAGGAGGCTATTGAGCTCCTGAAAAGTATCTCTGTGGGTCAGTCAGTCATTATAAATGCCTTCCAGGGTTTGGCAACCCAGTTCCAATTAACAATTGCATTCCTAGAAGGCATTCATGGTGCAGTGTCTGGCCTACATAAATCTTTTCAGGCTCTGCCCTCCACAATGACAGCAGCCATTCAACCCCACCTTCTTTCCCCCCTCCACCTCCCTCTTCCTAATCTAAATCCCACTTCCCCAACCCACCCAAAGCACACAGACCGATCCGCATGCATCCACCTCAACACACAAGAGCGGCACACACAGACTCAAGAACCACTGGCACACAAGCAAACAACAGATAACTACAGACACAACAGCAGTTACCACTTTCCCAGACACCCCCACCACCCACAGAGTAACACACATAACATCAAGCTTATCCACAGGCACAACCACAACAGTCAGTGACACACACTCCAAACCCAGCATACCCGCAGACACCACACTAACAGACACCCAGAGGTCTACTGCAAGCACCATACCTGCAGATAACACCAAAATAGACAAGCAGATATCCACCAATACCAGCATGCCTGCAGACACCACCCCACCAGTCACACACATCCACCATTCCATCCCCCAGCACCACCTAGACCCCCAAGACACACAAATGCACTCACTCACCCATGCAAAAGACACCAACCAAACAAAAGCATACTTCCTAGAAGCACACACCCACGACATCCACACCAACACAGCAGACAACCACTCACTCGACCTCCAATTCCCCACCCCCTTCTGCTGACAGCCCTGTGTCCCTAAGAAAGATTTTTGTTTGACCTTCCCCTGCTCCCTCCACCCCGTCCCAAACTCAAGAGGCCGCCACCCACCTCCCAAACCCTCCCAGTATTTCATCTTGTGTTGTCCTATGTGAGCATGTATGGTGTTAGACTTGCCCCCCTGATATGGATTATGGATTCATCTAATGTGTGTCAGCGTGAGTTTTGTTTGTGCAGACATGGAGTGTGTTAAATTGTGCTAGCTTTGTTTGCGTTTGACTTTGCATGTGTCCATTTAGCTGTGTGTACTTTGCAGCTAGTTCATGCATATGTATGTACCATGCAGTTGGACTTGTATGTGCTTTGTTAACTTGCACTTCTACGTGAGTGGAGAAGTGTGGCTCAATGGTTAGAGCGGCAGACCCTGAAGCAGAGATCTGGCTCAAGACCAGGGTTCAAGTCCCGCTTCGGCAGGTCTTGGGCTCAATTCCCCTTGACCAGATAATTCTCGCCTCGGTGCCTAATCTAATTCATGGGTCCCAATCTCCAACTCTGGGCAATAGCTTGCTTAATCTCCACAACGGCCCCAACAGCGCTTGGATGCCTGGCTTCACCCTGGGGGTGCTCAGGAGTGGGCACCTCACAGGGAAAAGCCAGGAGGGGTTCCATAGCGGTATGAGTATAGCGCCTTGAGACCCTAACGGGTGAGTAGTGCGCTATACAAGTGCTCATTTTTTACATTGTTCACATAGGCATGTCATTTGGGTCTGGTATTGTTTGTCCCTGGATACCTGAATGGCCAGTTCCTTTACTAATGTTCTTTGATATGCAAAGTGATATGTGTCCCAGTGCAGCCTCCTTCCCAAGTATTTCTGCCAGCCCGATCCCTATTGTGCAGATATTGGTTGCAAAGTGAGCTTTGGAGATTTTTCTCTTTCTAACTATTGTGCATCCCATTGTACTTCATTTGTGTTGCAATGTGTGTCATGTGTGAGTCCATTGCAGGACTGTTTACTGGGACTGCTGTTTGTGTTCTATCCCACATCCATACATATGTGTGTTGAATTTGATGACAATCCATGGCATATGAGTAATGTGAGTGTGTACGTTGTTTTTGTAGATGTGATGTTGGTATGTTGCTGGTGTTGTGGGTGACATTGTTGTGTACACTTCACTGTCCCTGGGCCTGAGTTGAGCAGATGTGTTTTTTGTAGTGTTGCAGTGTGAGTGATCTGCCCAAAGGGGGCGTATTTTGAATGTGCATGTGTCCCTCTTTGTGTCTGATTCTGATATGGGACACAATGACAAATGTACTTTGTGCCCATATAGTGATCCCCATATGATGTGGCTGACGGCGTGACGATCTGCTGTTACGGTTAATAACACAGGTAGGTGTGGGTACTTGTAGTCGGTTGCGCTCATGGCGGCATGGATTTTAAGTACCTTTGATGAGCAGCAGTAGCGGCAGGGCGTGTGTGATAGGCTCCATGGCAGCAACGGACATGTGAGGCTGCTATCAGGTGAGTGTCTCCCTTTATACTGTCTGTTTCCTCCTACTGAGACATGGTCGTTGGCCCGCCATGATCACATTGGCAGTGTGCAACCTCATAATGTGTCTGTTGGAAACACTGTCTCCATCTGCCTGTTTGTGCTACCTTGTGACCGTGGCAATCTGTGCTGCCTGCCAGTGCCGGCATGACAGTGGCAGTCTTTGCTCCATAGGCTAGCATGACCCATGATACAGCAGACCGACCGCCAAGCCGATGGCGGTTGGACCACCAACTCCGCCATGGCGGTCCATGGACCGCCAAACTTGAAATGAGACCCTAAGAGTCAGAGAGGCTGTCTTCATTGCTTGTTAATTTGAGCCATGCACACCATCTACAGGGCTTCCACCTTAGCTCTAGGCAGCAAATGGTCCAATGATATAATTCTCATCTAGCAAGACATACATGCTAAGATAGTTTTATATCCATCCTTACCTATTTAGTTCGTCTTGACATCCCTGGTACTCAAACTGCTAACAGATGCATACATGACATCCTCCTGGATGAGCCTTGAGGAGTACCAGGTTATAGTACCAAATGATACTATAAGAGAAATCAGGCTGTAAAAGGGATTAATCTAAAGAGTGCACTTTTATATTGACATCAGCGTTGGCTTATTGTCACATGTTGCTGAGTATTTCACTGGTCTGTACATTATCTTTATTTAAATGATTCAAACTTTACAGATTTACAGACTCACTTACTTGCCATCTAAAGGGTTAACAAAAATACATGCAGGAGGCAGAACTCATGTCACACAGAAGCTGCCTTTCGTTGGGTTCAGAACTGAGTAATCTTAAACCAGATCTAGGGAAAATGTCATAAGAGCAAATGTATTGTGAAAATATGATATAATAAAATTACATTTTGAAAAGACCTCTGAAATCAGCTGTAAAAAAAACGTGTTTTTATATAAAGCTCCATACCATATTCACATTTGTGCAAATTGTAAGCGCCAAAATTAAAACTTTACTATTATATAATTTATATGTCAATCAATTACCACCTTGCAGCAATTCCAGATTGACCTCTGGAACAATGCACCTCAGTGGGGAGCTTTCAGTATACTTATTCCCACCTTTTTCCCATTCCCTCTATATTTTCGTTTCGGATGCTTTGGGCCAAACCACAAAGGCATGTAAGAATACATAAAATAGCCCTCAGGTAGTACTACTTTAAATACTCCAAAATGCTTATGTTAATACGTCTTGTAATGTATAAATAATTAAAGAACAATATGTTAAGAAAGTGTAAATAAAAGGATTAGATCAAGGTAGCCAAAATTTTAGGGGGCGTGGTTTGTGTGCCAACAAAGATGGTGGCGTTTCGTTTGACCACCGAATGGTATGGGGAGCTGTTATTCTGCTGGGACCGCTCCAAGGCTCGCTTGATGGAGGAGACCATGCTGCGTCTCCTCCAGAGTACCTGGTGAGTTCTTGGAGCCTTTCTCTGCTCCATCATATCTATTAATGGCTCATGGCCGGCCCCGGGGAAGTTTACCTCATAATACGAAGTTGTGTCTGCCATTTTGACAGCTGATTAACATGTTCTTCAGTAAATGTTGCCATTCGGAGCAGACAGGCTCCCTAAATATCTACCTAAAAATCACAATTTCATGGCAAGAAGAAACAGAGAGACTAACAAAGAAATACACAACAAAAATAATATTTGCCATTCGGAGCAGATGAGCTCCCTAAATATCTAACTTAACATCATAACTTCATGGCAAAAAGAAACAGAGAGACTAACAAATAAATACACAACAAAAAGAAGATGCTTTTATTCTTCATCACAGAAGCTGTTTCTTTTAATTGAAAATGGACAGGGAACATGTTGTTTTCCTATGCTCTTCCTTAATTTTCAACATACTACTTTGAGGTTTTCCTCATGTTTCTCAAACATTTGAAACACTGTCCTCTCTAAATGAAAGGATTATCTTTTTGCACAAGGAACTGATTGATATTCTTCATCCAATGTATGCTTTTCTTGAATTTATTCATCTCAGTGTGTGTATGTAGAGCCCTCACATGCCTTTTGTGCCTCCAGTGTGTTCGACTTAATTTCCTATCTCACATGCTTGCGGAACATCAATACTCAGCTTGACACTCTATCTTATATGAGGAAAACACTCCCAATACCATTCCACTCTCAAACTCAGACTCAATTTCTGATGATATGCATGACACAAACTCTCAGGAATCTGGCTCCCACTCAAGTAC
This sequence comes from Pleurodeles waltl, assembly GCF_031143425.1. NCBI lineage: Eukaryota > Metazoa > Chordata > Amphibia > Caudata > Salamandridae > Pleurodeles > Pleurodeles waltl. Next base: position 518,623,856 of record NC_090436.1, read on the forward strand.
CATTGCAAAAACATCTTCATTCAGTAAATTGGCAATGGTGTCGAATCAAAGACCAAAAAAAGGACCCCCCCTTCCCTAGTAAAATCTTCGGTGACCTCTATGGATATGACTTGTGGAGTTTAATGCACTGAAACCCTTCATGGAAGAGACTACAGAGAGGTTGCAAAATTTAGATGATAAATGGTCTTCATTGGAGTCACGAGTATCACTAGTAGACCAAAAAATGGTAAGCGTTCAAAGTACTGCGACAGGTACTTCTCATCTTCAGTTCGAGATCTCTCTACTTAAAAAGCACACTGATGACCTTGAAAACTGCAATCAGAGAAATAACCTGTGCATATACGTACTTCTGGATATGTCTATGACCACTCCTCTCAACATATAGAAAGCTCATCGACTCTGTCCCAGAATTTCTACTAAACTAATATGAGTTATTTTGTTTTTCTTGCAATACACGCATCTTTTACAAGTAATGTCTGCTGTTAAAGCAAAAAAACAAATCATCTGGGCAGGTCATAGATTATTTTTCTCTCATGATATAGCTAACATCACTCCTGATTGCTGAAAACAATTTTTGGATGTGTGTCCTCAGTTAAGAGCTATAAGCACTAGATTCGGCCTCTTCAGTCTTGCTTGTTTAAGGTGAACTCTAAAGATATGACAACCACTTATGAGAAGGCTACCACACTTAAGAAGTTTCTTCAGCAATTTGGAGGAGAGGATATGAACATTTTAAAAATACTTGAATTTTATTTGTTCCTATGTCTATTCTCTGTTTTTCACTGCACTCACCTGAATTATTAGTTTCTCTTATGTCTTATTTTTAAGATTATTTTTCTTCAATTATAACATGGCTTAATATCTCTTCTTTTATGCTACCGGTATCTGCAATACCATCTCAATTCCTTACGGTCTCAATGTTACGTGATATTTTCATACAAGTCAATGCTGCCCTGCTGTCCTGTGGAGTACAGATGTTGTTGCCGTTGTCTTCTGGTGTTGCCACCCTCTCTCTCATTTTGTGTTTTGTAGATAAGTTTGTCTGTCGTCAGTGCGACCGGTACTGTCTTCATGTTCTCTGTTTTGCAAAATTTTCATTGATGTTTCTTTTTCTATTTCCACTTTGTCCTCCCTATTTCCGTGCTTCTCTCTCTGCTACCTCTTCCCCCTCACTTCTTTTTTACTAAACACAATCCTCATTCTTCTCAGTACCTTCCTTCCTTTCCTCTCCTCTCCTCTTACCCTATCCTCACCTCCCCTTTTTATTATGCAAAATTCTTACTCTCCCAAATATTTGATTTATTACTTTTATAATTTTACCACTGTACACATTTTGATTGTGCATACTATTGTTCCGCTATTTCATTCTGGGTTACAACATGGAACATCCAAGGATTAGGTAACCCTATTAAGTGGCAGAGGTGCTTTCACATTTAGCTGAACTAAAAATTGATGTGGCATTGCACCTTTCTGAACCAGAGGTTGCCAAGTTACAAAGATGCTGGGTCACAATGTATTTGCTTCCCCTCCTCTGGGGAAGTAGAATGGATAATTGATTCTTTGTCACAAGAAAATGAATGTTACTGTTATTAATCTAGAATCTGACTCTGATGTTCGTTAGATGATTGCTAAGCGTCTTATTAATAACATACCTTTAACTATCTTTAATGTTTACGGTCCTGTTTCAGTTGATAATATCTTTTGGGCCACAATTTCTGATAAAATGCTTTTGTGTGATGATGATTATATTATTTTGGTGGAGATTGCAACCAAATTCATGATCCTATTCTGGATAGAAATTCAACATTCAGATTTGTTCACACCAAAATGCATTTGCAATTCAAATCCATTAACCAGCATCAATTGTTAGTTGACATTTGGAGGTTATGTCAACCAGATCTCCAGGAATATACTTTTTATTTAGCCTTGCATCATTCACAATCCTGCATAGACTCTTTTTCTCAGTAAATCATTGGCCCAGCACATTCTTCACTCTAAAACAGGATCACTTTTGAGATCTGATCACGCAGCAGTATGCACAGACTTTGACCCTATGTCCTTTTCACCACATGGAGGTAGATGGCGTTTTAATAATCCACTGCTTTTAGATACTAATTTCACTTCCCAATTTGAAGCCTTTGCCTCTGAATTTTTTACTATAAGAATTACACCTGACACTTCCTTTGCAATGATTTTGCATTTCTTTAAAGCAGCTGCTAGAGGTTTTATAATACATTTAGGGGGTCATTCTGACCTCGGCGGTAAAAGGCCCTTACCGCCGGTCAGAAGACCGCCATCATACCGCCGCGGTAAACCGCCACGGTCATTCTGACCTCCAACTGCCAAACCGCCGAAAACCCGACATCCACGGAAGGCCGCCTCATCAGCGGGCAGCGATAAACTGGAGATGACCAAACCTCCACTGCCACGCCAACACAAACACGCCCATGCCATTACGACCCACGAATCCACACGGCGGTCTTTCAACCGCGGTATTCCATTGGCGGTACACACCGCTGCGCTCAAAATACACACCCAGCTCCAAAACACAGCCACATTGGACAATTTGAAATACACACACCTGATACACATACAAACACCACTCCCACACATCCAAGCAACTATAAAACACACACCCACATCACCCACAAACCCCCACTACTAGAAAATCGGAGAGAAGGCGAGAGAGAGAGAGAGAGAGAGAGAGAGCACAGCTATCGAAAACCCCAACACACACAGGAACCCAACATCATCAACCACACCACATCTACGCACACATCACCACACGCCACCACTCACATCACCACAAACACCACCCCACACCTCATCCACACCACCCCATGGCACCCCAAAGACACCCCAGGTTTTCGGACCAAGAACTCAGGGTCATGGTGGAGGAAATAATAAGGGTAGAGCCCCAGCTCTTCGGCACACAGGTGCAACACACCACAATAGCCAGGAAGGCGGAGCTATGGCAAAGGATCGTCGACAGGGTCAACGCTGTGGGACAGCATCCCAGAAACCGGGAAGACATCCGAAAGCGATGGAACGACCTACAGGGGAAGGTACGGTCGATGGTCTCAAGACACAACATCGCTGTGCAGAAGACTGGCGGCGGACCACCACCCACTCCTCCCGAATTCACTGCATGGGAGCAAGAGGTCTTGAACATCCTGCATCCTGCGGGCCTCGCTGGAGTAGGCGGAGGAATGGACTCTGGTACGTCTAATCTCAACTACTCCCCCCCCAACCACCAGCATGCCAACCCACACCCCCACCCTCACCCCCAACCCCCCAGCACACATCCTCCCTGCCAATGTCTCACCAGCACAACCCACCCAACCCAAAACCAAACCCTGAATGGCAACACAAACCATGGACACCCATCACCTATGCATGACCACTGCACATACCCATCCCCCCCCACAAACCACCCTCACAACTCCTCCCACAAGGGAATGCCAACACTGGGGGACAAGGCCACCCACAAATCGCACGCCATGGAACGCACAGAAGCAATAACCATACTCTTTTACCCCTGCAGGGCCCGAACGCCAACACACCGGCCAGGAGGGTCCAGATTTGTCCATCCCACCCCCAGAACAGGCCCCCAGTGAGGACAGCAGCTCTGTCGACCTAGAACCTGATGACCAGCCCGGACCATCGGGGACCTCTGGACAGTCGGTTCCCCACACACAGACACAGGCCACAGCAGACCTAACCCCTTCTGGGAATATCAGCACAGCTCCCACCCAGCGGGCCCATGCCTCTGTCTCCAGGACAGGTCAATCAGTGGTGTGTCCGCCACTACAGGGCACCCAGGCTGACCCAACACCCCAACAACAACAGGGACCTGGGGGCAGTGGTAGTGGGCACACCGTCCAGGGGACAGAGGCCCGGGGAAACAGGGGAACTGGGAGGGCTGCAGTGCGACAGGGGGGGAGGACAGGCCCAGGGAACCGACTCTCCAAGAGGCCCTCACCACCATCATGGGAGCATACCACCACTCCCAGGAGACGATGGCGACGGTACTGGCCAGGTTCCAGGAGATCCAGGCACAGCAGGAGGAACGGTACATGGGGTACAGAGAGGAGCTCAGTTACATTGTGATGACAACATACCAATGTCAATGTGCTTTACTCCATGGGCAAACAAAGCAGAAGTCACGCAGTGGGTCATACAGCTCTGAAAAGGGAAGGGAAAGTCACAATTCAGTTGAAAGGAACTGGGGGGAAACACAGAAAGTAGAGATGCAGGAAGCCTGAAGTAAATGTAAAATGGCGTGGGGGATTCTTACCTGTGTGCTACTGAAAATACTGTTGTATAACTGTGTCCCTGTTGTCCGTGTCGTCCCCGTCGTCTTCCTCCTCTTCACTCTCCACAGGCTCCACAGCTGCTACAACACCACCATCTGGACCATCCTCCTGCAGGAAAGGCACCTGGCGTCGCAATGCAAGATTGTGAAGCATACAGCAGGCCACGATGATCTGGCACACCTTCTTTGGTGAGTACATTAGGGATCCACCTGTCATATGCAGGCACTTAAACCTGGCCTTCAGGAGGCCGAAGGTCCTTTCTATGATCCTCCTAGATCGCCCATGGGCCTCATTGTACCATTCCTCTGCCCTGGTCCGGGGATTCCTCACTGGGGTCAGTAGCCACGGCAGGTTGGGGTAACCAGAGTCACCTATTAGCCACACACGTTGTCTCTGTAGCTGTTCATCACATAGGGGATGCTGCTATTTCGCATAACATACGCGTCATGCACTGACCCAGGGAACTTGGCATTTACATGGGAGATGTACTGGTCAGCCAAACAGACCACCTGGACATTCATAGAATGATAACTTTTCCTGTTTCTGTACACCTGCTCATGGTCTTTTGGGGGTACTAAGGCCACATGGGTCCCATCAATGGCACCAATGATGTTGGGGATATGTCCAAGGGCATAGAAGTCACCCTTCACAGTGGCCAAATCACCCTCCTCAGGGAAAACAATGTAGCTCCGCATGTATTTCGTCAGGGCAGACAACACTCTGGACAAAATCTTAGAAAACATAGGCTGAGACATCCCTGATGACACGGCCACTGTTGTCTGAAAAGACCCACTTGCCAAAAAATGGAGGACTGACAGAACCTGCACCAGAGGGGGAATTCCTGTGGGTTGGCGGATGGGGGACATCAGTGCTGGCTCCAGCTGGGCACACAGTTCATGTATAGTGGCTCGGTCAAGTCGGTATCGAAGTATTATATGACGTTCCTCCATTGTCGACAGGTCCACCAGCGGTCGGTACACGGGAGGATTCCTCCTTCTCCTCGCAAGTCCCAGCGGACGGTGCCTAGGAAGTAGAACATGGAGTACAGAGTCAAGCAACCCACAGGTACGTAACTACAGCTTGCACAGTACACGAATCGCTATGCATTGAATGGCTTGTATGAGTGGCAATGCAAGGCCTAGGCCTGTGTGATGCAGTAGAAATTAAGCCATGTGGGCCCTTGAAATGGCGGCTGTCTGACCTGAGAAGTGTGACAGTGGGATGTGAGGTCAATGCGCTGGCGTGACACACCGTGGCGGTAGGCGGTTGAAGACCGCGGCGCCAAGCCGCATTGGTTAACATTGAACCCTATGGGTTTCACGAGCCAATGACTAGGTGCGCCGGCGGTCGCGGTACGCACCGCGGCGGTACGCACCGCCGCGGGCGTGACCGCCACTTTCTATCTGATTAATCACTCGAGACCTGATCATCCACAGGAGAGGACCTATACTGCAAGTGCTGCTGTGAACTCGGTCAGGAAGAGACAATGGCTGCTGCGACTGAGGAAAGGGCCCCTGCCTTCACTACAGAAGAGTTGGAGAAACTTGTGGATGGGGTCCTGCCCCAGTATGCGCTACTCTACGGTCCTCCAGACCAACAGGTAAGTACACTGTGTGCACGTTGAATGGGCTATGCCTGTGTTGAGTGGGGTGGATATAAGATGGTGGGGTGGGGAGAGAATGACGAGTGCAAGGCACGACAGATGAGAGCATGTGCCACATGGCAAGGTTGGGGAGGGGGGGCCAATCACATCTAACATGCGGAAAAATGATGATATTTCCAATTCCACCCTGAACATGTCAAATAGGTCAGCGCCCATCAGAAAGTCGACATTTGGCGTGCCATCGCCAAGGAAGTCCGGACCCTGGGGGTCCACAACAGACGGGGCACCCACTGCCGCAAGAGGTGGGAGGACATCCGCCGTGGGACCAGGAAGACCGCCGAGTCACTGCTGGGGATGGCCTCCCAACCTAGGAGGGGTGCCAGTCATACCCTGACCCCCCTGATGTCCCGGATCCTGGCGGTGGCCTACCCCGATTTGGATGGGCACGTGAGGACATCACAGCAGACACAAGGGGGTGAGTACTAGCACATTCAGCTATCTTTACGCGCAGTGGAGGTGTCTGGGTGGGGGAGGAGGGCTGTGGGTGACATTAGGCCAGGGCGCTTTCTGTAGTGTAGTCCTCTCCTTTAGCCATGTCCCTGTGCCCCCGCCCCCCACCTCTGTAGGGTGACAAGTACAGCTATCCATGGTCCTGCATCACCCATGTGCGCGTTTGTTGTCCCTAGACCTGTTGGCCTAGTCACAAGTACTGAGTAGTGTACCCCAATTGCGCGGCTTAGTGCATGAGGCTCCTGTGTCTGTCCTCTCCGCCAACGGTGTTGACAATGCATGCACTCAACCTGTTTTTATTTCTCCCCCCACCCTTTTTCTTTATCTTCTTGTGCATGTGTGCATTAGCATCATCAGGCGGAGGAGAATTGGCACCGGAGCACGAGGGAGCTGCAACTCACAAGGCCCCGGTGGGCCATGGCACAGACACAAGGCCACCAGTGATACGGAGGGCGAGAGGAGCATCACAACGGGGACCCGTGGTGACACCAGCAACACCGACACGTCCTCGGATGGGAGCTCCCTAGCGGTGGCGGCAACATCTGTGCCCCCCGCCTCTACAGGTACAGCCGCCACCCAGCGCACCAGCTCCGCCCTCCCAGCAGCCCCTCAGCCTTCGCTCCGTGCCCGCTCACCCAAGAAGGCGGGCATCTCCTTCACCCAAGGCACCTCAGGCCCTGCCCCTGTTACCCCTGCTGCCCTCAGTGAGGAGGTCATTGACCTCCTACAGACCATCATTGTTGGGCAGTCTACCCTTTTGAATGCCATCCAGGGGGTAGAGAGGGAGGTGCATCGTAGCAATGCATACCTGGAGGGCATTCATTCGGGTCAGGCTGCCCATCAACGATCATTCAATTCTCTGGCCTCAGCACTGACGGCAGCCATTGTCCCTGTTTCCAGCCTCCCTCTTCTAACTGCCTCCACCCTGTCTCTGTCTCCTGTTCCTCAGCCTATCCCATCCACACCATCAGACCAGCCTGCACACACCTCAACACCCAAGGGCAGCTCATCCAGACATAAGCACCACAGATCACACAAACATTCAACCAAGCAACACCCAGATGCAGACATGCCAACAGCCACTACCACCTCTGTGTCCCCCACCTCCTCGTCTCCCCCCTCCCTCCCTGTGATGTCTCCACTCACACCTGCATGCACACCACCAACAGCCAGTACTTCCATCACCAGCACACCCTCCAGTACAGTCCGCACACGTGCAGTCACCACCCCCACTGCCATTTACACGTCCCCTGTGTCCTCTCCCACTGTGTCTGTCACCCCCTCTTCCAAGACACACAAACGCAGGCAGCCACCCACCCAACAGCCAACCACCTCACGACAGCCTCCAGCCCATGCATCTTCACCCAAGGACAGCACACCTGACTCTCCTACAACCACCTCCTCTTCCTCCACTCCCATAACCACTACACCTACCCTTTACCTTGGTCCTAAAAAAGTTTACCTCTCCAATCTTGACCTCTTTCCCTCACCTGACCCACCCCCTCCATCTGCTAAGAGTCCCAAGAGCACCTCAGCCACCACCAGCCCGGGTTCAAGTGTCACCGTAGTGCATGGATTTTGGAGTCCCCCCTTTGCCAGCAGTGATACATCGGTCAGCAGCAAGGGGACAGCCAGCCCCCCCCTGGAAAGAGGACCCGTAAAGTAAGGGGCCACCGCGAGAAGACTGACACGGCTGCCCCCAAGGACCAAAGTTCTGCCACTTCACCTGCCACAACATCCAGGGGAGGCAAGGCCCAGAGAGCCACATCGAAGGAGGGCAAGGGCAGCAGGGCAGAGAAGTCAGCCAGCAGGAGCGCGGACCAGGAGGGCCCCACAAGCCCCATCCCGGGTGTGAGGGAGGAAACCCAAGGGCCCAGGACACCGTCACCGAAGGGTCCAGCAACTGCACGGTCGGAGGGCGACTGAGCAGGGAGTCCTGGCCAGGTCTGACTCCCTTGAATTACAGGACAAGCACCGCTGAAGAGGGCCCCGCCGTCCAGAAAGGCACCGCTGAACAGGGCCCCACCGTCCAGAAAGGCCCCGCTGAACAGGGCCCCGCCGTGCAGAAAGGCACCGCTGAAGAGGGCCCCGCCGTGCAGAAAGGCACCGCTGAACAGGGCCCCGCCGTCCAGAAAGGCACGCTTGAATAGGGCCCCGCCGTGCAGAAAGGCACCGCTGAACAGGGCCCGCCGTCCAGAAAGGCACCGCTGAACAGGGCCCGCCATGCAGAAAGGAACCGCTGAACAGGGCTCCGCCGTCCAGAAAGGCACCGCTGAACAGGGCCCCGCCATCCAGAAAGGCACCGCTGAACAGGGCCCGCCGTCCAGAAAGGCACCGCTGAACAGGGCCCCGCCAAGACAGGCACCGCTCCGCCGGGCCCTTCCTGTCAAGCACCGCTCCGCTGGGCCCCGCCGTCTCAAGCACCGCTTCGCTGGGCCCTTCCTGTCAAGCACCGCTTCGCTGGGCCCTTCCTGTCAAGCACCGCTCCGCTGGGCCCTTCCTGTCAAGCACTGCTCTGCTGGGCCCCGCCATCTCAAGCACCGCTCCGCTGGGCCCTTCCTGTCAAGCACCGCTCCGCCGGGCCCTTCCTGTCAAGCACCGCTCCGCTGGGCTCTTCCTGTCAAGCACCGCTCCGCTGGGCCCTTCATCTCAAGCACCGCTCCGCTGGGCCCTTCCTGTCAAGCACCGCTCCGCTGGGCCCTTCATCTCAAGCACCGCTCCGCTGGGCCCGCCGTCTCAAGCACCGCTCCGCTGGGCCCTTCCTGTCAAGCACCGCTCCGCCAGGCCCTTCCTGTCAAGCACCGCTCCGCTGGGCCCTGCCGTCTCAAGCACCGCTCCGCTGGGCCCTTCCTGTCAAGCACCGCTCCGCCGGGCCCTTCCTGTCAAGCACCGCTCCGCTGGGCCCTTCCTGTCAAGCACCGCTCCGCTGGGCCCTTCATCTCAAGCACCGCTCCGCTGGGCCCTTCCTGTCAAGCACCGCTCCGCTCGGCCCTTCATCTCAAGCACCGCTCCGCTGGGCCCTGCCGTCTCAAGCACCGCTCCGCTGGGCCCTTCCTGTCAAGCACCGCTCCGCCGGGCCCTTCCTGTCAAGCACCGCTCCGCTGGGCCCTTCCTATCAAGCACCGCTCCGCTGGGCCCTTCCTGTCAAGCACCGCTCCGCTGGGCCCTTCCTGTCAAGCACCGCTCCGCTGGGCCCCGCCGTCTCAAGCACCGCTCCGCTGGGCCCTTCCTGTCAAGCACCGCTCCGCCGGGCCCTTCCTGTCACGCACCGCTCCTCTGGGCCCTTCCTGTCAAGCACCGCTCCGCTGGGCCCTTCCTGTCAAGCACCGCTCTGCCGGGCCCTTCCTGTCAAGCACCGCTCCGCTGGGCCCTTCATCTCAAGCACCGCTCCGCCGGGCCCTTCCTGTCAAGCACCGCTCCGCTGGGCCCCGCTGTCTCAAGCACCGCTCCGCTGGGCCCTTCCTGTCAAGCACCGCTCCGCCGGGCCCTTCCTGTCACGCACCGCTCCGCTGGGCCCTTCCTGTCAAGCACCGCTCCGCTGGGTCCTTCATGTCAAGCACCGCTCCGCCGGGCCCTTCCTGTCAAGCACCGCTCCGCTGGGCCCTTCATCTCAAGCACCGCTCCGCCGGGCCCTTCCTGTCAAGCACCGCTCCGCTGGGCCGTTCCTGTCAAGCACCGCTCCGCCGGGCCCTTCCTGTCAAGCACCGCTCCGCCGGGCCCTTCCTGTCAAGCACCGCTCCGCTGAGCCCCGCCGTCTCAAGCACCACTGGCCCAATGACAGTGCCGGTTCTGTGTCGAGCTACTGTTCACGCTGCACTCGGGCCACCCTGCCTCCTCCATTGCCCGTGGAGACTGTTATCCACTTGATAGACTGTGGCTTTGCACTCCCCAGGATTGAACAGTGGGCAAGCCACCCACTGTAGAGACTTGAGAGACTGTGGCTTTGCACTGCCCAGGATATGGCAGTGGGCAAGCCACCCACTGTAGAGACTTGAGAGACTGTGGCTTTGCACTGCCCAGGATATGGCAGTGGGCAAGCCACCCACTGTAGAGACTTGAGAGACTGTGGCTTTGCACTCCCCAGGATGGCACAGCGGGCATGGTGGCCCCTTCGTGGATCTGGCGTCGTGGACTCATGTGGCTGTGGTGCCCCCCCTTCCCTTCCCCCTGAGGTGCCTGTAGTTTTATCATCTGATGCCCCTGCTGGGCCCTTCATGTCAAGCACCGCTCCGCCGGGCCCTTCCTGTCAAGCACCGCTCCGCTGGGCCCTTCATCTCAAGCACCGCTCCGCCGGGCCCTTCCTGTCAAGCACCGCTCCGCTGGCCCCTTCCTGTCAAGCACCGCTCCGCCGGGCCCTTCCTGTCAAGCACCGCTCCGCTGAGCCCCGCCGTCTCAAGCACCACTGGCCCAATGACAGTGCCGGTTCTGTGTCGAGCTACTGTTCACGCTGCACTCGGGCCACCCTGCCTCCTCCATTGCCCGTGGAGAATGTTATCCACTTGATAGACTGTGGCTTTGCACTCCCCAGGATTGAACAGTGGGCAAGCCACCCACTGTAGAGACTTGAGAGACTGTGGCTTTGCACTGCCCAGGATATGGCAGTGGGCAAGCCACCCACTGTAGAGACTTGAGAGACTGTGGCTTTGCACTGCCCAGGATATGGCAGTGGGCAAGCCACCCACTGTAGAGACTTGAGAGACTGTGGCTTTGCACTCCCCAGGATGGCACAGCGGGCATGGTGGCCCCTTCGTGGATCTGGCGTCGTGGACTCATGTGGCTGTGGTGCCGCCCTTCCCTTCCCCCTGAGGTGCCTGTAGTTTTATCATCTGATGCCCCTGCAGTGTTCTCTCCAACGGACTCAGGACTCCTGTGTGGACTTTGCCCATGTGTTGATACACTTTGGCCCACGGAAAGTTGAAATTTCAGTGACTGTGCAGGACTTATTGCCTCTATTTATCGGTTACGCAATGTTTTAACTTGATTTTTTTAAATTCATTTTCCTATTTTACCATGACTTCAATGAACCTATTTTATACATAAATTTAGTTTCTCACTTTAATTATATCTTTTCATTATTCCGGGGGGTTTGGGTGGTGTCACTTTGACTTGGTGCTCTGCATTGGTGTGTAGATAGTTGGGGGGTGGGTGTATTGCGTATGTGTGTGCCCGTAACCCTTCCTCCTCCCCCCTCCCCTGTGTCATAGGTGCGGTACTCACCGTTGTCGTCTGCGCCGGAGTTCGTACTCGTGGTAGATGAGCAGGTAGACGAGAGCAGGTAGGATGTTCAATTCGGGTTCCATGCTGTCCTCCGTCCTCGTGGAGTGTATAGAGGTGAGCGTTTTCCCGCTCGTAGTCTGTTTCCGCCGTATTTTTATCGGCGGTGCTCCCGCCCCGGAAAAGGTGGCGGATTGGTGAGTTGTGATAGGGTGGGCGGTACGTTGTCTGCCGCCTGCCTGTTGGCGGTGACCGCTGCGCTGTTTGTTTGTCCCGCCGTGGCGGTCGGAGTGTTAAAGTGGCGGTCTGTGTTGGCGGTTCCCGCCAGGGTCAGAATTCATTTTTTTTTATCGCCTGCCTGTTGGCGGGTTGGCCGCCGCTTTATCACCGACCGCCAGTGTTGGAATGACCCCCTTAGTCTCTCAAAACAAAAAAAATATGGAAGCACAATCCAACAAAATACTGGATAATATTAAAAAAACTGGAGTACACTTATAATCATTTTAAAACTGAAACGTCTTGACAACAATTGATTGATGCTAATCTCACCCTTAATAGATTAACCATGAACACTGCCTCTTCTTAGCTATTAAACAACAGTGCACATTATAATGGGGGCAAAATAAAATAAGAAAACATATTGCAAATTATTTTCAGGAATCACTCACGGAATCTCAATACTACACAGAGGGAAAGCTCCTGGGCCTGATGACTTTACTACTGAATTTTATAATCACTTTGCCATGCTTCTCCTTCCCAGCCTTTTACTTTCATTTAAGTTACACATCACTAAAGTTTCCTCTTAGGATTCTTTCCAAGATAGCACGATTTGCTGAATTCCAAAAACTAATAAAGATCTCTCGTACTATAAGGTTTACAGTCCCATTTCTTTAGTCAATACAGATTAGAAAATATTTGCAAAAATCTTAGCATTACGTATTCCCCCTATTTTACCTGATCTCATAGGCCCAGAACAATCTGGATTTGCCAAAAGATGACTGTCCTTAGAAAATTATCAAGTGTTTTTTGATGTCCTAAGCAAGGCCTCTACATTGGATCACCCTATTGCTGCTATTGCTTTAGATGTAGAAAAAGCTTTTGATTGGATTGGCTGGGATTTTATGTCTCAGGCCAGGGGCAGTTTCTCCTGTAGGGCTGAGGGGCTGCACCCCTCTGAACTTCCTACACATTTATATAAGAAATATTAAATAGATGTTTTTTTCAGAAATGCAATCGTATCTCTAAACAGATTGATGCATTTAAGTCTGGGCTGTCTATCCTAGGCTGCTTGGCCATCCTTGCCTTGAAGCAGAAGATGGAAGCAAGGCAGTAAATCAACTTTCTACACTGTGATGCACAACACAGGGCTGATTGCACTAAAGCCCTTGATTTCCATTGTGGTCTCTGGAAGGAGCCACTATACGCCAATGATGCTTTTTGTGTCATGGTTTTAGGCGTCGGAGTCTTCATCCCTGCGTGAGGGCAGCCGTCTGTCATTCACAGGCATAGATCCCACCCTTTCCCCACTTCGCACACAGTAGGAGTGGATGCAATCAGGTGTGATTTAGTGCCTTGGCTTCAGTAAGTATTATACTGCTAACCTTGTGTTATTTCTATTGTACTGAGACCCCTTGTCACGCCAAACTTCCCCTCTGTGACACGCCAGGCCCTGGCTGCAGATCACTGGCTCCTTTAGAAGTGGAGCTGCTGTATTTGTTCCCTCACAAAATTGTTCCAAAAAATTATCGGGGTTCTTGTTCCTTTGTGAAACTGATCCAAATATCAGACTCAAGTGCAAAGAGAGAAATACGTGCTTACACTTAAGGCAGGTATCTGCTGCATGGCTTTCAAACTGGCCCGATCGCCATGCCCTTAGCTTAATGCCAAAAACATGGATTGATATGCAAACAATGAATGCTAAAATGTGTGTAATGTGTGCCAGGCATTTACTTCTTCTTATTTCACGTTTTACTTAATGTTGCTTTTGCCCAGAGAGTTAGCTGTTTCATCATGCTCTGTTTCTGTGCATTTTATTACTCTTACATTGTGCACACTTTGACACGTGCCAGGTGCTTATGAGGGGCTTTGGTTGAGAGCACTGACACTGAGGCTGAAGGTAAAGCAAAGTGCCTGTCAGTGTGTTGGCTTCTCTGCATAGCACACACAACAATTGTCAAGTATTCCAGTTACCAAATGCAATTTACTGTAAATGTGTGTGAAGGGGTGCACAGAGGTCAAAATATTTAGAAAGCGAAAGGAAATAAAGTGCTTAAATGTGAATGAGTGCAGTGTATGTTTGGGTGGCAAAATGAGGGAGATCCGAGGAAGAGCGTTCAGGTGAGAGTGAAAAGAGGGTACAGAAGAGGAGGGAGGAGATTGAAAATGTGCAGATGAATAAGATGTGAAGAGGAAAAAGGCAAACATATCCAACAAATCTCACACATAACTGAAGGCCCTACTCCTTCCACAGGCCTCAATATTATTAAATTCACAGTCTCACAATTTCAGAATTGAAACATTTCCAAAGTTAAATATTTATAACCAATCATTGTTGTTAGTCATTTATCTTAAAGAGCTCACAACCATTGACAAAGCCAACAGTGCTGACAGGTTTTTGGTGTATGTCAGTTGTTGTGTTATATTTCTGGATGCAATGACGTCTCAGAGAGAAACCAAAATACGGACAAGGTGGCACACTGTAGGAATCATAAACATTTATTTTGCATGTTCCCTTTTAGAGAACACCCACTTTTTTCATCCTACTGAAATACCTGTCTCCACATATCTCTGTATTTCTGATTTCAGCCAGTATCTGTGATGGCTTCCTGTTGCTTGATTAGAGCGTTTTCTTCCAAAGTTGATGCCACAAGCAGTGCAAAACACTTGGTAAGCACATACTTTAAAGGGGCTGAAGTAGTTGCAGTGTACAATTCCCACTTTAAAGTCAAGGGTGAACATAATGCAGTAAGACATTGGGCACCTTTTAATGTGTTAAATATTTCAAGACTATTCATTCCCACTGCATTATAAACCTTGCTTTCTCATTAAATTTGTTTCCTTTCAAATTCACCATTTGTCAATCTTTTTTTAATTTTTCTTGGAAGGAGGACCCACCCTGGACCCCATGTTTGTCTATTGAGCTTGTTCGCTTCACTCACTAGATAAAAGTCATACCCAGACCTTTAAGCCCCACTACTTTCAAATGTCACCAGCTGCCACTGTGTCAGGCCTTAAAATAGATTGATTTCCCCCCCTCCAATTGATTGCTTTAATTTCCTTACTATGTACTCACCCTAAAGCTGCAATTTTGCTTTCAGATTATTTTCCTTTATTCAGAGGGGTACATCAAGGTGCCTTCTATCACCTCTTTTGTTTATTATTGCACTTGAACCTTTTCTAATTAAAATTTGACAAGATGCACATATTTCAGGTTTTCAAATTGGATCCCACCTAATTAAGATGTCAGTTTACGCTGATGACATTCTTTTATACTTGTCAAATCTGACAACTTCTCCTCCTCCTTTTCCCTTTCGTCAGGTTATCTGCTTAACACTGATAAATGTGAAGTATTACCTTTAAATGTTTTGTGTAATAAACACTTTTTGATAACTCAGGATTTGCCTGGCAATCCTCCAACATAAAGCATTTAGGATTGTGGTTTACACAAACGATTAAAGAAACTTTAAAATTGAGCTTGAATTCTATGTCAGGACCAGAGGCAAAGATTATGCCTTCTTTCTCCACTTTATTAAATAACAGGCGAACATTAAAAAAGACCTAATATTCCCATGAGAGCTTGGGAATCAGAGTACAACAAAGAACCAATCAAAATATATAAACAAAACCAATCAGGAACAGGTAGTCCGTAATATAGTCCATTATCTGTTTCCAGGATTCCTCTTTCTTCACTGCTCGCAGACGAGATAAGTTGACCTCCTTTATTCTGCTTCACTGTTTGTTTTATTGCTTAATATTTTATAGTTTGTTAATGTTTACAGTTGTTGAAATTCATTGATCTTGTTATTTATATAGCTTTAACGTTGCAGGAACGTTATTGCTCCTTCGCAATTGTATTTTCATTTTTACTCTGCACTGCTGCGGTGTCCATTCAAAGAGTTGCACTGAGGAGACACGCTGAGATGAACTCGCGGCTTCGATTTCTGCCTAGAAGCTGGGCACCCGATGTGCGCTTGTCTCTCTCGGCTTCTTGAATCAGCCTGGAGAGTGACGCTCTTTTTTAAAGGGTCTGTAGCCTGGCAATTGAATACCCCTTTCTCACTGGGGTCTATACTATTTATTTTTTTATTTCCTCATATGCCCTGCAGCGTCGGTATTTGGGCATTTCCGGCCTTTAGGGACACGCTCCCAGGCAGCTATCTCTAGTAATATATTTAAATACATATAGAGAGTTTTGATTCCCCTTTCAAATATCTTCTGTGCACTGGGGAGAGGTGTCCTGGGCTGATGCACTTGTTCTTTAGTGTGAATTTGCACTTTCAGCCCTCAGCTGACACTCGGCTCGCATAAAGAATTATTATATATGAAATTATCCATCCTAGGCCTTCCGAATGGGCCTCGTCTTATAAAGTCGCAAATTATGTGGCGGGTCGCATCTGGAAACTTTTAGAGAAGGAATCCCATAATTGTATTAGGGCTGAGTGCCCCCCGCCCTTCTCTACATGACAAAGTAGCCATAACTCCTGAACTTGACTCTAGAATGTCTACATTCTTGCAAAAATTCATAAAGGACCCCAAAAAAGGGAATAGATAGGTCATGACGAGCTTCTCAAGGTAAGCTCTTGGATGTTTTAGGCCCTTTAACCAAAATATTAGACATGGTTGAGGATGCTAAGTCCTTGGCTGTGCTTGTCTCTCCCGATATCCTCTCAGGTTGAGCTCAACGTGCTATATTGAGCAATGCATATTGTGCGCTCTCTATTGAGCGACACCATTCTCTCCTCATCAAAGTGAATCCCAATTTACGAGATGTAGCTGATTCAGAAGCGGCCGCTGTGGCTTATGGTGGTTTATTTGCCGAACCCTTCATAAAAGAACCGTGAAAGTTTGTGAACACTCACTTCCTTGGATAAGATGCAATCATCTATGAAGAGGTTTTCTCAACCCGTTTTTTCCATGGGCCAGTCGAGGCAGGGGCCACTCGACCAGCCGTGCTCAAGCACCTCCCTCATTCAGAGGACATGGCTCCAAGCAAAGACAGTTCCAGGACCATTGCAGATTCACCAACATCTACCCTACAAGAGGCAGACGCTTCAGGTATCAACGTGGCAGAGGAGCTTCAATATCCATTCCCAGTAAGTGTTATTCCTTTTTCCCTTCTGAAGGTAGAGGGCCACTTGGCGGATTTTACCCAGACATGGGAGTCATTCACAAAGGATGCATGGGTCTTGCAGACAATCAAGGGTTTTCAGATAGAGTTTGTTGGCACTCTCAAACAAGTTTCTCGTCAAAGTCTCCTTTTGTTTTCCTCTCAAGATACCATTCTGGGAGACGCAGAGGTTGTGGCACTGTTAGACAAAGGAGCTATTTTTCCAACTGTGCTGCATCCTCGGGGGTTCATCAGCAATCTGTTTCTAGTAGACAAAGCCGATGGAGGTCGACGACCAGTCATCAATTTAAGATAGTTCAACCAATGGTTTATTTATTGCCATTTCAAAATAGAGGGAATCCATCTTCTTCGTGACGTCTTGGGTCCTATGGATTGGTTAGCTCATCTAGATTTAAAGGACACTTAACTGACCATTCCCATATTTCCTCCCATAGGCTTTTTCTTCAGTTCACCTGGAGAAATCAAACTTTTGAGTTCACAACCCTTCCATTCAGTCTCTCCTCAGCACCATGGTGCTTCACAAACATTCTCAGACCCGTTGTCGAGCACCTCAGGGCACAGGGGATTCGATTAATCATTTATCTCGACAACATATTACTCCTGGCTCAATGTCCCCGGAAACTCTCTGTCCAGCTTCAGATAATTGTCAACTTATTATAAAACCTAGGTTTTGTTATAAACAAATCCAAATCTCTATTAATTCCTTCACAAACAGCAGTCTTTCTAGGTTTCACCATAGACTCGACCTCCGCCACCATAAGTCTTCCATCTTGAAAGATGGCAAATATTTGTTACAAATTGTGACTTACTCTGACCAAAAAAAGGGTTTCACTGCGGCAGATAGCTCGCTTAGTGGGACTCCTCTCTTCCTCTATGCAAGCAATTTTTCCTGGTCCTCTCCATTATCAGGCTCTTCAACAGCTAAAGGCTTATCACCTTCGCAAAGGTTTAACTTATTCTCAGAAAGTCCTTCTCTCAGAAGAATCAATAGAAGAAATAAATTGGTGGTTATCCCACATGGAGGCTTGGAACGGAAGAGCAATCTTCGGTTCTGCTTCAGATCTCATAATCGAGTCAGAAGCCAGCAGATCAGGCTGGGGCGCTCAATGCAGAGATTTTTCCACTGGGGGAAAATGGTCTCCGGAGGTAAAAAATTTGCATATAAATTGTCTGGAGCTTTTAGCTGGTTCATTTGCAGTCAAGTGCTGGACAAAAGACTCAATCCAGTTGTGTGTTCTACTGAAGATAGGCAATATCTCAGCGGTCCATTATATCAACCATCTAGGGGACACTCGTTCCAAAACTCTTTCCAATCTGGTGACCAGTTTTTGGCAATACTGCCTGGATCATCAAATTTCAGTCACTGCTCAATACCTACTGGGCAGTCAAAATTGGATTTCAGATTTTCATTCCAGACATTTCAGAGACTCCAGTCTTTGGAAACTTCATCCAGAGGTTTTTTCTCATCTTCAGGATTTATGGGGGTCCATTTACGGTAGATCTCTTTGCATCCAGATTGGATCACCAGCTTCCCAGATTTTTCAGTTGGAAACTGGACCCTTTGGAGACTGACACAGATGCTTTTCTTCAGGATTGGAGTCAGGTAGACATAGTATTGGTGACACCAATTTGGAAGTCTGAAGTTTGGTTCCGGTTCTTCTGGACCTTTTTTGGGATTCTCCAATCCGACTCCCCCTGTTTCCCTCGCTGCTTCTCAATCCGGACAATATGCCTCATCAGATGGTTCTGGAAGGCTCTCTATCATTGATGGCATGGCGAATTTCCTGGGGCTATGGTCAGTCCCAGGTCTTTCGCAACAGGCTGAACACCTATTTTGAAAAGCATGGGCTCCCAGCACGTCCTAGCGTTACAGATCAGCTTTTGGTCAATGGGTCTATTGGTGTTTGTGAAGGAGTTGCAATCCTGTGGAAGCTAATGTAGTTCATGTTCATAACTTTCTGGCTTACCTTGCTAGAGGAATGGCATATCGATCCATTAATACTTTCAGGTCATCGATTTCAGCTGTACACTGTATGGTTGATGGTGTTCTGTTATGTTAACATAAATTAGTGTGTCATCTCCTTCGAGATGTTAGACTTTCCTTACCTCCTGAGCCTGTTATTCATCCTTTTGGGATGTCAATCAAGTACTGAATCTGTTTTTGTCTTGGCAACATAATCAGTATCTTTCCAGGAAAGAACTTTCTGCCAAATTAGCCCTGCATCTTTGACTTATATCCTGTAGAAGAGTTTCTGATGTCCGTGCCTTGGACGTATGTGGTACAACCTTCTCCACTTCTAGAGTATCCTTCACGATAAGTAGATGAACAAAAAGTAATACCAAAATAATCTCATATCCTGCCTTCCCAGATGTCCCAAAGTTGTGTGTTGTTCATTGCCTCAAAGCTTATGAGGAGAAGACTTTAGATATTCGTCCTCCCGGAAACCGACAACTTCTTATTGCACTGTATAAACCGCACAAAGCAGTTTCCTCACCTACCATTGCTCGGTTGGTTCATTGGGTAATGCAGGATGCTGGTATCAGTCTTTCCCTCTTTGGTGCTCATTCCACTTGTTGAGCTACGGCTTCTAAAGCATTTACTTTAGGTGCTCGTCTGGAAGATATCATGATTGCAGCAGACTGGTCTTCAGACTCAACCTTCAAGAGATTCTATTTTAAACCAGTTTTTGATATGGCTCAGTTAGTGGTAAACAAGCTTTGAACTAGCAAAATCCTCACCTCCGGTCCTGACATAGAATTAAAAATGTCCTAGCTATCGTAACAGAAACTTTCAATTCTATTAAGGACTCAGAGGCGAGGATTATCCCTCCCGGGCATATACATTTTTTCAGGAAAACCTTTCAAATTTAAAGGAGCCCTCCCACTATGTAGTAAGTACTTCCTAATTATCCATTCTGATTTATAGTATCTAGACTTTTAGAATGTTAAGAATTGTTTAAATTCATTCCGATGTCTCTTCCTTTCAGTCTTTTTCTTCAACGTACTGAATACCTGTTTTTAAGATTATCCTCTCTTCGTTGGAACTGAAACAACAAAACAAGATACTTAACCGTGGATGGCGGCCTGGCTCTCGCGATGAAAGAGGAACCCTGGAAACAGATAATGGACTATATTACAGACTGCCTGTTCCTGATTGGTTTTGTTTTTGTATTTTGATTGGTTCTTTGTTGTACTCTGATTCTCAAGCTCTCATGGGAATAGTAGTTTTTGTTTTAATGTTCGGCTGCTATTTAATAAAGTGGAGAAAGAAGGCATAATCCTCACCTCCGAGTCTTTAATAGAATTGAAACTTTTTATTACGATAGCTACAACATTTTTCACTACATTACCAAAACACTAAATGATAATATTGCCCAATGGCATCTGCTCTTTCTTACTTGGTGGGGCTGAACTGATTCTAGTAAAACAGTGCTTACTCCCTTGATTTCATATTTTATTGCTATGATTCCTGTCCACATCCCTGATAACTATTTTAACAAAATAGTTTCTCTCCTATCAAAATTCCTTTGGAAAGGCAATTCTCCTCGAACAGCTTTGTCCTCATTAAAAAATGATAAATTTAACAGAGGCCTTAACTACCCAGACTTTTAAAAATACCATAATGCTTTCTCTCTAAAACAAGCTTCCTGATGGCTTTCTTCCTGTCTCCCATTGCACCCCTGCTGTGGGTTCAACTGGAGAGATTCCTTATCACCAGTTTGAGCTTAACAGAATTCTTACCTTCGCAACTATTTCTCAATCACACTCTCCTGTTATTTCCCATTCCTGTAAATTCTTGACATCTCTCCTACCTTCCACATACCCCTCAGCTGCTACTTATCAACAACAACCAATTTGACATAATAAATTATTACATATTAAAAATCATTCTATATATTGGACAAACCAAAGGTCTGAGACGTATATCGCATCTTTTTGTAGGTGATCGACTTTTACCATGTTCTCATCCCCAAACAAAATTCTCCCTGACATCTACCTAAAAAACACAATATGACCTTTTATGTACTTCCCTCACTCAGTACATTTTCACTTTACCATCTACTTCCTTTCCTCACTCCATATCTACTTCACTTTTCCCATCATTAAACAATAATCGATCAGCTTCTGCTATTTATAAATCTTTACAAATTACGTCCGATAGAGAGAAACCAAAGATTCAACTAGGTTGGGAAACAGATCTTATGGAGTGCTTGTCTCTTACCTTGTGGGATAAAATAATGGCTTTAACTTCCTGAACATAAAACTACATGGGGTGCTAATACCTCACAAATACTTTACTTTATCTTTCACCATCTGTTTTTCACCTCTGTAACTTTAAAATCCTTTCCACCTACTGCATCCTCTTCCTGTTGATCCTGTTCATGCCACAATGCTGATTTAAAACATGTTATGTGAATGCTTACTCATTTATCTGTTTTGGAAACTGGGCTGGTCACAAATTAAGAAGATTGTTAAAGTTGGTATTCCTTTTTCCTTAACTATTATTTTTCTAAGTAGTTTGGCTCCTCAGTGGTCCCATACATCTCCACATTACAAGTTGATGGATTTATTGTTAGCTGTTGCTTTTCATGTAATAACATCTAATTGGAAACAAACTCAGAATGTTACTTTCAGAACATGATGGAATGCTGTTTTCCTCCATCATAGATTATACAACAACTATGTTTCTCCTGAATCTTTAACCAGAAAGAGGGATCGCATATGGCTTCCACTGACTATGTATTTATCTCTTTGCACCTCACATTTTTAATAACAATATTACTATGTCAGATGATGTTAAAAAGCAACCGTGAATTTCATCTGATTATCCTTTTTTTGTAGTAATAAGATAATGTATAGATTTCAAAACAACTTATAAACTTGATATTTTCTTTTTCTTTTCCTTCTATAATGTCTACAGTTATTTCCATTCTTATTTTTCTATTTTATAAAGAGAAGTTACAAATTGCCTATCATTTCCCCTTTTCACTCCCCATATTTCCTTATGTATTTATGCAGGTTCTTACATTGTATAAGTTTTGCTTTCCTACATTTGTATACATTTTTTAGCAACTGTTTTCTTGATGCATTGTATTTTATCCTCAATACTCTTGTTCTATTTTTGTTACTAAATCTTTTATTACTTATTTTTCTGCTGTTTTCTTTTTTGCTGTACTCAAACTTTAAAAAAGGTAGCCAAAATTATAAGTATACTTTGGGATGTCAGCAATTACTTCTTGATGGACGCCAAATAATTAAACAAAAGGAAGAAAATTATGTTGCCTGTGCAATTTAACAAAGAACATGGAACCATAAGCAATTTATGGGCTTAGTCACAAAAATACTTATGAGTATGGGAAGTAGCACTTCAGAAATACTCTTCTACACATCCTTACTGTAAAACCATCCAACTACCAAGAGAAAAAGTGAAATCACTCCTTTCTCTTTGTACTAATTGCATATCAATATTCGCATTTTATTGCCATTTTAAATGTTTTGGGGTCAAATCACAAAAGCATGTGAGAAAACATAAAATAGTACTAGAGGAGTACACTTTATGTAAACCAGAATGCCCTGTGAATAAGCCCCACCATACACAAATTGCCTATGGCATTCCTTGTCTTTTATTTTGAATTTACCCTTCCCTTTCCTTCTTTATTTCAATCAATATCGCTAATAGGAATTAGTAAAACACATCGTCACTCATCACTGTACAGAGTACTTGCCATTTTCAGATTTTAGTTCACATAGAATGGCCCTGATAAACAAACATTTGTGCTCCTTTAAGTGTCACATAGGTTCATAGCATCAGAACCATAGTGGAATTGGATTATTGCAAATTAACAAATATGAAGTCAAGAAACTTATCAGAATCAGACTTTCTGGCATCAGAATTCTGGGATTATGGTTGTGATCATGTGTAATCCCATAGGAGGAGAGTGATAATTATATGAAATGTGGCAATCTCACAAAAGTCATAACTTGTGGGTATTCACAGAGATCAGTGACTTTCCCACCACCTCATTTACATATTTAAAACTACTCTAAAATAGTTGTATAATGTACACATGTGGTGTGAAGATTAACCAAAGCATTGGGGGACAGAAAGGGTTTTTCCACATGGAAAAATGATGAAGGGCTGTGGATAACTATAAACCAACTTATTTTCCACATTAGTTAAAAATGTCCCGGAGTAAGATCAAGCATACACATTTAAATCTGTGATTTTTATTCGATTTAGGTATTATGTTCTGTGATTTTTGTCAAAAGGTGTAAATTTTCTTGAATCATCGCAGAGAATTTACAACATTCACATTTATGTTTGTGAATGGGGCCTAGGATAGGGAGTCATAGACTATATATCCAACGGTCATAAACAGGGTGCACCCTCTGCAAGACAAAGAATGGAAAAGCCACCCAGAGGTGATACAGTACATTTAGTTATCATGGTAAAATTGCATATTAGTACTTGAGTCTTTCAAGCTCTTGCAGCACAATTTTGGCACATAAAGGTACATTTAGTTACAACAGTGACATTGTTAAAGACAAATTTTATTCCCTTAGTGTTATACATCGGTAATTAATTATATTAAACTGTAAATTAGTAGAGTTCCTAATAGGTTATGGCTATGTAGGGATCATTGTAACCATTACAGATAAGTAGGAACAACGTTCATTGGCTAATGTTCAAAAGAGACACCCTTGCTTATTTATTTGGGAGTAATTTGAGCATCTATATGTATATGAATGTAAAAAGTATTAACTTCCATACGTGAACTTCAATGGAATGGTCTTGTAGGGTTGTCTAACCTGCAGGTGAAAGAGTAGCTCAGCTGGTAAAACTATGGTTCAGTATAAATTACAGTTTTAGAATGATTTATTAACCAGCACTGGCGTGAATGCTTTTAAGGACTTGACTAACCACTTATATGTCATAGATAGAAAATGCATGTATAAGTAGAGATATTTGGATAGTAAAAACGTAGCTCTGAGCAGGTGTGAAATGTGCCGAAAAAAATGATGTGAAGAAATCTCTTCTTCTTTACACCATTTATGCACACCACCCTAACGGGGAACACCCCCTTTGCATAAATTATTCCTGGTGCAGGCATAATGTAGCACAAAATGTTACAAAGTGGTGCAATGCAAAGCAGGAAGAGGGTATGCTACCTATTTTTCCTCTTGTTGCTTAAGAGATCTACGCAAGGGTGTCCATCCCCTTCTTGAGAAATGGAGTTCTCAACCCTATTTTCCACACCTTTCTAAATGGTTTTGAACTAACAGGTCCGATTCACATCGATTTTCCTGTGACTTACTCCAAATTTGCAAAAGTAAGCACGGATTAAACAAGGGGTTCCCTTGGTTTACAACTGGAATTTATGTGTAACCGGGAGTACTACAAGTGTCGGTCACAGTATTCATAGCAAATTATTTTTGTATTGGGCCCAATGTTCTTGGGCCCAATACACCACATGGTGCATGGTGCCCTAAAGGTAACAGCTACACGTTCTTCCTGTTAGCTGCTTAATGTGGTTACATCCTACAATGTGAATCTCTGTGTTTCATCAGTGGCATTTTATCATTATGAAGCAGTGGATCATGCTATCTAAAACAACTTAGAAAAAATGCATTACACGGCCTTTTACTATGTTAACCATCACCATTCATTCACTCCACCACATCTCACAACCATGCACGCGTCTATGTGCAATTAACAATGTTTTATTCTTTTTTCAGTGTACATACACCAATGAGCCACCAGGGCATTCCATTTTAACTGATGCCATACTGGTATCTATAAATGTATGCATATTCTTTTGGCAAATAACATAAAATAATTTGTTTTCTGCTTTTTCTGTTCGGGTTTTCAATTAGAAATTCCATGCTGAGCTCCCTTTTGGCCTACTGTTCTGCCAAATATTCTGAAGATGAATTGTCCTTAACAAATTAGTGCAGTAATACAATTCTACATGAATATAACAGGCAGACCAACTAAATTATGTTTAAATCTTCTTAATGATAATCAAAACCGACAGAACACGCAATTTTTGCCAACTTACCCGTACAACATGGGAAGAATCCCCTTCCTCGGGGGTGACCAATTAATGAACTGAAAATAGTCTTCAAATATTTTCTTTTGCAAGTCTTTCATACACTTCATGTAATTATAATCTCTAACGGAGTAAGGAAGGAAAAACAAGAATGTAAAGCATATGTGACTAAAAGAAGCAATCTCTAAAATACTGACATACACAAACTCTATGCAACATCTGCTTTGAAGTCTCTTCAGGGAGGTTAGCTGCTTGGTGTTTGTCAATAAGAGCACGTGATCGGGAAGTGAAGGAGGAGTCCACACCTACACTCTCTCTTCTTCCTGTGTTTGTTAGCCATGGTAATCCACCACCTTATCTTGTTGTAAGTAAGATGTGCATAGGTCAATCAGTCTTTCCTAACCTAATGGTGCTTCTTTCCTATCGTTTATGCTAGACCCAGGGAAATGCATGTGGTCACTCCAGTCACTCACCATCAGTCAGACGGTACCCTCAGCACCCTGGGTTTAGGTATTTCTGTGGTTGCTACCCTGATGTTTCCCTCATTGCCTGCTATTGTGACCACTGTCCTTCAGCTCCATGGCACAGGTGTCCTCCAGCGTGCAAGTACTGTCTCATCTATCTGGTGAGCCCCTATGTCACCCCTGTACAGTTCCTACCACTGGTACGTCTCCTTCATGTAACAATGGGAGTTCACTGTATGCAGTAACTATTTTAGATTCATTGGGCAGGTAGAATTACTGCACCCTACATTGTGCTAACAGCAGCAAAGCCTGTCTGGAACCGAGCTGTGTGTCTGAGGTCACAATTGTCCTGGACAGAAGACGATGGTTCTGCTGCTCTCTATGGTCCCATGGAAGGCAGAAGGAGGCACTTCAGTGGGGGCCGCACTACAGGGGTCAAAAGAGAGCGACCTGTCCCATCGCTTAAACCAACTCATTTATATGTTTACATATTTAGACAGGAAAGGTTAATTGGCAGGAGTCGAAGCAAAGAGAAAAATTATTTCAGTGATATCCTGTCAGAACCCTTCCTCACTATAGGGGGCATGAGACATGGCCACACTATATCTCCACTTCTTTTCTTGCCTGCCCTAGGTTCACTGTCGGTAGCTATATGTCAGTCTTCTTGTGTAAGTGGGATTCATACTCTTATGGGTGATTCCAAAACACTGTTGCATACTGACGATATCCTGCGTACACTTTCTAAACCCACATACGCAATGCCCTTTTAAGTTCTGACAATGTCAACATCCAGTGCCATTGCAGTGATAGAATGCTGCATGTTCAAAAGACTGCCAAATAAACTCAGTTTTCTTGACTTCCTCAGTAATAGGGGCTCAAAAACATGGTTAACAGATAACGTAAGCACCCTTCTCAGAAAGACAAGGAGTGATTTTATGCAGTGTTCAAAGCTATATCTATCACTAGGGGCATGGCCCAGACTGTGAAAGCACTATGTTGTAACTGTATCTTCAAACCTTTGCAGCTTCCTGTGGCTGGAACCTACTCCTTAACATTGATTAAGACATTGCACCACAGACCACATCTCAAATTTCTTCATTTACACACTTGAATCAAATAAGAGTGGTCTGAAACTACCTTATATGGAATTGTACAAGTTAACTCACATCCTGTTGCAACTGGCCTATTTCACCTCTTTTTCAACTGCCATAACCTTCTAATGTGAAATAGCCCTCTACAATTCGCACACCTGTTATGATACTAGAAATTCCTCTCCATCATGTAACAATCCAGTTATTTAGAGTGATTTGCAGGTCATCCACAGGGGTAAGTGATCATCTACACTTATTGGCTTGAATCAAGAACAATGAAGGTATTCGGACTGTGGGATGCAGTGTTCATTGGTAAGATTGTGTGACTGAACAGAATAGATAACATAGTGGATGGGGGACACATAAATACGTTCTGTGCACTATGCAAGAAATATCGGCTAGAAAGGTCAAATGATACATTGCTTGTAGAGTCATTTGGGTTGCTATCTAATTACCCTCACATGCTCACCAGTGCTCTCCAACATTGTGATCTGTGGGTCACCACAGAAGGTTTGTATGCAATTGCTATGACACCACAGCAGATACACACATGTATATTTGAGGCAGAAGCACATCTGCATATATGAGGCGGGTAACACAAGCTATTCCTCATATACCCTGAGGAGGATGAGTCTGTCCTCCTGTTGGCCCACAGCGAGGATCTTAGGGAAGTGAGACTCAAATAAAGTTATTTTCAAATATTGCAGACCTCGGGGGTCATTCTGACCCCGGCGGGCGGCGGTTGCCGCCCGCCTGGAGGGAACCGCCATTTGGCCGCCCTGCGGTCAAAAGACCGCTGGGGCCATTCCAACTTTCCCGCTGGGCCGGCGGGCGCTACCTAAGGAAGCGCCCGCCGGCCCAGCGGGAAAGGGGCCTGCAACACTGAAGCCGGCTCCGAATGGAGCCGGCGGTGTTGCAGGTGTGCGACGGGTGCAGTTGCACCCGTCGCGCTTTTCACTGTCTGCTAGGCAGACAGTGAAAAGCATGCTGGGGCCCTGTTAGGGGGCCCCTGCACTGCCCATGCTGTTGGCATGGGCAGTGCAGGGGCCCCAGGACACCCGTTCCCGCCATCCTGTTCCTGGCGGTAAAGACCGCCAGAAACAGGCTGGCGGTAAGGGGGTCAGAATCCAGCAGCGCCGCCATGGCAGATTCGCCCAGCCGGGGGAAATCCGGCGGGAAACCGCCGGACCTGGTTTTCTGACCGCGGCTTTACCGCCGCGGTCAAAATGGGCAAGGAAGCACCGCCAGCCTGTTGGCGGTGCTTCTGTCACCCGCGGCCCTGGCGGTCTATGACCGCCAGGGTCGGAATGAGGGCCCTTATGTTGGACCCCTTCCAAATTACAAATGGTGGGTCATCTTATACATTCAATGTGCTGGAGATGGCAATAATATTTTGAATGTCTGTTGTTGTACTCCTTTCTTGTCTCTTTTGGCCGACTTCTCACACTTTTCAAATCACATCCTAATGGTGTAGGTGAATGCCTACTTCCTCATTATAACACATTGTCCCCATGTGTGGTGAGTAACTATGCATAAACAAAAGGACACATTGGAACACATAAGTCCTCCTGTCTTAGATGGATATAGTAGAGGATAAAAACATGGGTCTGATAAATGCTTCTATTCAATGTCATTACAAACTCTGAATGGCCTGTGGTAATAGGTGCTGACTGATATTTCTCTGGATTTTCCATTGGTTCCATAAAACATGAACAATAATACTGCATTGGTTAACTGCCTCAGAACTGGGGGTCTGATTCACAAAGGTAAACCTACACTCTAGTGTAAGCTTACAAATGGTTTTGCTATTCACAAACAAATTTTATGAGTAGTCTCTTTATGACTGTGGACTCTCGGGGCTCATGAGGAAGACTCCACGGATAAATAGATAGGACAGGCCCATCAGTCAGTCATTCATAATAATCTTTATTCGGCTCTAAAAAGCCATAAAGCAAAGTTAAAACACACATAAAATACATCAACAAGACAACAATTCTTCATCTAAAAGACTAATTAATAATATCAAGACTGCTGATAAATGTCCTGAGGACAGTACCCAATAGCTTTTCCTAATTGCAAGGGAAAACACCTTATAAAATGAACAACAATATAGCATATTGAGCAGAGCCAAGTTGTTGCAAAAAACCAAAAGTAGGCTTATAATATCTAATATTAGCTTCTTGAAGAATTGGAAGTAAAAAACTAGCCTGAAAGGCATGTATCCAAAGGGCAAAAGAGCAAAAAAGCATAAAGTGCACTGTGCATTGTTTAGAAGGATTGTCACAAGGGCAACTTGGGGGTA
The DNA here is from genome assembly GCF_031143425.1 of Pleurodeles waltl. Taxonomy (NCBI): domain Eukaryota; kingdom Metazoa; phylum Chordata; class Amphibia; order Caudata; family Salamandridae; genus Pleurodeles; species Pleurodeles waltl. The sequence goes on from NC_090436.1 coordinate 518,652,754, forward strand.
AAGGAAACCATGATCACTGTGTTGGTAAGGCCACTAAAAAACTAATGATGGTATGAAACCTATGCTTGATGTTCATAAAAAAGCGTAGCTAAAACCCAGGTCCCGAGGTGGATTTTGTGAGATAAATCTGTTAAGAAATCCTGTTTCAAGGTGATTTAGAAATACTGGAGTCGATTTAGGATCTGCTAGTAATCTGCATAAAAACGTATTCTGCACCCTCTGTAACAGCTCAGCTACTGTGTTTCCCCATACCCCTACAAAATAGCTCCCTAAAGCCACACATTTACTATTATAAATGTTAATAATATTAATAATCCTCTTCTTGGTCTTTTGCTTCAGTTTCCTGGTGAAGTTAAAAGACTTGATTGTTCATTGTAATTGACTCTCAATTTACATAAACATTTCCAATTCATTTTAGAGTCCAAAGTAAATCCCAAATACAAAAGCTTTTTAACCTTAGCAATCTCAACTCCACCTAATTTAAAATCCTTAGTTTTAGTATTATTTGGTCCCAGTGTCATTACAAAGGACTTGTATAAATTTGTTTTCAGGCCCAAGTCATTCATAAAATGGTTAGAAAAACCTAAAAGAATTTGAACACCATTAGCTGTTCTAGCTATTAAGGTCGCATCATCCACATACAGCAGGACTGAAACAGGACAATTCCCCTTTGGGGCATATCTTTCCCACTTTGACATAGATGCTTGTCCAAACTGTTTATACAAAGCAAAAAAAGCAGTGGTGCCAACATACAACCATGACAAATGACAATCGTAGATGGTATTTTTGGGGAAAGGAGTGTCTTGGTGCAGCCAACATGACATATCAATGATTAGAGGATCTAACCCTTCCTTTACCAAAGTGGCCCATTGTTTGGAGCAAATGACCAAGTCAAAGGCATAGGAGAGTTCCTTAAATGCTAAATGAGTGAACCCACTCCTAGCTTTGACATGCTTCCCTGAGATTAGTTGAAGATTTAGGTATTGTTGCAGAGTGCCCAGTCCAAGACAAAGCTAAACTGTACCCTACATGGTATATGTTTATCATCCACCCAAGATACCAGTGAAGAGAGTAAAATTCTACCTAAATCCTTAAATGAGCTATCTAAAAGAGAAATGGGGCAGTAGCAATTAGGAAATTTCCTATACCATGGGACTGAATGTCCTACAAAAACTACTTAAATAATGTTCGTTCATACTGGAGCCCAGAACAAACTATCTTCCTTATATATGTCCAATGGAACTCCATCCTTCTCTTGACTGCTTGAATACCATACTGTACTCCTATGGGCTAACTGAAATAAGCCCTCTTGATCGTAGCATGATTGCAGCCTGGTTTCACAAGGGTTTGAAATGTTAGCTACAGACCTGGGTGGATTAAAAATATTAGAGAAATTATCGATCCAGGTTTGACCTGGAATAAAAGATTTGATCAGAGATCTTTGATGATCGGAAAACAAAGGATAGTTGAACACTTTCCAATAGGTGGCACTATTTCTTAGCTTCCGTGCCATCTCCAAGTCCGCCCAAGCTTTGGCTCTGGTCTCAGCTTTCCTATTACTAAAGATTTCTTTATAGGCCTTTCTGGCAGAAAGTATGTTTTCCCTGGAGTGGGGAGATCTAAAGAGGACTGATTTCAAATGTTTATGGGTGGCAGAGCGAGTGTGAATAAACCAGCCCTCGGTACGTCTGTGCTTAGCTGAATTACTAAAGCACAACTTTAATGAGATTGAGGAATAAATTAGATTAAAAACTTCAATTATATACTGTAGAACCACAGCATGAGAGGTCACCATCCAAGAAGCATGTTGAAGATCTTGTACAAGCTCTTTCAAAGAACGTTCCTTATCAATGTTTCTTCATTTAACTCTGACATCTTTGTTCCTTGATTAAACTAGATCCTGAACCAGCCTTCCCCTATGATTGTCAGACAAATTCAGGCAAAAAGAAACTGTAAGTGGATTATGTTCATTAATACAGCTTGCAGCAGCATTATAATCCTATAGAAGAGGCATCAAATCAAATGATAAAATAATTAAATCTAAGTCGTTATAGTGACCATTTCCTTTATAAGTAGGTGACAAGGGGTGTCTGAGGGCCTGTAGGCCCCTGCAAAGACCAAGGGGCATATTTACAAGCAGCTTGCACCACCTTGTGTCACCCTAGCGTAAATTTTTTTAAGCTAAGGCAATGCTAAGGTGGCTTTGTCAGGCATAATGCATGCAAGGGGGGTGTTCTGACGAAGGGAGGCCAGAAAAAATGTCACAGTGAAATTTACAAGATTTCACTGCACCATTTTTTCCGTCATTTTTAACGCCTACCCAAAGCAGGCTTTAAAATGATGCACCCATAGTGATCTATGGGCCTCCCGGTGCTTTGTGGCACTACTGTCAACATTTCTGATGCTAATGCAGCAAAGCGCCACAACAGTGTCAAAGATTTTGACACTATTGTGCTTATGACTGCAATGGTGTGCCATATTATAAATACAATGCAACCATGGTGTTGTTAGGTGTCGTTAGGGGTCACAAGCAAAGTGGCGTATGAGGACTGATGCGCCACTTTCTTCTAAATATGCCCCCAAGTTCTTAGTGGTCATCAGCCTGTTTAGTGCCTCCCCATAAGGGATATGTTTAAAATGGGTCAGCTTATCTCCAGCCAAATAAAAACACTGCAAGCAATGGCAATATCTGTATTGCACAAAAGAAGATTGAAATCTCCCGCCCATAGAAATAAAACCTTTTTTATACATGCAGCCTGAAAGTTTGCAATATCTATATCTAAATCATAAATTACCTTCGTTGAACACTCATTAAAAAGGTTACAATATAATTAATCATCATAATTTCAAAAGAATAGGGTATCTTAAAGAGTACCATTTGATAAAAAGGGATAACATGATATTCTTGAAGAAACAGGTTTGGTTAGTTTAACTGATACTAGAATTGATAAGCCCCTTCAATTCTACCTGCCCTTAAGAGAATAACTGGACTAACAACGGCAACCCTATACACTGAATGCATCAGACAGGCCTCTCTTTTTATGTTTGGCAGAAAGGTTTGCAGGTGTAAAGATCCTACTCATAAAATCTGTTTGTGAATACCACAGAAATCATAAACCTAGACTAAAGTCTAAGATTACCTTGTGAATTAGGTCAAAGGTTTTTGTCTTTAAGTTCTTTATGTTCTGTTCTTAGTGCAAATAGCCAATGTTCATATTAATCAATGTCACACCTGTTGTGTGACAGTAATACCTATACCATGTCTTAGCTGGCAAGATACCTTGCTTTTTTGCTCTCTGCTTTTCTCTGTACGCCCTTATATATTCGTGCTATGCTCAATTACTCAGGAATTGATGTCAGCAGTACCTATTTGTATATTAGCACATTTTATCAAAATTCACAATTTTGGAGCCAATTTTTTGCAATCATTTTAGTACTTTGTTGTATGACAAATGCTCAATTCCCATCTCTGATTCTCTTTGGTTTGGGCATTGGTTTTATTAGTTGTGCTCATTGGTATGATGGCATACCAGAATTTGATGTTCCATTTTGTTTGGGTCTCTGTGGGTTCTTTGTCCATATATTGCATCAAAATAGGTGTTGTACATACACTTTAAACCAGTATCCTCTAATTTAAAATATTTTTAAAAGAAATATCTCATTGAAGTCTCCTGAATAGCCATCATCTCTTTAGCTTAACAGCATAATCACAGTTCACCACCGTTGGTGGGCAAATGAGCTGCAGTGATAAGTATGCTGCCAGAGTCTATCAGTAGGAAGGTATCACAGTATTTTTGTACACATTGCAAATTGAAGGTCATATAGAATAGAAAATTATATTTTTCCTTCAATATAATGTGGCATGCAATTCAAAACAAATTTATAGTAGGAAGTTTTGCAGGTTTCTAGTTCCTAAATGTATGATGGAGCGCGACATATAAAATCACACTTCTACCAAGTATACATGAATACATATTGTTAGAATGACAAGTTTCACATGTGCTACCTGATTGCCTCAGAACAGTTTGGTTGCGTCAGTGTAAAGTAAGAATACTAATACAAACTCAATGATGCAACCTTTGTTGGAGATTTCCTTTGAAAGAGCAGACATTAATCAATTAAATAGATAGGGCCTGATTTATATGTTGTGTGCGGGGGGATAATGTATCGCAATGGCAATAAAGTTCCTTCCCCGCCAATATTATGGTCCTTCTGCCTGATTTAGGATTAGGATTAGGCAAGTCATGGTTCTATGGTGGTAGAGATAACTCCATCTTCACCATTGTCAAACCCCTAAAACAGAGTAAGGTCCAGCAGAGGCGTGGCTGTATATCCACTCACATAATTTAGTTGGGTGGACCTACCGCCATTTTTCAATGACCATCACAAGCAGGATACATCTGGTGGTAAAGGGCATTGAAAAGTGCTCAATTCCCTCCTCACCATAGGAGGAAACTCCTATGGCGAGGGGGCCTGCTATAGGTTTTTCTCTTTGAAAATACAAAAATATATTAGTTGGGTGTGTCACTCGTCATGTTAACAGAGCCATACAGCAAGTTTACAATGCATTGACAGGAATCGCCATGCAAGAGGTTCCTGCCAATGCTAAAAAATGTCCCTTGGATCAATTTGGTGAGTGGCAGGTGCCACCAGGGCAACTCGCAGCCCTGGTGGCAGAGAGCAGGCTGCCTGCCAAATTATAAATCAGTCTCAATACTCTAAAGTAATTAGCCGCAGAAAAGGTGTATTTGCCCAATGTAATTGAAGTTGAAAATTCCTTTTCACATTTAGGCCTCATTATGAGTATCCTTTTGAATTCTAACAAGCCAGTAACATCAGTAAATCTGTAGCTCAACACATTGCATGTGAAATATCCAGGAGACTTACCAATTCCCCCATTAATTTTACATTTTATGTAAATTCCCAATGTCCCACTTGTCAACAGATGGTCACTCTGCCCCTCCCATTTGAAGTTACTGGTACTCTCTGTGTGTGAATGTTCGGGAGCAGATTTACAGGCTTGATTTATGGGACACTTGTAATCAGGCCCTACATGTGAATGAGTGCAAATAATCAATAAATGTATTTTTGATACATACAATACATGCTCATAATGAGAAATTAATATCCTTATTTACGCTTTGGCGCCCAGATTGTCAGTCTGTCAGGGAAACGTAGACATTTACTCTGCTGCTGTTGTGGAGGTCCAGCCCTCATAATTAAAGATCTCCACCTGGCAGACAGGATCTCTATACCTTCAGCAGTACAATCCTTTGCAGCAGCTTCATTGAATGGACTGAAGTTTTCAGAGGGGCTGCTATGTTTAATGAGATTGAACAGCAACGTTTTTTGTTCTTCAAAAACAAACTCCCATATTAGGAGTTTGTTTAAAAAAATGAAAAAAGTGTCTCTGATATGATGTACCTGTCTCTCCACACTATTTTTTTTAATTACAAACCTACCTATATATATGGGCTGTTGTCAGCTCTTTTCATCCATTTGTCTGTTCAATTGTTATTCATTTTTTGTTTCTGCCCACCACAGCATACAGCATGGGGCTAATGGTCTATCCAGTTCAGTCATTGGCTCCCAGGACTGTGAGCATTAGTATTCTGTGGACTGTGAGCATTGGTATTCTGCTTGTGGACAATGTGCACATTATTCCATAAAAGCAGTTACCTTCAGAGTTGTTGCAGCAATTTTTCATTGACTTTTCATGGTTGTTATTATGCAAGTGGACATAAAGCAAACAACTTCACACGACAGTACACATACATAGAGAAACCACAGTGTGAAAATGGAGAAAGACATGCCTGAGGTGCTTTTCACTACTGTGTTTCTGTTGACATAATGTGCTTTGCTTCTGTATCAACCCTTTTGCCCCAATCAGTCATGGGTTTCTATACCAGTGCTTCATGTTTGCTCTATGCAAAGTCACATTAGGTACATGACTAAAGATTGTATGGTCTGTGATGTTCTTGCTGTCTGCTAGAAGTTTTTGTTGCACTATCTAGTATGCCTTTAGCTTCTTTTCTCTACACTTCATGAAGTAAGATTTCTTAAAATATTCAATAGAAAGCCATTCCCCATTTTTCCTCTGCAGCCTAGTCCCCTTTTTCCATACCTATGTAGTGATAGACAGGAGAGTTTCATGAGGAGAGGCCAAAGTGTATCCACAGCTCTAGCATTTCTACACAGCGTCTTATCACTCATGTGGCTCTCATCATTTAGAGCAGGGTACGGTGGCAGGAAAAGAAGATGCAGATACACTGAGTAATGTCTTCAGTGGCTGAGGCTGTGCGCTCAGGTGATGTTCATTACTCCCTGATGCTGCACCCATAGTCAGGTTGCATGTTTGAGTGCATGTGAGTGTATGAGTGGTTGGGGGTTCACCACAGTCCTCCCACACAGGTCTTAGGAGAAAATACCTTAAACTAAAATATATACCATTTGTTTCCTCAGTTATGCCACAATTAATCCTGCAGCTGTTGGAATAGCTTCTGATTTGGTTTTAGATTGTTAGGATCAAAATTGCATCCTATTGATGTTAATGATGGGATTGTTGTCAATTCTCTTACTGACTGGCTTCCTGAAGGTGCAGAGATAGTGCACAGGTTCACTGAGATTACTTGCATTAGTGGAGCAGCCACATCTTCATAGTCAGCCTCACCAGGATCAGGTGAAGGCTCTTTATCATGCCATTTTTTCACTTGATGTTCCTTTCCATTTCTTGAAAAATGAAATATTGCAAGTGACTGCCTTGCCATATTTATCCACAATTACTATCATGCCATTCCTGGTGGTAAACTTCCATGATGTGCATCCACATGCCATTTGGAACTTTCTATCTGGAGTGCAACTCTGATCAAAACTCTTTCTTCTGGATGTAATATCCTGTGTCAGATCAACCTTTGCCAGTGGCCAGCATGACTCTTCTTTTTCCATCACCACCATCACCGCTGAGTAATGATAGGTTCCACTGGCACCAAGGACCATAATGCAGGTGCCAGAATGTGGTCGTTCATTGGTCAACCGAACATCATTATCACTAGGATTCACCTACTCGTGCAGTGGGGACTGCAGTGTTGCAAATTATTCTCAGAATACTATAGATGGATAGTTCAACTTCTCTGTTTTGGGCTGACAAATTCAGATTGTTAAGAGTTAACAAAATCCTCTCAACCTCCCCAATTCTCTGAGCCCGCAAAGATTTACTTTTTCAATGCTATATGCCCAGGGCTTTGACATATTCCTGAAACTACCCCCCCTTAAATTGGTGGACTATCATCCATTTTGATGACTTCTGGGATCTCAATGGATCCCAATATGTTTAATGTCATTGGTTGTGCCTAGTCAAAGGGTGTCGAAGTGATGGTTTTCATAATGGAAAACTTCAAGCATCCATCTGTTACAATGGCAGATACCGCCTAATCAGTAGACATCCAAATTCAGCACTAATTTCCTGACACTGTGCAGTGCTTCCTGCCTCAGAGATAGTGGGTGCTGGACATTGATGTTTGCTGGTGGCTTGGTGTAGGAAATTGGCTCTGTAAATACTATTTCAAAGTAAGAAATAGTGTGCACAGAGTCCAAGGGTTCCCCTTAGAGGTAAGATAGTGGCAAAAAGAGATAATTCTCATGCTCTATTTTGTGGTAGTGTGGTCGAGCAGTAGGCTTATCAGAGGGTAGTGTTAAGCATTTGTTGTACACACACAGGCAATAAATGAGGAACACACATTCAAAGACTTACTCCAGGCCAATAGGTTTTTATATAGAAAAATATATTTTCTTAGTTTATTTTAAGAACCACAGGTTCAAGATTTACAAGTAATACTTCAAATTAAAGGTATTCCACTCAGGTATTCTAGGAACTTTGAATAATTACAATAGCATGTACAGTTTTGACGAAAATGGCAATAAGCTATTTTAAAAGGGACACTGTAAAAATCAACAGTTCCTTGGGGAGGTAAGTAAATGTTAAGTTCACATGTAAGTAAAACACTTACAGGGTTCAAAGTTGGGTCCAAGGTAGCCCACCGTTGGGGGTTCAAGGCAACCCCAAAGTTACCACACCAGCAGCTCAGGGCCGGTCAGGTGCAGAGGTCAAAGAGGTGCCCAAAACACATAGGCTTCAATGGAAACAGGGGTGCCCCGGTTCCAGTCTGCCAGCAGGTAAGTACCCGCGTCCTTGGAGGGCAGACCAGGAGAGTTTTGTAGGGCACTGGGGGGGACACAAGCACGCACAGAAAGTACACCCTCAGAGGCACAGGGGCGGCCGGCTGCAGAGTGCAAACAGGCGTTGGGTTTTGTATTGAAAGCAATGGGGAGACCCGGGGGGTCTCTTCAACGATGCAGGCAGGCACGGGGGGGCTTCTTGGGGTAGCCACCACCTGGGCTAGTCAGTGGGTCGCCTGGGGTTTGCTCCTGCACTGGAGTTCGGTTCCTTCAGGGGAAACGTGGGGTCTTTAAAGTTGCTTCTTTGTTGCAGAAAGTTGCAGTTTGTTGAACTGGGCCACTGTTCTCGGGAGCTTCTTGGTCCTTTAGATGCAGGGCAGTCTTCTGAGGCTTCAGAGGTCACTGGTCCCTGTTGGATGCGTCGCTGTTGCAGTTTTTGTCGAAGTAGGGAGACAGGCCGATGGGGCTGGGGCCAAATCATTTGTCGTCTCGTCTTCACCGCAGGGCTTCAGGTCAGCAGTCCTTCTTCTTCTTAGGTTGCAGGAATCTATCTTCCTTGGTTCTAGGGCCCCCTAAATACTTTATTTAGTGGTGTGTTTAGGTGTGGGAGGGCAGTAGCCAATGGCTACTGATCTTGAGGGTGACTACACCCTCTTTGTGCCTCCTCCCTGTGGGGAGGGGGTCACATCCCTAATCCTATTGGGGGTATCCTCCTTCTACAAGATGGAGGATTTCTAAGAGTAAGAGTCACCTCAGCTCAGGACACCTTAGGGGCTGTCCTGACTGGTGGGTGACTCCTCCTTGTTTTCCTCATTATCTCCTTCAGCCTTGCTGCCAAAAGTGGGGTCAGTGGCCGGAGGGGCGGGCATCTCCACTGGCTGGGATGCCCTCTGGCGCTGTAACAAAGGGGGTGAGCCTTTGAGGCTCACCGTCAGTTGTTACAGTTCCTGCAGGGGGAGGTGAGAAGCACCTCCACCCAGTACAGGCTTTGTGCTTGGCCACAGAGTGACAAAGGCACACTCCCCATGTGGCCAGCAACATGTCTGGTGTGTGGCAGGCTGGAAAAAGCTAGTCAGCCCACACTGGAAGTCGGGTATGTTTTCAGGGGGCATCTCTAAGATGCCCTCTGGGTGTATTTTACAATAAAGTGCACACTGGCATCAGTGTGCTTTTATTGTGCTGAGAAGTTTGATACCAAACTTCCCAGTTTTCAGTGTAGCCATTATTGTGCTGTGGAGTTCGTGTTTGACAGACTCCCAGACCATATACTCTTATGGCTACTGTGCACTTACAATGTCTAAAGTTTTGCTTATACATTGTAGGGGCATAGTGCTCATGCACATATGCCCTCACCTGTGGTATAGTGCACCCTGCCTTAGGGCTGTAAGGCCTGCAAGAGGGGTGACTTACCTATGCCACAGGCAGTGTGAGGTTGGCATGGCACTCTGAGGGGAGTGCCATGTCGACTTAGTCATTTTTTCCCCACCAGCACACACAAGCTGGCAAGCAGTGTGTATGTGCTGAGTGAGGGGCCCCTAGGGTGGCATAAGACATGCTGCAGCCCTTAGAGACCTTCCCTGGCATCAGAGCCCTTGGTACCAGGGGTACCAGTTACAAAGGACTTACCTGAGTGCCCCGGTTGTGCCAATTGTGGAGACAAAGGTACAGTTTAGGGAAAGAACACTGGTGCTGGGGCCTGGTTAGCAGGGTCCCAGCACACTTTCAAATCATAACTTAGCATCAGCAAAGGCAAAATGTCAGGGGGTAACCATGCCAAGGAGGCATTTCCTTACACTTGGCACCATGAACAATCCCCTACCGCCTGATCCATTGACATAGCTATGCCACAGAACCACACCTGCTCTAGTAGTCTGTCTCTGGACTTCACTGCCCCTTGATATCTCTGGTATGTCTAAGCAACAACAATAAGGTGTGGACTAGGGGGTCATTTAGTACATTAATTTGAAATCTTGCTAGTGATAAAATGAATTACACATACATCAAATTATCACTAGGTGAGCAATTTAAACAGCAAAAGACAAAGGAAAAGAAAAAAAATAATTCTTCAGAGAACATGTACAGTATATATAAAATGTTTTACTTCCACAAGACACAATGGGTGAAATAGCTCAAACCAATTGCAATTCAGAAGTTCAATAAACTGGAATTGGGGTTTGCATATTCTAGCATATAACACATATATCACCTAAGAGAAATTCAAAGAAACAGTCGATGAAATGAGTCACAATAGTGTTGATCCTTATGTTATCCCTGGTATGTCACCTGGACTATCTGGTGTCGGAGAGATTGAGGAAATACAATGCAATCCCATCACAGGATGATGCTGTCAATGGTGGTACTAGGGCTTTGTCTGATGAATGCAATGGATTTCCATTTTCCTGCATTGTAACAGCCCAAATCTCTACTAGTTTGGTGTCTGCAGTAAGCTGTTTGCATTAACTGGATCAACATAACCTATTGTTAAGTTGTATAATAGAGAGTCCTTGAGGGCATGCAATGCTTGCTCTTCCTCATCCCCTTACATGCAGGCTGCATTAGATTTGATCTACATTCTCAGGGACTCCAAAAACATACCTCAGTTAGGTGTGAGACTCTGGCAATACATTGCCATTCGAGAAAGTTACTGTATTCTACTGCAAACTGGTTCAGTATGGCATTTCAGATGGTTGATATGTTTTGGGGGGATTAAACCTACTCTTGTGAATGTGTAAGAGTATAATTGTACCCATGTTTTTAGAACATCATGCTTCCTCTTGAGCAGCATACTATCAATTTCTGTCAGGTGCTGTAAATTCAGTCCCAAGCATCAGTGGTACTCTGGAATACTTTCATCACATAATTAGATACCGTCAATAACTTTTATGCTACCTTGCAATCCAAATAATGATTTCTTTACTGCAGTTTGAAATACCTTGGTTGCAAATGAGATGCTGCAGCCCACCTGTCAGTAGCTTCCCAGGCTGATGTGGACTAAAAGGTTTGTGATGTATCAAATTGTTCTTTCAGCCTGACCATATGATACCCAGAATTCAGACCAAGTTAGTAAAATGAGTGGGCACCATTTAGGCTGCTGAATATGTTGCCTAGTGAAGGTGCAGTGTACCATTCCTGCTAAATTGACATATTGGATAATTTCATGTCAATATAGTTTGATTGGTGCCGGCTTTTTTGACTTGCTTGTAGCTACCATGGGTTATACTCACATGGTGGAGTGCAAAGCCTTTTCAACCCTCCCAGTTCTTCAAGCTTCTTTAGCTCCACTTCAACAAACCAGAGCAAATGAAATGACATTCATCTGTGTCACAGCACCCTTGGCTTCACAGAGTTGTGAATATTTGTCTTAATAAGGTAGTTATTAGGTATCATAGGTGAGTAAAGCCTTTCAGTGTAGCTCAACCTCTTGAGTATGGATGCTTTGGGCAAACTGAATGAGCCATACAACTGAATAGTTGTATGAACTGAATAGCTGAATGGCTCTTTTGCAGCCACACAACTGAACAGAATTTCCGGTCCAGAGGAGGTGATTTTGTCAGTTATGTGGTGGTACCTTGGCATTGGCCTGAAATGTACTCTGCTAGTGGTGGTGGGTCAGTGCCTTCAAGAGCAAATATTCTAGTGTTCTTTTGCGTAAGGTTCAACCATAGTTTTAGCTACTGGTACTGTTCAAGGCTCATGACATACATCAAGACCTCTGTGTCGATCAGCCCCATGGTAGTTAGTCTTTTCACTTTGGCTCAACACGTTGGCTAGCCCCTCTTCAGTTTGACATTGTCAGTGGTGAAGGAGATCAAGAACATGTTTTCTTTCTTCTTGTTTATAGTTTGTCCTACTTCTGCTTGTCCACTGCCTTATTCAAAGTTTTCATCACTGTTTTGATCAGTGACCATTGACAGTTCTTGTCCTGGGCTTGTCTCATCATGTGATGGCTGCTTTAACCTTGGCCTAGTAGTTAGGTCAACTACTGCTCAAGTACATCTTCCCAGGTCAGGGTGACTCACTTGCTGGGTGTGGAGCTAGACAACAATAGCCACAATGCTTGTTGTCCTCTCTCTGAGTGGTTCCTATGACCCTGATGTCCTTTGCCTCTTTCTGATTACCTTGACTCTATTGGTTTTGACTGTGGAATATTCTTTTCATACTTCTTTGATTGCTGTTTTTGTGAATGGTGTCTTCATCTGCTGTATTTGAGTGTTAGACTACTCTTGCAACCTGGTCAAAGCGAGTATTCACCCAGAGTATGCCAGGTTTCCTGAGAATATGGCGGTGCAGGTCTGTCTGACCCTGAATTATTTGTGCACATACCACCTTTTATGGGTTATTCTCCATAACCATGCTTGCCAGGTCTCTGAGTCATGAAAGGCATCAATATACTTGCCGTCCATTATATTGGCTAATCACAATTTAAGTCTCTCTCAAAGTCAGAGTTCATTTGGGTACCAAAATGTACATTGAGGGCTGTTATTGCTTTTTCATATTCACCTTCAACGGTATGCTTGTAGGTTGCAAAAGACGATGAAGATTGCATATAGATAGTGTAGTGGATGAGCAGGATCTCTTGACTTCCTCATCGATCTCATTTCAGGGTTTAAAATAATTTTTTGGGTGCGTGACACCTAAAGTCATCATATGGGTGCCAATGTTGAAGATTCGCTAGGTTCGCTGAATAGTGGTGGTGGATTGATATCAACGCCCCACCTGGTACACTAGGCAAAATGCTCACCTGAGCATTTTGCTCACCTAGGTGATTATCTTATCCTTCAGCTGGAGTAGTAGCATAAGAATCTGGGTTGTCACCAGGAGGTTTCTCTCTTCGCATTAAGACTCCAAGGAGTGTGGTTCAGTCAATGTTGCCATGATGAACAGTTAGAAATCAGGATAAGTTTCTGAGAACAGCATAAGAAACTCTTCACTTGAAGAAACAGCTAAGTACCCCACCCATTCGGGGTCTTGCAAAGGTAATGGGCTTTAGAAAGCTGAGTAAGAGATCGGTGGAGAAGGGATTATAAACAAGCCATTGTATTAACTGAAGAGTGACTGAATATCAGAACTTGTGTGATCTGATAAATCTAGAGTGCGTGGACAATAGTTTCTGGCAAACATCATTGCACTGGAAGAATAGTAGGAATAACCAGAAATGTATTTGATAATGCTTGATCTCTATGTATATTGTGAGTTAATTGGATTACAATAAATTTGTGGCAGTTGAAAGGCTGACACTATTATGAATGTTTGCTGTAACAAATAAATGGGTAGGATGGCACAGTGGTGATGCATGATATGCAGTTGGGGTTGGGCTAGCACACACACACATGCAAACTCTCTTTCACACGAACACACACATACTTACACACAGTGCATACACATGCACACACCCATTCCCAGCATGCACACATGTGCAAATATTCATACACACATGCAGACACCCAACATTAAAACACCATTTTGTGGAGAAAGTGTGTTTGTGTGTGTGTATGCGTGTCCACATGTCTGTGTGTTTGTGTGTCTGTGCGTGATAGAAATTTGACCTTTTTACTCCAGGTCCCAAGTCCTTTGCTGGCCATATAGTGAGCAACTGCCATTTTGAGGAACAAGTGTTTCTGATGATCATTTCAATTCACTTTTCTAGGAGCACTGATCAAAATCCATGTCAATTTTGTTCATTTTGTTCCTCATATACTTTTTTCGAGTATATTATTTGTGCGTCTGGTTGATTATAGTTGTTGTTTTCAATTAATGTTTTTATTTATTTATTTCTGACTTCTCCCTGCCTTCCATTGGGGTCATAAAATGTAGCAAGCATAATGAAGGCTATTTGACACTTCAGATCAAAAAGAAACAAAATTCATATGAAATATTGAAATATGTCAGTAGACACAGTGATATGTTGATTTAAATAAGTAAAACAAAATTGAAATTCATAAGAATATATATATGTTTTCACACCCGCCCCTTTTTTCAGGAGGAAACAATATCTCAAAAAAGACTCCCACTCTCTTCTTTATTTTTTCATTGTCACTTCCATCATCATCCTCAGAAATAGCAAGTGTAAAAGTATTGGCAGTACCTTTATTTTTGCAAAAGTGTAGAATGATGCACTTTTTTAATTTTATCAATAAGCAAACATTAACCACATTTAAAATGATTACAGTGATTGATTCAAATATTTTTATTCCTCAAGGTCCAAAGTCTCCCTGACCCATGTCCAGATGCTGTTAAGACTTGGATTTGGCATACTTTGTATCTCATGTAATGCCCTGGTACTCTCCATAATGCTATCTATTTACTCATGTCTGCTAAGGGAAGTGCTGGGATGATTAATGCAGTATTCAGTACCAAAATGAGTGCACCCTCTCATTTTCCACTGAAAGGTAATTCAGTTTTTTTCCTGCTGTAAGTTTGATCAGCAACCTGGCATGGGTGCCTTACGGCTTTGCCATTAATTCTAAAAGTTTTGCAGTTCAATTTGAAATTTCTTCTTAGATCCCTGCATTTCTTCTTATTTCATTTATCCATGTGAGGCAAGGCAGAAAATAATCTAGCAGCAATTGAAACAGCCAATCTACTGCCGACTTGGTTCTAAAGTGTCTCATAGTGGGAACAATCTAGCAAGTCCCAGACCAATCTAAGGGCAGCCAAGTTTAGGCTTCTGATCCACATGTGAAATGGGCATGCTGAGGATGCTTATAAAACACCAGTCCATGAGGAAGATTGTACTCAAAGGGGGGTAGTTTGAAAGGAAAGTTCTCTACTGTTAAAAGAGATTTCCGATGTCCAAAAGAAGCACCAGAGACATTTGTTTCTCTGTGTTTGCAAATACATCCTAACTCAGTCATTGTAAGATGAATAACAGCTGGCATATTCTGATTCAAGGACTGTTAAACTTTGCAAGGCCAGGGTAGGAATTGTGAGAGATGTCTACAAGCTCTGGGAGTTGGTGCCCACAGTAGAAAAAAAGAAGGCAAGTATCATTATTACTGATGGGTATTCCATTTAAAGGAATGCTATTCTCCTCATCAACAGTTGTGTGAATGCAAAACCAGCAAGAGGAATAATTCATTGTCTGTCTATATTTTTCCAACACACGTAGGAGTTACTCTTGTTGGCAGAGTAGTGGCTCTGTGCAAGCAAAGGCTATGTAAAATTCCCATTCTGGAACTAGGATGTCCTCCACAATAAATCAGATGCTCAGAACATCTGCAGAGGGAGCAAGCCAGGTCCACATAGAGGTCTGATATCCAGGAGCAGGAGTCTGCTCTACTTGGACAGTAACGTTAGGGGGGTCTAGATCCAGGGCCAGGCACAGGTCCAGAAGCAGAAGCAATAACACTGTTATCTGTAGGAGGATCCGCTCATTTGCAGTGAAGTGTGAGGATCTACATCACTAGGCCAATAGTACACTATATAAATAGAACTAACATGACATAACTTAACACACAGAGACATTACCATGGAAATTCACCAAGGTAACTTATGCTTATGAGTAATGTACACATTCAAGTTTCTGCTTACATAAATTGTTGATCCTTTTAATGTCTATAGCGAACATTATGGCCCTCATTATGACATTGGCGGTAAGTGCCGCTTACCGCCATGCTGACTGCCGCTAACATACCGCGACCGTGGTGGTATACCGATATGCGTATTATGACCCACACATAGAAATCCGCCACTATACAGACACACACAAGTCCGCCAGCCCAGAGGTCAATGGTAAAATAGCGGTACTAAAACCCACACTGTTACGCCAACAGAACTACGCCCACAGCATTATGACCCACGAATCACTGTGGCAGACATTCAACTGCGGTAAACCATTGGCAGTACATACCACCACGCTCAAAATACACACACAGTAACAAAACACCACCACATTGGACTATTCAAACTAAACACACCTCACAAACCACACGCACACACCCACAAAACTATAAAACACACACACACACATTTCCCACAATCCTTTACCACTACAAACGAGTTAAAACAGAGAGAGAGACACACACCAGGAGCACCCACAGAATCAGAGCCACTGAACACCATCACCCATACACCATCCACACACCTCACAGCACACACCCCAAAACATCACCCCATACACACTCACACACAACACTCACACTACACCCATGGCACCACAAAGACACCCCAGGTTCTCAGAGGAGGAGCTAAGGGTCATGGTGGAGGAAATCATCTGGGTAGAGCCACAGCTATTCGGATCACCGGTGCAGCAGACGTCCATTGCTAGGAAGACGGAGCTATGGCGGAGAGTCGTGGACAGGGTCAACACCATGGGACAGCACCCCAGAACAAGGGTTGACATCAGGAAGAGGTGGAACGACCTACGGGGGAAGGTATCCGTGGTTGCAAGACACCAGATAGCTGTACAGAGGACTGGCGGTGGACCCCCACCTCCTCTCTCACAACTAACAACATGGGAGGTGCAAGTCTTGGCAAGATTGCATCCTGAGGGCCTGGCAGGAGTAGCAGGAGGACTGGACTCTGGTAAGTCAAATCTTTACTACTTTCACCACCACCCTACCTGCATGCCATCACAACCAACCTACCATCCCTACCCTCACCCCCATCACTCCACCACCTTACATATACCCCACCATCACAACCCACCCATTCCAATATTAAGCCCTGCAAGCAACACCAATGCATGGACACCACTCACAGACCTTCATGGACCCCCATCACCACAGCATGCACACTAGTGACAATCACTTAACCAACCAAATCATAACTCACACAAGCCAAAGCTGCCTTGGTAAAAACAACCATAGAGGGGAACATACCCATACACAAGATGTCACACACAGTAACAATAACACTGCATTTACATCCCCACAGGACCCCAACACAACGTCACCAGAAAGGAGGTGCCAGCAACATCCAGTCCCCCCCCAGAAGAGGCCCAAAGTGAGGACAGCAGCTCTACACGCCTGTATCAGGATGACCAACCTGGCCCATCAGGGACCTCTGGACAGTTGGTGACCCAGGCACAGTCCCATACCACCACAGAGCCTCCCCCTCAGGAAACACCAACACAGCACTCATCCAGCGTGCCCATCCCTCTGTCCCCAGGACACGTCAATCAGCAGTGTGTCCACCACTACAGGGACCCCAGGCAACCCCACAAACACAGGACGATCAGGGACCTGGACAGGGAAGAGAGGCACATGACAACAGGGAAGCTGGGAGGACTGCTGTTTGACAGGGGGAGGACAGGCCCAGGGAACCGACTCTACAGGAGGCACTCACAAACATCCCGAGAGCATACCACCATGTCCAGTAGACCATGGGCCAGATACTGGCCAAGTTGCAGGAGACCCAGCGGCTGCAGGAATGACAATACCTGGGGATCAGGGAGGACCTGAGGGACATCCACACTACCCTGGTCACCATTGCAGGGTTTCTGGCAGACATGGCCAACACCATGAGGAAGGCAGTTGCACACCAACGGGCCCCTGACACTAGCAACACCGACGAACAGCCCTCCACCTCCGCTGACGCTAGTGGACAGGAGGTCCCGCCACAGGAACAACAGGCCACCAGCACCCCTCCCTCTGCAGATGGAGAACCACCATGCAAAAGGTCCCTGTGATCCAGGCAGAAGCCAGAGAACACTGCCAAGACCCCCGCCAGGAAATAAGACTCCCCTGAATGTCACCCTAGTGTCCCACTCTGTCACCCTGTCCACCTTGAACTGCCATTGCCCCACTCCATATGCCCCCTTGGACAATGCACTTGTGATACAATTAGACTGAACTCTATCCTGGACATTCCTCCACCATCAACCGCACCCATTGCAATACCCCCTACACTTATTAGCACCTAAATAGACACCCTTGGAACTAATACAAGTATGGAATCTGTCAATTGATTGAAATATGTGTTCGTTTAACAATCTGTTAACATAGCAATTCAAATGTACAGTTATAGATACATAGGTATGACCTATAGTAGACAGAAGTAAACACAACAGGAGCCAGAGTGGGGCACAGATATCTGAAAATAGAGATGCCAAAGGGTACAGTAAGTGGCCATCGAAATAGGAAAATCAGGCTGCCATGTACAATGTCCAACACAAAACTGCAATGGAAGGTGAAGTTACAGTGTCTTACCTGTGTGTCACTGGAAGTACTGTTGAATTATGGTTGAACTGTT
Source organism: Pleurodeles waltl (assembly GCF_031143425.1). Taxonomy (NCBI): domain Eukaryota; kingdom Metazoa; phylum Chordata; class Amphibia; order Caudata; family Salamandridae; genus Pleurodeles; species Pleurodeles waltl. The sequence goes on from NC_090436.1 coordinate 518,671,120, forward strand.
GTCCACATCCTCTTCCTCTGCCTCCTCTTCATCACTGTCCACAGGCTCCATGGCTGCCACACAACCATCTCCAGCCTCATCCTCCTGCAGAAAAGGCACCTGGTGTCTCAAGGCCAGGTTGTGCACCATGCAATGATGATCTGGCACACCTTCTTTGGTGAGTAGCACAGGGATCCACCTGTCACATGGAGGCAACGGAATCTGGCCTTCAGGAGGCCAAAGGTGCACTCAATGATCCTCCTTGTTCACCCATGTGCCTGATTGTAACGTTCCTCTGCCTGTTTCCTGGCATTCCTCACTGGGGTCAGTAGCCATGAGAAGTTGGGGTAACCAGAGTCACCTGTAAATATCGAAGGATACTTGTATCCAGGCACTCACCCTTAGGGCCAACCCCACACCCATATACCAACAGACATTGTGTTGGGACCATGGGCTCACCTATTAGCCACACCCTGTACCTCTGCAGTTGAGATATCACATATGGAATGCTGTTATTCCTCAAAATAAACGCATCATGCACAGACACAGGAGACTTTGCATTGACATGGGAGATGTATTGGTCTGCCAGGCACACTATCTGCACATTCAGAGAGTGAAAACTCTTTCAATTTCTGAACACCTGTTCATTTCTCCAGGGGGGACACAAAGGAAATATGTGTACCATCAATAGCACTAATGATGTTGGGGATATGTCCCATTGCATAGAAATCAGACTTCACTGTTGCCAAATCCTCCACCTGGGGGAAAACGATGTAGCTGTGCATGTGTTTCATCAGGGCAGACAACACTCTGGTCAGCATGTTTGAGAACATAGGTTTTGACATCCCTGCTGCCATGGCCACTGTCGCTTGGAAGGACCCACTCGCCAAGAAATGGAGCACTGACAGGACCTTCACAAGAGGGGGGATATCAGTGGGGTGGCGGATAGCTGAAATCAGGTCTGGCTCCAATTGGGCACACAGCTCATGGATTGTGGCCCTATCAAGTCTGTAGGTTAGGATAATGTGCCTGCCCTCCATTGTCGGCAGGTCCACCAGGGATCTGTATATAGGGGTATGTCTCCATCTCCTATTCATCCTCAGTGGTTGAACTCTAGGGTGAAAAAAGGTGAGCAGATGGTCATATTGAAACATATACTCAGACTAATATGCCTTGCATTTTTTTTTACTGAAACAGTATGTGACCGTGTAGGTCAGTTGATGTGCCCATATCTGCTGTGACGCAGTTAGGTGCTGTGACCTGTTCCCCTGAAATGGCAGCCGACTTACCTGTGAGGAGGGACAAGTGGAAATGAGGTAATTCCACTGACGTTGTGCACCTTTGTGGGAGGTGGTTGACGACCGCCGTGCAACACATCATTGGTTATCATTGTGGCCTAAGGGTTCGAGGAGCCAATGGTGATGTATGCCGGCGGTGACGGTAAGCACCGCCACGGAAGTGAGACCGTCATTGTCTATCTGTTCACTCACTTGCTACCTGACGTTCAACAGGAGAGGACCTACACCGCAAGTGCTGCTGTGACCTGTGTCTGTAACGACCATGGCTCGAATGTCTGGGGAAAGGGCCCCTGCCTTCACTTCTGAGGAGTTAGAGAGACTAGTGGATGGGGTCCTACCCCAGTACCCTTTACTTTATGGTCCTCCAGACAAACAGGTGAGTACACTGTGAGCACGATGCATGGGGCATGAATGTATGGAGTGCTGTGGGTGTAAGCCTCGTGTGGGGGGGAGCTGAGGGCTTCTGGCCAGAGTGCTGCATGTTTGTTGGGCAATGTCTGTGCGTAAGGGGTTGGGAGGTATATGGTGGGCCATGAGTGTAACAGTCCAGACGGTATGACTAATACCTTTTCTTATGTATCTTTTTTCTGCAGGTCAGCGCCCATCAGAAAAAGGGTATTTGACGTGCCATCGCCAAGGAGGTGCAGACCCTGTGGGTCTTTGACAGGCGGAGCACCCACTGTCGCAAACAGTGGGAGGACCAGTGCCGCTGGGCAAGGAAGACGGTGGAGGCCCAGCTGGGGATGGCCTCTCAACGAGGAAGGGGTGCCCTTCGTACCCTGACCCCCCGATGTTCCGCATCCTGGGGGTGGCCTATCCAGAGTTGAAGGCATCACAGCAGCACTCTCAAGGGGGTGAGTACAGATTCAGAATCATGAAGGTGCGCACGTTGAGGTATAACCTGGGTGGGGGATGTGGGTCTGTGGGTACCCTAGGCCAGGACGAACATGGCAGGGTAGGTTCCATGATGGGCAGGCTCAGATGCACTCCAACTCCATTAATGCTAGTGGGCATATACTACTGGGCATGGTCCTGTGGGTTTCAGGTGTGCAGCTAGTGGCTTTAGGCATTGTACCCCATGGCTTGGTGACTAACATTGTAACTGGTATTGCATGGCCTAGTGCATAGGGCTGTTGTCTGTGAGTTGTGTACGAAAACGTTGTTGTTGTTGCTGGCATTGACCAAGTGTAGCCTGTCTCTTCCCCACCCTTTACGTTTTGTCACCCTGTCCTTGTGTGCATTAGCATCATCTGGTGGAGGAGCTGGGGCACCGGTGATGGAGGAAGCTGCATCCCACATGGGCCTGGAGGCCAAATCCACCGACGGTGAGGGCACCAGTGGGATGGAGGGCGAGGGGAGCATCACGACAGAGACAGGAGGGGACAGTTCTGACAGCAACACCTCCTCCGATGGAAGCTCCCTGGCGATGGCGGATACCTCTGTGCCCACCCCAACTACAGGTACAGCCGCCACCCCCGTACCAGCACCACCCTACCAGCAGCCCCTCAGCGAGGAGGGTGGGCATCTCCTTCGCCCCAGGGACCTCAGGCCCTGCCCCAGTCAGCCCTGCTGCCCTCAGTGAGTAGGCTATTGACCTCCTGAGATCCCTCTCTGTTGGGCAGTCAACCATACTGAATGCCATCCAGGATCGAACAGGGCATTTGCAACAAACAAATGCATTCCTAGAGGGCATTCACTCTGGCGTGGCAGCCCAACAGAGATCATTTCAGGCTCTGGCCAACTCACTAATGGCAGCCATTGTCCCTGTCTCTAGCCTCCCACCTCCAACTCCCTCTACCCAGTCCCATTCCCCTCAACCGCAGCCTATCCCAAGCACACCTTCAGACCAGCATGCACCCAAATCAACACACAGAAGTGGCTCAGGCAAACACAAGCACCACACATCATCCCACAGGCACTCACACAAACACCATCCAGATGCAGACACCAAATCCACTGCCTCCACTTTGTCCCCCTCCTCCTCATCCATCTCCCTCACAGTAGCATCTCCACTCACAACTGCATGCACTACATCCTCATCCACTACCTCATCACCATCACGCCTATCACTACACGCCCCTCACTGGCAGTCACCACCCCAACTTCCCAGCACACGTCCCCTGTGTGTCCTCTCCCACTCTGTCTCTGCCCCATCCTCCCAAAGTACCCAATCGCAAGCACTCAGACACCCAACAGCCATCCACCTCACAACAGCATCTAGCCCATGCACCTGCACCAAAACACAGCAGACAGACACCTCCTACAACTACTCTCTCTTCCTCCACTCCCAAACCTTCACCGTCTTCCAGCCCCACTGTCCCTAAAAGACTTTTCCTCTCCACCCTTGACCTACTCCCTGCACCCCCCATCCTTCACTTCTGGCCAGGGTGGGCAGAACCCAGGCCAGCACCTCAGCCACCCAATCCATGGCCATTGTAGTTTCTGCAGCTACTGCATTTGTGAGAGGCACCAAGGAGAAACCCGTCAGCCCTGCCAATGTGTCTGCACCACCTGCCAAGGGCAAGAAGGGCCCAACAGCTACGAAGGGCAGGAAGGGAGCACCAGCCAGTAAGGGGAAGGAGGCACCACTAGCCAGCAAGGGGAAGGAGGCACCACCAGCCAGCAAGGGCAGGAAGGGAACACCAGCTGGCAGAAGCAAGGATGCACCACCATCTGCCAAGGGCAGGAAGGGGACAACACCTGCCAAGGCCAATGAAAAAGGAACAGATGCCACATGCAGGATGGATCTGGTGCCTGGGGCTGGAGCAGCATCTGGGCAAACTACACCAGCCATGGCACTTCAGCCGTTCAAGTCTGAAGGTAAATGGCTGGAGGCTCCCCCACCACTGGCAGCACCGCCACCTGCACTGTCGTGACAAGCTCACTCACCTGAAAAGCAGGTTGTCTGCAGGGGTGATGGTATGCCCCACGACCTCCTGGAACACCTCTCGGCACTTCCTGTTGGACACAGAAACCCCAGCAGGTGTCCCAAAAGGAAAGGGGGAGAGGAAGAGAAAGAGACAAAACACTGCCACTTCTTGCCGGTCCAGCCAGGCACCCTGTATCTTTGGGGGGGCAGGTCGTTGTTGACAGAGTGATAGTAGAGTTAGTGCACTCAACTTCCTTGAAACTGAATCTCTCTTTCTGATGTGGGCACAGGAGCGGTAAAAGAACACCAGGATGCTCCAGCACTTTTCTTGGATAATTATAACTGTTGGCATAATTACTAACACTGCATTACCAAAAACCCAAACTGAGTACCATAAGAATAAGTACTGAGGCACTAGTGCTGGCTTCACAGAGATTCACTGTTGCACACTAAAATTAGAACTGTGGTTGCACTTATCATGCACACGAAAGACAAAGAAGGGCATTAATTACATCACATATCACTTTCCTGCATGCATACATTTTTTTTTTTTTAAATAATATTTATTTATTCATTTATAAAGTGAAACAACAACAGAAAGATCACAATCAACAAGAAGTAGGAAATAGTAGATCCCGTGATCCGTTATTGTACATCGATATCCGAGAGAAGCTCAAAACAGTCAGTCGATAAAACCAAAGAGAAAATCCATCTTCATATCCAGTTTGACATCTCAATATAATGTTCTCAACGATAGTATGGTATCAATGATTATTACATAATCGGAAACAATTTAGGAAAAAAAAAAAGGAAACAGATCAGAGACCTACGGAAGAAATAAGGGGGGAATAGAGATCTGGCAGAGGGAATATGCCCGCGAGCGATACAGCCATTCTTTACACATACACCCTGCTTCTAGGGAACAGTTGTAAAAAGGAGAGTGACTGTGTGCATAGCCAAGTGTGGTTATATCCCAGCTTCTTGTATTGGATTCAAGAAAGGAGCGCAGCGGAGCCCATATGTCTCTAGGTCTAGAGCCCTCAGGGGTCAATTCCCAAAATATAATTAATTGTTCCTGGCAAAATGAGGCGTCCTTCAACCAGTCCAATCCATGGGGAGCACGTCCACAACCCCAACATATCGCTACCCTGCACTTAGCCAGTAGCAGCAGCAGACCCACCAGTCTCCTGTTGTGGTTCTAAAAATTCTGGACCCATGTAATTTACTTTGCCACAGCAGTACGATTTTAGTATCAAAAGACCGATAATGACTAGTACACTAAGCATGAGCATTTTCGCTCAATTCCAGCAGCGTTTTCACCTCGAAATCGCCATTTTCGTCCTGCACTCGTGGCTCCCATTTTATACACGGCAGCCATTTTAAAAGTTGCCCTCACATAGGCTTATAATACAGTCAGATTTGATTCCAAGGACACGTACACCTTGATTGACTTTTCTCTGACCTGGGCAAGCTGGAACCATTGCCTCAGGCCAAACCTGTTTGGTCAGTCCCTCTCCCAGTGGCCGAATCAGATAGCATCAAGGCACACCAGGCCATAAAACCCTTATTATCGCTCACACACCCTGCCTAACTTGCTCACACCTGCACCTGCTCTTTTCTTCTTCTTACTTTACGAGGGGGAGGTGCCCGTTTTTATTGGGGGTCCACACTTATCTGATGTAAAATACTAGGCCTTGCCGGGTAATTTATTATGGGTTGGATGACATGAAATATGAGGTTTCATCATGACACTGTTTTTTCCTTTGTAGTGAAAACATGTGAATGACCAACCAAAATGTCAAGAATGTTTGCCTGAAGCTCAAAAAACTGGATATAAGGAAACCTGATTTTGCATTGACACACAGTCTCCTGAGAACATACAAATCGTGCTGTTGTACTTCTAGGACACTTGTCAATTGGTTGCAGCCAATAAATTCGATCTTTGACTTCACCTAGAAGACTCTGAGTTTCTGTAGTCTGAATCAGGAAAGTACCCGAGGTCTTTGGGTGTACCCTGGCACCGCTGGGTTACCGGATCAGTACCGGTTCTGAAAAACCCAGTACCTCACTGTGAGAGGACAGCACCCCCTCCACATAACCAAGGAGCGTCAATTTGGGGGAAAAGGGTTAATCCAAGCCAATCATCGCCCCAATCATGTGCATCACCTGTAACCAGTAGACGTGCACATCCTGACAATACCACAACAGGTGTAAAAAGTCAGCATCAGGAGCGTGGCACCTCTCACAGCATGCATCTGCGTGCAAACCCGTGGTGTGCAGCCTATGTGGGGTGTAATACACGTGATGCAGGAATTTAAAATGGATGAGACGCAGTCGGTAGTTAGGCGACAAGGCTCTCATATGTGCACAACATTTCCTCCACTCTTCCTCGGAGATACCCTTGCCAATATCCACCTCCCATCTAGCCCTAGTCGACTGTTTAAGGTCCTTTTGCTGACTCTGAACACAGTTATACAGTTTAGTGATTAACTTACACGGTGACTGCGCGCAGCACAACATCTCCAATGCCTGGCATGACAATGGCATCTCGGGTAAGTGAGGGAAACGGGCGCAAAGCATCGCATTCACTTGCATCACATATAGGCCCTCATTCTGAGTCTGGCGGGCGGCGGAGGCCGCCCGCCAGACTTCCCCCCTCCAAAGTACCGCTCCGCGGTCCAGAGACCGCGGAGGGTATTCCAAGTTTTCCCCTGGACTGGCGGGCGGCCGCCAAAAGGCCGCCCGCCAGCCCAGGGGAAAACGACCTTCCCACCATGAAGCCGGCTCGTAATCGAGCCGGCGGTGTGGGAAGGTGCGACGGGTGCTACTGCACCCGTCGCGTATTTCACTGTCTGCTACGCAGACAGTGAAATACTAGCGGGCCCTCTTACGGGGGCCCCTGCAGTGCCCATGCCATTGGCATGGGCACTGCAGGGGCCCCCAGGGGCCCCACGACAATCCTTACAGCCATCCTGTTCCTGGCGGGCGAGCCACCAGGAACAGGATGGCGGTAAGGATTGTCAGAATCCCCTCGGCGGCGCAGCGAGCTGCGCCGCCTTGGAGGATTCTTAGGGGCAGTGGAAAACCGGCGGGAGACCGCCGGTTTTCCCTTTCTGACCGCGGCCAAAGCGCCGCGGTCAGAATGCCCAAGGGAGCACCGCCGGCCTGTCGGCGGTGCTCCCGCCCCCGTTGGCCCTGGCGGTTCTCTACCGCCAGGGTCATAATGAGGCCCATAATCTATTTAGCGCACTGTCCCGTCCCTCTGCAATCACAGCCTCCAATGTAATCAGCCACCCATACACAAACCAATCCCCCAACTTAATCAAATTTGAATCACAAAGAAAGCTGCGAAGCCTCGCATCATGGAACATTCGCTCATCCGCAACATCTAAAACTGACATCGATGGAGCAAAGGGTTCAGGAACACCTGTACATCGCAATATAACAGTCCATGCTCTTGCCGTGCATGCCACAGTATCCACTCCCCGAGGCCTGGCCCGAGAGGGACCCCCAAGGACCCTGGATAGTCCGTCAGGCCACACTGCATCACATTCAGGCGCGAGGTGAGGTAGATACCGAACAGGGCGTATCCAATAATATGCTAAATGTGCTTGGGCGCAATGATAATAAAGTTTCAAATCGGGGGCAGCCAGGCCACCCTGCTCGAAGGGCAACGTCAGCGTCTCCCAAGAAACCCTAGATTGCCTGCCCGCCCATACCAACCATATCAAAGCAGAACAGAGTCACCACCAAAAGCCTGCTGTAAGATGGAGGGAGACATTCACAAATAAATAGAGGAATTTAGGCAGCACTACCTTTTTGGCAATAGCTATTTGTCCTGTCAGTGAGAGAGGCAGCGAAAGCAACACCTCCACCTTCTCTTCCAGCCACGAAATTGCCCTGCCATAATTAGCCGACTGGAGTCACTTCTCCTCTCGGCTCAGCCACAATCCTAAATAGCGTACGGGCTCATCCGTCCAGTTGATAGGGTATCAGGAAGGGGAACATATTGTGGTGCTGGTGAGAGGCGTCACTACGGACTTGGACCAATTAATCGCAATGCCAGAGAAGGCGCCGAAACGCACTATCTCATCCAACAGTATATCAAGATTTGCCCGCGGTGTGCGTACATACAGCGCAATATCGTCTGCGTACATAGAAATCAATAGCGGGCGTTGACGGTACGCCAATCCTCTATCATTGTGATGCTGCCTCAAGTACGCTGCAAGAGGCTCCATTGCCACCGCGAACAGCAGCGGCGATAAGGGACACCCCTGTTGTGTTCCTCGAGCCACCCGGAAAGGGTCAGAGATGCTTCCATTCAACCGCAGCCTAGCAATTGGTTCCGTATATAGTAAACGAATCAACTGCACAAATCGCGTACTTATTCCCACTCTGACGAGCAACCTGAACAGGTACCCCATGCCAGCGAATCAAAAGCCTTAGTGGCATCCAAGAACACTGCTGCAGCCTCATCGTCAATTGTCCGCGTGACTGAAAAGTAAGTGCGCAAATAATGAGACGTAGACCAGCCCGGAACAAACTCCGACTGATCCGGAAGCACTAGCCTCAGAAGCAGCAGTTGTAGTCTTGCTGCTATCATCTTCACCAAAATGTTATTATCTATGTTGATCATAGAGAGCAGACGGTACGAGTCACAGCAATATGGATCCTTGCCGGGCTTAAGGATCGTGACAATTAAGGCCTCGCGGAGGGGAGTGGGGAGAATCCCAGCCTCCAACGCCTCCGCATACACATCCAGAAACCAGGGTGCAAGTATATCAACAAATTCTTTATAAAAGGCTGGGGTTAACCCATCCAAGCCGGGGGACTTCTCTCCAGGCAGGCTCTGAATTGCCGATTTTACCTCCTCAACTGTGAAGGGAGCATCAAAATATAACCTTTCTGCTTCATCAAACCAGAGAAGGTTAATCTCCGAGAAATAGTCCTGAGCAGCATCAGCATCTAACTGTGAGGGCTCTGCATAGAGATCCGTGAAAAAATCAGTGAATACCTGCAGAACTCCCTCCGTTCCAGCCACTTGCTCACCTTCTGCATTGTTTATTTCTGTAATATAGTTACTAGCCCATGGCCTGCACAGCATATTCGCCAGAGTGCGACCAGCCCTCTCGCTCTCACCATATCTCATAGCCCTGGCGGACTTACCCACAAAACAGATCTCCCATAGTGAGGCCTCTTCATATGAAGAACCCGCGCTCCACAGGGCCGCAAGAGTAACACTGGACCAGTCTGCCACCAAACGCTGCTCTAATTCCACTATTTGAGCCTCCAGACCCGCCAACTCCCGCTGCAATGATCTGAGTACACCATGTTGTTTCGAGAGACATCCCCATGGATCACCTCCTTAAAGGCCTCCCACAATGTGCCAGCAGATTGCACTGACCCCTCATTCTCAGCAAAATAGTGTACTATCGCCTCACGGACCTCCTCTCTAAATGCTCCATCCTTAAGCGCCCCATGAGGTAGGTGCCAAGTAAATGCTTGCCCCGGCATCCCAGGAACTTCCAAAACCAGCTTAACTGGGGAGTGATCTGACAGGGTACGCACATGTGTTCCACCGACCTTGTCCAAAGCTCCACATCCCTCATTCCCAGCCAGCGATCAATGCGTGACCAGCTGTTATGAGCATAATTAACACATGTGCCCTCTCTCACAGCCCCATGCATCGCCCGCCACAGGTCCACCAGTGAACCCGCAGTCATCACAAACATCAGGGCTCTGGCCGCAGCAACATGTTGCACTCTGCAAGACTCTCTCGGTCTGCCATGGGACCCAAGATCACATTGAAATCCCCACCCCAAATTACAGCCCCGTTGCCTAGCGTATCAGTCAAGCGCCACACTTCAAGGAAGAACTCGGGGTCATCTGTGTTGGGGCCGTACACTGACACAAGCCTGCAAGCCCTATCCAGCAGCGTGCCACCCAGCAAAACACATCTGCCATTGGGGTCCACTATTACTTTCTGAGTACGCCAAGGCAGGCCCTTACGCAGTAGAATCACCACTCCTCTTACATAACGCGAGAACACCACACAATGATATTCTCCGATCCAACCCACCTTCAGCCGATTTTGCGTTGCAGCTACTATGTGGGTCTCCTGTAACATACATATATCAATTTCCTGGTGTTTAACGTAAACAGACACCAGTCGCACCTTACATCCTTCATTTAAGCCACGCACATTGCATGTTAAACATCTAACCAATGTCATTTTCCCTGCATTTTGGCATTCATTAGAACAACTACATCGCCAACCCAGCGGACCCCCCCTAATCCGCCAGTCCCACAGAAAGGGAAGAAAGGAAAGAAAGGAAGGAGAAGAGAGAAAAGGAATCGTAAAGTGTACATGCCCTTCCACCACCCACGCAGACCCCACAATCGGGTCAAAGCTAAGAGCCCACCCCCTGAACTTTCAATACCCCAACCACAACAAAAAAAATTATGAGAGGACTCATCCAATAGGTGTGTGCTGAACCCTCCTACCCACTGCCCCCGGGAGAGGCAGGGGGGAGGTGGGGCAAAGGGCCCAGTTACAAATCAGTCATCAGAGCGGCTATTTTAAAGGAACTCTAAATATTGTTGCGCCCCGGCACCCCCGGGTAGGTGGTTTTGGACCCCATCGCGGAGTTCGGATCAATCATTGTCACTGAGTTCTGCATGCTCATCTCCCAGGGCAGCCATATCAGCAGCCGCCGCCCTCTTAGGTACCGTCTTTGCAAACTTTGCCGCCAGCTTAGGATCCGTGAAGAAGTGCAATTTACCTCCATGTTGTACCTTCAATTTCGCAGGATAGATAAGGGAGAATCTAGCGTCCGTTTGGCTCAGAGTGCGTTTAATTGGCATAAAGGCTCTTCGTGCAGCCTGTACACTGGGAGTATAATCTGGGAAAATACTTAATTCAGAGTTCTTGTAGATCATCGGTCGTCTATCGCTGGGCAATCTAAGAACCGTATCCCTGTCACAATAGTTCAACAAACAAGCGATGATAGGAAGCGGCGGAGTGCCGGGCGGGGGGCGGGCCCCAAGGATCGATGAGCTCTCTCCACCACCAGCAGGCGGGAAAATTCTCCCGGGAAAAGGTCAGTAAGCATACCATCCACAAAGTCCTCCATCCTGCCACTGTCCGTTGATTCTGGGAGACCAACTATGCAGATGTTGTTGCGGCGCGACCAGGCCTCCAAATCTTCATTTTTGTTACGAATAACTTCCAATACGTGCTCCATACTTGACAACTGTTCTTCTGCACCATGGTGCTGATCCTCCAACTCGGATGTGCGCGCCTCCAGCTGCTCAAACTGTGAGTCATGATCATCTACTCTCGCCTTGATTCGGTCGAGCTGTTCAGTCAGATGATCTAGTTTAGCGTCAATGCCGGAGAGGCTGCTTTTTAGATCTAAAAAACATTGCCTTGACCGAAACATCAGAAGTTCCTACATCAACCGGTGTCTGATCTGACTGAGAAGTGGACGCGCCGCCTCTCTTCTTTCCACCATCAAAGGTAAGCTTAGACTGTCTCTGCTCCGCCTTACCCATCTTCACAGCACCTATGGCCCAACAGGTGGGGAGACCACCGGTTGTCGATTCTAAAAGGCTACAACTCCCACCAGTCCTCACACTGAGGATCAGCACCATTCTCCCAAGTGAGCAAGTTGGCCAGTCTTGTTGTGGAAAAAACGCACCTTCAGGCTCCTACTGCAGTCACATTCGCCAGCCCTTATCAGACAAGCTGTGCTTTTAATCGCGGAAACCAGCCGACGATCTTAGGTCCCCCCCCAATAGCAGCTCCCAGTGTTGTCTCAGGAGTACCATGGCTTCGGCCTCCTCACCCTCACTCTGGGACGGGGGTAAATCTCACGAGTCAACCATGGCATCCCTTCAGCATTGAGAGTGCCCCCTCAGTCCACAGAGGGGTCTACTTGAGCCAAAGCAGAGAAGCACCAGATCCAGCGTTGAATCAACAGATGGCCAGGCTTATCAGAAGGTCCTAGTCAGGGGCCTCAGCTCCTTTCCCCAGTACAGTCAACAGCACCCGGCCAGCCAACCCCGGCACCATCCAAACCAATTTAACCGGGGGGGCCCACGGCATCCACCAGCGCCCCCCCAGGTAAAGGAACAGATGCAGAGTCCCCGCGCCTGCCGCCCTGACCCCAGGGCAGGCCGCCAGGGAAAGGAGAAACGCTGGGTCTTGCCCGGGAGGCCACGGCAGGCTGAGGTCCAAGGTCGCGGTCCGATCTGACCGCAGATCTGACCTCGATCAGGGAAAGCAACAGCCCTCACCTCCTTCCTCGGAAGTAGCACTCCACAACTCCGCCGCGTTTCTAGGTCCGCCGACCGGGAGGAAGCCCCGACAAGAGGCATACCCTCCCACGTCCAGGCCACGCCAGGCAGCGAGATCCTCTCCTCCGGCACCAGGCAGACTGGAACAGCCGGCCCCCCACAGCTCCCACCGCCAACCCGTCCTCGAACTGACTCGTCAGCAGCTCCTCACCCCGGGGAGGCAGCCACACCCAGAGCCGCCGCGTCTCAGTGTCCGTATGTTGGGAGGAAGCCTCTAGGAAGGCACCTCCCCCTGTGCCTCGGGCCCAGTCAGACTGTGCGGCCCACTCCTACCGTGGCGGAGAAACCGGGGCAACCGGTCCACCGCAGCGCCCACCGCCGGCACCGTCCACAGCACTCAGGTCCCCGAGGGGTCCACGTGTGCAGTAAGTTGAATTTAGCCGCTAAAGTGAGGATAAATGAAACGGATAGGCCCCAAGCCCAGCAGACCCTCACGATGTGACAGCCATCTTGCTGGCCGGCCTAGCCACGCCCCCCCTGCATGCATAGGGTTAAACTAGAAGGAACAAAAACAATCCAAGAAATCCAAATGTCCACTCTGAGTGTAAACAGTTAGGGTGGCACAGTTTGGTTTGGTTTCACTGTGTGTGTGAAAAACCCTTCAAAAGCAAATTCCTCAAACCTGAAACACAGGCATGAATGACACAATGTAAATCCAAGAGTTATGCTTTTAGAAAAAGAAAAGTCAAGTGAATGTTCTTTTAAAATTGCACTGTCACTTTTTGTAGTGCTCGAGCTCAAGCAGATTTCCTGAAGCACATTTAGGCAAGTAACTACAATAATAATGTAGAATGTTCAGAAATGCATTTGTCTCTTCAAGATAGGCACTCTGCCAAAATATGAGGTCTGAAATACACCAGCTGTTCTAGGAAAGCGTGGCGCTCAAAGAACAAACTCCCTGTAGAATACTCACTTAGCTGCAGTCTTTTCCGGAGTAATGGAGGAATGCCTGGTGTCACCTCGTACAGGAACGAATAAGAGAATTGCCTCGAAAGTCCTGAATATAAGGATGACAGCAGGGGCTGGACTGCCAAATCAGATGCTGAGATCAGGAAGCAAAACAAAGCCAAGCTGGGAGGCATGCTTCACTCTGCTATTTATAGCCAATCAGGAAAGCAGTTGAGTTTCCACTTGTGGATGAGTCACCACACCCAATTATAAGCACATGTCTACACCACACCCAAATAGAAGCACATGTCCACACCTGCTCACATTAGCAAACAAGCATTGATAAAACCATTGTGTAACACAGCACATTATGGCCCTCATTCTGACCCTGGCGGTCGGCGGAGAGACGGCGGTCGGACCGCGAACAGGCCGGCGGTATTAAAAATGGCATTCTGACCGCGGCGGTCCCCGCCGCGACCGACCGCCACTTCTCCACTCCGACCGCCACGGCGGTCATGACCACGGGGCTGGAGTTTGCGCACTCCGGCCCGGCGGTCGTCCCAAGACCGCCAAGGGTATTATGACCCTGCCTACTGCCGCGGTTTCTTGCGGACGGGAACCGCCGTGCGAACCATGGCGGTAGGCACTATCGGGGCCAGGGAATTCCTTCCCTGGCACTGATAGGGGTCTCCCCCACCCCCCACTACCCACCCGAGTCCTCCCCCCACACCCTCCACCCCCCTGCCACCCCCCAGAGGTGGTACGAACCCCCTCCCCACCCCCACCCCGACATGCACATACATGCACCCCGACATGCACACACCCCCAACATGCACATATACACACCCCCTACACACACATACACAACGGGGACACATACCCGCACACATACATGCAGACATGCGCACCTGCCGAACAGCACACATTACCCATAGACACAGCAGCACCCCCCGCCCGCATACACGCACTCACACACCCCCTCTACACACTCACACGCACACCCCCATGCACGCCCACATCACACAACACCCCCCCACCCCCTCCCCTCACGGACGGTCAACTTACCTTGTGCGTTGGTCCTCCGGGAGGCGACGGGAGCCATGGGGAGGTGACCGCCAACAGAAGACCGCCAACAGAAGACCGCCACACAGAAATGTGGGTCGTAATTCTGTGGGCGGTGTTCTGCTGGCGTGGCGGTGGAGGTTGACCAGTCTCCACTTTCCCGCCGACCGCCAGTGTGGCTGCTGGCGGTTTTCCGGCGGAACGCTCCCAGCGGTCAGAATGCGCACAGCGGCATACCGCCGCGGTCGGCGGTCTTCACCGCGGCGGTAACTCGGCGGTCTTGCGAAAAGACCGCCAAGGTCAGAATGAGGGCCTATGTTTACTTAGAAACATGAAGGTTTAACCAAGAACAGAGATATGATTTAACCCTAATCCCTGGGGATGCTGGCAGATAACGCAGGAGGCACCTTGGGGATTCCTGGCATGCACCGCCGCCAGCACCGCCATCTGCACCGCCACCTGCACCGCCAGCAGTACCACTGCCAGAAGCTTCAGCCCCAGAGGGCAGTCGTCCAAGGCTGCAAGGGAAGGGCTGGAGCCTCCCCCCACCACTGGCAGCACCGCCACCTGCACCACCGTCCGCAGCACCACTGCCAGCAGCAGCAGCCCAAGTGGGCAGCTGTCCGAGGCTGCAGGGAAAGGGCTGGAGCCTCCCCCCACCACTGGCAGCACCGCCACCTGCACCGCCACCAGCACTGCCACCTGCACCGCCAGCAGCACCACTGCCAGCAGCAGCAGCCCCAGTGTGCAGCTGTCCAATGCTGAAGGGAAAGGTCTGGAGCCTCCCCCCACCACTGGGAGCACCGCCACATGCACCGCTGCCAGCATCGCCACCTGCACCGCCAGCAGCAGCAGCCCCAGTGGGCAGTCATCCAAGGCTGCAGAGGAAGATCTGGAGCCTCCCCCCACCACTGACAGCACCACCGCCAGCCCGGCAACTGATATCTACTGAGCAGCCGTCACTGCCGGCGAGCAGTGTGTAGTCGTGACTACATGGGCTCTAGTGCGTCCTGACCCCTGCAACACCTGTAGGTGTGACACCCATGTGAAAGACTGTGACCTTGCACCATCCAGGATCAGCATCACAGGGTGCAAGGCCCCCTCAAGGAGCCAGTGGAAGAAGGCATCCACTCACCCCCTCCTTGCCAAGATGAAGCACACTGGACACAAGGCCCCCTCCAGAACGAGTGGAAGAATGAATCCACTCACCCCCTCCTTGCCAGGATGAAGCACACTGGGCACAAGGCCCCCTCCAGAACCAGTGGGCAAACCACCCGCTTGAGAGACTGTGGTTTTGCACTCCCCACGACCAAGCAGTGGGCAAACCACCCACTAGAGGGACTGTGGCCTTGCACTCCCCAAGACCAAGCAGGGGGGCAAACCACCCACTTGAGAGACTGTGGCTTTGCTCTCCACAGGACCAAGCAGTGGGCAAACCACCCACTTGAGAGACTGTGGCCTTACACTCCCCAGGACCAAGCAGTGGGCAAACCACCCACTTGAGAGACTGTGACTTTGCACTCCCCAAGACCAAGCAGTGGGCAAACCACCCACTCGAGAGACTGTGGCCTTGCACTCCCCAGGACCAAGAAGTGGGCAAACCACCCACTATAGAGACAGTGGCTTTGCACTCCCCAGGACATCGCAGAGGGCATATAGCCCCCTCCATGAGCAGTGGCGTTGTACCATCTTCCGGCTGAGATGCCCCCCCATTCCTCGTCCCGCTGAGGTGCCTGTATGTTTTCGACCTGATGCCATGAAGTGTTCTCTCCGTAATCAGGCAGGAGTCAAGTGTGGCCTTGCTCTATGTGTTATGGACCTGTGGGTCACAAACATTTTGGAGTGGGCATTGTCCTTCCATTTGTATATATTGTACGTACTATTTTGTGCTTTAAGGACGCATTTATCTAAATTTGTAATATTACACTCACTTTAATCAATTCCTTTTCTCCTTGCGTTATTCCTGAGGGTTACGGGGTGTACATGTAATGTTGTTGCATCTGTTTGTGTGTGTGGTGTTGGGGGTGGGGGTGTTGCGTTTTGCGTGTGTGTGTCACTCTCTTTTTCCTCCCCCTCCCTTGTGTGCTAGGTGTGGTACTCACCGTGGTCGTCTTCGTTGCTGTTTGTGTTCCTGGTGTAGGTGGAGGTAGACCAGCATTGGAAATATGTGCAGTTCAGGCTCCATGGCGTTGTGGTTCTGCCTTGAGTTTCGAGAGGTGAGTCGTTTCCATTCTGTGTACTGTTTCCACCGTGCTTTTGATGGCGTTGGTACCACCCCAGAAAAGGTGGCGGATTGGTGTATCATAATACAATGGGCAGTACATTGTCTTCCGCCTGTCTGTTGGCAGTTACCGCAGCGGTGCTTGTTGCTACCGCCATGGCGGTCGGAGTGTTAAAGTGGCTGTCTGTGTTGGCTGTTTCCGCCGTGGTCAAAATTCAAATTTTCTTATCACCGGCCTGTTGGTGGTATTACCGCCGTTTTATCACCGACCACCAGGGCTGTAATGAGGGCCTATGTTTTTTACACAGCTGAATACCAGGAAAAAAAGCGCACAGTACCTTCTAAATCGATGATCGCACAAATGTGCTTCATGTTTTGCATGTTATGAAAGTTTACACCTAGTAGCACTGCATATAGGGTTGTGTTTTTTTTTTATGAATTCCTATTTTTTATTAAAGTGAAGAAAGATCTTATTATCATTTCTAAATATATCATAACTTTAAGCTTTTTTTCTTTTAGCGACTTTGGGAGGTTTTTGATCATATTCACCCAGCTCCCCCACTGAGCTTAGCTTTTTACAGTGCATGGTGTGAGATTGGCAGGGCCAGGCCCTGCACCCAACCCGCTGTAAGTGGCCAAACCTCAACCTTTTGCCTGTCTTTGCACCCTACCCCCTGCAGCAAGCCTCTACAGACTCATACCTTACTCATCCTTGTTTTCCTATTTATTTATTTTACTTTTTGTACAGAGTATTACAGCAGAAGCCCCACCCGCAGGACAGTGAGTCTTCACTTGTTGATGCCTGTGTGGTGTCACAGAATTACGGCACCCACAGTAGTCCCATGACACTACACAGGGGTCGGGTACATATATTATTTTTTTATTTTGGCCTAAGGGGTCAGGGTGCTCTTTCTTTGGCAACCCATATGGGGCCAGATGTAGGAAACAGTTTGCGACTCGCAAACGGCAAAAATTGACGTTTGCGACTCGCAAACCGGTGTTTCCTATGCAGAAATGCATTTTGCGAGTCGGGACTGATTCGCAAAATGCATTTCTGACTCGCAAATAGGAAGGGGTGTTCCCTTCCTATTTGCGACCCGCAATGGTATGCAATTTCATTTGCGACCGCGTATGCGGTCGCAAATGGAGTCGCAGTTACCATCCACTTGAAGTGGATGGTAACCCACTCGCAAATTGGAAGGGGTCCCCATGGGACCCCTTCCCCATTGTGAATGGACCCCAAAATATTTTTTCAGGGCAGGTAGTGGTCCAAGGGACCACTACCTGCCCTGAAAAAATTTCGAAACAAAAGGTTTCGGAATTTTTTTTAAGTGTAGCTCGTTTTCCTTTATTGATAAAGCAGTCACGAACATGGAGGTCTGCTGACTACAGCAGGCCTCCATGTCAGTGAGTGCCCATAGTCGCTATGGGGCCGCAATTTGCGACCCACCTCATTAATATTAATGAGGTGGGTCTTTGCGACCCCATAGCGACTCGCAGACGGTGTCTGAGACACCGTTCTGCATAGCAAATTGCGAGTTGCAATTTGCGAGTTGCTCCGACTCGCAAATTGCGAGTTGCAATTTGCGAGTTGCTCCGACTCGCAAATTGCAAGTCGCAATTTGCTTGGTACCTACATCTGGCCCATATTTTCTGAACTTTTGGTTCAGGACATTGAGACTGAGGGCCCGATGTATGACACCTTTTTGCAGTCACAAATGGTGAAAATCACTGTTTGCGACCACAAAAAGGCCAGGTACGATGTACCACCCTATTTTGTGAGTCGGTACACAGTTACTGATTTGCAAAATAGAGATTGCAACTCACAATTAGGAAGGGGCGTCCCTTCCTAATTGTGAGTCACAGTGGTATGTATGATTGTTTTGTGACCATGAATGCAACCGTAAAACTATTGTAGTTATCACGAATTTAAAATTAGCATTAATCCATTCACAAATGGGAAGGGCTCCCCACTGGACTCCTTCCCCTTTGTGAATGGAAGCAAAAATAATTTTTCATTTTTCTTTTTTGAATGCATCCTGTTGTACTTTAAGGAAAACAGGCTGCATCTTAAAAAAACCCTGCTTTATTGAAAAGCAGTCACAGATATGTTGGTCTACTGAGCACAGCAGGCCACCATCCCTGTGAGTGCGGCCATTCCCAATGGGGTTGCATATTGTAACAAACCTCATGAATATTAATGAGGTAGGTAATTTGCAATCCCATTGGGAATCACTAAATGTGTCTGAGACACATTTTTACATTTCATTTTGCGAATCTCTAATTGCGATTCGCAATGATTCACCATTAGAGAGTTGCAAAATGAATTGTTCGCACATCTGGCCCGGAGTATTCGAGATATGTAATGGCTGACATAACATTTTCTCTAGTGTTGTGGCCAGCTAATTAGATCTCCAATGTGAAAAAAAGCTCTCTAGACCAATCAGATCACTCTATCATTTTTAAATTCCGGTACCACATGACTCTTGCAGGACATATCATCCAGATGTCACTTTAAGTCTAACCCCTTCACAACCACCCTGTACACCTCTATATAATGAAAAGCACTCTTTCTGCGTGAGGTTCTAAGTTTCTGCCAAATTTGTCATAGTTCTGTTCAGCCGTAATTTTTCTGTATCGTTTCACAAAATTTCCAATGGAAATAAACATGGGGAAAGGATGTTTGGTGCCCATATTTTTCTTGCCCCCCACTTTGACGTATTGCCCCCAAACAGGATTGAGCTGAGGGGGGTGGAACTCTTTTTTTGGAAAGTTTCATAAAGATTTGTCAAACAACAAACACTGTCAAAGTTATTAGCGAAAGATAGAGGGTTTTTGCTATAGAATCTATGACATAACTATAGCTACACAGTGGCAATTGTAAAACATATTATACATGGGGACCTGCAATCCTTCTATAAAATGTGTATCCAATTTCCCTGAATAATACCTGTCTTTAATTTCTTTATCACAGGAGACTTGTCACGTCCCTTTGCCCCTGTATAAAGAAATGATGTTGCCACTCAACTCTAATGACTTATTAAAGCATAATTCTAATGTTGCAGTGTCTGCTACCATAACCAGCAGCAGAGGGGAAGTCAGGTCTCAGAGCATAACTAAGCGTGCACATTAAAAACGAGACAGAAAGCGTGGCTTTTCCTTCGTCTGCTCTGTTTTTCTAAATGAACAGTGATAAGCAGAAAGAAAACATTAATATTCACCTAACTCCCCGTCTGAGCTTATTTTTCTATACTTTAGGTCATGATGTGAAATATACAATCACTCACCATGTTTCAACACATTCTAAGCCACAGCATTTTCATCTGATATGTTTGAAAATTAACAAGATATATTTTTTCAGACAATATGTAACTCTTTTTGGGTGTGTTTAGTTTTGCTTTAGTGATTCTAGTATTATTCTTCATGTTTGCAAACATTCTATCTCTTTCATATGAAAGAACACCACACAAACGATTTATGGTTTTGGTTTGTGGCAAGTTTACTAGTCATGAGTTCTTGACACCCTCCCTGACACGTCCCACTAGTCTCACTGGACCAACTCAAAATAACATTATTGATGACTTCACTGATGATATCATCCAAGAATGTGACACCTTGCTATATGCTCTCATACTGGAAGGTATTCAGCAGAGTACATTTTAACCCAATTTTCTCTGACCTCTCTAGTGCTAAAGGATGTACCCTCTCACAACAGGCAGAATATGAAGCATATCTGTGAAATCACCCACATTTAGTAGATATTGTGCTCCTTTTTTTACTTCACTAAATTTTCTGAAACTACTGCGGTACATGATCATTATCTGATTGGATAGTGACTGCCTTAACAAAAGTTTAAGGCAGCCATGTTGTTTTATGGTCACTTTGTTCTGGCCTAGGATGCTAGATATAAGTAAGTATTACATTAAGGAAAATTATGAGCTTCTATATTTTTAAAAAATGTTACAGAGTACCCCTGTACTACCTAGGAAGTACAGCGGTGCTTAAATAAATAAACACAAAATCTTAAAAATAAAAAAAAACACTGTAATACACTACAGTATTTAGTTTTTTTTAAATATTTAATTCTTTAAAAAATGGGGCACAGAGTACAATGGAAATGCCTACATTTTCCTAAATATACAGTACTTACTAGGTACTAGTGCAGTACTCTGTAAACTTATTTAAAATATGCACAAATAAATAAGTAAGCTTCCCTGCCTATTAACACTTTAATTAAGTGGTAATGGGTAGGGAACTACAATAAAAGCTACTCTTTAGCTGTATCTAACCAGTGTATGTATATGACCGGTGTATGCTCTTACACTCTACCCCACTTCAGTGTATGTCAATCTAATCTACACCACTTCACTGTAAGCCACTGTACTGTTTGCTACTCGACTATATACTATTCCGCTCTATGCCACTCCACTCTATGCCATTCGACTCTTTGGTAACCCACAGTATGCCACTCCAGTGTGCGCCACTCCACTCTATGCCACTCTATTCTACGCCAGTCCATTGGATGCCATTCCACTCTACACCTCTTCCCTGTATGCTAACCCACTCTACCCCAGTCCACTGTACACCACTCCAGTCTATGACACTGCACTGTATGCTATTACTCTCTGTGTTATACCACTTTACACTATTTTACTCTACACCTTTCCACTGTATTGCACTCTATGCTTTTTCACTGCACGCTATTCCACTCTGCGCTATTACACTATACGCAACTTCAGTGTTTTCCACTCTACTGTATGGTATTCGATTCTGTCCCACTCTACTGTACGCTACTCCTCTCTATGCTATTCCATTGGGTGTCACTACACTGTACTCCGACACTCCAGTCTACACCACTCCACTGTACAGTGCTACACTATATGCTATTACACTCTATGCCATTACACTGTACAACACTCCAGTCTATGACACTCCACTTCACACCACTCCAGTCTACGCTACTCTACTATGTGCCACTTCACTGCATGCTATTCCACTACATGCTATTCCACTCTATGCCACTCCATTTAACGCTATTCCACTTTATGTCACTACAATGTACGCTACTCCACTCTATGCCGCTCCAGTGTACTCTCTTCCACTCTAACTCCACTCTAAAAAACTCTACTACACACTACACTCTATGCCACTTTTCTAGGTGCAACTCTAAAGTATCCCTGCAAATGCCACTCTCCAATTTTATATTTAACTGTATGGCTGTACACTCTGTTGTACAGCACTCTATGACAGTTTCCAACACTGTATGACACAGCCCTCCACTTGTCGTGAGGACCCTTGTTAGTACCTGGGTTGGGCACCCAGTCTTATCTCAGTTCCACAGCTTGTGCCTTAGTTTACATTTAAACACATTTTTATTCAGGTTTTAGCAAGCCTACTTTTTAGCAACTGCTTTTACATATTTTATCAGCTGCTTCTTTTTAGGAAGGCAAGGTTCACATTGCAGATTTAATCAGCCTTTGCACCACGTATAATCTGTACTTCTTGTTCAAGGCTGCTATATGCAGTCCATGATATGCTAACTTGTGTTGTCAGTACAGAAGCCAGCTTCTATCTCCCAGATATGGCATTACAACAGAAATGTTGCCCAAATGATGTATGGTCCATTATTTTTACTACACATGGGCCCAAAGAGGGTAGTGAGCATTCCAAGCTTGATCATCCTGGGACGTGTACTACACAACAGACAGCTTTGCTGGCACTGACTTCTCAGCCTCTCAAGATGATTGCTATCTGCACAGCAGGCAGACTCCTGATATTCTATTCAGGTATGGGGCCTGGGCTAATCCCTTAGGTCAGGCCAGGCAGAGGGTTACTCCCAATATGCTCTCAGATGTAGACATAGGGTTAGATAGGAATCTCTAAATTATCTAAAAAACACAACATGGTGGGGTTGATTATTCTCTTCACCTTGATTGTAATGGTGGTCCCCTTGCTTTGTTTCATCTGCATAATTATCTCAGCACATGCTTTTTATACCAGGATGTGATTGCTTCAATAAATGCATTGAAGTCCATTTTGCATCTTGTGTTTTGCCTGCCCTGGACCTGGGGATGAGATTAATGGACAATTTTGCCACTGTAGCCTCATTAATTTTAGGAAATATATTAGAGGGGAAGCAGCAGCATTGGAAGTATGCCAACGACTTGCACAAGTTCCTCAAATAGATCATGAACGAAAGCTACCAAAAATAATTTCCAAGACTTATACCAGTATAGATCAGGATAATTTAGGGACCAGACCAAATAAACCACAACTTGAAGGTAACTCTGAAAAACATAGTACCAAGCAAGTGCAGGAGTCTTCTTAAAAACACTGGGACAAACAAAAATCAGGGAGAATCCCTGCATTCAGAGACCTTGGAGAAACACTACATTTAAGAAATAGTGATAATTTGAAACAACCTGACAGATATCAGTATACTGATACAGGCCCTTCTCATTCCTTTCAGGACTCACCCGACAAATGGATTGAGAGAGGTGGGTGTTCAGAATGTAGAAAAGAGGAGTATGTGAAACCAAAGAAGGACTCACAATGCTCATCTGACATCATGATAAAAAAGGAAGACAAACTTTCAGAACAAAAACCACAATTTAAGAAAAAGAAGGTTGTGAGGATTTTGGCTGATTATGCCACACATATTGAGAACATTACTGAAGAACAGGACATGGGCAGTGACTCTGCTAGACAGCACAGTACAGGTTGCTACAGTTCACCAGAATCTTCAAGAGTTTCTGGAAGTGAAAGCAACTAAGCACTATATTGAAATTGAAACCCCAGATTGGAGGGTCATCTCTCTAGATCATGTTTATAAATTAAATATTTAAATTGAGGGGGACATAATGTGCACAATTAAAATAATTTTCTGGGAAAGATTAGCGCTCAGCTATGACATTCCCTTGGCAGAAAAAGATTTGCAGTCAGAGTTTGTTAGAACTCTCCCACAAGGAGATGTCATTTTGTCATCTTTTTCTGTGCTAGCTCCAGATCCAGTAAAAGAAACCTATGCTACAGACTGGGCTCAGCCACAGGTACCAGCACTGTACTGTAACCATGTGGGCTGGGGTAGGGACTCTTCTTATCATGTTACACTTATACGGTCCAGCACATAAGTACCAGCACAGTACCCTATAAAAAATGATGCCAAGGCACCTTTGAGGGATATTCTCTCACAACTTGAATACTTGGGAGTGATTCAACCATGTTTCTACACAATGAACAACCATTTGTTTCCTGTAGCTAAACCAGACCATTCATAAAGAATAGTCTAAGATTACAGGCATTTAAATAGCCACACATGCACATTTGCAATACAAAGCCCACACAGTAGAGCACTTATGAACAACATTGCCCATAAAAAATACAAAACAACCATGGATATTTCCAATGGTTTTGTCTGCCAAAATATAGCGCCTGAAAGCAGGGATCTGACCACCTTCTTGGCTCCCAATGCTGATTTTACTGACTCCCCCAAAGGTATAAGAACAGTCCAGAATATTAGATGATATTGATCCTGGGGCATTGCCCTATGTAGATTACATTTATCTGACAGATGATGACCTAAATATATATCTGGCCAGGGTAGATCACATTTACTGGGATTTGCCAAGCAAGTCTATAAATTTAACTTTAAGAAAACCAAAATTGCATTTCTCGGTGTACTGTTGTTGGGATATGAGCTTTCAAATAAGGGAACGAGTCTAGCACCACACTTCCTAGAAAAGTGTGCACAATTACAACCACCAAATACCATTAACAAATTGTAATCCTTGTTAGGATTCTTTAACTTTGACAGAGCTTACATAGCGGATTATGCACAACACAGAAAACCACTTTAAGATCTAATACGCCCAGATTTTTTAAGCAAGCATTGGAAACCACAACATACACACATTTTGTGATCATTACAAAGAGACATGCTTAGAGCAAAATACTTACATACATGTGAAAGCAAAACAGTTGGTCATCTGGGTAATTCCAGTCACCATTGGATTCACATACGTCTCATTCAATGAAGGTGACGCAGTACCGATTGCATATAAATCACACTTATACTCAAATGAAGAAATACATCTACTGAGAAAATACTGAGGGCAGTTCAGAGGGTTGTCATTAAGGAGAGACCATTAGCTGAGGGTAAGCGCATCATTGTTGTTACTCCATTTCTAGCCTTAGAGGCTGATACAAAAGCAAGTGAACTTGAGTATTCCATGCCCACTAATTTCACGCCTCTAGATCACTATAAATATATAATTTATACTGATGGTTAAGCTCAACCTGCTAAAGATACTAAACATCAATACTCTGCAGCTTGCGCAGCCATTTACGGAGTAATGAGGGATGGTTTGTTCCACCCTCAACAGACCTTCAAACAGTCCCTGGGGAATTTCAGAACACAATTGGGTGAGCTTAAAGTACTGATTTTGGCACTGAAACATACAAATCCTGAATTCCCCACACTTATCATGTGTGATTCGTATTATTGCGTCCAGTCTTTCAATGATAATCTACACTATTGGCTCCTTAACGGATTCAGAGACTCTAAAGGAAACACCATAAAGCATGAATTGCTCTGGGGGAAGGTGACAGAGCTTAAAAACAAACTGCCCCAGGCTCATGTAATGTATATTGTGGGCCATCAACATGTTGGCCAAATCCGCAGTTGTTAAGGTGAATGACAAAATTCTGGTTTCTGTGAATGCTTTGGCTGATGGCATACCCCTACCAAAACATTTGAGTGCCCAAAACATTCCTTGTGTAACAATACCAGGGGTGGGTGATCCCCATCCAAGATCATAGGCTAGAAATGATGAGGGTATTGCTTGTGCCCATTGGTGTGGAAGCTACCATTTCACTTTTACAAACATTCTACTGGAGACATGGTCTCTACAAACAGACCAAACAGTATGTCCTTAGTTGTGACATCTGTCATCAAAGGTTCCACCATCAAGCACCCACCACAAACACCCCTTACTGTCTTACAAGAGTATGCAGTGTGTTTAGCTGAACCATTGTGGTCCATTAGATTCAGATTGTGTATACAAATACATTCTACTGGCTGTAGATTCCTGCTCCAGATTCCTTAGGGTGTAGCCACGATGATCAGTGGATGCTTGCTCTATTATTAAAGGTTGCAAGTCTTTATTGGGACATATGCAGTCGCTGCATTCCATTTGGACCAGGGCCCAACCTTTGTCTAAAAAGCACACACAATGGAACGCTGGGTGTAATAGTACATTATTCTTCCCCCTATCATCCCAAGGGAAATGTGATAGTCGAGAGAAACATATTAGGCTTAAAGCAATCCCTAACAGCTGGACTATTAGGCTCAGGTCGTAGTTGGATTCATCACCTATAATGGGGGCCAGAATGCATTAAATAATCTGCCTAGTAGATCTTTGGGAAGCCGCACCCCATATAAAGTCCTGTTTGACATCACTATGGGCATACTAGATCTTGATGGTCCTGGCGCAGTGGCGACAGACACTCCATTTGACATGAATGAACATGTCACTGTCTTACAGGATTTTCAACAGTTCTGAGATGAGTGTTACACTACTCATGCTGCCACATTGGGAATGAGAGATTGCACAACTTCCACAGGCTGGATTCAAAGCATTGGGGATCAGGTTCATGAGAAAATTCCTGTGAAGAAGGAGTTTGGCCCATCTTGAAGAGCACAGGTTCCTGTTCTAGGGATACAAGGCAGAAGAACAGTGATTCTACCACCGCTGCCTGGCTCTAAAGACAAACGTTTTGTCTCCATTGAACACATAAGATTGCATCATTTGGCCGATCCTGCACAGTAAACCACGGGGATTCTTGGATAGTTCCCTTTCTCATCTCAGTACATACAGGAGATATGTCTTCAAGCATTAACCAATGCTGAAATTGCTTCCCCTAGGTTGGGGAGGGTGGAAAATTAACTTTTCTTGATTCTAGATACTACTACTACAAGAAATAGCCAAAATATTAATGTACAGTTCACTACTGCAACACAAATCAATGGATTTATTTATGATGAACCACTGATAGATACATCTATCAGTTCTCTTTCACCGGCACCGGCTCTGTACAGACTGCTTCTGGTTATTTTGCTGACATAGAGAACTTTTCTTAATATTCAACTATTGCCTCAGTACATGTTATAAGGAAGCTTTTCAACTGGTTTAAATGCACCAATGCAATTCGTCCATGGTATTACCTGTGGATTATATTGGCATTGCTTGCTTTTTTCTCATGGATTGGATTTGTTATTGTCTTCTTTTTGCTTATAAATGGGCATTATCCTTCTGAACGATCTGCTGTTGAACTGGTAGATGAGGTTTTAAAGCCTTACTTGTCTTACCACAAAGTGCAAAGAGACTTGTCCCTAGTGCACATTTCTGCAGTTCCTGTTCTTGATGGGATTGTTTAGGATAAACTTATGCATGATATTTTTGGTCCTACTGAAATTATTAAAATTTCATATGTATTCAAAATTTTTTGAATTATATTATTACACCTGGTGTTGTGTCTGATGACTGGGATGTCAAAACAGTTGATTCAATGCTTTCTGAGCCTGAATATTATACTCTGTTTGAAAGTGAAGATATGTACGTGAATTCTGCAAATTATGGTGAAATGTTCTGTTACCACTAGTATGGGCACATTTACCTACACAGATCTAGTACCCCATGTACATTTTTTAATTACACACAATGGGAATATTGTCCAACTACGCCAGTGGGGAGTTCTAAAACATATGTTGACAAATTCATATATATTTCTGGGCATGATACTACCAACCTAAGTCATATTATTTCAAAGTGCCAACGTTAAACACAAGGAAAACACTGCTCATCAACACTAAATCAACACTAAATTGGTTTATTCCAATGCATTTGTTTCCTAGTTGGCCATAAAAGGCTCTGAATATTTTAAAAAACAATTAAGCTAAAAACAGTTTGGGGAACGAAAGCTTGGCAAGTGCAAGGCATGGATGCCTTATTGAAGGCAGCCTTACTTCCATTGCAAATGATTTTTCTGAAGGATACCATTCAGCAAACAACTTACCTTGGGTTAGCAAAAGTTAAAGATATGAACATGCCCAGTATTTCCTGAATAGCAATATTTGAGAATTGGCAAGATATTGTGAATTTGAGAGAAGGTCAACTCAATTATATGATTAAGAACTATACATTTAACTCAACAATTTCAGGTCCCAGCAGGTGGCTAGTGGACATAAATGGTTTCCATGCATGTTTTATTAACTCTTCACAGGTTTTTAAAGCAAGCAGGCCAGGCCCTCATTATGTCACCACACAACACATAGGAATAGTCACCACATAAAGCGTGAGCAAATTACGCCAGCAATGGTTGCGCCACTAGCCATTGACAGCTGATAACGAACACCTCTCTCTACTTTCTGAGGACATAGATTTGTGAAATTTCTTGCTAGGTCCTAAAAAAACATGCTCCAAAAGATTTTTGTATGCAGTATACAATGAAATATGGAAGCTTTCACAAATGGAAGCTGCTGCTCTTTTAATTCAATTTGATAAGAACAACTTAGAGAAAGCACTGGCTGTTATCTATAATGGTATGAACACATTGTCTTCTCATATTTATGAATTAAACAACATTATGTCATCTGCAATTGACATTATTCAAAATGATATGTCATTTTTACAACATGGCCAAAGTCAGCTTCGTCCATTATTCAGTTGGGTTGGACTTTACTGGTTCTGAAGATGGACTGAGTGCATTGGATGCACGTGAACTAAAAAGAGTTATTTGCTTCTTTCAACCTTACATGGAAACAACAGATAATGGCAAAAAAAAACTACTTACACCATGCTTCATATAGAGAAGTTAGAAAAGTTGCCTTTCACAGTGGCGGAAACACCATCATCAGTGTGGTTAATATATGGGGCGATATCTCTGCTGATATTAGCATGCCAACTCACTTCATGTCTAAAAAAGTTTTCAATCAGCAGATTTGAACATCTTGGAGAGACCAATACTCATTAGGTGAGGGAAGTCCCTTTCGATTACAAGTGCATGAGAGAGGAAAAAGGGTTTTCTTAGTGAGTATGAGGCTTTTGTAAGCTATTCAGTGGTATGTAGACAGGTGGCATTGCAAGACATGTGCAACGCGTCAACGGTTAACTTAGCCTGCTACTTGAAGGGTATTCCCATCTCTTTGATTCCCCTAGTATTTCAGCTACTTTCAAATGGGAGTTACTTGATGCTGAGTGATCAAGACCATTGTCGGGTAACAGAAGGTGTCCCATATGTTATTTATGTTTCTCAAATAGTGACCTGCTGTGGATATTTACTTTTCCCACCCACGCATGATTTGTGGCCTCACATTGCTACTTCTAATGTCAATTACGGAAAGCTGAACTGACTGAAAGCATTATTGTTTCAAAAACATGTGGCACTTACATCTGCCTGTGAAACGTATGGCCTACAAGTAGCAAGGTCATCAGCAGAGCTACAATCCCTCTTAAAGGCCAAGGGGTATATTTATGATTTATGAGAAAGTGGCGCATTGGTCCAAATGTGCCACTTCTCTTGTGTCGCCCTTACCCCACCTAACAACACCATGGTTGCACCATATTTACAATACAGTGCATCATGACGGTCGTTACCACAACAGAACAAGAATTTTTGATGCTGTTGTGGTGCTTTGCTGCACTAGCATCAAAAAAATGTATGCAAGTGCAGCAAAGCACAGGGAGGCCCATTGATTTTAATGGGTGGTCATTTGAATGCCTGCCCTGAGCTGGCGGTGGAAATGATAAAAAAAATAATGTAGTGAAATATTGTGAGTTTCACTGTGACATTTTTTGGGCCTCCCTGCGTTGGAACGCCCCCTTGCATACATTATGCCTGGTGCAGACATTATGTGCCACAAGGGGTTGCAAAGTGGCGCAATGCGTGCATTGAGTCTCTTTGTAAATCTGCCAAGAGCAAAGGCCACCTTAGCACTGCCTTAGTGTAAAAATAATTACACTATGGTGGTGCTAAGGCAGCGCCTGGGGCTTGTAAATATGCCTCAACTTCCCAAGTCACTTGGTGAATTGATTAATCACATTTTTAAAGCAACAAACACAGTGAGGGTTGTACACCTTTTTAAGGCCATAAGGGCTGGATTTGTAAGTACATTGTTATGTTAAAAATGCTTATATAGCGCCTAAACTGCCCAGAGGCCTCGTAGCGCTTATGCTGCAGCACCAACTTATCACTGTTCATAATCATATAGGACTTAAGCTCTGAATAGCCAGGTTTTAAGGCCTTCCTGAAAGGAATCTATTGTGCATTTAACCTAATATTAAGGGGAAGGCTGTTACAGAGTATATCTCCTTGATATGACAATGACCTTCCTCCCCATCTTGCTTTCTTTACTTTTGGAACTGTGACCAGCATAGCTGAGGAGGATCTGAGAGGTCTGCCTGGAGTGTAAAAAGATGCCAATGTTTTGAGCATTTCTGGGCCTTGGTTGAATAAAGCTCTATGAATGTGGCATAAAGACTTCAATTGAACCCTTTTGTCTACTGGGAGCCAATGTAAGGAAGAAATTCAGGTCTGTATGGATTATTGCTTAGGTGTTTTTAAAAGCAATCGTGCATGCTGCATTTTGCACCCTCTGCAATCTTTGTATCACACATCTTGGTGATCCTACAAACAGGGCATTGCCATAGTCAAGACGGGTTCCTATCAGTGCCTGAATAACCAATCTTCTGGCTAGAAAAGGCAGGATTGCTAAAACCTTCCTCAAGGTCCTAAGCAGGGCAAAGGAATACCAGCTACTCTGTTAGCGTGATGCGACATTGAGAGTTGGGGGTCCAGCCATACCCCAAGACTTTTAATAAGACGTTTAGGGGGCGGGAGAGTGGCCACTCCTGTTGTTATACTAGGATAAGCTAATAGATTGTTTGTTTGTTCAAAGAACATAACCTCAGTTTTTTCATCATTGAGCTTCAATTTACTTCTCGACATCCATGCAGCAACTGCTTTTAGGCAAGGGCCTAATGCTGTCCCCATATCCCGTTGAGAATTGGAGAGGGAAACAATAAGTTGAGTATCATCTGCATAGGATACTAAGTTCAGCCCAAATGGCTCAACAATCTCTGCTAATGGCCGCATATAGATATTAAAAAGCAGCGGGCTCAGGGCAGATCCCTGTGGGACTCCACAGCTGCTGATAATGCGCCTAGAAGAACACGATCTGTCCAGTACCTGGAAGGATCTTCCATGAATAAATGAAAGGATCCATTCTAAGGCTACTCCAGAGATTCCAGTCTCTCGCAATCTATCTTTAAGAATGTTGAGATCAACCGTATCAAATGCCGCACTCAGGTCTAAGAGGATGACAGCTGTTTCGATTCCTTTGTCCATCCTATTTTTTGCTTCTTCCGTGATTGCAATCAGTGCCGTTTCTGTCCCATGTAGTGGCCTAAAACCCATCTGAGTGGGGTGTAAAATCTTTTTCTCTTCCAGAAGACTAGATAGCTGAGTATGTACATGCTTCTCTGCGAGTTTAGCCATTATGGGTAACAGTGAAATCGGTTGGTAGTTATTCAATAGCTTTGAATCCAAATTAGGTTTTTTAGGAGAGGCTTAACAATGGCCTGTTTCCAAAGGTGTGGTACAGCTCCAGATGATAGTGAAGCAATGATCAGGTTTGTAATTACCAGACCTAGTACAGGTGTTCCCATAAAGAGAATCTGAGGAGGAGCCGGATCCAACGGAAAGCCTGATTTAGTGGAACCCAGTAATTTAATTACTCTATCCATACAAATAGGAGTAAAGTTAGTTAAAGTAACTCTTCACTACCCTCCTGATCCCTAACAGAATAATCTCTTGTTAGAGTGTTTGGGAAGGATACATAAATATCCTGAATTTTTTCATGAAAGAAAATTGCCAGATCCTCAACATGTTGCTGCGGGGAGTCCATAATTTCTGACTCCTCAATGGGATGAATAAGATATTTTAAGGCCTTAAAAATCTCCTTAAGAGAATTAGCTGCTGCAATTCTTGAAGAATAATATTTGGCCTCCTGTGCATTTTTAATTTCTATATGATAAGATCGAATCATGTTCTTATATTCCTTTTTCATGGAATCGTCTTGTGTATGCCTCCATTTCCTCTCTTGCTTCCTACATTCTCTTTTCATCTCAAGTAGGCTTGAGGTAAACCATGGGGAGGACTTCTTTCGTAGATGCTTTCTAGCGCTAGAAAGGGGTATGAGTTCATCCAGGCTATCACTGATCCATTTATTAAAAGAGTGTGTAAGGTCTGTTATGTTATTTGTTTTTAAGTTTTCTGATACATTTTTTTGCAATGAGTCATTCCAGACTGTTTTTGGAACAATACCATCAGCCATACACTCCCTTATTTCAAATGTTTTTAGTGGAATCCCGATAGGATTAGCATTAACTTAGCATTAACTGGGGGAATCCTGCTGTTGTTGTTTTTGATTCGCAATGCCTATTTCAAACAAGAAGAGTGATGAAGCTTTCACCAGCCCAAATGTGTCATGATCATATGATGCAGTACTTTGGAATATCATTATTGGAGAATCTTGATAAGGACTGGTCCCTCTTATTTTGACCAGTGTTCTGCTGCGTGCAGCCTGTTTCTAGTGCTTCTGGTGCCCCTTTGAGAATGTAAAGTAAGTGTGTCTTGTTCAGAAATAAGTGATATCTACGAACATTATTCTGATGATGTTCCCATTGAGGGTTCACTCCTTGAGTTGTCCTGTGAGACTACAGTTGCTCTGTGACACCGTCTATCAGCCACCTGTTATGGACAATGAAGCTGTGACTACAGGAGCCCTTTCATCTGGCATGGCACGGAATGCTGCCCCCCGCTGAGGCTACAGATCATGTGTGCTCCTTTGACCTTTTGGATGAGGCTCTGGTGATGATATGATCTGCAGATGTGGAATGTTTTTGATGACCTCATGTGGGATTCTGATGACTTTTAATTCAGACCGTTTAAACCAAAACAAACAATGGGGGTCATTACAACATTGTCGGTAAAAGCAGCTTACCGCCATGCAGAAGACCACCAACACACCGCCCCGGCAGCGGAATTCCGCCACGGTCATTATGACCCACAGCTCGGAATCCGCCAAATTCCAGACACCCACACAAGTCCGCTACACCAAAGGTCAGTGATAAACTGGCGATAACAAAACCGACACCGTCACACCAACAGGAATATGCCCACACTATCACGACCCACGAATCCACGTGGCAGTCATTCAACCGCAGTATTCCATTGGCGGTACACACCGCCGCGTTCAAAATACACACACATTTACAAAACACAACCACATTGGACAAATCGAAATACACACACCTGATATACATACACACACCACTCCCACAGACCCAATACAATATAAAACACACACCCACATCACCCACAAACACTAACATCAACAATTGCGACTGAGGGCCAGAGAGAGACACCACCATCTACAAACTAGCATCCACAGACACTACACACCATCACTCACACAACATCCACGCACCTCACACAACACACCTCGAAATATCACCCCACACATCACAACACACACCACCCCACACAAATCACCCACACCACCCCCTGGCACCGCAAAGACACCTCTGAGAAGGAGCTCAGGGTCATGGTGGAGGAAATCATCCGGGTAGAACCACAGCTATTCGGATCATAGGTGAAGCACACCAACATAGCTAGGAAGATGGAGCTATGGCGAAGAATCATGGACCGGGTCAACGCAGTGGGACAGCACCCAAGAACTAGGGATGACATCAGGAAGAGGTGGAACGACCTAGGGGGAAGGTGCATTCCGTGGTCTCAAGACACCACATCGCGGTTCAGAGGACTGGCGGTGGACCCCCACCTCCTCTCCCACAACTAACAACATGGGAGGAGCAGGTCTTGGCTATAATACATCTTGAGGGCCTCGCAGGAGTAGCTGGAGGAATGGACTCTGGTAAGTCAAATCTTAACTATTACATCCCCCACCCCCCTGCATGCTATCACATACCCCCTCCCTCTCCCACACCCCCATCACTCAAACTCCTCACGCATGTCCCAGTATCACAAACCACACATCCCAAACTCAAGCCCTGCATGTAACACCAAAGAATGGACACCCATCACCAATGCATGGCCACTACACATACCCATACACCCCCCTAAACCATTATCACACAAGGTCCTACACAAGAATGCAAGCACTGGGGTACACGGTCACCCACCCATTGCACACCATGGCACACACAGATGCAATAATCATGCCTTTACACCCCTGCAGGACCCCTACCCAATGTCACCGGACAGGAGGGTCCAGATATATCCACTCCACCCACAGAAGAGGCCCAAAGTGATGACAGCAGCTCTGTCCAACTGGATCTAGATGACGAGCCCGGCCCATCTGGGACCTCGGGACAGTCGGTTCCCCTCACACTGACACAGGACACTACAGAGCTTACCCCCTCTGGAAACACCAGCGCAGCACCCACCCAGCGGGCCCATACCTCTATCCCCAGGACACGTCAATCAGCAATGTGTCCACCACTACAGGTAACCCAGGCTAACCCACCAATCCAACAACACCAGGGACCTGGGGGCAGTGGTAGTTGGCACACGGTTCAGGGGACAGAGGCCCAGGAACACAGGGGAACTGGGAGGGCTGCTGTGCGATAGGGGAAGACAGGCCCAGGGAATCCACTCTGCACAAGGCCCTCTCCAAAAACATGGGAGCTTACCACCATCCCCTGAGACGATGGCAATGGTACTGGCCAAGTTTCAGGAGACCCAGCAGCTGTAGGAGGAACTGTATTTGGGCTTCAGGGAGGAACTCAAATCCACCAACTCCATCCTGGGCACCATTGTAGGGGTGCTTAAGGAACTCATCAACACCAGGAGGGGCACTGTGGCACAACAAGGAGCCCCTGATGATAGTCTGGACGATGAACTGCCCACCACCTCCGCCGGCGCTAGTGGACAGGAGGCACTGCCACAGGACCACCACACCAGCACCCCACCCCCTGCAGATGGAGAACCACCCCGCAAACGGTCCCTGAGATCAGGACAAAGACAGTGAACAATGCCAAGACCCCCACCAAGAAATAAGACCACCCTGATTGTCATCCTTCTGTCCCACTTTGTCACCCTGTCCATACTTAAACCAGCTCCACTTCCTATGCCCCTTTGGACAATGCACCTGTGAGACTAATAGACTAGACTCTGCCATGGACATTCCTCCACCATCCCCCCTGACCATTTTACAACCCCCTCCACTATTGAGCACTTAAATAAACACTCTTAAATCAAAAAACAATGTGGAGTCAGTCTGTGCTTTCGAAAATGTGTATTTGCAATAACAGTGGCAAAATGCTATATCAAATGTAATGTCAACATACCTATGTCATACAGCACTAGTCCATGTGGAAACAAAACAGATGTCACACAGTGGGACCCACATCTGTGAAATCGTAAGGGAAAGTGACAACTCAGTGACCATACACTGGGTGAAAATGACAGACAGATGAGAGGTAGTAGAATTAAATCAGATGTAGCAGGCTGTGTTGTCTTTTTACCTGTGTCTCACTAGAAGTATTGCAGGATCACCGTGTTCCTGTTGTCTATGTCCTCTTCTTCTGCTTCCTCGTCTTTACTGTCCACAGGCTCCACAGCTGCCACAACACCTCCATCTGGACCATCCTCCTGCAGAAAAGGCACCTGTCGTCGCAAAGCCAAGTTGTGAAGCATACAGCAGGCCACAATGATCTGGCACACCTTCTTTGGTGAGTAGAATCGGGAACCACCTGTCATATGGAGGCACCGGAAACCTGGCCTTCAGGAGGCCGAAGGTCCTCTCTATATCCCTCCTAGTTCGCCCATGGGCCTCATTGTAGCGTTCCTCTGCCCTTGTCCTGGGATTCCTCACTGGGGTCAGTAGCCATGACAGGTTGGGGTAGCCAGAGTCACCTGCAAATGTCGAGGGACAACTGTTAGACACACACTAACCCTTAGGGACAACCCCAGACCCAGACACCTAGTCACACTGTATAGGGTCCATGTCCTCATCTATTAGCCACACACAGTGCCTCTGGAGTTGCCCCATCACATAGGGGATGGTGCTATTTCTCAAAATGTAAGCGTCATGCACTGAGCCAGGGAATTTGGCGTTCACATGGGAGATGTACTGGTCTGCCAAACACACCCTCTGCACATTCATCGAATGGTAACTTTTCCCGTTTCTGTACACCTGTTCACTCCTGTGGGAGGGGGGACCAAGGCCACGTGTCCCATCAATGGCACCTGTGATGTTGGTGATATGTCGCAGGGCATAGAAATCACCTTTCACTGTAGGCAAATCCTCCACCTGAGGGAAAACGATGTAGCTCCGCATGTGTTTCAGCAGGGCAGACAACACTCTGGACAACACGTTGGAAAACATAGGTTGGGGCATCCCTGATGCAATGGCCACTGTAGTTTGAAATTATCCACTTGCTAGGAAATGGAGTACTGACAGCACCTGCACTTGAGGGGGGATTCCTGTGGGATGGCGGACAGCTGACATCAGGTCTGGCTCCAACTGGGCACACAGTTCCTGGATTGTGGCACGATCAAGTCTGTAGGTGATGATCACATGTCGCTCCTCCATTGTTGACAGGTCCACCAGCGGTCTGTACACCGGAGGATGCCGCCATCTCCTCACATGCCCCAGCGGAAGGTGCCTATGGAGCAGAGAGTCAACCAACTCTGAGGTACGTAAACACTGCATACTCTGAAATATTAGCAAATCGACATATGCCTGTATGAGTGTTTAGGCAAGGCCTAAATATGTGTGACGCAGTCCAAAATAATGCCACGTGGGCCCATGAAATGGCAGCTGCCTGACCTGTAAAGTGGGACAATGGGATATGAGGTAACTGCTCTGGCGTTGTACACCGTCGCGGTAGGCGGTCAAAAGCTGCGGCGCAATCCTGCATTGGTTAACATTGGACCCTATGGGTCCCAGGAGCCAATGACGATGTACGCCGGCGGTGACGGTACGCACCGCCGAGGACGTGGCCGCCATTTTCTCTCTGTTCAATCACTTGATACCTGATCTTCGACAGGAGAGGACCTACACTGCAAGTGCTGCTGTGACCTCTGTCTGGATGAGACAATGGCTCGTGTGTCTGGGGAAATTGCCCCTGCCTTCAGCACGGAGGAGTTGGAGAAACTAGTGGATGGGCTCCTCCCCCAGTACACGCTACTCTACGGTCCTCCAGACAAACAGGTAAGTACACTGTGAGCATACTGTATGGGCAATGCCTGTGTGGATGAAAGATGGGGGGGTGAGAATGAGGCGTTCATGAAACGATGGTGAGTGCATGTGCGTCATGGCAGGGGAAAAAAATTGTACTTATATAGTGGGACCTTACCTTCTTCTTAGTAGGGATGCGGGCAAATGACTGTGACGGTGCGGACGGTAATAACTTATCTTTTTCCCCTGTACTATTCCTGTAGGTCAGTTCCCACCAGAAGAAGGACATTTGGCGTGCCATTGCCAAGGAAGTCCGGACCCTGGTGGTCTACCACAGACGGAGCACCCACTGCTGGAAAAGATGGGAGGACATTCGCCGCTGGAGCAAGAAGACGGCGGAGGCTCAGTTGGGGATGGCCTCCCAACGTGGGAGGGGTGCCCATCGCACCATGACCCCCCCTGATGTTCAGGATCCTGGCGGTGGCGTATCCGGAGTTGGATGGGCGCTTGAGGGCATCACAGCAGCCACAAGGGGGTGAGTACACTCTCATTCTGCTGATTCAGCGTGCATTGTAGGTGTCTGGGTGGGGGAGGTGGGCTGTGGGTTCCCCTAGGCCAGAGTGAGCTTAGTAGGCAGGGACCCTTCTTAAGGCAGGCCCTGTGGCACCCCACCCCACCTGTGTACAGTGCCAACTACACCTAGTCAGGCTCCTGTGACATCCATGTGTGCAGCAATCAGGCATAGCCTTGTAACCCATGTCCCTGGGATTGAATAGGGAACTCCAAGTGCATGGCGTAGTGCAGGGGGCTTCTGTGTCTGTAGTGTCCACCAACGGTAGCGGTATTGCATGCACTCAACTTGTCCTTCTTCTGTCTTCCCCCCTTTTTGTGGTCTCCCTGTTCTTGTGTGCATTAGCATCATCAGGCGGAGGAGCAGTGGCACCGGAGCAGGAGGGAGCTGCATCCCACATGGCCCTGGAGGGTGACACTGCAGAGTCTAAATTTACCAGTGGGATGGAGGGCGAGGGGAGCTCCACGGCGGGGACAGGAGCTGACACCAGCGATACAGACTCCTCCTCTGATGGGAGCTCCCTTGCGGTGGCGGGCCCATCTATGCCTCCCACATCTACAGGTACAGCTGCCACCCCCCCTACCAGCACCGCCCTCCCAGCAGCCCCTCATTGTGTGTCCGAGGCCCGCTCACCCAGGAGTGTGGGCATCTCCTTCGCCCCAGTCACCTCAGCCCCTGCCCCTGTCCCCCCTGCTGCCCTCAGTGAGGAGGCCATTTACCTCCTCAGGTCCCTCACTGTTGGGAAGTCTACCATTTTGAATGCCATCCAGGGTGTAGCGAGGCAGTTGCAACAAACCAATGCATACATGGAGGGCATTAACTCTGGTCAGGCAGCCCATCCGCAAGCTTTTCAGACTCTGGCCTCAGCAGTGATGGCAGCCATTGTCCGTGTCTCTAGCCTCCCCCATCCAACTTCCTCCACCCAGACCCAAACCCATGTACCTCAGCCTATCCCAAGCACACCATCAGACCAGCATGCACACACCTCAACACACAAGGGAAGCTCTCGTAAACATAAGCACCACACATCCCACAAGTACTCACGCAAGCATCACACACATGCAGACACACCAACATCCACTGCCTCCACTGTGTCCCCCTCCTCCTCGTCTCCCTCCTCCCTCCTTGTCTCGTCTCCACTCACACCTGCATGCACTACATCCTCAGCCACTATATTCATCACCAGCACACCCACCACCACACCCCGCTCACGTGCAGTCACCACCCCCACTACCATTCACACGTCCCCCGTGTCCTCTCTCGGTGTGTCTGTGAGGCCACCTCCCAAGTTACACAAACGCAGCCACACACCCACCCAACAGCCATCCACCTCACGACAACCTCCAGCCCATGCACCTTCACCCAAAGTCACCAAACGTACACCTCCTACAACCACTACCTCTTCCTCCACTCCCAAACCCCCTCCATCTACCTGTCCCAGTGTTCCTAAGAAACTTTTCCTGTCCAACCTTGACCTCTTTCCCTCACCTCCCCCACCCCTTCAGTCTCCTAAGGCCCGACTCTCCAGGTCCCAACCCAGCACCTCAGCCACAACATCTGTGGGACCAGTGGTGCCAGTAGTAATCGGCTTCTGGAATGCACCAGGCAGCAGGGCAGCCAGTGTGGCAAAGAGCCAGAGCACGGACAGTCCCCCACCTGTAAAGCATAAAAAGTTGCCCAGTTCCCGGTGGGAGAGGGGAAAGAAATCAGCCACCAAAGCCGCTCCCAGGGGTACAGTTGGGGGTGTGGAGACAGCTGCGCCACCATCCAAGGTGGGCAAGGGGCAGAGTAAAACCGGAAAGTCTGGGAAGATCTGCACGGCGGATAAGACCGCCGCCAGCAGCACCGCTGCCCAGGACACCGCCGCCACCAGCCCCGCTGCCCAGGACACTGCCGCTGCCCAGGACACCGCCGCCAGCAGCCCCGCTGCCAAGGACACCGCCACCAGCTGCACCGCAGGCCAGTGTGCACCAATGATTCCGACGCTACTGAGGCCGCCACGGGCAGGATGAAGCACTCTGGGCACAAAGCCCCCTCCAGAACCAGTGGAGTATCATATCCACTACCTCTGTCCTTGGCAGGATGAGCACTCTGGGCACAAAGCCCCCTCCAGAACCAGTGGAGTATCACATCCACTACCTCTGTCCTTGGCAGGATGAAGCACTCTGAGCACAAAGCCCCCTCCAGAACCAGTGGAGTATCACATCCAGTCACACAGTCCTTGGCAGGATGAAGCACTCTGGGCACAAAGCCCCCTCCAGAACCAGTGGAAAATGTTATCCACTTGAGAGACTGTGGCTTTGCGCTCCCCAGGATTGAACAGTGGGCAAACCACCCACTGTAGAGACTTGAGAGACTGTGGCTTTGCACTCCCCAGGATATAGCAGTGGGCAAACCACCCACTGTAGAGACTTGAGAGACTGTGGCTTTGCACTCACCAGGATTGAACAGTGGGCAAGCCACCCACTGTAGAGACTTGAGAGACTGTGGCTTTGCACTCCCCAGGATATAGCAGTTGGCAAACCACCCACTGTAGAGACTTGAGAGACTGTGGCTTTGCACTCCCCAGGATTGAACAGTGGGCAAACCACCCACTGTAGAGACTTGAGAGACTGTGGCTTTGCACTCCCCAGGATATAGCAGTGGGCAAACCACCCACTGTAGAGACTTGAGAGACTGTGGCTTTGCACTCCCCAGGATTGAATAGTGGGCAAACCACCCACTGTAAAGACTTGAGAGGCTGTGGCTTTGCACTCCCCAGGATTGAACAGTGGGCAAACCACCCACTGTAGAGACTTGAGAGACAGTGGCTTTGCACTCCCCAGGATATAGCAGTTGCCAAACCACCCACTGTAGAGACTTGAGAGACTGTGGCTTTGTACTCCCCAGGATTGAACAGTGGGCAAACCACCCACTGTAGAGACTTGAGAGACTGTGTCTTTGCACTCCACAGAATGGCACAGTGGGCAAACCACCCACTGTAGAGACTTGAGAGACTGTGGCTTTGCACCCCCCAGGATTGAACAGTGGGCATGGAGCCCCCTCATGGATCTGGCATTGTGCCCTCATCCGGCTGAGGTGCCCATCCTTCCCCGTGAGGTGCCTGTTTTATTTCTATCTGATGCCCCAGCAGTGTTCTCTCCGTCTTGTTCGGGTATTGAGTGTGGGCCTCGCCCATGCCTTTTGGGCCCAGTGGTCCACAGACTATGAAAGTGGAATACCTTGGATTTGGATTATTGGTGTATATATTTGTTTATAGTGTGAATATCTTAATATATGTATATATTTTTGATTACTGTCTTCGTATATATTACAATCATTCAACTCATTTCCTTTTGTCCTTGCATTCTTCCAGGGGGGGGGTTGGAGGGTGTAACTGTGATGTAACATGATGTACTAGTGTGTGTGTTGTGGGTGAGGGTGGGGGTGGGAGAGTTGCCTGTGTGTGTGTCACTGTTTTTTCCCTCCCCTGTGTTGTAGGTGCAGGCTGCACCACACATCTGCACAGCTGCCCATGGAGGCTGGTGTATATGGCGTCCGCCAACGGTGACGGCTGCACTGTGGTGGTGGTTGTGGGAGGCTCCTGCTCAGCCCCTGAACCCTCCGATGGCTGCACTGTGGTGGTGCTTGTGGGAGGC
Source organism: Pleurodeles waltl (assembly GCF_031143425.1). NCBI lineage: Eukaryota > Metazoa > Chordata > Amphibia > Caudata > Salamandridae > Pleurodeles > Pleurodeles waltl. The sequence goes on from NC_090436.1 coordinate 518,712,267, forward strand.
TCCTGCTCAGCCCCTGCACCCTCTGATGGCTGGATTGTGGTGGCGGTTGTGAGAGGCTCCTGCTCAGTACCTGCACCCTCCAATGGCTGCACTGTGGTGGTGGTTGTGGGAGGCACCTGCTCAGCACCAGCACCCTCAGATGTATGCACTGTGGTGGTGGTTGGGGAAGGCTCCTGCTCAGCCCCTACACTCTCAGATGACTGCACAAGTACAGCTGGTGGTAGGGACCCTGGGATAGCTGGTGGTGGTGGCAGTGTTCAGCTGGCAGATTCCGCTGGCGTAGAGTGCCTCCTATCATCCTGCTCATGGGTTGGGGATCCCTTACCCTTCCTGGCACTGGTGGATGGGCTCTTCCACCCTCTGCCTTCTGGTGCAGGCTCCTTCCCCTTCTTAGCAGCTGGTACAGGCTCCTTCCCCTTCTTAGCAGCTGCTGCAGACTCCTTCCCCTTTAGTACTGTTGTCCGTGGACTGTTTGGCTGAGGTGCTTGGCTGGGTCCTTGCTACCCTGGCCATATGTGCAGGATGAGGGGGAGGTGTAGGGAAGAGGTCAATCGTGGAAAGAAAAAACTTTTCACGGACGTTGGGGCGGGAAGAGGGAGGGGTAATGGGAGTTGAGGATGAGGGAGTGGTTGTTGGAAGTGTTTTTCTGCTGGATTTGGGTGCAGGTGCATGGGCTGTATGCTGTTGTGAGGTGGATGGCTGAGTGCTTGTGTTTGTGTACCTTAGGAAGTGGGGTGCATGGATGTTGTAGAGGTGTCTGCCAGTGAGGGGTGTTTTCTGCTTGGTGTGGAGATAATGCTGGTAGTGGATATTGATGTAGTGCATGCAGGTGTGAATGTAGACGCAACTGGGTGGGAGGTGGGGAAGGACTAGAAGGGGAGACAGTAGAGATAGTGGATGTTGTTGTGTCTGCAAATGAATGTTGTTTGTGTGAGTGCCTGTGGGATGCAGTGTGGTGCTTGTGTTTTCCTGTGACACTCTTTGGTGTTGTCTTTTGTGCACCTCGTCTGCCTGTGTGCTTGGTGTGGGTTGGGGTTGAGGAGAATGGGACTGGGCAGTGGAAGTTGGAGGGAGGACGGTTGAAACAGGGACAATGGCTGCCATCAGAGAGGAGGGCTTAGCCTGAATCAATCTCTGTTGGGCCGCCAATCCACCGTGAATGCCCTCCAGGAATGCATTAGATTGCTGCATATGGGGTGACAGCCCCTGGATGGCATTCACAATGGTTGTTTTCCCTACAGAGATGGATCTCAGGAGGTCAATAGCCTCCTCACTCAGGGCAGCAGGGCTCACTGGGGCAGGACCTGAGGTGCCTCGGACGAAGGAGGTGCCCACCCTCCTGGGTGAGCGGGCACGGGCAACTCGCTGAGGGGCTGCTGGGAGGGCAGTGCTGGTACGGGGTGGTGGCTGTGCCTGCAGCTGGGGTGGTCACAGAGGTGTCCACCACCACCAGGGAGCTCCCATCGGAGGAGGAATCTGAGTCTGTGTTGTCATTTCCTGTCCCTGCCGTGGTGCTCCCCCCATCCTCTGTCCCACTGGTGCCCTCGGTGTTGTGGACTCTGCCTCCAGGGTCCTCTGGGATGCAGCTCTCTCTGTCACCGGTGCCTCTGCTCCTCCACCAGATGATGCTAATGCACATAAGGACAGGATGACAAAACAAGAAAGGGGGGAATAGAGCCAAAGGATACACTGGGTCAATGACTGCACCAACACCACCGTTGGTGTACACAGCACCCTCACACACAGGGAACAGGCCTACGCACTATGCATTGCAGTACAAGGGAAATGGCTAGTCACTAAGGAATGAGGAGAGGCACACACCACCAACTGCAGCACACCTGGGACACACGCAGCCCTGCCCAGGAGTGAATTCTAACAAGCTAGGTAAGCAGTATTTCCCAACCAGACCCCTAGCCACCAGAGGACCTACGCTGCTATGTCAGGCCTGGCCTAGGGTCACCCAAGGACACACAACCACCACCCATATACCAGCCCACCAGCCGTAAATTCTAATGATAGCCACTGTACTCACCCCCTTGTGGCTGCTGTGATGCCCTAAGCACCCATCTAGCTCAGGGTAGGTCACCGCCAGTATTCGGGCAATCAGGGGGGTCAGGATCGGATAAGCACCCCTTCCTTGTTGGGAGGCCATCCCCAGCTGGGCATCCACGATCTTCCATGCCCAGTGTCTCAGGTCCTCCCACCATTTCCGACGGTGGGTGCTCCGCCTGCCATAGACCCCCAGGGTCCGCACCTCCTTGGCAATGGCACACCATATTCCTTTCTTTTGATGGGTGCTGACCTGGAGAGGCAATTCAGACAGGAGAACTACATTAGGCAAATAGTCCAGGTTGTCACACAAATGGCCCACCATACCCATTTACATCACCATTGGCACACACATAGCCCAGCCCAGACCAATTACACCACCAGGAGGACATCCACCCACCCCCCTTTCACGAGGCCTTCACACACAACTCCAAGCATTCATGCCACATGCATCATGCACAAGGTGTATTCAGCTGTTGGTCTGGAGGCCCATACAGGAGTCCATACTCGGGTAGGATCCCATCCACCAGTTGCTCCAACTCCTCAGAAGTGAAGGATGGGGCCCTTTCCCCAGTCACACGTGCCATGGTAGGTTCCTGACACAGGTCACAGCAGCACATGCAGTGTAGGTACTCTCCTATGGAAGGTCAGGGTACAAGTGAGGAATCAGATAGAAAATGGCAAGCACATTCGGGGCGGTGAATACCATCACTGCCGGCATAGATCCCCATTGTCCACTGTACCCCATAGGGCCCAATATTAACCAATGAGGAATTGCACGGCGGGTATCAGTTCGGAATTGTACAGACCCCTGGTGGACTTGGCTACACTGGAGGACAGGCACATTATACTCACCTGTAGACTGGACAGGGCCACAATCACAGAGCTGTGTGCCCAATTGGAGCCTGACCTCATGTCTGCTATCCATCACCCCACTGGGATTCCCCCTCTTGTGCAAGTGCTATCAGTTCTCCATGTCCTGGCAACTGGTTCTTTCCAAGTGACAGTGGGCTTGGCAGCAGGAATGTCACAGCCAATATTCTCAATAGTGTTAACCAGAGTGCTGTCTGCCCTGATAAAACACATGTGCAGCTACATTGCATTCTCCCAGGTTTGAGGATTTGGCCACTGTGAAGGCCGGATTCTATGCAATGGGGACATCTGCAGTGATCATCATAATTGATCATAGCATCATTATTTCTTTACAAGACTTAGGGCCAGATGTATGAAAAAAGCCTTTTGCGAATCGGAAATAGCGATTTTTAAGAAATCGCTATTTCTGATTCGCAAAATGCAATGTATCACATTTGCGATTTGGTAAAAGCGATTTCTTAAAAATCGCAAATGCTATGACCAAATCACAAATTGCGATACTGGCTCCCATTCACATCTATGGGCCTGTCGAACCATATTTGCGAATATTTTGCATGTCCCAAATTGCGCATTCCTACCTGGAATTCGCAATTTTGGGAAATGCATAGTCCAGGGTGCTGGGGGCCTAAGGCCCCCTCTGCTGCACCCCAATTTTTGCATTTTTAAAATTTGCACATGATTACCACCAAATTCAACTTGGTGGTAATAGCAATTCCTTAATGCCCAATTCGCATTAAGGAATTACTTCATACATGTGCTTTAGAAATTGCAAATAAGGATTCCTTATTTGCAATTTCTTATTTAGAGAGTCGCAATTTGCGACTCTCTAAACAGGGTTGCAATTTTAAGGAATCGCTATTTTAGCGATTCCTTAAAATTGCATTCAGAATGCCTTTGATACATTCTGAAAGGGCTTTTTGCATTCGCAAATGGGCATTCGCACCGTTTGCGAATACAAAAAGCTTTGATACATCTGGTCCTTAGAAACAGCAATGTCTATGTTTGTGAGCACTATATATAAAGCATAGTATGATTAATGTTTTAAAAAATATCCACTATGCGATGCAAACTTAATTCTACAACACACACTTCGGAGTAAGCGGAATGTATATAACCAAAAATCGTTACAAACAAAACGCAAAGGCCCTCATTATGACCCTGGCTGTGAGTGATAAAGTGGTGGTAATACCGCCAACAGACTGGTGGTAACTACCGCCAAATTATGACCATGGCGCTGATAGACAGCCAATGTACCACACCAACTGCCAGGGCGAACACAACACTCACCACGGCGGTAGCCGTCAACAGCCAGGCAGAAGACAAAGTATCGCCCACTAAATAAAGACCCTACTACCCTCCATGTTTTTCGGGGCGGTACTAACACCATCAGAGGCCTGGAGGAAACGCATCACAGAAGAGAAAAGACTCACCATCTGTGATGCTATTAATTCTGTTTGACTAATGACTTTGTGTTTCACCACTGCGCATATTAGTTGCTCAATGTTCACCAGTAGCATATTATGGCGGTCATTCTGACCGCGGCGGGTGGCGGTCGCTGCCCGCCATGCAGTTACCGCCGAATGACCGCCCAGCGGTCAAAAGACCGCGACGGTCATTCCAACTTTCCCACTGGGCCGGCAGGCGACCGCCAAAAGGCCGTCCGCCGGCCCAGCAGGAAAGCCCCTGCAACGAGGAAGCCGGCTCCGAATGGAGCCGGCGGAGTTGCAGGGGTGCGACGGGTGCAGTGGCACCCGTCGCGATTTTCACTGTCTGCTAAGCACACAGTGAAAATCTGTATGGGGCCCTGTGGGGGGGGCCCCGGCACTGCCCATGCCAGTGGCATGGGCAGTGCAGGGGCCCCCAGGGGCCCCACGACACCCGTTCCCGCCATCCTGGTTCTGGCGGTGAAGACCGCCAGAAACAGGCTGGCAGGAAGGGGGTCGGAATCCCCGTGGCGGCGCTGCAAGCAGCCCCGCCATGGAGGATTCCCTGGGCCAGGGGAAAACCGGCGGGAAACCGCTGGTTCCCCTTTTCTGACCGCGGCTTTACCGCCGCGGTCAGAATAGCCCAGGAAGCACCGCCAGCCTGTTGGCGGTGCTTCTGCTGCCCTCCGCCTTGGCGGTCATGGACCGCCAGGGTCGGAATGACCCCCTTAATGTTTTGTTCAGTTTAGCCGCCTATTGGCTTTGACATGGCATTAGCCATTATTTTCTGTATTCAGCTCAGCTGCCTATTGGCTTTGACATGATATTAGACATTGCATTCTGTATTTAGCTCAGCTGCCCATTGGCTTTGACATGATATTAGAACATGACATTAGACATTACATTTGATATTTAGGTTAGCTGCCTATTGCCTTTAACGTGGAGTTAGACATTGCAGTTGAGAATCCAAGCTGTATTTTTCCAAGCTGTGTTTTTCCACAAGATGAACCAAGCTGTTTTCTTCTCACACTAGACTAGACCTGATAAGAGAGAGTACATTTGGTGTTTTCCTTTCTGCTCAGGCTTGGGAGGAGGAGCAGTCTAGGAGATCTGGCCAGTCTCCAAAGGCTTGCGTAGTTTTCCCGAGTCTGAGAGGAGGGGGCACGCTTTTGTAGGGATGACTCGGGCTACAGAGAATTAGATTCGAATCTGCTTGACTTCGGGCTGGAACTTGGTGCCAGTTGCCAGTCTCCCGTGTGGGTAGATAATCTCTTTCTCGCAGTTGACCGGAGTCATCAACTTGCAGACCCCAGAAAGATGAAGCTGTAAATAGTTTCTCACACGGCGAAGTATTTGTTTTGCTTTGCATTATATATATAACCTGCTGTGTACATTGCAACTGAGAAGTACTGAGATATATTTTGTTTTCATTGCTGCAATACTTTTACTCATTTGAACGTGTGCTTGAAATCTATTAATTCGTCCCTCAAGAACTTGTGGGTAGGGAGGAATTAACATCAATAAAGGTCTTCTTTGAACTCAGGAGTGCATTCTTGATATGTTCTGTAAGCTCTGATACGAGATAAGAAGGAAAGCAGAACATTTTGGTACCAGAAGTGGGGTAGGGTCGAATTATAGATTTCTACGTGCACAATTTAAAAGTGTAATTGTTTTTTGTTGTTTGGAGAATTACAGAAGCACGGCAGACCATGTTTGAAAATGCATGTGTAGTTAAACTGCCTGATGGTGCTGCGAGAAACATCTTTTATTGTTGTGATGAAGCATATTTAGAAAATGTGCCTTTTGGAAGCAATGATGATCCTTTTGTTTTTGACAGAAGGGTTTGGATACTTTTATCTGCTTACAGAAAAATGCAGGAGAAATGTAGGCAGTTAGAACATGAAAATAAGAATTTACGTGAGCAAATTAGCCAGAACATGTTAATGCAAGATAATGCTGAAAGTTATAAAACTGCTGTTTTAGAAGAATCTGTCTTTTCCCATTCCAGTAATGAGGGGGTTAAGACAGCTTCGAGCTACTCTGAGCCTCTGTGTGAGCCAGGTTTTTTGGCAGTCAAAGTGCATTCCTTAACTGATAACACAGAGAAAGACGGACCGTTGAAAAATGAAGTAAAACGAAAGATTTTAAAGTTTCTTACTGTTTGCATTAAGCAAGAGACACCGAGTTTCATTAGCTTGTTTGGTTTTTGGAAACAGAATAGCCCTCATCTTAGTTAAATCCTAACACTTTTGTATATGGTCACTGGGAAAAATTATATGCAGCTGCGCGCTTGTGATTTGGCACATGAAATAATTCAGACTTTAGGTTTCTGCGCAGTGCAAGAGGGAAACACTGATGTACATGTAAATCAGGAACAGGGGAAGAAAATAGTGCCCCTAGCTAGGATCATACACTGGATCTGGTACATGCAAGACAGGGCTAGAGTACCACAGGTAAAAGAGTTACTACAATGTGTGTCAGATTTTAAAGCAAGAGCTGCATGAGATGTGTCATTTTTACACTGATTCTTGGTTCATTGCCAATGGTTTAGCCGTTTGGTTTTCCACATGGCTTGTACCTAACTGGTTCAATTCCCTTGCAGATGTTAAAGAGAAAAATTCAGAGAGAGAAGTGTTCACCCAGAATTCTGACTTAGTGGGGATGGCTAAGTGGGTGCACCAGAAATGTGAACAGCTGAGAGAAAAAGACACTTACAGGTGGGCAGAGATGAGAGAGATGCACATTCCCCTAGATTTGATAAAAACTGTGCAGCACGCACAAGAGCAATCTGTCCCACAAGCAGTCACAGAGAGAGGAAAGTTACCAGGACAAATATGGCAAATTGATCAGGTTTTAGGGGGAGTTATTGCTGCAGATTACCAAGGAGAAATCAAAATTATGCTGGTAACTAGAAAATAATCTGATTCATTCATACAAATTGGAGACAGAATGGCCCAAATTGTCAAAAGTGCAGTGAATGGAGGTTTGGTAAAGAATGAGTCTGCCCCAGCCCTTCTGACAGTGTAAGAAAAGGGAAGCTGTGGTGCAGCAGATAACAACCTCAGTGTTGAGGTGTGGGTTGAAGCCCCAGATGACCCTCCAGAACCTGCAGAAAATATAACAAAGGGCCCCAAAAACATCCTGCTGATTATAAAACAGGGAAAAGAGGAAGGGTACATTTCAAATGACAAATGTTATTTGCAAGAAAAGTCATACTTTTTTCTTTTGCAGATGCAACCACGTTTCGCCACTGTCCCTGAGTGTGCTGTGTGGTCCCTCTTCGGGTGTGTGCGTGTGGGGTCGGGGAAGGGACCGAACCCCCAACCTGAACCTGACTGAGTACAGTACAAGCACCATGGATCCATTTTGCGCAAATGGCGCCTTCAGTTCAAGTTCAATTTGTTTGATTGCATTCTTCCACTGGAACTAAGCAACCTTAACAGTTAACTGTCTGTGTTTTTTCGTGTGGAACTCTGACTTTCACTTACCTTCCAGCAAACCTTTCAGGTGGACCGTGCACCTTTACATGAGTAGTACTCATGCTACATCAAATTGCTATTTTAGAGACACTATAATCTCATTCAGAATATAAAAGTTTCAGTCTTTTCTGTGTAGATGTATCTGATGTGAAAGGTTATGAGCTCTATATGTTAGTCCACTTCCATTGCTTCACAGTGATTGCTTTGATCATTCAAATCTGATTTGCTGATAATGTTTTTTTTTGTGCTGATGTTTTTTTTTTTTTTTGTTTGAAACAGGAGATATGTGAAACAAAAATTCATTGGTCATAGGGTGGAATGTGATGCTATTAATTCTGTTTGACCAATGACTTTGTGTTTCACCACTGCGCATATTAGTTGCTCAATGTTCACCAGTAACACATTATGGGGGTGATTCTAACTGTGGCGGGCGGCGGAGGCCGCCCGCCAGAGTTCCCCCCACCAGAATACCGCACCGCGGTCGTAAGACCGCTGCGGTGATTCTGGGTTTTCCACTGGGCTGGCGGGCGACCACCAAAAGGCCGCCCGCCAGCCCAGTGGAAAACAACCTTCCCACGAGGACGCCGACTCTGAATGGAGCCGGCGGAGTGGGAAGGTGCGACGGGTGCAGTTGCACCTGTCGCGAATTTCAATGTTGCATGATATTAGAACATGACATTAGACATTACATTTGATATTTAGGTTAGCTGCCTATTGCCTTTAACGTGGAGTTAGACATTGCAGTTGAGAATCCAAGCTGTATTTTTCCAAGCTGTGTTTTTCCACAAGATGAACCAAGCTGTTTCTTCTCACACTAGACTAGACCTGATAAGAGAGAGTACATCTGGTGTTTTCCTTTCTGCTCAGGCTTGGGAGGAGGAGGAGCAGTCTAGAAGATCTGGCCAGTCTCCAAAGGCTTGCGTAGTTTTCCCGAGTCTGAGAGGAGGGGGCACGCTTTTGTAGGGATGACTCGGGCTACAGAGAATTAGATTCGAATCTGCTTGACTTCGGGCTGGAACTTGGTGCCAGTTGCCAGTCTCCCGTGTGGGTAGATAATCTCTTTCTCGCAGTTGACCGGAGTCATCAACTTGCAGACCCCAGAAAGATGAAGCTGTAAATAGTTTCTCACACTGTGAAGTATTTGTTTTGCTTTGCATTATATATATAACGTGCTGTGTACATTGCAACTGAGAAGTACTGTGATATATTTTGTTTTCATTGCTGCGATACTTTTACTCATTTGAACGTGTGCTTGAAATCTATTAATTCGTCCCTCAAGAACTTGTGGGTGGGGAGGAATTAACAACAATAAAGGTCTTCTTTGAACTCAGGAGTGCATTCTTGATATGTTCTGTAAGCTCTGATTCGAGATAAGAAGGAAAGCAGAACACCATCGGAGACACAGGAAAGAACAACAGCGCAATGGAACACGAACTGCAAGTTTTTCTGATGATCTTCTACGTTATGCTCCACCTGGAACGCCAACGAAGACAACAATGGTGAGTATAGCCGCCTAGCACACAAGGGAGGGAGGGAGGGAGGAAAACAAGAGTGACACACACACACTCACCTGACACACACTCATCATACACACAACGAGGTGCACACGAAAAACAATTTACACCCGATACACGGCAGAATAATGTAAGGACAACAGGAATGTACCAAGGTGAATGTATTAATATCAACAGCTAATAAGTATTCCAAATGTCTGCGAAACAGATATGTACAAATGTAGACAAAAGGACACTGCCCAGTTCAATGTTCAAAGGGCCCACCTGGCCACAGGGCACAGTCTAGGGCCCAACTCGAATCCTGACCTCATCCGGATAGAACTCTGCAGGGGCATCAGTTTGCAAGTGGGCAGGCACCTCAGGGGGGTGGGGGATGGGGGGCACCTCAGCCGAAGTCAGGAACGAGCCCACTGGTTCTGGAAGGGGCTCCATGCCCAGTTCTCTGTCCTGGGGAGTGCAAGGCCACAGTCTCTCAGGTGGGTAACTTGCCCACTGGTTCTGGAGGGGGCTCAATGCCCAGTTCTCTGCCCTGGGGAGTGCAAGGCCACAGTCTCTGGAGTGGGTGACTTGCCCACTGGTTCTGGAGGGGGCTCCATGCCCAGTTCTCTGTCCTGGGGAGTGCAAGGCCACAGTCTCTGGAGTGGGTAACTTTCCCACTAGTTCTGGAGGGGGCTCCATGCCCAGTTCTCTCTGCTGGGGAGTACAAGGCCACAGTTTCTGGAGTGGGTGACTTTCCCACTGCTTCTGGAGGGGGCTCCATCCCCAGTTCTCTGTCTTGCGGACTGCAAGGCCACAGTCTCTGGAGTGGGTGGTTTGCCCACTGGTTCTGGAGGGGGCTCCATGCCCAGTTCTCTGTCCTGGGGTGTGCAAGGCCACAGTCTCTGGAGTGGGTGACTTTCCCACTGGTTCTGGAGGGGACTCCATGCCCAGTTCACTGTCCTGGGAAGTGCAAGGCCTCAGTCTCTGGGGTGGGTGACTTTCCCACTGGTTCTGGAGGAGGCCCCTAGTACAGCAGCCCCTGGAGGGTGGCCTACATGGCTTCCGCTGGCGCTGATGGCTGCACTGTTGTGGCAGATGGAGGTGCCTTGTGGGCAGCCTCTGCAGGTGGTGTTGCCTGCACTGTTGTGGCAGATGGAGGTGCCTTCTGGGCAGCCTCTGCAGGCAGTGATGGCTGCACTTCCTCAGCTGGCAGTGGGGGCCCGTGACCACTGATAGTGGTGGAGGTGTCACCCTGATAGCTTCCGCTGGAGTAGAGGGCTCCCTCCTCTCCATGACATGGGGAGTGGAATCCTTACCCTTCCTGGCATGTTGTACGTGTTCCTTAGCCTTTCGGGTAGGAGTCGAGGGCGTCTTCCCCTTCAAAGCAGGAGGTGCAGGCTCCTTGCCCTTCTTGGCTGGAGGTGCAGGCTCCTTCCCCTTCTTGACTGGAGGTGTGGTATCCTTCCCACTACGACTAGGTGGTGCCACCACTGTCCCTGTGGACAGTTTAGCTGAGGTGCTGGGCTGGGTCGTTGGGTCCCTGCTCTTACAGGCAGGATGGGGGGGTGTGGGAGGAAAGAGGTCAAGTTGGGAAAGGAAAAGCTTCTTAAGGACAGTGGGGGGGAGGGAGGAGGGATGGGAGTGAAGGTTGAGGGAGTGGTTGTAGGAGGTGTATGTCTGCTGGATTGGGGTGCAGGTGCATGGGAAGCATGCTGATGTGAGGTGGATGGCTGTTGGGTGTGTGAGTGCTTGCGTTTGTGTCCACGACACCCGTTCCCGCCATCCTGGTTCTGGCGGTGAAGACCGCAAGAAACAGGCTGGCGGGAAGGGGGTCGGAATCCCCGTGGCGGCGCTGCAAGCAGCCCCGCCATGGAGGATTCCCTGGGCCAGGGGAAAACCGTCGGGAAACCGCTGGTTCCCCTTTTCTGACCGCGGCTTTACCGCCGCGGTCAGAATAGCCCAGGAAGCACCGCCAGCCTGTTGGCGGTGCTTCCGCTGCCCTCCGCCTTGGCGGTCATGGACCGCCAGGGTCGGAATGACCCCCTTAATGTTTTGTTCAGTTTAGCCGCCTATTGGCTTTGACATGGCATTAGCCATTATTTTCTGTATTCAGCTCAGCTGCCTATTGGCTTTGACATGATATTAGACATTGCATTCTGTATTTAGCTCAGCTGCCCATTGGCTTTGACATGATATTAGAACATGACATTAGACATTACATTTGATATTTAGGTTAGCTGCTTATTGCCTTTAACGTGGAGTTAGACATTGCAGTTGAGAATCCAAGCTGTATTTTTACAAGCTGTGTTTTTCCACAAGATGAACCAAGCTGTTTTCTTCTCACACTAGACTAGACCTGATAAGAGAGAGTACATTTGGTGTTTTCCTTTCTGCTCAGGCTTGGGAGGAGGAGCAGTCTAGGAGATCTGGCCAGTCTCCAAAGGCTTGCGTAGTTTTCCCGAGTCTGAGAGGAGGGGGCACGCTTTTGTAGGGATGACTCGGGCTACAGAGAATTAGATTCGAATCTGCTTGACTTCGGGCTGGAACTTGGTGCCAGTTGCCAGTCTCCCGTGTGGGTAGATAATCTCTTTCTCGCAGTTGACCGGAGTCATCAACTTGCAGACCCCAGAAAGATGAAGCTGTAAATAGTTTCTCACACGGTGAAGTATTTGTTTTGCTTTGCATTATATATATAACCTGCTGTGTACATTGCAACTGAGAAGTACTGTGATATATTTTGTTTTCATTGCTGCAATACTTTTACTCATTTGAACGTGTGCTTGAAATCTATTAATTCGTCCCTCAAGAACTTGTGGGTAGGGAGGAATTAACATCAATAAAGGTCTTCTTTGAACTCAGGAGTGCATTCTTGATATGTTCTGTAAGCTCTGATACGAGATAAGAAGGAAAGCAGAACATTTTGGTACCAGAAGTGGGGTAGGGTCGAATTATAGATTTCTACGTGCATAATTTAAAAGTGTAATTGTTTTTTGTTGTTTGGAGAATTACAGAAGCACGGCAGACCATGTTTGAAAATCCATGTGTAGTTAAACTGCCTGATGGTGCTGTGAGAAACATCTTTTATTGTTGTGATGAAACATATTTAGAAAATGTGCCTTTTGGAAGCAATGATGATCCTTTTGTTTTTGACAGAAGGGTTTGGATACTTTTATCTGCTTACAGAAAAATGCAGGAGAAATGTAGGCAGTTAGAACATGAAAATAAGAATTTACGTGAGCAAATTAGCCAGAACATGTTAATGCAAGATAATGCTGAAAGTTATAAAACTGCTGTTTTAGAAGAATCTGTCTTTTCCCATTCCAGTAATGAGGGGGTTAAGACAGCTTCGAGCTACTCTGAGCCTCTGTGTGAGCCAGGTTTTTTGGCAGTCAAAGTGCATTCCTTAACTGATAACACAGAGAAAGACGGACCGTTGCAAAATGAAGTAAAACGAAAGATTTTAAAGTTTCTTACTGTTTGCATTAAGCAAGAGACACCGAGTTTCATTAGCTTGTTTGGTTTTTGGAAACAGAATAGCCCTCATCTTAGTTAAATCCTAACACTTTTGTATATGGTCACTGGGAAAAATTATATGCAGCTGCGCGCTTGTGATTTGGCACATGAAATAATTCAGACTTTAGGTTTCTGCGCAGTGCAAGAGGGAAACACTGATGTACATGTAAATCAGGAACAGGGGAAGAAAATAGTGCCCCTAGCTAGGATCATACACTGGATCTGGTACATGCAAGACAGGGCTAGAGTACCACAGGTAAAAGAGTTACTACAATGTGTGTCAGATTTTAAAGCAAGAGCTGCGTGAGATGTGTCATTTTTACACTGATTCTTGGTTTATTGCCAATGGTTTAGCCGTTTGGTTTTCCACATGGCTTGTACCTAACTGGTTCAATTCCCTTGCAGATGTTAAAGAGAAAAATTCAGAGAGAGAAGTGTTCACCCAGAATTCTGACTTAGTGGGGATGGCTAAGTGGGTGCACCAGAAATGTGAACAGCTGAGAGAAAAAGACACTTACAGGTGGGCAGAGATGAGAGAGATGCACATTCCCCTAGATTTGATAAAAACTGTGCAGCACGCACAAGAGCAATCTGTCCCACAAGCAGTCACAGAGAGAGGAAAGTTACCAGGACAAATATGGCAAATTGATCAGGTTTTAGGGGGAGTTATTGCTGCAGATTACCAAGGAGAAATCAAAATTATGCTGGTAACTAGAAAATAATCTGATTCATTCATACAAATTGGAGACAGAATGGCCCAAATTGTCAAAAGTGCAGTGAATGGAGGTTTGGTAAAGAATGAGTCTGCCCCAACCCTTCTGACAGTGCAAGAAAAGGGAAGCTGTGGTGCAGCAGATAACAACCTCAGTGTTGAGGTGTGGGTTGAAGCCCCAGATGACCCTCCAGAACCTGCAGAAAATATAACAAAGGGCCCCAAAAACATCCTGCTGATTATAAAACAGGGAAAAGAGGAAGGGTACATTTCAAATGACAAATGTTATTTGCAAGAAAAGTCATACTTTTTTCTTTTGCAGATGCTACCACGTTTCGCCACTGTCCCTGAGTGTGCTGTGTGGTCCCCCTTCGGGTGTGTGCGTGTGGGGTCGGGGAAGGGACCGAACCCCCAACCTGAACCTGACTGAGTACAGTACAAGCACCATGGATCCATTTTGCGCAAATGGCGCCTTCAGTTCAAGTTCAATTTGTTTGATTGCATTCTTCCACTGGAACTAAGCAACCTTAACAGTTAACTGTCTGTGTTTTTTCGTGTGGAACTCTGACTTTCACTTACCTTCCAGCAAACCTTTCAGGTGGACCGTGCACCTTTACATGAGTAGTACTCATGCTACATCAAATTGCTATTTTAGAGACACTATAATCTCATTCAGAATATAAAAGTTTCAGTCTTTTCTGTGTAGATGTATCTGATGTGAAAGGTTATGAGCTCTATATGTTAGTCCACTTCCATTGCTTCACAGTGATTGCTTTGATCATTCAAATCTGATTTGCTGATAATGTTTTTTTTTGTGCTGATGTTTTTTTGTTTTTTTTTTGAAACAGGAGATATGTGAAACAAAAATTCATTTGTCATAGGGTGGAATGTGATGCTATTAATTCTGTTTGACCAATGACTTTGTGTTTTTCCACTGCGCATATTAGTTGCTCAATGTTCACCAGTAACACATTATGGGGGTGATTCTAACTCTGGCCGGCGGCGGAGGCCGCCCGCCAGAGTTCCCCCCACCAGAATACCGCACCGCGGTCGTAAGACCGCTGCAGTGATTCTGGGTTTTCCACTGGGCTGGCGGGCGACCGCCAAAAGGCCGCCCGCCAGCCCAGTGGAAAACAACCTTCCCACGAGGACGCCGACTCTGAATGGAGCCGGCGGAGTGGGAAGGTGCGACGGGTGCAGTTGCACCTGTCGCGAATTTCAATGTTGCATGATATTAGAACATGACATTAGACATTACATTTGATATTTAGGTTAGCTGCCCATTGCCTTTAACGTGGAGTTAGACATTGCAGTTGAGAATCCAAGCTGCATTTTTCCAAGCTGTGTTTTTCCACAAGATGAACCAAGCTGTTTCTTCTCACACTAGACTAGACCTGATAAGAGAGAGTACATCTGGTGTTTTCCTTTCTGCTCAGGCTTGGGAGGAGGAGCAGTCTAGAAGATCTGGCCAGTCTCCAAAGGCTTGCGTAGTTTTCCCGAGTCTGAGAGGAGGGGGCACGCTTTTGTAGGGATGACTCGGGCTACAGAGAATTAGATTCGAATCTGCTTGACTTCGGGCTGGAACTTGGTGCCAGTTGCCAGTCTCCCGTGTGGGTAGATAATCTCTTTCTCGCAGTTGACCGGAGTCATCAACTTGCATACCCCAGAAAGATGAAGCTGTAAATAGTTTCTCACACTGTGAAGTATTTGTTTTGCTTTGCATTATATATATAACGTGCTGTGTACATTGCAACTGAGAAGTACTGTGATATATTTTGTTTTCATTGCTGCGATACTTTTACTCATTTGAACGTGTGCTTGAAATCTATTAATTCGTCCCTCAAGAACTTGTGGGTGGGGAGGAATTAACAACAATAAAGGTCTTCTTTGAACTCAGGAGTGCATTCTTGATATGTTCTGTAAGCTCTGATTCGAGATAAGAAGGAAAGCAGAACACCATCGGAGACACAGGAAAGAACAACAGCGCAATGGAACACGAACTGCAAGTTTTTCTGATGATCTTCTACGTTATGCTCCACCTGGAACGCCAACGAAGACAACAATGGTGAGTATAGCCGCCTAGCACACAAGGGAGGGAGGGAGGGAGGAAAACAAGAGTGACACACACACACTCACCTGACACACACTCATCAAACACACAACGAGGTGCACACGAAAAACAATTTACACCCGATACACGGCAGAATAATGTAAGGACAACAGGAATGTACCAAGGTGAATGTATTAATATCAACAGCTAATAAGTATTCCAAATGTCTGTGAAACAGATATGTACAAATGTACACAAAAGGACACTGCCCAGTTCAATGTTCAAAGGGCCCACCTGGCCACAGGGCACAGTCTAGGGCCCAACTCGAATCCTGACCTCATCCGGATAGAACTCTGCAGGGGCATCAGTTTGCAAGTGGGCAGGCACCTCAGGGGGGTGGGGGATGGGGGGCACCTCAGCCGAAGTCAGGAACGAGCCCACTGGTTCTGGAAGGGGCTCCATGCCCAGTTCTCTGTCCTGGGGAGTGCAAGGCCACAGTCTCTCAGGTGGGTAACTTGCCCACTGGTTCTGGAGGGGGCTCAATGCCCAGTTCTCTGCCCTGGGGAGTGCAAGGCCACAGTCTCTGGAGTGGGTGACTTGCCCACTGGTTCTGGAGGGGGCTCCATGCCCAGTTCTCTGTCCTGGGGAGTGCAAGGCCACAGTCTCTGGAGTGGGTAACTTTCCCACTGGTTCTGGAGGGGGCTCCATGCCCAGTTCTCTCTGCTGGGGAGTACAAGGCCACAGTTTCTGGAGTGGGTGACTTTCCCACTGCTTCTGGAGGGGGCTCCATCCCCAGTTCTCTGTCTTGCGGACTGCAAGGCCACAGTCTCTGGAGTGGGTGGCTTGCCCACTGGTTCTGGAGGGGGCTCCATGCCCAGTTCTCTGTCCTGGGGTGTGCAAGGCCACAGTCTCTGGAGTGGGTGACTTTCCCACTGGTTCTGGAGGGGACTCCATGCCCAGTTCACTGTCCTGGGAAGTGCAAGGCCTCAGTCTCTGGGGTGGGTGACTTTCCCACTGGTTCTGGAGGAGGCCCCTCGTACAGCAGCCCCTGGAGGGTGGCCTACATGGCTTCCGCTGGCGCTGATGGCTGCACTGTTGTGGCAGATGGAGGTGCCTCGTGGGCAGCCTCTGCAGGTGGTGTTGCCTGCACTGTTGTGGCAGATGGAGGTGCCTTCTGGGCAGCCTCTGCAGGCAGTGATGGCTGCACTTCCTCAGCTGGCAGTGGGGGCCCGTGACCACTGATAGTGGTGGAGGTGTCACCCTGATAGCTTCCGCTGGAGTAGAGGGCTCCCTCCTCTCCATGACATGGGGAGTGGAATCCTTACCCTTCCTGGCATGTTGTACGTGTTCCTTAGCCTTTCGGGTAGGAGTCGAGGGCAACTTCCCCTTCAAAGCAGGAGGTGCAGGCTCCTTGCCCTTCTTGGCTGGAGGTGCAGGCTCCTTCCCCTTCTTGACTGGAGGTGTGGTATCCTTCCCACTACGACTAGGTGGTGCCACCACTGTCCCTGTGGACAGTTTAGCTGAGGTGCTGGGCTGGGTCGTTGGGTCCCTGCTCTTACAGGCAGGATGGGGGGGTGTGGGAGGAAAGAGGTCAAGTTGGGCAAGGAAAAGCTTCTTAAGGACAGTGGGGGGGAGGGAGGAGGGATGGGAGTGAAGGTTGAGGGAGTGGTTGTAGGAGGTGTATGTCTGCTGGATTGGGGTGCAGGTGCATGGGAAGCATGCTGATGTGAGGTGGATGGCTGTTGGGTGTGTGAGTGCTTGCGTTTGTGTCCTTTAGGAGGGGGGGACAGGCAGGGTGGGAGAGGACAGAGGTTCATGTATGTTGTGGAGGTGTCTGCTAGTGAGGTGTGTGTGCTGCTTGCTGTGGTGATGCTGGTGGTGGATGTTGGTGCAGTGCATGCAGGTGTGAGTGTGGACGTGACTGGGAGGGAGGTGGAGGAGGGGGGAGACAGTGGAGGCAGTGGATGTTGTTGTGTTTGCAACTGTCTGGTGTTTGCGTGAGTGGTTGTGGGATGAAGTATGGTGCCTGTGTTTGCCTGTGCCACTCTTGAGTGTTGTCTGGTGTGCATGCTCGTCAGTATGTGTGCATGGGATCGGTTGGGGTTGAGGAGACTGGGACTGGTAAGTGGTAGTTGGAGGGGGGACAGTAGGAACAGGGACAATGGCTGCCATCAGAGAGGAGGCCAGAGTCTGAATCGATCTCTGTTGGGACGCCAATCCATCGTAGTTGCCCTCCAGGAATGCATTGCACTGCTGTATCTGGGATGCCAGCCCCTGGATGTCATTCACAATGGTTGACTGCCCTACAGAGATGGATGTCAGGAGGTCAATAGCCTCCTCACTCAGGGGAGCAGGGCTCACTGGGGCAGTGCCTGAGGTGCCTGGGGTGAAGGAGATGCCCACCCTCCTGGGTGAGTGGGCACGGGAAACTCACTGAGGGGCTACTGGGAGGGCGGTGCTGGTACGGGGTGGCGGCTGTGCCTGCAGCTGGGGTGGTCACAGAGGTGTCCACCACCAGCAGGGAGCTCCCATCGGAGGAGGTATTTGAGTCTGTGTTGTCATTTCCTGTCTCTGCCGTGGTGCTCCCCTCGCCCTCTGTCCCACTGGTTCCTTCAGCGTCCCTCCTGGGTCCTGTGGGATGCAGCTCCTTCTGTCGCCGGTGCCCCTGCTCCTCCACCAGATGATGCTAATGCACACAAGGACAGAATGACAGAACAAAAAAGGGGGGGAGAGAGAAAAAGGAAACACTGGGTCAATTACTGCACCAACACCACAGTTGGCATACACAGCACTGTCACACACAGAGATAAGGCTTAAGCACTATACATTGCACTTCCACTGATATGGCTAGATGATAAGGCAAGATGAGGGCCACACACTGTCAACTGCACCCCTCCTGGTACCCACAAATCCCTGCCTGAATTGGAATGCTAACAAGCTAAGTTACCTGCATTTGCCATACACCTATTACCCTAGAGTTGACCCATGCTTCAATGTCTGGCCTAGCCTTAGGGGCACCCACTAACTCACATCCACCACCCGGATCCCACCCCACCTGCCAATTTTTGGGATAATACCCACTGTACTAATCCCCTTGTGGCTGCTGTGATTCCCTCAAGCGCCCATCCAGCTCTGGGTATGCCACCGCCAATATGCGGGCCGTCAGGGGGTTCAGGTTTTGACGGGCATCCCTTCCTTGTTGGGAGGCCATCCCCAGCTGGGCCTTCGTGGTCTTCCGTGCCCGGCGTCTCGGGTCCTCCCACAGTTTCTGACAGTGGGTGCTCCATCAGACATAGACCCCCAGGGTCTGCACGTCCTTGGCGATGGCACGCCATAATCCCTTCTTTTGATGGGCGCTGACAATACAGACAGGAGAACACCATTAAACAAACAGTCCAGTCTGTCACACAAGTGGCCCTCCATTCCCCTTTCCATCACCATTTGCACACACATCTCCTGGCACACACCATGTACACCACCACAAGACATTCCCCCCGCCCCTCCCCGATGACACGATGTTTGCACACACATCTCCATGCATCCTTCCCACATGCATCGTGCTCAATGTGTATTCACCTGTTGGTCTGCAGGCCCATACAGCAGTCTATACTGGGGTAGAATCCCATCCACCTGTTGCTCCAACTCCTCTGAATTGAAAGCAGGGGCCCTTTCCCCAGTCACACGGGCCATGGTGGGTCACAGCAGCACACGTGGTGTAGGTGTTCTCCTGTTGAAGGTCAAGAAACAAGTGAGGAATCAGATTGAAAATGGCGGTCACGTCTGCGGCGGTGTACACCGTCACCGCCGGCGTGGATCTCCATTGGCCAATGTACTCCATAGAGCCCCATATTATCCAATGAGGAATTGCACAGCGGTGCAAGACCGCCTTCTGCCATGACGCCCAACGTCAGCGGAGTCACCTCACTTCCACTTGTCCCTACTCCATTTCAGGGGGAGACAATGGTCATATCGACATTAACTACGTCACAGATTAGATTGGCACATACCTTGACATTAACACTGTCCCATTATATAAATGCACCATGGACACTGAATTTCTGGTTCCATTGTTCCACTTGTGACAGCCTACTCACTCTTGTGTCCTTTAGATACCTACCATTGCGGATGGACAGGAGGTGAAGACATACCCCCATGTACAGACCCTTTGTGGACTTGGCTACACTGGAGGAGAGGTACATTATACTCACCTATAGACTGGACAGGGCTACAATCACAGAGCTGTGTGTCCAATTGGAGCCAGACCGGATCTCATCTATTCACCATCCGACTGGGATCTCCCCTCTTGTGCAAGTGCTATCAGTGCTCCATTTCTTGGCAACTGGTTCTTTCCAAGTGACAGTGGGCTTGGCAGCAGGAATGTCACAGCCAATATTCTCAATCGTGCTGGCAAGAGAGTTGTCTGCTTTGGTAAAACACATGTGCAGCTACATTTCTTTCCCCTAGGTGGAAGTATTTGGCCACTATAAAGGCCTGATTCTATGCAATGGGACATATCCCCATTATTATTGGGGCGATTGACGGGACACATATTGCGTTTGCCCCCCCCGCCAGAATGAACAGGTGTTCAGGAATCGTGTTTCCACTCACTGAATGTGCAGATGGCGTGCCTGGCGGACCAGTACATCTCCCACATCAATGCTAAGTATCTTGGGTTGGTGCATGATGCCTTTGTCCTGAGGAATATCAGCATCCCAAATGTGATGGCCGAACTACAGAGGCACAGGGTGTGGCTTATAGGTGAGCCTTGGTCCCCACCCACTGTATGTTAGTGTATGCCTTCTGGTGTTCCCCCCATAGGATTGTATGAGGCTAAATGTGGTCCCTCTATACTTGCAGGTGACTGTGGCTACCCAAATCTATCATGGCTGCTGACCCCTGTGAGGAATGCCAGGACAGGGGCTGAGGAACATTATAATGAGGCACATGGGCGAACTAGAAGGATCATTGGGAGACCTTCAGGGTCCTGAAGGCCAGGTTCAGGTGCCTCCATCTGACAGGTGACAGGGTGCTACTCACTCGAAAAGGTCTACCAGATAGTAGTGGCATGCTGCATGTTGCACAACCTGGCCCTCATACGCCATGTACCTTTTTCGCTGGAGGAGGAGACTGGAGATGCCCCTGTGGCAGCTGTACACCCTGAGGACAGTGAGGAGGAAGAACTGAGGATGAGGACAACAGAACATCAGTTATCCATCAATACTTCAAATGACACACAGGTGAGACAGAGCAACTGACCATTCCTATGAATACTGGTGTATTCTGTGTAGGTGTAGCATGATGGCATTAACATCCTTTGCATCTCAACTTACTGTCACCTATGGCTTGTCATTTTACAGATGTTGGTGATGTAACAACTGTGTATTGATGTGCTGACTACAGACAGCTACAGGTCATTATTTATGTGCTCTCACAGTGTTCAGATCATTTGCACTAGATGAGACTGTTTCCATAAATGCACGTTTTCAAAACATAAAACACTAGTAGTCAAGTAGTGTTGAACGGTGTTCATTGTAGTGCTAAGAAATTCATGGGAAAGTGCAATGGAATGGAGTGATGATGAAGGAGAGTCCAGGGTATTGTTCCAGTTTATTTGTAGCACAGGTCCATTGTCCAAGTGGCCATAGGAAAGGGAGCAAAGGCAGTTCAAAGTGGACAAGATGACTGTGTTGGACACAAGGGGGACAATCAGGAGAGTCTCATTTCCTGGCGGTGGTCTTGGCAAGTGTCTCTGGCTTCTGACTGTTCCGCAGGGAACGTTTGGGGGGTGGTTCACCTTCTGCAGGGGAGGGATGCTGGTAGCCTGTGGGTCCTGTGGCGGGACCTCCTGCCCACTAGCTGCAGAGGAGGTGGAGGACTGGTCAATGGACTGGCTAGTGGTAGCGGCCCGCTACTGTGCTGTTGCTTCCCTCATGATGTTGGTCATGTCTGCCAGCACCCATGCTATGGAGATCAGGGTGGTGTTAATGGCCTGCAAGTCATCCCTGATCCCCTGATACTGTTCCTCCTGCAGCAGCCTGTTCTCCTGCAAGTTGTCATGGATCTGGCCCATCATGTCCTGGGAATGTTGGTAGTCTCCCAGGATCTCAGAGAGTGCCTCCTGGACAGTCGGTTCCCTAGTCCTGTCCTCCACCTGGCGCACAGCAGTCCTCCCAGTGTCCATTATGGCCTGTGCCTCTGTCCCCTAAACGGTGTGCCCACTGCCACTGACCTCAGGTCCCTGATTATCTTGGATATGAAGTGTAGACTGGGGTGGACACACTGCTGATTGATGGGTCCTGGGGACAGAGGTGTGGGTACGCTGGGTGGGTGGTGTGGTGTTGGATACTGATGGGGGAGGCTCTGTGGTGGACTGTGAGTGGGCTGGGGTGACCAGCTGTCCAGTGGTCCCTGCTGAGCCAGGTTGTTGGTCCAGATCCTTAAGTCCAGAGTTACTGTCATCATTGGGGACATCTTGTGTTGGGGGACTGAATAGTCGTGGTACCTCCTCTTCGCTGACATTGGCTGGGACACCTGTGGGGATGTAAGTGATGTATTATGCTTCATGTCTGTGACATAATGTACCTCCCTATCTTCCCCTCTATCGTTGGTGTTGCCCTGCCACCTTTTGCTTGTGTATGGTGATGTACTGTGTGATTGTTCGTTTCCCTATGCTGTGCATGCTTTAGTGATGGGTGTCCATGCAGGGCTGGAAGGGCTGTCCATGAAGTGGTATAGCATGCAGGTCTTGGCATTGGGGTTAGTCATATGTGTAGGTGCAGTATGTGGGATGTGATGGAGTGATGGGAGTGGGGGTTATGGGGTGAGATGGCATGCAGGTATGGGGGGTGATTAGTAGTAAATATTGACTTACCAGTGTCCAGTCCTCCGGCTACTCCAGTGAGTCCCTCAGGATGCAGTAATGCCAAGACTTGCCCCTCCCATGCTGTGAGATGTGGGGGAGGAGGTGGCAGCCCACTGCCAGTCCTCTGTATGGCGAGCTGATGGCTTGCTGCTATGGAACGTACCTTCCCCCGTAGGTCGTTCCACCTCTTCCTGATATCGTCCCTTATTCTTGGAATTTGTCCCATGGCATTGACCCTGTCCATGATTCTCCGCCATGGCTCCATCTTCCTTGCAATGATATTTGCTGAACCTGTGCTCCAAAGAGCTGTTGCTCAACCCTGACTATTTCCTCCACCATCAATCACCAGGAATTTGTAAAGCATACTATTCACCCGTTAGGGTCTCAAGGTGCTGAAGTGGGGGGGAGGTGCTGCTACTGCTCGAACAGCCAGGTCTTGAGTAGTTTCCTGAAGGTAAGGAGGTCTTTGGTCTTTGATCTGATGCAGGTAGGTGGGAAGAGAGTTCCACATCTTGGCAGCGAGGTGTGAGAATGATCTGCCACCGGTTGTAGCTCTGCGGATGCGTGGGACGGTTGCGAGGGCGAGGTCGGCAGATTGAAAGTGGGGGAGAGGTGAAGAACAGATCAGGTGTTGAGAAAGCTTGTGGGAGAATTTTGCAACTCTCCTGCTATACAAGAGCAAGGTGAAGAGACCCAGGAACAGCAGTTTACTGCAGCCTCTTCAACCACATCCTGGGAACACAGAATGGCCAGAAGCAATATCCCTCCCCCAGTTGCTGCCCCGGGACCACTTGTTATGGGAAACTTAGTATTATCAAACAAAGAAAATGGAATAGCTATTTGTATAGCTATGAATATCCTTCCTTCCTTTACAGGGACAAAGAGTAAGTGTCCTTCTGTTAAATCTGACATTTTATTATTATTCAAGAATATTTTCTTATCATATCTTGCCACTGAGTATTTGTATTGTCTTTGATGTGGGGAAATATGCGTGGAGTCGTGATGTGGTGATATGCCTTTTCCAATTAATTAAACAAGCTATGGCAAAGCAAATAGGTCTGACGTAACAAATGGGCATTTTGTTTTATTTTAATTTCTCTAACACATGCAATAGCTAAAAAAAATAGTAAGCATATAAAAAAAACAATGAAAAGAAAGGTCCACCAACCCAGTATCACCGAGAGCCACTGTATTTATGTGTGCGCTTTTTTATGTGGACATTTTGGGGGACATGAGGCTAGATCTGTTTCTACACTAGACCTGAAAACCAGCTAAGAGTGGCCTTCAGTAGCAAACACCAGGCTGAAATGTGAGTGGTGCTTTAATTGAGAGTCTAAATTGTCAATTAAAGAATACTTGACTCTAGTGTCGAAGTAGTTTCCCGGAGCCGTGATTCACTTCATTTCCTCCACTTTTGCAGGATTGTGGCCAATCAGATTAGCGCAGATTTATTATTTAGTCACTGCCTTTACTGTATAAACTGAACCAGAACCCTTTGAGGTTAAAGCCGCTCAAATCACAACACCAGATGTTAAAAGTATTTGAATGTGGTGAGTGTGTGAAAATAACCACCACATGCCGATAAGATAGCTAGTTAGGTAAATATAGATAAAATAAGCAAAAGTGAGAGAGGTAATAATAAAACTATATATAAACTATTATCATTAGGCAGTACATACTGCTATAATTTGTAGATGCTGACATCGACAGACTAAATTCTGATTTGTCAGAAATACATATACGAAAATCGTAGTCAGTGAAAAACATTTATTTCCCCAAATTCGTATTTTGCTCGGAAGGACCATGGGCCAGATGTACCAAAGGGTTTTATCCATTCTGTGTCTATGGGAAAATATGTTCGTACATATGGGCCCATCTGACTAAAGCACATATGGCTGATTCACACCAGCATTTATAAGTACCAGAAGTAGTACCAAGGGAATACTCCTTTAAGTATTCATGCATGCCTTTGTGAATTATGCCCAGAAATCAAAGCGGAAACAGTCCATGCTGTTTGTACTAATTGTTTATGAATATTCTCTGAATATTTCAATTTTATTTTCATCTTGGATGTTTTAGGTTGATTTGACAAAAGCAAGAGCATATAAAAGAGTTCTGCAGAATTATAACTTTACATTACTCTAAAATGGCTTTATGAATAAGCCCCATATACTACTTTTATCACACAGTGAGCTAAGGGCCAGATGTAGGTAGGAAAAAAATAGCGACTCGCAAATTGCGAGCATTTGTGATTCGCAATTTGCGTGTCGCTAACTGCAATGCAGGTAGAAAGTGCGCGGACAAATTGCGACTCGCACCCGGAGTCGCACCGCAGATAGCGAGTCCGCTGTTTGCGAGGTCGCTTTTTGCGACCACGCAAAAAACTGACTCACAATTTGCGAGTGGGTGTCGCAAATTGCGACTGTGCTGAAAATTGAAAGCAGGTGCTGCAGAACACTCTAGAAACCACTCCAGAACACTCAGGAAAACACTTCCTGGCACATGATGATGACATCACAGCCAGGAAGTTTACAAATACACCTGGGAGGAGGGAGGACCACCCCCTTTTTAACTGCAGCACAGCTAACAGAGCACCAGCAACCATGGCTGACCCTCCCAGGAAGAGAAAGCTCAAGTTTGCTGAGAAGGAGCTGGAGGTGCTAACGGATGAGTGCTGTCAGCACCATGATGAGCTGTTTGGCAAGGCAGCCCTCACTGTGCCAGACTCTGAAAAAAAAACGAATTTGGCAGGATATCCAGGACAAGGTAAACTCCCTGGGGGTCAGCCACAGGAGTGTGGAAGAACTAAAGAAGAGGTGGTACGACCTCTGCTTCCGGACCAAGGAGAGGGTGGCAGAGCGGCTCCGGGAGATGAGAGGCACAGGAGGGGGACCATCTACCATACCACCACCCACACCCCTGGAGGAAAGGGTTGAGGAGACCCTTGAGCCGGAGGCTGTCACTGGATTTGGAGAACTGGACACCTCTGAGCCCGGACCATCAACCGGTGAGTACCATGTGATATGCTTGTACCCCCTTCAATGCCATACCCCCACCCACCATGTACACAGGGGCATGCACAACCAAGATAGCTCCATTTCAGAGTAGCAAACACCAGAATGATGCATTATGGGCAATGTAGTCAAGTAGGCATTTCATAGGCTATTGTTTATTAGGAAGTTTTTAACTGATAGTAGACACTGACAGTGTTTTCCCCATGTCCCACAGGTCTCCCACAAGACACCCCCACCAGCCCAAGCAGCCAGGTGCCAATGGTCAGCCAGCACAGAGAGGAGACAACAGGACCAGCCACCACTCCCACCTGCACCACCAACACCATCCCCTCTCTGGCAACACCTGTTGCAACAGTGGTGTTGGAGCCTGCACCAGGTACAAGCCAGAGTGCCACATCAGACATTACAGGGCCTCCACCGCTGTGCAGGCGACGCAGGATGATGACAACAGAGCAGCAGGCAGAGTCAGGGCTTCCCTCCACAACACCAACGGAGGCCCAACTGCTACGGGGTCAGCGCCTGCAAAACCAACAGTTAAGGAGGATTAGTGGGGTTTTGCAGTGCTTTGAGAGGAACCATGCCAACAGCATGCAGCAGGTGCATTCACAACTGGAGGTCATTGGGAACAACACAGGTGACCTTGCCCTGTCTATGCGCGAACTGGTGGCTGGACTGCTAGCGCAGAGTGACGGTGCGCGGCGCAGGGACCGCCAGTTGCTGCAACGCCTGGACAGGATGGCCTCCTCCATCGTCAGGCTGGCAGTTAACACAACTGGGCTGTCTAGGAGAACAGTCAGCCTCCAGGTTGACAAGGGCCACTTTGCGGGTGATGTGGCACGGGGACTGGGCCGGATCACCCATGCAATAGACCTCATGGAGGCACGGCAGGTGTCCAGGGGTACAGGTGACACCCCACAAGACAGTGATGAGGGCTCCACTGTCAGCAGTGTCTCTGCCGGTGACACCAGGGTGCTACGGAGTGGGAGTACAAGGCAGAGCACTGCTGACCCACCTAGTACCAGCCAGGCTGGCCGAGCCCGCCATAGGGTGTGAGCTAAACACTGTCCCTGATGTTGGGGCACATGATGGCAATGTGTCCCATGCCAGGTGGACTAATGAAGACCCTGAACAGTTTTTTCTTGTATATAGTTTGGTAATTTGCACTTATTAAATCATTTGTTCGTTCCACTTAACACATGGACTGTTTGTTCTATAGGTGAGTATGGTAGAAGTTGGCACGTACCTTCCAAAGTATTGGTTTGCAATGTGTTCCCGTCTCAGTCTGCCTTGATTTGTGATGCTCCTATCCCCATGATGGCGATGTGGTAGCTCTTGCTCTTCATCCTCCGAATCTGGGTCTGCAGGGGTGAGAGGTAGCCCACGTCGGATGGCAATGTTGTGCAGGATAGCGCATGCAACAACTATTTTGAATGCCATTATGGGGGTATACTGGAGGGCACCTCCACTTCGGTGGAGGCATCTGAACCTTGCTTTCAGCAGTCCGAAGGTTCTTTCGATTATGTTCCTGGTCCTCTTATGTACACTGTTGTATCGCCTCTCACATTCATTGCTGGGTGTTAAGTACAGAGTCAGTATCCATGGCCGTAGTGCATATGCACTGTCACCTGTTGGGCACAAAACGTACACTGTTAGCAAGGCATGGGTGGTTTGCACATTGATCTGTGTGCATGTCTACAAGGTGTATTCAGCTCTACCTAGGAGGTATCCGTCTCCAAACTCCCCACGTTCCAGGCATTGGTGTATCCCACTGTGCCTAAAAATGTAGGAGTCATGAGTACTGCCTGGAAATTTAGCAACCATGTCAGTGATGACATAATGGGCGTCACAAACCACCTGAATATTGAGTGAGTGTGTACACTTCCGATTGCGGAACAGATATTCCAGGTTTGCAGGAGGGCATATTTGAATATGTGTCCCGTCTACACACCCTATGACATGGGGAAAGTTGGCAATCCGGTAAAAGTCCAACTTGGTGCTGTTAATTTCTGCCTCATTCCTGGGTAGGTATATGTATCGGGACATGTGTGTGAGTAAGGCATCTAGGAATGCCCTGAGGAACCTTGATAGTGCACTTTGGGATACCCCACCTGCCACAGCAATGACCCCCTGATAGCTACCCGAGGCCAAGAGGTGCAGTGAGCATAGCACTTGCACATGCGTAGGGATGGCGCAGCCGCGCACAGTCTGGCATTCTAGCTGTGGTTTGAGTAAATCTATTAAATCTAGTTTAGCTGCGCTGCTAAGTCTGTATTTGTCATAAATTTCCTCCTCAGTTTGCTGGAATAGTGTCTGCCTTGTTCTATATATCTTCTCCTGTCTCTAGCTCCTCCTCCTCCTCTGCTGGGCTGCGTGGGCTCTCCTCCTCACTGCTGTCAGGTATATCTCCGCCATCTTGAGTAACCCAGATGCCTTCTGGGTCTCCTTTTAAACTTTGGTAATGGTTACCACCTGCTCTGAGTTAGTGGTAAATTGGAAGTGCAAAATGGTTTTTTTGCGACTAGTCGCAATTTGCGAGTTGCTATTGCATATGGTTTGCGACTCGCAAATTGCGACTTCCTATTTGCAGGTCGCAAAATGGGGTCGCAAATGTTGCGAGTCGGTACCGGCTCACATCGCATCTTGCGAGTCGGAAATGGGATTTTTGCATCCCATTTCCGATTTTGCGGGGTCGCAAATAGCGAATCGGGCCATTTGCGACTCGCAAAAGTTTGCTACATCTGGCCCCAAGAATTTTATGGGTAGAGTAACAGCTTCAAAGGTAAACCAGCCTGGCTGATGAAGGGTGATACCCTGAAACCGGTCCTACGATGCTTGTTTCCAGTCTAGGGAGGACCTGGCTTGGATGTTGGGGCTGGACTGCTCCCATGGGGAACAGGGTCAAGACTGATTTGGATATGCCTGGGTCCAAACTGGGGTGGTGTGGTGAGCAAAAAAACAATGGATTAAACCCAGATCTTTGTGACTGGGTGTGCATTCAGACTTTCTTCTCCTGTTGTATGGCACTTCTCTGGAGACACATTTCCAAAACATGTGTTGATCATTTTACGCATGACAATTGTGGCTAGTGATAGGTGTCACCATTACCGCAGGCAAGGAATCATCATCGGATCCAGCACTTAACAGGGTGTAATAAGTTTCAGAGACCTTTATCATTATATCCATTGATTACAGTAACACCTTTCTGGTTGTGGGGGTGCCACTAGTCTGGTAAGCACCAACCAAACAAAATAGGACCATGGTTCAGCATTAGGGTACAGGCATACCATTGCACTGAGATATTTTATGGGTCATGCACAGTAGGGCAATTGTTCTGCATTAAAGGCCACCATTTTCAGCTAAACAAAAGCATCTCAGGAGACCCAGGGTAACATGCTAGGCACTGCAGTACGTTTAAGCTCAGAAATCTGTGAATATACACCCACAAAACTGAAATGGATTTGTGACTTTCTTCAATCCACACACCTTTCAGCAATGACCAACAGGCACAGGAGCACCCTACCGGCCATATTCATGAGTGGCCCTGGAGCAGGTCAAGGGATGCAGTGTATTTTCCCAGCCACACACGATGCTTCAGTGTCTCTGGCAGTCTACTGAGCTTGGAGAGAATTTGTCTTCATAGTTCCTGGGCACAATCTTTTCTACAGATGTTCTTAATGCCTACCGCGGTAAGGTGGCGTTTTAGATGGAATTTGAGATTAGAGAATGCTTCTGTCCAATGTGAGAAACACAGTAGCTTTTAGTCAAAGAAGGGCACAATCACTACAAGATAATTCTCTGGATCTAAGTTGTTTTCAGGCCTAAAAAAATAAAGGTGAGCAAATTGAAATGCTTGTGCTGTGTGACCCAAGGGCAATTCAGCAATCTTTATAGCACTCTCCTTGAAAGCACAGGGACCAGATACTACTGCGAGTTCGTGTGAAGTGCCAAATGCCTATCTTTTAGGCTGTGGCCATCCGGCGGTATCTAAAATGAACAGTTAAGACTTGCACCGAGAGCGTGATGTGAGACCGAATGTCTGGTTTAGGTTGAATATGATATATAATTTACAATAAATATAATGTTATTCTGTTTATTAAAAGAGAGAAGACTATTATTTTTATCATGATTATTAATATTAGTAGAAATACTTGTAAAAGTAATAGTGGTAGTATTAGTAGAAGTACTAGGAGTAGTAGTAGTAGCCCTAGAGTTAATAAAGATATATTATCAGTAACTGAAATAGGTTTAGGGAACATTCTTTTGGCATTAACTAAATTAGCCTTACCTCTTCTGTTCTCAGAAAGAAAAGGGAAGATACACTCAATATCAGAAATACAGTTATAGTCAAGGTTACTTTTAGGCAAACACAGTAATTTTAAGATGTTAAGATGACTTTAAATCAAACAGTTTAACTGCCAAACACAGGTACTGTTCTTTGAAAGTCCTCATGCCTCTGTTGCTCTGACAGCAATAGTAGGAAGAGGTGGGGCTTGTGGTGATCATCACACGGTTCTTGTAGAGGCTGTTTGACCTTTGCAGTGTCAAGTGCCCTTTGTTTCCATTCTTCCCAGGCACGTTGTACTCAGATAAACAGTTGCCAATGGTACATATCTTGGCTCATAGCCACATTGTTGGGCATGAAAGTTATCACTGAACCTCTGACCAGTGAGATGTCTTACAGTCATCAACTGGATCAATGAATTATGTTCAGCATCAATAGGCAGGTGCAGGGACTCTCAGTAAGTGAGGAGTCACCATACAACGTGTAGCAATAAGGCTCATGCATGCCAGCCTTACACTTACACATGTTCTTGATGAGAAAGCGTTGTGCTATAGATGGTGGGGTTCACAACAGTAATATATTTCCAGATAATATGCCATGTTGAAGTCACACATGCTGGCCTGACACATGCAAGGATTATAGATAGAAAAGTGGTCACGATCTGGGTGAAAGGGAAAATAAGCGGTGACGTGTGACTAAGGTGTAAGTGCCACAATAGAGTCACAACCATGAGATTCACGACTCAAATACTTTCACATGTGTGAGCACACATCTCAGAGAATCAGTATCTGTATGTGAGATTGGACATCTTCAGAGGTGGGCTGACTTGGCAGTACTAGGTAGCTCACTACAATACATGGCACACTGAATCTCATATTGAGGTGCAAAACAAAGTCTAAACAAAGCCTACCTCCTTCCCCCCTCAGCAACGCCCAGCGGCATATAACACCCCTAGTTCTCAGGGGAACATTTTAACTTGTCAAAGTGAGACAGTCACATATTCTGCCTGTGATCCTAACCTTCCTCAGCAAAAACAACAAGTGATGGACGGAATGCTGAACATTGTCAAACATTCACCCCCAGTACAATGATCTGGGCCTAAATCCATCGTTTTTTTGCTGCCCATGCCATTCCAGTTTGGACCCAGCCATATGCAAATCAGTCTTGACCCTGTTCCCCATGGGAACAGTCCAGCCCGAACTGCTAGGCCAGGTCTTCCCTGGACTGGAAACAAGCATCCTAGGACCGGTTTCGGGGTTTCACCCCTCATCAGCCAGGCTAGCTTGAATCCAGTGGCATGGGAAGCACGGGACCCACGTCTGGGCATACCCTTCCCACTTAGGGCGACAAAGCAAAAACAACAAGTGATGGACGGAATGCTGAACATTGTCAAACATTCACCCCCAGTACAATGATCTGGGCCTAAATCCATCGTTTTTTTGCTGCCCATGCCATTCCAGTTTGGACCCAGCCATATGCAAATCAGTCTTGACCCTGTTCCCCATGGGAACAGTCCAGCCCGAACTGCTAGGCCAGGTCTTCCCTGGACTGGAAACAAGCATCCTAGGACCGGTTTCGGGGTTTCACCCCTCATCAGCCAGGCTAGCTTGAATCCAGTGGCATGGGAAGCACGGGACCCACGTCTGGGCATACCCTTCCCACTTAGGGCGACAAAGCAAAAACAACAAGTGGGCATTGGTGGGCAGAGTAGAAGGTAATCACTCTTTGCAGGGCCAGCTTATATGTTGTACTTGGACAGTTCAGCCAGCCCAAATGTAAAGCCATATTCAAAGTGAACAGCAAAGATTTGGGGAAACAAGCGAAGAGGAATGCATTTTACTTTCAGTGTGCAGTATTCTCCATAGTAATCAGTTTCAGGTAAAACTGTCAATCTAGGTTCCTTGATTCATGGATTACACTCATACAGGGGCAGATTTAGGAGACCCTAGCGCTTCTTGCGCACTTTTTTAATGCTAATGTGGCCCAATGAGACAAAAATCGATGCACCAAATTTACAGAGTGGCGCAATGCATGCATTGAGCCACTTTGTAACCCTTTGCGCTCCAATATGCCTGTACTGTATTGTAATGTATTGAAAGGGGGCATTCCCCCATTAGGGGGGCGAAAAAATGGTGCAAAGAATATAAGAGATTTCTTTGCGTAATTCTTTCTGGCACTTTTAACGCCTGCTCAGAGCAGGCATTAAAAGGAGGAACACCATTCTTTACAATGGACCTCAGTGGGCTTTGCCGGGTTAGCGTCAACATTTTTTATGTTAATCCTGCAAAGCTCCAAACTCGCATCAAAATTGATGCTAGTTCACCTACTTCTGGGGTGTGTCAAGGGGCACAAGAAAGTGGCACTGCACTGGGTGCAGCACCACTTTTCTTAAATCGGGCCCATAGTCTCTTTTCCACAAATCTAAGGCATACTATGCTATGGAGGGGTGAGCAACCCATCTGCTCTGCAAAAGGTAGGCACACTAGACCTTACCTTTTGGACATTATTTTGTTTAGGTAATTCTCTGGGCAGATCAGATGTTCACGTGCTCATTAAAACAAAATAATGTAGAGGAAATGTCATAATTCTACATAAATGGGTCTCCTGCATAAGAAAACATACCGGTCATCCAGAACATTAAAATGAGGAGAGGTTTTTCAGGTAGGCACAACAACAGGGACTTTCAGTTCTACAGTCATCATTTTCTCAGCAGAGATAAGGTCCAAATTGCATGTAAGACAGTAGTCTGAGTCTGAAGGACCTGTCCTTACTTGTGGGATCATAGGTGAGAAGCCAATTCCCAATAATGAAATGTGATGCATTCAAAACCTTTACGCTGACCAGAGAAGGGAACAACTCTGCAGAAGGGGACCCGAAAGAGGTCATAGGGTTATGGACTAAGAAGCCGTAGGTTAGTGGTAGTTCAACAGCTGTCTGCCTAATCACCAGAATAAGCCAGTGCATTTCTGTGAGCAGGGCTCTAGGCTGAATGTATATTACATCCAAGAAACTGAACAAGGGAAAAGTCACTATAGGGGATGGGGTCTCTCAGACATGGGACATAGGGTCTGCGTAAATGAGAGGTAAGTCAGCATGGACTTAAACTCTCATGCATTCAATGTGTCATTTTTTCAGGGGACCCCATTTACACATAAAGCGGTCTCAATGTGTACCACATGTAACCACAGTAATTCAACGTTTGCATAGAGGAAAGTGAAATAACTGCTTACGGGAACTGAATCGATTATACAGTAAAATTTGTTGAAACTTGTGCCAATGGTGCAGTTTAAAATACTGGTCCCTCTATCAATGAGTTACCACCCACTATCGGTAATCTCATATCAGGGTAAGTGGTCCGTATCTACCTGCCATTATGGGTCCAGTAGAATCTTTAGCTCTAAGTAATACTTGTGGTGAATCTCAAGTGGGCTGGAGACATTCATGCCACTGTGAAGATAAATAATTAAGTAGGATAGAAAGCATGAAATAGCCAGGATTACACAGCTATGTGGAAAGTGTGAGGACTTTCATCCTCGCAGCATAAGCCTGTCAAATCAGATATAGAAGGTGTTGAGAAGGAAAGTGTTCTGCATAGCTTCTGAGAGGGCGCTTCCCCACCAATGCTGATCTCCTGGCAGGCAACTGGAAAGTTGCTGTAGGTTTGTTGATTTATGCCATAGTGAACATTAAAATCATGTTTGTCCACTGAGGATATCATTGTTTGTATATAAGTTGAGACCTGAAAGCTTGGCTTTCCGGTCATGGGGGGGATGCAAAGGGCACCCGTCTTTTAGAGGCTGGCAACTGCCCTCTCTATCCTAGCTGTGATAAACTAACCCTAGTGACAGCATTATTCTATGCTCAGAGTACCTGTACCCCTTGGAAGCAGTCCCTACTACTCCCTCCTGGTACATGTTATGTAGTCTCCCTTACATGGGTTTCTGATATCTTTCTCACATCTGGAAAATATGTGTTGTGAGCAAGTGTGTTCACTAGATTAGGAGGGAGTGATACACCAGTGTGTTTAATGTAAGCCAAGCTGGTATCTTTTCTGCTAGGCATTCCAGCTCCCACTTGCCCCTCCAGAGTCCTTGTAGATGCCTCAGAGATTTGGGACGGCACCAGCTCTCATCACTATTTAGAACAGATTCCCTCGGCTGGGACAACCCCCTCTCTTTTTGATGGGTGTTGGGCCTTCTGGCCTAGAGTTAATTAACGCTCCTCCCTGGGGATAGCACAGGTACCAAGAGAATGAATAGGAGGGTATCAGGATCTGCTCATGCACTGACCATGCAGTGAACATGCAGGAAATATTCTCCAGGATTGGAGGGGCACCCAGGATTCAATCCGTCCATCAGAGAATGATAAAAGAACGGTCTCATCGGCCAGTGGATGGTTCAATGCTGTACTTGTTTTTTGGACAGCCACATCTATGGCATGGAGTAAGGCGAGATCTAGGAGTGGAATGCAGAAGTTGGATTGTCATTCTCCCTGTCAAACCTGGGATCTGGGTATTACCTTGTGAAGGTGTTATGTTATGGTATGTTCTTTTGTATTGAGTGCTAAACACCCGTGAGGGTATCCAGGTGCTTTGCAGGTGGGTAGGCGGCTGTCTCCCTAGTGAGTTTATTCAAAGAGCCAGAACTCGAGAAGAAATGTCTTTGTAACAGATTGCCTGTGGACAGGAATTCACCAGTTTGACTCAAGAGGCTGGTCTTCAACTCATCAGACGGCATCTCAGAATGTGTGAGCTATCTATGAGCCTTGCAAAGGTGTGTGGTGCTTGAGGCCCAAGGAGACTTGGGCAGCAGCTCAGTACAATCAATCTGGATGCCCCTGAACATAGAGGGAGACAGGAGAACTGCCTTACTGTCACTGCAGGTGAAATTCCTTGGCCCTCACTCCTCTCCTGTGCTGTGGGAGTCTGTGGGTATTTGCAGTTACCATGCAACCATCTGCAGCTGGGAAAGAGTGCCGTTTTGAAGAGCTTACTTTGATCCAGTCTTGTCTTTACTTGTCCTGCACTAGTAGCGAACAGCACCATCACTGTGGGTGCCCTCTATTAGAAACTCTAGCCTTCAACTAATAGGATGTGTGGTACAGGACAACACCACGTTGTGGTATCTGAGAATATGAGTGCACTGGCACCCTGAGTAGCCACCTCCATCCTACAGTTTCCCACCACCCTCCTACAGCTAGCCCAATGGCTACTGGTTTACTATGATTCAGTAACTGTGCCAAGACATGCTCTGTTACAATTCCACATGGAAAATGTCCAAAACATTGCCCCCTAAAATAGGTCTGACAGTCCCTAATAGGTCATTATCTACTTTCCTGTCACCCTTCTCAAATTCTTCTAGACAGCATCACTGTCTCCCATAGATAGCATTATCTTACAAATACTTTTAGGAATTAGGATTCTCAAATCTAGAATAAGTACGTCTTTCATACAAGCATACTCATAATAATCCACGTCACCAATTTCTGTTTTCACATTGTTACCACATACAACTTTGGGCAGAGAACCTTGAAGTGCTAATGCTTACTCCTAAGTCAGCCTCTGAATATCATGTGCAAGTTCAAATGTACAAAGCCATACTTCAATGTCTTTGCCAATGTATGGTTGGTATAGAGAGAGGAGGGGGTTTTAATAGCAGACAGACTTGCAAGACTTGCAATTGAGGCTATGTTTGCTTTCACTGCCCCAATTTCTAACCTAATTTGTTTTAGGGCATGAGCAAGCTGCTTCACATTCAAACTCTTGTACTTTCTCTTTGCTCTCTCACATTTCCTCCCCTCCCATTCCTCTCCACCATACACCGTATGAAACCATCTTTCTCATAACACTGACTAAATTTAGTTTTTTCCTTCTATTCCAAGCTGGCTACTCTGAGAATAACAGGGCATGAAGAATGGAAACAGTCACTACAGGAAGGGGTACTATGAAGTACTATTTGAGACATGTTCAACTGTAATTGCCTATACATTCATGAGTTCCACATCAGTACAGACACTGCAATGATATGTCAATGGGCCTACTTGAAATTGCTCTCATAATGTAAATGTACCAGAATGTTTTGAGTGGCAAATATTTCTGCAGAAGACAGGAACTTAATCACAGTGTTGACACCAGGGCAGTCAAGGGTTAGCAGACATTACACTTAGAAGGTACGTTAATTTACTCCTTGTGGTTGAGGAACTTGGATACTATTGTACTATACTAGGCTTTACCTAGAACTCTAATTATAATCTTGACTCTTGTAGCTGCGGTTAATAGTCAAGTAATTCACAGTAGCGGCCAAGGTCAGGGAAACGTGGTAGGGTAGAGGGTGAGGGTCAGGGGGATGAGGATGGGGAGGCTTGAGAATTACAAAATAAAAAACAAAAATAACTTATCTGCCTCCCAACGCATCACTGCTCTTCTGTTCCTCCAGCTCCACTGCAGCACAGGCTCCCAGACTCCTCTATGGCCATTCCAGACCCTGCTCTCATGCTACTAGCAGCATGACAGAAGTGCCAGGATTTGACTGAGCACCCTCGATTTGTGTTCCCACAGGGACTGGGTGGCTGTACATGCTGTCTTCAACCCGGCAACACAGCATGGGTTGGAGACAGCTCATTGCAAATGTCGGATTGGCCATTCTGAGACAACCGGCCAAACCCACATGCTCACTGACCTGCCTGTCATCAAGATGATGACCTAATCCCCAAGACTCGGTCAGTGAAGAAAAATAAGATGATAATAAAGCTGTTTTATTATCATTTTATTTTTCAAGTTTCACCTCTGCTGGCTGGGTGAGGCGACTCTCCTCCACCTTAACAGAAGAACAGCCTTTGGTAATTTTGTCCAGAGGTGATAGTCGGTTTGGAAATAAGGTACTGTATGACAATGTAATCACACACACTAAAATCAATGTCCAGTTGACATGTTATTTTTAAAATAAATAGGTATTTATTCCCATTTGGGAAAAGAGTGTCAATTGAAATTTAACACAGTTCACGGAATTAGAATATCCTAAGACCTGGAAATGAAATACACATCTTAAGATGTTAAAGGTCTTCAAAACTGCATGCACAAGTGCCAGATTGAACAGAAAAGCTTTCTGTCCTCAGTTGACATTTATGTCTACTACCAGACTCATCAGTCTCTGCTCAGTCAATATTTGGTTGCAGTGTTTCGAACATCTAACAACAAGGTTTATCTGCAGATCATGGTCGAAACATGAGAGTGTAATGGGTACTGATAGGACACCCAAAGGTTAATTGCATTCAGTTCTATGAAAGGGATTTTACTGGCACACAAATGTATACTTGATCATCTCATGTCACTGATTTGTCTGGCATATCCAGGACTTAAGCTCCAAGGCAGGTAGGAGTGTCAGTAGGCACAGTTCAGTAGACCAATCTTGACTCAAAACCTGACAATGTTCAGAGTACAAACAAGTAGCAACAATTTTAGGTGGACATCAGATGAATGTTACAAAAACCTGAGACTTGAATCACAAAAGCAGTCAGCCATAGTCACATGCTGGCATTGGCATCCATGGTTCTGGGAGAACCAAGTGGACCAGCTTCCAGAAAGTTAATAGTGAGTTCAGCAACATTCCTCATTCCAAGTCTGCTGGTCTACAGCTCCTAAAAGTTCCTGCACAGGCTCTTTCCTTGAGTTGTCATCTGCAGTGCTCCAAATCAACCTTCAGTTGCTTATCAGGGTTAGGAAATGATTCCTCCAATTCTAATTATACAGCTCCTCACCAGGCTTTGTTACGGTCTTATGGAGAAACAGAATGAAATGCTCTAGTACCGGTATTTTGACTACTTCTCCACTGGTGGTGCAGAGCATCAACACAAATGTTAAATTCAGACTCTAGAGCCACAAATGCTCATTAGCTTGTTGCTTGGGCAGTCACATGTGAAACATTCAAATCTAAGCTTAAATGCACAGGGAGACATTTTATTTGTCCTGGCTTCTCTCAGAGCTGAAGTGGATTTCAGCCCAATAATTAGGCAAGATGAAAACCTTTCCAATGTTCTGGGAACATTTTTAGAGTCGGTCTCAAGGAGAGGGAAGCCAAGGAAGCCATAATAACCTTAACCCTCTTGTTTGATGCCAATAATCATTTTGGCATGCAATGTATCCTTGATCATTCATCACATTGCATCTCTGCACATCACATGTAAACACAATCATCCAGCACACAGTTACGGGTAATACTAACATGGTTGGTAGACACCTCTCTCAGAGGTAGAGAGAAACAAGGATTGTGCCTTTGACTATAATGCAGCTGCATCAAGTGTCTGTCTCTCTATAGCCTAGTTAGCATGCGGTTCCTAACACTCTCTGTTGTTAGGAGTACATTTTGTTTTTCCACTATGCTGTGGAGCAACCAAAAAAGATGGGATGCCAACAGCAGATTAAGAATGCTGAGTACTGAAGAGAAACACTGCAACAAACAACAAAGCTGATCAATGGAATGCTTGAATTAATGTGAGCCACTAGCAATCACCATTAGACCCATTTCAGTCCAACATTTTTTGCCACTTTAGAAAGGTGCTTGCCTTAATCTATATTGACCCTGCTCCTCATTGGTAACAGTCCATTCCACTAGATGATATATCCTCTAGAAGGACACAAAATCAATCCAAGACTGGTTGTTGTCTATTTGCTCCTCAGCAGTAGGGTTCAACTTGAGGCCTATAACACAGTAAGCATAGGACCAGGTCTGGGCAGACCCATTGCTTTTAAATCTTCAAAAGCCACAAATAACAAGGTGATGGATGGAATATTGTAACATGAGTGTCTTGCTCACAGTACCATATGATCCAAGGTGTACCTCACAGGTCTAATAATGGTAAAAACTATTCTAGGGGGCTGGTGACCCATTCTGGAGGGAGCCTTGCCTGGCAGTTTGGTATGGAGTGTTCCCATGAGGAGCAAGCTCAGTACAGATTTGCATCTATCTAGAGTGACAAAGAAGGTGAACAATGATGGGCTTGAATGATACCAAGAGCACCTTCTAGTGGTAAGACTATTCACAAGCATTCCACCTATCCCCTTTTTGTTTTTGATGTCATGTTTTAAGTGGGCAGGGTGTGCTCAGATGTGGGATCCTTGTGTGCTGTGCCACAAGAACCAAACTATACCTCACTGATGGGGCCTAGTAAAGTCTTAGTTTGCTTATGGTCCCTTCTGGAGGAGGACAGACCTTGTAGTTTGGGATGGGATGTTCTTATGAGGAGGCAATCAATCAATCACTTGTATAGCATGACTTATCACCTACGGGGTCTCAAGCTGCTGTTGCGGGTATGCTGCTCACTCAAAAAGACAGGTCTTGAGGTCCTTCCTGAACTGCTTCAGCGAGGTGGCCTGCCTGAGGTTGAGTGGGAGCGTGTTCCATGTCCGGGTTGTGAGGAAAGAGAAGGACCTGCCTCCAGCTGTCCTTCTCCTGATACTGGGGATGGCAGAGAGTTATGAGGATCAGAGCTACCTGGTTGGGGTGTAGAAGGTCAGGCGGTAGTTGAGGTAGGCCAGTCCTATGCTGTTCAGTGTCTTGTAGGTGTGCATCAGTAGCTCGTAGGTGATGTGTTTATCGACAGGGAACCAGGTCTCTGAGGTGGACAGAGATGTGGCTGTGGCCGGGGGTGTCCAGGGTGAGTCTGGTGCTGATTTCTGGATTCTCTGCAATCTTGTTTAGAGCTTCTTTGTGATGCCGGCGTAGAGTGCATTGCCATAGTCCTGTTCGCTGCTGACAAGTGCATGGGTGACCGACCTTCTTATCTTGGTGGGGATCCATTTGAAAATCTGCCGCAGCAGGAGCAGGGTGTGGAAGCAAGATGATGAGACGCCATTGACTTGGTGGGTGATGGAGAGCGTGGAGTCCAGGATGATGCCCAGGTTGCGTGCATAGTCGGTAAGGGTGGGGGCATTTCCTAGGGTGGTAAGCCACCAGGAGTTATCACAGGCAGGTGGGGGTGGTCCCGATTACAAGGACCTCTGTCTTGTTCAAGCTGAGTTTGAGGTAGCTGGTTTCCAGCCAGACAGAGACTACTCTCATTCCGTTGTGGAAATGTCTCTTGGCTGTTGATGGGTCATTGGTCAAGGAGAGGATCAGTTGGGTATCATCGGCGTAGGATACAATGTTAAGGCTGTGCTGTCTAATTATTTTATTCAGCGGGCCATGTAGATGTTGAAAAGGGTCGGGTTTAGTGAGAATCCCTGGGGTTCTCCGTAGCATGTTTCTTTGGGTGCTGAGGTGAACAGCGGTAGCCTGACACTCTGGGTTCTTTTGGTGAGGAAGGATCAAGTCCATTCCAGTGCTTTAGCACGGATGGCGGTGTCGTGGAGTTTGGTGCAGACGGTGGAGTGGGAGACTGTGTCAGACGTGGTGGAGAGGTCGAGGCGGATGAGGGTGGCCGTATCTTCATGGTCCAGTATGGCACAGATGTCGTCGGTGGCTGTGAGGAGGGCTGTTTCAGTGCTGTGGTTGCTCCTGAATCCGGAATAGGAGGGATCTAGGACTGGTTTGCTTTGAGGAACTCCATGAGTTGCATGTTGATGGCCTTTTCGGTTACCTTGGCTGGGAAGGGGAACAGAGAGATGGGTCTGTGATTCTTCAAATCCCTCTGGTCGGTGGAGGGTTTCTTTGGGAGTGGGTTGGTCTCTTCTTGCTTCCAATAGTATGGGAAGGTGGCTGTTTTGATGGAATGGTTGATAGTACGGCAGAGCTATAGTGCAATGGTGGCGCTGGTCAGGTTGAAAATGTGATGTGGGCACAGGTCTGAGGTTGCCCCTGAGTGGATGGACTTCATGAGTTTCTGGGATGTCTGAGGTGTCAGTTCTGGGGTTTGTGAATTCCTTGACTATGGTGAAGAGCTCCTTTTGTTGTGTGCATTGGCGCCTATGGGTTTTTGACTTGTGGCTTTCTTGGAGGCTATGATGAGCTGGTGGTGCACTGTGACTGCATTTTTGTAGGCTGTGTGGTCATCAGGTGTTTTGCTGTTTCTCCACTTTTGGTCCAGTCTCCTGCAGGAGAAAAAAAAACGGACAAAAAATAATGGAAAAAGAGCGAAAAGCAGAAAAAGACAGTTACAGACAGAAGCAGATGGCCACTAGGTCACTAGGAATGAGGCACAGGTGGGTGTCTACGAGTGGAGACAGGCCTCGATCTCAGAACCAGCAGGATCTTGAGGAGATCGGACGCAGAGACAGCAGCAGGTGGGTATGAAGAAGAAGGAGCAGGCAGACAGTGACCAGAAGGTCAGTGGAGTTGTCCTTCACTGCGCAGCGGCCACCATTAAGAAGGGGATGGAGCGGTTGGTCAGCTGGGACGGGGAGGGCGGGAAATCGCTTCACAGGGGTTGGGGCTGGGCCGCAGGGGCAGCAGGGGCAGCAGGGAGGGAGCACGGGGAATGGTGCAGCATGAGAGTGCAAAAGATAGAGGAGAAAAACAGACAGACAAAAAAGAGTGAAAAAAGAGGAAAAAAGAGAAAAGACAGAGACAGACAGAAGCAGATGGCCAACCAGGGAGAAGGCACAGGTGGGTGCCTGCGGGTGGAGGCGGGCCTCGATCTTAGAGCTGCAGGCTCTTGAGGAGATGGGATGCAGAGGCAGAAGCAAGTGGAGCTGACCAGGAAGAAGAGAGCAGATATTAACCAGAAGTTCAATACAGATCTGCATAAGGTGGATCTCTGTGGAATGGCACAGTGGGCGAAAAACAGGTTGAAATGTTACCCATAGTGAGTACCTGTGGTTAGATTTTTTGCAAGTTTTCCTCCCGTCACCTTTTGTGTGCTACTCTGGGGAAACATAGGGTCAGATAGAAAAAGTGAACAAGATGAATGGTGTAACATCTGTCCAAACAATGCCATGAATTATATCTCTACAGAAACGGAATAACTTTCGATAGTCCTCAAAATCATTACTTGATCAGATCCCCAAAACGTAATTCTATATCAGTGTTATCCGACATTCATTACTAACGAGGCACAACATGTCTGAATTTCCATGTTAGCTTATAAAAATAATTTGTATCATTCAGCATGATTTGGGATACACATTTATCAAATCGTAATAAAACACACATAAACAAAAACGGTAAGTACATTGTTTAGCTTTTAAGTTAGGTTTAAAGAATATTCCTGATCCAGATCTGTGACTTGCCTTGTGCATGATTATTTTGGCGTAGCATAGTGCTTTTGCCCAGTGACAGGAAGGAACATGTGTCATAATTGTTGTGATGTACATTTTTAACAATTCAACTTGAAATGATCACCAACCTAGATGCATGATTGTAATAACGTAAATTATGGTAATCGATTTCAGGTGTCTTTTGAGTGTTTCGCTTTAATTTTGCTTTCATTGGTATAGCAAAAAATGCACTTCTTACAAATAAATTCTGGAACCCTTATGTTATGACGATTGTTAGCAATGTGTATTCGTTGTAGAATACAGCATTCTTTTCAAACACCTCCTTTTACGTACATAAAACGTTTACTTTTTCAAGCTTTGTGGAATGTTCTCGAATGTTTGTACCCCTGCTTATCAAGGAAATAATCCTGTATTTTGTAAATCGAGGTACTGTGTTTTTGACCAATAACAGGATTATAAATGTGATTAAAATATGATATTGATGTTTAACTTACATTGACGTGGTGGCCTTCTTTTGTGACGGCACCTGATATATATTTTTTGTCATTTTACTCTGGTGTTAAAATGGACATCAAGCGTCCATGAGATTCGGTCTCTATTCTGGCAAACATTCAGGTGGCTACACCTGAGATGGAAGTTTCCAGACATAACAATGTTTTTGGATTAAGATGGTTGACAAAGGGTGCTCATACATGCTAATTAATTAGAAGATTATCAGTGACATTATAGAAGATAATGGATTACAATTCATTTTAAGAGAGGCCTTGAGAAAGTCCTGTTAGGAAGAAACACGTGTCAGATGATTCCTGTTAACTTTAGGCTGATTCCTGTCAACTTTAATTATTGGCTGAATCCTGTCAACTTTAATTATTGGTGGAATATTGTCAACATCTATGAAGATTGTTTTAGCTGAATCTTTTATGGTTACAATTTGTTACTATCTAATTGATTTTGGTAAAAATATTTGTAAATTTTTCAATATTATTTTT
This sequence comes from Pleurodeles waltl, assembly GCF_031143425.1. Classification (NCBI taxonomy): domain Eukaryota; kingdom Metazoa; phylum Chordata; class Amphibia; order Caudata; family Salamandridae; genus Pleurodeles; species Pleurodeles waltl. Next base: position 518,755,155 of record NC_090436.1, read on the forward strand.
TTGGTTTGTAAGGTAATTATTGTAGTTTGTTATGGATTTATGTTTTGTGTTTAATAAATGATGCGGCTGATCTAAGTTGCCACATACACATTTTCTCTTTTGTTTAAAAGCATTTTGCAAACAGATAATTTGTCCCTATAAACAGTTAAAGTATAACCGATTTTGTTAAAATTTAGGAATTCAAATATACGAGTGCTCCACTAACTGTTTTTTCTTATCAAGGAAATAATCCTGTATGTTGCAAATCGAGGTACTGTGTATTTGACCAATAACAGGATTATAAATGTGATTAAAATATTATATTGATTTTTAACTTACATTGACGTGGTGGCTTTCTCTTGTGACAGCACCTGATATTTTTTTTTGTAATTTCACTCTGATACATGCAATGCATGCTTGGGATCTTTCACATAATGATATTGTGTTTCCTCTTTCACTCGAACAAATCCCCAACCTTTGCTATTTTATGATTACATACCTCTTGCATTTGAATTGTTTAATTCTGTGGTGTTAGAATGCTGGCAGCTATCACTATACGCTGGTTAAGTGACTGTCCTGTACATCAGATTGGGGATCTTAGGGGACCTTTGATTGCCATGCTTGTGAAATCTTATACATTAACCCCCTTAGCAAATTATGTAGTGACAAAAACATCTCGCACTAGGAGCAGCATCTTACCACAGAAAAAGGATCCTGTGTTTTTGAAAGTTAATGTGCAAAATCTTCTTTTCTTGTTCATTCTGTTAAAGACATACAGTTAAATCTGGTTATTTTCAAATATCTCTTCAATGACGTATTCGCTCATTCTTGGGGTCTGACCTAGTCCTCATCCACTCTTCTTGCTATGAGCTTCCACCTAGGATTCACTCCTAGCCACCTTTTGAACTCACTTTATAACTCCTCCACTTGCAACATTGCCTTAACATCTTCCTCTGTTTAATTCTGTCGTACTCCATGGCCACACTCAAATCCCCAACTGTCTTGACAGCATTAGACACTGGATTGCCTCACAATTCCTTAATATAAATTCTTCAAATTCTTCACATAGTTCTAACTTCCAGCACATTCTCTTCACTCATCTAATCTTTATCACAGCTAACATAATTTGTTCTTTTTCCAGAAGTGCCAGATCATTAATAGAAACAATAAAAGTACTCTCCATCATCATCAGTGCTCACATCAGGAAAATCCAAACTGCTTCCAGGTCTATTTCACAAAGCATCTTGCAATTTAAATACTATGTGGTAATTTAGCCACAGGCTAAATTAGATACTGCACCATGTGATTTTACCCCGAGTTGCAATGAGTGGCTACACTTCCTTGCCCCACTGCAAAGGAAAAAGGTTTTTGTGAAACATTATTAAGGTGGACGGTGTAATGTCGGCAAAATTCAGCAGAGAGTAGGATAAGAGTAGAGTCATTGCAATTTATAAATACATGCCATTAGTTGTCCCCAAACAAAAATGTTGCCTCTCCAACCTGGACCAATTAAATGTTGCACATATGTAGTCAATAAATTATTAATTTTTATATTTGGCAACAAATTAATTATTTTTTATTAAGAGTAACACATATTAAGTGGGTGTTGCAGTTGTCACTTCATGAAGTCACTTCAACTTTTCATCATAATTAGTTAAAAAATCTATGTTCAAATATGATGGTGGTCAGGGATTACTTGATGCCACACACTGCTACTGCATTATGTGACGTATGTGTAGGTTGTGAGGGACTATTTTTATGGAGACTGTTGTTGTGGGAGGTGAGGGTGGGACAGATAGGGCCTCATTACGACTTTGGCGGTAATCCGACCGCCGTATTAAGAGTTACACTGTGAAGTCCACCAAAAACAGCCACATTTCCCAAACCGCAAGGACACTAGAGGATGGAAAAGAGACGGTCCCACCACCAGCACCGCCAGGCCAACAAAAATCCTCCCATCAGCTTACAATCCACAAATCACGACATCGGTTCTTCCATGGTGGAAAACCATTGGCGTTGCGAACTGCGGCGGTCTGAACTCACATCACATAGAACAACACACCACATTGAATAGTTTGAATACCCCACACCTGACACATATCCACACACCAGACACATCTACACTATGCACTATACAACACATCCCTACACAACCCACAATCATTTGTAAAAAAAACTCTATTCACAGCCACAGAGGAGGATTAACCATCGCAGATTTTCTCTTCTAACTTTTGTCACCTATACACATTTTACCACATAAACATCACACACCTGCACAACATACACAACACACAATTTACCGTCACACATAACTCACAACCGTCACCCACTCACATCACAGCACCTACAACTCATCACTTACTTTTTGTGCAATATTTTATTTTATTTGTAAATACTGCCTCACTGTCTTTAACACTACAACCATATCCCTACAAAACACCCATGTTTCACTGATGATGAGTTGAGGGTCACCCTGGATGAAATTATCAGGGTTGAGCTACATCTGTTTGGAACACAGGTCTAACAAACATCAATAGCCAGGAAAACGGAGTTGTGGCAAAGAATAGTTGACAGGGTCAAGTCTATCGGCAGCTATCCACACATCAGGAGGACATCAGGGAGAAGGTACGTTCCATGGCAGCCAGGCACTAGCAGTCGGAACACAAGACTGGTGGTGGGCCCTTATCTCCTCCCCCTACTTTCACATCTTGGGAATAGAAGGTCTAGAACAACCTGCATCCTGAGAGGCTGACAGGAATACCTGGGTGAGTGGAGTCTGGCAAGTCTGTGCAACATTTATGTTTCCCAACTGTTTTGTCCTGCATGCTCACTCACAACCTTACCTCACCTCAGTTAACAAACCACCCAGCAGCCATCTGTCCAAATGTTCCAATACCCCTCTCTGGCATGCCACATGTCCACTAAAATCACCTGACTCCACAGCCCTTGGCAATGGCATGTGACGTATTGGGAACGTATAGCACTACAACTCCCAGAAGGCAATATTCCACCATAAAGAAAAAACCTGAACAGTGCACCAAATGTGAGATACCATGCATGTGAAACTAACAACCTATCTAACACATCATGAATGTTTCACTGTGAAAGAGTGTATGGCAATGAAAGCAATGTAACTGCCCATTCCCACTATCATTAAAATCAAAACACAGCTACAGCTGAGTGCCCCATCACACTGCTCTAAGCAAGAAAATGCAAAATATGAATTTGACTCACCTCAGGGGAAATATAGATGCCAAAGTGGATGCACAAGCAGTATATCCAGATAGGGGTCAATGTCAATTGCTTAGTCCCAAGCTGTGTCCCTGACACTATTGTGCATTGTGAAGCTTTTTGTGCCATGTATCATGCCAGATACTTCGCTTGGCAACAAAGGATAACACTTATATCAATAGTCAGACAATATAAGAGCGTATCAGCAGTCTAATAAATACCAACATAGTTTAACATCTTTGAGCATAGTGTATGGTTTTGAAATTTCAGAGTCTCATGTTGTACTAAGAAAGATTTGGCATCAGCTGTCATTGTCATTTTTGGGGATCATGTTAAGTCATTGTGTGCATCTCACACAACTTCTTTAATACTGAAACCGAAACATCACTTGTATCACTTACAGAAACGCTGTGTTTCACGTCTTCCACAGGTAATCTTGTCATTGTCACCATGGAGACGATACCAGAGACTGCCACTACCCATCTGGATGAAGGCCCCAGTGAGGACAACACCCCTGGGTGTGTGGACACTGAGGACAAAGCTGACCCTTCAGGGACACCTGGTCAGTCACCAACTGTCAGCCTTACCCTGCCCCCATCGACTCCTCCCTGCCTTGTTGCATCCACATCACAGGCAACCATTTGCCCCCAAACGTGTGTCCCAAGGACTGTTACTACCACTGTGTGCACCCCAATACAGGTTCCTGAGTCTCCTCTTGTCATCCCTGACAATGATGGTCCTGCCACCAGTGGGAGTGGGCACACTGTGCCAGTGGCACAGGCACATGTGCATAGGGTGTGTGGGAGGGATGGTGTGGACCAGAGGATGGGGTTTAAAGGGACAATACTGACCAGGAAACTATCTCCTATGTCTTGGGAGCCTACCAACATTTCCAAGACACGATGGACCAGGCAGTCACCATGATGGGGAAAATCCAACAGCTGCAGAGGGACTACCACCAGGAAGTCATGCAGCAGTGGCAGGCATAAAATGCCACCCTGGCTTCCATTGCTGGGGTGCTGAGGGACATCAACACTACCCTGAGTAGGTCTGCTACACAACATAACGCCTCTTCCACTAATAATGACTCTTCTGACCCTTCAACATCTGTGGCTGCTAATGGAATGGAGGCCCTGCCAGGGGAAGGACACCCCACCCTCTGTAGCTGAGGAACCCCCACCACAAACGTGGAAATTCACCCAGATGTCCAGGAGGAGCAGATGCCAAGACCAAACTGACTGCCAGGAAGTGAACCTCTCCTGATTGGTTCCCCTTGTGTTCCAAAGATACACCCTGTTGACTGTTCTAAAACCTAACACATTTTTGCCATGATGCAAGGACAATGGGCTTGTGTTTCCAAATGATGTAGCAGCTACCCTGATGATTTCAGGCACCATGACTGAACAATTCACTATTTGAATATTTAAATTTCAATTTACACATATTGTTTTGCACCACTCAATAAATACAACTTAAAAACAGGTTCTATGTAAGTGTCATTGATCAACCATGTACAATCGTCATGGATGACAACTCTGTTACCAATATGTCCCTCTGTATTGTACAACCTCTGTCATGGACATCACACGTGCACTGTATCACCAGGAGACTCTTTACATTGGGATTGTTACATAGACATAAGTCAAAACAGCTGTATTGGACAACTCCACACATTTATTTCTAGATTTGCAACCAGCAGAGAGAGTAGTACTGCTAGTGACATCAGATTGTCAGCTTAGATGTCATACACTACTAACCCACAGGTTACAGAAGTTAGGGACATTTCAGTCTTCCTACATGCCTGGAGCCACACAGATTGATCTTTTGTATCACCAGGTAAAGCCTTATCACATACCCCTACCTTAGCTTCCTAATAGTCATTCTCCATGATGCAGACAGAGTTCAGTACTGATATCCCCAGTCCTGGAATCTTTCAGTGAACATGGTCACGTACCTGTAGGCTTGCCACTCACCTATGTCAATCCACAGAGACATGCACATTGGTCTGCAAAGTAGTAACACACTGACAGCTATGTTCAAGGAAGGTCACATACAACTGAAACCATTATGATGGTAGAGGCTATGGTTCAACATTTACATATGTGCCAGACACATATGGACACACACATCACACCATTTGAACACCTCCAGTACCAAACATGTCTGCTTGGGAAAACACACTTCCACCCCAGTGTCCTGATAGGCTGGCCCTATCAGTTACACTCCACATATTCATGCCAATCAGTACCTGGTTTCATCCATGTCCACATCTCATTTCTGCGTGCAATTCCTATGTACCTCTGACACTGTCTGTGACTTGTCAATGATGAACAGCCAAACAGAAACTCAGCAAGTCTGTGATTGACGGAGATAAGGGATAGGAGATATCTGTAAACAAACATCAATTCTGACAAGTCAATTGTACAACTGTGACTTTGCTTGGGCAGTAACATCTCAGAACGCTTTATGCCACAATATGCTGTACACAATACTAACTTACAATCTGCATACATACCTGACTCATTGGCACTGGAGCTAACTAAGACCACACAGATGATGGTAAATAGGAGGTTACATGCCAGCCATCAATTGTAGGTTGCAACATGAAATCACACTATGAAGAATACATAACATACCTTGAGTCAGTTGAAGTGCTGATTGATGAGAAGTCTCCAGCTTCATCTTCATCTGGCTCATCCTCCCTTGGCAAATCTACATTTCCACCCACAGGTTATGCTGGCTCCCCCTCATCTCGTATGAATGATATCTGAAATCTCAGGGCAAGGTTGTGGCGCATGCAGCAGGCAACAATTATTTGACATACCTTGTTGGGTGACTAGAGGAGGGCTTCTCCAGATATGTCTAGGCAGCAAATTCTTGCCTTCAGGAGCCCAAAAGTCCGTTCCACAACATGACTTGGCCTTCAGTGGGCCTCATTGTAGTGAACTTCCCCTGACGTGGTTGGGTACCTTACTGTTGTCAATACCCAAGGACAGTTTGGGTAGCCAGAGCCCCCTGTAAGAATTAGTTACAACAACACAAACACATGTCATGGACATGCACATTTGTGATGGCATGAGATAAACTTTGCAAACACACTTGTCAAATGTGACTTATCAACGAGCCAGGCCCTCTCTGTATAGATTTTTATCATCAGCAGTGGGATATTGCTGTTCCGCATGATGAAGGAATTATGGACTGATCCTAGATATTTTGCACAGCCTTGTGAAATGTATTGGTCTGTCAAACACACCACTTGGACGTTGAGAGAGTGGTAGTTTCTCCTGATCGTGTATACCTGTTTATTGGCACTGTCCCAAATCAAAAAACTCTGCCTTCACCTAGGCCACATCCGCACGTTGGGGAAACCGGATGTAGCTGTCCAGGTGTTTCAACAATGCACAAAGTACATCTTTCAAAACCAACCTGAACATGGGTTGAGACATCCCTGCAGTTAGGACCACTGTATTTTGAAAGGACCCAGTGGGCAGGAAGTGTAGCACTAACATGACTTGAATGGTGTGAGGTATGCTATGGGGATTGTGAATGGCAGGCATCAGATCTTGCTCTAACTGATCACAAAAATCCATGATTGTATGCCTATTCAGGAGATAGATCTGAATAATGTGTTTCTCCTCCATGGTGTCCAGGTCTACTAGTGGGCGGTACACTGGAGGTTGTCTTCCCCTTCTAATGCCAGGGTAACTATGTGAGAAAAATTTAGATTGTAGGTGCCTTTTACAATGTACACATAATAAATATGTTCAAATAATAGTCACACATATCTCCGTATGATGTCAGATACAACATATGACAATAGAAGAACAGCATGTTGCTATGCAACATATGGCACTCCCATTGCTTCACATTCTCTGCATCCTCTAATGTACTATACATGCATATTTAACTGTGACTGTCAGTGTTTGAAAGTCAAACCTAATCTATGTGTTAAACATATTTTTTGCACCTATACTCCATTGTTGTCATATGTAGGATTTTATTATTTCCATTACCACAAATTCCTCTGTCACCCAGACTTTACTACTCACATGCACAAGTAGACCACTAAGCACTTACTAATAGTTTGCACAATATAAAGAATCATCAATGACCCAGATTCCATTACTTTTCCATACCAATAATTGCTCCAAAATGGCAGCTGCCTGACCTACTGTACTGGACATGACAAAATGACCTAACTCTGGTGGTGGATATCGTCATGGTCGTAGGCGGTCACAACCTCAGTGGACATTGCCATTGGAACACATTGCTGCCTTTGGCAAACTTGGACCAATGGCGATGTCTGCCATCTGTGACTATCATGTACATGGCAGACGTCACTGCCATCTTTTGCAGTATTGCTCACTTGACTCCTGACACTGCTGCCATCAAGACCTCCACCAAATAAGCTGCTGTGTACTCCCTCTGGGAGCTATCATGCCATGTCCTGCAGATGATAGGGCCCCAGCCTTCACTCCAGAAGAGCTGGACAAGCTCGTGGATGAGGTCTTACCCCTGAATGAAAAGCTAAATGGTGCACCAGAGGAGCAGGTGAGTTCAATAGTATACCAAAGTGTAAATGGTGAGGCGTATGATGGTGAACATGCAAAGTGAGGTAGTGAGGGAAAGGGCAGTCATGTCTGGGTGTATGAAAATGTGTACAAGTGGTTAGGCATACATACAGTAGTGATACATGGCAGCTAGGGTGTACCCTCACTTCCTTTATATACAACATATATTGCAGCACAGAAAACAATAAGGTTGTGATAAATGTTCATTGAGACATAACATGTTATGGATGATCATGTGGCCTGGTCATATGTGTCTAGCCAATACCAGGTACTGTTCATGCATGTTATTTGGGAGATTCCACTTCACACATGGGCTGGCTGCAGATGGAAAATTGTGAATGAGTTTTTACTGAGAGGAAGGGCATGTTTGCCTATGTACTGTGACTGAAGTGTTCTGACCACTTGTGTTGGGATGGTGCATGTGGACATAACTTTCTCCTTTTGTCTGTGTCATCTATGCAGGTCAACGCTCTTCAAAAGAAGGGACTCTGGAGTGCCATCATCAAGCAAGTGTAGACCCTGGGGTTCCACTGCCGGTGGAGCACCCACTGTGGGAAGCGGTGGGAGGACCAGAGACACTGTGCTTGGAAGATTGCATAGGCCCACCTGGGGATGTCCTCCCAACGTGGGAGGGTTGTCCATCGGACCTCATACCCCTCTAATGGCCCGCATTTTGGCGGTGGCCTACCCTGAGTTGGGTGGGCATTTGAGGGCAGCACAGCAGCCACAAGGGTAAGTACTGACTACACACATGTACATTCCTTTGTCAGTTCAGTGTATAAAGTATAAGTATTCAAGGTGGTAAGTGCTAAAGGCCAAGGGTCACCTAGGCCCACCAAGGCATACAGGTTATAACATTGACATACAGGTGTGGCGATTCTATTGTGTAAAGGGACATAAAACTCAGCAATGTGAACAATTTTGTATTAAAGCATGAGGTGATGCACATGTGATAGTGTCATATGTGTACCACTATACTGCTCTACATATAACCTGCTGGGTTATCCTTACCACCTACTGATTCATACTCCAGATATCCTGTTGGTAAGTTGTTCAGGTCTTTGGTCTCTGTCCATTCGTAGTCCACTGGATCTAGATTTGTGTGCAACATAGGGTCTGACAGGTGGGAAACAGCCCAGTTATTCATGAGTTATGAACTTGATGTGAAGTTCATGTGACGGTGTGATCTCAATCTGAAATTTCACATGGCATACTTGCTACACTTACTCAGAGGTGTGAGAAGGTATCCCCATTATTTAGTGTGGACTGTACATTGGAAACCTTTGATGTATAATCAGGGTGGCCATCCTAAATGATGAAAAGCATGGTGGTATTTCTACATTCCTAGTGCAAGACATGTAATTGAAATGTGAGTTGAGTCTATTTGTCCCATGTACATGGTATTGTGAAGGTAAGTGGCTAGCCTGCTATTCCATTAGCTAATATATTGTGGCCATGCTACATGAGCATGACATCTCCTATATGGTACAATATACACTGTTTTTTGCCAACACCATGCGTACATTGGCAATTCCTGCCATTTACAAGATTTCTGATCCTAGTTTGGCAATCTTACTTTAACTATTCTGAATCTGTTTAGATGGATGTTAGAATGGCTAAGCTCAATTTGCACTGGCTTCATTGTGTTGCTGGTTTTGTAGTCGACATTCACATGTTGGTGGAATGGTATATGTTATCAGTCAATTTGCTGGTCTCTAGGTATATATCTCAATCATGGTCACTGAAGAGTTTGCTTATGTCACTGTACCTTTACTCCAAAGAAGTAAGGCTACCCATGTTTGAAGTGCTGATAGTGATGTTGGGATTTTGATATTGTTGATGTGAGGTTGATAATCATCAGTATGAGTAGAAATGTATGCGGCCTTCATTCACATGACAGGTATCCATTGTATTGAAGATGTTGGTATGGTCCCTGGGGTTTCCTGTGGGTAAATCATGTGTGCTGAGTAGGCCCACAAAGTATGTATCAACATTTGCAAACACACTATTGATATATGTGTTGTTGAAATGGATTTGAAATCTATTATACTCCAACTATGGATATGCCAAATTGAGTAGGCGAAACTGTACGTTTTGCCTTTGTGAATGTTATAGACATATTAAAAGTTATGAATGTGATTGCTAAGCAACATGCTGCGTTGTGATTGGAACGTGATGAGATAACTTTCATAGGGCATGTCATATTGTATGTATGAATGTGATATCAAAGTCAACACTAATTTTCGTTGATAGAATGTTGTTTCAGCAAGATGCTCTGTATAGGGACACACTGTTAATGTTGACCAATCATCTTCTGCAGGCATAGTTTGTGGTATAGATGTACTGATAGGATGGTGATGTAGTTGTCAGATAGTTGGCTTATGTTGTGTGTGAAATTGTTGTCATATAGAGTTGTGGAAAGTATGTTGATGTGACATTATGTTGGCTCAAAATGGTTTCTACCTGGGAGTGTTTTACACATAGATGTGATGTTAGTGTTGTGTATGGTGTAATGTATGTGTGTGTTAAGAATGTGATGACTCTACCTCTCTCTCTGTTTCTCAGCATCAGCATCGGCAGGCAAAGGAGATGGGGCACAGCTGAGAGGGGAAGCTGCTGGCCTTGGGACCTGAAGTCGTGATACCACCGACACCGAGGGACCCAGTGGCCTGTAGGGCAATGGGAGTGCCACCTGGGAGACAGGATCCAGTTCTTCATCTTCAAAATCCCCTGCCAGTGGACAATCCCTGGCAGTGGCAGACCCATCTGGGACCACCCCACCACCATCTAAGACCACCACCCACCTTACTACCACCAACCTCCCTGTAGCTCCCCACCCAGTTGGCCATGTCCACTCACGCAAGAGGATGGGCATCTCCTTTGCCATAGGCACCTCTGCCACTGTCAGCCCTGATGCCCTCAGTGAGGAGGCTATTGACTTCCTGAGGTCAATCTCTGTAGGTCAGTCAACCATCGGTAATGCCATCCAGGGACTGGCAACTCAGATACAGCAAAGTAATCCATTCTTGGAGGGCATTCACAGTGCACTGGCTGGCCTACAGAGATCCTTTTAGGCTCTGGCCTCCACAGTGACAGCAGCCAGTCATCCTTTGTCTCCCACACCCTTCACCTTCCTCTTCACAAACCCAAACCCAGCTTCCCCGTCCCAGACAAAGCACACAGACAGACAGGCATGCATTCACCTCTACATCCAAGTGTAGGTCAGACAAACATAGGCACAACAAGACTCACCACTGGCATTCACACAAGCAACATACTGATACAGACACAGCAACAGTCACTACCTGCCCTGACACCCCACCATCCCCAGCATCACTGACACTATACCTGACACACCTGCAGACACCACACCAGCATTCACAGATCCAGCCACTACACCTATCCTACCCACAGTCAACACAATAGCAGACCCTCAGACATGCACCTCAGCCTCCAGACTTACAGACACCACAACCACGGACACTACTGCATATAGTACATCCACCATACCTTTAGTCACCACCCCAACAGTCACCCTCCTACCACAGCATCCCTCAGCACCTCCACCCCTCAGTCCCATACACATAAATGCCCTCACTCACTCACCCTCCCAACAGACACCCACAAGCATAGCTCACACAAACATGCACCCATGACACCCATACATACACATCAGACAACCACTCCCTCACCTTCCACATCCTCTGATAACTGTCCCCGTGTGTCTAAAAAAGTATTCTTTTCATGTTTTGATCTTTTCCCTACTCCTCTTCCCCCCATGAGACCTCCTAAATGCTCAGTTTCCCTCTTCAGGCCTGTCTCTTCTACCTCCAAGGCCTCCCCTACCCCTATCTGCAAGTACCCATGCCCCTCCACATCAAGAAGTCTACCCCTCCAAAGAGAACCCAACCCTCTAAGCATGGACCTAGACCCCCCTTCCAAGCCCAATCCCAAAGGACCACCTACCCACGATAGTCCCTGAGGTGCCTGCTTGCCCCCTTGAATGCCCCTACCTGTGGAGGTTACATGGCAGTCAGGAGTCAAGTTCAGGGCACACATTTTCTAATTGGACTGGCCTATGGCCTTGGGCACTTGATTAATTTACTATTTTATGATTAATGAATCTGTGGACCAATCAGTTGTTGGTTTAGACATTACATCTTTGTCCGGCATTTCTTTTCTTAGGGCAGATTTGTTCATGGCTGACATTGTTTGTGTGTGAGTATTTGTGTGTAAGTGGTGCTTGTGCTATCTGTTTTGTCTGGGCAGCATGTGAGTTTGTATTCAGTGCTTTTGTTCCCCAGTGATGGGTGTGTGTTGTATGATGGGCATGTGTATGATGGGGACATGTTGTTGTCATGGTATTCAGTGGTGTTTGTGTTGACATGTGTTTATTGCAGTGTTGTATGGCTTTGTGTGCTTTGACTGTGTGCAGGTGAGTGTTTGGTGCATGGTATTTCAGATACGATGTGCAGGGTGTTTGCTGTGTATGTTGATTGCTTCATTGTATGGTTGTGTGATTGTGTGTGTTTGTTCTCTGTTGGTGGTACATTGTGTTGCATGTGTGATTTGTCACTGGGTAGTGTCTATTGTGGGTGCTTGCCAACACATTGATGGTGTAGCAGTTGTGGTGTTGTTGTGACGTGTTGTGGTGTTGTGGGTTATTGTGTGTGCCTAGGTCGGTTCTGTGTTGCTGGAAGTCAGTGTGTATTTTTGACATGTGTGTTTGTGTGTGTGATGGCCATAGTGTGTGTACTGTGGATGTGTGGGTGTATATGTGGCTGTCTGTGAGTGTGCTTGTACTGTCAGGTTGCATGTGTGTGTCACCCTTACCTCTGTTCCCGATGGTATTTTGTGTGTGCATATGAACTTTGGCAATTTACAACAGCGACAGGTAAGTGTGTGTACTTACAGTTGCTGTTGTCATCTTCGGTTTTGATTCCGGAGTCCATGGGCGAGTAGGAGCAGCGGGATGATGTGGAGTTCTGGTTCCATGGTGGCTTCGGACAAGTATGGCTTCCTGAAGGTGATTGTCTCCTTTTCTGCAGTTCATTTTTGCCTGGGTTTCCATGGTGGTGCAACCACAGCGGTAACCTTGGCAGTGTGCAACCTCGTAATCTGTCCGGCGGAAACATAGGGGGTCATTTTGACCTCCGCGGTCTTTTTCCAAGACCGCCGAGGGACCGCCGTGCGGAAGACCGCCAGTGTTGGCGGTTTGCTGCTCGGCCTATTATGACCGTTGGCAGCTCTCCGTCCTTTTACGGATGGAGAGCTGCCAACAGCCATATTGGCGGGAGGCGGGGAAGTGGAGGTTGCTCCACCGCCACGCCAACAGAACACCGCCCAGCGAGTCACATCCTGTGATTCGCTGTGGTGGTGTTCTGTTGGCGGTGTGGTGTCGCGGTGCTGCCCCCATGGCTCCCGTCCCCTCAAGGAGGATCGTCGGACCAGGTAAGTCGATCGTCCGTGAGGGGAGGGGGGTGAGGGGGTGTTGTGTGGGTGCATGGGGGTGTGCGTGTGTGTATGCCTGCGGGGGTGTTGTGTGCATGGGAATGAGTGCATATATGTCTGTGGGTATGTCTGTATGGATGTGTGCGTGTATGTTTAAATGTGGGTGTGCGTGTATGACTGTGTGTGTGGATGTAGGCATGTATGTCGGCATGTGTGCATGTAAGTATGTAGGTGGTGCCTGCGTGCGTGTCGTGTGGGTATGGGTGAAGTGATGTTGGGGATCGGGGTGGGGTGGGGGCCCTGCCACCTTTGGGGGGTGGCAGGGGTGGTGGGGGGTAGGGGAGGGAGCTGGGGTGGGGGGAGGGGGAGACCCCTATCAGTGCCAGGGAAGGAATTCCCTGGTATTGATAGTGCTTACTGCCATGGATTTCATGGCGGTTCAAACCGCTGGAAATCCACAGCGGTAAGCCGGATCCAAATACCGCCAGAGGTATAGTGACAGCCGCCGGGCTGGAGACCCAGGTCTCCAGCCCGGCGGTCGTCTCGGCCCTGGCGGGCGGAACGGAGAACCGGCGGATGACCATGGCGGTAACCGTCATGGTCATAATTCCACAGAGTAAGACCGCCAGCCTGTTGGCGGTCTTACCGCCGGTTCTCCGCCTTCTGCCAAGGTTGTAATGACTCCCATAGTCTCTACTGGCCTGAGACCACCAAACTCATAATGAGGCCAATAGTGACAGGATAGCTGGACCTTTAAGGTCTTTAGGGTATTTTTATGCATGTGGTGTTTTTTCTTAACTCTGCATTATTCCAGCATTGTCCGTCTTGGGTGCTTGGCTGAACCTCAAAGTGAGAGTGCTATGTACCATTCTTCATGCAGAAGAGATGGTCTGTGGAAAATAAAAGGGTCAATATTGGAGAATCAAAGTAAATAATAAACATCATAGTGCAGGAGGAGCAGGAGGGCAAAGGATAGTCCACTGCAGTGATATGCCATTAGCTAAGAAGTGCGAAGAACCAATTTCTTGCCAACACTCCCAGACAATTAGCTGCATGTACCTGGCTGTTCACTCGAACAATAACAACATGCTGCTGTGTCCAGTCAAGCAGGCCACAAGTCAAACAATTAATTAGATTTTACCATTTAATCCACTACTCCGGATTTTCTTAATCAACACACCTCTCTTTAGTCCACAGGAGTAGGCCTCTTTGAGTTTCCTTGTTTCCCATTGAAGGAGATTGGCAATTATCCTTCTTCGGGCTGTATTTCACCTACAAGAGATAGACCCATAGTGTTCCACAAGAAATGAAAAGAATTTGAGGATCAGTTTGATCTTGGTAAAATACAGTGACTGGTCTCAGAGGAACCAAGAGGTGAAGTTAACAATAGGAAAATGAAATTATATATCCCAGTAAAATGTGAAAGGCAAGCATTGATGCAGAATGACCCCCTACCGACATTACATTATCAGCTTTAGTTTGCCAGACCCTTCAAGCCACTACAACATGAATCATTTATTTGGTAATACCCATTGGTGCAAGAAAGGTACTTGTTCCAACTGTGGTGCCCATTTACCTATGTGTCTTTCTTCTCAGTGGAATAGATACATAATATAGGACAGCCTCTTAAATCTTCACTGGCAGCCCAGCAAGAATATGAAACAAAGGAATATGATGGAGTCATCTTTTTGTTCTTCAACTTCTCTTTAGTAAATGGAGGCTTCATATTGCAGCCACTGTCAATAGTCTAATGTTGAAACACAGGTTAAATATGTCTTTCTCTGCTCTCATTGCTCAGCCAGCCCAAGCCAAATAACTGCTGTGTCCTTCTTGATTGACTCTACGTGCCATGCACACTGGTCCACTCTATTTTAGTCCATTATTATTATTATATACATTCACTGAAAAAAAAAAAGTTAAGGGACATTATAGTTACATGAACATGTCAGTTAAAACATACCATTTTAAACAAACAAAATCACTGAAATTCACCAGTTATAGTTGTCTAAGTAACTGTAACTTGTAGCCTAACTTAACTGTAACTCGCAACCCCACCATCCACAGTGTTGTAATGAATGATGTTGCAGTGATGTATCGATGATGTTATTGAACATGTCATGGTTGAGGTAATACGTGAGGTAATTAGTAGTGCATGAAGACCATGCAATGCATTAGGAAAGTGTGTTTTAGGACGACACCTTTTTCTTCGAGTATTTGGACAAAACATCACTTTTCAAATATCAAGATATGGAAATATCAGAAAACAATTTTGTGATAAAAAATATTGTGAGGCAGAAATATCACTGACAAGAATAGCTTTAATCATATATTTTCTACAAAATAGCTGTAAAAATATTGTTTTTTAATTATCTTTATGCGTTTTAGTTCATATGATAATGTTATATGTTAAATATTGGTTGTATAATTGTTGACAATATTTTTCATAACTATAGTTTGTCATATTTTTTTGTTTAATTGCTAATAGTAATGTATAGTGTTATAGTGGGTTGTGAGGTGTGTGGGGATAAAGGTGAGAATTTAATTAAGTATAATTATTTATCAATTAATTATGATTTTTATTCTTTATTTAATTAATTTTTAATTATGTAAATTGTGTAGTTATCATATTTTTTTAGTTATATATTAGGTGTGGTTTGCTGGGTTTGTGGGGATATAGGGTTAGAAGTTCATTAAGTCAAAATTCATTATGAATTAATTATTACTTTATTATTAATTATGTAATTGATTATTAACTAGGTAAATTGGATGATAATTATATTGTTCAAGTTATGTATTAGGTGAGGGCTGTTGGGTTTGTAGGGGCATAGGGTAGGAAATTATTTAAGTAATACTTAACAAATAATGCTTACTTAAGTAATAATTGTTTAATTCATTATTAAATATGTTAATTGTGTTATGCTTATTTATTTTAATTACATTTTAAGTGTGGGTTTCTAGGTTAATAAAAATTTAAAGTTCATAATTAATTACTGCATTTATTAATAATCGTGTAAATTGTTGTATTGCTATATATATATATATATATGTACATATATATATATATATACATGTATATATAGATATATCTATATATATATATATATACATACAGCAATATATATATATAGACATATTTATACATAGATAGATAATTGTCCTATTAAGAGTTATATATTTCAGGTCAACTAATAGGGTATTTAAAATATGTTATGTGTTTGAAGTGAAGTACTTTCCCTGTTGCACAGACTGGAGTAGGAATAATAAATGTTACTTCTCTGAATATCAGTGCATTCCCTCCTGTTGCACAGACTGGAGTGGGAATAGTAAATTTCACCCCTCTGAAGTCCAACCCTTTCCCTTCTGTTGCACAAACTGGAGTAGGAGTAGTAAACTTAACCCCTTGGAATTCCAATGCTTTTCCTACTGTTGCATAGACTGTAGTGGGAGTAGGAAATGTAACTTCTGCAAAGTCCAACGCTTTCCCTACTGTTGCACAGACTGTAGTGGGAATAGTAAAACTAACCTCTGCTAAGTCCAACATTTTCCCGACTGTTGCATAGCTTGCCTTGGGAATAGTAAATTTCAAATTTCCGAAGTCCAGTAATAATATTATTTATTTGTATGTTTAATTTTATATTTCTTGTATATATATATATATATATATATATATATATATATATATCCATATTCTAAATGCTTAATTTTACAGTGTTTTATATTTCATTTTTCTTAATATATTTAATTGTTTGGCAATTTATTTTAATGTTTTGTACTTGTGTACTTGTGTTTTAATACTGTATTTGAGTTGCATGTAAATATATACATAAATATATATATATGCTTTGTATTGTAGTAAATTAAAAAAATATATATACATTAAAATGTATATTTGTATTAATTGTGTTACATTGTGGATATAAACCTATATATGTATGTTTTATATGAGTATATATTTATATATAATTTTAAATATCATTTGCAATTCTTTAATTTACATATGTTAAAATATTTAAGATTTATTACTTTATTCTATATATATAATGAAAGTTTTTTTTTGTTTTTTTTTGCGATATTAGTGTGAAAGATATTTGTGCTTTTATATTTTTGTACTTACCAATATAAGTATAGGTAGACAATATTTTTGTAATCAATACTTTTGACTTGATATTTGTGTGTCTCCATATCTGTTGTTCTGATATTCTGTCAGACCCCTTTTCTCAGATCCCACCTGGCAGATCATGGCAAAACTTTCCAGTTATTAACTGAGATGTAAGAACATGTTTATTGGAAAGGTCTGTGAATATTATTTGAGCTGGCAAAATTATAAGCAAACCAAAAACATGCTTTTACTATGAACACTATCTAGTGGTGCACTGTGTATTATCTCCTAACTACAACATGTACCCTTTTCTTAGTGACTATATATATATATATAGTCACTAAAAAAAGGGTACATGTTGTAGTATATATATATATATATATATGCCCTGTATTATACTGTCCTAGTAGGTTGGTCCTGTGATTGTGGTGAGATCACTCTCTCTCTCTATATATATATATATATATCAAACCAAGGCCCAAGGTCCATAAGGAGCCGAGGCCAATGCCACCCACAGTTTCCACTGGACTGACCGGTGGAATCCTCAGATTTCTGAGGTTTCCACCGGTCAGCCCAGTGGAAACCTTGTAATTGGCCTGGAGGGGGGGCCATCAGCTCCCTGGCGTCTCCTCTCCTCAGGGCTGGTGGACCAACGGTTGGCCGGCCAATCTCATAATGAGGCCTTTATTGTGCCAAAGCCTGGAGAGCTGAAGATAAAGTGAGGTGGTTTTGTTCTTTCCCTTTCTGTAGGACTTGTTGCTACTGTGGTAGAGGTGGTGGTGGCAGTGAAACCTACAGGTTTTTGGGATCTTGCAAATATCAGAGCGGGTGATGTTTGTGGAACCACATGTCTCTGAGCAGGTTGAATGGAAATGAACCATACATCCTCTGTGCCACTCATCCCACTAAAGATCACTGGCTCGTCAGCATCATAACCACCTTCCTCCCTTGCAAGGCTATCAAGAAACTTCTTTCGCCCTTGTCTCTCAGACTTAGCTGGGGTCCAGTCCATGTCCAGATCATCAGAAGGAGGGGCGTGGGGAAGACGGTGAATACTCTTTTTCTTGCTGGAGATCATAAAGTCAGTGGGGAAGAACAATCTTCTAATCATCATCTTGCTCAGCAGAAGCCTCAGCCTTCTATTTTGCAACTACTTCTGGAAGATCTTTAACTGACTGCAGCTCCTGTCATTGATTTTGCAATGTTTCGACTTGCAGCTGAAACAACCCCATTTCAGATTTAGTGCTCTCCATGACTGGAGTCACTGCGACATGGCCTTAATTTTGGTGGTAGTGATGCTGTTGATGCAGAAGTGATCCTCTTTCTTCTCAGTGGAGCAAGTATGTCACATTTCCTGAAAAAGGATGGGAGCCTGACTCCAGTGGTGGCAACTGACTTCTCCTCTCCACTGGCTACGTTTTTGGCAGGAACTCCTTTCTTTGGGGACATTTTCTTAGCACCAGCAGTTGGCACTTAGCACTAGGAGCAGAAACAGTTTGCAGAGGACGACCCAGGAATCACAAACAGTTAATTCAGACACTTCTCTCCATATCAGCACCATGTGTGATTTCTTGTGCACCAGCAAGCAACAGAAAAAATGATTCAGTGACCTTTGGGCAGCCATAATTTACGTGATGTAACACAAATGAGGTTATCATCATCAGCATCATCCCAATAGTGTACACAAAACATAAATTACAATTTTTCACATGACAACATTAGACAGAAAAGGTGACCATGTGCAAGATGACACAGCTTAGAAAGCCCCCAGGCCCTCCCAAGATTGGTTGAAATCCTGATGGGCTACAGGCCTGTATAATAATCTGTACAGGATTCACTGACACTGCTTCATGAAGTGTCACCGATTGCCCTTGGGGCGAAGATAGTCAGAGCTTGAGCGCGTGGTCTCCTGCAGCCGTGAGGGCTGCAATACAGAAGCCATGGCTGAGAGCAATGCTTATACCAACTCACGTTGCTTGCCTTGATTAGGCCTGACATTAGAGTTGCCTCATGCAATGCAAATCTGCCCTCTAGGTGTGTGTGGGATGGTTGACTGACTTTAGCATGACTTTCCTTGAAAGTGCAGACATGCCTTTGTTCTACTGCACAGAGACCTATGGGAAATGTGAGTGCCCGTGACTGAGAGAGGAGTGGTAGAGTGCCACTATTTAATGGCTGCATTGTCTGCCATTAGAAACACCCGCTTTCTTGCACTGCCAAGAGCAGTGGGGTAAGTTGACACCTACCAATGTTGCTGGCGCTGGGGATTTCGCATGGAACTTTAAGCCCACCCTGGACTGGCAAACACAGAGGGCCTCATTACGAATTTGGTGGTCTGACTGCCAGCCCACCATGGTGGTGGCCACTGAACGACTGTCATGTTGGTGGTGATATAGACCGCTGTATACGAGTTACACAGGCAGAACTGCTATAAGCCAGCTAAAAAAACGACACTGCCAGGACTCTGGCAAGCGGGAAAGAGGCGGTCCCACCACCAGCACCACCCTCAAACAACCACAGAACCCTTTATGACTCATAAATCACAATGACAGTTCTTTTATGGCAGCCCACTAATGGTGGTGCCATCCATGGCGGTCGGTGATCACAACAGTATAACACAATACCACATTGGATAGTTCAAGTTCCACACACCTGACACACATCCACACACCGACACACCTACAAACTGCTATATAAAACACACCTTTACACACACCAGAATCCTTTGCAACAAGAACGCCACAAATGGAAGCCAGAGCCGAAAAGCAGACACATACAGTACCATACACTCATCTCACAACCACACCACACACCCACAACACAAAATAGCACCTCTACACATCACACACCAACCGTCATCCCCTCACAATATAGCACCCACACATCATCATCTGGGTTTTTACTTTTCCTATCAACGGCCACCAACATGTCACCACAGAAACAACTCCGTTTCACTGACGACGAGTTAATGGTTATGGTGGAGGAAATTATCAGAGTAGAGACACACTTATTTGGAGCCCAAGTCCAGCAAACTACTATTGTTTAGAAAATGAAAATGTGGCAAAGAGTAGTGGAGAGGGTGCATTCTGTAGGCAGCTATCCACCCACAAGGGAGGATATCAAGAAGAGGTGGAATGACCTTAAGGGTAAGGTCTGTTCCAGGGCTGCCAGGCACCAGCTGGCAGTCAGTAAGACTGGTGGTGGTCCCCCACCCACAATGTTCACATCACAGGAGGAGAAGGTCTTGGACATCCTGCATCCTGAGTGACTGACAGGAATACCTGGGGGAATCAAGTTGGGTAAGTCACAACACAAAAGATTGTCACCAAAATGTGTTGGCATGCATGCTCACAGATCACATTTTGCTAACTTAACAGCCAACTCACTCACCACCCCTGTGTCCAAATGTCTGAATACCCCTGTCTGGCATCTCACATGTGAACATGACTCACCTGGGGGCACAGTATCTGTATATGGTGTGGTTAGTACAGGGACTGACAGTACTACAACTCCTCACAGGCACTGTTCCACCATTAAGAAAACCAGAACCATGTACCATATTGAAAATAACTTTGGATGTAAACTGTGGAGTAAACCCACCTGAATGCTACACAATTGTACAGTCTGTGGCAATGACAGCAATGTTATGGACATCTGCCAGTACAAAACTTCTAACACACAGCTACATCTGTGTCCACTGCTAAACTGTCCCTTCTACCTCCCATTAACTATTAAACTGTACACACCTGGGGGGATCTCACATATATGCAGTGTGCTGTACAGGGTGTAACCAGACACATGTGGCCAGGTAGAATGGTTACTCTAAATCTGGTGGCCAGGTCAGTGTCCACATGATATTGTGCAGCTGCCTGTTGACTCAATAATGAAGTACTGCTAACTGTGAGGTACCATTAACAAAATAAAGCTACACAGCGGCCCTGTTTTGACTCAATGAACAGACATCCAACTGCCAAGATACTCAGATAAACCCTTATCAATACCCTGCCTATCAAATGAACATGCCCCTCAATACACATAGAGGTTAGTACAACTGTCCCTAGTCAGGGAACCTTCCACTTACTATGGTCAGGTATCTGAAGGCATGCTACTCACCCATGCCAGTCTTGATACACATGTACAGTGGCCTGCAATGAGGTAACACAGCGACAACTACATAGAAAAACATTACAAAAACAAAGAGAAGGTTGAGTGAATGATTGTACAAGAATACATGTTTCAAAGACACATGATCAGACATATGACACCATTGGACCCAGATAACATGACAAACAGGTCTTTTGTGTAGAACACAACACTGCTATCCGACTGTCCTGACAGCCTGGGCATGGGACTCATATACCACCAAAATTCTGTCACAAAGTACCTGGATCAATCCATGTCCACTTCACATGTCAGACCAGCTAAACCCATTTGCCAGTGGCACAATTCAGAAATATCCACATGAGGATGGCATTGTGAAGAGATCTAGAAGGAAATAGTGATGAACAGGTAAAGGCAAACATGATCTCAAAATACATGTTGCATTTTGACTGCCCCTAAAAAAAGGAGATTATCACGAGAGTCACAACTCCATGTCCTAATTTTCCAGAAAAGCTTAGCTGTATACTGCTAGGCAACAAACAACCTGTCTGATGCTCACACAAAAACCCTTCTCAAACATTCCTGACCCCCACACTACCCCACTGAGTCACATTACAGAACATCACATACTTACACTCAGGTGAAGTACTGATTGATGAGATCTGCCCGCATGTCTCCATCTTCATCTTCATCCTCACTTGGCATTTCTGCATTCTCACTCAGTGGAGCTAGTGGTTCCCCCTCATCATATGAGATCTGACACCTCAGGGTGAGGTTGTGGAGCATGCAGCAGGTCACAATGCTCTGACACACTTTGGCGGGTGAATAGAGGAGGGCTCCACCAGACCTATTGATGCTATGGAATCTTGCCTTCAGGAGCCCAAAGGTCCGCTCCACAACATGCCGTGTCCTTCCCTGGGCCTCGTTAAAGCCGACATCCCCGGGCCTTGTTGGGTACCTCACTGATGTCAACAACCAGGGTCAGTTGGAGTATCCAGAGTCCCCTGTAAGCAATTATTACATGTGTGCAACCATTAGTCTAGGGCATAATAACATTTGACAGCAGACATGGCATATTAACACAAATGACATATGTAACGTGTCAAGTAACCCAGCACTGTCTGGTTACATTTGTGTCAATAGCTGTGGGATAGTGCTGTTCTATGTGATGAAGGCATCATGGACTGGACCTGGGTACCATGCACATACTTGCAAAATGTAGAGGTCTGCCAAACAGACTACTCTGACATTTAGGGAGTGGAAGTTCTTCCTGTTCTGATAGACCTGTTCATTTCCATGTGGGGGAACCAAGGCTACATGGGTACCATCAATGGCCTCCACCACATGTGGGATGTGTGCCAAACCATAAAAATCAGCCTTCACATGCACCAAATCCCCACGTTGTGGAAATCGGATATAGATGTTGAGGTGTTCCAACAATGAAGACAGTACAGTGTTCAAGACTAGACAGAACATAGGCTGGGACATCCCTGCAGTTAGGGCCATTGTATTATGGAAGGAGCCTGTGGCCAGGAAGTGCAGCACTGACATGACTTCTACAATGGGTGGTATGCCAATAGGATGACAAATGACGGGCATCAGATCTGGCTCCAAATGACAAAAGAGATCCATGATTGTCTGCCTAGCCAGGTGATAGATCTGAATCACATGTTGATCCTCCATTGTCATCAGGTCTGCTAGTGGACGATACACTGGAAGTTATCTGACCATTCTCATTCCAGGGTAACTATAGGAGACAAAATAGGTAGGTATGTCTATCACTCATTGTGTCCATTTTAAGTGTCAAAACATATGTCTCATATAATGATGTGACATGCCATGATACAGTTGAAACATGGTACACAGCACACACCAACGGTAATAATTGCATATCAGTGATATGTCATCCCCTTGCCTCAATTAATGCAAATGATGCCTCAGTGGGTCTCTGTGATACTGACGTCTAACTAGGCATTTCATTATCTTGCCCATTGCAAAGAGGGTGCTGACTGTGCCACCGAAGATTCCTGTTTTTTAGCTAGACAGCATAACTGCATGTCCCTTCATTCTGGACATTCATACATGTTTGGTCAATGCCAGCACTGAATATAATGCAGTAGATGTGTTTCCCAACTTGTGACACATCATGAAATTAACTTTTCTGAGCATCTAAGGGCTTTAAAATGGCGACTACCTGACCTACCATACTGGACAATAGGAAACAACCGCTACCGCCGGTGGAAGTCATCATGAAATTGCCTTTGGAACATATTGCTGCCTGTGTCGCAGTCTTCACCCAATGGTAGTGTCCATCGGCGGTGATGGGCGTGTATGTAACGGATGTGACCGCCATTTCCTGATGAATCTCTCACTTGACTCCTGACACTGCTGCCAGCAAGGCCTCCACAACTTGAGCTGCTGTGTACTGCCTCTGGAGGTAATCATGCCACATCCTACCGGTGATAGGACCCCTGCCTTCTCAACAGAAGAGCTGCAGAAGCTTGTGGATGAGGTCTTACCCCTGTATGAACAGCTCTATGGTACACCAGAGGACATATATTTCTGTAGCTCGGCAAAGCTTTTATTTGTTTAGCCTAGGCTTATGGGCAATATGTGAGAATGTGTCCTTAAAGCCCTGTAGGCACTATCAGTGTGCTTAAATGATTGAGTTCCTGGGCATGTTCCTATTTGAAGTGACATGTGTGGAGTTTTGAGACATTATGGAGAGTGTGCAATGAGTATTTCCTGACCTACCTTGTGACTGTTGCACATGGATAGCTGAGGTGTAATGCCGGACATCACCAGGTAAATCCCATCATCTAATGTGCTTGATGTGTGTACATATGTGCTAAAATGACAGAAGGAGGAGTTGATGCATGTTGGTTGCCGGTTTCTAACCATACTTGTGTCCTTGCTGTTTCTGCACATACATCCGTGGCCACATCTGGCATTGTTGTAGTGTTGTACTGAAGCCAATTGAAGGCACTCAAAGCTCCTAAGCTCTGCTCAATGACAGCCCTTGCCAATAGGCTATGGGATGCATGAAGTATTCTGATGCATCTAACCTCTTGGTACATGGTAGTTTGTGTTGATTTGTGCTCGGCCTGCAGAGAACGTTGGCTTTCAATTGCCACTTTCTTGAAATATTGCCATCTGGACTGCTATTGTATAGCTTCAGCACTGCAACTGTGAACCTGTAGCCACACTCTGTATCCATGTACAACCTGTGATGGTTACATATCATGCCCCACTACTGAGGTTCCTCAACTTCAGCCTATTCCCAGTGACTGTGTTTGACTTGTTGAAGTGACTTGTCATTAACTCTGCCTGTTTTTGTGTGGTACTTGTGAACATGATTTTCTATCTTGAATATGCCATCCATGCAGGTCAACGCCCATCAGAAGAAGGGGATTTGGTGTGCCATCACCAAGAAGGTGCGGACCCTGTGGGTCCAAAGCTGGTGGAGCGCCCACTGTTGAAAGAAGTGAGAAGACCTGAGACGCTGGGCCCAGAAGACCACAGAAGCCCAGCTGGGGATGTGCTCCCAATGAGTACATGTGCCCATCGGACCATGACCCCACTAATGGCCAGCATTTTGGTGGTGGTCTACCCTGAATTGAATGGGCGTTGGAAGGCAGCACAGCAGCCACAAGGGGGTAAGTACATAACAAAGACATGTTTTCCCCTTTAGCAGGTGATTGAGTGAGGGATAGAATATTAGCTCTGACAATGTTGTAAGTGTAATGTGTCACAGATCTTCTTTGATCACATAAGAGTCATGTCTTCGCAAAAGGTGTGCATGTTCATTTTGTTTTGAGACATAGTACTCAACTATGAGGCCCCTCAGTCCTATATATAGCACAGAAAGGAGCATATATGAGAATTATTTGTGGGTCTCAAGTGATCTGCTTTTACTACCCTGTTGGGTGTTAGTTCCCACCAACAGACCAATCCTCCCCAATGCCATGGTAGAAAGGGAGGTTGGTTCTTGCACTCTGGCCTCTGCTCTGTATCAGGGGGTATGTCTATGTGTGAATTGAAGTCAGGTAGTGGCAATTCATCTCCAGTGTCTAATGGTTTCTGATGTATCACAGCATTATGTGATGCAGTGTATCTCAGACATGTCACATGACATACATAGCTAACATCTTCACACCTGTTGCAAGGTACATCCTCTTGGTAAGTGAGGATTGTACTATGACATGTGCAATGTTCCATCAGAGTTGACAATATAAATGCTAGTTACCGGTGTGAATATGCTACGTTTTCACAGTGACAGATATGTTGGTGTCAGATGTAAGAATGTGATTGCCATGCTGATGTCCTGATAGCAGACACTTGACACGTAGTTTGTCCATGGTATACTTGTGTAGATATGATACATTGTCAATAGTTGTTCACCCACAGAAGTGGCATAGAAAGTACTGTGCCAACATCATGTGTAATTTTGAAGGCAAGTTTCATGCCTCACTGTTGGATATTATCATGTGCACTTGCTGTAGCTATGTAGATATGACAAATGAGGCCAGGGTGTTTGAAAATTTCCTGATTGACAAGAAACATATGTGGTGCAGTTGTGGTAGTTTTTAAACAGCTTTGGTTAGGTTGTTAAGTGTGACCTGACTGTTGGCTTGCATCATGGTTGTTGTAACAGTTCTGTTGGCATCACTTATGCTTTTCTTCAGGAACTGCACCACAGACAGATGCTAGGCTTGCCATGTCTGATATATGTGTAGCGATGTTGCTTCGCATACTGTGACAAGCTGGTTTGCTCATGTTGGTGTTAGCAAGGTCTGTTCCCCTCCTTCCTGTACAGCACTTTAGTCTATTTGCTCCTTCAGCACTGTAGTCTATTTGATACATACACAATATAATGAGCTGCTAATCGTGTGTGTGACATTGGTGTCAGCTTACTTGGTCCTTACATGACCATTATTGTTTGTCTTTTGGGGACATTTTTTATCCATTGCTTGGCCCTGAGTCCAGTGTTGCTCCTTGCTACCTCACAATTGGTGTATGTGTGTATGACATGTGTACTACCTCCTTGACCAACATTTGGCAGGCGTGACATGTTGATATGTCATATGATAGAATGTGTCCGTTGTGATGTGATTGAATCTGTGTCACTTGATGTAGGTGTGGTTTGTTTGAACTAGGTCTGCCTGCCTTTAATTGGCAACACATGTTATTGCATGGTACATGACATCTGGGTGATGTATTTGTATAGTAAGGATTGGGTCTCTGTAATTGTTAAGCTACCTCACTATGGGAATCCGCTGCTTGTCTACTGCCTGACTATGTTGTTGTGATTAGGCCACCTGTATTAAGTGGAATAGTCACCTAGTCATGGTATGGTCAGTGTGATTTTTCTACTTCGTTCATGGTTATTGTAGATTTCAGTTACCTTGCTTTGCTGGTGTGTGCATAGTATTGTATTGTTACAAGGTTGTTTGCACTTTAGTGGAACTCCCTGTGGGGGGTTAGTGGACATGATGGTATGTGATTTCTATCTGATTTGTAATGAAAGTGTTATCAAGGGGATGTGATGACCCTACTTCACCATCTATGTTCAGCACCAGCACAGGCAGGTGAAGGAGACTGGGAACAGCCGAGAGGGGAAGCCTCTGGCCACAGGAGCTCCAGTCATGACACCAGAGACACTGAGGGACCCAGTGGCCCGGAGGGCGAGGGAAGTGCCACAGGGGAGACTGGATCTGCTACAACTTCAACTGAGTCCTCCTCCAGTAGCCACTCCCTGGTGGTGGCAGACCCATCGGGAATCACTCCTTCTGTGTCCACCACCCCCAGTTCTATCACCGCCCTCCCTGAAGCTCCCCACCCAGTTGGCTGTGCACGCTCATCCAAGAGGGTGAGTGTCTCCTTTGCTGCAGGCACCTCTGCCCTAGCCCTTGTTACCCCTGCTGCCCTCAGTAAGGAGGGTATTGGCCTCCTGAGGTATATCTTTGTGGGTCAGATGGCCATTGTGAATTCAATCCAGGGACTTGCAAACCAGATCCAACATAGCAATGCATTCCTGGAGGGTATTCACAGTGCAATCTCTGGCCTACAGAGATCATTTGAGGCTCTGGTCTCCACACTGATGGCAGCCAGTCACCCCTTGTTTACCGTCCCCCCTCCACCTTACTCTTCCCAGTCCAAATCCCCCCTTCCATGACCCAGCCAAAGAGCACAATCCGACCATTAAAGGAAAGGATCCAAGAACATATGCGTGCTATAAGAAATAAGGATCATCATCTCCCATATTTTGTCATATTGACAAGGATCATCCCACCACAGAGGTACCTAAGATTAGATTCATGGGTATTAGCCAGACTATGGCAAATCCTAGAGGAGGTAACCGTGAACTTGATCTTAGAAAAAATGAGGCAAAGTGGATAATCAGACTTAAGAGCATAGAATTGGGCATGAATTTAGATCATGAAATGCACCATTTCTTATAAGTGTACAACTAATATTATCTGCTATGTGTTTAAAATTAAGGGATGTATTATATACCAAATCATTGAGATAAATATCATGTACATTGACATTCTAGGATGTATTCATTGTAGAAATTTATGAACGAAGATTCTAACAGCACAACAGGAGACTTGCATGTGTTCTGCTCTTTGAATGACCTTTTCTTCTATCTCTTAAATAACCTTTGCATAGGGGTATATGACAAGACTTTATTTATAGATATAGAGCCACTTAACACTGGTGCATCTTAATATATTAGTGAAGGTGTGATGTTTAGTTGTCAAATCGTATTACTAGACGGTGGCATAAGGTGTCTAAGTCCTTGACACATACATTTTGATTTGGTCATGGGTAGCCTGGGTGGTCACTATTTAATTCTTTGAATACATATATTTTTAGGAGATCTAGAATTTGTTTCCATCTAATTGGGCCAATATTT
Source organism: Pleurodeles waltl (assembly GCF_031143425.1). NCBI lineage: Eukaryota > Metazoa > Chordata > Amphibia > Caudata > Salamandridae > Pleurodeles > Pleurodeles waltl. The sequence goes on from NC_090436.1 coordinate 518,783,506, forward strand.
GATAAAGCATTCTGACATTGGGTCATTGATTAGACAAATCATTTTAAAGGTCATATATACATTGGTGATGACAAGTTTTCATCTATTTGTGAGCAATCGGAGGGGTGGTGTATGGGCTGTGCCTTTCTACCAGTTGGTTGACGATTTAATGATTGGTGTTAAGAAGACTGATGATTACTAAAAGAGGGCTCTGGGCTCAAGTCAGAAGTTGCCATAACAACGCGCTCACTTGTCTGCATATAGGCGCTGTGTTTTCCTTTTCCACTTTGTTTTTTTCGATGGGGAGATTTACTGGAACATTTTCTGTAGTTTTTTCAGAAATTTTAAAACAACTCATATACTCATAAATATTTTGTGGGTACAAGTAGATGGTCGATAATTAGTACCAAAAAATATCACCAACTGTTTAAAGATGACGTGCATGATGGTGAACAGGACATTGAACGACGCGTGTATGGGAATATATGTAATTGCGTTGCGTACAAGTAATTGGAGCAGTTGTGCATGGATTGAGATTTCCTGCTAGTCAGAGGATGTCTTAGTGAACCGTGCCCAGAAGGTTGCTAACTATTTAAAAACGACATATAAAACAACAAAAGGGTTGTTTTGACAACGCGCGTGCCTGTGTGCAGGCAATTAGGTTGCTCTTCATTGGTGGTCGTTTTTTGAGGATTTCACAAACTTTAGATCAGTTATATAGACTTAAAAATATGTTGGGGATAAGATATGATGTGTTTACATCATTACTAAAAAACACCATCAATGATTTAAGGATGGCACGTGTAATGGTGAATGAGACATTCACCAACGCTTGTACAGAAATACATGAAACCGCTTTGTCCGTTTTTTATTTCTAGTTCCCATATGAGAACGCTTCACGGCAAGCACAAGCTTTTTGGCAGTTATTGGGCATGCTGGCGGTTCTTTACAAGACTTTGGATCTCATTAAGGTAAGCAGAGAGACACTTATGTTTGGTTTTCAGTAAATACTGTACAGTTGAGGCATTTAATCAAGGTTTTTGCCGTTACTGTTACACTATGGCATGTAACAATAAATGTTAATTGAAATATCTGAGAGGCTAATTTATGGCTGCATAAGAACGTTTAGGAGGGGTACTTGATGCACAATATTGTGTATTTATGTGGTTCTATTTTGATTCATTGTAGGGGGGTCTCATTTGAGAGACTGTAGGACTATTGGAGGAGCTGATCCTTCGTCATGATTGAAAAATTGTGGGCATGGACACGGATAACATTTGTTGGATAGCTAAGTCCATGCATGTAGGTTGGTGGTACTATTGAGTTGAATATTTTGGAGTATCATGTACTATTGGTTATTGTGACAGAGTGGTATATATGTTTGTATATTTGCAGTGACCCTGTGATACTTCTTGGATCTAAATCATCATTAAATAGGTAGTAATATATCTTTTTAAAGATTAATGGTGTTATGGGTCTCTAATATTTATGACACCCTGTCTTTGTCTAAAATCTGAATATTAGGGATTATGAATATTCTTCCCTTTTATGTTGGGTTAACTTTTTCTTTTCTGTCTTTCTCTTTACTTCACTTGTCATTTCGTGGTTGGGTTGTTCTTGGTTGGCATGTGGAATACACATTTCTTGGTGATGGTTCTAGTGTGTGCCATGTTGTTTGGACACTTTTTGTTGGTCACTAAGACTAATTTTATATTGGCACAGTTGTGTACTAATTTATTGAGAAAACTGTATGTTCAGGTTGATTGATAATTTATAAATATGTTATATATAAGACCATTTTATTACTTTATGTCTGTCTAATCAGTCTTGAGGAAGTCCACATCAGTACAAAACACGTGTCGGCTGAATTTCACAGTTACAAGCATGAATGCTCTTGGATGAACTTACCTTGGACTCAATTGTCTATTGGACTGAATTTGCAAGCATGAATGCTCTTGGATGAACTTTTGTTTTTGACTCAACTGTTTACTTTGGTTCTTCAAATTTGGAATATGTGGTTTAGAAGTCAAATATGAAGTTTACAGTTTAAATAGGTTTTTTTTTTAACGTTGGGGAACGATCTGTTCACAAGGGAGGTAATTTGTATTATAATTGATATTTGTATATTAAAGTTTTCTTTTCCTTATTGAATATTTGCCACATACTAGTTGTATGATTTGTTTATTGGTTTGTGCATAAATGGATTTTTGCTATATTGAATTTACTATAGGTCTTTTGAATCCATCGACTTAGACAATGAATTATTTGTATATTGTGTGCTGCACATAATGTTTTCTATAAAAGAGCACAAAGAGACAGGCATACATCCACCTCAACATCCAAGGGAAGCACAAACATAAGCATCAGAAGACACACCACTGGCACGCACACAAACAACATACACATGCAGACACAGCAACAGTCACAACTTGTCATGACACCCTCACAACCTCCAGCATCACAGACACAACACCTGGGACACCTGCAGACACCACACCAACATTCACTGACCCAGCCACCACACCTATCCTACCTGCAAACAGCACCCCAGCAGACCCTCGGACAGCCACCCCAGTCACCAGACCCACAGACAGCACAGCCACTGACATGTCTACATGCAGCACATCAACCCTATGTGCAGTCACCACCCCCAAAAGACAGCCACCCACCCACCACAGCATCTCCAGCACCTCCCACTCCCTCAGCCCAAAACACATAAATGCCCTCACTCTCCCACCACACAAGTACACCTCTCACAAACACGCACCCAAGACATCCAGTCCTAAACTTCTTACAACCACTCACTCACCCTCCACACCTAAATCCCCTTCTGATGACCGTCCCAGTGTGTCAAAAAAGGTGTTCCTTTCCAACCTTGACCTTTTCCCTACTCTTCCCCGCCTTGACACTCCCAAAAGAACTGTTCCCTCCCCAAGGTCAACCCGTCCCCCTCCAAAGTCTCCCCTACCCGCCTGCCAGCACCCAGGCCCCTCCCCCACCAAGAAGAGGTCCACCCCTCCCAAGAATGTTCCCCCTCTCCCAAACCAAAGCTAAAACCCACCCCTCCCAAGCCAAAGCCCAAACCCCCCACCCATGCCTTATACTTCCTGAGGTGCCTGACTGCACCCTTGATGCCCCTACTGTGGAGGTTACATGGCAGTCAGGAGTAAAGTTGGGGCACCATTTTGTGCCTTTGGTGCAAAAGGACATTTGTAAATATGGACTGGCTAATGGCCTTTGACTTCTATCTTTGTGCACAAAATAATATTTATAACCAACCAGTTGTTGGTTTTCGGGTTACACCTTTGTCCTGCATTTTATTTTGTAGGTTTGAGTTGTTCCTGGCTGACATTGATTGTGTACCAATGTTTTGTTGTGTGTGCTGCTTGCTGCTTTATGTATCTTTTGAGCAGTATGTGAGTTTGTGTGCAGTGCTGTTGTCCACCAGGGGCAGGGTGTGTGTTGTGTGATAGGTATGTGTATGTATCTGAAATGTTGGTGTCATGGTACAGTGTTGTATTTGTCGTGTTAATTGTTTGTTGTTGTGCTGTGTCGCTTTGTGTGTTTTTACTGTTTGAGTCTGTGTGTATTCATATCATGATAGGTTCAATGTACTGTATGCATGTTTGATTTATGTGTTGTTTTCTCAGTTGTTTGATGGTGTTGTTGTGTGTGTTTCATCACACAAGGTTGTACATTGTGCTGTATGTGTGGCGAGTCCATGGCCAGGGTTGGTTGTGAGAGTGATGTGTTTGTATTTGTGCATTTGTTGTGTTGTTGTTACGAGCTTGTATGTTGAATGAGGATCTGTGCGACTGGGCCTGTGCTGTGTCGCAGTGCGTAAATTGTGGTATTGACGTGTAGTGTCTGTGATGTGTATGTGTCCTTGATGCAATATGTCAGTATGTGTGCCACTATGCTGTTACATATGAGTATGGCCCTTCGCACCCCCTCCCTATGGTATGTAATGTAACTGTACAAATTTGAACATTTCACATATGTAACAAGTGAGTGTATGTGTACTAACAGTTATTTTCGTCCTCTTCTGCAATGTCTATGTTGTTTTTCGGTGAGCAGGAGCAGCGGGATGGCATCGAGTTGTGGTTCCATGGCGGCTCCGGACGTGTATGGATTTCTGGAGGTGAGTGTCCCGTTTTTTAATATTCATTTCCACCTGGTGCTCCATGTTGGTTGGACCGCGGTGATCACATTGGCGGTGTGCAACCTCCTAATAGGTCTGGTGGAAACATGGCCTCTGCCGGACTGTATGTGCCTCCACTCACCCGCAGAGGTCTGTCCTGCCTGACGGTGTTGGCTGTGCTTTGAGGTCTTCTGTGTGCTCCACCACAAGTCTCCTAATCTGTCAGTCTTCTCGGCCTGCCTGTTGGCGGTCGGACCTCCAACATGGTAGTCACAGGACCATCAAACTCGTAATGAGGCCCAGAGTCTGGAAACTAGGTGACTGCCTGCATTTCAAAACCACTGCTAGCTGTTGTGGGTCAAGATAGGTAAACTCTTGGTACACCTTTGGACCTTTAAAAAAAAACATAGACTGAAGGTGGGGAAGAGCTCAGAATGTTGTACACCTAGGGGTGAGATATGACAATACAAGAACTATGTTCTGCAAATAAGTTAGATCAGATACTCACCATCACCAAATCTTTCAGGGAAAATTGATAACGTTTCTTTTGATCCTGGCTTACTGCACGATGACCACAAGAGATTGGCAGATATGCTTAAACAACATGTGGAGACCTTGGATGACATGCACCCATTGCTGGACACCCTCCAGGCACAAATGTGGACAATAATGGGCAAAGTGTTGTTTCTTAATCAGAGGGCTGAGGATGTGGAGGACCAGAACAAGAAGAATTACATCTGCTGGTGGGGACCACCATCACTGACTATTTTGAATTGTTGCTTTCTATGGTGGTGGCACTGCAGGGCTTGACTCAATTCGGTGCTTTGAAACATGCGCTTAGAGTGCCAGCGAGGCCCCCTCCACCTGGAAGTCGGCCAAGACTGATGATGGCATGATTGCTTCACTAAAGAGATAGGGATAGGGATCTGACACAGCAGGGGGCATGGACTAATGGACACCTATAGTTCAGCAACAGTCAGGTGGCAATCTTCCCGGACTATAAGCTAATGGTACAATGGGAGAGAGCATTGTTCCTGATAGTAAAGAAGGATTTGCTTGAAACTTGTCTCAAATACATGCTGATCTTCCCTGCCTGACTAAAGTTGATGATACTGTTCTGTGAGATCCCTTCTGATGCCTGGGACTGGCTAGAGCAGCACAAGGTGGGCACTGATGATGCAGGCTGGCAATGATCTCCACTCTCAAAATGGAAAAAGTAGAGGCAGCATGTTACATCCAGGACACACCAACCATCTAAGAAATAGGCATAGCAGGAAAGGGCAACTGCTGTAGAGACGGTAAACATGTCCTGTGTTTTATTGCATGAAGGCCAACATGGCAATACATCAGAGGCAACTTGGACTCTGTAGAGAGGCTATGTTATAGGACTGACTTCACCTCAGACCCAGAACTGCAGATGGTCTATAGACACCCCACCCTGGAGTGGACAATATGTAAATAATGGATTTAGTGATAGTGATTAGATCTGAGGGTGTCACAAGGGGGTGCGTATAGGGCATTCACAATGTAACATATTGAATTTACTAGACAGGCAGTGGGAGACGTGATATGCACGTGGTTGCCGCTGCCATCTATCTCACCCATAGTTGGTTACGACATGGGAGAACACGCTGAATTCCTTTGTCAGGTTTGGTTGCTTGGACAGTTAGACATTGTCATGCTTTTCTGAGGTGTGGGAGTTTAGGAATAGTCTATTACGTTTACTCAGTCTGCGCTTTGTAGCACTAACAGCTCTATACCTGCTGAAGTTAAGGGAGTAGCAGCACATGAGACCATGCTGTGGGTGGATGATGGTGTCTCTTGCCACAGTAATGGTCTTTCCATTCAAACCACTAAAATAAATACACCTTTCATACCTGGAATGTGTGGGGCATGGGCATTCTAGAATGAAATATAAGGTCCTTGCATTCTTCAAACATCAGGAAAATGGATGTAGCGTTGATTCACAAGCTGGAAGTCAACGGAACAGAATAGATACATGGATGTTAGGGACCCTTGAAGACGGTTTGACTACATCGCCAACCTCCTTCCGCCCCCCTATGGGGTCAATAATACCCAATGGCAGGGTATTATTGGAAAGGCAAGTATTTACTGCCTTTACATGCCTTTTAATTTAGAGTGCATGCCACCAAATTAATGTTTCTGATTAAAATAATGCACTGGTGGAACATTAAAAAAGCAATCCCACCCTGATGAATGCCCTGGACCTTTTATGGCCATCAGTGAAGGGTAGAAACATGTTGGCACCATAAGGGTCATAGGACCATTGTATCCAGTTGACCCCCTTTGTATATTTGCTTTTAATCATTTCCCATCCATCCCGCTAATAAAGGGACACGTTAGGAGTTTATTTATCTACACATAGATTCCCCCAGACACACTAGTATATTAAGAGCTTCCTTGAATATGGTTGAGCCAACCTGGACTTCTAGGGGGTGAACCCAATGATGAAGCATGCCACTACTAGAGTGGGTGAGGGTTATATATTAAAATGGATTACTTTTCCTTTCCCACCTCTCACAGTGGTGGTATATAGTCATGGAGCTCATTTGTTCTCTCAATTGACAGAGAGATACTTTGCTGTTTATTATGAGGCCATATAATTGCCATGAGTTTTTTGTCTTTTGCCCATGGCTCTTTGATATGCTTGACCCTGATACCGCACACATAGATAAAGAGGATTGACATGTCATCTTATTCTGGATATTCAATGGTCTCAGGATAACAGTAGGTGGCATTGTGCATCTAATACCAGACAAACACTCTTTCTGACGCCCCTGGTGGCCATCCTCTCTGAGGGACGAAGGCACTGTAGCTTCTGGGGAGTATTATAATTGCATAGTGGCTGCAGATATGGATCTTTCCCATCCCCCGCTGGTGACTGGAATGGCACAGGAGTTTGCGGAATGGGCTGGCCTTGGGCGATTGGGAGGAATTTGGAAATGTAGGAATGAAGGACGTAGAGAGCATACTCCTTTTATTCCCTTATCAACTACTTATATGTCCGACTGGATAAGATACTGTGTTCTCATAGATGGTTGTCAGTGCACAGTATCTCTGCTACACACTTCATGACCATAATTCGTGGCTGGTGTTTGTGCAGTGTAAAAATAGACCTGGCCCAGTCCCTGCATTCAGGTTCTCCAGAATTCCATGTTTAAAAAGAAATTAGGAGGCGTAGTGCGAGAATACTTCTGCATTAATTGACACACCACAGATCGAGTCAGTACTGAATGGGAAACTTTTAAAGTAGTGGTGAGTGGCTATTGTTTATGCCAAGCCATTGGAGATAGGAAGACTTTGGAGAATGAACTCACCTCTTTGGAAGATAACATCTGAAATTTGGAAGAAAATATGTCAGCATTGGGGCAGTATAGAATAGCCCTTATGGTGGAAAATGAGAAGTACGCTGTCGAATCGGATCCCCGTGCACTCTTTCTCACATGGAGTACATAACATTGAATCATTCGGCGGTAAAGCTGGTCTAATTACTAGAGTCAGAACTCAGGATGAGATGAACGGAGAGTTTCTGCAGCATTATGAGTCATTGTATAGTTTACATGAGCAGGGTAACGAGGGGGAAATTGAGGCACTTCTGGATACAGCGACTCATACACACACTTACCAGCAGATACTAGGGCAGTATTAGGTGGACCTATCAAGCAGAAATAAAGGGAGCACTTAGAGACATGACATAGAACAAAACACCGGACATGGATGGTTCGCCTGCAGACATTTACCAGACTTATTCATCATTGTTTGCACCACAAATAACTGAGAAGTATCAAGAGGGGCTGGAGAGGGGCGTGCTACTGGCCACAACTAGAGAGGTGCTGATAATATCCATCCTCAATCTGGGAAGAGGCACCTTAGTTGTGTTGTCAAATGGGACCCTTCAATGCTAGATTTAGATTATAAAATCCTTAGTAGAACCTTGGTGGACCGCCTAAGACGGTTTTTTTGCCTACCCTAATACATAGCGACCAAAATGGCTTAATATCTAATAGAAGTTAATCCATAAATATCAGGGACAGGTTAGAACCCTCGCCTTAACAAGCCATGATCAGTATCCCAATGCAATGATCTAGTCCGTTGACCTACAAAAGATGATTGATACAGTTGGTGGGTTTAACTGAACAGCATGAGCAGCTTAAGTCACTACTGTATAGGTCTGCACCCTCTAAAATTAGTCAGTAAATTTCTTCATGCACAAAGGTTCTCCTTCTCCTGGGACCAAGCTGCTGAAGTTGCTTCTGCATGTAATTTCTGTAGCAAATTAAAATTCGCCATTGGGGAGAGCACCCTCTTTGTTTTACAAACGTAACAGTCCACCCATCAACAACTCTTTCCCACTTTAATCATAGCAAATTTAACAGCCAACACGTTTCATTCCCACTATTGGATCATCTTCAGTGCTGCAGAACAGATACATAATTGAAAAATATATAGCTGTTCTAAATATAGAAAGAAACATGAATCATCCCTTGTTTGCTGAAAAAAACAAGATATGAAATTTATCCTTCTTTCTCCGGACAAGCTCGCACAGAAATTCATTGAGGAAAGTGATAGAACTTCATACATGTGCACATATTTGGCATAGCACAATTCAATAATTTTCACAATTTGTGCACCAATATATATTTTTTCATTGTTGAAATTGGTTAAATCACGCAATACATGGAATTAAAAAACATGAAATAAACGGAGAAAATTGGGAAAATGGAAAGGCCATATACAAATCTGCTTTTGTTTACATGTGCATTTCACTTTGCCCTACTATCATGTATGGCGATGCAGATTATACAATCTCCCGTACCTCCCTATCAAGCATACAAACCCAAATCAAGTCCTAGAACAAACAATATTTTAGTTCAATGAGGTTAGCTGTGGGAAGCGATGAGACAAATGACGCTGGGGGCTGGCTGGGACAAGTGAATCAGTTTATTATATGCAGGTGCTCTAACAAGAGTTCGGATGGGCCACTGCATATCCCCTCATTCTAAATATTCAGAGGAACTAGGCAGTGCTCCTCTGTCGCCCATGCCTTTAGCATTAGCAGAAATGCCCTTTGGTAACATGGTAAGGACAGAAGGGCGAACCAAAGGAATTCCAATGCACGATGAAGTGTATATCATCTCTGCTGACATGCTCCTATTTCTTCAGGAAAACATATAAAAAATTGCCACCACAAACAAGATGGTGGCCGCTGCATGGCCAGTGAAGAAGCAGGCATAGAGAACAAAGATGAACAAAGTACATACTGGCTACATAAAATAGCCACCACTGCATGGCCAGCAAAGAAGATGTCAAGAAAGAGAGATGGAGAACAAAGGTCACATGGCAGCCTATAGCAACACCGCATGGCCCACAAAGAAGGAGCCATGTATAACAAAGAGCACGTGGTAGCCTACAGCAAAACACCCACGGGTTACACAAAATGGTCAACAAAACATGGCCAGCAAAGAAGGAGGCATTGAGAAAAAAGAAAACATGGCATCCATTGGCAAACACACTCACTGGCTACACAAAATGGCCATCAACGCATGTGACACATATACAAAAATGGCGGATAAACACATGGGAAGAAGAATGCAGCTGAGAACAGAGGAACATGTCTGACTACGTAGGCCTGGACTCCAGGAGGCACCCTATCCCCAGCCACCAACAGGCATATGCACACAAAAAATACATACATTTGCCTTCATTCCAGGGCCATCCATCACAATGCCCTAAAGGTTTTTAGAACACGTATAGCACAGAAGCAGTGAGAATGTGAAAAAAACATTGAAAATACACCCAAGACTAAGTGAAGGATTGACTAGGCCCAAACAGTAACACAACATCACAGTAAAATGATAAACAAATCAGTACACAATTCAGAAAACCCACAGAGGAAAATGGAGAAAAAAGTGTATTTAATTGTAGGCCTCTAACATCAAAAATTGCAAATACTTCTCTAAAAAGGTTAATTCCACATGCACCCTCTACTCTAATGTGCCGCTAATCTAAAAAGATACAAAATAAAAAAAGGAACAAAAATACTGTTGCATGCCCTCCCTCAAACAACAAAACTACTGTTTTTTTCCCAAAGTGCTGCATTGAACGTACTTGTTTTTCCCAAAAAGTTATGACTCTAAGGGTGTGGATACAGCAGAAATTGCAGATAAAGAGAATGATAGTTTCTCTATAAAATTCAAATCCAAAGTGACCACAAGCTGAACAAAGCAGACAGCTGAGTCTTCAGCACAGAAAGAGGAAGGTGCTACTGTATTTACAGAAGTCTCCTGGTATCTGTGACACTTCCTTCCTGTTTTTTGTTTTAAATACATGAAAAAGTGCATTTCATGATGAAGAAAATACTCTAATGGTACATACAGGTAAAACATCAATTCAAAAATGCATTTCAAGTTGATTTTCCAGGTATTCAGGTAAAATAATCTACCTCTAATGTTGACTGGCAATCTCCCACATAATAGAACTGCCCCTTGGATTCAAAAAGACTGCTGAATGTTCTGATCGCGTTCACCAGTAGAATAGAAACATGAGTGCTCATGCTACTATGGCCCTCATTATGACATTGGCAGTGAGTGATAAATTGGCGGTAATATCGCCAACAGGCTGGTGGTAATTACTGCCAAATTATGACCATGGCAGAGATAACTCCCATAGACAGCCAATGTACCACACCAACCGCCAGGGCGTTAATAACACTCACCACGGCGGTAGCCGTCAACAGCCAGGCAGAAGATAAAGTACCGCCCACCATACCATGACACAGGACACCACCGCGATTTCCGGGGCGGTACCACCTCCCTCAAAAACCTTGCAGAAACACATCACAGAAGACCAAAGACTCACCATCAGAGACACAGAGAAGGACAAAGCCTCCATGGAACCGGAACTGCAAGTCTTCCCCATGCTCATCTATGCCATGCTCCACCTGGAACACAAACGCCGACGAAGATGACGACGGTGAGTACAGCCGCCTAGCACAAAAGGAAGGGAGGGAGGAAAAGGAGAGTGACACACACACGCACGACACACACCTGACACACACACACCATACACACAACCAGCTGCAGACGAAAAACAATGACACACGACACACAGCATAATAATACAAGGACAAGAATGCAGTACTGAGAATGTTTTAATTGTGAACAGCTACCAAATGAACCAATTGTACGAAAAACAGATATGTACAAATATACACAAAGGCCTAATGCCTAGTCCAAATGTACACAAAAGGACACTGCCCAGTTCAATGTTCAAAGGGCCCACATGGCCACAGGGCACAGACCAAGGCCCAACACAAATCCTGACATCATCCGGATAGAACTCTGCAGGGGCATCAGTTTGCAAGTGGGCAGGCACCTCATAGAGGGTGGGGGGCACCTCAGCCAAATACGGGTACATGCCCACTGGTTCTGGAGGGGGCTCCATGCCCATTTCTCTCTGCTGAGGAGTGCAAGGTCACAGTCTCTCAGGTGGGGAACATGCCCACTGCTTGTGGAGGGGGCTCTATGCCCATTTCTCTCTGCTGGGGAGTGCAAGGTCACAGTCTCTCAGGTGGCTGACTTCCCACTGCTTCTGGAGGGGGCCCCTTGTTCAGCAGTCCCTGGAGGGTAGCCTATATGTCCTGCGCTGGTGGTGAGGGCTGCACTGTGTCATCTGGAGGTGAGGGCTGCACTGTGTCAGCAGGTGAAGGTGCCTCCTGCGCAGCCTCTGCTGGAGGTGAGGGTTACACTGTCTCAGCAGGTGAAGGTGCCTCCTGGGCAGCAACTGAATATAGGTACACTGTTCCAAAAGAGATATATATGTAAAAAATAAAGACAGGGGAAACCCGTAATTACAGGAGCGAGAACCCTCAAGAATCCTAATGGATGACTAGCATCATCATCGGGAATAGCTCCACACTAGGCTGGCACTGCAATGCCTAGTGGGCACCCCGAGGTGGGGGCTCTCAGCCAAATTTTTAAGACAGTGACTCAAAAGAGTTCAACTATACTAAACAAGGGTGCTATAAGTCACCATCAAAAAATGAAAAGAGGAGATTTAAAATTGGTTATTCATCCATTAAACTCCTATCATTTAATCAGTCTACTACTGCAAGGATGAAGACCAAGGTTACAAAAAAAAGGTTTGAAAGTGCAGGAGAGGATTTTGCTCAAAACACCTTTCAAAAAGTGATAGAATATGGTAGAGTGTTCCTAATGTTAAGAAGAACCTCTATAATACGGTCGACATGTTTCGCGTCTGTTGGTCCGTCCGGATCCATTGACGCTTCATCAGGACCTAAGTATCTTAATAATTAACCTCTTTTAAGTAAGTATCATCAATAAAGATACAATGAGACCGGTCACTTACTTAAGATGACTGGTAATACAGGTACCCACCCCCTAATCGAGAACAGGTTCCATGGGTAAAGCGTCTCTGGGACTCAAGATGACAAGATTCTGTCACTGGTCCTTGTACGGGACCTACCCTCGGAGACCATTACCCGGAAACAGTCTCTGCAGGAGGAGTGGGCTGTACTTCCTCAGCTGGCGGTGAGGGCTCCGTGACCACTGGTGGTGGTGGTGTCACACTGACAGCCTCTGCTGGAGGTGAGGGCTGCACTGTGTCAGCAGGTGAAGGTGCCTTCTGCGCAACCTCTGCTGGAGGTGAGGGCTACACTGTCTAAGCAGGTGAAGGTGCCTCCTGGGCAGCCTCTGCAAGAGGAGTGGGCTGTACTTCCTCAGCTGGCGGTGAGGGCTCCGTGACCACTGGTGGTGTCACCCTGACAGCCTCTGCTGGAGGTGAGGGCTGCGCTGTGTCAGCAGGTGAAGGTGCCTCCTGGGCAGCCTCTGCTGGAGGTGAGGGATGCACTGTCTCAGCAGTTGAAGGTGCCTACTGGTCAGCCTCTGCAGGAGGAGTAGGCTGCACTTCCTCAGCTGGCGGTGAGGGCCCCGTGACCACTGGTGGTGGTGGTGTCACCCTGACAGCCTCTGCTGGAGTCGAGGGCTTCTTTCCCTTCATGGCAGGAGGTGTGGGATCCTTAGCCTTCCTGGCAGGGGTTGAGAGGTTCTTCTCCTTTATGGCAGGATGTGCTGGCTCCTTAGCCTTCCTGGCAGGAGTCGAGGGCTTCTTCCCCTTCATGGCAGGAGGTGAGGAATCCTTTCCCTTCATGGCAGAAGTTGAGGGCTTCTTCCCCTTCATGGCAGGAGGTATGGGATCCTTAACCTTCCTGGCTGGTGAAGTGGGATCCTTCACTGTCTTGCCACCACGACTAGGAGGTGCCTCCACTGTCCCCGTGGACTGTTTGTCTGAGGTGCTGGGCTGGGTTGCTGGCACCCTGCTCTTACGGGCAGGTTGGGGGTGAGGGAAGAGGTCAAGGTCAAGTTGGGCAAGGAAAAGCTTCTTAGGGATGGTGGGGTGGAATGAGGGAGTAGGGTTGGGAATGGAGGTTGTGGGAGTGGTTGTTGGAGGTTTATGTCTGTTGGATGTGGGTGCAGGTGCATGGGAAGTGTGCGTGTGTGAGGTGGATGGCTGTTGCGTGGCTGAATACTTGTGTTTGTGTCCTTTAGGAGGGGGGACAGCTAGGGTGGGAGAGGACACAGGGGAAGTGTGGATGGATGTAGTGGAGGTGTCTGCTAGTGAGGTGTGTGTGCTGCTTGGTGCGGTGATGCTGGTGGTGGACGTTGATGGAGTTCATGCAGGTGTGAGTGTGGATATAAATGTGAGTGAGGTGGAGGAGGAGGAGGAAAGACAGTGAAGACAGTGGATGCGGTTGTGACTGCATCTGTCTGGTGTTTGCATAAGTGCTTGTGGGATGAAGTGTTGTGCCTGTGTTTGACTGTGCCACTCATGTGTGTTGTCTTGTGTGCATGCTCGTCTGTATGTGTGCATGGGATGGGATGGGGTTGAGGAGACTGGGACTGGGAAGTGGTAGTTGGAGGGGGGACAGTAGGAACAGGGACAATGGCTGCCATCAGAGAGGAGGCCAGAGCCTGAATCGATCTCTGTTGGGCCGCCAATCCACCATGGATGCCCTCCAGGAATGCATTGAAGTGCTGCATCTAGGATGCCAGCCCCTGGATGGCATTCACAATGGTTGACTGTCCAACAGAGATGGATCTCAGGAGGTCAATAGCCTCCTCCCTCAGGGCAGCAGGGCTCTCTGAGGAAGGGCTGGATATGCCTGGGGCAAAGGAGATGCCCACCCTCCTGGGTGAGCGGGCACGGGCAACTCACTCAGGGGCTGCTGGGAGGGCGGTGCTGGTACGGGAGTGGCAGCTGTACCTGCAGCTGGGGTGGTCACAGAGGTGACCGCAACCACCAGGGAGCTTTCAGAGTCTGTGTTGTCACCTCCTGACTCTGCCGTGGTAGTCCCCTCACCCTCCATCCCACTGGTTCCCTCGGCATCAGTGGACTCTGCCTCCAGGATCCTGTGGGATGCAGCTCTCTCTGTCGCCGGTGCCCCTGCTCCTCCACCAGATTATGCTAATGCACACATGGACAGTATGACAGTAGAATAAAGGGGAGAGAGAGAAAGGAAACGCTGGATCAATTACTGCACCAACACCACAGTAAGCATAAGAACAGGTGTCATAGCACTCATAATATCAAGTTAGAAGTTACTCATATGTCCAGTCTCCTTCGTAAATTGACAACCAACTTGTGTTTGTATCAAAGTCCAATTTTATTCATAATGTTCAGATATCCTCCATAGGAACAGCCAACACGTGTTTCATCCTCTGAGAAGTATCTCTCTTAAGGACTTCATCAGGGCTGAAATAGAATAGAGTAGTGTCTATATATATGTTACAGAACGATAATAGGAGTAGAAAATTGGACCAAATTCAAAAAGTGACAAAAGTGCGGTACACAAATACATGATCTATTGTGACTCGTGTGATAGTCATCAGAGAGAAAAAACAAAAAACAAAATGACCCAATTACAATACAGTATAACCATAAATACAAAGGGAAACACCCTGATCAGTATAAGAGTTTTGGTCTAAAAGCATGAATATCATGTGTAAAGATCAAAGTGCCGAAAGATGATAAAAAAGGAAGTGCACGTCACTACAGACAATCAAAGTTAAGTACAATCCCTGTGAATGTAGCAGAAAGGGACCCCGATTCGTGTCGAGAATTGTAACTAGAGGTCTAAAAGTATAACAAAAAACATCGAGGAGAAAGTCCTACATATATCATAAAGGGGCGAGAAAGCCTCCACTAACCTTAATGGAATCTATATAATCCAAAATAGTCATAACGTTGAGGTAGTCTCTGTTTATATCTACGATAGAATGAAGAACACACAAAAAACAATAATGCGGTCGGCCCCATAAGCCTTGAAATCCAAATATCTAATTGTAATATGCTTCTAGATGCCGATAAAACAAAGTCCATGTGGATATCTAGTTATTATTGGATACCCAATCTCTCACCTCTTGTACGAAAATCAATCAAAGTAAGTTAAGGAAAGAACAACCGCGCGGTCCAATTCACCCCGCAGCGTTCCCGAATCTTAAAGCCGCATTGTATCTGAACGTCCGGGAAACGGACGTCAAATAAAAGCCTGCCCGCAATGAAAATGGAAATGGAGAAAGGGCTAAAACTGATAGAAACGGGCGCCATATTGGAATGTCTCCGTTATTCAGCACGGAGACAAACTGTATATTGATCAGCCATCTAACAGGTCTCTAAGTATAGGATAATATGGTCACGTCCACGAACGGGCGCCATATTGGAATATCTCACACAAAGCAGTATGAAGATGAAATACATTAAGATAAACCATTTTATTGGTCTATTAAGTCTAAAAAAGTGGGGAAATACCCAATGCGTAGAAATGCGAGGTAAAGAGGGTCCTAATGAATATGGAGAAATGTTCATGAGACAAACATCTAAGTAATTAGCAATCTATCCAGCAGAAATATACCTAGTATCATGAGAGCAAAAGACAACAGTAAAAAACATGATAAAAAATCATTCTACCGGTCATGTAAAAATCTATATATGATAGTACGTGTCACAGTGAAAACATATATAACATATAATAAGGCAAAAACAGTTTCAATTTGAATTCAGTGAAAGTCACAATGTAAGTGTATCCTCCAAAATGATATTAGTGTAATTACATTAAATACTGAGAATCCAACGTAACATCACAGTTTATACAATAACACCTGCGTACAAGTTGACTATGACTATGTTGTCTGCACATAGATAGGAACACCATACTGTATACCCGCAGATGAGAGTACAGGCATAAACATAGTTATTGTCAATATAATTATGCCTTATGTACCTAGAAGTATTGAGTGAAGGTGCATAACTCATGGACTAACATTAGCAACCATTCGTTGTGAGAATTCCCAGGCGGGCCAGGTGCATTTCAGTACAATTAGAGAATGAGTTGAGGACAGTAAGTTAGTCCCCTAAGTAGTATTCCATCTCGAAGTTGGTGTTTAGGCCATCCTCCACAGCTCTAAGATTTAAAATCCAATAACATTCCCTTCTCCTGAGCGCTAGCTCTCTGTTGCCCCCCCTAGGGTCTCTTTTAATGAGATCAAACCCAAAGTATTCAAATCCACAAGAGTCATTGCGTTCAGGGCAATGTTGCATGTGATTCACTATGGGGTATCTCCCATCATCTTGTCTGAGGGCTCTGAAATGTTCACTCGCCCTGATTCTGAGTGGTCTGATAGTGCTGCCTATGTAGTATAGGCCACAATTGCATACGATCATATATACAACGAAATTGCTGTCACATGTGATATTGTAGTTAATATTGTAGAGCACCCGAGTAGAGCTTCTAAATGTGGTGATACCTGATTTGGCCCATTTGCACATGCCACAATGTCCACATTTGAAAAAACCTGTACTGCGGTTGCTCAGCCAATTGCTGAGGTTCTGTTTGTTACGAAAACTGGGGCATAGAATATTTTTGAGAGTTTTGCCTCTTCTAAATGTAAAAATCGGGGTTCTAGGGATCACTTTTTTCAGATTAGGATCGGCTTTGAGAATACCCCAATGTCTGTTCATACATTTCTTAAGGAGCGTCGCTGATTCCGTATAGTTGACTATACATCTAATAGTGTTGTCTTTGGGTCGAGGTTTATGACAGAGTGTGTCCGATCTCTTAAGACGCATCACTCTCGTATGCACATTGTTAATCACGTTGGAAGAATACCCCGTGCCTTAAATCTGTTGCTCATATCCTCAATGCATTTATCAAATTCTTCTTCCAGGCAACAATTGCGTCTTGCCCTTACCATCTCACCATAAGGTATTGAGTTGATTTGGTGGATTGGATGTGCACTACTAGCATGTAAAATGGAGTTACAAGAAGTGCCTTTTCTGTACATTCGACTCTCTATTTTGTTGTCCTTAACAAAAAGTTCCACATCCAGGAAGGCAATATTAGAAACACTATGTTCGGATGTGAAATGAATATTGCAATCGTTATTGTTAAGATACATTACAAATTCGTCTAGTTTTTGTCGATCACCTGTCCAGATCATCAAGCAATCATCGATATATCTACCCCAATAGAGTATGTCCGTCATCCAGGAACTCCCTTCTTTGCTCCAGATCCTATTTTGCTCGAACAGTCCCATAAAGAGATTCGCATAGGCTGGCGAGAATTTAGACCCCACGGCGACGCCTTGTCTCTGGCGGTACCAGTCATTTTTAAATAAAAAAACATTGTTGTTCAAAATCAGATCAACCATATTGACTAGCATTGTCGTGTGGTCATACAGTCTCGCAGGTTTTTTGTATAGAAAATGGCGCATAGCTTCCTTTCCTTGTTCATGATTAATACTGGTGTAAAGAGAGGTAACATCTAGTGTGACTAAGATCATACCTGGTTCCCACGTCATGTGCGTTAATATGCTAAGTATGTGTTTAGTATCCTTAATGTACGATGGTAGGTTGATTACAAGTGGTTGTAAGAAAATGTCAACATATTCCGAAAGCCTCTCTGTGGGACCTCCTATGCCTGATACAATGGGCCTACCCGGGGGGTATGTAGGTAAGCATACACAGCACCGTCACACACAGGGCTCTGGATTGAGCACTATGCATTGCACTGCCAGTGATTTAGCTAGATGCCACGGCAAGATGAGGGCCACACACCGCCAACTGCACCCCTCCTGGGACCCAGAAAGCCCTGACTGACATGGAATGCTAACAAGCTAGGTTACCTGATTTTGCCATACACCCATTACGCTTGAGCTGGACCGCACTGCAATGTCTGACCTGGCATTAAGGTGCACCCACTAACTCACACTCACCAGCCGGATCCCATGCAACCTAGCAATTATAGTTATAACGGCCACTGTACTCACCCCCTTGTGGCTGCTGTGATGCCCTCAAGCGCCCATCCAGCTCTGGGTAGGCCACCGCCAGTATGCGGGCCATCAGGGGGGTCAGGTTCTGACGGACACCCTTTCCTCGTTGGGAGGCCATCCCCAGCTGGGCCTCTGCGGTCTTCCACGCCCAGCGTCTCAGGTCCTCCCACTGTTTCCGACAGTAGGTGATCCGCCTGCCATAGACACCCAGGGTCTGCACGTCCTTTGCGATGGCACGCCATAATCCCTTCTTTCGATGGGCTCTAACCTGCAGAGGTAATACAGACAGGAGGACGCCATTACACATACAATCCAGCCTGTCACACATATGGCCCACCAATCCCCTTTCCATCACCATTGGCACACACATTGCCTGGCGCACACCATGTACACCACAACAAGACACCCTCCAGATGACACGATGCTTGCACACACATCTCCATATATCCTTCACACATGCATTGTGTCCAAGGTGTACTCGACTGTTGGCCTGGAGGCCCATACAGCAGTCCGTACTGGGGTAGGACCCCATCCACCAATTGCTCCAACTCCTCCGCAGTGAAGGCAGGGGCCATTTCCCCGGTCACACGGGCCATGGTAGGTTCCAGATACAGGTCACAGCACCACATGCACTGTAGGTGTTCTCCTGTTGAAGGTCAGGAAACAAGTGATGAATCTGATGGAAAATGGTGGTCACGTCCGCAGCGGTGCACACCATCACCGCCGGCGATGATCCGCATTGGCCTTGGGGACCCATTTTAGCCAATGAGGAATAGCACAACAGTGCAAGACCGCCTTCTGCGATGAAGCCCAACGCCGGCGTAGTTACATCACTTCCACCTGTCCATACTTACAGAACAGGGGGGTCACCCTTTTATGATAGTGGACAACATTCAGAAATTGGAAACTGTGTCATTGCTGTAAATTGCACATACATTGCCATTCACATTGCCTGATTACATACATAGTCTATGTACACTGAGGTGGTGGTTCCATTGTTCAATTTGTGACACCCTACTCACTCTTGTGTCCCTTAGATACCTACCACTGCGGAGGAATAGGAGGAGGAGACGTGAACCCTTGTACAGAACCCTTGTGGACTTGGCTACACTGGAGGACAGGCACATAATACTGACCTATAGACTGGACAGGGCCACAATCACAGAGCTGTGTACTCAATTGAAGCCTGATCTGATATCAGCTATGCGTCATCCCACTGGAATCTCCCACTTGTGCAATTTCTATCAGTGCTTCGTTTCCTGGCAACTGGTTGTTTCCAAGTGACAGTGGGCTTGGCAGCAGGAATGTCACACCCAATGTTCTCAATTGTGCTGCAAGGGTTTTGTCCGCCTTGGTCAAACACATGTGTGGCGCTAAATCGATTTCCCCCAAGTTGAAGATTTGGCCACTGTGAAGGCTGGATTCTATGCAATGGGACACATACCAAATATTATTGGGGCAATTGACGGAACACATATTGCATTTGTCCCCCCGCCCCGGCACAATGAAAAGGTGTTCAGGAATCGGAAGAGTTTCCACTCACTCAATGTGCAAATGGTGTGCCTGGCAGACCAGTACATCTCCCACAGCACTGCCAAGTATCCTGGGTCGGTGCATGATGCCTTCGTCCTGTGGAATAGCAGCATCCCAAATGTGATGGCACATCTACAGAGGCACAGGGTGTGGCTAATAGGTAAGTCAGAGTCCCCACCCAATGTATGTCAGTGTATGCATTCAGGAGTCATCCCCATACCATTGTGTAAAGCTAATGTTTGTCCCTCAATTCTCACAGGTGACTTTGGCTACCCAAACCTATCGTGGCTTCTGACATCTGAGAGGAATTCCACGAAAGGGGCTGATAATCGGTATAATGATGCACATGGGCGAACCAGGCGAATCATCGAACGCACCTTCGGCCTCCTGAAGGCCAGGTTCAGATGCCTCCATCTGACAGGTGGATACCTCTGCTACTCCCCTGAGAAGGTTTGCCAGCTAGTTGTAGCATGCTGCATGTTGCACAACCTAGCCCTCAGACGACATGTGCCTTATCCGCAGGAGGAGGAGATTGGAAATGCCTCTGTGGCAGCAGTGGACCCTGAGGACAGTGAGGATGAGGAGGTATTGGATGAGGATGTGGACAACAGAAAATCCATTATACAGCAGTAATTCAAATGACACATAGGTGAGACTGTGGGACTGACCAGTCCTCTGATTATTTATCTTTTCAGTGTGGCTGTAGCATGATGGCAATCACTTCCTTTGCATGTCAACTGACTGTCACCTATGCCTTCTCATTTTGCAGATGTTGGTGTTATAACAACTGTGTACTTATGTGATGAGTACAGACAGCTACAGGTCATTATTTGTATGCTATCACAGAGTTCAGGTCAATTGCACAAGATGTAACTGTTACCATCATTGCATATTTTCATCACATAAAGCACTATCAGTCAAGTTGTGTTCAAGGGTGTTTATTATAGTGATATTTATAGATGGAATAGTGCAATGGAATGATGTGATGGTAGAGGTAAGTCCAGGGTATTGATCCAGTCTGTTTGTAGCACAGGTCCAGTGTCCAAGGGGCCATAGGAAGGTGAGCAAAGGCAGTTCAAAATGGACAAAGTGACAGAGTGGGACACAAGGGGGACATTAAGGAGGGTTTAATTTCCTGGCGGTGGTCTTGGTCTTGGCAAGTGTCTATGGCATCTGTCTGGGTCGCAAGGAACATTTGTGGGAGGGTTCACCTTCTGTAGGGGGAGGGGTGCTGGTGGCCTGTGAGTCCTGTGGCAGGGCCTCCTGTCAACTAGCTGCAGCAGATGTGGTGGGCTGTTCAGTTGACTGGCTAGTGGAAGAGGCCTTGGGTTTGCTGTATATTCCCTCATTATGTTGGCCATACCAGCCAGCACCCCTGCTATGGAGACCATGGTGGTGTTGAGGGCCTGCAAATCTTTTCTGATCTCCTGATGGTGTACCTCCTGCAGCCGCTCATTTTCCTGCATGATGTCAAGAATCTGGCCCATCTTGTCCTGGGATTGTTGGTAAGCCCCCAGGACATTACTGAGTGCCTCCAGGACAGTTGGTTCCCTGAGCTTGTCCTGCCCCTGGCACACAGCTGTCCTCCCAGTGTCCCTGTCCCCCTGTGCCTGTGTCCCCTGAACGGTGTGCCCACTGCCACTGACCACAGGACCCTGATTGTCTTGGCTGTGAGGTGTGGACTGGGGTCCCTGTACAGGTGGGCACACTGCTGATTGATGTATCCTGGGGACAGAGGTGTGGGGATGTTGGGTGGGTGCTGTGGTGTTGGATACTGAGGGGGTAGGCTCTGTGGTGGACTGGGTGTGGGCTGGGATGGCCGACTGACCAGTGGTCCCTGATGGGCTAGGAAGTTCATCCAGATCCAGATGTCCAGAGTTACTGTCATCACTGGGGGAATCTACTTTTGGAGGACTGGATAGCTGTGGGTGTTGAATAATGTGGTGGGGTGTGGGGTGCGTGACTGTTGGATGGGTGTTTGTGGTGTGTGTAGTTCTGTCTGTGATTTGCGTGTCTGTCTCTTGGCTATTTTATATGATCATAAAGGGTTGTGGGTAATGTCGTTTTGTGTTTTATACTGCTGTGGGTGGGTGGGTGTGGTATGTGTATTAGTGTCAGGTGTGTGTTTTTGGTATTTGCCAATGTTGTGTTGTTTTGTATTTGGGTTGCCATTCTGAACGCACCAGTGTGTACTGCCAATGGTTTACTGCCGTTGAATGTCCTCCGTGGTGATTCGTGGGTCATTATGTGGAGGGCATTGTTTAGTCGGCGTGACAGTGTGGGTGTTCACACCAACACTTTATCACTTACCTTTGGTGTAGCGGATTTGTGTTTGTGGCAGTATTCTGTTGGTTTAATGTGTTTGTGTCATAATATGGCGAACGGATGTTCGCCTCCGCAACGGTATGTTGGTGGCAGTCACCATGGCAGTCTGCGGGATTTAGCGCCAATTTCGTAATGAGGGCCTTAGTTTTCACACTGCTGCCCCATTTAGAAGAGCATACTGTCTGATGTTAAATGTGGGTTTTACATCGTTTATATTCTTTGGCCGAATTATTCATTTTAGGTGCTATGCCAATGCATCTCCCATAGTTATATGCTTTATTGTTTGAATGTTACTCACGGAGATGAGAAGTCGCTAAGTGGAGCATGCACATTATAAAGCTTGGGCAAAGACAAGGTCAAACCCTGCACCCCGTAGAAATAAATCCACAGTCTTTTCGGAAATAAATCTCATGCATTTTCTTCTAATACACAATGATTTAAAATGTTATATAATTCAAATAATTTAGCGCTAAACATAGAAACAAAACTACACTCGACTAGCCTTTTGTTACTGCTCCTTGGATAAGGCAGTTACAGGGAATGTTGCTGGTTCCTAATTTAGTATGAAATAAAACAAGCCATTTAGAGCTGAAAAAACGTAGAATGGTGGAACTATCAAACTATGAGTGCAATTTCCTTGTGCTCAAATTGCATTTTCTCCCTTCAGTGTTATATGGAGTAGGGTCGTGCCCTCTAGATTAGAGACTTTTGCATTAGAGAAAACTAGGTTATGTCTTCCAGAGATAGAAATTATGAGCTGCAGTGCATTTTAGTCACTCCGAGAAATGTTCGCCCAAGGGGGTAATAATTAGAACCGTTTTTGTCAGGTGACTGCATTTTTAGCAGTGATGTGTCTGAGAATTTAGCTGAGGGGCTTAATATGAATATAAATATTTTCCGTCATTGCTGTTGGTTAGTATGTTAGCTTTTTTATTCAAAAGGTAAGCACTTTTTAGAAATTATCAGCAACAATTTACTTTAGTTTAGCATTACATTGACCTGCTAATATTATTCCTCAAAAACTAATACCCCAGTACGCTCCCAGCAGTTCTTATATTTATCTGCGCACATGCCAATTACTCGTGCATGCGGATCCACTTTTTGTAATCCTTATCTGTTTTCTACTTAGGCTTGCAGTGCAAATAAAGACATTTTTTTAATTTAATGAAAGCAGAAATAAGCACATGAACAAACTGAAGCAAGGTTACATTCTAGACGCCTTTTCAAAATATACACCGGTCTTGCCTTCTTGAGCCCGGCTCTTGCTCCTTTTAGGAAACATTTCAATGCTGTAGGCGGTATTGTCCACCTGGTAAATGAGGACCTACATATGCATATTGACATTCGTGATTTTATCATGAAGCTCAGAAAATGGCAACGCAGTTGAAGGTTATGTCTGTTCGAGTGGACCGTTTTACTTGCTCTGGGTAAAATCACCATGGTTGGTCTGGGACATGTGACCTGACCAGCCATGCAAAGGCTAAGCTGCCCTATTCTCTGGGTCATTCCATTGAAGGTTTTCAGAAATGGTAGGCTAAGCTAAGGTATGGTGGTTGGGCATGGGGAATGCCCCTCTGATTGCCACACATCTGAGCAATGCACCATATTTTACTGAATGCCCAGCTTTGCTGCCTGGGTGCTGTGTTTGTGTCCAAATCGATAGCATAGATCCTCGCACATAATCAAAGAGGAGTGATCTTCTGCTGCGCTGCAATGGTGTAATGTCTTGACCATTATCGAGATCTGGGAATCCCTACAAGAAAGGGTGCAGTCCTTCCAGCATATTTTTTGTATCGGCGATCTGAAGGTCTTATATGCAAGCAGAGACATGGGGAAGGACACTCGAAAAATAGGAATTTTGGTATTGTAAGAACACTTACTACAAATTTGAAAGGGGATTGCGAACATACAGGACCCGATTCGCAAAGTTAAACTGACACTTTTGTGTAAGTTTACTATTTTTTGGTATTCACAAACTACAAGTTAATATTAAGTTTATGACTGCAGACACCCCTCAGTCGGGGCAGTAAACCCTATTTATATGCGCAGAGTTCTCCACCCCAACTGCGGACACTTCACAGTCGCAAACTTAATTTTAACTTGTAATTTGTGAATACTAAAAAAATAGTAAACTTACACAAAAGTGTACATTTACCGTTGTGAATCAGGCCCAATGTTTTGCACATTTTATAGATATTTTTGTATGTGACAGTGTATAGAAAAAGATATGTTTGTAGGAGTCATTTATTGATGGTAGGGAGTAGAAGAAGAGAAAGGCATAAAATTTAATATTCATTTAAAAATAAACATAGTTGAACAATTCTTTTAAAAGAGGTGAAGTTTTAGGGTTGAGAAGAAAAATGAAAATTAAACTTGAGAGGCATTTGGAAATTTAAGACAGAAGCAACGAATTACAGGTTGGGAGTTATTTATGTGAAGCAGTTGACAATTGTTCTGTTAAAGAAAGGTATTTCATTTAGAAAGTGTGGTACCACAGTGTTGTCATTAGAGTAGTTTCTAACAAAAAAGATGTGTTCTAAATATCATCTATAAAAATATCACTCAAATCATATTAAAAGAAGCTACACAAGGAATGAACACACGCTTAAAAGAAAAATAAGATAAGGGATGAGAATAGAGCAAATGTGTAAGGGCTTCACATGCTTTTCAGATTATCTTGTAAAATCCTTTCTGGGGGTTGTCTTCTAATTGATGATAAGATATCAAGCGTGTGCTGTCATGGTGCGGTCAGTCTATTTATGGGTCAAAAGCAGGGCTCCTCCAGCCACGAGGCTAAGCCAGGGTTCCTCTGTTGTGCTCTTGTTTTCTTGAACAGCAACATCAGTCCATATACTAAAAGCTCTCTTAAAGAATATCACAACAAAGGACAATGACAGAAAAGAGAGGCTAGGGAATTTTGAAAAGTAGAGGATTCCTAAAGACAGAAGACAGTTTTAATACCTATATATCAAAACTATCGGCCTAATTACGAATCTGGCGGTCAATAGACTGCCAGACTCACGGTGGTGGTCTGAACCACTGTTGCTGTGGCGGTCCAACTGCCACATTATGACCCTGGCAGTCCGACCGCCAAGGTTCCGCTGTCTCCGCCAGAATCAGTCATCTCAATGGGCTGATGGTGGATGCAGGTTGTAATCAGGCAGTGCAGCGCTGCGCACAGCGCCGTCGTGCTGATTACAACCTGGTTCTCCACATGAAGAACCTGGCAGAGAACAGGTGCAGGGGCCACAGGGGGGGCCCTGCACTGCCCATGCCAAGAGAATGGGCAGTGCAGTAGTCTCCCTGCCAAGCACCCTCATAATGCATACTGTCTGCTGTGAAGACACCAGTGCACTACGAGGGTGCTTGTGCCCCCTGCGGGTGGCAGCATTTCCACCGGCTCGATTACAAGCTGGCGACAATGCTGCCACCACATTCTCACAGGGCTGATGGGTAGAAACCTTGGCTTCTGCCCGTCAGCCCAGCAGGAAAGTCATAATGGGTCAGGAGGGGAGGTCACCACTACTGTGACGGCCACTCTGTCGGGAGTTTGGCAGACAGGCTTTCCCATTTCCACACATGCTGCCCGGACACAACTGGTAGCACAAACACCACTCACACAAAAATTACTCATACACAAACTAAATCAGCCAAGGCCAAACTGCCCTAAGAAAATACATGCAGGACAAAGGCAAAAGGCTAGTCCAAATTCAACAAGTGCAATATGCACATTGTCCATTTGCATGTGCCTCTAACTTCACTCCTGACTGCCATGTAACCTCCACAGGTAGGGGTATCAAGGGGGTAGGCAGGCACCTCAGGGTTGGTGGAATAGAGGAGGGGTCTGGGCTTAGGGTTGGGCTTAGGTTTGGGATGGTGATCTTTGGGTTTGAGTTTGGGAGGGAGGGGTTTAGGGCGAGGCTTAGGGGAGGGTTGGGAATATTTGGGAGGGGTACACTTCTTAGCGGGGGAGGAGCATGGGTACTTGGAGGGGGCAGGTTAGGTACAAATAGCGTTTTGGGGTCTTTCGGGGTGGGAGAGGAGTAGAGTAAAGGTCTAACTCCGAAAGGAAAGCTTTCTTTGACACAATGGGACACTCATGGCAAAAGGGCTTGGGTGTGGAGGGAGAGGGAGAGAGAGAGTGGTTGTCTGAGGTGCTTTGGTGGATATCTGGGTTGCATGTGTGTGCAAGGTATGCTTCTGGGTGCTGGGTGTCTGTTGGGTGGGTGAGTGTGGGCATTGTGCGTCTTGGAAGGAGAGGGGTAGAGGTTGTAGGAGAAGCCATGTTGGATGGGTCACTGTCTGTTTGGGTGGCGACTGAGGTCTGGTGGATGTGCTGCATGTAGGCGTGTCTGTGGTATCTGCGGATGTGGTGACTGGGGTGGATCTCTGAGGGTATATTATTGTGCTGATTGTGGGTAGGATAGGTGTTGTGGCTAGATCGGTGAATGTTGGTGTGGTGACTGCAGGTCTGTTAGGTGTTGATGTCTGTGATGCTGGGGGTGGTGGGGGTGTCAGGGCAGGTAGTGACTGTTGATACAGAGGGTCATCACATTCTTCACATACAAACATTACAACATGCACAACTGTAGGTGTAAATCTCCTGGCAAGGTAGTCCCATATTGAAACCCACAGATCCTACATCATGTAAAAATATGATACTTCAATCTACCCCATTTGTCATCTCTCTCACCGACATCATAATCCATGTAAGGCTACACTACTGGAGCATTCAATCAAATCACCTGTAACTCAGAGTCTGCATGCTCATCGTGACCTGGCTAAAGATGATATATCATCCTCACCCAGCTCATCATTTTCCATATTCTTATCACTTTAAGGAATTCAGTTGACTGATAACACCATATCATGCCTAATCTGAATCTACACCTGCCCAGTCCATGAACATAAGTCATGTTCCATGCAAGTAAAGACAACTCTTTTCACAAATGACACAGCGCCTGCCATTCCAATCAAGTGCCTAGCTGATCCCTCTGTACATAAATGACACAATGGCAACAGTCTCTGATAAAGACATAACACGTGGCAGCCTCACACAGTGGCCATCACAATTCTGCATTCCATGTCAGAAGAACAGCTATGTCAAATGTTATAGGACTGGCTGCAGTCACTATTCACAGACATTCCCTATTACACCATAAATGCATGTACTGCTACTGTGGTCTACCTAGCACACATGATACATCCACTGACACTCACAGAGAGCACAGTTACAACTACTAAACGATGTACAGCCTACTAATTACTAGGAGGGCACCTTACATTCCACCTGACAAGCAGATCCAGAGCCACGACATGACAATATGAGTACATCTACATCATTCACAGGATTCCTGATGTGATGTCCACTAGCTAAGTCCAGACAACACACATATACCACTGAAAATACATGCACACATGAAGTACACATGCACCTACATGCCTGCCATTGGACTGACAACATATCTCACAACAACACCTTTATGAGAAATAGTAGTACAGATAAACCATGAAATCTTGAAATATGAGGTGAGCCAATACCAACTCCTGCCCAAACTGCCCACATCAGCTAGGCTAAGGTTACTCCCACTATACAAGATCTGCCCCCAAGTAACCGTTGAGACTTGATGGAGGCAGCCAATACCATAAGATGCACTCTTATTGGTAGGACATTAGCACATGTAGCATGGACATTGCACATTGTCTAAGAGTAGGACAGCCTAATCACTTACCTCCTCTACAACAAAGGCATTGGGATACAAGTGATTTGTCCACATGTCAATGGCATGGAATGCATGGTAAGGGCATATAGACAAAATCAGAACCCCATAGTTGGATGTCCTTCCGTTTCAACCTTCACATACCCCATAGTATGAATATGAAGGGACAATGGGGATGCCTCCACATACCCATTTGTATAGTCCAATACTAGCCATACCTATTGACTGAATGAGATGCCACCCTCACATGGAGTCAATACCTATACCAGGACACAGGGTAACTAGGCCCTTTAGTGAGTTGTGGATGCAGACTGATAGATTATAATGTGTACAGGACAGATTGTTTTGCTTTCTCATGTATTGTTACAGCAAATGCTAACATACACTTCTGGTAAAGACTTCTCAGATGTGAGGTATGTTTTGTGGAATCTCCTTTCCTCTTTTCCTTTCACTCAGTGATTTACCTAGATCCTCTTTGGCTCTGCAACCTTGGCTTGTGGAATACTGTTTCAGAAGCTGATGGGAATTGCTGACAGACATGAAAGGTGTACCTGACAGATAGCTGGTAATATAAGTTTAGTTTCAGTCGGGTAAATGCTTAGTCCTTTTCTTTCACCTGTGGGGTTGAGGATGATATAAAATGGTGTATAATGTGTCAGGTGAAGAGTCTGGCACATGTGTGAAGGTTGAATCATAGCCTCTCGCTTCACAATGGGTGGAGGACTTTGTGATGGGCCTGGGACCTAGCTGTGTCTTGGATCTGTCCTCCTGGATGTCTGGGTGGACATCCATGTTTATGAGGGGGTTCTTCAACTACAGAGGCATAGCCTTCCCCTGGCAGGGCCTCCACACCACTAGCTGCCACCGATGTAGAAGGGGCATTTGTAACGTTGCTAGTGAAAGGGTCCGACTGTTGTGTGGAGATGGTAATCAGGGTGGTGTTGATGTCCCTCAGCACCCCTGCAATAGCAGCCATGTTGCATTTTATGTCTGCCACTGCTGTGTGACTTCCTGGTAGTGTTCCCTCAGCATCCTTTAATTTTCCCCCAACATGGTGATGATTTGGCCCTTCCTGTCTTGGGAACTTTGGTAAGCTCCCAAGACTTTGGAGATGGTTTCCTGGTCAGTTGTGTCCCTTTGAGGCCCGTCCTCTGTCCCACAACATCCCTCCCATGTACCCTAGCCCCACATGCCGGTGCACCTGGCACAGTGTGCCAACTCCCAGTGGCTGCAGGTCCATCTTTGTCAAGGGTGGCAAGGTTACACTCAGGTACCTGTAGTGTGGGGCACACAATAGATTGAACAGTCCTTGGGACACAGGTTTGGGGGTGAATGGTTGCCTGTGAAGGTGATGCAACAGTGTTGGGAGGTGTTGGTATGGGCAGGATGAGGCTGAGAGTGATTGACTGACCAGGTGTACCAGATGGGCCAGGTTGTTCTTCAGTGTTCAGACATCCATGGATGTTGTCCTCACTGGGGCCTTCATCCTGACAGTCGCAGGTATCCTCTCATGGTGGCAATGGCAAGGATACCTGTGAGGGGAGCAAGACACAGAGTTCAGGTTAGAATATGTGTGTGGTTGCTTTTGTGTGAAATGCAGACAGTGGCTTAAAATGATTCCCTGCAATTACATTGACAGCTGCTGCACAGTATACCTTAGTTGTACATACAAGTCAAGGCCTGGCTATTTCTGATTGGTATCTGTGATCTGTGGCTATTGGGAATGGTCACTGAGCTGTAGCTGTTTTTTGCTTTCATTGCTGTTGTGGGTGTGCCCTTGCATTGCAGTCATTGCCATGTGCCGGTCCTCACTAGAACAATCTAGATGATGTAGCCAGTACTTTGGTTATACATGCACAACATGTGATGTGCGCAATCCAGGTTTTCACAATGATGGGTTAGTGCTTTCTGGGATGCATAGTGATCTGATCAGGCTGTAGTAAACATGCCATTTTCAAGGGCTGTGAGGGCAGTTGGGCTGAGTGGAGGCATGCAAGAGAGGGGCATTAGGTGATTAGGGGAGAAGTGTAGTGGCTAAATTAGTTACATAGGGAGGATTTGGGAGGTGAGAAAGCATGCAGGACTAGTCAATTTTGTGACATGAAATTTTGGGTACTTACCAGACTCCAGTCCCCCAGGTATTCCAGTCAGGCACTCAGGATGCAGTATGTCTAATATCTTCTCTTCCCAAGATGTGAACTGTGGGGGAGAAGGTGGGAGACCACACCACCAGTCTTCTGCATGGCTATCTGATGCCAGGATGGCATGGAACGCACCCTCCCCCGTAGGTCGTTTCACCGCTTCCTGATGTCCTCCCTTGTGTGTGGATGACTGCTTACAGAATTGACCCTGTCGACCATCCTTTGCCACATCTATTTTCCTGGCAATAGAAGTTTGTTGGGCCTGTGCTCTGAACAGGTGTGGCTCTACCCTGACAATTTCATTCACCATGACCCTCAACTCGTCATCAGTGAAAGGTAGCTGTTTTTTTGGGGACATGGTAGTGATTGTGTAGATGGTGTGTGGGGGTGTTGTGAGTGTAAGGGTGCCGTGTTGGGTAATTGGTGAGGTGTGGGTGCGGCGATGTGAGTTGGAGATGGTAGTTGTGGATTGTGTGTGCTAGTGATGTGTGTATTTTGATAGTTGGTGTGCTGATTGAAATGTGTATGTGTGCCTAATGTGTCCAAGTAGAATTTGTTTCAAATTTGGCTTCTCAGTGGATGTGAGTGGAGTTCTGTTTGCAAAGGATTGTGGGTTGTGTAGGGGTGTGTTATATAGTGCAGTGAATAGGTGTGCCGGGTGTGTGGATGTGTGGATGTGTGTCAAGTGTGGGGTAATCAAACTATCCAATGGAGTGTGGTCTTCTGACTGAAGTGAGTTGGGACCACCGTGGTTTGCACTGCTAATGGTTTTCCGGCATGGAAGAACCGCTGTGGTGACTTGTGGCTCGTAATCTAATGGGTGGATTTTTGTTGGTCTGGCATTGCTGGTGGTGGAATCACTTCTTTTCCATCCTCCGGTGTCCTGGCGGTTTTGGAAATGTTGCTGTTTTTTGGCAGTCTTCACAGTGTGAGTCATAATATGGCAGTCGGATTACCACCACTACGGCGGTCTTTCCAGAAGACCGCCAAAGTCGTAATGAGGCCATATATATATATACACACACACACACACACATATATGCATATATATATATATATATATATATATATATATATATATATATATATATATATATATATATATATATATAATCTAAGAACCGGTGAAAAGTAAAATCACCGGACGACTGCACAATGTCTCAGGGATCCATTATGGCTAAGAAATAAACCATCCAAAACGTCTCTGGAGAAATCGCTTGTCCGCTGTTTATTATAATACTTGAAATAATGCTAAAAAATGGTCACAATTACGTTGCCCCGGCCAAATGTCTACGCGTTATGGCAAACGCCTTCAACAGGACATATATATATATATATATATATTACCTAGTGGCAATTGCCACTAGTTAGATATAGTTAGGGCCTGTTTTCCATATAAAAAAGTGTATGTTTGCTTGCCTATATCTTTGGTGCTGCTTAACAAATCTTCACAAAACTTTCCAAAAAAATGTGTCAGTAATGTCAGCTGCTGTCTGGAAAGTTTCAGGGTGATTTGCCCAGCGGGGCTGAGGAAAAAGGGGGGGGGGGCAAAAGAAGTTTTCCCGCATTCATTTTTCCAAAGGGATTTTGAACAGCGATAGCGCCAAAACTACTGGACAGATTTACACCAAATTTGCCAGAAAGGTAGGTCAGAAAGTGACCTTTTTTATCTTTTGGTGTAAGCCTTTTCAGTAGTTTTAGAGAAAAATCCAAATTTGTATACATACGTAGGCGAAGGATTTGTGGCCACTTCAGATCTCATGCTGAGATCTGATTGGCTGACATCACTTCATCAGCTAAGCCGTTGAAGTGTTGTTAGTCATATTGGGACTCGGCTGAATCCGAGTCCCAGAAAAAAATAAAAAAATACAAAAAAATACCAAAGGGGGCCAGGATACAAACACCCTGCCCCCTTAGCTCTGGTGCCCAGGGCTAAAAAGCATTTTTATTTTAAATTTTACTGCAAATTCATGACGTGGTCGCGAATCTGTGGTAAAAAAGTTTTTTTAAAAATTCGTTCAGAGCTGCTGTTAAAACAGCATCATGGTTGCTGAATCAATGGGACCGCGGGGGAGGCTCCCCCTGTGATCCAAGATAGCCTGTAAAGGGCTTGTTTTCAAATAAAAAAATAAAATAAATAAAAATATATGTAGGGACCATGGGTGAGCCCTTGAGGGCTCCCCCAGGGTCCCAGATAGCCCATGAAGGGCTGAAAAAAACTGTCACCAAAAAAAAATCAAATAGCCTAGCATGAAGGTCACGGACCTTCACACTGAGCACTGCGGGTTTGAGTTCAACTGGACTCTCTCCCCTCTTTTTTTTTTAAACTACAAATGTTCAAACATAAAATAAAAATAACTATAACTTGTGCCCTAAGGTAACTATAACTTGTGCCCTCGCAATGCACTGCTAATGACCCCGCAAATTACAGCACTCATGACATCCTTGATACCATCTTTGATAATATCAATGCAATATTTGCAGTAAAATGTTTGATAAAAAAAATTGTGCATGGCGAGGGCGCGAGTTATAGTTACCTTAGGGCACAAGTTGTATTCTGTTCAGCTGTGCAACTTTAGTTGTGTTCAAAATTTAGAAAAATCCCTTTGACATGGAATGGGAAAAAGTGTTCTGGGAGTCCCCCTTTTTCTCAGCCAAGTTTGACAA
Source organism: Pleurodeles waltl (assembly GCF_031143425.1). Classification (NCBI taxonomy): domain Eukaryota; kingdom Metazoa; phylum Chordata; class Amphibia; order Caudata; family Salamandridae; genus Pleurodeles; species Pleurodeles waltl. Next base: position 518,816,378 of record NC_090436.1, read on the forward strand.
ATAACCCCACAACTTTCAGGACAACAGCTGAACTGACCAAAGTATACGTTTTGAAAATTCTGAGAAAGATTCGTCAAGCGATGTCAAAGTTATTGGCAAAACAAAAAACATTCCAGCTATGGTAAAAAAAAGTAATAACTATAACTAGCTAGTCGTGACCGGTACTAAGTTGAAGTGACTCAGTTGGTATGGCTTGTTTTCTCCTAAATGGAATGGAGCTCTTTTGGGAGTGAGCAGTATACACTGCAGTGATGCCCACCAAACAAGCCCTGGTCCATTGGCTAGGCGCCTTCAATGTCTATGTGGCTGAATATATATATACAAGTCACACCAACTGAGTCACTTCATGCAATTTTACTGGCTGGTACAAGGAACACAATGCATTTCGATCAGTCACGGTCTTGATTGCGACATGTAGTTTCTATCAACAAATATTTAAAGGGCTACCACAATCATAGACACAAACAAAACACTTTATTAATATAGTAATATTTTGTTTACATATGTAAAGCCAGCCATCACAGTACACTGCCAGAAGCAGGTAACCCCATGTTAGTCACATTCTTTGGTCATGCACGGCTTAGGGTTGGCCACAGGGTCTGGTTTGCAGCCAGGCCCTGTGTCTTATCCCCTGCATGCTGCCAACCCCACCCTGTGCACGCCTTTTGGGTTGGCCTTCAGGCTGTGGGGATGACATTGCAAAGGGCATTTATTCTTAAAGTGAAGGAAAGTGCATAGCCCCCTCCTCAAGTCACTTTGGGCTCAGGGGACCCATCCCATGGGCCAGAGGTGGGTGCCCACCTGGGACGCCCACAAACCACATTTTGGCGGCCATTGTGGGGCAGTGGGGCATCAGCTTTTTACAGTAGCTGGCATTGCTCTAGGCCTGAGGGAGCAGCTCTCTATGCTTGTTCCTTCTGGGTTGGAGCAGTGTGTGTTCTGTTTCTCTGCCCACAGGAGTGCGGTTTTGGCAAGAGTGAGGGCAGGGAAGCAGAACAGAAGTCTGCTCACAGCCAAAAGGAGCATGTTTAAATCTCCCGCTGGCTGGGAGATTTCTTGCCTTCTTTGCCCACATTACTGCAGAAAGGGAAAGCATCTATGCTTCACTTTAGTGGGAATTTAAACGCATGTTTCCATGCTCAGGCTAGTACAGGCAGGTAAACTATTGTGTACCCGGTGGGCTCCCGGGACATAGTAACTGAGCTGCTCCACTGATTGGATTTGGTCCCCTGGGTCTTGGAAGGCTCAAGGAGGTGGAGCCACATTGTCCATCTCCTTTGAAGCTCATTTTGGCATCAGGAGAGAAGATCCAGGGGCCCACAAATGCTTGTGGAGTGGTCCGTACACCTCTTCCCTTTTTCTTAAGACATGGCTCTGGGGAGATGGGTTCCCCTCCCCAAAATATTTTAAACAATGGTAGGTTGCCATATTCTTTTTCTTGGTTTTTGCTGCAATTCCTTTGGCATCCTAGGAGACCCTTATAGTGGCACTTTGTTAAAATAAGAGGGGGCATCACAACCTCCCTCCCAAACCTATTTTGGCTCTAGGGGCCATAGGTGGGTGCTCACGGGGCACCCACCAAGCCTGGGGGCCATATAGGGAGACGGCAGGGGCACTCAGGCTCCCCCTGCAGCCCTCAATCACGCTCACTGGGGCCCTGACTGAGGCCAGGGCATTCAGAATGAAGTGGCTGCGTCCTGTGGGATGGGGTCTCCGGGCCCAAAATCGGCCCAGGGAGGGAGATTACGCAGCTCTGCTCCTCTTTTACTAAGTGTCCGGGCCCCGGGGATGGGGTCCCCAGGGCCAAAATCAACCTGAGGAGGAGCATCATGTGCCTCCCTCTCCTTGCACTAATTGGCTGAGCTCTGGGGGATGGGGTCCCCAGGGCCAAAACCAGGCCAGGGACGAGGTTCACATGCCCCCTCCCCCTTGTAATAATTTGCTGGGCCCTGGGGTATGTAGTAACTGGGGCCAAAATCGGTCCAGGGAGGGGACTGCATGGACTCCCACCTCCTTTAGTAATTGGCTGGGTCCTAGAGCATGGGATTCTCTGAGCTGAAATCAGCCTGGAAAGTGTGGCCAGGCAGCCTCCCCCCCTTGCACTTATCAACCGGCCCCCAGGAATGGGATCCCCAGGGCCAAAATCAGCCCAGGGAGGAGTGCCACATGGCCCTGGAGCAGAAGTCAGTTTAGGAGGGGGTTGTGTGGCCCCCCACCCCTAACAGTAATTGAGTGGGCCCGAGGGATGGAGTTCATATTGGGAGTGGGGCACAGTGCCTCGACACAGACAGACCCTGTGGCCAATGCCCCACCGAGCACAGCCGAAGGCCCTGTGAGTCGCAGGTGTGGGTGCCTGGATGTGGTTGTCTACAGGGTCTGGCCACAGACCAGGCTCTACAGCTGAGGCACCTCCGCGCACGGCCGAAGGCTGTGCTTGGCATGGGGTTGGCTGCCTATGGGAGGGTTGGCCAGAGGGTTCTTGCCACATGCCAGGCCCTAAAGCTAAGCCCTGCCGTGCATGGCCCCGCACTGCATTCGGCCATGTGCAGGGAGGGTTGGATTAATGTAAGGCAATTAGATATTAAACCCTAGAAATTCACTGAAAAAAACAAATGTCATACGGACGTTTTAGTTAGGAACTAGAGTTTTAAAACCTTTGAAATTCACTGAAAAAACAAAGCTTACAGAAACGTTATAGTTAGGCTCAAATTTTAGATGCACAAAAACATTTAAATTTAACAGTTATAGTTGTACTTATCTCAAGAAATTATAATTCACGCTATTAGGAAACTATAAATCGTGCCCTCACCACACACTGCTAATTATCCCACATATTACATCAGTAATGACATCTTGTATGGCATAATTCCTAATATAATTGCAACAGTTGCAATAAAATCAGTGATGAGAAAGCCATGCATGATGGAGGCACAAGTTATAGTTACTTTTGGGCACGAGTTATAGTTTCTTGAGATAAGTCTGACTATAGCTCTTAAATGTCTATGGTTTGTGAATGTAAAATTTTAACCTAACTATAACGTCCCTGTTACCTTTTTATATATTCTCTAGACTTCTCTTACAGGAAACAATGCTGGGCACTCATGGGGCATGTAAACGTTTAATATATTGCTACAACCACCAAAGAAAACAGACATGCTTTGGCTCCTAGTCAGTGGGTCAAATGTCACAATGTCAGTGAGTCAAACATGATTCTTCATCTTATACAACCCATGTGATCAATTATAATTAATTGAAACAAACAAAAGAATCCCTTGGAAGCAGATTACATTACTTATAGAAGCTTGGTGCCCATCTTAAACAGTATAAAGAGTCATGGACCACAGTGAATCCATCATACCATCAACAAAGATCCCCTTTACGAGGTCCTATTGTTATGTACACTTAATCAACCAGTTATAACAAAATCAACATTAATTAAAAAGTATATCAACCCTCCATATAAATTATTGGTTAGTTGAGGTGCCACTGAAACACATTAGTTCTACACACAACACCATGGCGGCCTTTTTAATAAATGTTTATGGTCCTTGACAATTTCAGATCATCATGTCATCAATTATGCCTGCTGTCATAAGGTCCTGGCATCGTATATAATTCATTTACCAATTAATAACAGAAATAAATCAAAACCTAATGCAATTAAATAATTCCTATAACATGATGTATACTCATTTTTCCAATTAAATAAGGTGCTAGGCTTACATATTTGTTATCTAACATGCAACTAATATTTCACCCTAAAAATAAAGCCCTGTCTTGGCTGATATCATAAATGTGTTTTAATCTCTGAATATGGACTAGGAGTCCTGCTTCACTGTTGAGTCCCTTTGGGACTCAGCTCTGATCCTATATGAAAAGCAAAGCAAGTTCCCACCCTCGGGTAGTGTAAATAAAGCCCTAAATAGGCTATCATTGCACATACAATTTTAAATCTGATGATTATAGTCACTCCCCTATATGGATGCAAAGTTCCTCATCACTGTTAAGTCCCATAGGTATCTTGGTTTGGAGATTAATTATATATTGCAATCCCACTTGTCTTAATTTAGGAGCTTGATTGCTGCCCCTTTCCCCTCATGATACTCGGTCTAGGCTGACAGGGTATGTGGAATCTTTGTTCATTTTCACACACATGTGCTCAAGTACTTGTTCTTTTGCATGGTATGTGGTACTTCCTATGTACTTTCTATTGCATGGGCAGACTAAGCAATATATCAAGTAGTTTGAATTACAATTCTGCAGTTTGGTGATTTTGCCCTTTCTCTTCTGTACAGTTTTTTCATATTCCTTGACCTGACAACTAAATTTGCACCTCTTACATCTGGTGCAAGTGAAAAACCCTTGTTCACTTTCCCGCTGATAGTCCTTGCATGTGAAGTGACCATGGACTACAGATTCCCTGTAATAGGTATGCCGTTATCTTCTCTCCTATGACACTAACAGCTGCAGTATCTGCTTGTAGTATCTGGCAGTTTCTTTTCAAGACATTGCAGATTTGGGGAGAATTAGTGGAAAAGTTAATGAGCATTGTCACTTGCTTTGCTTCTTTAGTCTCCCTCTTCTTATCTGCCAAAAGTTGATGGCATGGCTGTCTTTGTACCTTCTCTTTAGCATCACTGAGGACTTCTCATAAATGTTCCTGTACCCTGAACCTCTCCAGTGTTCTTGTTTCTGCTGCTAAATAGTTCTGTTCCATGGAGCAATTGTTCTTGATGCGCAATAGCTCCGTATACGGAATACTATTTTAAAGACTGAGTGGACGGGGACTTTTGGCATGTAGCAGGGAATTCCCTGGTGTTTGCTTCCTGTAAATGTGGTTTGAAGATGGTTAGCTTTGACAAATACTGTAAGATCTAGAAAAGATACACTTGTATCACTAATGTGGCTAGTGAAATGTAGATTAAAGGAGTTGCTACTGAGTGAGGATATGTATTCCTCTGCTGGCCAGCGAGTGCCCTTCCATATTACAAATAAATCATTGATATAGCGTGCCTATAGGGCAAGGCAGTTAACCCATGTTTGATTGTTCTTCTGCCCACTCCACATGTTTCTCCGCCCAGACCATGAAGAAGTTAGCATAGTTGAGGGCAAAGCATGTGCCCATAGCGGTTCCCTACTTTTATCTACAAAGCTGGCCTGCAAATATAAAAATATTATGATTAATATAGAAATCAGTCATTTCTAAAATCATATGATTATGCTCATAATATTTTAGAGCTCTGCCTTTCAAGAAAAATTGGACTGCTTCCAAACCCATTAAGTGTGTAATGCATACATAGATATTTGTGACACAAGGGAAATTAGCAAGAAACTATCTTCCCACTGAATACCATCAATTAGTCTCAAGAAATCTTTAATTCCCATCACACAGGAACTCACATTTCTTTTTACCAGACGAAGCAGGTAAAATTCACCATAGATGTATGCATTCTCTAAGTGACTGGGCTTGGATGAACAGTAGGTCTACCTGGTGGCAAGCATGCGTGTTTATGTACCTTGGGACTATAGCAGAATGTCCAGATTTGGGGATATTCACATTTGAGAAACTGGTATTCTTCGTAATCCAGTATCCCTTTATCACTCCAATTCTCCAACAGCTCATAAAACATCTTAATGGTTTGTATGTCCTCCACATGACAAATAAGTTCCTAACCCATGGTATCTCCAAATTGTCTCAGACCTTCCTTCTCATACAACTCTTTCGTTAATAACACAACATTTCCCACTTTATCAGATGGTTTTATGACCAGACTTTTATCATTTTTGAGAGTCCTCATAGCTTGCCATAATTGTTCTACAAAGTAACTACGGATTTTACTTTCACCCCCCAACTCCCATCATAGTTTGTTCATTTCCTTGCTGACAGTTTTCCCTGCACCTCTTGCTACGTGCAGGAAACATGGCAACAGATGAGTACCCACCATTTCCTCGCTGAAGAAGAAACCTTCCCGGATGGATCCTCAGTGTGTTCATGATATAAGTAATGAGGAATTCCTAACAGCATCTTGCCATTTTTTGTACATCAGGCTCTGAATTCACTAAGTGAAAAGCATTGGTTATCTAGGTCTCCAAATTTTACAAAATCAAGGATAAGGACTATTGCATTTGAGATCAGTAAGTGTGACATCAGGAAATTTGAAAAATAACTGTCAGCAAATCAGAATTAATCTGTGCAACAATGTGATGTGCATATAGAGAAAAATAAAGTCTGTATTCCAATTTTCCAGTGACAGGTGTACCTGACAGCAGGGCTGGACTTGGAGCCCAAAGCAAAATGTTCAAGCCAGCCCATCCGTTCCTCACTCTATCTCTCTCTAACTAACTTTATTTGCCAGAGTGAGAAAGGCACTGTAATTTGTGATAACAATTTGGTGACCTGAAAGCTGCAAATCTTACATTTGAAGAACCCAGTGAAATTTTGTAATCTGATTATGTTGCTCTTCTGTCTATAGAAGTCAACCTATCACAATATTACTGTGCTAATTTCATAAATCAGCTAGCTCTGATTTGTGTAAGGCAGATTTTAAAATAGGCAGTCAAATGCAAAAGTTTGGACTTTATGTAATGTGGAACGGATGCATTTTGGTCTTTGTCACCCTTAATTCGAACCCTGTTTGACCTGAATGTCAACAATGTTTTTTGAACCTAAGCTAATATCTATCCACAAATTGAAAATTGTAATGACTTAATAAATGTAGTTCAGAATTTGGACGAGGACTTTTCTCAAGAAATCTTCAGTGTCTCTCACATAGGAGCTCACATTTTCAAGAAAGGAAACAAGTAAAAGTCATCATGTCAAACATGGATTCAAATTCCCATTTTGAAGCAGATATGATTTAAGCCCTCAATATCCTAAATGAATTGTTGAGCTTCCTTGCAGCAGCAGATCTTTTATTGTCTGAAGTATTTGTGTTATGAGACACAATAGCACCACTAAGAAGTAAGACTCTTTCAACATTATGAGCTCTTCCTTATGATTCTGCCCCACTATGCCTATCGGCTGTCTGACAGCGATGGACATCCACAATTGTATCATCAGAGAGAATATCAATTACATCAATGGTCTTATCAACCACAGTTTCCTCACCACCAATTGAGTCATTTTTAGGTGGTGCATATAAGTACCAAGTATTCAATGCTCTTTGTTGTGCTGCCCTTTGGAGGTTTATGACACAGGACCTGTGCCAGAATTTGTGATATGAAGTCTTCATACATATTTATCTTTCTGGACACTTCTCTAAACAAGTCAGTCTATTACTATTTAATTGTAGTTATTTCCTAAATCATTCAGCTCCGATTTAAAAAAAGCATATTTTAAACCATGCTGTTGATAACAAACATCGGGTGTTAAATGGGGTGATACTAATATATTGCTTTGTCTGTTGTGGTTCAATTGACCTATATTGAAACAATTCTGGCCTAAATGCAAGCAAGGTGCTATTTACTTCTTTATATTGTGAGATGTTTTGAAAGGTACTCTAGCCAATATCTATCTACACACTGAAACATGAAGTGACATAATAAATATGGTTCAATATGTGGAGTTGGATTAAGCAGAATGAAAGGGGCAATATACTCAGAAAGATAATAGAACCAAGAGGCCCATGTCAAAACCCAAGTCAGTGGTTTTGAATCGTGTGAAAACTGAACATAGAATCAAAAGGGCCAATTCATTGAGAGGACTTTGAGAAATAGTGATCAGAATGGTCTATATGTATTGCTTGATAGAGGGCGACTTTGTGTGGGGACTCCCAAGGAAACCCAAGGTCCAGCTTGCCATGAAATAATCATAGGGAAAGGGGAGACTTCCTTAATATTACAAAAACATATAAACACATCTCTTATACTTGATCATGTCAACACTTCACTGGGTCTGCTGACTAAACACAGACTATCTCAGCATTATTGGATTACAGAGCCACTGGGCAACACGTTTGACATATCCTATGCAGTACAATTACAAATTCTAATCTAAAACAAGGCAGAGATTAGAAAATGTTCAAGATTGATATGAGTCTGAAATGTCTACTGGATCAGTCACCAGCTCCATGATTGAGACAGGGGGTCAGGAAACTGTCCATTTAGTGCTATCTGAGGTATCCAAATTGGGCATTCAACCATATCTAATGAAAACACTAAAGAGTCAAAAGCTAGATGTACTTACAACTAGTCACAAAATACTGGTCATAATTTGCAACCAGTATTTTTGGGACCAGTGTGGTCATTTGCAAAGGGACCTATGCCCTAATAGGTTGTTTTGCAAATTACTAATTCATAGTAGGTTGCAATTTGACCTACCATATGAATATTAATGAGGTATATCGCAATATGTGACCCACTAGGATTTGTTGCTATCACAGGGATGGCGGACTGCATGGGATTAGCAGGCCACCATGACTGTGATTGCTTTTAAATAAAACAATCATTTTTTTTAAATGCAGACCATTTTTCCCAAAGGAAAACAGGATGCATTAAAAAATAAAAAATTTAATGTTTTATTTTTAGTTTTTAAGAGTAGCAGTGATCTGTGGGACCACTGCCTGTACTTATATTTTTTTAAACATTCTCAAAGGGAAAGAGGTGCCCAAGGAGACCCCTTCCCATTTGTGAAAGGGTAAAGTACAAATGTTTTGGGATGACATTTGCATCACAGAATATCAATACATAGACACTAAGGCCCTCATTACAACCCTGGCCACTTTACCACATAGACCGCCAAGGCGGAAACAACAGGCACCATGGGGGTAGACACCTACAGCCAGGTGGAAGTCAATGTTCTGTCCACCGTATTAAGACATGCCAATCCGCCACCTTTTCCGGGGCAGTACCAACGACATCAAAAGCCTGGTGTAAACACTGCACAGAAGGGAAAGGACTCACCATTGGAGACACAGGGAACAACCATGCCGCCAAGGAGCCCAAGCTGCATGTCTTCCCCATGCTCTTCTACATACTTCTTCTCCACGAACACCAACGATGGCAAAGACGACGACGGTGAGTACAGCCGCCTAGCACACAAAGGGGGGGGGAGAGAGTGACACACACACATGCACAACACACAACCCACCCCCAACACCATACCCACAATCAGCTGCAGTAATAAAACATATTTACCCCATACCTTGGATGAATAATGCAAGGACAATGGGAATTTACTAAAGTGTGTGTAATAAGATCAACACAGTCTAAATAAAAGTTTAGCCAAAGTAACAGATATTTACAATTGTACAGTTCAAGGGATGTGCGTGGGCCAAAGGGCCACAGGCCAAAGTCTAAGGCCCCACTTGTCACCTGCATCAACAAGGAGAGAAAACTGCAGGGGCATCAGTTGGTAAATAGGCAAGTACCTCAGGGGGATGGGGGCACCTCAGCTGTGAGATGAAAGAATACCACTGGTTCTGGAGGGGGCAACATGCCCATTGCTCTCTCCTGGGGAATGCAAGGCCACAGTTTCTCAAGTGGGTGACTTGCCCACATGCTCTGGAGGAGGCAACATGCCCATTGCTCTGTCCTGGGGAGTGCCAGGCCACAGCCTCTCAAGTGGGTGACTTGCCCACATGCTCTGGAGGGGGCAACATGCCCATTGCTCTGTCCTGGGGAGTGTAAGGCACAGTCTCTCAAGTGGGTGTCTTACCCACTGGTTCTGGAGGGGGCATTGTGCTCTGTGCTCTTGATCCTGGGAGGCTGGGGTTGGTGGGTGTCTTTTCCACTGGTTCTGAAGGGGGCATCCTGCCATATGCTCTTGATCCTAGGGAGTTCAAGCTCACAGTCTCTCAGGTGGGTCATACCCACTGGATTTACAGGGGGAAGGCCGCACAGCAGCCTGTGGAGGCAGGACTACATACCGTCTGCCAGCGTTGATGGCTGCTCAGTGGTGGTAATGGTGGTGCTGCTGCCGCTGGTGGGGGGAGGATCCAGCCCATCCCCTGCAGACTCGGATGGCTGCCCACTGGTGGTGGTGGTGCTGCTGCTGGTGGGGGGAGGCTCCAGCCCATCCCCTGCAGACTCGGATGGCTGCCCACTGGTGGTGGTGGTGGTTCTGCTGCTGCTGGTGGGGGGAGGCTCCAGCCCATCCCCTGCAGCCTCGGATGGCTGTCCACTGGTGGTGGTGGTGCTGCTGGTGGGGTTATGCTCCAGCTCATCCCCTGCAGCCTCAGATGGCTGCTCACTGGTGGTGCTGCTGCTGGTGGGGGGAGGCTCCAGCCCATCCCCTGCAGCCTCGGATGGCTGCCCACTGGTGGAGGTGGTGGTGCTGCTGCTGGTAGGGAGGGGGGGCTCCAGCCCACCCCTGCAGCCTCGGATGGCTGCACAACCATGGTTGGTGGTGGGAGCTCCGTCAGAGTCCCTGCCCCAGGCCCCTTGCCCTTCCTGCCTGCTGGTGCTCTTCCTGGCAGCAGCTGGGGCAGGCTCCTTGCTCTTCCTGGCAGCAGCTGGGGCAGGCACCTTGGTCGTCCTGGTAGCAGCTGGGGGCAGGCTCCTTGGTCTTCCTGGCAGCAGCTGGGGCAGGCTCCTTGGTCTTCCTGGTGGCAGCTGGGGAAGGCTCCTTACCCTTGAGGTTGTCTGGTGCAGGCTCCTTTACTCTTAGGAATGTGCCCTGGATCCTTTCCCACCACGAGTGGGTGTGGTGACTACTGGGCCTATAGATTGGGAGGCTGAGGTGCTTGCCTGAGTTTTTGCCACCCTGGCCAGACGTGAAGGACATAGGGGAGGGGAAAGGAAGAGGTCAATGGTGGACAGGAAAAGCTTTTTAGAGACATTGGGGCGGGAAGAGGGTGAAGGTTTGGGAGTGGAGGAAGAGGGAGTGGTTATAGGAGGTGTCTGTCTGCTGATTTTGGGTGCAGGTGCATGGGCTGGATGCTGTTGTGAGGTGGATGGCTGTTGGGTGTCTGAGTGCTTGCGTTTGTGTACTTTAGGAGGGGGAACAGACACAGTGGGAGAGGACACAGGGCATGTGTACATGGCTGTTGTGGAGGTATCTGCCAGTGAGATGTGTGTTCTGCTAGATGTGGTGATGCTGCTGGTAGTGGATGAGGATGTAGTGCATGGAGGTGTGAGTGTAGACGGAACTGGGAGGGAGGTGGAGGAGGAGGAGGAGGAGACAGTGGAAATAGTGGATGTTGGTATGTCTGCATCTGGATGGTGTTTGTGTGAGTGCCTATGGGATGATGTGTGGTGCTTGTGTTTGCCTGTGCCATTTTTGTGTGTTGTCTTGTGTGCATGCTCGTCTACCTCTGTGCTTGGGATAGGTTGGGGTTGAGGGCAATGGGATTGGGAAGAAGAAGTTGGAGGGTGGAAACAGGGACAATGGCTGCCATCAGAGAGGAGGCCGGAGCTTGAATCGATCCTTGTTGCACCGCCAAGCCAGTGTGTATGCCCTCCAGGAATGCATTAGTCTGCTGCATCTGGGCTGCCAGCCCCTGGATGGCATTCACAATGGGTACTGCCCTAAAGAGATGGATCTCAGGAGGTCAATAGCCTCCTCACTCAGGGCAGCAGGGCTCACTGGGGTAGGGCCTGAGGTGCCTGGGGAGAAGGAGATGCCCACCCTCCTGGGTGATTGGGCATGGGCAACTTGATGAGGGGCTGCTGGGAGGACGGTGCTGGTACAGAGGTGGCGGCTGTACCTGTAGCTGGGGTGGTCACAGAGGTGTCCGCCACCACCATGGAGCTTCCATCGGAGGAGGTATCTTTGTCAGAACTGCCCCTCAAGCCTCCGCCGTGGTGCTCCCCTTGCCCTCCGTCCCACTGGTGCCCTCACCATTGGTGGACTCCACCTCCTGAGTAATGTGGGATGAAGCTCCCTCTGTCGTCGGTGACTCTGCTCCTCCGCCAGATGATGCTAATGCACATAAGGACAGGGTGACAAAACAAAAAGGGGGAGGAAGAGACAAAGGATACAGTGGCTGCACCAACACCATCGTTGGCATAAACAGAACCCACACACACAGGGAACAGGCCAAGCACTATGCATTGCACTACCAGTGATATTGCTAGCCACCAAGGCATAGGGAGGGGCACACACCGCCAAATGCAGCACACCTGGGACCCACACAGCCCTGACCATTAGTGAATGTCTATGAGCTAGGTAGCAGGATTATGCCTTCAGGACCCTTGCCACCAGGAGACCTACGCTGCAATGTCAGGCCTGGCCTAGGGGCACCCACTGACTTACATCCCCCACCCGGATACCACCCTACCATGCGTAAGTTGTAATGATGGGCACTGTACTCACCCCTTGTGGCTACTGTGATGCCCTCAAGAGCCCATCCAGCTCAGGACAGGCCACAGCCAGTATGCAGGCCATACGGGGGGTCAGGGTTCGATGGACACCCCTTCTGTCTTCCGTGCCCAGTGTCTCAGGTCGTCCCACCGTTTCTGACAGTGGGTGCTCTGCCTGCCGAAGACCCCCAGGGTCCGCACCTCCTTGGCGATGGCACGCCATATACCCTTCTTTTGATGGGCGCTGACCAGCAGAGGAAATACACACAGGAAAAGAGTATCAATCAGACAGTCCTGCCTGTTACACTTATGGCCCACCATACCCCTTCACATCACCATTTACACACACATGGCCCAGGACACAATCTGTACGCCGCCCAGGGGGCATCCACCCACCGCCCTTATATAAGGCCTTCACACACCACTCCATGCATTCATGCCTCATGCATCGTGCCCACTGTGTTCTCACCTGTTGGTCAGGAGGCCCATACAGCAGTCCGTACTGGGGTAGGACCCCATCCACCAGCCTCTCCAACTCCGCTGAAGTGAAGGCAGGGGCCCGTTCCCCAGTCACACAGGCCATGGTAGGTTCCAGACACAGGTCACAGCAGCACATGCAGTGTAGGTCCTCTCCTGTTGAAGGTCAGGGATGAATCATATAGAAAATGGCGGTCACGTCCGCGGCTCTGCATACCGTCACCGCCGGTGTATATCACCATTGGCCACTGTATTCCACAGGGCCCAATGTTAATCAATGAGGAGTTGCACGGCGGTTACCAACCACCTCCCACAATAGTGCACAATGTCAGCGGAATTACCTCACTTCCACCTTCCCTCCACACAGGACAGGCGGACGCCATTTCAGGGGGGCAGGTCATGGATAATTACTGCATCACTGTTTCAATTTGGACATACATGAAAATTCTCACTGACCCATTACAATTTGACAGCATGTATTGTACTGTTGTAGCCCCATTGTTCAGTTTGTGACCGGCTCCTCACTCTTTTTTCCCTTAGATTGCTACCGCTGTGAATGAATAGGAGATGGAGACATACCCCCGTCTACAGACCCCTGGTGGACTTGGCATCTATGGAGGACAGGCACATCATCCTCACCTATAGACTTGACAGGGCCACAATCACAGAGCTGTGTGCCCAATTGGAACCTGACCTGATATCCGCTATCCGTCACCCCACTGGGATCCCCTCTCTTGTGCAAGTGCTATCACTGCTCCATTTTCTGGCAACTAGTTCTTTCCAAGTAACAGTGGGCTTGGCAGCAGGAATGTCACAGCCAATGTTCTCAATAGTGCTGACCAGAGTGTTGTCTCCCCTGATTAAACACATGTGCAGCTACATTGTATTTCCCTAGGTGGAGTATTGGGCCACAGTGAAGGCTGACTTCTATGCAGTGGGACATATCCCCAACATAATTGGGGCAATTGATGGAACACATATTGCATTTGCCCCCCCCCCATCAAAATGAACAGCTGTTCAGAAATCGTAAGAGTTTCCATTCAATGAATGTACAGATGGTGTGCTTGGTGGACCAGTACATCTCTCACGTCAATGCTAAGTATCCAGGGTCGGTGCCTCATGCCTTTATCGTGAGGAATAGCAGCATCCCAAATGTGATGGCCCAACCACAGAGGCACAGAGTGTGGCTAATAGGTGAGCCCTAGTCCCCACCCAGTAGATGTTGGTGTATGGGAATGGTGTGGGCCATATGGGATAGTGTGTGGCTAAATGTTGTCCCTCAATATTTGCAGGTGACTGTGGTTACCCCAACCTATCATTGCTACTGACCCCTCTGAGGAATGCCAGGACAGTGGCAGAAGAGTGTTACAATGAGGCACATGGACGTACCAGAAGGATCATAAATAGAACCTTTGGCCTCCTGAAGGCTAGGTTTCGGTACCTCCATCTAACTGGTGGATCCCTGTGCTACTCACCCAAGAAAGTCTGCCAGATAATAGTGGCATGCTGCATGTTGCACAACCTTCCCCTAAGAAGCCATGTACCTTTTCTGCGGGGGGAGGAGGCTGGAGATGCCCGTGTGGCAGCAGTGGACCCTGTGGACAGTGAGGGTGAGGAGGCAGAGGATGAGGGTGAGGACAACAGAACAGCAGTGATATGACAATATTTCCAATGACACACAGGTAAGACAGTGTTACTTTACATTTCAATGTCATTATTTTAAAATTCTTTGGCACTGGCATGCTGTTATTTTTCACTTCTATCCCCACTTTACCCTTTGGCAATTCATTTTACAGATGTAGATGCCTCACTATAGCTCCTGGTGTGATCACTGCAGCCGACTACAGGTCTTTCTGATGTGCTCATTTACTGTTGAATAGCAGTGTTTGTACTTGGTTAAACGTGTACATACTTGAAAAATTTGACATACTCCATACTTTTATTTTTTCCAAGGGGGTTTATTGAAGTACTACGAAAAATAGGGGCAAGTGCATTCGGATGGGGTGATGATGGAGGAAAGTCCAGGGTATAGTTCCAGTCTGTAGCACAGGTGGATTGTCCATGGGGACATAGGAAGGGGGGCAATGGCAGTTCAAGGTGGACAGGCTGACTGAGTGGGACACAAGGGTGGCAATCAGGAGAGTCTCATCTCCTTGCAGGGGTCTTGGCAATAGTCTCTGGCTTCTGCCTTGATCGCAGGGAATGTTTGCTGGGTGGTTCTCCTTCTGCAGGGGGAGGGGTGCTGGTAGCCTGTGAGTCCTGTGGCGGGGCGTCCTGTCCACTAGCAGAAGCAGAAGTGGAAGGCAGTTCAGATGTCTGGCTAGTGGCAGAGGCCCGCTGTTGTGTGACTGCCTCCCTCATAATATTGGCCATGTCTGCCAGCACCCCTGCTATGGAGACTAGGGTGGTGTTGATGGACTGCAAGTCCTCCCTGATCCCCTGGTACTGTCCCCCCTGCAGCCACCTGTTCTCCTGCACATTGTCCAGGATCTGGCCCATTGTGTCCTGGGACTGTTGGTATGCTCCCAGAATCTCTGCAACTGCCTCCTGGAGAGTCAGGTCCCTGGGTCTGTCCTCTCCCTGGCGCACAGCAGTCCTCCCAGTTTCCCTGTTGTCCTGTGCCTCTGTCCCCTGAACTGTGTGCCCCTAGCCACTGACCCCAAGTCCCTCATTGTCTTGGGTATGAGGTGTGGCCTGGGGTCCCTGTAGAGGTGGACACACTGCTGATTGACGTGTCCTGGGGACAGAGGTGTGGGTACGCTGGGTGGGTGCTGTGGTGGTGTTTCCTGATGGGGAGGCTCTGTGGTGGTGTGTGACTGGGCTTGGGTAACCGACTGTCCAGAGGTCCCTGATTGGCCAGGTTGGTCATCCCGATCCAGGCGACCAGAGTTGTTGTCATCACTGTGGACCACTTTAGTTGATGGACTGGATATTGCTGGCACCTCCTCTCCGGTGACATTGGCTGGGATACCTGTGGGGATGTAAATGATGTGTTATTGTTTCTGTGTGTGACATATTGTGCATCAGTGGCTTGCCCTCTTTGTTTGTATTTGCCCTGGCAGCTATAACTTGTTTAAGTTGGTATGTGATGGGCTAGCAGACTCTCTCTAGTATGCATGCTTTGGTGATAGGTGTCCATGCAGGGCTGTGAGTGATGTCCATGCATTGGTAGAGCATGCAGGACTTGGCATTGGAATGAGTGAGATGACATGGTGGGGTGTGTGGGAGGTGGTGGAGTGATGGGAGTGAGGGTGAGGTTATGTGATGGCATGCAGGTAGGGGGTTGATAGTGGTAAAGAGTTGACTTACCATAGTCCAGTCCTCCTCCTACTCCGGCCAGGCCCTCAGGATGCATGATTGCCAAGACTTGCTCCTCCCATGCAGTTAGTTGTGGGGGAGGAGGTGGAGGTCCACCACCAGTCCTCGTTACAGCGAGTCGGTATCTTGCTGCAGTGGAACGTACCTTCCCCCTTCGTCATTCCACCTCTTCCTGATTTTATCCTTTGTTCTTGGGTGCTGTCCCATGGTGTTGAGCCTGTCCACGATCCTCCGCCATAGCTTCATCTTCCTAGCTATCGATATCTTCTGCACCTGTGCTCCAAATAGCTGTGGCTCTACTCTGATGATTTCCTCCACCATGACCCTTAGCTCCTCCTCTGAGAATTAGGGGTGTCTTTGCGATGCCATGGGTGTTGTGTGAGGTGGGTAGATGTGGGTGTGTTGGGTAATGTGTTGGGGTGTGTGATGTGGGATGCGTGAGTGGTGTATAGGTGTGAGTAGTGTGTGGCTCTGGTTGTGTCAGTGGTCTTGCTGTCTCTCTCTGGTGGCAATTGTTTGTAGTCGTAAAGGGTTGTGGGTATTGTGGGTGTGTGTTTTATAGTGGTGTGAGTGGGTGGGTGTGGTGTGTGTATGGGTGTCAGGTGTGTGTTATTTAAAGTGATAAATGTAATGTTGTTTTGCATGTGTGTGTGTATTTTGAGCGCTGCGGTATGTACCGCCAATGGTTTACCGCCATTGAATGTCCGCCGTGGTGATTCGTGGGTCATAATGTGGTGGGAGTAGTTCTGTTGGTGTAGCAGTGTGGGTTTTGATACCGCCAGTTTATCACTGATCTTTTGTGTAGCAGAATTGTGTATCTGGCTGAGTAGTGACGGTTTGGTGTGTGTGTGTCATAATATGGTGAACAGATATCCATGGTGGCGGCGGTATGTTGGGGGCAGTCAGCATGGTGGTAAGTGGGATTTACCACCAATGTAATAATGAGGGCGTAAGGGCCTAATTATGAGTTTAATGGACGGGATAACCTGTCTGCCATATTCCTGACAGGTGGCTGCTACCATAGTGGTGACCACCCCACTGGACCTATTAGGAGTTTCAAACTAGACTGACAGGCGGAAACTGAGCCAGCGGCAATGCCATTGCCTGCAGGGGGCACCAGCATCCTCAAAGTTTTTACTGTCTGCACAGCAGACAGTGAAATTTGCGAGGGTGCTGGACAAGGGGACCCCTGCACTGCCCATGCCAAGGGCATGGGCAGGTCAGAGGCCTCCCTGTGGCCCCCTGCACCTGTTCTCTGCCAGCCTTTTCATGGCAGTGAAACCACCATGAAATGGCTGGCGGAGAATGAGGTTGTAATCCACAGGACAGCGCTGCATGCAGCGCTTCCCTGACTGATTGCAACCTCCACCCGCTGACAACCTGTCGGGATCACCAAACCCAGCGGCAGCACCCTTAATGTGGCGGTCGGACCGCCACAGCAGCGGCGGACCCCCAACCTCATATTGAGGCTAAAAGATTTGGTATTTGAAAGAGATGCTCTAATCCCAAATACAATTTGTTATTAGTTTGCAAACCCAAATTGCAATTCAGTAATCTGTCACTGAATCACAAGTTGTTTTTGGTATTTTAGCAAAAGTCTTTTTACATTTGCAAATGGCTTGATTCTTCAAATTCTTCTAACTTCAAAAAGGCTTTGTACATCTAGCCCTAAGTTCAGAGTTAGCAAATGAAACTGGTGAGACTTCCTCAATAGTATAATAACAATGAACAAAAACGTACAGCTCACACTTGACCATACCAACAACTTTAGAGTGTCAGCTGACTAATTACAGACAATATCGACATTATTGGATGAAGGAGACAATGGCAATTCACTGCACATATCCTGTGCAGGATATTAAAGATTATAGGCCAAGAGAATCAAATGCAGAATGTTAAAGGTTGTAGTTCAAAAAAAACAAACATTAGAGAATGTTCAAGCATTCAATTATGACTTAAATATTTACCAGAAAAAGGCTTGATTTAACTCTTGAATTGCATTAACATTTATTTTGAAGTTCTGCAATTTGATCTCATTTATTCTCATCACTCTGAAAAAACTCCTAGCACTCAATTCATAGCCTGAATATACAAGACAAGTGAGATTTGACCCACTACATTGGAAAGAAAATGATGCATAAATTTGAAAGCTATATCATGATACTCTATTATCTCCGAGAGTTCTTCGAAAGGGGAGAGAGAAGTTTATGGGAATACAGAATAGTATATCCCTAACCCTTATGCTCCACATCTAGGTACACTTAATTTTGGAGCTCCGTCAGGATTAACTTGAACCTAAGAGCAAAGCCTCAGTGGTTGGTTTACAAAACAAACCATTGAGGCTTTGATCATAGGTTTTCGTTAATCCAGACAGGGATCCAAAATTAAGGGTTATAGGGTAACAAAGCATAGTGTACAAAGTCAGGAAAGCTACAGACCTCGACAATGACAGTTCGATTTACCTACAAACTTTGATATGTCATTGATAAATAGGCTACAGAGCCTCACTCTTCTTCCCACAGTCCAGTTTGCTTCTGCCTTGCATAAGAATGTATGCACTTGCAGAATCTGAGAAGTGATATCTAAGACATTATGTATAGATAAATCAAACCAACAAATGAACTTATCACTAAGGGCCTCCTTACAAGATTGGCGGTCTTTTGGAAAGACTACCGAGATGGCAGCCACCAAAAGACCGCCATGTTGGTGGAAATCCAACTACCGTAATAACAGTCACACTGTGAAGTCGGCCAAATATCAGCCAAATTCCAGAAACCGCCAGGACAGTGAACGAGATGGTCCCACCACCAGCCCGACAAAAATCCTCCAATCATATTACGATCCACAAATCACAACGGTGGTTCTTCTATGGCAGAAAAACATTTGCGGAGTGAACCACAGTGATTTCAACTCACTTCTGTCAGAGCACCACGCCACATTGTATAGGTTGAATACCCCACACCTGATACATATCCACACACCTGATAGACCTACTTATTGCACTATATAACACACCCCTACACAACCTACAATCCTTTGTAATCAAAACACCACACACAGCCAAAGAAAACTAACATCCCAAAGAGTCACAAATAGCAAGGATAGGCACCCATTCACACTTCCAGACTCACACATCACACACCTGCACAACATACAAAACACACATATTAGTACAACGCATAATCCACACCACCCGTCAAACACTCACATCACAGCACCTACACCTCACTGTTTACCTAACTCTGCATGCTTTCACTTTGCACACAACCACACGTCTACACAATCATTACCAGGTCCCCACAAAAATACCCATGTTTGACTGATGGGAGTTGAGAGTCATGGTAGATGAAATTGTCAGGGTAGAGCCACACCTGTTTGAAGCACAGATACAACAAACATCTAATGCCAGGAAAACTGAGTTGTGGCAAAGGATAGTCATTAGGGTCAATTCTGTGGGCAGGTATACACGCACAAGGGAGGACATCAGGAAGAAGTGGAATGACCTCAGGGGGAAGGTACATTCTATGGCCGCCAGGCACCAGCTTGAAGTACAGAAGACTGGCCCCACCTCCTCCCCCTACTTTCACATCTTGGGAGGAGCAGGTCTTGGACATACTGCATCCTGAGTGCCTGACAGGAATACCTGGGGGAGGGGAGTCTGGTAAGTACCACCAACAGCCATGTCACACAATCGTCTTGTTCTGCATGCCCCCTCACCACCTATATCCACCCCAAATACACATCCAGCTACAACACCTCTCACCTAATCACCTAAAACCCGTCCCTGGCATGCCACCTGTCCACTAACTATAGCTGGCCACACAGCCCTTGGAAATGACATGTTAACCATTGGCTAATCATAGCACTACAACTCCCAGAATGCTCAATATCAACATTGCCAATGCCACTACACTGCACCAAAGATAACTTGTCATGCATGTCAAAGAAATATCCCATCTAACCCATCTTGATTGTACTAGTGTAGAACATTACATGGCAATGACAGCAATACAATGTCTTACTCACACTAACTCCCCACACAATACACAGCAATAGCTGAGAGCCCATATATAATGGCCTCAGATCATAGATCCCAACCTAGAAACATACTAACCTGGTTTGGAAAGTCATATGGCTGAGTGGCACATGCAGTACATCCAGATACAGGTTATTGTTCATTGTAAACTCATATACTGTGTCCTTACAAGGACACAAATGTGCCAGCTATCATGTCAGACAGTTCACTTGGTAACAGATGTGAACAGCCATGTCAAAAATCTGACAATACCAGATGCCACCAGCTGAACAATCACTACCAACATGGTTTACCAGCATAAAACATGGTATATGGAACTGAAGTTACAGAGTATTTTGCTGTATCCACGTTACATAGTGTATTCAGCTGTCAGTTTCATTGCTGAGGATCATGTCAAGGCACTGTCTGCAACTCAAACAACTGCTACAGTACCCCCATTGGAACCTGAACTCTGTATTCCACTCCCTCCACAGGTAACCGTGCCATTGTCAGCATGGAGAGGATACCAGAGACTGCCACTACCCCTCTGAAGGAACGTCCTAGGGACCCCACCCCTAAATGTCTGGACACTGGTGAAGAACCTGGCCCATCTGGGACACCTAGTCAGTCAACAACTGTCAGCATCACCCTGCCCACAGCAACTCCACCTAGCCCTGTAGCATCTACTTAACAGGCAACCATTCGTCCCCTAACCTGTGTAAAAAGGGCTGCGTCATCCATTGTGTGCCCCTCAGTACAGGCACCTGAGTCTCACCTTGCCACCCCTGGCAATGATGGACCTGCCACCACTGGAGGTGGGCACACTGCCACGGGCACAGACACATGGAGGCGGGGGGAGGATGCTGTGGGCCAGAGGATGGGGTCTCAAAGGGACACTACTGAACAGGAAACCATCTGCCAAGTCTTGGGAACCTACCAAAGTTCCCAAGGCATGATGGGCCAAGTTATCACCATGCTGGGGAGAAATCCAAAAGCTGCAGAGGGACAACCACTAGGAAGACATGCAGTAGTGACAGGCACAAAATGCCCACCTGGCTTCCATTGCAGGGGTACTGAGATACTTCAATAACACACATATAGGTCTTGTACCCAACATCTGGCCCCTTCCACTAGCAATGATACATCAGGCCTATCAACATCTGCGGCTGCTAGTGGAATGGAGGCCCTTCCAGGTGAAGGACAGGCCTCAGTCACCCACCCTCTGTTGCTGAAGAACACCCCCACAAATGTGGACGTCCACCCAGACATCCAGCAGGGGCAGATGCATAGACCAAACCCACAGCCAGGAAGTAAACCTCTCCTGAACTGTTACCCTTGTGTGCTACAGATACACCCTGTTTACTGTTCTGTAACAAGTCTCCATTTTCCTGTGGTGCAAGAACACTGGACCTGTGTTCCCAAAGGTTGTAGCAGCTACCCTTATGATGTCATCCACCAAGACTAAACCTATCACCTTTTGTTTTTGAGTCAGTGTAATGTTCTCAGTCACATATGTGTTATGTTTCTCCACAATAAATCACACTTAAACACAGGTCCTGTGTATGTCTCATTTATCCACCATGTACAATAGTCATGCATGTCAACTGTAGTCTGATCATATCCCACTGTACTGTACATCCATTGTAATGGACCTAATACATGGACTCCATCAGGAGGAGACTCAGTATTTTGGGAATGTGACAAGACAGATACCAAACAAGTTGTAAACTATAACTACACACAACCAGTGACAGATGTGATAACAGCACAAACAGTAAGACTGACAGTCGCACCAGGATGTCTGCTAAGGTGTAACACAATACTGAACTACACAATACAGAAAATAGGGACATGTCACCATACCAACAAGGCAGGAGTCACGCAGATTGATAGTTTGTATCACCTGGCAAAGCCTTATCAAATACCCATACCATAGCTTCCAAATATACATATCGCATGGTAGACAGAGATCAGTACTGATCTACCCATACCTGGAAACCTTCACTTACATTGGCACATACCTCTAGGCTTCTCACTCACCTATGTCAGTCCACCTTGACATACACCATGGTCTGCAAAGTAGAAAAGCACTGACAGCTAGATCCAATACTGTAACCATTGTGCAGGGAGAGGCTATGGTCCCACATTTGCACATAAACCAGACACATATTCAGACACAAATTACATAATTAGACAGCCTCATGTACCCTAAAGGTGACCTTGACAGGAAAATACTTTACAACTCTAGTATTCTGACAATCTAACAATGTCAGTCACAGTCCACATAGTCAACACTCAAAGTACCTGATATCAGTCATGTCCACTTCTCATGTCTGTATGTCATTCCCATCTGCTTCTGACACTGTTGTTTGCCAAGATTGATCAGCAAAACAGGGTCTAAGGAAATCTGTGTTTGTAAGAGAAGAGGGATGGGACATAGCAGTATGCACTCCTCAGTTCAGGGAAGACATTTCCTGAAGTTTAACTTTGCATCTGCTATTAAAGTACATGACAATGAACACCAGTCTGTTTTGTACATAATACAATTAACAGTTTGCAAGCACAACTCACCCATAGGAATTGGAGCTATCTACAACCCAACAGATGATGCAATGAAGAAGGTGACATGCTACCCATCTACTTGAGATTGCAAATTTGACCCACAACATTACGTCTACTTCACATATCTCTTAGCCAGTTGAAGTGCTGATTGATGAGATCTGTCCTAGAGTCTCCTGCTTCATCTTCCTCTGGCTCCTCATCACTTGGCTCTTCTGGGCACACCCACGGGTACTGCTGGCTCCCCCTCATCTGTTATGAATGGAATCTGTAGTCTCAGGGCAAGATTGTGGAGCATGCAGCAGGCAACTATTATTTGACATACTTTGCTGGGTGAGTACAGGAGGGCTCATCCTGATCTGTCTAAGCACCTAAATATTCCCTTCAGGAGCCCAAACGTCAGCTCAACTACATGCCTTGTCCTCCCATGGGCCTCAATGTAGTGGACTTCCTCTGCCGTGGTTGAGTACCTCACTGGTCTCAAAAACCAAGGACGGTTTGGATAACCAGAGTCATCTGTGAACATATTGGTAGAACAATACACACATATATGTGTGACATGCTACATTGTGATGGCAGGAAACATGCATTGCAAACACTAATATCAGTTGTAACTTACCAACCAGACAGGCCTTCTCTGTGTGAAGTCATGTCATCAGCAGTGGGACATTGCTGTTCCACATGATGGAGGAATCATGGACTGAACCAGGATACCTGGCACTGACTTGTGAAATTTACTAGTCTGCCAGACACACCACCGGAAAATTGATTGAGTGGTATTTCTTCCTGTCCCTATATACCTGTTCATTGGCACTGGGGGGGAACCAAGGCTACATGGGTGCCATTTATGGCTCCAACAACATGTGGAATGTGTCTCATAGTATAAAACTCTTCCTTCATATCAGCCAAATCTGTACATTTGGGAAACCTGATGTAGCTGTCCAGGTGTCTCAACAATGCACACAGTACATCGCTCAGCACCATGCTGAACATGGGCTGAGATATTCCTGAAGTTAGAGCCACTGTATTTTGAAAGGACCAAGTGGCCAGGAAGTGTAGCACTGACAACACTTAAATGATGGGAGGTATGCTTTAGGGATTGCGAATGGCAGGCATCAGGTCTGGCTCCAATCGATCACAAAGATCCATGAGAGTATGACGATTCAGCCGATAGGTCTGGATACAATGTCTCTCATCCATGGTGTGCAGGTGTAGTAGTAGATGGTACACTGGTAGTTGTTGTCCTCTCCTCATGGCAGGGAAACTATGTAAAGAAATAAAAATATGGTATGTGACATGCAGCATGCAGACATCTTGTCACAAGCATAACTAACACATCTCTGATGTGAAGGTCGGTTACTAACGCAGATATCTACATTGCAGCACATAGATATTAACCCAATGACACCCTCAATGGGGCACAGTCTCCCACTTGACTTTTGAACTACAAATACAGATTAATCAGTGACTGCACATGGTTGTCACTTAAACCAATATGGCATGTCTTACACTAATTGTTGCACATCATCTACGTTTTCTAGAAACCATGTGAACATCTGAATTGGTGTACATTGCTAACACCACATGTCCTCCAGTAACCCAGTATTTACTGCACTGATGCTCATATTGACAACTAAACATAAAGGCAGTACTTACAGTTATACTGTACGAAATGGGGTATAGTGAATGACACAGACGAAAATTCCAGACATGTAATGTGCTTAAGATGGCAGCCGCCTGACCTACTTTACTGGACACATGGAAGTGACCTAATTCCACCGGCGGAAGTCGTCATGGCAGTATGCAGTCACAACCGCAGTGGAAGTTATCATAAGAAGACATTGCTGCCTTTGGTAGACTTAGGCCAATGGTGATGACTGCTGGTAGTGATAGTACTGTACTGTGACTGCCATCTTCTGTAGTATTGCTCACTTGACTCCTAACACTGCTGCTGGCAAGACCTCCACTACCTGAGCTGCTGTGAACTGCCTTTGGGAGCTATCATGCCATGCCCTGCAGGTGATAGGGCCCAAGCTTTCAACCCTGAGGAGCTGGAGAAGCTCATGGCTGAGGTCCTACCCCTGTATGAACAGCTATATGGTACACAAAAGGAACAGGTGAGTCCAATGGAATACCTATGTGTGATAGGTGTGATGAATGACGGTGTTACTGAATTTGCACGTAGTGAAGGTGTTGATGCATGCAGATGATAATCAGTATATGAGTGTGAGTTGAAAAGATGGGAATGTTTGCCTACTTCCTGTCACTGAAGTATACTGTTCACTATTATTGGTACAGTGCATGTGGACATGACATTTCCTTTTGTCTGTGTCATCCATGCAGGTCAACGCCCTTCAGAAGAAGGGAATTTGGAGTGCCATTGTCAAGCAAGTGCAGACCCTGTGGGTCTACAGCTGGTGGAGCACCCACTGTAGGAAGTGGTGGAAGGACCTGAGATCCTGGGCCTGAAAAACCACAGAGGCCCAGCTGGGGATGTACTCCCAATGACAGAGGCGTGCCTCTTGGATCTTGACCCCCCCCATGGCCCGCATTTTGGCTATAGCCTACCCTCAGGTGGATGGGCATTTGAGGGCATCACAGCCGCCACAAGCGGGTAAGTACTGACACAACCCATGTACTTGCCTCTGATGGTTTAGTGTCTGAGTATTGCAGCTGTGACAATGTGGTACGTGCTAAAGGTATGGTGACTACTAAGAAGATATGGCACTACACATACCAACTTACAAACACAGATGTGGCCCTTGTACTGTGCAAGGGAACATGTTAATCAGCTTAGTCCACCAAATAGTATGATTGCATGTTTAGATGCACATGTGTCTGAGTCATTTGTGGGACAATATCTGTAATCTGCTCTGTCATCCTTCCCACCTACTGTTCCCAAGTTCAGTTCCCCAAATGGTGAGTTGTATAGCTCTTTGTTGTCTGACCACTCCCATTCCACTGGTTCTGCTCTATGTGCAACATTGGGTCTGACAGATGAGTGTCAGAGGCAAGTAATCCTGTGTCCTGAAATAGTTGGACAATTCAAGTAAGGCTGTCGTCCAAATCAGGCATTTGGTATGAGTCACTTACAACATTCCACATGAGGTCTGAGGGGTATTCCCCATTGTCATGTCAGATTCATACAGTTGATAATGTGAAGTTTGATAAGCGTGGACATCCTACAATGAAGAACGTATGGTGACAATAAGACATTGATATTTCATGGTATGAGATTGACGTGTACAAATACATTTTATCTTAATTATTTTGGTGTAGTGAAGGTAAGTGGCTAGGCTGCTGTACCCTTAGCCCGTGTGTATTGTTCATGATACATAGGCCATTCCCATACCTATATGAGTGCAACATTTGGTATTTGCTGCCAACATCATGTCTCAATTGATACTTTGTGCATGATTTGATGCAGACACCTTTTTTGCAAGATATACTTTTGCAAATCTGAGGCTGTCTGGACAGTTTTGGTTTTGGCTCTGATCATTTTTGCCTGACTTAATGGTGTAGCAGGTGTTCTATTTCACAGACACCTGTTGGTGTTGCGGGATATGTTGTCATTTAGTAGGTTGACTGTAGGGCTATGTGTCACGTGTACAATAGTAATCAGTTGTGTAAGTTCTAAAATTAGGTAGTGTGAATCACATGTCTGAACAGTTGTTCATGATGTAGGTGTTCATATGTTGTCACATAGAGGTTTGTATTCAGCATGTGTGGTGGAATGGTATGAGCCCTTCATGGACATTGTTTGGTGTCTATTGTTTTGTTGGTGTAATTATGCTCCCTGTGATTGTCTGCGGATGTATTCTGTATGCCAGGTAGGCCCCAATTGCAGTACATAGGTCTGTTGTCAATGTGATAATGCATATGATTAGTGGCAGCAGGAATTCCTAATAATTCTTTTCCCATTATTTAGAGAGTTATTTCAATGAAGTGCTATGTCATTTTATGATGCACACTGTTTGGGAATGCCACATGTAGAGTACTCATCTGAGGTGTTTTGCAACTGTGTAAGTTGTGTACAGAATGATCAGATAGGCATGTGATTGGAAAGCAACATGCTGTGTCGTATGTGAAGTGAGATGAGTTGACGTTCATGGAACATGAGTTTTGGTGAAGGACTGGGCAGGTGTTGAGGAGGAGTCGGCATGATATTGTGTATCAGTTCACTGCATTTCCTTAGACTGATTTAATGATGGACAGTGATGATCTATTTTGGGGATAGATTTTTGATGTAGCCAATCCATCTTGTACATGATACTTTTGAGTAACAACTGATTTGATGGGATAGTGAAGTAGTGGTCAGATGATTGGCTTATATTGTGGGTGGCACTGTTGTCATAAGGGAAAGTTGAAAGTATCTTGTTGTGACATGATGTAGACTCTGAATGGATTCTGACTGGGGCCTCATTAGCAAGAGAGGTTTTGTAACAGATGTGCATGTTGTAATGTATGTATGTATGAAAAATGCGATGACCCTCTACTCTCTCTTTCTGTGCATCAGCATCGGCAGGTGAAGGAGAATTGGCACAGCCGAGTGGGGAAGCTATCGGCCACAGGCCCCAGAGTGCTGAGACCACCGACACTGAGTGGCCCAGTGGCCCGTAGTGCAAGGGGAGTTCCACATGGGAGACAGGATCCAGTTCTTCATCATCAGAATCATCCTTCAGTGGATACTCCCTGGAGGTGACGGACCCATCTGGAATCATCCCAGCACCATCTTTGTCTGTCACCCCATCCCTGTAGCCCCCAACCCGTTTGCCATGCCCGCTCACCCAAGAGGGTGGCAATCTCCTTTGCTACAGGCACCTCTGCCCCTGCCAGCCCTGCTGCCCTCCGTACGGAGGCTATTGACCTCCTGAGGATCGATCTCTGTGGGCCAGTCAACCAATGTAAATGCCATCCAGTGACTGGCAAATCAAGTGCAACAGAGTAATGCATTACTGCAGGGCTGGCCTACAGAGATCCTTTCAGGCTCTGGCTTCCACATTGACTGCAGTAAGTCACCCTTTGTCTACCACCCCCCCTCCACCTTCCTCTTCCCAATCCCAAACCCCTCTTTCCTGACCCAGCCAACGCAGACAGACAAGCATGCATCCACATCAACATCCATGGGTAGCTCAGTCAAACACAAGCACCACAAGACACACCCCTGGCATGCACACAAGCAACATACACCTTCACACACATCAGCAGTCACAAACTGCCCTGACACCACCCCCACAACTCCTAGCATCACAGACAGCACACTGTGACACACCTGCAGACACCACATCAACATTCACGGATCCAGACACTATACCTATCTTACCCACAGACAGCACCACAGCAGACCCGCAGACATCCACCCCAATCACTAGACTCACAGACATCATAACCACTGACATTCTTACATGCAGCACATCTACCATACTTGCAGTCACCACTCAAACAGACAGTCACCCACACACCACGGCATCCCCCAGTAGGTCCACCCCC
This sequence comes from Pleurodeles waltl, assembly GCF_031143425.1. Taxonomy (NCBI): domain Eukaryota; kingdom Metazoa; phylum Chordata; class Amphibia; order Caudata; family Salamandridae; genus Pleurodeles; species Pleurodeles waltl. Next base: position 518,844,477 of record NC_090436.1, read on the forward strand.
CAAGTCCTATACCCATAAACACCCTCATTCAGCCACCCAAAACACAGCCACCAACCACAAAAATACCTACCATGCAACCACAACCAGCACACTGCCACATCAGACAACCATCTCTCACCCTCCCTTCCAAACCCCCTTCTGATGACCGTCCCAGTGTGTCTAAGAAAGTGTTTCTCTCATGTTTTGACCTTTTCCCTACTCCTATTCCCCTGTGAGATCCCTAAAAATACTGTTTCCCTCCCCAGGTCCATCCCTTCCACCTCCAATGCCTCCCCTCCTCACACTGCAAATACCCATGCCCCTCCCCTGTCAAGAAGTCTACCCCTCCCAAAAGAGCCCAACCCTACCCTAAGCCTAGACCTAAACCCCCTCTTCCAGGCCCAATCCCAAAGGACCCCCTCCCAAGCCAAAGCCCAACCCCTCTACCCCTCCACTAATCCCTGAGGTGCCTGCCTGCCCCCTTGATGCCTTTACCTGTAGAGGTTACATGGCAGTCAGGAGTCAAGTTATGGGCACCATGATGTGCATAAAGTGCATGTTGCACATGTGTTATGTGGACTGGCCTATTTATCACATTGATATTACATATTTGGACCAACCAGTTGCTGGTTTCGACCTTACATATTTGTCCTGGATTTCTTTTCTTGGGGGACTTTAGAAAATTGCCTGACATTGTTTTTATGTGAGTATTTGTGTGAAGTGGTGCTTGTGTTACCTGTTTTGTCTGGGCAGCGTGTGAGGTAGTATGCAGTGCATTTGTCCCGCAATGACAGGTGTGTGTTGTGTGATGGCCATGCTTATGTTGGAGATATGTTGTTGTCATGGTATTGAGTGGTGTTTTTGTTGACATGTTTTAGTTGCAGTATTGTGTGGCTTTGTGTGCTTTGACTATGTTCTTGTGCGTCTGTGGTGAATGGTATGCCAGATACATTGTGATAAATGTTTGCTAGGTATGTCGACTGCTGCGTTGTATGGATGTGTGATAGTGTGTGCTCGTTCCCTGATGGTGGTACGTTGTGTTGCATGTGTGATTTGTCAATGGGTAGTGTGTAATGTGGGTGCTTGCCAATGATTTGATGGTTTTGGGGTTGTGGTAGTATTGTTTCATTCGGTAGTGTTGTGTGTTGTTGTGTGTGAGTGTGCCTGTGCTGTGATTCTGGCAGTAGGTGTGTGTTTTTGACACATGTGTGTGATGGCCATAGTGTGTGTACCATGTATGTGCATGTGTGTATGTGACTGTCTGTGAGTGTGCGTGTCAGTTTCATGTTACATGTGTGTGTGTGTCACCCTTGCCACAAGTTCCCGATTGCTATGTTGTTAACTATTTATAACAGTGACAGGTGAGTGTGTGTACTTCCAGTTGCTGTCGTCATCTTCAGCGTTGATTCAGGTGTCTCTGGGCAAGTTCTAGCTCCATGGCAGCTCTGGACGAGTCTGGCTTCCTGAAGGTGAGTGCCTCCTTTTATATTTTTGGTTCCTGGCTGGGTTTAGATGGTGGTGGAAACCATGGCGGTGTGAAACCTTGTAATCTATCCAGTGGAAACATTGTCTCCACCGGCATGCAGGTGGCTATCATCACCTGTGGTGGCCAGACAGCTGTGATGGTGCCGGTGGTGCTTTGGCTGTATTCTGTACTGAATACCGCTAATGTCATAACTTGGTGGTCTTCTCCGCCAGCCTGTTGGTGGTCAGACCGCCACTGCCAACATGGCGGTCTTGAGGTCCCCAAACTCGTAATGACCTCCAAATTATTTGTATTTTCTTCTGTTATTGTACTCAATAAGTGGAGACTTTCTGCCAACTGTGATGTCTGATTTCTCATTCAGAGGGCCTGAATACAGGTTTGATGGTCAGACTGCCAGACTGCGATGTTGGCTGTCCTAAAAAGACTACTACACTGGTGTTCCCTAGCCCGCTGTGTTACAATGGAAACATTCAGAACCGCCACCCGCCAAGCAAAAAGGCACCGTGCAGCAGCCTGGTATCTAGGCAGTCTGACTTCCAGAACCATCAGCGCCGAGGCCAACCACCGAACCTGTTACAAATACACAGTCACCATGACCGTCCCCTAGCGGTGGTCAGCCATTGGCAGTCGACCACCACAGTCTGCGTTCAGCAAAGTAACAGATAAGTGCACATTTAATGAATTCTAAAACAACACAGCTGACACACATTGGTCTAGTGGACACACCTGCCTAGCACTCTATAAAACAAAGCCCTTCATAGGCAACAATCCTTTGCAGCTCCACTGGAAAACAGAGAACACCGGGCACAATTTTTGTTGAATTTTCCATAGATTAGGCACCCCTTTTTTCACCATCCCATTAAATACTTTTGACACACTTTGTCCCTCCACTCCTGTTGGGAATGGCCCTTTTTGCAGAATTATCCCCAAATATTTTGCCTTCTTCCTCCTAACTTTTCCTGATCTATTTTTGCTAGTTTTAGAGCAGAGGTATCCAGGGCCTGGAAATGAAATGATACTAGTAAGCCTGCAGCACTGATTGTGCCTCCCACATGAGTAGCCACTGCAGTGTCTGTGTGTGCAGATGTAAACTGCCATGTAGACCTGGCAAGTGCACCCACTTGCTAGGCCCAAACCTTCCCTTTTTCTACATGTATGTCACTCCTAAAGCAGGCCAAACGCAGCCCCATGGGCAGTGGGATGTTAATTACTGGCACCTAGGCACAAGCAATAAAAGTTTAGACACACTTGTCTGTGACAGTCCTGACATTTGGTCAGCCTATGTGCTGCACAGTGTAATAAAAAGAGATTGGTAATTGTCCACATGTGTCCCTGTGTTGGTAGTGATCCCCAGCATTACACTATCTATGACAAGTCCCTCCTCACATTTCCTTTTTATGAGTTAATCATGAGCATGAAATATATTTCAGATTAAACTACTCAGATAAATGAAAAATTACTATCATAGATAGATAATGTATTAGTTGTGTTTATTTTCATGTGCACAGGAGATTCGGATGAAAGAGAGCAAAGAAATAACGTTCAAACAGTAAAGGGGTCAGTCATGGTGGATGTTATCATTAGAGTAGCTGCCACAACATTTGTACTCCCAAGTTCAGTGTCCTACTATCCTGGAAAATTAGAAAGTGTTTTTAGAAAAGACAACAGGGTGCATCTGAAGCACAAAAAAGGGAATCTATCAGTTGGGGGTTACTTCCTGGCATTGGTTGTTGCCATCTTCACATCCTGGTTGTTTGGGTGGACATCCACGCTTTGGGGTTGTTCTTCAGCTACAGAGGCAGGGGTGTCGAGATATGTCCTTCCCCTGGCAGGGCCACCACTCCACTGGCTGCCACAAATGTTGAAGGGGCTGGTGTAACTTGGCCAACGGAAGGGGTCTGGTGTTCTAGATGTTCCCTGCTCTGGGTGGTGTTGATGTCTCTCAGCATCCATGCTAGAGAGACCATGTGGGCACTGTGGGCCTCCCACTCTTGCATGACTTCCTGGTAGTTGTCCCTCTGCAGCTGCTTTATTTCCCCCATCTTGGCAAGTACCTGGCCCATCATGCCTTGGGATTGTTGGTGTGCTCCCAACACTTGCAAGATGGTGCTCTGGCTAGAGCTATCCCTAGCAGCCTCATACCGCTGGCCCACAACATCCCTTCTACTCACCCTACCCCCACATGCCCTTGGCACAGTTTGCCCACTGCCGACAGGTCCATCATTGTCAGAGTTTTTCAGTTCTGACTCCGGTTCCTGGACTGAGGGGGCACACAATGATTGTTAAAGTCCTTGGGACACAGTTTTGCGGGCAACTGCTTGCCTGGGATGTACATGCAACAGGGCTGGGAGGAGTCAATGTGTACAGGATGGCACTGATAGTTGTCATCCTGACCAGGTTGCCCAGATGGGCCAAAGCCATCCCCAACGTCCACACATCCAGGAGTGCTCTTCTCACTGAAGGCTTCATCCAGGGGGGAAGTGGCTGTCTCAGGAGTGCTTTCCATGGTCCTAGTGGCAGGTAGACCTGTTGAAGATGTGAAACAGACAGTTACAGGTTGCAATGTGACATGTAGCACCAATTTTAACAGGTAGATATGCGTTGGGCCATATACAGATTGGCTTTGCTTGATCCCCTTATGTGACAGTAACACCTGCTTTCAATGATGAAGACCTGACATTTGGGGTACAGACAATTCCTTTGTAAGTCACCTTGCTACTGGATATCAGAGTATCTTGGTACTTGGATGTCTGTTCATTGATTCATACCTTGTAAGCAGTGTAGCATTATATGTTTCATGGTACCTCCCGGTCAGCAATACTTCGGTGTTAAGTTAACAGACACCTGCACAATGTCATGTGGACACTGACCTGGCCATCAGATTTGTAGTAACCATTCTACCTGGCCAAATGTGACAGGTTACACCAAGTTAAGTACACTGCATATATGTGAGATCCCCCAGATGAGTAGCGTTCAATAGGTGATGGGAGGTAGATGGGACAGAGTAGCAGGGGACACGGTTTTAGCTGTGTCTGAGGGGTATGTCAGTGGCAGCTGTCCTTGGCATTCCTGTCATATGCTGTCCTATGCTAACAGACTATACAACTGTTATCCCCCTAGGTGAGTACAGTTCTATAAATGATCGGAGATAGAAGGGGCAGAGTAGCAGAGGACACAGTGGTAGTTGTGTTTGAGGGATATGCCAGTGGCAGCTGTCCTTGGGATTCCTGTAAAAGCTGTCCTATGCCAACAGACTATACAATTATTATCTCCCTAGGTGAGTACAGTTCTATAGGTGATGAGAGGTAAAAGGGACAGTTTAGCAGAGGACACCGTAGTAACTATGTGTTCGCAGTATTGTACTAGCAGATGTCCATAGCATTTCTGTCATTCTCACAGGCTATACAATTGTGTATCATTCAGGTGAGTATTCTCCATGGTTTAGTTTACATGCAAGGGTGTTTTCATTATGGTACACTGTTCTGTTTTTTATAATGGCAGAACAGTGCCTGCTGGGAGTTGCAGTGCTGTCAATCCCTGTACTATCCACACCATACACAGATATTGTGCCACCAGGTGAGTTATCTTTACATGTGAGATGCCAGACAGGACTATTGGCACAGTTGGATACAGGGGTAGTGAGTGGATTGACTGTTGGGTGGTAAAAAGTGATCAGTGAACATGTATGAGAATACATTCTGGTGGCGTTTTTGATGTAGTGACTTACCGGCCTCTACTCCCCCAGGTATTACTGCCAAGCCATCAGGATGCAGAATGGCCAAGACCTTCTCCTCCTATGATATGAACTGTGGGGGAGGAAGTAGGGGACCATCGCCGGTCTTGAGGACCACCAGCTGATGCCTGGCTGACTTGGAACTCACTTCCCCCCCCCGAGGTTGCTCCACCTCTTCCTGAAGTTGTCCCTTTTGAGCAGGTAGCTGCTACAGAATTCACCCTGTTGACTATTCTTTGCCACATTTTCATTTCCTCACAATTATAGTCTGCTGGACTTGGGCTCCAAATAGGTGTGGCTCTACTCTGCTAATTTCATCCACCATGACTCTTAACTTTTTTGGTGATGACATGGTAGTGGTAGACCACACAAAAATAGGATTATAGGGTGTAGGTACTGTGTGGTAGGGGGTGACAGTTGCTAAATTATGTGTAGAGTGCTATTTTGTGTGGTGGGTGTGTTGTGCGAGTGTGGGATAAGTGCCACGTGAAAGTTGGAGGGGGCCCTAATCTATCGTACTGTGTCTCTGATTTTGGGCTCTGGCTTCTATGTGTGGCCTTGTAGATGCAAAGGTTTGTGGTGTGTGAAGGGGTGTGTTTTATAGCGAAGTTTGTAGGTGTGTCGGTTGTGTGAATGTGTGTCAGCTGTGTGGAATTTGAATCCATCCAATGTGGTGTAGTCTATTACTGTATTGGCCGCCGACTGCTGTGGTTCACGCCACCATTGGTAGACCACCATGGATGTATCGCCATTGTGTAATACAGTAGGTGGTTGGTTGATGGGCTGGTGGTGCTGGTGGTTGGACCGCCTATTTCTCGCCCTCCATAGTCCTGATCTTGTCGGGTTTTTTGCCTGTGTTTTAGCCGTCTTGGCTGTTCAACTCGAAATACGGCGGTCTGTGAGACTGCCAACATGTCGGTCTTTTGGCGGCTGCCAACATGGAGGTCTGGAGCTCAGACCGCCAAACTCGTAAAGAGGTCCTTAATACTGAAATATTAGTGGCTGTATACTTATAACACACAGTACCTTGGATGCCTAAAAAAAAAGATGATGTGGGCCACAAAGGAGGTGATGCGTTGGAAAAGCAAGCGATGCGTCGATTATTTTCACACTGAACAGGCGATGTGTGGATTCTTTTCCCACCTGTCTGGTGATTCATCTCCTTCAGCACCCAGACCACAGCAAAAGTGTCCCTTTGAATTGCACTCCACCTCTGTTCCCTAGGAAATAGTCTCCTGATAAGGAAGACTACAGGCTGGTCTAGGCCCTCTTTGTTCAGTTGTGAAATAACTGCTCACACACCATGCTCTGAAGCATGTGTCTGTACCACAAACTCCTTGGAGAAGTCAGGGACCAGCAGCATGGGTGCCGTGCCCATAGCCTCCTTCAGGGTGTCAAACGCAGTTTGGCACGCCTCAGTCTAGACCACCTGTCTAGGCTGCCGCTTAGAAGTCAGCTCTGTGAAGGGGGCAACAATGGTGCCATACCCCTTGACAAATCTCCTGTAGTACTCGGTGAGGCCTAAGAAGGCTCTCATCTATGTCTGGGTCTTGGGGGGTTGCCCAAGCCCAAATGGCATCAATTTTGGTTTGTAGGGGTGCCACCCGGTGGCTTCCTACCAGATGCCCCAAGTACAAAATGGACCACTGTCCTGTCTGGGACTTATTGGCCTTGATAGTGAGGCCTGTGGTTTGCAGCGCCTTCAACACTTCCCAGAGGCAGTGCAGGTGGTCTTCCCAACTGGAGCTGAAAACAGCAATGTCATCGAGGTAGACAGCACTGAGATTTTCAAGCCCAACCAGGACCTGATTGGCCAACCTCTGGAAGGTGGCAGTGATGTTCTTTAAGCCAAAGGGCATGACCTGGAACTGGAAATGCCCCTTTGGCGTTGAAAACGGCAACGTCTCCTTGGCCCCTCGGTTAAGCCGATCTGCCAGAACCCAGACTTTCAATCAAACGTACTGAGGAACTTGGCAGCCCCCAACCGATCAATGAGCTCATCAGCCCCCGGGGATGAGGTTGGCGTCATTTTGGTGAGCTCCGGGTAGTCCAGGCAGAACCTGAGTTCAGGTGTGGCACCTGGTGCAGCAGCCTTGGGTACCAAAACCACTGGGCTGTACCAAGGGCTGGTGGAGCACTCAATTACTCCTAAAGCTTTCCTCTTGGACACCTCCTCTTTGATGTTGGCCTTCACTCTGTCAGCTAGCCTGTAAACCTTGTGTTTCACAGGCAGACTGTCCCCAGTGTTCACATCATGCGTGCATAGATTGGTGACACCGGGGGTGAGTGAGAACAGAGCTGCAAACTGTCACAGTAACAGGCGACAGTCACTCTGCTGTTCTAGAGTCACAGAAGGGGAGAGGACCACACCTTCAACTGACCCATCCTGCTCCTGGGCAGACGGGAGGTCAGGGAGAGGTTCACTCTCCTCTTCCACCCCATCATCTGTAGCCAGAAGCATGGTCAACTCAGACCTCTCGAACTGGGGCTTGAGGCGGTTCACATGTAGGACCCTCAAGGGGTTCCTTGGAGTTTGCAAGTCCACTAAGTAAGTGATATCACCCTTGAGCTTCTTCACCTCAAGTGGCACTGTTCATTTGTCCTGTAGAGCAGACGGCTCTACTGGTGCCATGACCCACACTTTCTGGCCAGGCTGAAACTCAACTAGAGTGGTATTCTGGTCGTACCAGCATTTCGTGTCCTCCTGGCCTGCCTCTCGGTTCTCTTGTGCGAGCTTCCGGAAGTGGGCGGTCTGGTTTCTGAAGGCCAGCACAAAGTTAAATACATCCTGGGGTAGCTTCCTAGGAGCTTGCTCCCAGCCCTCTTTTACCAGATTCAGAGGCCCTCTGACCGGGTGTCCATACAACAGCCCAAAGGGGCTAAACAAACCCCTTTCTGTGGTACTTCCCGGTAGGCAAACAGAAGGCATGGTGAGAGGACATCTCACTTACACCTCATGGAGTCTGATAGACCCCCAATCATGCCTTTCGGAGTTCATTGATTGTAGGAGGCTAGCCTGGCTTGTAGTTGGTACCAAGGGGTACTTACACTCTGTACCAGGTCCAGTTATCCCTTATTAGTGTAGAAGAGGTGTTTCTAGCAGCTTAGGCTGATAGAAGGTAGCTATAGCAGAGCAGCTTAGGCTGAACTAGGAGACATGCAAATCTCCTACTATACCACTGGTGTCATATGCACAATATCATAAGAAAACACAATACACAGATATACTAAAAATAAAGGTACTTTATTTTTATGACAATATGCCAAAAGTATCTCAGTGAGTACCCTCAGTATGAGGATGCCAAATATACACAAGATATATGTACACAATACCAAAAATATGCAGTAATAGCAAAAGGAAGTAATGCAAGCAATGTAAAGTTACAGTAGATTGCAATAGGAGCACATAGGTATAGGGGCAACACAAACCATATGCTCCAAAAGTGGAATGCGAACCACGAATGGACCTCAAACCTATGTGAGCTTGTAGAGGGTCGCTGGGACTGTAAGAAAACAGTGAGGGTTAGAAAAATAGCCCACCCCAAGACCCTGAAAAGTAGGTGTAAAGTGCACCTATAACCCCCAGAGAACACAGAAGTCGTGATAGGGGGTTTCTGCAAGGAAGACCAACACCAGCAATGCAACAACAGTAGATTTCCGGACCTGAGTACCTGTGAAACAAGGGAACCAAGTCCAAGAGTCGCGACAATGTCGAGAGTGGGCAGATGCCCAGGAAATGCCAGCTGAGGGTGCAAAGAAGCTGCCACTGGATGGAAGAAGCTTTGGTTTCTGTAAGAACGAAGAGGACTAGGAACTTCCCCTTTGGAGGATGGATGTCCCCATCGTAAAGAAGCTTGCAGAAAGACCGTAAACAAGCCTTGCTAGCTGCAAGGGTTGCGGTTAGGGTTTTTGGATGCTGCTGTGGCCCAGGAGGGACCAGGATGTCGCCACTTGGATGAGGAGACAGAGGGGGCGCCCAGCAGGTCAGGGAGCCCTCACAGAAGCAGGCAGCACCCGCAGAAGTACCGGAACAGGCACTTAGAAGAGGAGTGAACTGGAGTCCACCCGAAGTCACAAAAGGGAGTCCCACGACGCCGGAGGACAACTCAGAAGACTGTGCACTGCAGGTTAGAGTGTTGGGGACCCAGGCTTGGCTGTGCATGAAGGAAATCCTGGAAGAGTGCAGAGGAGCCGGAGCAGCTGCAAATCACGCGGTACCCAGCAATGCAGTCTAGCGTGGGGAGGCAAGGACTTACCTCCACCAAACTTGGACTGAAGAGTCACTGGACTGTGGGAGTCGCTTGGACAGAGTTGCTGAGTTCCAGGGACCACGCTCGTCGTGCTGAGAGGGGACCCAGAGGACCGGTGATGCAGTCTTTTGTTGCCTGCGGTTGCAGGGGGAAGATTCCGTCGTCCCACGGGAGATTTCTTCAGAGCTCCTGGTGCAAGAAGAAGGCAGGCTACCCCCAGAGCATGCACCACCAGGAAACAGTCGAGAAGGTGGCAGGATGAGCGATACAAGGTTGCAGTAGTCATCTTTGCTACTTTGTTGCGTTTTGCAGGCGTCCTGAGCAGTCAGCGGTCGATCCTTTGGCAGAAGGTGAAGAGAGAAGTGCAGAGGAACTCTGGTGAGCTCGTGCATTCAGTATCTGAAGAATTCCCCTAAGCAGAGACCCTAAATAGACAAAAAAGGAGGTTTGGCTACCTAGGAAGGAGGATAGGCTAGTAACACAGGTAAGAACCTATGAGAAGGAGTCTCTGACGTCACCTGCTGGCCTGGCCACTCACAGCAGTCCAATGTGTCAGCACACCTCTGAATCCAAGATGGCAGAGGTCTGGGGCACGCTGGAGGATCTCTGGGCACCTCCCCTGGGAGGTGCAGGTCAGGGGAGTGGTCACTCCCCTTTCCTTTATCCAGTTTCGCACAAGAGCAGGACTGGGGGATTCCTGAACTGGTGTAGACTGGCTTATGCAGAGATGGGCACCATCTGTGCCCATCAAAGCATTTCCAGAGGCTGGGGGAGGCTACTCCTCCCCAGCCCTGACACCTTTTTCCAAAGGGAGAGGGTGTAACACCCTCTCTCTGAGGAAGTCCTTTGTTCTGCCTTCCTGGGCCAGGCCTGACTGGACCCCAGGAGGGCAGAAACCTGTCTGAGGGGTTGGCAGCAGCAGCAGCTGCAGTGAAACCCCGGGAAAGGCAGTTTGGCAGTACCCGGGTCTGTGCTAGAGACTCGGGGATCATGGAATTATCTCCCCAATCCCAGAATGGCATTGGGGTGACAATTCCATGATCTTAGACATGTTACATGGCCATGTTCGGAGTTACCATTGTGGCGATATACATAAGTAATGACTTATGTATAGTGCACGCGTGAAATGCTGTCCCCGCACTCACAAAGTCTGGGGAATTTGCCCTGAACGATGTGGGGGCACCTTGGCTAGTGCCAGGGTGCCCACACACTAAGTAACTCAGCACCCAACCTTCACCAAGTGAAGGTTAGACATATAGGTGACTTATAAGTTACTTAAGTAGAGTGGTACATGGCTGTGAAATAACGTGGACGTTATTTCACTCAGGCTGCAGTGGCAGGCCTGTGTAAGAATTGTCAGAGCTCCCTATGGGTGGCAAAAGAAATGCTGCAGCCCATAGGGATCTCCTGGAGCCCCAATAGCCTGGGTACCTCAGTACCATATACTAGGGAATTATAAGGGTGTTCCTGTATGCCAATGTGAATTGGTGAAATTGGTCACTAGCCTGTTAGTGACAATTTAGAAAGCAGAGAGAGCATAACCACTGAGGTTCTGGTTAGCAGAGCCTCAGTGAGACAGTTAGTCATCACACAGGGAACACATACAGGGCACACTTATGAGCACTGGGGCCCTGGCTGGCAGGATCCCAGTGACACACACACTAAAACAACATATATACAGTGAAATATGGGGGTAACATGCCAGGCAAGATGGTACTTTCCTACATTGAGGCCCTCAACCAACCAGTTACTTTGGAGGTGTTAAAGTATGGTGAACTTTTAGTTGACAACACACTCCTTCTACATGGCTTTTATATATACGGACATAAAGTTAGTACCCCGGTCAGATACCACCTCCTTGGGGAACGCCACTCGGGTACATATCCCCATCAGTGCCTCGGCCACAACGGGTGCCCTCATGGTCCTCAGGGGAATAGCTTCTGGGTACCGGGTGGCATGGTCCACCAGGACCAGGATGAACCCGTTGCCCAAGGCTGTCTTGGGGTCCAGAGGCCCTACTATGTCAATGCCCACCAGCTTGAAAGAGGTGCTCACAACAGGAAAAGGTTATAGGGGGGCTTTGCATTCTCTTCCATTTTTGCTACATGCTTGGCAAGTCTGACAGGTCCTACAGAAAGCATCTGAAGTTTTCCTCATTTGGGGCCATTAGAAGTGGGTGACAAGCATGGCAAAGGTCTTGCCCTGCCCCAAATGATCTGCCAGAGGCACATCATGAGCCAAACCCATTAGGAAGGCTCTGAAGCGCTGGGGTACCACCAGCACACAGTCTGCCCCAGGATCAGCAGCTTTAGGCTCGCTATACAGGAGACCATTCTTCCAGTAGATCAGGTGATCCTTGGGCTCAGCCCCAGCTGTCTGGTCCTCGGCCTGCTGCCTAAGACCTAAGAGCACACCTTCTGCTCTGTGCATAACTCCTACAGGGTGGAACACCCTTCTTACTGCCAATGGGTCAGCTCAGGTAGGTCTCCCAGTTTTGCCACTTGCTCCTCTGTAGGTGCTGGGACATCCTCCTCGAGGTCATCCTCTTCCCAGGCTGTGGGAACTTCTGGGACGGGTTTCCCACACCCCTTGCCCTTTCTTGTGGCAGTCGCCTGGGCTACGGTTTCAGGCTCCAGGTCTCTCTGATAACCCTGACTGGCTGCAATGGACTGAGTGGTCACACACCCCCACTCTGGCAACCCCATTATCCCCAAGTGTGACCTGAGCTCCACCTCCTTCCAGGCGGAAGTCTCCAGGTCATTGCCCGACAGTCAACAGGCATGGCGGTACTCACAGCTACCCGCAGGGAACCTGAGACCCTCCCCAACTCAAAGGGAACGTGGGCCACCCTACACTGGTAATCTGAGTTGTCTACTGCAACTACTTGGTGGAAGGCAGTAGGGACTATCTGCTCTCCAGACACCAGGTGGCACTGGACTGTGGTCACACTGGCACAGTATCTCTGAGATCCTCAAGCCTCTGCCCGTTGATGGTTACCCACTGCCTGTATTTCTTAGTGTTATCAGGCATTATCACTGGACCATCTCACCGTCCCCTAGTGAGACAAGGGTCATCTCGGTGGGTTCCACCCACCCACCTGGGACCAACTCCTCCCCAAACACTACACTGGCCAACCCCTTGGACTGCCCATCAGTGGGTGGTTATGCCCACTTGGGACATTTGGGATTACTCTTCATGTGACCCACCTGGTCACAAGCAGCACTTTAGGGGTCCCGCTTTTGCAGGCTTTCCTGAAGAGGCCCATGGTTTCTTATCTCCTGGAGGGTGGGAATTTTTACCCAGGTTACTAGATTGGGGCCCTTTGGATAACTCCTTTTTGTTTACCTTTGTCCCCCCATCTCTGCTGCTGGGAACCCTGTCCACCTTTGGCGGAGTCTCCCACATAAGCCTTCTTGTGGACCCTAGTACTTGCCCAGCAGTCCACCTTCATAGCAATCTTCCTGGGGTCAGTCAGCTTACTATCAGTCAAGTGCTGGCACAGCTCTGCAAAACACAGACTAGACAAATATTCCCATGCAATCAAGTTGTACAGACCCTGAAAATCTGTCACATTACTTCCCTTCACCCAACCATCCAGTGCTCTGCAAAATGAATCTACACATTCCATCCAGGTCTGGGACTCAGTTTTCTTACTCCCTCTAAACTGATTCCTGTACTTGCCAGGAGTGAGGCCATACCTAGTGAGAAAGGCTTCCTTCATGTCAGCGTAGGTGAGGTTGTATCCCTTACCCAAATATAGCAAAGTATCCCTCCCCTCCTCTGTGAAGTGGTTCCACAATCCTGCTCCCCAATTCTTCTCAGGGACCCTTTCATGTGGATGGATGCCTCATATCCCTGAAACCACCTCTGGATGTTGTCTCCCTTCTTGTACTCTCTCTTTACATTCTCAGGAATGTATACTATTCTCTCTGACTGCACTGAGGTATTGCTGCCACCACTATTGCTGGATCTGCTCTTCTGATCCAGCTCCTTTACCCTAAGCTCATGATTCAAGAGCATTTTCTTCTCCTCCATTTTCAACCTCTTCAATTCAATCTGGTGAATCCTGGCTTCTCTCCTGTACCTTCCCTCTAGCAGCTCCTGCACCCTCAGAACATCTTTCCTAGGATTTGGCTCCATGCACTCCCGAATTGGCTCCTCAGAGAGCGCACTGGCACCTCTGGCTGCCACGCAGGCCCTCAGCGCCTTTTGTAGCTCCTCTTTTTTGGTGAGGCATCTGACCTGGACTTTGAGGTTTTTGCAAACTGCTTTCAGTTCCTTCATGGTGTAGGTTTCCAACCTATCCTCCTCAAAAACGAAATCCTGGCATGCAACTGATGATACTCTTGACCCAGAGATGATGTTATTGGAGTTCACTTGAACGTGAGATCAAAAATGGGTCAAAGAGAAAAAATAAAAAACCTAAAAATCTGGATGTGGCACATAGTGGTCGGTGATATGGTAGTAGTGTACACCAATCACTGTAGGTCAAGTGGAAATGCAAGTCCCATCCTCACTGCTGACATCCAGTGTTAGAAATGGGGTCTGTAGTTGGCAGTCGGTTTGCACCCTGTCCAAGTAACCTTGCTCACCCCCCTGGTAGCTTGACACAAGCAGTCAGGCTTATCTCAGAAGCAATGTGTAAAGCATTTGCACATAACACACAGTAATACAGTGAAAACTCTACAAAAGGATACCGCACCAGTTTTAGAAAAGTAGCCAATATTTATCTATAAAAAACAAGACCAAATATGATTAAAAACTAAAACTAAAACTAAAGATATGAATTTTGCAAGAATTAACTTAAAACTACAGTTCCTTGAAGTCGATAGCTCCACCTGGGGCTAGCACGACGTTGTGTTCGACAAAACCAACAGTTCAGGCTGGCCGCGAAGTTGCGGGCCTGCTACGGTGTTGGGAAGACCCACAAAAGGTACCTTGGAAATACAGGGCATAGTGATCCTCATGATGAGATCCTGAGAGTGGCATTGCTGGTGTTGCAGTGTCAGTTCCGGATTTGGTATTGGGGTCATCGGGTCCTTGAAATCACACCCATTGCAGATCAAGCTTCGGGCTGATGAAGTCAGGAGCACTGGCGTGGATGGTGTCGGGGCTGCGGTGTGAAGCAGGATGATGCGACGTGTGGTGCCCACAGGTCACTGTGCAGGCAGTGGCTTGGTGATGGCATCCAGCAGTGTTGGTGAGACCAGGGCTGTGGTGTGAAGCAGGGTGGTGCGACTTGCGGTTTCACCAGGTCACGATGCAGGCTGCTTCGTCATTATTGCTGAAACGCTGTTGTCGGTAGGCCCAAGTAGTCAGTGTGGTGCAGGACAGGCTCTGTTTTGCATTCACGGGTCACGGTGCAGACAGGGATGTCTGTTGACGGCACTGGAGTCAAAGGTGCTGGCGTCGGTGGACCATGGCTGCGATGCGGGACGGACGGTGCTTCATGTACCTCACATGCGGTGTCCACAGGCCACGGTGCAGGCAGTGGTGCTGGTGTCAGCAGGGACGTCGTCGTCGGGGATGCCCGGGCTGCGGTGTGAGCAAGGCTATGCCGGAGTGCAGGACCCACAGTTCACAGTGCAAGCAGTGGCTCAGTGGTGTTGTTAGATGGCAGCTTCGGTGAGACCAGGGTTGCGACGCGAAGCGGGGCACTGCAACTCCGTGGAGCATCAGCAGGTCATGGTGCAGGCCCGTGGCATCGTTGGTGGCATCGCAGTGTTTTTTTTCTTGAACAGCACAAAATACACAGTTCCCAGTGCTGTAGACAGATGAAGCTGAAGTTTTTGGTGTCTCTGAGACTTCCAACAATAGGCAAGCTCCACTCCAAGCCCCTGGAGAACTTTCTCAAGCAGGATGCACAGCAAAGTTCACCCTTTGCTCTCTTTTAAGGCAGAAACAGCAACTGCAGGCCAACCCAGCAAAGCAACACAGCAAAGGGGAAGTACTCCTCCTCCAGCTCGTCAGCTCTTCTCCTTGACAGAGCTTCTTCTTGATCCAGAAAGATTCTAAAAGTCTGGGGTTTGGGGTCCAATATTTATACCACTTTCTGCCTTTGAAGTTGGCAAACTTCAAAGGAAAGTCTCAGTTGTTTGCAAGATCCTTCCTTGTCCAGGCCAGGCCCCAGACACCCACCAGGGGTTTGGAGACTGCATTGTGTGAGGGCAGGTACAGCTGTTTCAGGTGTGAGTGACCACTCCTCATTCCATTCTAGCTCAGATGGCTCATCAGGATATGCAGGCTACATCCAGGTCCCTTTGTGTCACTGTCTAGAGGGAATTCACAACAGCCCAATTGTCAAACTGACCCAGTCAGGGAATCCACAAACAGGCTGAGTCACGGAATGGTTTAAGCAAGAAAATGCTTACTTTCTAAAAGTCCTTGTTTCTATCTGCTCTCAAAGGGAAGCTGTACTTTAAGAATATTTAAAGGCAGCCCTATGTTAACCTCTGAGCGAGATCGGCCTTGCAACAGTGAAAAACAAATTTGGCAGTATTTCACTGTTAGGACATGTAAAACACACCAGTACATGTCCCACCTTTAACATACACTGCACCCTGCCCATTGGGCTACTTGGGGCCTACCTTAGGGGTGCCTTACATGTAGTAAAAGGGAAGGGTTGGGCCTGGCAAGTGAGTACACTTGCCAGGTCGAATTGGCAGTATAAAGCTGCACATGCAGACGCTGCAGTGGCATGTCTGAGACAGGTTCACAGGGCTACTCATGTGGGTGGCACAACCAGTGCTGCAGGCCCACTAGTAGCATTTGATTTACAGGCACTGGGCAACTCTAGTGCACTTTACTAGGGACTTACTAGTAAATCAGATATGCCAATCATGGATGACCTAATCACTAATACAATTATATAGGGAGCACTTGCACTATAGCATTGATTAGCAATGGTAAAGTGGACAGATACGAAAAACCAGTATCCCATGAAAACAGGAGGTCAGAAGGTCAAATGACAGGGGAGACATGCCAAAAAGCTGGCAGGTCTAACAGTCATTTTGAAATGATTGTTTATGTGCAGGAAGGGGCACCTTCCAGCACATACAAAATCATGTCTGGCATTTTCCTCTTTCCTCCAGGTTTACGAAATCTCGTAAATCTGAGGCAGTGTCAAAATGTAATGGGTGTTGCTATGGCACGCTCACAGCAACACCCATTGCATGCCCTTTCCACGCAAAGAGCTTTTTTGAAGGGGCTGTATTTACAAGGTGGCGTTAAGCCACAAAAGGTGGCTTAACACCACCTTGTAAATATGGTGCAGAGCATAGCGCCACCGGAGCGTCACTAAAAATGACGTCCGGTGGTGCTTGGGGCTCTTAAATATGCCCCGGAGTTTCCATAGACAAAGCATTTTTCGTTGTGCAATTAACTTTGGTGCCGTTTGACCAATCTTAATGAAATTTTCTAAACTAGTGTGTTACTCACTTCAGTTGCTGTCAGGAGAGTTTTGGGGTGCTTCATCAAGCAGGGACTGAGAAAAAGGGGAGTCCCCATGCAATTTCCCATAGGTATTACAGGAACGGTTGCAGCCCAAACCGCTGAATGGACCTGCATCAATTTTGGCATAATGCTAGCTCTTGGTCCAGAAAGAGCCCTTTTTGGAATTTGATGTAAATCTGTTCAGTATTTTTTAAGTTATTAAAGAAAAAAGAAATATAGATGGCTGGGTGGAACCTTTGCAAGTATCTTAATGTGAGATCTGATTGGCTGCCAGCACTTCAACCAGGAAGAATTGGCAGCCATCTTGGGATGCGTCAGTGGAAGCCTAGACACAGCTCCAGAGCCGCATCACCCACTAGACGACCCCATAGGGCCTTCAGGAGAAGAGACAAATTGTGCAGAAAATCCACGAGTGGTAACTGCTCAAGGTTATTTGTGTAGGAATGCGCTCTATCACGCAAGGTTTGTTTTCTTTTGCATGCTGCCAAGGAGGGCAAGGCACACTGTTTACCCACACTAAGGAACCTTTATGCGAAGACAGAGGGAACATTTAGTTGTGAAAAAAAGTTACATGAGTGGGAACCGTGGCCTAGGTCATTTGTGTGCATCCTCTAAAAAGTAATTATGGAGGCTTTGGCTTCCCCCCAGGCAGTACACAGCCTCATCATGTTTTAGACGCTGTCACTATATTGGCTCACCTCATGAAATAACCCCAGGGTACAGTCAACTGGACATGGAATTCCTAATTGCAAATGCAACACAATGGGGCAGACACATCTAGCAACCATGCAATGCATCCAAATATGCAGAAAGGCAAAAGGAAACAACAGCATGCATGTTCTGACTCACTGAGCTGCACCGGACTTCCCTGCTGCCATGTTTAGGGAATGGCACATCACAATGAACAGCTAACTTTTGCTGTTGTAAGAGCCTGAACAGTAGGTCATTTGCATAAATGTGACTGGGCTACACCACTCTCAGCCCTGCAGTCTCGGATTTGAGATGTTGCTCTTCTCTCAGTAGATGGGCACACTATGAGTTGTACTAAAAGAGCTCTCAGTTGTGTTTCCCGAGATGTCTAGTGCGCCCCACCTGATCCACAGGAGAAACACTATCCAGATAAAGTACACAGTAGTCTAAGTTTTAAAATTACTTGCTCTGTTTGAAGAACTCTAAGGAGAGTATGTGGTTGTATAATTCATTAAAAAACAAAGGCTACGGGGATGTTATAGTTACATTCACAATTTACATGCAAAAAGCTAAGAAATTCAGCAATTATAGTTACAGATGTATCAAGTAAACATTAACTCGTCGCCATAAGGTAACTATAACTGACACCCTTGCAATGCACTGCTAATTCCCACATATTACATCACTCATGACTTCTATTACATCATTAATGATATCAGTACAGCATCTACTATAAAATTACTGATTCGAAAACTGTGCATAGCAGGGTCATTAATTATAGTTACCTCGGGGCATGAGTTTACTGAGATAACTGTAACTAAAATTGCTGAATTTCTATGGTTTTGTGCGTGTAAAATATGAGCCTAACTATAAGGCCCTGTAACCTTTGGCAATAGCCAGTAGGTAGTTATAGTTAGAACCAATGTTTCCCATATACAAACAGTTTTTGTTTTGCTAATAACTTTGGCGGTATCTGACAAATCTACACAAAATTTACAAAACTAGTTTGCCACTCACTTTAGGTGATGTGTGGAAGGTTTTGGGGTAACTCATCAAGCGGGCCAAGAAACACTTTTTCCCCATGTTTATAGGGATTTTGCAATTTCTAGACACGGCTACAGCCCAAACCGTTGAATGGAATTATCCTAATTTTGGCAGAAACCTAGATATGTGCCCAGAAAGAGCCCTTTTTATAATTTGGTGTGAATCTGTTCAGTAGTTTTGGACTTATTGAAAGAAATATATATATATATAATTAGGGACACAGATTATTTCCGGATCAGCTGATACCAGCAGTTACCTGGGGATCTGAACCCAAAAGCAAGGCCCTGATTGGCTGGCTGCAACCTGAAAGGAAAGATGCCGCCCCCATTTTGTTTCTCGGCTGGGCCCCGGGGAGAAATTATAAATAAAAATTCACAGAGGGCATTTACGAGTAGTATTATTACGTACGCACTCAGACGGAGATCTGCCCCGAGTACGGACGTAAAGATACTATTCGTAAATGCCCTTTGTGAATTCCCAAAGTTGTAAACTTAGATGTTTGGCTTAAGTGTAGACCAAATGTCTAAGTTTACCTTTGTGAATCAGGTCCATAGTTTCTTAACATAACTATAACTATAGCTGCTGAATTTCTATGGTTTTGTGTGTGTAAAAGGTGACCCTAATTATAATGTCCCTGTAACGACACTGCCCACGACCTCACAGGAAGAGCAATGGCTGCCAAGGGAGCAGACTTGGCAAAATTTACAATTCAACACAAAGAGAATCGCCGTTCAACAAGCAGTGCTACAAAGTTCAGAAGTTTATTGCGAAAAAACAAACGCTGTTAGGCCCATGCTTTGATCACATCACTAGAACAGTATGAATAATCACCCTAAATACTGCATAGACATCAAAGAAGGACCCCAGTTTTTACCTCTATGTATGAAAAACTCTCAGCCATCTTATAATGGATACAAACTCAGAAGCTGAAAATGCTATAAATGCCATTAAAGTCATGGCACAATACTTCAGAAGCTTGAAGAAATGAAAAACCAATTCAGGAAGAATAATACAAATGATAGGCAAATGGTGAAAGAACCACAAAAAGAAATATGCTGTCATATTCTCACATAAATAGGGGGCACAATACCCTGAGATGTACGACTTTCTAAAAACGTAGGATACAAATAGCACATCATATTTGATATAAACAGTGATCTCACCACAATCACGTGACCAACTTACAAGGACACTATAATACAGGGCATATATATATATATATATAGTATAGATAAACATTTTATTTAAATGTGATGGCATGGTATCTGCAGAGTGCTACAAGTATCACTCACTTGCTTATTTTGGTTTACATGGCATCATATGCAGAGTTTATTTATAATTTGCTGTTTAACAATGGCCATTTTATTGGCAGTGTTAACATGATAAATTAAAATTAAGAACAAAATTACAAAATGGCCACCATTGCATCAGCATGCAAGTGCACACATGCGCAGGCAGCCATCTTGAAATGTTTTTCCTATGTGACAAAAGCTATCCCAAGATGGCAACCATTTTGGAATGTTTTTATCATATCGAAACAATATTCCAAAGCAACTGACACTGCATGCTCCCACATGCAACTACACACAGATTCACAGATGGCCATTCTTGGAATTCAATGTATGTGATGCAAACAAGTATCAAAGTAAATAGCTGTATTCCTCGTTATTTACTGGGAGTCCTATTAGCTTTGCTAATGACTCTTTTAACTTACAGTTGCATGTAGCTTAACAAGATGCAATTAGATTTCCTAAAGGCATTTTACTTGTGATAACAGCAGTGGTCTGTGCAAGCTGAACCAAAGTTCATATTTGTAAATAAAGTAAGGAAATCTGTATTATTTTGTCTACTACCATGATCTCCATTGTTTATGCCTCAGAACTGAACAAGGGACATATATCTTCTAAAGCGTTGTGAAGTTAAGTATTCAATGCACTCATGCATTCATGACTGTTAAACGCCCAATCAATAATAATGAGAACTATTCTTGCCTCAGGTTAGTAGTATGTTCCATTGGCTGCTTTGCATTATCATATTCTTAGTGAGTAAATTTGCACACATCAGTTGAAATACAGCAGTGTTAGGTTCAAATACAATCTTAGATACCATAGGTTGATTTTCCATACTGTATTTGACTCTTTCCCATCCTGTGTTTCTAACAAGTAGAAGGAGGTAACTACACCTCTGCCTGCTGGAGCATGTTCCATTTCCACTTCACGTAGATTCAAAATGCACTAATAAAAAATGTCCATCTATTTCTGACTGGCTACAGGCTATCATTATCACCTTTATTATAAACTTGTGAGACTTTTAAGTAAAAACATAAATTAAAAGTCCTGTCAACATTATTATTTTAATTTAAAACTGAGATAGATTTATTTTAATATCCAATTTCAATTACTTTGAATACTAGCACCTGTATTTCATTCAAGCATGAACCTTGCATTCTTATAGAATATATAGTTCATTGAATGGTGATATAAAATATTAACACTTTTCTTATTAAGCACAGTGACCAATTGAAGACATGTTAATTTGCAGTGAGCAACCCTAATGATTTACTGGTTAATTACAATTGTGACTGAGAGTAACAGACCTTGAAGAATATCAGATGTTACAAAGTGGGACTTCGCTTCACATGCCTTTTCCCCACGGGTCTTACAGTTTTAAATTAAAATAATTATGTTGACAGGATTTTTAATTTATGTTTGTTTGTTATATATTTATATTTACCTCTCCCCATCCTTAACCTTAATTCACACTGGCCTCCCTTTTCAATTTAGGAAAGACTCACCTCAAAGAACACTATATCACACTATATTAAGCATCTCCAACTCAGCTTCTCCTGTTTCTCGCTTACTTTATCCTTACCTGTGACAATAAGAGCTCTGCTTCCTTTGGTTAGGTTTACACTACAGAAATAACATATACATACATAAAACATAATGAGGCCTACCTCACTCACCTCAGAAAACTACACTAATTATACCCTAAAAATGCCATTACCATACAAATACTAATACTACTAATAATCTTCCTCCTCCCCCTACACATACGAACCCTATAAAATAAATATACATTCTTTAGCGGAGGACAGCAAAGAGGAATCACTTTACTGCAGAATTGCTGGAGTCCCAAAAACTTTTTTTTAAATACAAAATAAAAAAGTGGTTAAACTATGGTGGAATATTTGAAATAAACAAAAATCTGATAATAGAAATCAATGAAAGAAATATATGTAATTACCAACTCTTTTGTTGTACAATACTGTACAATATGCTTAAAACCTGTGAATATATGTAACCATTGTTCTAAAAAAGTGTTACATAGGAATGCAAATATATATATTAAATTCATGAAAACAAATGAAAAATAATGTATTTACAGTATTTTAAAATAGGAAAAATAATGAATTAAATATCAAATGAAATCATAAACAATTTGAAAAATACAATGCTTGCAAAATTACATGGAAAAGGTTATAATAAGCTATAAGCACATATATATTAATTTATAATTTATATAAACTGTAAAAATGTTTAATAAAGAATAAAACATATTATTGTTAATTCAAATTAAAACGAAACTATTAATTAAGTTTAAAGAGTTTAAACTAACTTTTGTTTATTGTTAAGTATAATACTAATGCATCTAATTCAAAACTAACTAACTTAACTAAACAGAGAATAATTTTAGAAAGCTAGATTTACTTTTCTCACTGCAAACTAAAACACTTAAGTGTTGAACTTTGAGGAGGTTATATTTCCTATGCTGACTCAAAACTTCACCACACTGCGAAAAGTGTTGAACTTGAAAGTATTGATATTTGGGGAGATTATATTTACTATTACCATTCCAAACATAGGCCCTCATTATGAACATGGCGGTTTTCACCGCCATGTTCAGGCCGGCAGTCATTCTACTGACCGCCAGCCCCCCTGGGATCCCGCCGGCTGCATAATAAATATTTTGCTAAGCCGGTGGGCAGAAACATTGTTTCCGCCGGCCGGCCCAGCCGAATGCCTGGCCAGGACATTGCCGGCGGCTCCACATGGAGCCGCCATCAATGCCTCTGTGCAGTGGGTGCAGCTGCACCCGTCGTGCAGATCACTGCCCATAAATCGGGCAGTGACC
The DNA here is from genome assembly GCF_031143425.1 of Pleurodeles waltl. Taxonomy (NCBI): domain Eukaryota; kingdom Metazoa; phylum Chordata; class Amphibia; order Caudata; family Salamandridae; genus Pleurodeles; species Pleurodeles waltl. The sequence continues at coordinate 518,867,245 of NC_090436.1, forward strand.
TGCGCGATGGGGCCCTGCACAGGGGCCCCAGCATTGCCCATGCCAAGTGCATGGGCAGTACAGGGGTACCCAGGGGGGCCCCGGAGCACCTCTTCTGCCAGCATTTCCCTGGCAGGGGAAACCACCAGGGAAAGGCTGGGGGCAGTAGGGATCATGATCTGAAGGGCAGCAGTGCTGCCCTGTCGGATAATGATTCCTTCCACCGTCAGGCTGCCTGTCGGAGGCAGCCTGGTGGTGCAGGAGGGCCGCCATGGGCGGCCCTTAAGGTGTTCATGATATGGCGGTTCAGCCGGCCATGCTGGTGGCGGGCTTTTCAGCCGGCGGCGGCATGGCGGGCTGAACCGCTGGGGTTCGTAATGACCCCCATAGTCACACTGAGAAAAGTGTTAGACTTTATAGGATTAGCTTTACTATTCTGACTCCCAACCTAGCTACATTTTGGGAAAGTGTTGGACTTTGGGAAGTTAGATTCAATTTTCCCACTTCAAACCTAGCCATATTAGGGAAATAGTTGAACTTTTTTGGGGAAGGGGTTGCAGTCACAGTTAATACTCCAAACTTAACCACATCAGGGAAAGCATTGGACTTTACAAAAGTTGGATCCTGCATCTCCATTCTAAACCTCTTGAAATCTGGGCGAGTTATGTTTACCAATTACATTCCAATATTAACCACAAAGGTTAAACCTCTTTACAATTAAACCAAAAATGTAGAAAATATAAATAAAAACCTTTAGTTAAATAAATAAGTACAAATACATATTTATAAAAACTACACCACAAAAGTACAAATGTAGCACTAATTAGAATAGCAAAATTGAATATTCATAAACTCTAGCTATATAAAGCATTTAATAAAAAATAGTTCAACTAAATGTAAAAGGAAATAGGACATTGAAGTAGTTTATAGATTGTTTAACCAAATCATTTAAAAAATACATGAAAAATGTAAAAAGTTATAAATACAGTAAGCTGCATCTTTTAACATTTAAAAAATAAAACTTCAGAGCTTTATATGCTTGTTCAGTTACTGGTGCTTACTGTCAGCTGCCTTCCATACAAAAGGATCCTGCATCCATAGTGTGTGATTTGCTGGTGAATGGTGAGCCTTTCCTCACAAGAAAGATATACCTCAGAAGTAGTGACATTTGAGTATACAAATCCAGTGTGCTTAAAACATCCTCTTGAGTTGCAAATCCTGACTGTAGTGCACATGCAAACATAAAGTGGTGGCAAATGACTCTGCATGTTACAAAAATGAAAGGCAAGACTTTCGTTTTGTAATTTTGCCAAATTTTATTCTATAGCTCACCCTGCTGAAGTAGGATGCTGTTGGCAATCAGGACAAACACTTTTGAAGGATGTATTGCCCCTGGAAATAAAGGATGGAAGTTTTTCTCATATGACACAAATTATGGTAGCTCCTACAGTTAACTATAACAATCCTTCTCAATCATGGGAAGAAATGGTTTCTATTGATTACTTTGAGGATTTGTGAAATCTTCAATGCAGATATAACACATGCAAAAATAGTTCAAGTGGCTTATAGTACTAAAGAAATATAGGTATAGTCTCAACAAAATGTTTCACTAACACCATTTGATTTACTCCCTTTTGCTTGTACATATACTGGAATGAGCCACATTAGGAATAGAGTTTTATAGGCATATCCCATTTAATTCATTTATCAAACATTTTCTGCAATAAGTGACCCCCCCCATGAAATGGGGTCTCAGTGTGCCACATAGTTTCTGCTGCATGTGCTAGAGCTCAAGTGTGGGACACTCCCTTATGATTTCCTATTCATAATGTAATTGAAAGGTTATACTGGTTTACAAGGTAAACCCTTGGTCTGACAAAAATCCTAGGTCAGGAAAATTTCTGTGATGAAAAAGAAAATAATGAAAACCCAATTCAAAATAATGTTCACAAACTGGTAACTGATGCAAATATAATGAAAAAAACATACCACCCTTAATTTCAAATTCGTTCATTTCTTTTCAAATAGAAGTAGAGTGAGTAATCAAATTAACTTTATTGAAAATATATTAATTTAAAATAAATTACATTGCTGTAGAAATGGAGTACAGTAAATCTTTAGACCATCATTCAAATCCTTTGTCCAGAACATATTCTTACAGTTGGTGTCAGTGCCAGAGTTAACAATTTTAACAGCAGAAGGAGAATTGATTTTGCCAGTGTGATGGAACTGTTAACAGGAAAAGGGAAATATTAGGAAGCAGGTAAGAAGTGAATCCCACGGTTAACAAGTATAAGGATTAAGAGAAGGGAAAGAAATGGAGTAGGGGTTAAGGGAAGGGAGCCTTTCTTTCAAAAATATGTATGGGCCAACCAACCAAGAAAAAATCACCAAGGAGGGTAATCACCAGGTTGGTTTTCACAGCCTTTGCAAGTCAAAAAATGAACACAATTGGTTTGTCTAGACAAATCATCAGAACCAGTTTCTTCAGTTTGTTTCTCACAAAATACACACATGAATCACTGAGTAAATCATAGACCGAGAAAAGAGCATGAAAAGAAAAGAAAGCCTATGGCTGACCAGGAGACTTTTAAAAACAATTTGTGAAGAAAAAGTCTAAAACCTTGTGCTGCCGGAGAAATTAGGTAAGACCTAACAGAGTACAGTATCTGATTTGCCCGGTCTTTAGCAGAAATAATTTAACACTTCCTTTGTGTTGTGATAGCAAAGGTGAGGAACAGTAAATTATAGGAATGGTTTTGACTGATAGGTTCTGAGTGACATCAAACAGACGAGAGCAAAGATCAAGTTGTCTGCGATGTCACTCAAAACCCCAAGTGGCAATGAGTGGTGGTAATGAGTTTGCATTCTGGCAAAGCTGACTCAGCTTTCTCTCCTTTTGAGGTGTGTCAATTGGGTGGCATTAAATTGGGTAATAACATCTGTTATTAACAGCACTTAAAAATAAAGATTTGCTCAAAAGAACATGGATTTGTGGTGCCTCCGTATCAATAAATCATGTATTATTCAAATTGTGTCATGAACCTGTACAGCAGAACATTTGTTGCATTGGCATTGACAAAATAAAATCTAAATCATTTATACATAATTAATAAAAAGATAAAAATACCAAATGTATTGTCCGTGGTAAATTAATTGATAGTTTGTTCACACCTGTCCACTAAGCACGTTCATTCATTTGTGACATACAAATGATACAAATGATAAAGCAGAGCAGTTTACTGTGAAACACAAATAATTTCTCTTAAACCGTCTTGGGCACAATAAGGAGTGTTTACCAACTGAGCCAATGTCTAGTAGGCTTTGTGACACTTGTTGTTTAAGAAACATCTTTGGGTCAGTCCTAAAAGAGGACCATGTAGAACCAATTATCTATTCATCTTTTAGTCTCAAATAAAGTTTCAGACTGCATCCACTCAATAACAAAGTGGCACTGAGGTCTTCTATATGTGATGACACATTTTGACCCCTAGGGGTTGGGTTCAGGGGTCAGCATCAGGATAAGTGTGCCAGTGGATTTGTTGGGAATAAGTGCATACTGTCAATGTAAGTGTGCTAAAGGGGTGTCTTGTTGGAAGTGCACTAAAAGCATTGTACTATACCCGTCAAACATCAACTCGGTGGATTGTGAAGGGAAAATATCTTAGCAATATTAAACAAAACTGGAAGCTAAAACTGCATGTCATAATTGGGTGGAGAGGAAAAATAAGTGATTAGCATATCTTAGTAGAAATGAGAACAGAATTTAGGGTACTTGGAGTAAACAGAAGATTGGGATCTCTATCCTGTAAGCTTTAAAGTATGTATTACACTGATGCATAGAGCTGCAATTGCGGTCTCTATGACACTTCTGTGGTGAAGCTGTCACACCTTTCTTATTTCTGCATGCTGGATCAGTGAACACTGTTGTCTCATTGGAACAGGCACTAGTAATGTTGATTTGACTGGAGTCTACAACCGTTGTTTTTTTTTTGGTCAACAGATCCTTTGTTAATGAATTGTGGGAAATCTTAGAGTCCCCAGGTAATCCTTTTACTATTGGATGGGAGCAGGGACACAGGGTGGCAGAGCTCACATCCAGCAAGCAGAATGGTAAACAATGTGGTCAGAGCAGCACGCATTTATCTCTAGCTAGAACAGCATGCTGTGGGAGCCTTCGGGGAATGTAGCACAGAAATGGCAAGTGGTGAGCTGATTGTATATCTTAAGAATTGATCCAGTGAAAAGTGAAAAGCCATTTGTAATGGGGGGGATTAAGCACTGTGCAGTGCACATGGAACAATATACAATGCACTTCTGCATCAAAGATGCTCTTAGTATTTGCTATATAGAACAGGGCAGCAATGTACGCCCCAGAGGCCTTGGGGGAGTACAACGCAGTCCCAGCATGCATGAAAGAATGTTATAAGTATGAACGTAGGACAGCATTGAGAAGTGGTAGAAACTATAAAGAGAAGCAACTCATCACATGTGTAAGGAAGAGTAACAGGGAATGTGACTGATAGAACAAATATTCTGTCAGTGGAATGCTGTAAAGGAATAACAGCCAGATACCCTTCTGGTTGTGGGGAAGGTAGAGTGCAGGATAATGATGGCCCCATAAGGATTATCCTTTTCCATAGTGCTACCAGTCCGGTTAGGAAGTATCTAGCAAAAAACTACACACTATAACTCTTCTCTTAGTTGCTTTTTCTAAGAAAAAGCTCGGTTAACGGTGCCAACTGAATTTTTCTTCGTATCTTGAGACTGTGCTGGATAATCCTAGCATTTATTTTTTGATCTGTTTTATCAATATTTGTGAGATAACATGGGCATGTAATAACATAGAGGCTGTACTGGGAATACATATTGTTGAAATCCTGCTGACAAATTTGCACTATATTGCATTTAAAGCATGATCCTCCTACAGTATGACTGTATAATCTACAGGAGCCATATTCCTGGTGCCCTGTTACCAGTGGGTATGATTCCAGGGGCTAATGGTGTTCTTACAGTAAAGTTTTTCCAATGCACAATTATGGGTGACAAATCATTTTTGAATACTAATGATTTTATGGTGAACCTAGTCATAAATGATGAATTGTTGATATTGCACTTTCAATGGTTTTTATTAGACATATAGAAGTGTGTTTATTGATTTAGTTTAGTTGTGCCCGATGTTTCCAGAGACATCCTGCTCTTGCTCCTGCTCATTACCCCTCCCAATCAATGTACCCCTGTGTGTCGGCTCCCCGCAGTCTTTGCAGAGTTCAGGATGCTAATGGAACTGGTTATTTTCCTTAGAGTGTGTGTATGGTGAATTAAACTTTCTTCATGTTCCAAATGTATCAAAAGTCCAAGGATATTTCCGCTGTAGTTTCTTACATGGGCTTACTAGCATGCACGGGTGTATGGGCCTTTGTTTGAAAAATGTTTCATACTGTGTTGTGAATTTTTGAACAGCAAAAGTACAAAATCTGTTGCAGTCTTTCTTAGTTAGTAATATGTGGTTTATTGTTATTATCTGTATTCTGATTTGCCCAATATTTCTTGTCCTAGTCATGTCATGCTGAATTTGTAGTTTTTGCTTGTTACCTATTCATAAAATTTGTATAAAACTCCCTGGTTTTAGGGATGGTACAGAAACATCCTTTTTCCCCGTGAGACTGTTCACTTTATTTCAGAGAATTCGATGAATCACCTTTCCCAATAGGGATGCTGGTTTTATCATTTTTGCTCTTCATTAGGGCTTATAGTAATTCTATTTTCTTACTATGCCCACTGTATCTCAGCCTTCATGGCATTTATATTCTGCAGTTCTCTGTAATGCTTAATTTGTGATTTGTATAATAACCCTTTAACTTTTCTCTGATCTAGAGCTTGGCATTGAGTGGTGCCAGTTACTGTTTTATTACTCTTCTATACTAATGTCGGATCTGATGTTGAGAAGGGTGTTCTTTAATGCTAGATAAGTACTGTTAAAGTAGAATATCACAAAGTAATATTTTTGGGGTGTCTAAGATTTTGGGGTTTGAGGTTCTGCTCCCACATTATTACTATCAACTTTCCAGTCTACTTTTATCAGATGGTTCATTTTCCAATGTAGTGCAAACATAGGTTTTTACAGTTTGTATTCTAAGTTGTGAAGGATGTGTCATTTTCTTTTGGATTGTGACACTGCATTTGGAGATGGTGCTAACACATATAATCCTGGTGGATATGAATAGGTAGATGTCTTACAGGCAGCTGGTGCATGTCTAATGTGTCTTATATCCAAAATGATAGACACAATAAGGCTCTGGTTGACAAAGGTAACTTACACTTCTGATTAATTTTTTGAGTAAGATTACTACATTTTGGCTATTCACAGAATCTGAGTGTAAATTTTAACCAAAAGTGTAAGTCGCATGTCTCCACCAATTTGAAGAGTTTGGGAGCTGTAAACTTCTGAGTAATTTTCACTTTTCAGTAAGTCTACTACATTTTGGCCATTCACAGAATCTGAGTAGTGGTGACTCCCTGAGGTGGCACTGTATTCGTCTTACCTGCCTCCCTTTTATTGTTGCCTTTTATTGAATCTTTTCTGGGACTGACAAATGATTAGAGAGTATTGCATCCCATGCGCAAGTGTGTCTGATTTTCATGGTGTCCTAACCCCTCTGAGAAGTCCCTTCATCTCCTGCTTATCATTTTTCTGCATGTAGTAGATAGTGCACATCTTCAGGAAGATACACACTGTTGGTAGACCTGAGAGCAGGACTGTCAATAACGAGAGACAAGCTGGTCATGACTCTAGAGGCTCCAAAAGCATGACACAAGCATAGCAGTGGGGTGAGGTGAAAGTAAATAAAGAGGACCCAGTGTCTCCTTTCATGGTGACTGTCCCCTGTGTGTTTTGAGGACTTGAGTCCGGTACGTACGCAAATGCCTATTCTCCTTTTCAAGCATTTCTTTAAAAATGGGACAGTCTGTACATATGGAAAGTACCACTACTTACAGTCAGCTATTGTCAATTCCCTCATCCATCGGGACCTTCCTTTATGCCTGTTCTTAAGAGCACTTGTAGGTCTAGAGTTTCACTTACAAACCTCCGTATCTCCCTCGTGGACACCTTACGCTGAAACCCCCGATGTCCGTTTCTTCCAACAATGTGTAGTACACAGTTCTACGTGCATTACACCAATACTGACAAACTTTCATTTTTAATTGTTTTCCTTTTTTTGCTTTTCTTATATTTACTTAACATGTACATTGTCCCTGTTCAATTTTACTAGAGAGGGTAAAATAATTTCCAAGAAACATATGTTTGAACATACTGCACGTGGTCATGTCACCTTTTGGAGGCGTCAGGCTGTATAGAAAATGTTAATACACGTTAAAACGAGTAAGAGACAGCACAATTCATCTTTGACTGGACAAGCACAATCAATAGATGTACTTTACAGCAAAGCGTGCCAGAAAAAAAGTGGCCTGGGAATATAAAAGGGCATTACACAAGAAGCATTTCCAGGGATCAACCAGATGATGACAAATTAGTGGAGAACCGACCTCTGGTATGCTGCTTCAAGAGCCCTAGTGACTGGTGTGTGCTTCCCAGAAGGTGAAGCCCTCACAGACTGAAGAATAGATTTTGGAAACGTGTTTACTGTCACACCGTTTATAGATGCGTCTTTGAAAGAGAAGTATCGAATTTCACGTGCAGTGCTGCTGCGGAGTTTTATGGGTAAGGAATTCTATATTTTAAAATAACTCTAGAAGAATGTTGTTACTGCTGCAGCAGTGTGATCTGCAGATAGAAAATAGAATGGCAAATAATGGAAAGATGCAACTAATGTGGATATTATTGATCATTCATTTTATGATGGATGTGGACGTTTTCTCATATCTAATACTGGAAAGTGCTATTTCTGGTGAAATCTGGAAGAGACGAAAAACAGAAATTAGGCTAGATTATAGTTATTTTCTGTTTTCAAAAAAGCTTTTGCCATTGATGTAGATAGTGAGGATTGCATCAGAGAGGTGGACGGTGATTGAGGGATACTGTTTGTGGTGCTGTAAGATGGTAGAATTCTTGACATGCAGGGACGGCAGGACAAGAAAGGTGTCGAGATTTGCTCCCACGGGAGATATAGTATTTAAACGTAAGAGTAAAAGCTGTATTGAGCTGCAGAAAATGTCAGGCCTAGGGCTTTAGAGAAATGCCAGCACTGAGATCAAGGGCTCGTCCCTGAAGCCTGTGTTTTATGGCATGTCTGAGACAGACCAAGTATTGTCATCCTTGAAGCTTCTGTAATTTGGCATGTTGATCAGGTAGGAGAGATGTTAGAGGCGTGTATCCCAATCAACAGTAGTTTCTTGTAGGCAATAGGTGTGATACAGGCGTGCTAACAGCCCATCAGACAGCAGTGCTAACTCTCTGGTTAGAAAAAGACAGGCTCAAGCCGCAAAGCACAAAGCCACCTCTCAATTATCACAGGTGTAACTAGTGTGAAACTCCGAAAGCATAACTCTCAACTCCTATTACTCAGATCTTATAGGGACGCAGCTCAGACAGCAGAGATATTTATTGGATTATATAGAGATACTTTAGAAGCAAACCCATCGCTAAGATCTACCCATTTGCACCTCGGACACCAGATCTCTCAGTTTGTACAGAGATAACAGGAAATACCGGCAGCAGAACTAGCCCTTCTCTCACAGATGTTGGTGGTGATGGGAAGGGGCACGGTATCATGGTCAAAATATCGACCTGCAACAATATTGACTACCATTATAATGTCGAGGAAAGTAGATGTGGAGTCAAGAATAGTAAATGTATTCTTCCCTATTTATACTTACGCAGGTGATTTAGCCGTATTCAACACTAAGCAGTAAATGCTGTTGGAGGACAATATAGTTGACCTCAATATTGTGACCTATGAAATTGTAGACATCAGTTACAGACAAAATGCCAATCCCTTTAATTACAGAGATGCCCCTGATATGTTTCTCAGATACCAAAGTTTTCGTTCTGGTAATCAAAGTTAATGTAAGGTCCGGAAGCTAGGAGATCTAAACAAGTGCAGTTACCAGTCCTGGTGACACCAATCACATCACAGTATATGTTCAGCAAGCTGTTCATCTCTTTAACCCATACTGTCCTATAGATTATATAGGACTAAACCTTTGACCGCAGAATCATCCCACTTGGTACACTAATGTTACAGGGGATTATTTTGTAATCCATTTAAGGACATCCTCATTCCTTACTCCTACTTCTCATGCCTGCTTCTCATCCATCATCCTTATTTCCCATCCATGATCCCTAGTTCTCATCCATCATCCCTACTTCTCTTCCATCATTCCTACTTCTCATCCTTCATCCCTACTTTACTTCCATCATCCCTACTTCGTATCTCTACTTCTCACCCCTACTTCTCATCCATCATCCCATCGTCTCATCCATCATACATCATCCCTACTTCTCATCCATCATCCCTACTTCTCATCCACTATACATCATCCCTACTTCTCATCCATCATCCCTACTTTTCACCTCTGCTTCTCATCCATCATCCCTACTTCTCCTCCATCAACCATCATCCCTACTACCCATCCATCATCCCTGCTTCTCATCCATCATCCTTACTTCTGTTCCATCATATATCATCTCTACTTCTGATCCATCATTCCTACTTCTGATCCATCATCCCTTCTTCTCGTCCATCATCCCTACTTCTCATCCATCATACATCATCCCTACTTCTCATCCATCATCCCTACTTCTCATTCATCATACAGCATCCCTACTTCTCTTCCATCATCCCTACTTCTCATCCATCATATGTCATCCCTACTTCTCATCCATCATCCCAACTTCTCTTCCATCATTCCTACTTCTCATCCCTCATCCCTGCTTCTCATCCATACTTCTCATCCATTTTCCATCATTCCTATTTCTCATACCTCATCCATCATCCCTACTCCTCATTCCTCAGTCATACCAACACATTTTCAGTTTCGTGAAACACAGCTTCCCACTGATTGGTTGGCAACAGCTAATCAAAGTTGTGAGAGAGAGCTGCATTTTATTTCACTGAAAAGTAGCCTTCTCATTGCATGTGCTGGGTGACGAGGGAGGAGAGGAAATGCAACTGTCTATTTGTTTCCAGTGAATGCAAGGTTGTACAACATTTCATTTTATTTAACTAAGTGTTTTTCTGTTTACACATACCTCTGCAGAAAGCTCTGCTGGTTAGGGAAATAGGAGGAGCCCACAGCTTTGGCCAAAAATCAGCTTTTGGAGAAGAAAATCTTTCTTGTTTCAGTTTCCTTTGTAGAAAGAAAATGTTTAAAATCAACCCAGGTGACAGTGCAGTACAATTCATCAAGACTTTTTCTAGTTTCATTTTTATTTGTAACAAATAAAATGTTTAAATCTGAGGCTATTTATATCTCTGAGAGCTGTGTTTTTTTCTTTTCTGAAACCAGAAAGGTTTGGGGTTGAACTTTGGATGAACTGTATAAACCTTTCTCCAAGAGCTGATTTATGGCCCAAGCTGTGGACTCTCTGTATTTCCCCAAACAGCAGAGCTTTCTGCAGAGGGCCATGTAAACAGAAAAACACTTAGTTAAATACAATGAAATGTTGTACAGCCTTGAATTCACTAGAAACAAACACACATTTGCATTTCCTCTCCTCGTCTTCACCCAGCACATGCAATGAGAAGGCTGTTTTTCAGTGAAATAGAATGCAGGCCTATCTCATAACTCTGATTGGGTGTTGCCAACCAATCAGTGTGAAGGCGTGTTACACAAAACTGAAAATGTGTTGGTATGACTGGGGGATGAGGAATGAGGAGTAGGGATGATGGATGATGGATGATGGAGGAGGAGTAGGGAGGATGGAAGTTGGATGAGAAGTATGAATGAGAAGAAGGGGTGAGGGATGAGAAGTAGGAATGATGGAAGAAAAGTACAGATGAGAAGCAGGGATGAGGGATGAAAAGTAAGGATGATGGAAGAGAAGTAGAAATGATGGAAGAGAATAATGGGTGGGAAGCAGGGATGAGAGGTGAGAAGTAGGGATGATGGAAGAGAAGTAAGGATGATGGATGAGAAGTAGGGATGATGGATGAGAAGTAGGGATGATGTATGATGGAAAAGAAGTAGGGCTGATAGAAGAGAAGCAGGGATGATGGATGAGAAGTAGGGATGAAGGATGAGAAGTAGAGATGATGTATGATGGATGAGAAATAGGGATGATGGATGAGACGTAGGAATGATGCATGATGGATGAGAAGTAGGAATGATGGATGAGAAGAAGGGATGATGTAAGAGAAGCAGGGATGATGGATGAGAAGTAGGGATAATGGATGAGAAGTAGGGATGATGTATGATGAACGAGAAGTAGGAATGATGGATGAGAAGTAGGGATGATGGAAGAGGAGCAGGGATAATGGATGAGAAGTAGGGACGATGTATGATTGTCAGGACTCCAGAGACGCGCAGACTCAAACACATCCCTTCAGCAGCAGTCCCTGTGGCGCTGCGCGCTCTGCTCTCCTCCCACACCTTAAGAGCTTCCCCATTACGTTCCCTCCATTGCTGCAAGCCACGCTCCTCCTACTCCCCCTGTGGTAAAGCCCATCTGCCTGAGAGGAGTGGACAGGTGGCTACTATGCCCTCATCGATAATCACCACTTGGAACTGCATTTCCCAGCTTCCCTGGGCGGCGTCCATCTTGGGGTGTGGCCAGTCTATAAATACCAGCCACACCCTGCAACCGGCACTTACTAATCTGAGTTCTCAGAAGTTTCCAGCGCCACGTGTCTCATTCTGCCTCCCCTTCAGATCTTGACAGGAGCCTCTTCCAGCGAGTGGCCGGACTCGCACGTGGTAAGATCTTTCCGACGGGGCTTTCCCCGCTGGCTCCTGAACTCCGCGATCGGAGTTGATACTTTGTTACCGCTCCAGACTTTGGAGCGTTCCTAAGCAACAGCTGCAGTTAATGTCTCTGCCATCTACTCCCAGTGTGAACCTTTCCTTCATTACGGCATTTGACCGCTCTATTGTTAATAACATTTGTGATATTACTTTGACTAATGCTGGTTACAGTGCATCGTAGTTATTTCACCAATTGCCGAAATCTGCATTGACACATTCTATGGGAGATGCTGTGTTGCAAGATATTTTTTAGTGTGGCTTTTGATGTACAAGTGTTGTTCTTAAACGCGATCAGTCTAAAGAAGGACTTTTAGTGTTGAGTGAGTTTCTGGTTTTCAGGTGAGCAAGAGGCGTCAATGAAGTTTTGTGTTTAGTTATAGTGAGCTCCTGGCATATGCTCTCTTGAGGACTTGTAGTTCTGGGGAAACTTTGCGGCTTTGATTTTTCAGCACATTCAACTGAAGTTAAGTTGTTCTGGAGACTTTCGCTGTTCTCGCAATTTCATGGATCATATCTAAAGAGTTTGTTCATTGCATATTCTGACTTGTCATATGATTAATGCTGTTGTTGTTTTTGTTTTTGCAATAATCACTTTTCCTTTCCAGATCTCCTTCCTGGCTGTTCCCTTCCTGCTTTACCTTCCCCCCGCCTGGCGCCTCCAAACCTCAGTGCCATAAAGGCATATGAGTTGGTGTTGCCTGGAGGTGGGCCCCTTGATTAGCGATGTGCAGACCCCGAGGAATTGGGCTGCTTAACAATGATGGATGAGAAGTAGGGATGATGGATGTGAAACAGGGATGAGAAGTAGAGATGAGAAGTGAGGAATGAGGATGTCCTAAAATGGATGCTGCACCCCTGACATTGTTACTAGCCAGCGCCTCAGAGAGCAATGCTATTAATTAAGCTGAACTGATATTTCATGTGTTAACCTTAGACGGTACACTGTAGATAACACAGGCCTAATAGACTCAGACCTCAGCCAGTAGCTATGTCACTCTCTCTGAAGAAACAGATGTTGCATATCTTTACCGCACACCAAGGTACTGCTCTTCAAAGTAAATGGTAAAAGTCTGCTCTTCAGGCAGATGAGCTGTGCTTTTTTCTGTAGAGATGATAAAAGGCTGTTTCTCAGCAAGCAGGGATGCTGCTCAAATGACAGCTATGTCTAGAGTTCCTTGAAATTGCACAGCCTTGTATTAGAATCAGAAGACATATACTGTAGTCCTCAGAGATACAATGGTCATTTAAGACAGCAGACCGTTCACTGAAGTTGCACAGATTATTAACCAAGATAGCAGGCCCTAAAAACAGAACTAAAATGCTCGGAAGTTTTCTGTACTCTGTGTCCCTTCTTGACCACTGTCTGTGGTGTGACATGAATTTGTACAAATAATTAATCATGCAGAAAAAGAAATTATAATTTCCCTCTTGTTTGAAATACCTTCACATATATAAAGATTTTTTTTCTTGCTTCAGAAAATGGTCCTTCTTCAGTTCATTGTTTGGGCATTTTAATGTGGTCTGTGCAAGGCTTCACCTCACTCATGCCATTCTAATACTTGAATCTAGGAATCAGCAACTGAAAAGTGATCAACTAACTTTTTCAAAGTCTGCCCAACTGGGTTGACAGTGCTCCCTCACTTTGGAGGCATATTTCCAGTGTTGCGATAGGTGGTGATGCTGACCTGGATGCAATTTTTATCAGCACTTACCTCCTCAAGGTGGTACCTTCATAGTGGAGACAACCACTTTAATGGAGCAACATTCATTGCCTCGGGGAGGCAACTAAAACTTTCACTGTCAGTGTGATGCAGATGTAGATTCACTAGGCTTGCCAACAAAAAAATCAAAAACTTAGTTGACATTCGCTGAGAAATGATAGTTGATATTCAATCAAATTCCCCTCCCTGCCATAAATAAGCAATTTATTTGGCAAGCATGATATCTACTACATGCCCAGTTACATGAAACATCAGCCAGGAGCAACATGACTTAAGGGTCATTGAAAATGGCAGCGATGATTGAGTAGTTACAGAATCATGTTTAGTCTATTGACTGTTCTCATTGAAATAAACACTGAACTGAAGCCGCATTTGTGGACACTTGAACGTCCACAATACCAATTATGAATGCAGGCATGCACCCATTGTTTGCCAGCTAGTAAAATGTGTAAAAATTGATTCGACTATAACTGGTCCTGTCTGCTTCTTTGAGCAATTTTCTTATGAGGACCACTGTACACTTGGTTTATGGATGCCTGCTTCATGGAATTCAAAGGAGGAATCTATTGCAGAAAATGAGAATGATGAATGATGCAAATTAACTTCATCCCCGACAACAAAAATGAAATCAAAGCAGAAATCTTATGAGTAAGTACTTTGATTCAAAGAGCTGGATGAAAACTGATTCCACTGTGATAACATAGAGTGCAAAAAAATCCCCCTTTCCGCTGTTTTTTGCACAAGTAACAAACACTTTCACTTTCCCTTCACAGTTTAACAACCTACACTGTGACAACAGACCTTCTAAAATGCAGCTTGGTGACCGAATGCTCCCTAAGGGTGCTCCTTCAATTCTTATGTTATAGTTTCTTGTAAACTACATTTCTTTCAGAGTGATACATGTGTGTTTCTATGAACATCTTACTACTTCTAAATTGCCTCTTTTGAATATCACCCTATCTTATCCCACAATCGTTTTAACCTAATAACGTTCACATTTTGACTTCTTCTCCACGAGTTTTCTCTTCGACTGCTACTTTGTGAAGTTTTCATTTCACTTGTATTGTACTTTGTTTCCCATTTACTGTTTTTCTGGCACCAGTTGGATCAGTGGAGTGATCTTTGGCCCTTGATGGTGCAAGGCTGTGGTTTTCAAAGGGTGATGAGCTCTCAAGGAAACTGTGTGAAGGTATGTGATTTAAGATAATTGTGTTATGGTTTCTATGGTCTTGAACGTGTGTGTCACTGTTTTCAGGAGCGAACTTGAGGCGAAGAGTATTATTCCAATTGGTAATTGCAAAAAATGCACCTCTGCTCTCTTTAATGAAATTAGAGACAATAACACCCTAAATAGCTTTTAATGTTGTCTAAACACCCTCAGAGAACAGTGTGTCAAAAATCGTGCTATTTGGAAAAAAAAAAAAACAATGGTTTTCAGACAAAGTAATGAAAGAAAGAAGGTTTATATGCAATAGATTGTTGTTGCACGAATCAATTACCAAAAAAGTCTGCTGCTACAACTTTGAATGGGTATGGTAGGTACAATAGACAATATTGTGACCAGCCTTTCATCCCACTGAAAAAGAAATGTCGCCTAAAAAGTAATATGACATTTGTAAATCGGGGTCCAGTTTGACTCTCAAGTGTTAAGTGGAAAATTGACATCGCAGGGAGGCCTTTGTGGAGGAGGGAATAGGATCCACACCCCTTCCTTCTGAAGGAACACATTTAAATAAGCTTGTAACATAGCACCAATAGAGTTTCTGAAGCAATATTATACACTGCCATTTACCCAGAATTTCACTGGTTTCTCATTAAAGTCAGGATAAAATCAAATAAATGCTGCCTTGCTTACAAAGCAATTCACTTAGGCTGCCCAACCTTGCCAAACTCCAGAGCAACTCAGGAGGCATACAAGATCTAAGAAGCAGAACCACACCATTCCTTGAAACGCCTAAACTAAAGACCTTACAAGTGCTTAACTAAACCTTTTCCAGCAGTGCTGCTTCCGTCTGGATCTCAAAGCCCCCAGTTCTGCAAACTGCACCCAGCATCATAGTATCAGCAAAAAAATGAATTTTCATCAGCTACATAGTTACCTAAATTATCTGACTCTCAGCTAAAACCAAGGTCCTTTCCTACTCAATAACGACATATTTCCCTGCCACTCCTAATACCCTAGCACATCTAGCTGCCTGTGAGCCCTCACTGGATGTATTGTCCGCAAATTGCAGGATCTGCACTCTCAAAGCCCCAGATTAGGTGGATAGACATTATCTATTTCCGAAGCACAAAACATGTACACTATAAACACATTAAAAAAAGATTGGGCTAGGGGACGTGTTAGGCCTCAATGATTTGGAATCCTATCTGCTTTAAGATGCCCTTTCTCACTAATTTCTATCCAGGTGTCCAAATACACACATCACACCTTGTTCAATAGGACAGAATTCTTTCCCATCTATTCCAGTTTCTGCAATACTAAATATTTGCTCCATCAGTAGAACCAAATGCTGCTTTGACATCAAACATTGTTCTACCAGGTACCGCACACTAAAACATTAATCCAACATTAACATTGGATAGTAAATTGAAAGTTGCATGATGCTCATCAGGATAAACCCAGTCAGGGTTATTGCTCTAAATACTACTTGAAAAAGCTACCCCATCTACCTCCTTTCCTTAGAATCCCCTCATTTGGTGTATAATCAGCACCCCGATTTACTTGGCTTTAAGGAGTTTTTACACTTTATTAACTTCTTCTGGCTCAAGTCTCTTTCATGGCTAAACCCCTTTCCTATCTATCGTCAACTGGTCCTCGCTAGAATACAGTGAGATAAGGGACCTAATCCACACTTTCACTAAGACCTTCCAGGTTGCCTCATTATTCGTTGATCCAAAGACTCTAACCTCAAAGTGAAAAAACATTTGGAATTGTGCTGCTCTAGTCCCTCATAAATTTCCTTCTACGGTTTTCTCCACACCTAGGCAGTCTTATCGTAGATTTGTAAAGTTCCCTCTTAGCTCTTCTGAGCTAACCATGTTTGCCCAAAAGTTGCTTTTCTGATTGTTATATTTAACTAATTTCGAGCATTTTTTGATGCAGAATCATAAATATAAGGGCAAATATTTTTTTGCTTTTCACACCTTTTGCATATAGTATTCCCTCTGAGGATGCCACCTTCCTTAAGTTTGTATTGGTCGGATGGATTCTTCTACCCTCAGTATTCTTTGTATCCACAATTCACAGCTGTACACTGAGGGTGACACCTAATGCATCCTTGGCATATACAAGTGATGTTGCCTATATTCAAATAACTAGTACTCGTGTTTCATACTTGCAGCATGCTACACATTACCAATCATTGAATAAACATTGGTAGTTATAACAGGGAAGTTGCTACTCAGGGAAATTTAGAAATGTAAAAAAAAAAGTAGTTGTTACAATAGGGAAGTGCCTGCTCATAGCAACGTATAAATACGTTTTCGTTAAGATGAAAAGGGGATGACCATTTAAAATTGATCTAGAAAAACGAATACTTGACAGTGTGCTAAAGATAATGTATGCATAACAAATAAGAACATTCAAGGCATCAGATGTTTCCCCTGAAAAGTGCTCGTTTCTCAACCCCCAGTTACACACACGAGATAAACATGGCTATAACATTCTCATGGGAAAAACTGAGCATTCCCGAAAGCTCTGGGAGAAATGGCAAGACACATTACTACTTGCCAAGATGAAAAACTGCAAAAGTCTGAAATGTTTAGAGCTTCTGATTAAAGCTTCAGTCTCATGCTTCCCTTAGACAAAGCATTTGTCATAAGTAGCCTGTCTGCTGGAGTATGATTTATGCCACCTGCCCGAAATTGGCTGAATAATTTATGCTGCTTATTGTCCAGTAAACTTTTCTTTAAATAAAACAAGTAATGCAAAACGCCACGGAAAGTAGGCCATGTTGATCTTGCTGGAGGGGGAGTATATTTTTCATGTTGAAAGTAAAGCAGAAAAATCCAATGCATAGAGGAGGATGTGCATGGAAAATCCTAGTAGGGAAGCGAGTGTAAGCTTTTTCAATGAAACCAATTGGCTATGAGGAGCCAGCAAATAGGTGTGAAATGAGGTGAAATTACTAGGGAAACACTTTCTTTTAAGGTGTTTTGCTTTGTTCCTTGCGGTGCCTAGCAGCGACAAAAATGTAATTTAAATAGTGGAAATGGAATGCCGCTGTACTGATTGAAATTTAAGAAAGTTTCCGAATCCAATTCCTGCTTTACAATGTAAGTACACAGCACACCATCAGCTGTTCTGCCACTTATGTGTGAGTCGCAGGTTATTGAAGGCCTGCCACACAGCTGATTACCATAAAACAGGCCTTGGATTATTAGCTGATAACATTTTCATAAGGTGGACTGACAGATCCGCTCTCACCTCAATGTCTTAGGAGCCCTTCATGGATGGCTTCTCACGTGCTGTCGTCCTGCTTCTCCGCTTCACTTCCGAACAGGTATATTTCCACCTGAGGAGAGTTCTTAGGCATCGCTGTACAGTCTCAGGGTTGGGCTGGCCATTTATCCCACTGGGCATTCCCCGGCGGCTGGAGTCATTGGAGGCCGGCTCACTGGTCACTTTCTCTAGCTTGGCTAGGTGAATGGCAGCAGGCCGCGCGGTTTCAGGAGAGAGAGAAAGAGAAAGAGTGGAAAGAGATCAGACAGTGAGAAGAGAGAGAAAAAGAGAATGAGTGGCGAGATAGAAAGAGGGGAGTAAGAGCTGCTATCGGTTTCCAGTCCAGACTTAGAGAACCATGGGAAGAGTGTACTAGAGCAGTGGTTCTCAACCTTTTGAATTCTGTTGACCCCGACTTTATCATTACTGGAACCTGGGGACCCCCACTGAATCATTACTGGAACCTGGGGACCCCCACTGAATCATTACTGGAATCTGGGGACCCACGCACTGAGCCATTACTGAAAGCTAAGGACCTTGGGCCAGATGTAGCAAACAATTTGCACATCGCAAACAGCGAATTTCGCTGTTTGTGACGTGCAAACTGTACTTGGCAATGCACAAAACCCCTTTTGCGATTCGGTAACCTGGTTACCGAATAGCAAAACGGGTTTGCGAGTCGCAATTAGGAAGAGGAGTCCCCTTTCTAATTGCGAGTCACAGTGCAATGCCAGATTGCTTTGTGAACGCGAACGCAGTCGCAAAGCAATCGCAGTTAGCACCCATTTCAAATGGGTGCTAACCCATTCACAAGAGGGAATGGGACCCCTTCCCCTTTGTGAATGGAACTGCAAAAAAAAATTGAGAGCAGGCAGTGGTCCGTAGGACCACTGCCTGCTCTTAAAAAATGAAACAAAAACGTTTCATTTTTCGTTTTTGTAATGCATCTCGTTTTCCTTTAAGGAAAACGGGTTGCATTACAAAAAAAAAATGCTTTATTAAAAAGCACTCACAGACATGGTGGTCTCCTGTCCGGAGCAGGCCACCATCCCTGTGAATGCCGCCACTCGCAAACCACCTCATTAATATTAATGAGGTGGACCTTTGCGACCCCCTTGCGAGTCGCAGATGGTGTCAGGGACACCATCCTACATTGCAATTTGGGACTCGCAAATTGCAAGTCGCTCTGACTCACAATTTGCAAGTCGCAAATTGGAATCTTCCTACATCTGGCCCCTAATCTTTTAATATTATTTAATTTTCTAACCAGTCACGGACCCCCTGAGTAGGCTTCGTGGACCCCCATGGGAACCAGTGTACTAGAAAAATCAAGGCAACATCGGCTGGACTGGGGCACGTGGAACGTGGGAGATTTCTTTGTGAGCTTCTACATTGTGACCTGGTATTGCTGCTGTCAACTAAAATGTAGAGTCTGACGTCATTTAGGGAAGTGTGCTTGTTGTTGGCACCCCCGTACCAACATTCCTCCCCTCAGACACCACTAGAGTGGCTGATACCCTCCCTGTGCTTTCTTGATGCAGTAAAATGGCAATGGAGGCCGCTTCGCATTCCCATTCCAGCCCTTGGATGCTGCATAAAAGAGCCCCCCTCGCTGCTTTTCCTGCAGTTTGAAAAATATTTTCTGCATAATATTTTCCTTTGACAAACTGAGGATCACTCACATCTGCTGCTCACAAACTGCTCCATGAAACGATAAATGCTTCAAAAATACTTCAAGCGCAATCGCGACCACTCGTCGCCCGCTTCAAATTTGAAAGCTGCTTCATCTGCGACATGCAGCAGATTGCATGGTGGTGGAAGCCGGCCACTTTCTGGTCCTCTGCCTGCCAGTCAAATTATGTCATCAGTGAAGGATCACTGAGTTTTAATGATGCACTGGCCTCCATACTCAGCAGCGGGTCCTGGAAGAGCAATATGCATGGCCAGTAAAATGGCTGTCACCAAATTACAATTGACACTTAACATCACTAAATCTGTAGTGTAATTCCTTGTGACAGTCGTGTAGGTATGTTGGAGGAAAATAATTTACTCCAAGCCCAGCATGTAAAATGCATTTTCATTAGAATAATTCATGTCGCATTTGCAGTGGCCAAAGCAGGCAATCTCGAAGCAGCCTTAATCTGTGAAGAGATCATTGATGCTAACATGTTCATTGAAGTATGATTATTTATGCTCGCCATAAACAAAACTATGCTGGGTGTTCAGTGCAGATTATAATTGATATTGGGTTTTAAATGGGTATTAGCATCTTTTGCTCCAGGGACTTCACAAATAAAAATGTACGGCGATAATTCATGTGAAGAGTGGAAAGAGTGTAGCATATTCTAATGTATTTCAGGAAGCACAATTATGCATACATTTTGGTGCATACCTTTCATAACATATGAATTTAAACTATGGTTCAGCTTTCCCCTGTGTATTCTGAGATTAGCATACTGCACGAAAACACATCTCATACCTCAAAAATTGTAGTAAAAAGGAGGGTTTCTTGCCGCAACATATTTCAAGATTTCTTCAGTCATAAAAAACATAATATTACCGAAAAAAGGTTTTGCGAAATAGAGGCAGTTTCTTCTGGATAACCCTTTTGATCATTCATCTGTATCAGAGCTGCAGAAAGAACCTTCGCTTGGCCTTATAAGCATATATAAATGTGACAGAGTTAAAGGTCTCCACTCTTCAGAATGAAGTGGTTTGAATGTCTGGCGAAATGGGACTGCAAAAAATTCATTTCAACTTTGTCTCTGGGCAATTCACCTTTGGCCCAGTGATGATATGAGTCTTTCTGCTGATAGGGGAGATATAATAAGTCAGGTCGGGCAGTCTTTAGAAGGCAGAGTCCTATTTGTTAGCAGAAAGAGGCAGGTGTGGTATTCTGTGCAAGATTAGCTCATCACTGCATGATAATTAACTCACATGAAACCTTCAAGGTTATACATGAAGTACAAGTGATACAGACTCGGTAGTAGAAATAGCCACTAGCACGGTCATACTGCTATACCTACTTTATCTGAAACAATTGCGAATTGTGGTTTCTACTTAAAGTGAAAATGTGATGGGAAAGCGAAAATGGGGCTGAAGTACAAAGGGAATGAAGTCTGTACCTGATTATGGTAATGTACAGCCATACACACCTACAAACAAACACAGAGCATGCCCAGAAGAAGAGAACCTAAACATGGAAAAGTATAAAGGTCAGCAGAATCTGTGCTGTTAGTTCAGAGTGACTTTTCAGACCAATATATGTTTGAGCCATGGAAGTGAAAATAAATATGGCCCAATAGCACGGTATTTAGAGCAACTGTACTTAAAATGCAGATTTTACCTTACTGCACACATTTAACACCTTTTAGTTAATAAAGAGCATATTAAATCAGAACGTACGTGTGTGTGTGTGGGTGTGTGTGTGTGTGTGTGTGTGTGTGTGCGCTTGCATCATGCAGTTGAATGGCAATGGGGGACACTTCATGATCTCATTCTAGCCCTGCTGTTGTGCATAAGATAGTCCCCCTCCCTGCTTTTTCTGCAGTTTGAAAAATAATTTCTGCTTAATGTTTTCCTTCGACAGAGGGAGGATCAGTTACATCTGCAACTCAGAAAATGCTCCATAAACAATTAACACTTCAAAAATACTGAGCTAACTATAACTTGCACCCCACCATGCACTACTTATGACCTCACATATTATGTCACTCATCTATATCGAGTTTTTAAAGGGGCCACCTAGCGTAGTGAAAAAAAACTGTTCTTGGCCAATAGATGAGTGATATATGTGACATCATTAATGACATCACTGATGAAATCTCAAATAACATAATCGATGACGAGTGATAATACAATAGTCATATTCATCATAGAGTTACTGAGTGTACATGTCTGATCGATAGCATGAAAATAGTGAAAGCCATGAAGACCACCTTAATTGTACATTTTGAAAGTTATATAGTGCACCGTTTACAAATCATTAAAGTTTGGGATGGAAGATGTACTCCATGCTTCCCAAGGTGATGCTGATCATACCTGATGTGGATTGCAAAGGGTTGTTTTATTCGAAAGTAGGCAATGGCTTAAAGCCAAAGCCTGCTCTAAAATATCTGTGAGAAAAGCCATAGCTGCTGTTGATAATAAAGTATTCACCAGTGGATATCTAGGCACATGACCACTTTAAACAGTTGTAATATAGTGGTAAAGACAAATTCTTTAAGCTGTGCGTGTTTATTTCCAGCACTTTACTAAAGATTTTGAGGCATTGCAGAGTTTTGAATAATGTAGAATTTAGGGGTGTCCCACTTAGAAGTGGTTAATGTCATATTGTGTTGTAAGTGTGGCAGTAAATTTGTATGCCATTATGACAACCCTAGGAATGTATGTAGTGAATTTGAGTAAACTCTGGAGTTTTGTCCATAGGGCCTGATTGAAGATGTCGTTATAGTGGCAAATATCTACTTGTCAGCATCTTGACTACAAATTGCAGATCATGTAAAGTCTATGATATTTCCATTAAGGTGAATAGTAAACTGTCCAAAGGTAGAGTGTGTTAAAGTACTACAAGTCCACAAACCCTGTAGGATGTGTCACAATGAATGACAATGTCATCATTAATAGCGTTTTAGATGTAATCACTGATCTTAATGATGTTATTTGACACATCATGAGTGATTTAATACAGAGGTCCTAAGCAACGCATGGCCAGAGCTCACTAAGGGCCTGATGCACAAAGCCTTTTTATGTCGCAAACTGCTCGATTCACAGAATTGGGCAGTTTGCAAATGCAAAAAGTCATTTTAAAATGTACAAAGGCCAAGCTGATTTGGTAACCTGTTACTGAATAGCAATTTGGGTTCGCAATATGGTATTAGGAAGGGGCACGTTTTGGGCGTCCCTTCCTAGTAACAAATAGCAGTGGTATGCATGAATGGTTTGTGACCGAAATGCAGTTGCAAAACATTCGCAATTTACCACCAACTTCAAGTTGGTGATCACCCATTCACAAATGGAAAGGGGTCCCCAAGGGATTTCTTGCCTTTTGTGAATGTTTGCAAAAACATTTTGAATCGCAGGCAGTGATCCCACCGTCCACTGCATAACCTTAAAAAAGAAAAAGAAACTTTTTCATATATTAAAAATGCATCCCCTTTTCCTCTAAGAAAAGCATGTTGCATTAAAAAAAATCCCTGTGATTTTTGTGATTCACAATGTGTCACAAACCAAGACCTACATCATTAATATTCATAAGGTGGATCTACTTGTGATCCAATGGGAATCGCGAAATGTGTCAAAGACTCATTTGTACATTGATGTTTGCAATTACCAAATAGCAAACCGCTATTTGTTAATTGCAAACAATTACCTACATACATCATCCCATTACCTCCTTAAAACCCTAATTAACCCCTGGTTGGCACAAGTAAAATGTATAATTTGATATATAATAAATGATCCCACTGACACTAGGCCTGTAGTCTCTCAGGGTAATGAAAGAGATGGGCTCAAGTTTCTGCAACCAGGAACTCGGTGGGACTGAAACATGTGAAAATATGACATGGTACCTTAGATGCAGTAAGTATAAAAATACACAATAGCAACAGACCCACGCAATTCTACAGAACGTTACCTGATATAGGAGTTCTAACCTCTCCTGGCACACAAATTGTTATCTTGAGGACCTTAGAGTGCGACTGCAGGGGCATGTCCATGTAGTTACAGATTTATCTTTTGAACATTAGCAATCCCTAATATGGGTCTCAAAAAGCAAAAAGAAATAGAGTTCTTCTTGTGGGTTCTTTTTACTCTGAGTCTTGGAATTTAAAAATAGGGCTATTGAATATCTTTGTGTGTTTATGTCACATGACACAGGCTGCGGTATGCTGTCAGAGAAGAGATCCCATTCTGCTCTTGTCCTAATCGAGAGAGAACATTGAAATGCACCCTAAATCCGGGTAGAGATACCCATCACACTTTGAAGCCAGAGTTCTCAGGCAACAAAGGTGAAATTGAGGCAGAGATTTAAGAAGGGCAAATGAGCAGAGGCGGCTCCTCCGTGATAGCGAAGGAGTGTCGCCCCCCTGCTCAGACTCAGGCACTGAAAAATAAAATGATGATAAACAATTTCATTATAATTTTATTTATCACTGTCTGAGTCATGGAATTGCAAGCACGTCAGGTCCTTAGTAAGTAAACTTACAAGGGACGTGTATAGGTCGATGAACCTTTTGGATCTCGTGGAGTATCCTAGTTATGTAGTGACTATCGAACTCAATAATCAGCTAAAACACCATTAATTTTCAAATAACAACATCTATAACATCTATTCATGAATAACCAAAACTCAGTAAAGAGTTAAACAATTTTTATTTCCCTATTGATTACAATTCTAAATCATCTGTTAATTAATCTTTATTCACTCAACTCAACTAATAATTTGTTAATGAAAAAACATCATCAGATAACTTGAAGAAAACAAATGCGTAAATTTACCTACATGTGCATAAAGAATACCAGTATTAATAGCAGAGTTCAGCAAATAGCTTATCAGTCATTTGTCACCGTCAATGTCACCCCTCTCAGCCTACCTAACCGAGATTAGCATCAGCATGTGGGGCCTCATGCAAAACAATTTAGAGAAAACATTAATTTGAAAAAGGTCTATCTACGTGAGAATTCTATAATCAGCGCAGTTGGTACCTAGTGTCAACATCAGGACAGTGCGCGCTCAACGGGCAACGTAAATGCAAAAACCCAGTCCTTAGGCAAAAGCATATTTCATGCATTATGTTTCTATGCAGTATGTTAACCTTTTGCATTGCAGAGCTTTTACCTTGAAAAGTCATTAATGTTGTTTGTAATTTATTGTTCATTTGCAAGGCTTGTTTGCAGGACTACAGGGTGTGGTCCTTTATTCTGAGACTTTCTAGAAGCCTTTCTTGCAGCATGGTTGGGTGTGGCTCGTGGGTCGGGCTTGGCTCTTTATTAGGGAGCCAGCTCAGCTCCACATGCTCACTATTCAGAGGTCCTGGTGCAGAGCAGCAGCATTTTCCAGAGCACCTGTCCCAGAGGCCTATCCAGCCATTTTCAGGCCTGCACTCGTTTCTTTGGTGATCTTCAAGCAGGGCAGTAAGACGGAGGTCAGGTTAGGCCCCCGACTCCGCTTTCCAGTGACACTCGAGTTTTGGGCCTAAACTTGAAATCGCGCGTGCGATTGTTTTCATGGCATTTGTGTCGTGAATTCCGAATCCGCAACAGAGTGGGCAGTTCATTCCAGGCATTTACTTCTTGGCATTCAGATCGGCAGTGTGCACGATCATTTCATGGCATTTGTATTGTGAATTCCGAATCGCCAACAGTGTGCGCGATTCATTCCAGGCATTTACTTCTTGGCATTCAGATCAGCAGTGTGCGCGATCATTTCATGGCATTTGTATAGTGAATTCCGTATTGGCAAAAGTGTGCACGATTCCTTCCAGGCATTTACTTCTTGGCATTCAGATCAGCAGTGTGTGCGATCATTTCATGGCATTTGTATTGTGAATCCCATTTCTGGAACAATGGGCGCGATTCCTTCCAGGCATTTACTTCTTGGCATTCAGATCAGCAGTGTGCGCGATCATTTAATTGCATTTGTATCGAGAATCCCGAATCAGCAACAGTGTGTGCGATTCCTTCCAGGCAATTACTTCTTGGCATTCAGATTGGCAGTGTGCACGATCACTTCATGGCATTTGTATCGTGAATTCCGAATCGGCAACAGTGTGCACGATTCATTCCAGGCATTTACTTCTTGGCATTCAGATCGGCAGTGTGCGCGACCATTTCATGGCATTTGTATTGTGAATTCCAAATCGGCAACAGTGTGCGTGATTCTTTCCTGGCATTTAATTCTTGAATCATAGATCGGCGTTGTGCGCGATCGTTTCAGTGCATGTGAATTTAGATGTTCAAATCGGCAACAGAGTGCGCAATTGTTTCCTGGTGTTTAACTTTTGAAATATAGATCGGCAGGGTGCGCGATCGTTTCTGGACATTAAAACCTAGATGTTCAGTTTTGATTAAAGTG
This sequence comes from Pleurodeles waltl, assembly GCF_031143425.1. Taxonomy (NCBI): domain Eukaryota; kingdom Metazoa; phylum Chordata; class Amphibia; order Caudata; family Salamandridae; genus Pleurodeles; species Pleurodeles waltl. Next base: position 518,893,388 of record NC_090436.1, read on the forward strand.
CATAATATTCACTGAACATTTGAGTCTTGAAACTCTTAATCAGAGAGTGACGTAGCAGTGTTATTCATGGTACTTGTACAGTTCATTCATGCAGAGAAAAAAACATGTGCTCTTTGATTCTTGTTACAATGCAGAGATTATTCTAAGAACTATTTTGGAGAGAGTTTATGGTTCAAAATATAATATGTTAATTCTGGAATGTTCATGAGAAAACCTTGCATAACCTTTTTTGATTTCCAGGTACCTAGATTCTTAATGCCTAGTTATAGGGAAGCCTTAGGCCATTCATGTTTTCAGTATAAGTGTTCATTTGAAACTAAACTTATTGAAAGTAATTGTGATTAATCTTGCAATTGTGTTGTTTAACTCTTGCTTCCAAAGGTCTCCTTTCCGCTGTTTCCACCCAAAACCCATTCCCCCACTTGGCCATACTTTAACTCTGTTCTATATAACTAGTGGAGTTTGGAGCTGCCAGAGGTGGACATGTTGGGAACATACGCAAGCCCCGAGGATCTGGTCTCCTTGACACCTAGAAGAAAAGGCACAAGTTGCCGGCCACATTTTCATATCTACCTATCCAGGATGGATCAGCAACAAGTCAGTCTTCGTCTTCTGGTCATCAAATTAGTCAGCCACTCATCAGGCTCACAGAGTATGAGCCCAACGACCGGACAGCGCCTCCTGACGTCATCAATTCTCCCCTCGCATCTGAAGTTTTAGCCCCTTGTCATGACTTTTTATTAGGGTCTCCCATTCCACCTCCCTAATTCCTAATTGGTCAGTCAGTCAGCAGATATGACTTTAACCTATAGTATTTGTTTACCAAACCTACCAATTTCAATATCAGTCCTTTCACAAGATGCGGATTGGTCCACTATACGATGTCCTCATCATCCGGCTCTTCAGGTATCAAAATTGTTGCATGTTCCTCTTCAGTTAGTGCCTCCATTGTTCAAGACCTGGGAAAGTACATTTAGCCTACTCTACACATAATTGTATCAAATTTTCTTCATCATCTCCTGTCCGCCGGTACATTGCAGAAAATTCTAGCTAAGCAACTTTAACATCGGGCAGTTCAGGGTCATAGCAGCTTCTTGCGTACGCGGTTATTATTTCTGCTCTCTGTGTGTGAGGCCCAGGAAGACTAGGCCTGAAATTCAGCCAAGTTAACAATACAAATTGAAGTAAAACATAGGCTATACATTTCAATATGACATATTACTACATTTTTCTCATATATTTTCATTATTTCATACAGTTTCAGTTACATTAGTACAATCTTGTGCACATGACTGACATGCCCCAAGGGCACATTTTCAAATGTGCACATTATTTTCTCTACGATTAATTTCTCTACAACTTTTCATTATTCAAAACACATAAACATAAATTTATAATTTTCTAATTAGCATATCTGCTTCAACAGAATCTAGGGTGGGGCGGGGCTGGGCCATGGCAGGGAGGAGGAGTGATGGGCATTGTAAGTGCAAATGATGGTTTGGCCGGCCGTCTTAGGATGGCCAAACCGACATATGCACTTACCTTTCTCCAACTCAGCTGTGCTACACACACAGGTGGAGAAATGGCACAGATTGCCTGTGCCTGAGCGAGCATCAGACCAGCCTGCTCAGGCCAATCCTGGCACTGCTCTCATGCTTGGTATAACATGAGAGCAGCGTCTGGATTGGAAGCCTGTGATTTCTGCCCCAGTGGCTGCTGGGAGGAGAGGATCACCGAGGCGGCCTGGAGCAGGACCAGAGCAGCCGGTAAGTTATTATTTTTTATTTTTATTGTTCTTCCCTTAACGGCCTCCCCCACCCCACCACTTTAGATTGGTAGCAGCTGCCACTGCAAATGAAAGACTTATACTGGGTTAAAACAACACTCTAATGGTCCCAGCACATTAAATGCTATTATAGTTCTCTCATCTATCAACTATCTTTTAATTCTGTCTTCTGTGTTAATTGTCTCTCAACCCCAACCCTATCAACCAACACCTATGGGCTAATTGCTCAGATTCATTTTGTCAACCTTCTTTTGAGATATAATTTACAAAACTCTGACTAAAGATCATTGTATTAGAGCACACTGAATTAGCTGCCAGAGGGTATGCCAGCACTATACAAAATTCTGATATAAATATTTAGAGATCATTTCACAGTGCTTTTTCTCTGATTAGGTGTATGTTACTCCTGTCTTAGGTATGATTTGTCATGAACTTCCCACTCTAAGACCCGGTGACTCAAGGATAAAAATGTATAAACCATGGGTTGGTGAAGTCTGGGATAGCACAAAACTACTTACAGAAAATGTTTTGCGTCTCATGTCTGGAAAATCAGTAATAATTAATCCCAAAGGCAGAAGTATGACACAACTATGTGAAGTTGGCCTTTGTTATTCAGTTTTCTTTTACGGCATTCGTTGTCTTCAGTCTAGACTGCGCAGTCACGCGGTTGTAATAATGCAAAATGTGAAGTCCAAAATGTACAAGACACGGCATATCCTCTCTCTGGCTTGCCTTTCAGCAGATGCAATGTTAGTCGCAATGCCTTAGCATAGTACGAAAACATGGCTTGTTCCCCTAATCTATGGACACATGTTAGTTCTGTCATAATCTCGATATCTATTTTTTCGATGTACAATTCAACAAGGAAGATGTAATTAATGAAGACATATAAATAAACATACCCCTTACAAGAGACAGTTCGCCAGAGTAATTAATGAAGCAAAGAAACTCGAGTGTATTTTCTAAATGCACTTAAGAGGTTGACATGGAGATTATCAGAAACTGATGTAATGGTTTATTTTAAAAGTACATCTTTTAGCTTGCTGATTACTTTGGAATGTGTAGCAACTATTCCTGTTAATTAAGGAACTGAAATGGCTGGAGGATGGAACTGATCTTGGGAGAGTTTCAGAGTTGCCAAGTAGGGTCTGAACACAGCGGATTTCCAACCAAGTCTGACGCGCAGCACACACATTCTACATCTCAAATTCTTGTCTGCTACAGTTTGTTGGCAAGATTTCTTCTCTAGAGCTGTCCTTCCTCAAAAAGATTTATACCAAATTCTTGAGTAAGATTTCGGATGTTGCTGGTGGGAACTAGACGTTGTTGAGGAATGCTTATCATCTACTGTTAGTAGGATAGCTAGAGTAATACCGTATTCACCAACTACTAAACGTTTGTCTACTGTTGAAAAACGACATCTTCACCCAGATGGAAAGTAGATCCTTATGTTGGCCTTTTTTAAGATAAACGTGTTGTTTCCCTTTATGATATGTGGGCTACGGCAAAGAAATATACTTAGACCCATTACATTACAAAAATCAAACAGTACATTTCCACCAAGCAAAAACACTATAAAATTTTAAAATATAAAGATATTATTTCTCCTGCAATAAGGCCCTATTCACAAAGGTCTCACCACGTGGCTTACTCAAAGGTCAGGCCCTCTAATTAATAGACAAACATTTCTGAATTCAATGTATAGTAATTTCTTGACTCATCTTGGTTCTTGTCTTTTTTTTGTTACTCTTTGCTGTGCTTTTTCTACACGCATTTGGAAATGTGGAGTCAGAGTTCAACAAAACTTTTCATGGTTTACTCACTTAATCCAAGAAGGCTCATAAAGAGGTATTGTACGTCTTTTGATCCACCTTCAGTGATAGGGATCCACCTATATCAAGTTTTTAAAGGGGCCACCCAGTGTAGAGAGAAATAAAATAGTTCTCTTTGTCTGGTCGTGCATTTTTAACATTCTCACACAACAAACACTCTAGAATGTTAGCTTGTTTGATGACGCCAGCTGAGATTTTGTAATCTATTAGGACATCATTCATGGGATTGCCACCTCAAGAAACTTTAAAGTCACATGGCACAAACAAAATTGGGAAGTAATAGGCCATTACGATGCTAATATTTACCTGAATATCTATTCCAAGTGCATTGCATGTAGTTGAGAAAGAAGGAACAAGGGCTGATATTTTCTACCACAATCACTGTGTGTTTATGCTTATGCTCGATACAGTGGAACACATATAAGAAATTAAAATACTGGGAAATCCATGGAATATGTTCTAAATGTACACTGAGTACATTCCTTGATAAAATATGCAGAGTGACATGCAGTATATACCAATGATGGACGACATGGGCTGATTATTGCACCCATTCAAAGACATATATCAGATACATCATTCCACATATATACAGTGCCAGTATTACCATATTATGGTTTGTTTGGAAACATCAGAACGGATGCACAATAAATCCCTGTCAACTCCTTTTCCATATGTAAGGTCTCTTGAATGAAATGTAGAATGCCAACGATTAAAGTAATTTTTTCCTAAAATCCAGGCAAACATGCATACTGCTATTATCCTAAATACTATACACATAGGATTGAGCAGTTTGATCGACTGACAAGAGAGTTAAGGACTATTTGCAAGTGCCTATTTGACCACTATGCATGTTTTCCAGTTTAGCACATAAGATGCATGGTGTTCCACAAACTATTTTTCTAAAATTAGAGATGTGCTAATCCGTTTACTAACACTGTAATGCCACTTACCCACAATTAGGGATAAGCTTATCCTCCCACTGAAATGTAATATTGGGTAAGGTTTTTAAGATAATCATGAAGAATATGGTGGTCATTATAGGTTTGGCGGTCCTGCTCTGCCACGCCGCCGGTGGCAGTAACACCGCTGACAACATGGCGGAGCAGGACCGCCAAAGTATGACCATGGCAGTGAATTGGCTGCAAAGCAGCAAGTTCACTGTCTGTACCTCCAGGACGGTGGGACCACTGGGCCGAAGGTGCACTTCGGCCCAGCGGTCCACCTTATACCGCTGACAGTATTATGAGTCTCCTCTCCACCAGTGATTTCCTGGCGGCAACCCTGCCAAGAAATCCCTTGCGGAAAGGATACTGGCAACAGGAATTAACATTCCTGTCGCCAGTATGTGATTCCCCCACTCCCTGAAACAGCCACGGCCCCCTCCCAACCCTCTCACCCCTGAGCCCTGGAGACAGAACCCTGTAGACACCACCCTCCCCCATTCTCCAAACCCCATACATACTCCCCACATCCCCATCCACACATGCACACACCACGTACACACTCACACATCCATACACACACATTCACATACATACATGCGTCCACAACACCCACCACACCCCTCGCTGACACACATTTACACATTCACACAGATACATGCACACACACACAAATCCCCTCCCCTCCATTCACACATACTCACACCCCATTCATGCACACAACACTCAACAGCCCCATCCTCCACCCCCTCCCCTGTCGAACGATCACCTTACCTGCTCACGGTGGTCATCTGGGAGGGAGCAGGGTCCATGGGGCCTGCTCAGCCGGCACCACCCCATCACCACAACACCACCACACTGATTACAAACTTGTAATAGGGCGGGTGGTGTTATGATGACGTTGCGGTGCCAGCGGAGCAACCTCCACTAGACCGCCAACCGCCAGTATGGCTGCTGGTGGCTCTCCACCCAATTTATGGTGGAGAGCTGCCAGGAGTCATAATATGGTGGTCTCAAGACCGCCATCACTGGTTGTCTCCTGGCGGGCGTGATTTCGGCAGTCAACTGTTTTGACCGCCAAAGTCATAATGAGGGCCTGTGTGTGTGGGAAGACTTTTAACTTAATTCCTCTGCTTGGAAATAGTTTGCTGATGTGCTAGCCATTCTAAAACTCATTCAGGTGGTTGTGTTTTGTATCTCCCACTCCAGTGAACTTTGCAGTGATTTGTTTTTAGAAACATATTCTAGATGAGGGTATGTAATAGCTGGTTATATCAGTACTTCTTTTGACACACAGGCAAATATAGGATGACAACCATCTTTATTACTGAGTGCAGCTTGAGTAAAGATTACATGGAGTATGATGGTCATAAGTAAGATGGAGTAAAAAGATGGGCCTACAAAATAACCCATCAAGCACCAAGACCCTGTCCTCTACTCGTTCACAGAGAAATTAGCGGGGTTACTAATAGTACACTGAAAATGAGAGGATCCATATAATGAGATAGGTTTTTTGGGCCAGGACATTGAGGAAAATGGTAGTTGAGTGCAGCAGATCCTGGCTGCTCACTTTACCACCATGCTAATGTGTGTGCTAGTGTGTGCTATATGAAGGGGTGGAAAAGAAGCTGTAAACCCACAGAAGTGATGCCCTTGAAACCCCACAAGTGGATTTCTGATCATCTCATAAGAAGGAGATATACCTGATGCCCTATAAACCAATGGCATTGGTGGTGGTGGGCCTCACCCCTAGTTGGAGTCCTTCCTGAAGTTTCTTAATAAAGCAAGTACATAGGGCCCACTGTCAGCAAGCAAAGTACATAGCTAATCCTCAACGGGGCGTTGATAAGGTGTGAGAGATACTTGTATTCTCAGAATGGAAAACTGAGGCGGGGGTACTGACTTATCAATAGAGCCCAACACGGTAGGTGTCAGGTGTACCTTTACTAGATGCCCACTCTGAAACCTTGGCAAAGGAGCAGTTGTTTTTTTGCAGTAAAAACATATCAGTTGCAGAACTATGGGGTTGATGCCTAGCCAATATCAGACACAGAAGAATACTTAAAATAGGCCAATCTGCTCTTTCTGAACTCTCTATATTTGTCAATATTTAAGGCTCACATTTAACTCTCGTTTATTATCTCTGTGCCTTATTGATCATTACAATAGAATAGCTTATTGCTATGGCTACAGCAAGAAGGGTCATTTGACTTACAAAATGACAGGGGTTAGAGCAAAAACAAACAGTCAATGTAACTAATGTAATCCTCTTTCATTGTGAGTCAAGTAATTCCTGACTCACAATGAAGTCCACCACAGAACCGAGTAAGCACTGCCCACAGCCGCAACATAAACAAAACAGAAAAGAGCATAAAGGAACTCCAATTCTCCAACTACAATAAAGAGGTCACAGGATCCTACATGTATAACTTTTTTTCAGGAGATAAAGGAAGACATAGGGATTTATAGAAGCAGATTGAAAAAAAGGTTGAGGTACTAAAAAATCTCATAGAAATAGAAGAGAGAATGGCATCGCTGGACGGAAAAACTGTGGAAGAGGGACAACGGGCAAGGATCATATTGCTATAAGATCAGAAGATACTCATACATAAACAGCAAAAAGATCTTGAACTTTGGTCTAAACATAACAACATAAGGATTTGAGTTGTCTGCACAGACTCAGATCTAGAGCCAAGGCAAACATTTCGGATAAAGTTTCACTAAGTTTATAACCATCATGTTTGGTAGAACAAACAATCGAGATTAGCAAAAAAGTAAGAAACAAAGAGGTGGCATTGTATTTTAGATTGCTGGATAAAAGAATAGAAGTAATGCAACACCATAGCAATGACTCAGATCTCACACACTAGATGTTTACTAAGAGTTTGCAAGATTAATGCAAAGGAAATCTATAAATGAAATGAAACTGAGGCAGTTTTTGATAGCGTGACATGCAAGTATGCTAAATTATCAGAGATGGTATGCATGATACCAGATGATGAAATGGCAGGACGGAACATAACCGAGTTCTGACAAATGGGGAACAAAAATATTAACTTGAGTCCTACTGCAGCCTGAGGACAATATTATCGTTCTAGCAATAATCACCATTGTATTAGTTTTTCGAAGAGTTATATAACACCTTTGCAATGTTTAACATAAGGTTATGGAAATAAACTGACTTGTATTTTTCAACTATCACAAAATACAGAGTAGATTTACAGATGGGAAATGCAATACTAAAATGTCAGGAATACAAAGATTGGCTGCAAGTTCTTCTGAGTGGCACCACGTGTCCTACAGTCGTGCACCGGAAGTGAACTGGTGTACGAGTTTATAAACAATAAAAAAATGGCGACACAAAAAGAGTATAAATAAGGAACAAAACATGAAAGAGTGAGTTAACGCTTAGCAATCTGAGAAACGTTAGCTTAGTTAATATTCTCTGTCCTCTAAGCGTAAAGCATGAGCAGTGCAATTATTGATGAAAACTTTTCTAAATGTTGTACAGCCATATCATGAACATGAACTGCAAGATCACTGCAACTGATGACAATATAAAACAAAACCGTTATTATAATGAATATATACAGATTTTGGAGGGCATGATGTACTTACAATGTTGTGTCCATTTGGTGAACGTTTTGGTAAAACAGTGATTTTCATATGACTTGTCAGATAAATGTTGAGGGTAATAGGATTTGCACTTGCAAACAACTAAGGGGAAAAGGACATTAATCCGTTTGGTAGGGTTCACGTTGATTAGGTTGCTAGGAGTATATTTATGCATTATGAGCTGAAAAACACTACTGGCTTAATTAAGTAAGAAAGTGTATACTTTGAGATGAAGTGGTAGATGATGCCAATGTGGCAACGATAAGGAAAGAACTGTTGTGAAATGCCAATCATATGTTTGGTAAAACATCGAATGTCTAAAATGAGGTGCTATTTTATCGAGATGTGAAACTATGGGGGACGTTTGATTCCTATAGAAAGGAGATAATTATGATTAATCGATAAAATAATTAAATAATATATATTTTATATACAGATTAATCTTTATAATTATAATAGGTTTAAATACGTTTCTACAGCCCTAATGAAGCAGAAATAAATTGAAAAAAATATTGGTTAACAAAGATTATTGTGTTTAACTTTAAATTTCAATATAATGTCTCAAGACCGCCATCACTGGTTGTCTCCTGGCGGGCGTGATTTCGGCAGTCAACTGTTTTGACCGCCAAAGTCATAATGAGGGCCTGTGTGTGTGGGAAGACTTTTAACTTAATCCCTCTGCTTGGAAATAGTTTGCTGATGTGCTAGCCATTCTAAAACTCATTCAGGTGGTTGTGTTTTGTATCTCCCACTCCAGTGAACTTTGCAGTGATTTGTTTTTAGAAACATATTCTAGATGAGGGTATGTAATAGCTGGTTATATCAGTACTTCTTTTGACACACAGGCAAATATAGGATGACAACCATCTTTATTACTGAGTGCAGCTTGAGTAAAGATTACATGGAGTATGATGGTCATAAGTAAGATGGAGTAAAAAGATGGGCCTACAAAATAACCCATCAAGCACCAAGACCCTGTCCTCTACTCGTTCACAGAGAAATTAGCGGGGTTACTAATAGTACACTGAAAATGAGAGGATCCATATAATGAGATAGGTTTTTTGGGCCAGGACATTGAGGAAAATGGTAGTTGAGTGCAGCAGATCCTGGCTGCTCACTTTACCACCATGATAATGTGTGTGCTAGTGTGTGCTATATGAAGGGGTGGAAAAGAAGCTGTAAACCCACAGAAGTGATGCCCTTGAAACCCCACAAGTGGATTTCTGATCATCTCATAAGAAGGAGATATACCTGATGCCCTATAAACCAATGGCATTGGTGGTGGTGGGCCTCACCCCTAGTTGGAGTCCTTCCTGAAGTTTCTTAATAAAGCAAGTACATAGGGCCCACTGTCAGCAAGCAAAGTACATAGCTAATCCTCAACGGGGCGTTGATAAGGTGTGAGAGATACTTGTATTCTCAGAATGGTAATAGGATTTGCACTTGCAAACAAATAAGGGGAAAAGGACATTAATCCGTTTGGTAGGGTTCACGTTGATTAGGTTGCTAGGAGTATATTTATGCATTATGAGCTGAAAAACACTACTGGCTTAATTAAGTAAGAAAGTATATACTTTGAGATGAAGTGGGAGATGATGCCAATGTGGCAACGATAAGGAAAGAACTGTTGTGAAATGCCAATCATATGTTTGGTAAAACATCGAATGTCTAAAATGAGGTGCTATTTTATCGAGATGTGAAACTATGGGGGACGTTTGATTCCTATAGAAAGGAGATAATTATGATTAATCGATAAAATAATTAAATAATATATATTTTATATACAGATTAATCTTTATAATTACAATAGGTTTAAATACGTTTCTACAGCCCTAATGAAGCAGAAATAAATTGAAAAAAATATTGGTTAACAAAGATTATTGTGTTTAACTTTAAATTTCAATATAATGTAGAAGAAATATGAGATATTAATTGTGCAGTTGATTATTTAACACATACCTTAAGGTGCCTCAAAAACACTGAGCTCTGAACTCAAAATGTATAGGACTAATTGAGTATCTATTTACTTCACAAATTCGTAGATAGCTTCATCCAACCTTGCAGTCTGCCAGCTTTAGAAAACCTACTGCAACCAAAACTGGCCTGTTCAGAAATAGCTGCTTGACAACTAAGGCAGCAAACAATTGTTTAAAGCAGAACCTCATGGAAGAAACAGAAGACTATAGTAATTTCATAACTGGCTTGGGGGAAGAAGAACGGAAGACGAGTATGAGTCCTATCATCTTTTACTGTAGTAACCCCCTTGCTGAGAAGAGATAGCAGGGTGGGGAGGGAGAGAATGGGATTGGAGTTTTGTTCTACATTTATTTTCTTTTCGAAGGTGGTAGTGCCGATTCACTTTTTGTATCATTTTTTAAAACACTAGCAAAATATACTGGGATTGCATAACATAATTTTACAAGTATGAAACTACAGTATGTTTCAATCCAACATAAGAAGAATACAAGAATTGAATGCGCATACATTTTTCTCAAGTGCTGATACAGAGATACTGTTGCCATTTTGCAGTAAAGCAGTCTAGTCTGTTTACCCATTCTCACCAACACACGGACAAAATAGAGCTTACAGTATATCCAATTTGATTTTAGTGAATCATCTGAGTTTTTGCTTACCCCCATCACATTCTGCACATTGATCTAATCCTGGTTGTCTGCTGTGGTGAAATCATCTACTTTGACAACTTCATTGTAATTCTTTTGTTTTGATTCCTAATTCTTGTCTGAACTTCCACACACAACAATCAAGCTAGCACAAACATTTTATGATCATCTTTTTTGTTCTGCGGAACCAAGAACCTTTTAACTGTCTGATGCCTTACATCCTGCCGTTCAATCGTTATTCACATCTAGATTTAATGGCTGCAATGCCTTTTCTTCGGGGTCTTTGCACCCTCTAAGGCCCCATTTCAGTCAGTTCCCTATTCTGCAACCTCTAGAAATCAATTATCATGCTACATCATTCATTTTCAGAGTTCTCAGTTCAAATTAGTACCCTTGAAATACTCCTACCCATGGCCTATTCTTGACATGAGCGAAGTGTATTTGTTTACAGCATGGAAACTCAAAGTGCGTCCTGCAGGCCGCGTGCATTCCCTGTGACCTTAACATGTAGCCCCCTGGACAACAGGATTACTGGGCAGCTGTTTACTCGATTCAGCACTAACAATAAAAAAATATTAAATAGAGGGGCAATCATTTATTTCAATTGGTGTTAAAGAAAATAAGTAACTAGGGAGTCCTGCACTTAACTTTAGAAACACCTTCATTCTTAAATACATCTTGCAGCAAAAGTGTAAAAATATGACAGTCTCTTCAAAATTCAAAAAGTGTAGTTAACATGCAGAACCTATTCACCTTAGTACAATTTATTACATCAGTGCATTGAGAAGTATTCATTGAAAAGTGATAATTTTCAAACATAATACCCTGACGACATCACCAATAGTAAATTAAAGAGGCAAGTCAGTTGTTATGTGCACTTTTTGGGTGGTCTGATTCCTATTATACATGAACAACATTATAGCTTATTAAATCAAATACAGAAGCAATTTTTGTACAGCACATACCATGAAATCATGTATTTGGAGGTCCTGTTATATGTGATCATGAAGAAAAAGGAGGGAAAGTGAAATTAAACAATTACCTAGGATCACACAATTTGGAAAAGTGGGGTAGCTGGGATTAATCCCAGGTTTTCTGGTTTCACATTGCTCAATTGAGCCGCTAGAAGTATAGCCTTCACTTCCCCTACACTTACCTCACTGCCTAACCCCCCCAGATCCCTCACCTGACCACCAAACATGTGGCATCAATGCGGCCCTCTGGCACATCACAGAACAAACTTTTTGGCCACTGGGAAAATGTTTGTGAGTTACCCTGATTTACAGAGTGGGGAAAAGTATATACATATGTTTAGTGAATGCCCATATATATATACACACACATATATATATCCATATACACATGATTGCCCATTCACCAATTTTTACAGATGGACACTCCAGGAACACTCACCTACTTGCCCCTACTACTGAATCTGTGAATAAAGGAATGCCACCATACTAGCTGATTTCAGTAATGTAATGTATTTTGGAACTTTAGAGCGCTGCTTATCACCCATGAGGGTATCCAGGCGCATACTGGATTCACAACTGCACTTTGGACAAAGTAAGGCCGATCTTTATACTTTTTATGTGCCATATTTGCGTCATTGTTTGACGCAAAAGCGGAGGAAACTTACATAATACAATTATATTATGTACATTTGCGGCCCTTTTGCATAAAAAAATGATACAAATGCGGTGCAAAAAAAGTATAAATATGGGCCCAATTTCTACAATCTCTTAGTCTCAGACATAGAATTGGGAATTTCCATCTAAAAAGAGAAAATGTCTGTTCTGTTTAGGGGCACAAAGTGTTTTTTGAATCAATGCCACATAAGTTATGAACCCACATTTAAAAGATGTTGGCCCTAATTCATAAAGTTAAATTCTGTTGTAAATGTAAGTTACAACCTAATGTAACATTTTTATGCCTGACTAGAATCCACACATTGGTTCTTTATGGACAGCGTGTAGGTGCAATATTTGGTGTTCCCAAATGTCTCTCCACCTCTTTTTTTACCCTGTAAATAGTTGGAGAATTATTTCAGCCAAGGACTAGATTACCTTCCATTGCAGGATAGGAATGGATCAAGTCCACATTTGGGGAGGGTGTTGAGCAAAGGTTTAATCAATGAAGAAAAATATTGTCGTAGTGGACCAAAAAATGTGAAGTTTACACAGGAAGCTTCATTCCTTGTGTGTGGATTTCTCTGTTATGGAGAAAACTATACAGTTGGAAGAGGACCCTGTGGAAAGAGCTTGACATTCCCAGTAGTGTGCCTGAAATCCTGGACTTGGCACAACTTTCTTGTCCTACTATTGGGTACATTTGTAAATTCTAAAAAGTGGTAAATCTGTTTTTATGTGACTTGTACCTCTTACTTACTTTACAAAAATTGGTAATCTTTCTTCTATGATGCAATCCCTTTGTGATTACTCTATGGTGTCACAGCTTATCTATTGGTGTTTAGCATTACTCTTTAATTTGTTAGTATTGTAGTTTTATCCTTTACATTTTTGTTTCTGTGTCTATAGTTTACTTTTGGAATTGATTCATGCATCTTATCCCACTGCTGTCTGCTACTGCTGCTACCTCTTTCCTGTGCCTGCCTGGTGTTCCTGCCTGTTTTTTGTGCGCCCATTTTTGTATGCCATTCTTAGCTTCCATTTTCTCCAGCTTGCTTTTGCCTCCTATTATTCCTGCCGTCTCTCTGGGTGTTTTTCCGGTGTTTTCCCTCCTCCAGCTTTCTGTGGCTTAGCGCCCCTCCCTCCCCCAAGACCTACTTAATGGAGGCCACAGGGCGATTGTGCCATTGGCACACCAAAGGTGAGCTGAAGGTAAGCCCATCTGCGCCTGTCCATGCCCAGTGCCAGGAACCCTGACCCTCAGAATACCTGCTGATTCTCCTCCGTCGAGCTCTGGACCCTGAACCCCAAACACCACAAAAACAATTGCTACTTCACATCTCCGCAGTCCATGGGAAAACCCTTCACCTGTTGCTGCTGTCACTTCACCTGCAGAGCAAAACCACCCATCTGCACAGGATTCCTCACCACTCCCACCCGAGAGTACATGAACACTCTGGAACTACTCCACTGTATTCTGCTCAACTTCCAGTCCTCATGCAAAGATGCAAACAGAAATCTACGTTACCATTACCACCCTCACCCCAGATGTGCCCTTCATCACTGAGACCTTCCTCAACCACTCCTAAACCCTGACATCACCAAAGCAATCCACGATGGCTGCAAGATGATACACCAAGACAGCGCCAACAAACACAGAAGAGGCATTTCCCACATCGACATGGAAACTATCTGACTCATCACCATCAAAGACAATACCACATCATACATGGAGCATCTCATCTTTCAACTCTAAATAATGCACAGACAACAACCAGAAGCACCCTTGCCTACAGTCCCCCGGGACCGGGACCCACATTCTGCAACACCATTGCTTAATTAATCACCCCTCTAACCATCGCCGATCTCAACTTTCACAGCGACCACCCCAACAATGCCAACTCCACCAACCTCCTGGAAAGCCTGAGTGCCATTGGCTCATCCAATTGGTCACTGACCAAACACACAGTGCACGACACACACTTGACCCTATCTTTACATCCAGAGATAAGGTTGAGTACAGCCACGTCACTGACCTCACCTGGACTGACCAAGCCATTGTTCACTTCACCCTCACTGTTTCCCTGTGCACCACCACCAAGCCCCTAAGCTCCTCCCATTGCAGGTGGAATAAAATGATTCAGACACAGTGGTGTGAGGCGCTCAACACCAGTCTCCCCAACGCCACACCAAACCTGGAACTGGCGTTCCAGAATTTCTACAACTGGATCACTAGTTGTGCCGACAGAGTCAACCACATGAGGCTAACCAAAACCGGCAGATCATCAAGACAAGTCAGCTGGTACACACTTGAACTCAAACTCATCAAGCACAATTGCAATCGACTGGAAAAACAATAGCACACCACCAAAGACCCCACTAACCAAACGGCCTTCAAATCAGTCCTCAAAAAGAACCACCAATGCTTCAAGGATGCAAAACGAGATGCCCTCACAGATCGCATTGAAATAAGTCCCAACTACACTACGGAACTCTTCAAAATTGTAAGAGAGTTCTCCTGCCCATCAGCCACCGAGAACACGATTCACCCCTCCCAAAAACTCTGCAAGATCCTGTCTGAATACTTCCACAGCAAGATAGCCTCAACTTCGACCCCAATCCACCGACGTGGAACTCAACAACCTTCTCCCACGTACGGACACCAGACACTTGATCTCCACATGGAACCTACTTACCACACAGATCATCGCTACCATCATGTCCTCCATTCACTCCAGATCACCCACGGACTCTTGCTCCCACTATTTATTCAATCCTTGGAACCGAAAAAAAGGGCACAAAACTCACCAACATCCTGAATGCCTCCATCACAATGGCAACTTTCCCAGACAGACGGACGCATTGAGGTCAGATCCCTCCTGAAAAAACCCTCCACCAACCCCAGCAAATTCAAAAATTACCATCCCATCC
Organism: Pleurodeles waltl; assembly: GCF_031143425.1. Taxonomy (NCBI): domain Eukaryota; kingdom Metazoa; phylum Chordata; class Amphibia; order Caudata; family Salamandridae; genus Pleurodeles; species Pleurodeles waltl. The sequence goes on from NC_090436.1 coordinate 518,908,745, forward strand.
AGCTGCTTTCGTTTCTTACTAAAGTCCTCAAGAAGGCTATCAACCAAAAGCTCACTAAACACCTACAAAACAGCAACCTGCTGAACGACTCCAAATCCGGCTTCTATGCCAACCATAGCCCTGAGACCACCGTGATAAACGCCGCCAATGACATCAGATCATTCCTCAACAGGGGTAAGCAGCAGCCCTGATCCTCCTTGACATCTCAGCAGCATTCAACACCATATCCCACCACACCCTCATTAATAGACTCAACCACATTGGCGTCCAAGGGGATGCCGTCTAATGGATCACATCTTTCCTCTCAGGACAAACTCAGAGACTCCATCTACCACCAGTCACCTGGGAAACCAAGAGTGTCATCTGCGGCGTAACCAAAGGATCGTCCCTCAGCCCCATTCTATTCAACACCTACATGACACGCCTGGCCAAAATCTTCAGGTCTAACAAACTCACCATCATATCCATCCTCTCACTCACCAAAGACCCCACCACCTTCAGGACCAACTTCTGCAATGCCATGAACAGTGACGCAGGCTCAATGAGGACCAACTGCTTGAAATTCAACTCAAACAAGACAGAAGTGCTGATCGTCAGGGAAAACACCCCCCATGGGACAAGCACACCAGCAGACCACACTTGCAACCTCAAATTTAACCTTGACAGGAAACTCACCATGAAGCATCAAATCAACGCAGTCACAGCCTCCTGCTTACACTCCCTTGTATGCTCCCAAAAATCTTTAGATGGATCCCCACCAACACCAAAAAGACCATCACCCAGACCTTCATCACCAGCCAGCTAGACTACAGAAACAAGCTCTACACAGCTATCACCATCCAACTCCTCAAAAGACTCCAGACCTTTAAGAATGTAGCAGCCCATCTCATCCTCAACCTCCCTAAATGGACCCACATCACCCCCCACCACAGGAACCTCTAATGGCTCCGCATTCAGATGAAATGCTAGTTCCAATTACTAACACATGCCTACAAGGCCCTGCACCAAGGGGAAAGCATACATTAATCACTGGCTGACCTTCCAACATCCCTCCAAATATCTGTGCTCTGCCTCCTTGGCAATCGCCCACACCTCTCCCCGTGTTCGCCGAAGAGACAGCGGAGGTCGTTCCTTCTCCTACCTCAGCACCAAAGCCTGGAACAATCTATCACTCCACCAACAAACATCGCCCCCTCTGACGGACTTCAGAAGGGGACTCAAGAGCTGGCTATTTAATTGAGACCAAAGTAAACTTAGCGCCTTGATACCCTCAGGGGTGAAGTGCAGCGCTCTATAAATTACTGATTGATTGATTGATAACTATTTGATCCTTTGTACAGTTCCTCTGTTCCCTTCCCGGTTGAAGGCTGGGCTTTGCTAAATGGTTGAAATTAAAATAAATATATAAAATATGCTGTAAAGCTGTTTATTTGGACCTTTCAATACTTTGTTTTTTCCAAAGGGTTGATTTAGATGCCAAATACATATTTGGTTTAATCCCGTATTTATTTAATATTCTTGAGTTTTTGCAATTGGTCCTGCATAGGTGATTATTTGCTCAGTGTGTGTAAGAATATCTGTTTACCAAATGTGACGCCATTTTGTGAAATATTTTTGAAAATAAACTTCAGCATTCTTGTAGATGGTATGTGAACATTTGCAATCTTACATTTTTATACAGCTTTCTATCAAAAAATGTATCAACAGCAACCACATCAAACTCAAGAATTTCAAAAAGGTATTTCTAGGTCAGCTTGATGAAGAATCTGTTCTCTTATTATGCTCTGTTTTTTTAATCTAAATGTAAGAGTGTTACCTAGCATTGTAAAGGTTGAAGTACAAAGTACATCTATGCCAGCCTTCTGAAACAAGGTCTTCTGATGATATTCTGAAGAAATAAAAGGTGGTGATTAGTGTTAGTATTATTAATATTATTATTATTATTAGTAGTATTATTATTATTTGTCAGACCTGACAGCCTTGGGGTGGTCATCCCCAACTTTTTTCCTGCCTTCATTCATTTTTCTGACCCTGTTTTTTGCTAGTTTTCGGACTCTGCTTACTTTACCACTGCTGTCCAATGCTAAAGTGCATATGCTCTCTTCCCTAAAGATGGTAAATTGGTTCTTACCCAATTGGCATATTTAATTTACCTATAAGTCCCTAGTAGAGTGCACTACATGTGCCCGGAGCTGTAAATTAAATGCTACTAGTGGGACTGCAGCACTGCTTGTACCACCCACATAAGTAGCCCCTTAACCATGTCTCAGGTCTGCCAGTGCTAGGCATGTGTGTGCAGTTTCACTGCCACTTCGATGTGGCATTTAAAAGTACTTGCCAAGCCTTCAACTCCCCCATTTCTACATTTAAGTCACCCCTAAGGTATGCTCCAGGTAACCCACAGGGCAGGGTGATATGTAGGTAAAAGGCAGGACATGTACTTATGTGTTTTACATGTCCTGGTAGTGAAAAACTAATAAATTCGTTTTCCACTACTGTAAGTCCTGCTCCTTTCATAGACTAGCATTAGAACTACCTTCATATACTTTAAGTGGTAGATACTGATCTGGAAGGAGTAGCCTAGTCATGTTCAGTATTGCCAGAATGGTAATAGAAAATCCTGCTTATTGGTGAAGTTGGATTTCTTACTGTTTTAGAAATGTCACTTTTAGAAAGTAGGCCTTTCTCTGCACTTACTGCCATATGTGCCTTACAACCCTGTCTCCAATCCACGTCTGCTCTGTGTTGGTTGGCAGCTCTCCTTGTGCACTCCACCCAGACAGGCATAAACACAGGACACTCAGTCACTGCATTCATCTGCATACTGAATGGGTCTCCCTAAGCAGGAATAGTGGAGGGGCTCTCATACAATTGAAATGCCAGTGGCCTGCCCTCCCACAAAGGACTGATAACCCCCCCCCCACACACACAGGGATCCTGGCAGGCAGGACTGAGCTGAAAGGGGGACTTGTGCACTTCAAAACCACCCTTTGAAGTTTCCCCCACTTCAAAGGCATTTTACGTATATAAACTGGGTCCCCACCAAATCAGACACTTCTGGATCTACACCTGCACTCTGGACTCATCTGGACTGCTTTGCTGAAAAGGACTGCTGCCATGCCTGTTGCCCTGCTGTCCTACTGGCCTCTGACCTTGCTGGAAAGACTCTGCCTTACCCAAAAGTACTCTCCAAGGGCTTGGATTGAGAATGCCTCCTGTTCTAAAGTCTCAGGGCCAACAAAGACGTCACCAGCTAGCTTTTAGCTAGGTTTCCGACTTCAGCCACACCAAGAACGACTTCAGTGATGCTAGGACTGAGGCCACAGCTGCTCCCGACCCGTGGACCTTGCTGCACACAACAACCGTGGCCTGCAACGCCATTCCGACGTTGCTGCTACGCCGCTGACATCACGCAGTATGATTGCAACATTGCAAAGTCGACTCAGCACGTCTTGACCCACTGGATTTATCGACCCTGCTGGGTCACAAGGAATTGATGCCTTGCCACCCATGCCGCATCAGCTCCCTCTGCAACTGGATGGAACCAGTCTCCCCTGCCTCTCAGTATGGAACCGATGCCTCACCTCCCTGGACATGTAAGGGACTGACGCCGCATCGGCTCCAGCCAGGCTTCTTCTCCACAACTCTGTGCAACGTCTTTGTTTCTTTGTTTCCAAAGGTACTGTGCCTGGGGATCCCTGCGACTCCGTGACCAGTGCCTCTGGTGTCAGATTATTGGGAACGACTCCATCAACAACGCCGTGATAACCCAGTTGGAGCTATTGAGTTTCTAAGTGCTTTAGTGGGATTTAAACTTTAAAAGTCCAGAACTTTGCTTGTGTACATCAGATTTTCATCGTTCCAACCTTATTTTATTCATATAAATATTATTTATTTTTCTAAACCTGTGTGGAGTATTTTTGTGGTGTTTTTACTGTGTTACTGTATGATCTATTGCACAAATACTTTACACATTGCCTTCCAAGTTGAGCCAGACTGCTCAGCGCCTAGCTACCAGAGAGTGAGCACAGAATAATGTGTGTTGTGTTGTGACTTACCCTGACTAAGTTTGTGGTCCCTTCTTGGACAAGGGTGTATACATTTTCCAACTCGTGGCCCAATTTCTAACATTATTGATCAGCGGTGAGGATAGGACATGTGTTTGTGCAGTGCCATACAATAAGTACGTGTACACTACGTACCCACAGTTAAAGGTCAATTTGATTTATTTTCTTTTTGCTACAATTTCCCTGCTTGACATTTTCGAATCAATCTTATACATCTTGTCTCTGTCCGGGTCCACAAGTGGAGCTGGGGAGTTTGAGCTGGCTAAGGTGGAGGGGTACACAATCCCCTAGCTGAAGGGCTTTTGCAAAGATATGGGGGTACCTGCCCGTGGAGCTTCCAAGAAGGGAGAATTTCAAATGACGCTGAGGGCCTGGGCAGAGTGCTGCAACCAAGAGCATGATGAGTTGGGGAGCCTGAGAAGGGCTCTTCCGAGGAGCTGCCAGCAGCAGTAGGGGATGACACCCCTGGATTTGTTCCTCCTGCAAGACCGGGAAGAAGTGTCTCCAGTTATGGCCTGACTGCAGAGGAAAGGAGGGAGGAGAGAGAATTTCAACTGCAGTTGGCAAGATTAAAAATAGAGGCAAAGGAGAGGAAAGCTGAAAGGCAGGCTGAGTCTGAAAGAGCATTAGCTAAGAAGAAACTTTTCTTGGCTCATGAACTGAGTCTTAAAGAGCTGGAGCTCAAGCCTAGATAGTCTGACTCACTCCAATCCAAATCGTCCCACTCCAGTCCAATTGGCTCTACACATATCCAATCCACCCCACTAAATCCAATCCATCCCAACCCAATCCTCCCTACCTAACTCCAATCCACTCCACTCCAATCCACCTCACTCCAATTCACCTCACTCCAATTCACCTCACTCCAATGGAGCCCAATCCAATCTATCCTACTCCAATCCAATCCACCTCACTCCAATCCACCCACTCCATCCCTTTCACCCTAATTCAATCCACCATAATCCACCCAACACCAATCCAGTCAACCCCACTCCAATCAATCCTCTCCCCAGTCCACCCCACTCCAATCCCACCCAATCCAATCCAATCCACCCCACTCAATCCAATCCAATCCACCTCACCCCAATCCAATCCACCACCCCATTCCAACCCAATGCACCATAATCTGCCCGCTCCAATCATCCCCACAGCAATCCGAATCACCCCACTGCCTTCCAATCCACCCCACTCCAATCCAAACCCCCACTCAAACCCACCCAATCAAATCCACTCCACCTAATTCCAATACAATCCACCCCACTGCAATCCAATCCACCTAAAACAATCCATCCCACTCCACATTACCGTAATCTGCCTAACTCCATTCCAATCCACACCATCCCACTCCAATCCAATCCACCCCACACCAATCCAATTTCCCCCACTCCAATCTATGCCATTCCAGTCCAATCCACCGCACCCCAGTCCAAACCACTCCAGTCCAATCCACACACTCCAATCCAATCCACCCCACTCAAATCCAGCCCACTCTAGTCCAATCCACCCTTATACAATCCAACCAATCCCTATCAAATCCACCCCACTCCAACCTACTCCACCACAAAAAATCCACCTCACTCCAATCCAATCCAACCCAGCCCAATCCAATCCACTCCACCCTAGTCCATTCCAATCCAATCCACTCCACCCCAATCCACCTCACCTCACCACACTCCAGTCCACTTCAGAGTTCAATCCACTCTACTGCAATCCAGTCCATACAATTCACTCCACTCCAGTCCGCCCAACCCCAATCCAAGCCACCCACCCCAATCCAGTCCCCTACTTTAAATCCAGTCTACCCTGCTCCAATCAATCTCACTCCAATCCACCCCACTCTACTCCAATCCAATCCATTCCACTCTATCCCAATCCAATCCACCCCATGCTACTCTAGTACAATCCACCCGATAATCTCAATCCACCTTAACCCACTCCATCCTATGTCACCCCACTTTACGCCCCTCCACTCTATGACACTGCATTCAATGACACTCTGCCACTGAACCTCTGACCTATACTCCCTCTACTCAACTCTATGACACTCTACTTCCCCTACTCCACTCTATAATAGTCTTGTCCAGCAGATTTGCTCTACAACACTCTACTCCCCACTCCATTCTATGACACTCTACTGCAACAAATCTATTCCACAAACACTCTACTTTCCAACTCCACTGTATTACACTCCACCCAACTAACTCGAAGCCATAATGAAGAGCAGTCACACTGGTGTACAACATGGCATAAACACATTACCAAAGCCAATAACTCTTGTATAGATGAGTCCTATTGGCTTTGCCAATGATTGTTATCTGCTGCCGCGTCCTCATTTTGTATTTGTTGTTGATGCTACTACCACCTTCTCTGTCTGCTGTCAGTGATCCTACAGTGTTTGCCTGTATTCTTTTTTTATGTGTGGCTCCTCTGCACCCCTGTTCCTTTCTGACCCCTAGTAGCACCTACGGCCAGATGTAGCAAGGGTTTTGCGAGTCGCAAAAGCCTCTTTGCTATATAGAAATGCATTTTGCGAGTCGGATCCGAATCGCAAAATGCATTTCCGACTCGCAAATAGGAAGAGGTGTCCCCTTCCTATTTGCGACTCGCAATGCTATGCATTTTCATTTGCGACCGCAAAGCGCAGTTACCATCCACTTGAAGTGGATGGTAACCCAGGCGCAAACGGGAAGGGGTCCCCATGGGACCCCTTCCCCTTTGTGTCTGGAAAAAAAAAAAAAAAATCAGGGCAGGCAGTGGTCCAATGGACCACTACCTGCCCTGAATAATACTGAAACTAAAGGTTTCGTTTTTTTTTCAAAGTGCAGCTCGTTTTCCTTTAAGGAAAACGGGTTGCACTTTGAAAAAGAAAAACTGCTTTATTTGAAAGCAGTCACGGACATGGTGGTCTGCTGTATCCAGCAGGCCACCATCCCCGTGAGTGCCCTGACTCTCTATGGGGTCGCAAATTGTGACCCACCTCATTAATATTAATGAGGTGGGTCTTTGCGACCCCATAGTGAGTCGCAGAAGGTGTCTGAGACACCTTTCTGCATTCCAAATTGCGAGTAGCTGGGACTTGCAAATTGCTACTCGCAATTTGGAATCTTCCTACATCTGGCCCCTAGTCCTGTTCTAATTCTGCAGTTTATCCATAGATAAAAAGAAGACTGGGACATTTGTTTTTTTGTGGATTCAAGTTTCAATTATATTTATTTGCTCTTTTCTGCTCTGTTTGACCTTGTCCTTCTTGTGTGAAATTTTTAATGAATCCCTTAATTTTATCACAACATTGAGGAAATGATATAACTGCAGGTGGTGAAGACAGGCCATTCTGATGTAGCGTAGCACACGTTGCTCAATGTTCTGTCGCCAGCTGCATTGTAGAAAAGATAGCATTCAGAGGTGAGTTAGGCAGTCTTATCTGGGCTAATTTAAAACAGTATTTGAGGCTTTGCCAACAGGCGTTTGACAAAAGAGAGCACTTGTTTGTTGAACTTTCATTGGTCAAAATATTTCTACGGTTTTTTAACATAAAGCAATTTTAAGTTACTTTACGTTATTCCAAGGCACACCCTTCATCTGTGCGCCGCAGGGATTGGTCGCAATGCCTGGCCTGCAGCCAGGCCTTGCAGCCAAGCCCTTATGACCACCAAACCCCAAGCCTCACATGTCCTTTGGCCGTGGGCAGCAGAGGTTGGCCACAGGGCCTGCCTCTGTAAGTAGATCTGTGAGTGGGTGCATGAGTGTTTGAGTGGGTCTGAAAGTGTGTGTGTGAGTCTCAGTGAGTGTGAGTGGGTGCATGAGTGTCTGAGTGGGTGTGTGAGTGGGTGCATGAGTCTCTGAGTGCATGTATGAGCGAATGAATTAGTGTATGAATGAGTCCGTGGTTTTTCTTTAAAATGTTTCCATTTTCACAAATAATTTGTGAAAATTCATAAATTTTTACAAATATCGCGCATGGTGATGCAAATTATTTTAAACCCATAATTTGCCCATAAAACACACCTATATCATACCCCTGGGGTCAGGGTACCTTCAGCCTGACCTCTTATGCCACTTTAATTTGTTTTTTTACCCCCAGGGACCATGTCCCATGAAATAAAATGGCGCCAGCAACTTTCTAGTCAGGTTGCGGTCAGCCAATTCCAACGCTTCATTTTGCCTGCGTATTTGTGAAAAATATCTCAAAAACTACTGAACGGATTTACACTAAATAAGCGAAAGTGTGATCTGCATACCAAAGGCTAGCTTTCTGCCAAATTTGGTGTAATTCCAACCAGCGGTTCGGGCTGTAGACATGTCTAAATGTCCTATAGGAATTAACTTGGGAAACACAACTTTTTTCACCCTCTTTTTTCTCTACCCCTGCTTGACAGATCACCCCAAAACTTTCTGTTGCCCAACATGAATCACCACAACACTTTTTTGGGGAAATTGTATAAAGATTCGTCAAACGGTGCCAAAGATGTAGCCAAGTCAAAATACCTTCTTTGTATGGAAACATGGTCCGAACTATAACTCCCTAGTAGCGACCACCACTTGGTAATATATATATGTGTGTGTGTGTGTGTGAGAGTGTGTGTGTGTGTGTGTGTGTGTTTGTATGTGCGTGTGTGTGTGTTTTAGGGCATGGGCTATTTTAGGTTTTAGGGGTGAAATTAAAAAACACCTTGGGCAAGGAGAATTTAGTCATCAACCTCTCCTCCAAAAATCTTAACTGAAGAACAAAAAAAGGTTTCAAACAAAGGACTCTCCTTCTGTCCAGACACATAAATAGTTCTGCCAAACATCCACATTGACCTCTACACATTTGCATGCAAACAAAAGTCTAAAAGTTTTTTTTAGCATATTCACCTGCTACTGATAAGAGAACCACGACTTGTTATGAAATATCTGAAGTAACTATGAATGATCTACCAGCCTTAAAAACGCGAGTGGCCCTGGAAGAGGAATCAGGAGGAGTGCAATATGTCATATTACCATCAGAGATGTCTGATTTACAACTCTGTAAAGAAGTAGGGATTACCACCTGGAAGGGTGGAAATAGTAGCCTGAAACCCCAGTCGTCATTTTGCCCCAGCTTCATGCAGGCAATAAAATAGACCTCTTCCAAGAAATCATGATTCAATTATATCAATCGTCTTGCTCACCAAAATAACAACAACAAAAAAAGAAAACAGATTCTAACCCAAGATGAACGAAGTACCATTAAAGAACTAAGGGCCAGATGTACCAAACAGTTTTGCCCATTCTGTGTCTATGGGAAAATGTGTTCGTACATATGGCCCTAAGAGAGGATCAGCAAGTAATAATAAAAGCATTTAACAAGGGTACTAACATCGTCATCCAAGATCACTGCAAATATATGGCAGAGGGAGAAAGACGTGATTAGTAAACAAGATTCTGAAAAATTGAAGGCAACTCCAAGAGTACCATCAAAAATTGTTAGAATGGGTAAATATGGAATTAATTGATGATGAAGAATATGAGTATTTGAAAGTGCATACCATCATTCTGACCATTTAGTTCTTACCCAAAGTTCACAAGAGTCTAAAGAATCCTCCAGGTCACCCCATAATTAGCTCCATTGGGTCCCCGCTAGAAAATACCTCAAGGTTCTTCGATATCTTTCTTGTACAATATGTGACTTCACTTCTCTCTTACACATGAGAGTCAATGGACTTCCTGAATAAAATCTGGGAAATCCCTTGGAAAGAAAGTTGCCTACTAGCAACAATTGATGTTACTTCCCTCTACACATCAATTTGCCATGAAGATATCATGGCAGTTTGCAAATACTTCATACAAGCAAGATCAGTGAGCTTTCTGGAACACTCTGGGATGCTCATTGATATGTTGACTTGCTGCTTAACATACAGGCCCTCATTATGACAATGGCGGTAAGTGCCGCTTACCGCCATGCTGACTGCCACCAACATACCGCGACCGCTGCGGTATACCGCTACGGGTATTATGACCCACCCATAGAAATCCACCACTTTACAGACGCACACATAAGTATTCCAGCCCAAAGGTCAGTGATAAACTGGCGGTACCAAAACCCACACCGTTACGCCAACAGAAATACACCTACAGCATCATGACCCACGAATCACCGCGGCGGACATTCAACCGCGGTAAACCATTGGTAGTACACACCGCCGCGCTCAAAATAAACATACACTAACAAAACTACACCACATTGGGCAGTTCAAACTACACACACCTGACACACATACACACACCACACCCACAACAGTAAAAAACACACACCCAGAATACCCATAACCCCTTAGAACGAAAAAACTATTGCCAACTGAGAGAGAGACAAACCAGGAGCACCCACTGAATCTGAGCCACAAAACACCATCACCGATACAACACCACGCACCTCACAGTACACACCCCAACACGTCACCCCACACACCCACATACACACCACTCACACTACACCCATGGCACCACAACAACACCCCAAATTCTCTGAAGAGGAGCTAAGGGTCATGGTGGAGGAAATCATCCGGGTACAGCCACAGCTATTCGGATCACAGGTGCAGCAGACGTCCATTGCTAGGAAGATGGAGCTATGGCGGAGAGTTGTGGACAGGGTCAATGCTGTGGGACAGCACCCAAGAACAAGGGATGACATCAGGAAGAGATGGAACGACCTATGGAGGAAGGTGCGTTCCGTGGTTGCAAGACACCAGATAGCAGTACAAAGAACTGGCAGTGGACCCCCACCTCCTTCCCCACAACTAACAACATGGGAGGAGCAAGTCTTGGTGATCATGCATCCTGAGGGCCTGGCAGGAGTAGCAGGAGGACTGGACTCTACTCTCACCCTCCTACCTGCATGCCATCACAAACTCCTACCTCTACCCTCACCCCATCACTCCACTACCTCACATATGCCCCACCATCACAACACACCCATCCCAATTCCAAGCCCTGCATGCTACACCAATGCATGGACCCCCATCACAGACCTGCACGGACACCCATCACCACAGCATGCACACTAGTGACAATCACTTAGCCAACCAAATCACAACTCACACAAGCCAAAGCTGCCTTACTAATAACAACCATAGAGCGAAACATACCCATGCACAAGATGGCACACACAGAAACAATAACACTGCATTTACATCCCCACAGGACCCCCACACAACGTCACCGGAGAGGAGGTGACAGCAACATCCAGTCTTCCCCCAGAAGAGGCCCACAGTGATGACAGCAGCTCTGCACGTCTGGATCAGGATGACCAACCTGGCCCATCAGGGACAGTCCCAAACCACCACAGAGCCTCCCCACTCATGAAACACCAGCACAGTACCCACCCAGCGGGCCCATGCCACTATCCCCAGGACATGTGTCAATCAGCAGTGTGTCCACCACTACAGGGACCCCAGACAAACTGACAAACACAGGACGAACAGGGACCCAGGGTCAGTGGGAGTGGGCACACGGTTCAGGGGACAGAGGCACAGGACAACAGGGAAGCTAGGAGGACTGCTGTGCAACAGGGGGAGGACAGGCCAAGGAGACAGAGTCTCCATGAGGCACTCACCAACATCCTGGGAGCATACCACCATTCCCAGGAGATCATGGGCCAGATACTGGCCATGTTGCAGGAGACCCAGTGGCTGCAGGAGGGACAGTGCCTGGGGATCAGGGAGGACCTGAGAGACATCCACACCACCCTGGTCACCATTGCAGGGGTGCTGGCAGACATGGCCAACACCATGAGGGAGGCAGTGGCACACCAACGGGCCCCTGACACTAGCCACTCCGAAGAACAGCCCTCCACTTCCGCTGACGCTAGGACTCACCTGATTGTCACCCTTCTGTCCCACTCTGTCACCCTGTCGACCTTGAACTGACATTATTCCACTTCCTATGCCCCCTTGGACAATGCACCTGTGATACCAATAGACTGGACTCTATCCTGGACATTTCTCCACCATCAACCCAGCCATTTGCAATATCCCCTACACTTATTATCACAGAAATAAACACCCTTGGAACAAATACAAGTATGGAGTCTGTCAATTGATTGAAATATGTATTACTTAAACAAGCTGTAAAATGTGCAGTTATATTTACATAGGCATGACCTGTAGTGGGCAGCAGTAAACACACCAGGATCCAGAGTGGGGCACGTACATCTGAAAATAGAGATGCCAAAGGGTACAGTAAGTGGCCATAGAAATAGGGAAATCAGCTGCCATGTACATTGTCCAACACAAAACTGCAATGGAAGGTGGAGTTACAGGGGGTCATTCCGACCCTGACGGTCCATGACCGCCAGGGCGGAGGGCAGCGGAAGCAGCGCCAACAGGCTGGCTGTGCTTCCTGGGCTATACCGCCGCGGTCAGAAAAGGGGAACCGGCGGTTTCCCGACGGTTTTCCCTGGCCCAGGGAATCCTCCATGGCGGCGCTGCTTGCAGCGCCGCCACGGGGATTCCGACCCCCTTCCCGCCAGCCTGTTTCTGGCGGTCTTCACCGCCAGAACCAGGATGGCGGGAACGGGTGTCGTGGGGCCCCCTCACAGGGCCCCATACAGATTTTCACTGTCTGCCTAGCAGACAGTGAAAATCGCGACGGGTGCCACTGCACCCGTCGCACCCCTGCAACTCCGCCGGATCCATTCGGAGCCGGCTTCCTCGTTGCAGGGGCTTTCCCGCTGGGCCGGCGGACGGCCTTTTGGCGGTCGCCCGCCGGGCCAGCGGGAAAGTTGGAATGACCGCCGCGGTCTTTTGACTGCGGGGCGGTCATTCGGCGGTAACCGCATGGCGGGCGGCGACCGCCGCCACCGCAGTCAGAATGACCGCCACAGTGTCTTACCTGTGTGTCACTGGAAGTACTGTTGGATTACTGTAGTTCAGTTAGCCACATCCTCATCCTCTGCCTCCTCTTTGTCACTGTCCACAGGCTCCACCACTGGCACACGACCATCCCCAGGCTCATCCTCCTGTAGAAAAGGCAGTTGGCGTCTCAAGGCCAGGTTGTGCAACATGCAACATTCAACGATGATCTGGCACACCTTCTTGGGTGAGTAGTACAGAGATCCACCTGTCAGGTGGAGCCACCGGAATCTGGCCTTCAGGAGGCCAAAGGTGCGCTCAATGATCCTCCTTGTTCGCCCATGTGCCTCATTGTAACGTTCCTCTGCCCTTGTCCTGGCATTCCTCACTGGGGTCAGTAGCCATGAGAGGTTGGGGAAACCAGAGTCACCTGTAAATATCGAGGGATACCTGGTAGCCAACCCCACACCCATATACCGACATCAACTTGGTGGGACCATGAGCTCACCTATTAGCCACACCTGGTGCCTCTGGAGTTGAGACAGCACATATGGGATGCTGCTATTCCTCAAGATAAAGGTATCATGCACAGAGCCAGGATACTTTGCATTGACATGGGAGATGTACTGGTCCGCCAAACACACCATCTGCACATTCAGAGAGTGAAAGCTCTTTCGATTTCTGAACACCTGTTCATTTCTCCGGGAAGGGGGGGTACAAAAATATGTGTACCATCAACAGCATCAATGATGTTGGGAATATGTCCCAGTGCATAGAAGTCAGCCTTCACAGTGGCCAAATCCTCCACCTGGGGGAATACGATGTAGCTGCCTATGTGTTTCAGCAGGGCAGACAGCACTCTGGTCAGCACGTTTGAGAACATAGGCTGTGACATCCCTGATGCCATGGCCACTGTCGCTTGGAAGGACCAACTTGCCAAGAAATGGAGCACTGATAGGACCTGCACTAGAGGGGGATACCTGTGGGGTGGCGGATATCTGAAATCAGGTCTGATTCCAATTGGGCACACAGCTCTTGGACTGTGGCCCTATCAAGTCTGTAGGTTAGGATAATGTGCCTGTCCTCCATTGTCACCAGGTCCACCAGGGGTTTGTACACGGGGGATGTCTCCATCTCCTATTCATCCTCAGTGATTAAACTCTAGAGTGAAAAACAGTGAGCAGAATGTCATAATCAAACATGCACTCAGATTAATATGCATTTTTTTTTTTTACAGAAACAGTATGTTCACTGATAAGTCAGTTGATGTGCCTATGTCTGCTGTGATGCAGTTAGATGCATTGGCCTGTGCCCACCTGAAATGGTGGCTGCCTGACCTGTGAGGAAAGACAAGTAGAAATGAGGTAATTCCGCCGGCGTTGTGCACCGTTGCGGGAGGCGGTCGACGACCACCATGCAACACCGCATTGGTTAACATAGGGCCCTATGGGTTCCAGGAGCCAATAGCGATGGGCACCGGCGGTGACGATACGCACCGCCGCAGACATGCCTGCCATTTTCTATTTGTTCACTCACTTGCTACCTGACCTTCAACAGGAGAGGACCTACACTGCAAGTGCTGCTGTGACCTGTGTCTTGAAGCGACCATGGCTCGAGTGTCTAGGGAAAGGGCCCCTGCCTTCACTTCGGAGGAGTTGGAGAGACTGGTGGATCCTTTACTATATGGTCCTCCAGACCAACAGGTGAGTAAAATGTGAGCATGATGCGTGGGGCATGAATGTATGGAGTGCTGTGTGTGTAAGCCTCATGTAGGGGGGTCCTGAGGGGTCCTGTGCAGAGTGTTGCATGTATGGTGGACAATGTATGTGCGTAAGGGGATGGGAGGGATATGGTGGGCCATGAGTATGACAGTCCAGACGGTATGACTAATACCTTTTCTGCTGTATTTGTCCTGCAGGTCAGCACCCATCAGAAAAAGGGTATTTGGCATACCATCACCAAGGAGGTGCGGACCCTGGGGGTTTTTGACAGGTGGAGCACCCACTGCCACAAACTGTGGGAGGACCTGCGCCACTGGGCAAGGAAGACGACGGAGGCCCAGCTGGGGCTGGCCTCCCAACGAGGAAGGGGTGCCCATCGTACCCTGACCCCCCTGATGTTCTGCATATGGTCCTCCAGACCAACAGGTGAGTACACTGTGAGCATGATGCGTGGGGCATGAAAGTATGGAGTGCTGTGTGTGTAAGCCTCATGTGGGGGGGCTGAGGGGTACTGGGCAGAGTGCTGCATGTATGGTGGACAATTTATGTGCATAAGGGGATGGGAGGGATGTAGCGGGCCATTAGTATGACAGTCCGGACGGTATGACTAATACCTTTTCTGCTGTATTTGTCCTGCAGGTCAGCGCCCATCAGAAAAGGGTATTTGGCATGCCATCACCAAGGAGGTGCGGACCCTGGGGGTCTTTGACAGGCAGAGCATCCACTGCCATAAACTGTGGGAGAACCTGCGCTGCTGGACAAGAAAGACAACGGAGGCCCAACTGGGGCTGCCTCCCAACGAGGAAGGAGTGCCCGTCGTACCATGACCCCACTGATGTTCTGCATCCTGGCAGTGGCATATCTAGAGTTGGATGGGCACTTGAAGGCATCACAGCAGCCACAAGGGGGTGAGTACAGATTCAGATTCTTGAATTTGCGCACGTTAAGGTGTTACCTGGGTGGGGGATGTGGGCTGTGGGTGCCCCTAGGCCAGGGCGAACATGGCAGGGTAGGTTCCATGATGGGCAAGCTCAGATGCACTCCAACCACATTAATGTTGGTGGGCATCTACTACTGGGCAGGGACCTGTGG
The DNA here is from genome assembly GCF_031143425.1 of Pleurodeles waltl. Lineage (NCBI taxonomy): Eukaryota > Metazoa > Chordata > Amphibia > Caudata > Salamandridae > Pleurodeles > Pleurodeles waltl. Next base: position 518,924,432 of record NC_090436.1, read on the forward strand.
GTTTCAGGTGTGCAGCTAACGGTGTTAGGCATTGTACCCCATGGGCTAGTGACTAGCATTGTAACAGGTAGTACATGGCCTAGTGCATAGGGCTGTTCCCTGTGAGTTGTGTATGCCAACGGTACTGTTGTTGCTGGCATTGACCAAGTGTATCCTCTGTCTGCCCCCCCTTTTTGTTTTGTCACCCTGTTCTTGTGTGCATTTGCATCATCTGGCAGAGTAGCAGAGGCACCGGCGATGGCGGGAGCTGCATCCCACAGGGGCCTGGAGGCCGAATCCACTGACGGTGAGGGCACCAGTGGGATGGAGGGTGAGGGGAGCACCACGACGGAGACAGAAGGGGACATTACCAACAGCGACTCCTCCTCTGATGGCAGCTCCCTGGCAGTGGTGGACACCTCTGTGCCCACCCCAACTACAGGTACAGCCGCCACCCCCATACCAGCACCGCGCTCCCAGCAGCCCCTCAGTGTGTTTCCCATGCCCACTCACCCAGGAGGGTGGACAGCTCCTTCGCCCCAGGCCCTGCTGCCCTTAGTGAGGAGGCTAATGACCTCCTAAGATCCCTCTCTGTTGGGCAGTCAACCATACTGATTGCCATTCAGGGTCTAGCAGGGTATTTGCAACAAACAAATGCATATCAGGAGGGCATTCACTCTGGTATGGCGGCCCAACAGAGAGCATGCCAGGCTCTGGCCAACTCCCTGATGGCAGCCATTGTCCCTGTCTTCAGCCTCCCCCCTCCAACTTCCTCTACTCAGTCACAATCCCCTCAACCCCAGCCTACCCCAAGCACACCTTCAGACCAGCAATCACCCTAATCAACACACAGAAGTGGCTTAGGCAAACACAAGCAACACACTTCATCTCACAGGTACTCACACAAGCACCATCCACATGCAGACACACCAACATCTACTGCCTCCACTGTGTCCCCCTCTTCCTCGTCATCCACCTCCCTCCCAGCAGCGTCTCCACTCACACCTGCATGCACTACATCCTCATCCACTACCTCCATCACCAGCACACCTATCACTACACGCCCCTCACTGGCAGTCTCCACCCCCATATCCATGCACATGTCCCCTGTGTCCTCTCCCACTGTGTCTGTGACCCCTCCTCCCAAAGAACACAAACGCAAGCACACAGACACCCAACAGCCATCCACCTCACAACAGCATCCAGCCCATGCACCTGCACCCAAACACAGCAGACTGACACCTCCTACAACCACTCCCTCTTCCTCCACTCCCACACCTTCACCCTCATCCCTCCCCTGTGTCCCTAAGAAGTTTTTCCTCCCCACTATTGACCTATTCCCTACCCCACCCCCTCGTCCTTCACTTCAGGCCTGGGTGGCCAAAACCCAGCCCAGCACTTAGCCACCCAGTCCAAGGCCGCTGTGGTTTCTGCAGCTACTGCAGGTTTGAGAGTCTCCAAGGAGGTACCCGTCAACACAGCCAGTATGCCAGCACCACCTGCCAAGGCCAAGAAGGGTACGCCACCTAGCAAGGCCAAGAATGGGACACTAGCCAGCAAGGGGAAGGATGCACCACCAGCCAGCAAGGGCAAAAAAAACACACCAGCTGCCAGAAGCAAGGAGGAGACACCACCATCTGCCAAGGGCAGGAATGGGCACACAACACTAGCCATGGCACTTCGGCCGTCCGAGGCTGCTGGTCAAGGCCTGGAGTCTACCACTACCGCGGCCAGCACCGCCACCTGCACCGCGGCCAGCAGCACCACTGCCAGCAGCAGCAGCCCCAGTGGGTAGCCGTCCGAGGCTGCTGGTGAAGTCCTGGAGGCTACCACCACCGCGGACAGCACCGCTACCTGCACCGCGGCCAGCACCGCTACCTGCTCCGCCACCAGCAACACCACTGCCAGCAGCAGCAGCCCCAGTGGGCAGCCGTCCGAGGCTGCTGGTGAAGGCCTGGAGCTACCACCACAGTTGACAGCACTGCTACCTGCACTGCGGCCAGCACCACCATCTGCCCCACCACCAGTAGCACCACTGCCAGCAGCAGCAGCCCCTTTGAGCAGCCATCCGAGGCTGCTGGTGAAGGCCTGGAGGCTACCACCAGCACTGGCAGCACTGCCACCTGCAGCGCAACTGACATCCACTGACCAGCCGTCACCGCCGGCGAGCAGTGTGTAGTAGTGACTACATGGGCTGCAGTGCATCCTGACCCTTGCAACACCTGTCGGTGTGACACCCAGGTGAGAGACTGTGACCTTGCCCTATCCAGGGGGAAGCACAGTGGGCACAAAGCCCCTTCCAGAACCAGTGGAAGAAGGCATCCACTCCCCCCTCCTTGGCAGGATGAAGCACATTGGGCACTAAGCCCCCTCCAGAACCAGTGGAAGAAAGCATCTACTCGCCCCCTCCTTGGCAGGATGAAACACACTGGGCACAAAGCCCCCTTCAGAACCAGTGGAAGTAGGCATCCACTCACACCCTCCTTGGTAGGATGAAGCACACTGGGCACTAAGCCCCCTCCAGAACCAGTGGAAGAAGGCACCCACTCACCCCCTCTTTGGCAGGATGAAGCACACTGGGCACAAAGCCCCCTCCAGAACCAGTGGAGAAGCCATCCACTTGAGAGACTGTGGCTTTGCACTCCCCCGGAGCAAGCAGTAGGCGAACCACCCACTTGAGAGACTGTGCCTTTGCACTCCCCAGGACCAGGCAGTGGGCAAAACACCCACTTGAGAGACTGTGGCTTTGCACTCCCCTGGAGCAAGCAGTGGGCAAACCACCCACTTGAAGAGACTGTGGCTTTGCATTGCCCAGGACCAGGCAGTGGGCAAACCACCACCCACTTGAGAGACTGTGGCTTTGCACTCCCCAGGAGCAAGCAGTGGGCAAACCACCCACTTGAGAGACTGTGGCTTTGCACTCCTCAGGACCAGGCAGTCGGCATGGAGCCCTGTCCAGGCCAGTGGCATTGTACCATCTTCCGGCTCAGGTGCCCCCCATTCCCTGTCCCCCTGAGGTGCCTGTGTTTTTTCGCCCTGATGCCCCTGCAGTGTTCTCTTCGCATTGAGGCAGGAGTTAAGTTTGGCCTTGGCCTAGGTGTTACGGCCCCATGGGCCACGGACATTTAGGAGTGGGCATTGTCCCTCCTTTTGTATATATTGTATATATTGTACATACTGTTTATTGAGTGAAGTACATATTTTTCTAAAATTGTACTTTTCTACTCATTTTAATCCATTCCTTTTGTCCTTGCGTTATTCCTTAGGGCTACGTGGTGTATATGTAATGTTGTTGCATCTGCTTGTGTGTATGGTGTTGGGGGTGTGGGTGTGGGTGGGGGTGTTGCGTGTGTGTGTCACTCTCTTTTTCCTCCCCCCTCCCTTGTGTGCTAGGTGCAGTACTCACCATGGTCATCTTCGCCGGCGTTTGTGTTCCTGGTGTATGAAAAGGTACACCAGCATTGGAAAAAAGTGCAGCTCGGGCTCTATGGCATTGTGGTTCTTCCTTGAGTGTCGAGAGGTAAGTTGTTTCCCTTCGGTGTACTGTTTTTGCCGTTCTTTTGATGGCGTTGGCACCGTCCCAGAAAAGGTGGCAGATAGGCGTGTTGTAATGCTGTGGGTGGTACATTGTCTTCCGTCTGGTTCTTGGCAGTTACCGCTGCAGTGTTTGTTGCTACCGCCATGGTGTTCGGTGTGTTAAAGTGACTGTCTGTGTTGGCAGTTTTCGGCGTGGTCATGATTCCATTTTTGTTTACCGCGGGTCTGTTGGCGGTGTTGCCACCGCTTTATCACCGACCGCCAGGGTTATAATGAGGGCCACAATGTATTCATGTTCAGTGGAAATTTCAATCTACAAAGGTAAGGGACAGCCTTGGGGACATTCTTGAGAGGCAGAGACCATCTGGACAAACACAAATCAAACGATTCTGGAACAAGTAAGAATGTGGATTAGGCTCATTGATGATCTCTTTTTAATCTAGGAAGTACAAAATGAAGACTTAGAAGGAGTCAACGACGCTTTGAACCAGAACACTTACAACTTGAGCTTCAATACACCATCAGCTTGGACCATTTATTTTTCTTGATTTTGAAGTATTTGTAAAGGACATGAAGATATGCACCAAAATTCATTGAAAAGCAACATCATGTAATAGCATTCTCCATGAAAATAGTGGCCTATCAAAAGCTCTAAAATGGAGTGTCCCTTTCACAGAAATGTTATGGGCAAAGCGTAACTGCTCAGACCCTGAAGATCTAGAGAGTCAGATACAGAAAATGTAAGAAAGGTTTCTAGCTAGAGGTTTCCCAATGGGTGTATTAAAAAGTGCCATTGAAAGAATTAGGACCTGAGCCACTGATGAATTGCTAGAAACCCACAGAAAAACACTCAAGAGAGAAAAACAAGTGTGTATAATTATGCATTTTACTTGAAAACACAAGGAGTTGAAACCGACATTCCAAAGAAGCTAGAAAATCTTAAAATTGGATGATACATTGAAAACAACTATCATGGACTATCCCAGTAAACCTACAGAAAGGCCATCTCACACCTGTAAAAACCACTAACACTAACTGGCTCAAACAACCGTTTTTTTTTAAATGTACGAAGTACAGAGCCAGTGAAAATGGCACTTATAAAACCACCTACAAATTGTATAATGGCAAAACAGAGAACATCAAAGAACACATAACATGTGAGACTAAGGTGGTCATTACAACCCTGGCGGTCGGTGTTAAAGCAACGGTAAGACCGCCAACAGGCCGGCGGTAAAAAAATTGCAATTACGACTGTGGCGGAAACCGCCAACAAAGACAGCCACTTTAACACTCCGACCGCCACGGCGGTACAAACAAACAGCGTGGCGGTCACCGCCAACAGACAGGCGGGAGACAATGTACCGCCCACAGTATCACAACCTACCAATCTGCCACCTTTTCCGGGGCGGATTCACCATGGATAAAAACACGGCGTAAACAGGAATTCCGAAGGGAAAACGCTCACCTCTACACACCCCACGAGGAACGAGGACGCCATGGACCCGGAACTCCAAATTCTACCTGCAATAGTCTTCCTGCTCCTCTACCAGGAGCACCAACGCCGGCCGCGAAGACCACGGTGAGTACTGCACCTACGACACAGGGGAGGGGGGAGGGAAAGAACAGGGACACACACGCAACACCCCCACCCTCACCCACTACAACACACACACTAATGCATATCAATACATCACAGTTACACCCCCCGGAAGGCAATAGAAAATGAGTGTAACCATTGTAATATATTAAAAGCAAGTAGGCAGAAATATATATATACACCATTGACAAAATATATACCAAGCATAGTAGTCCAGGTAGTGCACTAAGGAAGTCAGTTGAACACTGGGACCACAAGGTATGGGCGAGGCCCACACAAGATCCCTAACCATGACGGAGAGAACACTGCAGGGGCATCAGAGAGCAACTAAACAGGCACCTCAGGGGGAGGGAAAGGGGGGGCACCTCAGCCGCTTGAGTGCACAACGCCAAATCCATGAGGGGGCCACATGCCCACTGTTCAATCCTGGGGAGTGCAAAGCCACAGTCTCTCAAGTCTCTACAGTGGGTGGCTTGCCCACTGTTCCATCCTGGGGAGTGCAAAGCCATAGCCTCACAAGTGGAAGACAGTCTCCACTGGTTCTGGAGGGGGCATGGTGCCCAGAGTGCTTCATCCTGCTAATGACAGAGGTAGTGGATGACAGTCTCCATTGGTTCTGGAGGGGGCATGGTGCCCAGAGTGCTTCATCCTGCTAAGGACAGAAGTAGTGGATGACAGTCTCCACTGGTTCTGGAGGGGGCATGGTGCCCGGAGTGCATCATTCACCCTGTGACGGACTCAGTTGCATCAGTGCCCCTGCCGCTCATGGGCTAGCGGTGCATGAGAGGGCAGTGCCCTGTTCAGCGGTGCTTGAGATGGCGGTGCCCTGTTCAGCGGTGCTTGAGATGGCAGTGCCCTGTTCAGGGGTGCTTGAGATGGCGGTGCCTGTGCAGCGGTGCTTGAGATGGCGGTGCCCTGTTCTGTGGTGCTTGAGATGGCGGTGCCCTGTTCAGCGGTGCTTGAGATGGCGGTGCCCTGTGCAGGGTCTAAGCTGCTGGCGGTCCTTCATGGCCCAGTGGGGCTTTTGCTGGCGGTCCTTCATGGCCCAGCGGGGCTTTTGCTGGCAGTCCTCCATGGCCCAGCGGGGCTTTTGCTGGCAGTCCTTCATGGCCCAGCGGGGCTGGTGCTGGCGGTGGCCTCCTGGGCAGCTGGGCTGATGCTGGCGGTGGCCTCCTGGGCAGCTGGGCTGATGCTGGCAGTGGCCTCCTGGGCAGCTGGGCTGATGCTGGCGGTGGCCTCCTGGGCAGCTGGGCTGATGCTGGCGGTGGCCTCCTGGGCAGCTATGATGGCGGTCTTCTCCGCCGTGCTGCTCTTCACAGACTTGCCGGGTTTCTTGTGGCCCTTCCCCACCTTGGAAGGTGTCACAGCTGACTCCACACTCCCAACGGGACCCCTGGGAGCAGCTTTGGTGGCTGGAGTCTTCCCCCTCTCCCGCCGGTCACTGGCCAACTTCTGATGCTTCACAGGTGGGGGACTGTCTGTGCTGTGGCTCCGTGCCACACTGGCTGCCCTGGTGGCCGGTGCACTCCACATTCCGGTGACTACAGGCACCTCTGGTCCTGGAGATGTTGTGGCTGAGGTGCTAGTTCAGGACCTATGAGACGGACGGGGTGGGGGAGGTGTGTGAAAGAGGTCAAGGTTGGACAGGAAAAGTTTTTTGGACACACTGGGACGGGTAGCTGGAGGGGGTTTTGGGAGTGGAGGAAGAGGTGGTGGTTGTAGGAGGTGTACGTTTGGTGACTTTGGGTGAAGGTGCATGCGCTGGAGGCTGTCGTGAGGTGGATGACTGTTGGGTGGGTGTGTGCCTGCATTTGTGTATCTTGGGAGGGGGCGTCACAGACACACTTGACGAGGACACAGGGGACGTGTGAATGGTAGTGGGGGTGGTGACTGCACGTGAGCGGGGTGTGGGGGTGGGTGTGCTGGAGAGGGACGTAGTGGCTGTAGAAGTAGTGCATGCAGGTGTGAGTGTAGACGAGACTGGGAGAGAGGAGGGGGACACAGTGGAGGCAGTGGATGTTGGTGTGTCTGCATGTGTGTGATGGTTGCGTGAGTGCCTGTGGGATGTGTGGTGCTTATGTTTGCTTGAGCTTCCCTTGGGTGTTGAGGTGTGTGCATGTTGGTCTGTAGGTGTGCTTGGGATAGGCTGAGGTACAGGGGATTGGGTCGGGTGGGGGAAGTTGGAGGGGGGAGGCTAGAGACAGGGACAATGGCTGCCATCAGTGCTGAGGCCAGAGTCTGAAAAGCTTGCTGAAGGGCCGCCTGACCAGAATGAATGCCTTCCAGGAATGAATTTGTCTGTTGCAACTGCCTCTCTACACCCTGGATGGCATTCAAAATGGTAGACTGCCCAACAGTGAGGGACCTGAGGAGGTCAATGGCCTCCTCACTGAGAACAGCAGGGGTGACTGGGGCAGGGCCTGAGGTGCCTGGGGTGAAAGTGATGCCCACCCTCCTGGATGAGCGGGCACGGGGCAAAGGGTAAGGGGCTGCAGGGAGGGCGGTGCTGGTGGGGGGAGGGCGGCTGTACCTGTAGATGTGGGGGGCACAGATGTTGCCACCACCACAAGGGAGCACCCATCAGAGGACGAGTCCGTGTCGCTGGTATCAGCACCTGTCCCCGCCGTGGAGCTCCCCTTGCCCTCCGTCCCACTGGTGAAATCAGACTCCGTAGCGTCGCCCTCGAGGGCCATGTGGGATGCAGCTCCCTCGTGCTCCGGTGCCACTGCTCCTCCACCAGATGATGCTAATGCACACAAGAACAGGGAGATCACAAAAAGGGGGGGGGGAGACAGAAGAAAGACATGTTGAGTGCATGCATTACCGCTACCGTTGGCGGACACGACAGGCACAGAAGCCCCCTGCACTACTGTCATGACCACACAAACGTGCCAAATCAAATCAAAGAAATGCTTGAGAAAAGCAAAGAGATATCCTCAGTGGAGACAGCAAAGCCCAAACTGGAAGAAGGTTTGCAGAGTAATCTTGCGCTTATTTCAAAGGAAGAATCAAGAAGAGAAGATTCAAGATGGCCGTCGTGAGTCTTGAAGGTTAGTTACAGTTCTAGTCTTGCAATCGGTTGGTTGCTAGGTTACGAGCTCACCAGCTGGAAGCTTGGCACTTCAACTGAGGTCTGACAGGATCAGCTGTTTGGAGAGAGAGCGCGCTTCAGAGAAGAAACTCCTGTGAGGTAAAAATTCCACTTGAAGACTATTTTACAGAAAACGTAATAATACTGTCAAGGTTTATTTGAGGAGTTTGATAGTAGACTGTTCCAGTGGAGGTTTGGCAAGGCTGCAGAGTTTATTGTATGAATAAACCTTATGCCTACAAGGTTCCTGTTTAAGATACCAAAGTCAAAAGAAAAACGAACTTTAACAAGCAAGTATTTACAAATACCAAGGTTATAAACAAAGGCCGAGTTTAACGGAGAAATGAATGTTAACAAGTAAGCATTTACAAATGCAACGGTAATAAACCAAAGTAGAGTTTAAAAGAGAAACGAACTTTAATAAACAAGCATTTACAAATACAAGTTATCGACAGATGTCGAAGTAAGAAAGGAGAAACTAACTTTAATAAACAAGCATTTACAAATACAAGTTATCAACACATGTCGAAGTAAGAAAGAAGAAGTGAACTTTAATAAACAAGCATTTACAAATACAAGTATTGACAGAAGTCAAAATAAGACAGGAGAAACAAACTTTCACACGCAAGTATTACCAATGCGATAAACGTTATTGAACTCTCTAATGTAAAGTAGAAACCAACTGACATCAGCTGATTTGGAGAACACATTATCACCAACTATATATATATACATATATATATATATAGCAACATAAAACCAATCTCTAACAAAGGTTGAGAAGTTCTTCCAGAATCAGTAATAAGCATTTTTAAGAAGAGCTTATCATTCATAGAGAGAAGCAAGGCTACAGAGAACTCAGGGTGAGTGAAGAAATAATAGAATTAAAGAGAATTAAGTGTTAAGAGTAGAAAGTGTAAAACTGATGTTGTATGTCCCTAGTAATTGCGACTGTGACTCTTGCAGGTGCTGCATCCAATCTTAGACGTGAAGAGGCAGACTGAGTACTGACGTTCATCATCTCTGTGGCAGTCTCTCTACAATCCCATTCCCCTTGCCCCCTCTGGGGTACTCAGCACGAAGGATTAAAATTCGTTGTGAGTAGCTCAGGTCAGGACTGAGGAGTTATCTTCTGCTTCTGAGGAAATCGAATTCAAGTATCCTGACAGATTGAAGTGCCGTCACCCTAATTTTAGGGAAAAAAACAGATTTCCTCCTGAGCAGAATGGCAGAAGGAGTTGATATAAAAGCATTAGCCACCATTTTGGAAGGGTTACAGAAACAATTAAATAACACCATAGAAGAAACAGTCCAAATAAAACAGCGAATAAATGAGTTAGGGAACACAGCTAAATCAAATGAATCTGTGTTTTCACAAATCCCTAGCCCTTCACAGTCTGCAGGTATATCCATTCAAGTAATTCATGTGGTTTCCCCTATTACTCCTTTGGCTCAACCGAGCGCTTCGTTGGGGATCCAAATATGACACAGATTTTTCTGACCCAATGCTCATTGCATTTTTATGTAGACCAGTCCAAAGTGGCATTTATATTGTCTTATCTGACAGGTGATGCGGCTGCATGGTCCATGCCAATAATTTTCAGAAATGATCCTGTTTTATATAATTTCCAAAATTTCAAGGAAGAGTTCTTAAGAATATTTGATCGGCGAACTGCAGCTCAAGCCACTGACAATGAACTATTGGAAATCAGGCAAGGTAATAAAGATCTAGTAGCCTATCTGGCTCATTTCAATAAACTCATTGTAGAGACTGCCTGGCCGGAGTCAAAAAGAGCCGCCATATTTTATCGTGGACTGAGAGATGAATTGAAAGATGCCTTAGCACAAGTTCCAAATAGACCCACCAAAATTTCTGAGTTAATTGATCTTGTGTTACAGATTCATCACCGGTTAACCGAACGAAGAGCAGAAAAGAGAAGAGAATATCGACCATTTCCCCTGAGAATTGATTGTGTAAGAAATGATCATACGAGAGCCGGAGAAGGGATAACGATAGAAGAACCAATGCAAATTGGTTCCATCCGAGGTCCTTTATCTAAGGAAGAAAAAGAGAAAAGAAGAGTGAATCAACTTTCTTTATATTGTGGTGCATCTGGGCATTTTGTTAAAAACTGTCCCAAGAAACCCAAAGCTCTTCAGTCAGGAAAAGGCCAGCTTCATCAGTAGAGGGAGTTGCCCTGATAAAAGCAGAACCCAAGACAACTCCTTTAGATCAACGAGTGGCAAATACATTACAAACCGCAGCGCCACATTTGGTACAAGCAGTATCAGTTAAGACCCTTGAGGAGGAAATTCAAGGGATCTCAGTTATGATAGACTCTGGAGCTACGGGCAACTTCTGTGATATCAAATATGCTCGTAAAATGGGTATTCGATTTATCAAGAAATCTACTTTGGAAGTAGTAACAGCTTTGGACGGTACCAATCTTTCTTCAGGACCCATTTCCCATGAGACCGAACCAATTCAGATGCAAGGTTTTGGTGGGCATCAGGAGCAGATAATCTTTAATTTGATAGATGCTCCACAATTTCAACTCATTTTGGGTCTGCCCTGGCTTACAGAACATAATCCACAAATTGATTGGAGCAAAAGAACGATCAAGATGAATTCCTCTTACTGCAAAGAGAATTGCTTTCATGATGGAGTGGAAGTGTCCACCAAGTCCCAAGCGGCCTGTTTATCATCACACTCTTCAATGATCTGTGCACTGAAAACAACAGAAATCCCAAAAGAATATGAGGATTTAGTCGCCATTTTTGATGAAAAGGAGGCTGAGAAATTGCCGCCACATCGACCCTACGACTGCAAAATTGAACTGGAGCCAGGTGCGATATTGCCATGTAGCAGAATATACGCATTGACAGAAGCAGAGAACCAACATTTAAAGGAGTATTTGGATCAATATCTTGCTAATGGTTTTATTTGTCCTTCTGAATCCCCAGTGTCATCCCCACTATTTTTCATACCAAAGAAAGATGGGGGTCTTCGAACTTGCATTGATTATCAAGCCCTCAATCAGGTTACCATCAAGAATCGATACCCACTGCCTTTAGTGTCAGTTTTATTAGATCAAGTAAAGAATGCTAGAATCTACACCAAATTGGGCCTGCGAGGAGCATATCATTTGTTACGAGTGGCTTCAGGGGATAAATGGAAAACCGCTTTTCGGACTCGATACGGATTATTTGAATATCAAGTGATGTCTTATGGGTTATGCAATGCTCCCGCTGCTTTCCAGCATTTCGTTAATGATAAATTACGAGAATTCCTCGACCGGATTGCCGTGGTTTATATAGATGACATTTTAATCTTTTCCGACAATCTACAGGAGCACATTTCCCATGTTCGATCCATCCTCACAAGGTTGCAAGAAAACCATCTCTATGTAAAATTGGAGAAGTGTGCATTTCATGTGGAACGAGTTGAGTTCTTAGGATTCATTTTGTCACCAGAAGGAGTTAGTATGGATCCTACCAAGATAAAGACAGTGCAACATTGGCCTTCTCCTTGCAATGTCAAAGAGATCCAGAGTTTCTTGGGGTTTGCTAATTTTTATCGAAGATTCATATCCAATTTTTCTCAAACAGTTACACCCATTACTCGATTGTTGAAGAAAGGAGTGAAGTTTGAGTGGACAAAAGAAGCTGAAAATGCTTTTAATTTTTTGAAGAATTCCTTTGTCTCAGCTCCAATCTTGCTCCACCCCAATCCGGATGAGGCATATTATGTGGAGGCAGATGCTTCAGATGTTGCCATAGGAGGTATCCTTTCCCAGCGTCATAAAGATACAGGTCAATTGCATCCAGTGGCCTATTTCTCTCGAAAATTAACACCACCAGAGATCAATTATTCAATTGCGGATAAGGAGCTATTGGCAGTCAAAGAAACTTTTTGTGAGTGGAGGCATTACATTTTGGGAGCTAAGCATAAAGTGACCGTTTAAACGGACCACTGAAATTTACAGTTTTTAAAATCAGCTCGAACTCTAACAGCTAGGCAACTGGGTTTGTTCCATATATTTTGCAGACTTTGATTTTGTTATCACTTTCAGACCAAGAAAAGTAAATGGGAAGGCAGATGCTCTATCTCGAATTGATACCGGTGCAATTAAAGAGCCTCCAGAAAAAGAATTGATTATTCCACAAGAGAAGTTCATATCTGCCATATTGTATGAAGATTTAACCAAAGAAATTCAAGAAAACTTAACATTCGAAGGAATGCTGAAGTGGTCCAAAGAAGGCCAAGGAATAGAAATCAAAAATAGTTTGCCATACTTTAAAAGTGCACTGTATGTTCCGACTGTGGAGCTGCAAGAAAAAATTCTTCAGGCTTATCATGATGATCAATTGGCTGGACACAAAGGAATTAAAAAAACTCAAAATCTGATACGAGAATTTTGGTGGCCAAAAATGAAAACTCAGATAAGACAATATGTGTCAACTTGTGACAAATGTCAAAGAGGGAAATCAAATAGAACAGCTTCACAAGGTCTGTTAAGACCTTTGCCCACTGCACCCCATGCTTGGCATACTGTTACTATGGATCTTATAGTGGACCTCCCTAGTAGCCAAGGTTTTAACACTATCCTAGTTTTTGTAGACACTTTCACTAAAATGGCACATTTCATTCCTTTGAAAGAAATCCATCGAGCCCCACAGGTTGCACAGTTGTTTACACAACATAGTACGCGCCCATGGTATCCCAAAAATTCTAGTTTCAGACAGGGGTTCCCAATTTGTTTCTCGCTTTTGGAAGGCTTTTAGTAAAAGATTAGGAATTGATTCGTGTTACTCTACCAGTTACCATCCTGAAACCGATGGGCAAACAGAGAGAGTGAATCAAGAGTTAGAACAGTATGTAAGACTCAATTTATTTGATCAAGAGAAGGAATGGCCCGAGTTGATGTGGGCAGCTGAATTTGCTTACAATAATGCTGTTCATTCCACCACTGGGTTCACCCCCTTTTATCTGAACCATGGTAGACATCGTAATGTAATGTTGGGTAAAGAAGATGATTCAGTGCCTGCAGTAGAAGAGATGGTGAGGGATTTGCAGACCACGTTAGTTAGGGCTAGAAAAAACATAATATCAAGCAAAAGATTCATATAAGACTCAGGCTGATAGAAAAAGAAGAGAGAGCCCCATTTATTCGAAAGGAGACAAAGTTTGGTTATCCACTCGTCATTTACGTCTCAAAGGAAATCGCAAATTTCAGCCACGATTTATAGGCCCATTTAAAGTTGACAAGATGATCAATCCAGTGGCAGTTAAATTGCAGTTGCCAGCTCATCTAAAGATACATCCTGTTTTCCATGTCTCCTTGTTAAAGAACAGTCCTCCAAATTTACGTCAAAACTCCCCTCCAAGCCCTATCCAGATTAGCTCTGCAGAAGAGTATGAGGTCAATCAAATCTTAGATTCCAAAATCCATAAAGGCAAGCTTTATTATCTAATTGATTGGAAAGGTTATGGTCCAGAGGAACGATCCTGGAGCCACACAAGTATGTACATGCTTCAAGATTAGTGAGAAACTTTCATAGAACCTACCCAAGCAAACCTAAATTGGAGAACTGTTCCTTGAGGGGGAGTACTGTCATGACCACACAAACTTGTCAAATCAAATCAAAGAAATGCTTGAGAAAAGCAAAGAGATATCCTCAGTGGAGACAGCAAAGCCCAAACTGGAAGAAGGTTTGCAGAGTAATCTTGCGCTTATTTCAAAGGAAGAATCAAGAAGAGAAGATTCAAGATGGCCGTCGTGAGTCCTGAAGCTTAGTTACAGTTCTAGTCTTGCAATCGGTTGGTTGCTAGGTTACGAGCTCACCAGCTGGAAGCTTGGCACTTCAACTGAAGTCTGACAGGAATCAGCTGTGTGGAGAGAGAGCGCACTTTAGAGCAGAAACTCCTGTGAGGTAAAATTACACTTGAGGACTATTTTACAGAAAATTTTATAAATATTGTCAAGGTTTATTTGAGGAGTTTGATAGTAGACTGTTCCAGTGGAGGTTTGGCAAGGCTACAGAGTTTAATGTATGAATAAACCTTATGTTTACAAGGTTCCTGTTTAAGATACCAAAGTCAAAAGAAAAACGAACTTTAACAAGCAAGTATTTACAAATACCAAGATTATAAACAAAGGCCGAGTTTAACAGAGAAATGAATGTTAACAAGTAAGCATTTACAAATGCAATGGTAATAAACCAAAGTAGAGTTTAAAAGAGAAACGAACTTTAATAAACAAGCATTTACAAATACAAGTTATCGACAGATGTCGAAGTAAGAAAGGAGAAACTAACTTTCATAAACAAGCATTTACAAATACAAGTTATCAACACATGTCGAAGTAAGAAAGAAGAAGCGAACTTTAATAAACAAGCCTTTACAAATACAAGTATTGACAGAAGTCAAAATAAGACAGGAGAAACAAACTTTCACACGCAAGAATTACCAATGCAATAAACATAATTTAACTCTATAATGTAAAGTAGAAACCAACTGACATCAGCTGATTTGGAGAACGCATTATCACCAACTATATATATAGCAACATAAAAACAATCTCTGACAAAGGTTGAGAAGTTCTTCCAGAATCAGTAATAAGAATTTTTAGGAATAGCTTATCATTCATAGAGAGAAGCAAGGCTACAGTGAACTTAGGGTGAGTGAAGAAATAATAGAATTAAAGAGAATTAAGTGTTAAGAGTAGAAAGTGTAAAACTGATGTTGTATGTCCCTAGTAATTGCGACTGTGACTCTTTCAGGTGCTGCATCCAATCTTAGACGTAAAGAGGCAGACTGAGTACTGACATTCATCATCTCTGTGGCAGTCTCTCTACAATCCCATTCCCCTTTCCCCCTCTGGGGTACTCAGCAGGAAGGATTAAAATTCAAAATTAATTGTGAGTAGCTCGGGTCGGGACTGAGAAGTTATCTTCTGCTTCTGAGGAAATCGAATTGAAGTATCCTGACAACTACGCCGCGCTCTTGGGGTCCACTGTTCAATTCCTGGGAAATGGCCTACAAGGCTATGGACGACATCTGCACACATAGATGACACAGGGGCATGACTAGGTGTACTTGGCACTCTACAGAGGTGGGCTGGGGTGCCACATGGCCTGCCTTACGGAGGGGCCTTGACTACAGAACTCGCCCTGGCCTAGGGAAACCCACAGCCCACCTCCCCCATCCAGTCCCCTCCACTGCGCGCACAGTCAGCAGAATGAGAGTGTACTCACCCCCTTGTGGCTGCTGTGATGCCCTCAAACGCCCATCTAACTTCGGGTAGGCCACCGCCAGGATCCTGAACATCAGGGGGGTCATGGTGCGACAGGCACTTCTCCCACGTCGGGAGGCCATCCCCAGCTGAGCCTCTGCCATCTTCTTGCTCAAGCGGCGAATGTCCTCCCATCTTTTCCGGTAGTGGGTGCTACGTCTGTGGTAGACCCCCAGGGTCCGGATGTCCTTGGCAATGGCACGCCAAATATCTTTTTTCTGGTGGGCGCTGACCTACATGAAATGTACAGGGGAAAAAGAGAAGTTATTACCAACTGCACCGTCAAACTGATTGGACCCCACCCCTACCCTTGCCATGTGGCACATGCATTCACCGTGTTTCATGCACGCAGCACTCTCCCCCCTTCCTTCTTACATCCAGCCCTCTCCACACAGGCATAGCCCATACAACATGCTCCCTGTGTACTTACCTGTTTGTCTGGAGGACCGTAGAGTAGCGTGTACTTGGGGGGGATCCCATCCACAAGCTTCTCCGACTCCTCCGATGTGAAGGCAGGGGCCCTTTCCCCAGACACTCGAGCCATTGTCTCTTCCAGATCAAGGTCACAGCAGCACTTGCAGTGTAGGTCCTCTCCTGTCGAAGATCAGGTATTGAGTGATTGAACATATGGAAAATGGCGGTCACGTCTGCGGCGGTGCGAACCGTCACCGCCGGCGTACATCGTCATTGGCTCCTGGGACCCATAGGGTTCAATGTTAACCAATGCAGAATTGCGCTGCCGTGCAGAAGACCGCCAACACACCGCCGCGGACGTGGAATTCTGCCACCGCCATTATGACCCACAGCTCGGAATCCGCCAAAATCCAGACACCCACACAAGTCCGCCACACCAAAGGTCAGTGATAAACTGGCGAAAACAAAACCTTTACCGTCACGCCAACAGAAATATGCCCACACTATCACGACCCAATAATCCACGCGGCAGTCTTTCAACCGCGGTATTCCATTGGCGGTACACACCGCCGTGCTCAAAATACACACACTCTCACAAAACACTACCACATTGGACAATTCCAAATACACACACCTGATACACATACACACACCACTCCCACACACCCAATACAATATAAAACACACAACCACATCACCCACAAACCCCTATGACCACAATTGCGACAGAAGGCCAGAGAGAGACACTACAATCTACAACCAAGCATCCACAGGCACACAACACCATCACCCACATAGCATCCATGCACCCCACACAACACACCACTAAATATCACCCCACATATCACAACACACACCACCCCACACATCACCCACACCACCCCATGGCACGGCAAAGACACCCCAGGTTCTCTGAGGAGGAGCTCAGGGTCATGGTGGAGGAAATCATCCGGGTAGAGCCACAGCTATTCGGATCACAGGTGCATCACACCTCCATAGCTAGGAAGATGGAGCTATGGCGCAGAATAGTGGACAGTGTCAACGCAGTGGGACAGCACCCAAGAAATAAGGATGACATCAGGAAGAGGTGGAACGACCTACGGGGAAGGTGCGTTCCGTGGTCTCCAGACACCATCTTGCGGTTCAGAGGACTGGCGGCGGACCCCCACCTCCTCCCCCACAACTAACAACATGGGAGGAGCAAGTCTTGGCGATTCTGCATCCTGAGGGCCTCGAAGGAGTAGCTGGAGGAATGGACTCTGGTAAGTCAAACCTTAACTACTATATCCCCCACCCTACCTGCATGCCATCACATACCCCCACCCTCGCCCTCACCCCATCACTCCTACTCCTCACAAATATCCCAATATTACAAACCACACATCCCAACACCAAGCCCTGCATGCAACATCAAAGCATGGACACCCATCACCAATGCATGGCCACGGCACATACCCATACACCCCCCTAAACCATCATCACACAAGGTCCCACACAGGAATGCAAGCACTGGGGTACACGGTCACCCACCCATTGCACACCATGGTACACCCAGATGCAATAATCATGCTTTTACACCCCTGCAGGACCCCTACCCAACGTCACCGCAGAGGAGGGTCCACACATGTCCACACCACCAACAGAAGAGTCCCACAGTGATGACAGCAGCTCTGTCCACCTGGATCTAGACGACCAGCCTGGCCCATCTGGGACCTCGGGACAGTCTGTTCCCCTGACACAGTCACAGGCCACCACAGAGCTTCCCCCCTCTGGAAACACCAGCACAGCACCCACCCAGCAGGCCCATACCTCTGTCCCCGGGATATGTCAAGCAGCAGTGTGTCCACCACTACAGGGAACCCAGTCTAACCCAACACCCCAACAACAACAGGGACCTGGGGGCAGTGGCAATGGGCACACCGTTCAGGGGACAGAGGCCCAGGGAAACAGGGGAACTGGGAGGGCTGCTGTGCGACAGGGGGAGGACAGGCCCAGGGAACCCACTCTCCACGAGGCCCTCTCCAACATCATGGGAGCATACCATCATTCCCAGGAGACGATGGCAACGGTACTGGCCAAGTTTCAGGAGATCCAGCGGCTGCAGGAGGAACAGTATTTGGGCTTCAGGGAGGAACTCAGATCCATCAATTCCACCCTGGGCATCATTGTAGGGGTGGTGAAGGAAGTCCTCAACACCAGGAGGGACACTGTGACACAACGAGGGGCCCCTGACACTAACCTGGACGATGAACTGCCCACCACCTCTGCCGGCGCCAGTGGACAGGAGGCACCACCACAGGACCACCACACCAGCACCCCACCCCCTGCAGATGGAGAACCACCCCGCAAACGGTCCCTGAGATCCAGGTCAAAGACAGAGAATGATGCCAAGACCCCCGCCAAGAAATGAGACCGCCCGAATGTCATCCTTTTGTCTCACCTTGTCACCCTGTCCATCCTCAAACTGCCCCAGCTCCACTTCTTATGCCCCTTTGGACAATGTACCTGTGAGACTAATAGACTGGACTCTGCCATGGACATTCCTCCACCATCACCCCTCACCATTTTACAAACCCCTCCAATATTGAGCACTTAAATAAACACCCTTAAAGCATAAAACAATCTGGAGTCTGTCTGTGATTTCGAAATAGTGCATTAGCAATTACAGTGACAAAATGCTCTTTCAATTGTAATGTCAACATACCTATGTCACACAGCTCTAGTCCATGAGGAAACAAAGCACATGTCACACAGTGGGACCCACATCTGTAAAATCGTAAGGGAAAGTGACAACTCAGTGACCATACACTGGATGAAAAGGACAGACAGTAGAGAGGTAGTCGTGTTGACGTACATGTAGTAGCCAGGTTTGTCTTCTTACCTGTGTCTCACTGGAAGTGTTGCAGGATCACCGAGTTCCTGTTGTCGATGTCCTCTTCTTCTGCTTCCTCGTCTTCACTGTCCACAGGCTCCACAGCTGCCACAACATCTCCATCTGGACCATCCTCCTGCAGAAAAGGCACCTGTTGTCACAAAGCTAAGTTGTGAAGCATACAGCAGGCCACGATGATCTGGCACACCTTCTTTGGTGAGTAAAATAGGGAACCACCTGTCATATGGAAGCACCTGAACCTGGCCTTCAGGAGGCCGAAGGTCCGCTCTATAATCCGCCTAGTTCGCCCATGGGCCTCATGCCCTTGTCCTGGGATTCCTCACTGGGGTCAGTAGCCATGACAGGTTGGGGTAACCAGAGTCACCTGCAAATGGCGAGGGACAACTGTTAGACACACACCAACCTGTAGGGATATCCCCAGACCCAGACAACCATTCCCACTGACTTGCTTCCAGGTGCTCACCTAATAGCCACACACGGTGACTCTGGAGTTGCCCCATCACATAAGGGATGCTGCTATTCCGCAGGATGTAAGCGTCATGCACTGAGCCAGGGAATTTTGCATTAACATGGGAGATGTACAGGTCTGCCAAACACATCATCTGCACATTCATCGAATGACAACTCTTCCGGTTTCTGTACACCTGTTCACTCCTGCGTGGGGGGACCAAGGCCACATGTGTCCCATCAATGGCACCTATGATGTTGGGGATATGTCCCAGGGCATAGAAGTCACCTTTCACTGTAGGCAAATCCTCCACCTGAGGGAAAACGATGTAGCTCTGCATGTGTTTCAGCAGGGCAGACAACACTCTGGACAACACGTTGGAAAACATAGGCTGGGACATCCCTGATGCTATGGCTACTGTAGTTTGAAAATACCCACTTGCAAGGAAATAGAGTACTGACAGCACCTGCACTTGAGGGGGTATTTCTGTGGGATGGCGGATAGCTGACATCAGGTCTGGCTCCAACCGGGCACACAGTTCCAGGATTGTGGCACGATCAAGCCTGTAGGTGATGATCACATGTCTTTCCTCCATTGTCGACAGGTCCACCAGCGGTCTGTACACCGGAGGTTGCCGCCATCTCCTCACATGTCCCAGCGGACGGTGCCTATGAAGGATAACAGCGAACACAGAGTCAACCAACTCAGAGGTACGTAAACACAGCTTACTCAGAAAACCATTCATAACCCTGTATGAGTGTTGAGCCAAGGCCTAGGTATGTGTGGCGCAGTTAAAATAAAGCCATGTGGGCCCCTGAAATGGCAGCTGCCTGACCTGTAAAGTGGTACAATGGGATGTGAGGTAACTGCACTGGCGTTGTACACCATCGCGGTAGGCGGTCGAAGACCGCTGTGCAATTCTACATTGGTTAACATTGGACCCTATGAGTCCCAGGAGCCGTTGACGATGTACGCCGGAGGTGACGGTACGCACCGCCGCAGACGTGACCGCCATTTTCTATCTGTTCAATCACTCAATACCTGATCTTCGACATGAGAGGACCTACACTGCAAGTGGAGCTGTGACCTCAGTCTGGAAGAGACAATGGCTGGTGCGTCTGGGGAAAGGGCCCCTGCCTTCAGCATGGTGGAGCTGGAGAAACTCGTGGATGGGGTCCTCCCCCAGTACACGCTACTCTACGGTCCTTCAGACAAACAGGTAAGTACACTGGGAGCATGCTGTATGGGCAATGCCTGTGTGGAGTGGTGCGGATGAAAGATAGGGGTGGGGAGAATGATGCGTGCATGAAACGACGGAGAGTGCATGTGCCACATGGCAAGGATAGGGATGCAGGCCCATGACTGTGACGGTGCAGTTGGTAATAACTTCTCTTTTTCCCCTGTAAAATTCCTGTAGGTCAGCGCTCACCAGAAGAAGGATAGTTGGTGTGCCATCACCAAGGACGTCCGGACCCTGGGGGTCTATCACAGACATAGCACCCACTGGCGTAAGAGATGGGAGGACATTCGCCGCAGGAGCAAGAAGACGGCGGAGGCCCAGCTGGGGATGGCCTCCCAACGTGGGAGGGGTGCCCGTCGCACCATGACCCCCCTGATGTTCAGGATCTTGGAGGTGGCGTACCCGGAGTTGGATGACCGCTTGAGGGCATCACAGCAGCAACAAGGGGGTGCGTACACACTCATTCTGCTGAATCAGCGAGCAGTGGAGGTGTCTGGGTGGGGGAGGTGGGCTGGTTGTTTCCCCAGGCCAGGGCGAGTGTGCTAGTTAAGTCCCCTTTTTCAGGCAGACCCTGTAGTACCCCACTCCACCTGGGTACAGTGCCAACTACACCGAGTCAGGCTCCTGTGACATCCATGTGCACAGATATCGGCCATAGCCTTGTAGGGCATGTCCCAGGGATTATATAGTGGACCCCAAGTGCGCAGCGGAGTGCAGGGGGCATCTGTGTCTGTCGTGTCCGCCAACGGTAGCGGTAATGCATGCACTGAACATGTCTTTCTTCTGTCTTACCCCCCTTTTTGTGGTCTCCCTGTACATGTGTGCATTAGCATCATCAGGCAGAGGAGCAGTGGCACAGGAGCAGGAGGGAGCTGCATCCCACATGGCCCTGGAGGGCGACACAACGGAGTCTGAAGCCACCAGGGGGACGGAGTGCGAGTGGAGCTCCACGGCGGGGGCAGGAGCTGACACCAGTGATACGGACTCGTCCTCTGATGGGAGCTCCCTTGTGGTGGCAGCACCATCTCTGCCCCCACATATACAGGTACAGCCGCCACACCCCCCTCCAGCACCGCCCTCCCAGCAGCCCCTCAGCCTTTGCCCTGTGCCCGCTCACCCAGGAGGGTGGGCATCTTCTTCGCCCCAGGCACCTCAGCCCCTGCCCCAGTCACCCCTGCTGCCCTCAGTGAGGAGGTCATTGGCCTCCTCAGGTCCCTCACTGTTGGGCAGTCTACCATTTTTAATGACATCCAGGGTGTAGAGAGGCAGTTGCAACAAACCAATGCATTCCTGGAGGGCATTCATTCTGGTCAGGCAGCCCTTCAGCGAGCTTTTCAGACTCTGGCTTCAGCACTGATGGCAGCCATTGTCCCTGTCTCTGGCTTCCCCCCTCCAACTTCCTCCACCCAGACCCAATCCCCTGTACCTCAGCCTACCCCAAGCACACCATCAGACCAGCATGCACACACCTCAACACACAAAGGAAGCTCAGGCAAACATAAGCACCACACATCCCACAGGCACTCACGCAAGCATCATACACATGCAGACATAGCAACATCCACTGCCTCCACTGTGTCGTGTCCACTCACACCTGCATGCACTACATCTACAGCCACTACTTTCATCACCAGCACACCCACCACCACACCGCGCTCACGTGCAGTCACCACCCCCACTACCATTCACACATCCCCTGTGTCCTCTCCCAGTGTGTCTGTGACGCCACCTCCCAAGGTACACAAACGCATCCACACACCCACCCAACAGCCATCCACCTCACAACAGCCTCCAGCGCATGCACCTTCACCCAAAGTCACCAAACTGACACTTCCTACAACTACAACCTCTTCCTCCACTCGCAAACCCCCTTCAGCTCCCCGTCCCATTGTTCCTAAGAAACTTTTCCTTTCCACCCTTGACCTTTTTCCCTCACCTCCCCCACCCCGTCAGTCTCCTAGGGCCAGACTCTCCAGGTCCCAACCTAGCACCTCAGCCACAACAGCGGCGGGACCAGTGGTGCCAGTAGTCACCGGATTCTGGAGTGTACCAGGCAGCAGGGCAGCCAGTGTGGCAAGAAGCCACAACACGGACAGTCCCCCACCTGTCTATCATCAAAAATTGGCCAGTGCCTTGCGGGAGAGGGGGAAGACACCAGCCACCAAAGCCGCTCCCAGGGGTGCAGGTGGGAGTGTGGAGTCAGCTGCGACACCTTCCAAGGTGGGGAAGGGGCACAAGAAACCCGCCAAGTCTGGGAAGAGAAGCACAGCGGGGAAGACCGCCATCAGCCCTGCTGCCCAGGATCTGGCCAGCAGCAGCCCCACAGGCCCAGACAGGACCACCAGCAGCAACCCAGCTGGCCCAGACAGGACCGCCAGCGCATCCCCCCAGGCCCAGACAGGGCCACCAGCAGCAGCCCCGCTG
This sequence comes from Pleurodeles waltl, assembly GCF_031143425.1. Classification (NCBI taxonomy): domain Eukaryota; kingdom Metazoa; phylum Chordata; class Amphibia; order Caudata; family Salamandridae; genus Pleurodeles; species Pleurodeles waltl. Next base: position 518,947,350 of record NC_090436.1, read on the forward strand.
GCCAGGAGGCGACCGCCAGCACCAGCCCCGCTGGCCCAGACAGGGCTGCCAGCAGCAGCCCCGCAGGCCCAGACAGGACCGCCAGCATCAGCCCCGCTGGCCCAGACAGGACCACCAGCCCCGCTGGCCCAGACAGGACCGCCAGCACCAGCCCCACTGGCCCAGACAGGACCGCCAGCAGCAGCCCCGCAGGCCCAGATAGGACCGCCAGCAGCAGCCCCGTTGGCCAGGAGGCGACCGCTAGCACCAGCCCCGTTGGCCCAGACAGGACTGCCAGAAGCTGAGTCGCTGCCAAGGACACCGCCGCCACCAGCACCGCTGCCAAGGACACCGCCGCCACAAGCACCACTGCCAAGGACACCGCCGCCACCAGCACCGCTGCCAAGGATACCGCCGCCACCAGCACCGCTGAACAGGACACCGCCGCAACAAGCACCGCTGAACAGGACACCGCCGCCACAAGCACCGCTGAACAGGACACCGCCGCCACCAGCACCGCTGAACAGGACACTGCCGCAACAAGCACCGCTGAACAGGACACCACCGCCACCACCAGCACCGCTGGCCCATGAGCGCCAAGAGCACTGATGCTACTGAGTCCGCCTCGAGCAGGATAAAGCACTCTGGGCACCAGGCCCCCTCCAGAACCAGTGAAGATTTACATCCACTACCTCTGTCCTTGGCAGGATGAAGCACTCTGGGCACAAAGCCCTCTCCAGAACCAGTGGAGATTTATATCCACTACCTCTGTCATTGGCAGGATGAAGCACTCTGGGCACAAAGCCCCCTCCAGAACCAGTGGAGATTTACATCCACTACCTCTGTCATTGGCAGGATGAAGCACTCTGGGCACCAGGCCCCCCTCCAGAATCAGTGGAGATTTACATCCACTACCTCTGTCCTTGGCAGGATGAAGCACTCTGGGCACAGAGCCCCCTCCAGAACCAGTGGAGATTTACATCCACTACCTCTGTCCTTGGCAGAATGAAGCACTCTGGGCACAAAGCCCCCCCCAGAACCAGTGGAGTAAGGCATCCACTACCTCTGTCCTTGGCAGGTTGAAGCACTCTGGGCACAATGCCCCCTCCAGAACCAGTGGAGACTGTTATCCACTTGAGAGACTGTGGCTTTGCACTCCCCAGGATAAAGCAGTGGGCAAACCACCCACTGGAGAGACTTGTGAGACTGTGGCTTTGCACTCCCCAGGATTGCACAGTGGGCAAACCACCCACTGTAGGGACTAGTGAGATTGTGGCTTTGCACTCCCCAGGATTGAACAGTGGGCAACCCACCCACTGTAGAAACTTGTGAGACTGTGGCTTTGCACTCCCCAGGATTGAACAGTGGGCAAACCACCCACTGGAGAGACTTGAGAGACTGTGGCTTTGCACTCCCCAGGATTGAACAGTGGGCAACCCACCCACTGTAGAGACTTGTGAGACTGTGGCTTTCACTCCCCAGGATTGAACAGTTGGCAAACCACCCACTGGAGAGACTTGTGAGACTGTGGCTTTGCACTCCCCAGGATTGAACAGTGGGCATGTGGCCCCCTTGTGGATTTGGCGTCATGCACTCAACCGGCTGAGGTGCCCACCCTTTCCCTTCCCCCTGAGGTGCCTGTTTTATTTCTATCTGATGCCCCTGCAGTGTTGTCTCCGTCATGTTCCGGTATCTTGTGTGGGGCTCGCCCATGCAGTGTGGGCCCAGTGTTCCACTGACTTAAATGGTGCAATACCTGTACTTCTATTCTTGGTGTATATATTTGTTTATAGTGTATTTATATTTTTGCGTACTGGATTTTAATAGATTAGAATGGTTACACTCATTTTCTTTTGTCTTTGCATTCTTCCGGGGGGTGTAACTGCAATGTATCATGCTGTATTAGTGTGTGTGTTGTCGTGGGTAAGGGTGCGGGTGGGGTGTTGCGTGTTGCTTGTGTGTGTCCCTGTTTTTTCCCTCCCCCCTCCACTGTGTCGTAGGTGCAGTACTCACCGTGGTCTTCGCCGCCGGCGTTCGTGCTCCTGGTAGAGGAGCAAGAAGATAAACGCTGGAAAAATGTGAAGCTCTGGTTCCATGGCATCCTGGTTCCTCGTGGGGTGTGTAGAGGTGAGCGTTTTCCCTTCGAAGTCCTGTTTCCGCCATGTTTTTGTTCGCGGTGTATCCGCCCCGGAAAAGGTGGCTGATTGGTAGGTTGTGATACTATGGGCGGTACATTGTCTCCCGCCTGCCTGTTGGCGGTGACCGCCGCACTGTTTGATTGAACCGCCGTGGCGGTTGGAGTGTTAAAGTGGCTGTCTTTGTTGGCGGTTTCCACCACAGTCGTGATTCCATTTTTTTTTCCAGGGTTGTAATGACCACCTAAGTGGTTTGACAAGCAATTAAATCATGTTGTGACCATGAGTAGAACTGTTACGAGAGGGTAATGAGTGTACTTTCCTTAGTTCAACAGGGGGCATCTAATGTGAAATGGCATCTACTGACATGCCTATCTGCAGTGCCTTGATGCAAGGATTTCCTGACAGGATGTTCATAAGAGAAACATGATGCCTGACGTAGTTGGCTATTTGAGGGACACTAATATCTTATGTAGAAGCAAAGAAAATTCTTGAATGTAATAGCCGTTTAAGCTTGCAATATCTGCACTGTATAACTTAATTGAGATCAAAATGTGGCATATAGTTACCCAGAAGCACTTGGTACTTTATTTTATTTTAATTGTGTTGACACAGTCTGTACATTATAATAATCATATAATATTTGGATGACCTTAAATGGTGGATATGTCCCCTCATTAATAGTAACTTCTGAGGGAATACATAATGATATACCTCCAACTAAAAATTCCTAGCAATAAGTACTTTACCATGTATTTGTTTACTTGTCACTACAAAAACATTAGGGAATGTAGTATAATTTTAATTTTCAATGATGTATAGGAGGGCGACTCTCTGGCACTTTTAAATCATGTACATTTATATGCATTGGTAGTAAGCTCAAAATGCTCCATTCAGTACTCTTGACTTTCCCTCGTGAGCATCAAGAAACTCTTATAAGAACAATAAAGTAAATATCTGCCATAATGTATTTTTATTTTTGTCAATTCCACCCCCCAAATTAGAATGTTTCCCCCCTTTTCTTTTTTCCAGGTCATTTACTTTAAAGTTATGTTGGATTCTCTTGCTGGGATTATAGTTTACTGAAAAAAGAAACCTAAGGTCAACTGTTCTGTTTTCTTAAAACGGTGATTTAAATTGACATGCTTGACTTTTGTTTGTAGTCCCTCTAGTTATGTATGTTTTTATGTAAAAAGTGACGTAGGACTACATGCGTTAAGAGCACTTTAAAAGTACATTCTATGCGATGGGACTCTATGGCCCAGTTAAAGGCAATATGCCGAAATGTGTCGGCCTGTTGTTTCCCACTCTTTTACACTGTTGGTGACTTAAATATGAAAGAAACAAATTTGAAATTCAAGTGTTTGCAGTGCCGTTTCTGTTCCCATTTTGAAGGAGGTATGGGTTACTGACTTGAATATGTGTGTATATATACATATATATATATATATATATATATATATATATATATATATATATATATATAGTGGTGGTCGCTACTGGGTAGATATTGTTAGGACCATGTTTCCAAGGAAAAAGCATTTTTTGATTTGCCTGTATCTTTGGGAAATGTTCAAAAAAGAAAGTGCCCCGGTGATTCTTGTTGTGCACGGAAAGTTTCAGGGTGATCTATCAAGCAGGGCCCAAGAAAATGAGGAAGTCAAAAAAGCTGCATTTCCCATGTTAATTCCGATAGGAATTTTGAACACGAATACAGCTCAAAACGCTGGACAGAATTGCACCAAATTTGGCAAAAAGCTAGCTGTTGGTATGCAGATTGTGCTTTTCATTATTTGGTGTAAATCCATCCAGTAGTTTAGGAGCAATTAAGTGAAATTCAAATTTGTATATTTCTGGCCGTGAATGTATCGCAAATATTCGCTAATATTCACAAATGTGCCCGCAAGTAGAAGCACTGTAATTGGCTGGCCACAACCTGAACAGAAAGTTGTGGCCACCATTTTATACTACGGGAGAAGGTCCCTGGGGCTAAAAAACAAAATGAAAAGTAGCATAAGGGGTCAGGGTGGGAGTTCCTTAGCTCCAGGAGTGTGATATTGGGGTCAAATTATGGGTTTAAAATGATTTTTCTTCACCATGCACAATATTCGCGAGTAACTGAGATTAATCTAGATTATTATAAATGAATCATGAATATCACAAATAAGCACAAAAAAAAATCACAGACTCATTCGTACACAAATTCATTCACTCATACATGCACTCAGACTCCGGCACCCACTCAGACATTCATGCACCCACTCATACTCACTCATAGACTCCCACTTTCAGACCCGCTCAGACCCTCATGCACCCACTCACAGACCCACTCACACTCTGACGCACCCACTCACAGACCCAATCAGACATTGATGCACCCATTCAGACCCACTCAGACAATTACAGACCCACTAACAGACACACACAGACACTCATGCGCCCACTCACAGACGCACTCAGACACTGACACACCCACTCACAGACAGACTTAGGACACTGACACACCCACTCGCAGACTCACTCAGACCCTCACGCACCCATTCACAGCCCCACTCAGACACTCATGCACCCACTCACATACCCACTTAGACACTGAAGCACCCACTCACAGACCCACTCAAACCTCAACACACCCATTCAAAGACCCACTCAGACACTTATGCACACACTAACAGACCCACTCAGACACTGATGCACCCACTCACAGACCCACTGAGACCCTCATGCACCCATTCACAGACCCACTCAGACACTGGCACACCCACTCACAGACCCACTCAGACCCTCATCTACCCACTTACAGAACCACTCAGACCCTAACGCATTCATTTTCACACCCAGACAGACACTCTCACCCAGAGACACCCTCTCACACCTATTCTTATATGAAGAAAGACAGACTGTTCGACTGTGCATGGTGGGGGGCTGAGTGGTTATGGGGTTGGCTGCAGGGCCGTTCCGCAGGCCAGGCCCTGTGGGCAATCCCTATTCTGTGTGACTGAAGGCCATGCACAGCATGGGGTTGGGTGGTTATAGGAGTTGGCCTGCCCGGGCCTGGCCTTTGGCCAGGCCCTGCGGCCAACCGCAACCACGCACGGCCAAAGGCCATGCATGGTGGTGGTTAGATTAACGTATAGTAATGAAAATAACTATACATTAAAAAACCATAGAAATTCACTGAACAAACAAAAGTTTACATGGATGTTATAGCTGGGAAATAGAATTTAAAAAATAATAGAAATTCACCAAAAAAAATGAAGATTACAGGGACGTTATAGTAAGGCTCACATTCTAGACGTGCACAACCATGGAGGTTCACCAGTTATAGTTAGAGTTATCGCAAATAACTATAACTCATGCCCTAAGGTAACTATAGCTCGCACCCTCACCACTCAAATAACCCTTTCCACCCTCAAAATCTAAAAATATCCTTGCCACTCAAATACCCCTACCCACTTTAAAACCTAAAAATACCCTTGCTACCCAGATACCCTTACCCACGCTATAATCTAAAAATACCCCTACCACTCAAATACCCCTACTAACCCTCCAACCTAAAATACCCTTGCTACCCAAATACCTATAGTCACTCTCAAACCTAAAAATACCCTTGCCACCCAAACACCACTACCCACCCTAAAATATTTGCCACCCAAATGCCGTTACACACCTAAAACCGAAAAAGTACCCATGCCACCAAAATGCCCTTATAAAACCTAAAAACAAAAAAAATACCCTTTCCACCAAATACATAGAAGTCTCTAAAAATACCCTTGAAAGTCAATACCCATACACACCCTTAAACCTAAAATACCCTTGCCACCCAAATATCCCTAACCACTTTAAAACTTAAAAAATGCCCATGCTACCCAAATACCCTTACCCACTCTAAAACCTAAAAATGCCATTTCCAATGAAATACCCTTTCTCACCCTAAAACCAAAAAATATCGTAGCCACCCAAATATCCCTACTCACCCTAACACCTAAAAATACACTTGCATCCAAAAATCCCTACCTACCTGAAAACCTAAAAATGGCCTTACTACCCAAATACCCTTTCCCACCCTAAAACCTAAAAATGCCCCTGCCAACAAAATACCTTCCCCACCTTAAACCTAAAAAATAACCCTGCCACTCAAATAACCCTAGGTATGTGCAAGGGGGGTAGGGGTATTTTTACGTTTTAGGGTAAGAAGGGGAATATGGGTGACAAAGTAATTTTCTGGTTTTCGGGTGGGAAACAGTATTTGGTTGGCAAGGATATTTTAGGTTTTAGGGTGGAAAGGTGTGTTTGGGTTGCAAGGGTATTTTAGATTTAGGGTGGGTAAGGTTATTTGGGTGGCACAGGTATTTTAGGTTTTAGGTTGAGTAAGGGTATTTGGGTACCAAGGGAATTTTTAGGTATAAGGATGGGTAAGGGTATTTTAGTGGTAAGGGTATTTTTAGGTTGTATGGTGGGTAAAAGGTTTTCGGGTTGCAAGATCATTTTTAGGTTTTAGGAAGGGTGGCAGTATTTGGGTGGAAGGGGCATTTTTTAGGTGTTATGGTGGGTAAGGGTTTTTGAGTGGCAAGGGTATTTTTTACATTTTAGGGTAGGAAATGGTTTTTGGGTGGCAAATGTATTTTTAGGTTTTAGGGTGGGTAGCGGTATTTGGGTGGCAGGGGTATTTTTAGGTTTTAGGGTGGGTAGGGGTATTTGGGTGGCAAGGGTATTTTTTGGTTTTAGGGTGGCTAAGGGCATTTGGGTGGCAAAGGTATTTTTTGATTTTATGGTGGGTAGGGGTATTTGGGTAGCAAGGGTATTTTAGGTGTTAGTTGGGTAAGAGTATTTAGGTGACAAGGTTATTTTTATGCTTTAGAGTGGGTAGCAGTACTTGGGTAGCAAGAGTACTTTAGGATTTAGAGTTGGTAGGGGTGTTTGGGTAGCAAGGGCATTTTTAGGTTTTAAGGTAGGTAGGGGTATTTGAGTGCAAGGGTATATTTAGGTTTTAGTATGAGTAGGGGTATTCGGGTGAAAAGGTATTTTGAGGTTCTAAGTTTTGTAAGGGTATTTGGGTGGTAAGGGTATTTTGAGGTTTTAGAGTGGGTAAGGGTCTTTGGGTGTGCAAGATCATTTTTAGGTTTTAGGGTGAGTAGTGGCATTTGGGTGGAAGGGGTATTTTTAGGTGTTAGGGTGGGTAAGGGCTTTTGAGTGGCAAAGGTATTTTGACATTTTAGGGTGAGGGAGGGTTTTTGGGTGGCAAGGGTTTTTTTAAGATTTAGGGTAGGTAGGCATATTTGAGTGGTAGGGGTATTTTTTGGTTTTAGGGCCTGTAGGGGTATTTTGGTGGAAAGGATATTTTTAGGTTTTAGGGTGGGTCAAGGTCTTTGGGTGGCAAGATAATTTTTAGGTTTTATGGTGGGTAGTGGTGTTTGGGTGGAAGGGGTATTTTTAGGTGTTAGGGTGGGTAAGGGTTTTTGAGTGGCAAGGGTATTTTTACATTTTAGGGTGGGAAAGGGTTTTTGGGTGACAAGGTCATTTTTAAGTTGTAGTGTGGGTAGGGCTATTTGGGTGGCAGGGGTATTTTAGGTTTTAGAGTGGGTAGGGGTATTTTTGTGTGGCAAGGGTATTTTAGGTGTTAGGTTGGGTAAGGGTATTTAGGTGGCAAGGTTATTTTTCTGCTTTAGGGTAGGAAGCAGTACTTAGGTGGCAAGAATACTTTACCTTTTAGGGTTGGTATGGGGTATTTGGGAGGCAAAGATATTTTTAGGTTTTAGGATGGGTAAGGGTATATGGGTGGCAAAGGTACGTTTAGGTTTTTAGAGTGGAAAAGGGCATTTGGGTGGTTAGGGCTTTTTAAGTTTTAGGGTGTGTAGGGTAATTTGGGTGGCATGGGTATGTTTAGGTTTTAAGGTAGGTAAGGGGTTTTGGGTGGCAAGATCATTTTTAGATTTTAGGGTGGGTAGCGGTATTTGGGTGGAAGGGGTATTTTTAGGTCTGAGGGTGTGTAAGGGGTTTTGAGTGGCAAGAGTATTTTTACATTTTACGGTGGGCAAAGGGTATTTGTGTAGCAAGGGCATTTTTAGGTTTTAAGATTGGTAAGGGTATTTGAGTGCAAGGGTATATTTAGGGTTTAGTGTGGGTAGGAGTATTTGGGTTGCAAGGGTATTTTTAGGTTTTAAGTTTTGTAAGGGTATTTGGGTGGTGGCAAGGGTATTTTTAGGTTTTAGAGTGGATAAGGGCTTTTCGGTGTCAAGATAATTTTTAGGTTTTAGGGTGGGTAGCAGTATTTGGGTGGAAGGCATATTTTTAGGTGTTAGGGTACTTGTTGTTCCCCTTCTGTGTCACTTATACCACTGGATTCAGCTTCTTCAATGATAGTGGGTGGTATTGATACAATTAAAACCCTTGATCTCAGTTTCTTCCTATTGTAAACTCTTGGCTATTCAGCACTGAAAGTGCTTTCTGGCCTTGATATGGTGTTTATCCTTCTCCAGATCTTCTTGTTGCTCGGGAAGTACCTCAATTGTTACTTCAGCTGGAGTGCCTGCTCCTTCTTCTCCAAGAGCTCTTTTGTAGGGGTGGACAGAGCTCAGATAGTCGCACTATGCGGAATTCCATGAGGTGGTTTAAATACTCAGCAAGCACCACGAAATTCCACCAGTATACAGAGTTACTCGGCATGCCAGTTCGGGCTACCTTTTTCACATTGAGGAGCATGATTTGCATTATCTCATTGCAAATATCACATGAACAGCATCATGCTGTTTGCATGGGCACAGTCAGTTTGTTTTCTCTGCCTCTCTGTGCATGGTGCTGGGCTTAAATTTAATCCACTCTTAATCGTTTCAATCCTGCCCTTTTCTAAATTATCCATGCCTCATTTCCCTTTATTTCAGCAGTGTGTGTTTTTGTATTTGTGTATTTTACATTTCTGTCATTTTTTGGTGTGTTTTTGTGACTTTGAAAATGCTTTATTATATTTTTTTGCTTTTCCCTTCACTTTTTATATTTTTTTCTTTCTTCCTTCCTTTCATTTCTACCCTTTTATTTTTACCACCCAGCGCCATGGTAGAGGGCGGCAGAGGGAGTAGTAGCACCAATGTGTCTGCTAGCTACTTACCATGTGGGCGTGGGTGTCAGCACTGCCAATGGGAGCAGCCCCACCCCATTTGAACTAAGGTGGAGGTGGCAGTGCCTGTCTTTTTTTGCAGCATCACCTCCCCTTTATGCTGGCAGCAGGCAACCAGCCTGGGAGCGGTTGCACCCTTTGGGAACATCAACTGCTGAGGGAGAGGGAGTGCCAGCTGGTTTGTAGGCACACTGGGTTCCAGTGCACCCAGCAGCAGTTGATGTAACATTGGGCAGAAATAATCAAATGTGAACAGGACCTGCTCGACCTGCTGTGCATCGAGGTGTCGGAGCTTGGTGAGTAATAGTTATTTATTTGTTTTGTGTGTTCCATAATGCTAGTTTTTTTCCAAAAGCAGTGCTGACACACAGAGATAAGTTAAGTGTATGTTACAATGAAAATTATGTGATCCAATTTCAGCTTTTCTGGTGCTCCATCAGTGCTTCTTAATTGTGCTTTTGAGCTGATTATTTAAGAAGCCATGCAGACAGAGACTCCTCCTGTCACCAAGAATAAGATAGTAGTAGTAGTAATAAGTAATATGAGTGAGTTAGCATTCTCTTCTCTGTGCCTTTATTTATGTAGCTTATGCCGTCCCTCCCAATCACAATGTCCCGGTGATGTGTAGTATGATATCATCATAGTATGTATGCATTTATGCACTGAAAAAAAAATAGATTCTGATTTGCCCCATCAAAGGTGGTTGAGAAGCAAAGATTACTCATTGTAATATGAATTAATTGTTAGTGGTACGTAGTTGTAAAAGTTAGGCCCATATTTACAAGGTCCTTTGCGTCACTGGAGCATCATATTTAGTGACGGTACATCGGCGCTCGATGCAGGACCATATTTAAAAGGCCACATAAAGCCACCCTGTGTGGCTTTTCACGGCCTTGTGAATATGGACTGAGTCAATGCAGTGCAAGTCACTGGACTGACTCACCCTGCGACAGGGAGGGCTGCCATGGATATTACAGTGAGTGTTCCCATGTAACACCCATGGCATTCGACACATTCCAAGATTTACACAGTTTTGTAAGCCTGGCAATGCATCAAAAGCCATTGCTTCCCCCGTGGAGGCAGAATGGAGACACAATGAGGAGAAATATCTTTATTTCTCCTTGTTTTTTCCTTTTTCTATGTGTTATGCAATCTGCAGCACACATAGAAAAAGTAAAACTCCTCTTATGATTGTTTTGTGCAGGAAGGTGTCCCTTCCTGCACAAAAACCACATTCCCTGCAATGCATGTACCCTTGCACCATAGTGCAAGGGTGCCTGCATTAGCGCAAGGCAACCCATTGTGCATCAGTGCAGGGAACAAGGACAGGAATGCACCATATCTTGTAGATACGGCTCATTCCTGCCCTTTTCTTTTGATGCAGGGTAGAGCAAAAAGAAGGCTTGTATATATGGTCCATAGTTTAGGACTATTTACCACTATTCTTTTTTTAATCTTCTTTATTTCTTACCTCAGCACCCAAGAGTCGGAAGAGAGCAATATCTGAGGCGGTGCGAAAGAGACAGTGCCACCACCAGTATGGATGAGGGTGGATCTGCTGGCCCCAGAAGGTCTTCCTGTTATATCATTAATATTATTTCCCTAATTTTCATCTCTTCTTGTTTTGAATATTTTTCTTCTATTTGTAGTGTGCCTCTCTATTTTTTGTACTTATTTTAATTCTATCTAAGCTTTGTTAAATTCTTGTTACCCCTGCAATTATCTATTTTTCATGTTTCTGTACCTGATTGCCTCCTGTCTGTACTAGATGTCTTCTGCTTTGTTACTTAGCTTAGCCTACCGTTCTCCCCTTATATATCTTGCGGACTGGGACGTTACTACTAAGAGAACAGATGTTTTGGACAGGTAATCTACCAACAAGATTGCATGCCCAAGTCAGCTTTTCTACGCATGTTTGTGAAGGTTTTCTTTGCTTTGCTTACGCCCAGTGCATTTGCCAACCAAGACCTCACTATAAGCTCTCCTGGATTGATCAAAGTATTCCACCCCTTCAGTGCACTTCAGTGACTTAGCTCTGGCCCTCCATTACAAAACGTTAGGGGTTGATTTGTCTACCTGGCTTTTCTAACATCTGACAAAATTCTTAAAGTGAATGATAGAACAAGATAGAACTGTAGTGATCTATTGAATCTAAAACGGAAAATGTTTTTTCCAGTCACACTGACCAACAGTGCAGGGGCAGTGGCAGCATCAGTGCACTGGACGCGACAGCGGTCGGAGGGGGAGAACCAGCGGCAGCAGGGATGAGCATTGGTAAGTCATATTGTTCTTGCTCAGGGACAAATACTAATTTATGTACTGCTAGAGTGTAGCATGTGAAGCCTCTGGTTTGGCAGCTGCAGCAGGGTTGAGTTCTTAATGGCCTCTTCTCACTGCAAATCAGCAGACAAAAGCTCATAATGAATGGACACTACAAATGATGGCTTGATGGAAAGGCGAACGAAGGATGGATGGCTAAAAGAAAGAATGGTATATGACTGAAAGGATGTGTGGGTTAAAGGAAAGGATGCATAGATGAGTGATAGGAGATGCATGGTTGGGTGAAATGATGGATGAGAAAGGTGAAGGAGTCCTCAGTGGGTGAAGGGTGGATGGGTAAAAGGATGCTCAGGTACAGAATGGGTGGATGGTAATGAATGATGATAATGAACGATGTGTGGGTAAGTGAATGGAAAGGTAAAAGCAGGGTGTTTGAAAGGGTGGATATTTGATAGGTGAGTGTATGGATGGACGGGAGGATATATCGATTGCTAGATTGGAATGGTAACAGACTGGACGAGACAGTTTAAAGCTTAGATGATGGGTATCAAAGGGTGATTAGAATAGATGAATGAAAATATGAATGTATTATTGCTTGGATTAAGAAATAAGGGAGCTCTTCTAGAGAGGAACATGCCTGTTCACCTACTTTGCTTGGTTTGCATGGTTATCAAACTTTGGTTCAAAGTGAGTATATTTTCTGTCTTCTCCCTTAACTCATGTTAGTTGAAGTAAGACGGATATGAATCCTCCCACATATCATTATCATACCTCCCTCCCCATTAGTCGCCCATGCTACTATGACGTAACTGCAGGGTGGTTCATTCAGCAGTACAATAGTGTCTGTGCAACGTACATCTGCTTTAGTTAAAGCAGCATTAGTTGTCAGTGCATTGCAAATTTAAAAGGTGTGTTCCTCCTCCCTCCCAGTACTTCAATCCTTTATTATTTCCAAAGTGCTGACCCAGCCACCCCCCCAAAAAAAATGTTTAAATCCCTTTTGGCATGCACCACCTTTATGTACAAGTGATTAATATTTAATGGCTTCCATAACAGATTCATGGTATTTCAAATGTTAACCTTTTGACATTTGTCAAGTACAGTGAGGCATGTGTGGGTAAATAAATTACCCTGTGACTCGTAATCAGCCACATCAAATTCCAATGGTCTTAGGGGACCAGCAATGTACTGTTACTGTGCCACTCTACTGTATAATAAAATGTTTGCACAGATCACTGTTTATAATTTGTCATTTTCCTTTTTCTTTCCTGCTATAGCTACTCCTGGTGGACATCCAACTTACCAGGAGATAGCAGACCATCTGTGGTGGCAGAGGTTAGAGGTCATCTGCAATTAATATTGCCGGCTGGTGGCCCTTCAGGAGAAGGAGGATAAGGCCCATGAATATAGCTGGGTCCAGACTGGGGTGGCATGGTGAGCAGAAGAATGATCGATTAAACCCAGATCCGTGACTGGGGGTAAGTATTTGAAAAGTTTCAACGCTCCATCCATCATCCTTTTGTTTTGCCTAAGTTGCCCCAAGTGGGAAGAGTATGCCCAGAAGTGGGTCCCTTGCACACTATGTCACTGGATTTAAGCTAACCTGGCTGATGAAAGGTGATACAATGAACCCAGTCCCAGGATGCTTGTTCCCGGTCCAGGGAGGATCTGAGCTGGCAGTTTGGGCTGGACTGTTACCATGGGGATCAGGGTCAAGACTGATTTGCATATGACTGGGTCCAAACTGGGGTGGCATGGTGAGCAAAAGAAATATGGATTCAACCCAGATCTGTGACTGGGGTGAGTGTTTTAAAAGTTCCACACTCCGTCCATCATCCTTTTGTTTCACTAGAGGGTGACTGCCAATGCCTATTTTGTCTACAAAAACCTAGATATACACAAACAACTTCTTCTTCAGTAGAAGTTAACAACTAACTAAACAAGTTCACTTCAATCCATAGCTCTTCTCTTACCTGAAAACATGAAGCGAGAATGATACCTCAGTCTTCTTACTGCAGGGTATTCCCAAGATGGCATCATATCTTAAGAGGGTGTTGGTAGTGGTTGCAGCCAAGGTAGCGCACTAAAGTGAAAACACAAAGTGCCACTCCCACCTATGCAAACTCCAACTGTAGAATTCATCAAAGGGTTATCCATCACTGTCAACTAGATTGAAAAAAACAGAGAGTTTGTGGGTTATTTATTATATCATAAGTTTAGAAAGACTGAGACCAGACTACCACGATGACAGTATCTGACACAAAACAAAGAAGACCTGATATGATAATAAAAAATGAACAAGATCAACTTCCTTTGAGCAATTAGGAGCTAGTATATAATGTAAACTAAACTTAGGAAATGAAATCCTTAAGTCAGGAGAAGTGAGCTCAGAGTCAGGAGTAGAGTGGACAAGGTTAAGCCTTTACGCAACACAGAACACAGAGCCTGAATGATAATGTTGATGGGGCCGGTGTGGAATATTGCTCAGGTAATAGAAGGTCATGCAGTGAGTTAGTGTCACTTTCACCACATCTTCCCCAGCGATTGTCTGATCCATTTATTTTGTAAAATTAAGTCACACCACAATAAATCACATAGCTCGGGGAAGAGGGTTAGTGGCTCGATGCATGGATGGGAAAGGGGATTTGGGGAAAGGTATGACGAAGACAAATACTACACAAAAGAAACAACAATATTCATTGCCGTGCTGAGCAGCACAACTTCATCAATCTGTTGTGGAAGGAAATGGTTAAGGGATAAATATCACACAGCTCAGTTGAATACATTGCAGTCCTCCAGCACCAGCGAGACCCAGGATAGAATGGGGGTCATTAGGACCCTGGCAGTGAGTGTCAATGTGGCGGTAGTACCATCAACAGGCTGGCGGTACACACCGCCACATTATGAGAATGGTGGGTTGGCTGCAGCCAACCCACCACTTCTCCACTCATACCACCATGGCGGTATCAGCCGCCGGGCCGGAGATGTCAATCTCTGTATCGCCGGCGGCATTATGAGCCTGCCTACCACCATGGTTTTCATGGCGTTAGGAACGCCATGAAAACCGTAGTGGTAGGCCCTACCGGTGACAGGGAACTTCATCCCTCTCACTGGTAAGTGGCCCCCCACACCTCCATCACTCACCAGATGCCCCTCACTCCCCTCCATCTAAACTCCCCCACCCCCTCCGATTAACACACACAAACCCCACCCCCTCCGATCAACACACACCCCCTCAACCCCAATGATCCACAAACATCCCCAACCCCCTCTGATCCACAAACACACCACCTACCCCCTCCGATTCAACACACCCCCCCACCCCCTCCAGCCAACACACACACACCCACCTCCTCTGATCCAAAACACCCCCTGACCCCCTCCAATCCACAAACACACCACCCACCCCTCTGACCAACACACACACACACACCCTCTCCAATCGACAAACACACCCCCCACCCCTTCCGATCCACAAACGCCCCCACCCCTCTGATCAACCCCCCCACCTGCTCCGATCCACAAACACCCCCATACACGCACACACCTGCAAACACGCACACACCACACAACTGACCCCACAGCCAGACACACACACATCACCACACTCCCCCACCCTCACCAGTCACAGCACCCCTCACTCCACACCCCCTTCCCCACATACACGCACACAGACACTCACACATGCAACGCATACACCCATTCACTAACACTGCCATACACGCATTCATACACACATTGCATACACGCATACTTACAGACATACTGACACACACGTATTCACTCACACACATACAAACGTGCAAACTACACAACACACACAGACACCTTCACACACGCACTCAGACACTCAGGCACACAACACCCCAACGCTCCCACCCCGCTCCCCTCTCGGACTCCCGACTCACCTTGTCCAGCGAGGAGGTCATCCGGCAGGGAACGGGAAGGGGCACTGCCACCACCAGCAGCGCTCCACCAGAAGAACACCGCCAGGCCATATGAATTGTCAAAATATGGCTGGCGGCATTCGACTGGTGTGGCGGTGCTGGTGGTAGCATAGCCAGAATGATCACGGCCGTATTCCTGCGCTTCTTGAGGCGGAAGTCAGGCAGTGATCATAATATTGCGGACGGATGGTAGCTGCAGTGACGGTATTTTGGTGCCCACCACCGCAGCGGAAGGTGATTTTTACCACCAATGTCAAAATGACCACCAATATCTCTAAATGTTCGGTCTTCTAGGTTTGAAAATTCAAATTATGAAGGATTGAAAACTCACTCAGTTCCAAAATTTATGATTGTTAAAATGAAAATGTTATTTGGCTTATTTGGGCAGTGTATCTCAATTTTTCTCAGAATATCCATCACTCATGGGTGCCTGGCTGAATCTGTTCGGTAGATAAGCTGGAGTGTTGAGCTTTCACCAAGTTTTGTTTGTGCAGATGACTAGGAGAAGACCTGCATATTGAAAAACTGTAACTATATTATAGAGTAAAGGAGAAGGACAAAAGGAAGCAAGGTAAGCTTCATGAGGAGTCAGGTTTGTGTTTGTTAACTAAAGTGACTGGTCTGGCCTCTGAGCAACTGGAACAAAGGAGTGGCCCCTTTGCTAAGTTTGAAAGTCCAATCACTTTCAGGAAAAAATGATCACTCATCAAAGTCAAGTTTACAAATGTGTTAAACTGCCACCCTTACTGTCAGCCACCACATACATCATCAATCATTAGTCAGTCACTCAATATATCACTACTCATTGGTGTAATAGTTAGTATTTACCTCTTCCATTCCAAGCACAATGGTAGATACAAAATATTGTCTCCTCTTTGATGGTAGAACCACATAGGAATTTGGCATTGGCACTGGTCGTCTTTGACCAATAATCTTGGGCAGCCCTGCAAAGTGATATAAAAAAAGGATAAGCAATGGCATGTGAGGGAGGCAGGCATTGTCTCCACTGTACTGAAGGGAATGTGGGGGCTTCTTCACTGCACAAGGATCCAACTCCAATACAGCCATATATGTGACTAAAATGGTGGGGCAGTATAAATCTGACACAAACATAGAGTTCCACTAGCTCTTTTGTTTGCAAAAAAAGAAAGAAAGAAGTTCAACAAGAAGAAATTAAAAAGTTCTATGGTGGCACTGGCATAATCAGTAGGGAGAAATGAGTTTGTCCTCAAACTCAGATGGTTCCCCCCGAAGTTGGTCAAGAAACACAATTGATTCTGATCAGTTATCCTCTTCCTCCCCCGGTGGTGTTTCGGGAACAGTGTAATCAGGTGATGTAAAAAGATGGTTCATGTTGATCATAGTTAATCTCTCCAAGTGTTGAGGTGAGAGACTGGTCCTTCTCACTGTGACAGCTGCACCAGCTACACTGAACACACCTTCAGCAGACACACTGGCTACAGGACAAGCCAGATACTTTATTGCCAGACTGCTGAGCTCTGGCCATTGGCACATGTTCCCATACCAATATACCAATGGGTTTTGATCCACATATACCTCTTTTGGATCATCCAGATGCTCCTGGAACATCCTCTGAAGTGTCATTGGTGCTGCCACTTGCCCTACCTCTTTTTTATTCACCTCTGCACTGGATTTATGACCTGCCACTTGAAATATGCCAATGCAGAGGTTGGGTCTGATTCTTCTTATGTTGTTGTTGCCTGTGTTATTGTCGCTGGTGTTGACTGCTGTGAGATAAGACTGCCCTCTCTGGAAGTTGAACGGTGGTGTTTCGGGAACAGTGTAATCAGGTGATGTAAAAAGATGGTTCATGTTGATCATAGTTAATCTCTCCAAGTGTTGAGGTGAGAGACTGGTCCTTCTCACTGTGACAGCTGCACCAGCTACACTGAACACACCTTCAGCAGACACACTGGCTACAGGACAAGCCAGATACTTTATTGCCAGACTGCTGAGCTCTGGCCATTGGCACATGTTCCCATACCAATATACCAATGCTGAGGTTGGGTCTGATTCTTCTTATGTTGTTGTTGCCTGTGTTATTGTCGCTGGTGTTGACTGCTGTGAGATAAGACTGCCCTCTCTGGAAGTTGAGCACGGCACCCCACAACTGTGGAGTGGGACTTTAATTTCTAGCCATTTTCTTCCAGTTCTCCACCTTTCTCAATTATTCACCTCTTGTAATTTGAAACATCCCCTTCAGAAAAAGTAATGAAAGTGCGATGAATGTTTTTAGAGCGTGGATCACGTATGGTGGCATAGATGTACTCTATGGATGAGATAATGTTATATTGCAGCCTTGCATTACAAGTTAATTGAAAGATTAGGCTCTCAACCAAGGCACGCACTTCTGAGTTTTCATTCACACCTCCGAGTGTGAACCTTTCAAACACCTTCTTTAGCTGCTCCTGTAAGCTGATGCAACAATGGGATAGCTTGGCCCATCGTACTGTCCTCCTCGCTAACTTCCCACATGAAAATCTCAAAAGAGAACAGCGTCTGTGTCCAGCATTTGACTAGACCCCATTTGTCTACATCCAGGGTCATAGCTATCCCAATTGCTTCCCCTCCTCTTAGAATGAAATAGTCATCGATCTGTCTGTACTGCTCAGTCGCTGCAACATATAATAGGTTGAATTCTAACGTCTTGACACCCCCTGTATCAAGGCTTCAACTGGTACTCTGTTACCACGCTGAATAATCCGCAACAGCTTCTGGACTTTAAAGAATGGCTAAAATGAGTGCAGATTTGTCTGCAGGGGGTCAGTGTGTTGCTATGTTTTCTTTTCTGAGAAAGTCTTGCACAATCAGGTTGATGCAGAGAGCCAAACAGAGGACCCTGAAATAGTCACCATCTGCCATGGCCTTGACTATGTTACTGCCATTGTCCATGGCAACAAATCCAATTCAGAGAACCTCTGGGTCACAGCCATTCATACACCTTGTTATTAAATTCAGCCAAGAAATTTGCAGCTGTATGTGGTTTCTCCATGGCGAGTATGGCTACTTTTGCATGTCACTGAATGCTCTTAAAAATTTCTTCAGGGCCAAGACCTGTAGATAGCTTTTGCTTTACCCCTGTAAAAGAGATCCTGTGTTCAGTGATGCACATATAATCAGTAGCCTGACAACTGGTCCACACGTCTGTTGTCAGGTGGATAGTGTGGACAACACTTTGCTGCAAAGGTTGCCTAACCAATTGCAGTACATTGTGATTCAGCACTGGAACGGCAACTCTAGCAAAATAGGTTTGACTTGCAAACCTTCATTTCAGACTGATGGCTGCCCCAAAGTCTTAGAATCCCTCTCGTTCCACAAAAGAAAAAAAGGAGGAGGTCCAGCGCTAACATTTTTGCCAGCTTCCCATAGTACAAACTTGCCATTAGGTAGGGCCCCTCCTGCCAAAACATGCCCGTAATAGTAGCCTGATTTTTTCCTTTGTGGGCCCATGCACGCAGGTGACTTTTGAGATGTAGGTGGTGGTAGACTTAATGTGTATTGTGGTGCAGTCACCGTATGCCGTGGTGTCTCCATCTGACTCTGAGTCTTCCTGTGCCATTGTGAGGTCGCTGAGGTGGGTGATTCTGGCACACTGCTAGGGACATGACTGCTTTGCATGTGGATGTCGCCCTCTTCTTCCTCACCTTCAACTATGATTTGACCAGTTGTAGCTGATTTTTCCAGGCTTTCCTCACCTTCACCATTGCAACCACGTTCAGCAATTTATTAAGGTGCTCCTCCTACTGGATTGCACAATTTGTTTTTCATACAGGTCGTCTGGCCTCCGGTACCATAATGTGAACCAGGTTTACCTCGACGAACGTTTGCGTGGCAATTGGAGAACATTGCAATGTTCTCCTCCTATTTGTTAATCGTAAAAAAAGTCCCAACTGGGGAGAAGTACTTTCTTACTGGGCCATTGCCAATGCCTGAAGAATAATGGAGGTAGGTGGGTGTATCAATTGTCCCTCTGCATAGCATAACTCTACTGAGGTAGGGGTTCATGCAGGTCTCTGCTGGGATTTTACAAATATGGGAGCTTGCAGTACTGCCTGTGCACATCCCTTGGAGCAGGTTGGATAGTAATGTCAGACTCCTCTGTGCCAGCTTCCACAATGACTGGCTCATCGTCATCATCCTCCTCACCATCATCCGCTTTTATGATTCTAAGGCTTTCTGGAACTTTTCTTTTCCATTGTATCTCCTGGCGTCTTCCAGACTCTACTGGGATCCACTCCATGTCCCTATCATTGTCATCAGAAGTGGTGCTTGGAGAAGATGGGGGAGTAGTACCCTTCTTTTTCCTTACTGGAGATCTTGGAGCCATTGATTCTGAAACTGGAGGTTCTTGCTCGGCATGAAGTTCAACCTCCTGTTCTTCTCCAGCTTCAGGAAGACCTACTATTGCTGGCTGGGGCTGCTGTCCACTTTGCTAGGTTTCCTAAAAAAATTGGGTGTTACTTTGCAAAAGGGACAAATCAAATTCAGCGTCACAGCATTTGCATTGTCATGATTGCAGTGACTGCCTCACTGACAGTCTTGATCTGGGGCTTGGGTTACGGTGGTGCTGTTGATGTGGGTCTGCTGCTCCCAGGCTCCTTCCCAGAGGCCGGTGTGGCAGGCACATGTCTCAGGAAAAAAGGTTGCGGTCAGCACTCCAGTGGTGGAAAGCTGCTTCTTCTCACTGACCGCTTTCTTGGGATTAACTCTCATTGGGGCCATCTTAAAGCTCTCAGTTGGGTGTGGCACTAAGCTGCACAAGCAAAAGAGATTGGCGGACTAACTGTACTGGCCTTCTCTTTGGCAATAGTACATGTGATGTGACGCCTCTTGTCTTGTGCACCTACAAGCAACCAAGCAAGAAAAACATTTAGTTAGTGAAACATGGCATTGTTGCAGGTTGAAATAGTACAGACACATGCAATATTAGTGGGAGGGATATGGTGGGCCATGAGTGTAACAGGCCGGACGGTATGACTAATACCTATTTCTATGTATCTTTTTCTGCAGGTCAGCGCCCATCAGAGAAAGGGTATTTGATTTGCCATCGCCAAGGACGTGCGGACCCTAGGGGTCTTTGACAGGCGGAGCACCCACTGTCGCAAACAGTGGGAGGACCTGAGCCCCTGGGCAAGGAAGACAGCAGAGGCCCAGCTGGGGATGGCCTCCCAACGAGGAAGGGGTGCCCATCGTGCCCTGACCCCCCTAATGTTCCGCGCCCTGGCGGTGGCCTATCCAGTGTTGGATGGGCACTTGAAGGCATCACAGCAGCCACAAGTGGGTGAGTATAGTTTCAGATTCAGAGAATTGCGCATGTTGAGGTGTTATCTGGGTGGGGGATGTGGGTCTGTGGGTGCCCCTAGGCCAGGACGAACATGGCAGGGTAGGTTCTATAATGGGCAGGGTCTGATACACTCCAACCCCAAATATGTTAGTGGGCATCTACTACTGGGCAGGGTCCTGTGGGTTTCAGCTGGGCTGCTATTGGCGTTAGGCATTGTACTCCATTGCCTGGTGACTAGCATTGTAACTGGTAGTGCATGGCCTAGTGCAGGGTTCTGTAAAGTCGATCCTGGAGAGCCAGCTCCATGCCAGGTTTTTAGCATTTCCACATTTAGAAAAAGATGTTTCAGAAATCTACATTTTTCTAAATGTGGATATGCTAAAAATTTGGCATGGACCCGGCTCTCCAGGACCGATTTTGCAGAACCCTGGCCTAGTGCATAGGGCTGTTCCCTGTGTGTTGTGTACTCTAACTGTGGTGCTGTTGCTGGCATTGACCAAGTGTATCCTCTGTCTCTTCCCCCCCTTTTTGTTTTGTCACCCTGTCCTTGTGTGCATTAGCATCATCTGGCAGAGGCGCAGAGGCACCCGCGATGGAGGGAGCTGCATCTCACATGACCCATGAGGCTGAATCCACTGACGGTGAGGGCACCAGTGGCACGAAGGGTGAGGGGAGTATCACGGCAGAGACTGGAGGGGACAGTTCGGACAGCAACACCTCCTCCGATGGAATCACCCTGGTGGTGGTGGACACCTGTGTGGCCACCCCAAATACAGGTACAGCCGCCACCCCCGTACCAGCACCACCCTCCCAGCAGCCCCTCATAGTGTTTCCCATGCTCGCTCACCCAGAAGAGTGGGCATCTCCTTCGTCCCAGGCACTTCAGGCCCTGCCCCAGTCAGCCCTGCTGCCCTCAGTGAGGAGTCTATTGACCACCTGCGATCCATCTCTGTTGGGCAATCAACAATAGGGAATGCCATCCAGGGGCTGGCAGGGCATTTGCAACAAACAAATGCATTCATGGAGGGCATTCACTCAGGCGTGGCAGTCCAACAGAGATCATTCCAGGCTCCGGCCAACTCCCTGATGGCAGCCTTTGTCCCTGTCTCTAGCCTCCCCCTCCAACTTCCTCTACCCAGTCCCATTCCCCTCAACCCCAGTCTATCCCAAGCACACCTTCAGACCAGCAGGCACCCAAATCAACACACAGAAGTGGCTCAGGCAAACACCAGCACCACACTTCATCCAACAGGCACTCACACAAGCACCATCCAGATGCAGACACACCAACATCAACTGCCTCCACTGTGTCCCCCTCCTCCTCCTCCACCTCCCTCCAAGTAGTGTCTCCACTCACACCTGCATGCACTACATCCTCATCCACTACCACCATCACGCCTATCACTACACACCCCTCATTGGCAGTCACCACCCCCACATCCATGCACACGTCCCCTGTGTCCTCTCCCACTGTGTCTGTGCCCCCTCCTCCCAAAGTACACAAACACAAGCACTCAGACACCCAACAGCCATCCACCTCAGGACAGCATCCAGCCCATGCACCTGCACCCAAACACAGCAGACACCTCCTACCACCACTCCCTCTTCCTCCACTCCCAAACCTTCACCCTCTTCTAGCCCCAGCGTCCCTAAAAAGCTTTTCCTCCCCACCCTTGACCTCTTCCCTGCCCCTCCCCACGTCCTTCACTTCAGGCCATGGTGGGCAGGGCCAGGCTAGCGCCTCAGGCACCCAGTCCACGGCCTCTTTAATTTCTGCAGCCACTGCAGTTGTGAGAGGCTCCATGAAGACACCCGTCCACACAGCCGGTGTGCCTGCACCAGCTGCCAAGGGCAAAAAGGGAGCACCAGCTGGCAGAAGCAAGGAGGCACCACCAGCTGGCAGAAGCAAGGAGGCACGACCAGCCGCCAGAAGCAAGGAGGCACCACCAGATGCCAAAGGCAGAAAGGGAACACCAGCTGTCAAGAGCAATGACAAGGGCACAGACGTCGCAGGGAAGATGGATATAGAGCCTGGCTGGTGCTGGAGCAACATCTGAGCAAACAACACCAGCCATGGCACTTCAGCCATATGAGGCTACAGGGGAAGGGCTGGAGCTTCCCCCCCCAAAGGCAGCACCATCACCAGCACCGCCGCCTGCACCGCCACCAGCACCACTGCCAGCACCACTGCCAGCAGCATCAGCCCCAGTGGGCAGCCATCTGAGGCTGCGGGGGAAGGGCTGGAGCCTCCACCCACCACCGCCAGCCCTGCCACCAGCCCCGCCGCCTGCACCACCACCTGCACCACCACCTGCACCACCACCTGCACCGCCACCAGCACCACTGCCAGCACCACTTCCAACAGCAGCAGCCCCAGTGGACAGTCGTACAAGATGTGGGGGAAGAGCAGGAGCCTCCCCCCACTGCCGCCAGCACCGCTGCCTGCACTGCCACCTGCACCACCACCAGCACCACTGCCACCAGCAGCAGCCCCAGTGGGCAGCTGTCTGAGGCTGCGGGGGAAGAGCTGAATCGTCTCCCCACCGCACCAGCACCGCTGCCAGCACCGCTGCCAGCACCGCCACCTGCACCGCCACTAGCACCACTGCCAGCATCACTGCCAGCAGCCGCAGCCCCAGTGGGCAGCTGTCCGAGGCTGCGGGGGAAGGGCTGGAGCCTCCCCCCACCACACGCAGCACTGCCGCCAGAACCACCACTGCCACCACTGAGCAGCCGTCACCACCGGTGGGCAGTGTGTAGTCATGCCTCCATGGGCTGTAGTGCATCCTGGCCCCTGCAAAAACTGTAGGTGTGACACCCAGGTGAGAGACTGTGACCTTGCACCCTCCAAGATCTGCATCACAGGGCACAAAGCCCCCTCCAGAACCAGTGGATGAAGGTATCCACTCACCCCTCCTTGCCAGGATGAAGCACACTGGGCACAAGGCCCCCTCCAGAACCAGTGGACAAAGGTATCCACTCACCCCTCCTTGCCAGGATGAAGCACACTGGCCACAAGGCCCCCTCCAGAACCAGTGGGCAAACCACCCACTTGTGAGACTGTGGCTTTGCACTCCCCCGGATTAAGCAGTGGGCAAACCACCCACTAGGGAGACTGTGGCTTTGCACTCCCCAGTACCAAGCAGGGGGCAAACCACCCACTAGAGAGACTGTGGCTTTGCACTCCCCAGGACCAAGCACTGGGCAAAACACCCACTTGAGAGATTGTGGCTTTGCACTCCGCAGGACCAAGCAGTGGGCAAACCACCCATTTGAGAGACTATGGCCTTGTACTTCCCAGGACATCGCAGAGGGCATGTAGCCCCCTCCAGGAGCAGTGGCGTTGTACCATCTTCCGGCCCCCCCTTGCCCCTGAGGTGCCTGTGTATTTTAGATCTGATGCCCCAGCAGTGTTCACTCCATATTGAGGCAGGAGTCAAGTGGGGCCTTGGCCTCTGTGATATGGCCCTGTGGGCCACAGATATTTTGGACTGGGCAGTGTCCCTCCATTTGTAAATGTTGTAGATACTATTTTGTGCTTTGAGGACGTATTTCTTAAAATTTATATTATTACACTGACTTTATTCACTTCCTTTTGTCCTTGCGTTATTCCTGAGGGGTACGGAGTGGATATGTAATGTTGTTGCATCTGTTTGTGTGTATGGTGTTGGGGGTGAGGGTGTTGCGTGTTGTGTGTGTCACTCTCTTTTTCCTCCCACCCTCCCTTGTGTACGGTACTCACTGTGGTCGTCTTTGCCGCTGTTCGTGTTCCTGGTGTAGGAGGAGGTAAACCAGCATGGGTAACACCTGAAGTTCAGGCTCCATGGCATCGTGGTTCTTCATTGAGTGTCCAGAGGTGAGTTGTTTCCCTTCTGTGTACTGTTTCTGCTGTGCTTTTGATGGCATTGGTACCCCCCAAGCAAAGCTGGCGGATTGGCTTGTTGTAATGGGGTGGGCGGTACATTGTCTTCCACCTGGCTGTTGGCGGTTACCGCCATGGTGCTTGTTGCTACCGCCGTGGCGGTCGGGGTGTTAAAGTGGCTGTCTGTCGTAATTCCATTATTTTTACCGCCGGCCTGTTGGCGGTATTACCACAGCTTCATCACCGACCGTCAGGGTTGTAATGAGGACCATAATCTTAAAATAAGCAAGTCATTAATAGTTGCTGATGTTTGTATGCAAGCCTATGGCAAAGGCATACTGGCTGCTAATTAGCTGCCAGCCACATGGTCAAACAACAACAACAATGAGCAGGGAGGCATGGCAAACAAAGAAACATGCAAGCCTATGGCACAGGGACACTGGCTGGATGCACAACAATGACCGCCAGGCACATGGTCAAACAACAACATCAAGGAGCAAGGAGAACAAACAACACATGCAAGCCTATGGCGACAAGACACTGGCTGGATACACAATAAGGCCACCAGCCACATGGTCAAACAACAAAAACAAGGTGCAAGGAGGCATGGGTAACAAGGAACACATGCAAACCTATGGCAAAGACACACTGGCTGAATGCATAAAATGGCTGCCAGCCACATGGTCAAACAGTAACAGAAGGAGCAAGGAGGCATGGGGAACATATGCAAGCCAATGGCAAAGATACACTGGCTGGACACACAGAATGGATGTCAGCCACTAGGTCAAATAACAACAACAAGTAGCATGGAGGCATGGGGCACAAAGAACACATTCAGGCCTATGGCAAAGAGACACTGGCTGGATGCACAAAATGGACACCAGCCCACATGGTCAAGCAACAACAACAAGGAGCAAGGAGGCATTTGGAATAATTAACTCATGCAAACCTATGACAAAGACACACTGGCTGAATGCACAGAATGGCTGCCAGTCATATGGACAAACAACAACAAGGAGCAAGGAGGCATGGCAAAATAATAACACATGCAAGCCTATAGCGACGAGACACTGGCTGGATGCACAAAATTGCTCCCTACCACATGGTCAAACAACAACAGCAAGGAGGCATGGGGAACAAAGAACACATGGAAAGCTATGGCAAAGAGACACCGGCTTTATGGCCGAAATGGCTACCAGCCACATGGTCAAACAACAGCAACAATGAGCAAGGAGGCATGGGAAACAAGAACACATGCAAGCCTGTGGACAAGAGACTGGCTGGCTGCACAAAATGGCCACCAGCCACGTGGTCAAACAACAACAACAAGGAGCAAAGAAGCATGGGGAACAAAGAACACATGCAACCCTACTGAAGGCCACACTGGTTGGATGCACAAAATGGCTGCCAGCCACATGGTCAACCAACAACAAGGAGCAAAGAGGCATGGCAAACAAAGAACTCATGCAAGCCCATGAAAAGGGACACTGGTGGGATGCACAAAATGGCCATCAGCCACATGGTCAAACAACAAGGAGCTGAAAACAAGTAACAAAGAACATATGCCCACCTAAGGACATAGGCTACTCAAAATGGCCCCAGGCCATACAGCATGGAGAACAAAGACAAATGGTGGACGATGACAAACACACACACACGCACACACGCACACACACACTGGCCATGAGGAGGCATGGTGGTAACACTGAAGAAAACACTAACAATTCAGCAATGCAAAACAGGAAAATTAACTGAGCTATAAAAATTTACAACAACAGTAAACATTCTCCTATGCCATGAAATATTACCCCATAACATATACACTTTTTTGCAAAAAAAACTTAAATGCAACCAAAAGCCAACATTTTAAATAGAATTGAATTCCATCACTGCCCTAAATTAAGTTTTAAAAATATGAACCACAAAAATATTTATTTCATGCACTGATGACTACAAGTTCTGGGCCACTGGCAGGATGGCCCTTGGGAAATCTTGGGAACATAGTAAAATATTATTGCAAATGTTATAAACATGTAGAAAAGGTATTGAGCTGTGCAACAATTTTCGTTTACAAAAAATGAAAAATCAATGAAATGCAAAATAAACAATAACTAGGCCCGTACATAAACTCCAGGCCACCCACCACTCTAAACATTTTTAATCAAATTAAAATTAAAACAAATACTGGTGCATGCCCAGGCAATCAAACAATACCATTTTCAGTAGTGTTTGAACTTGCTTATGTGATTTCACAAAAACAAAGTCCTTAAATCCAAAGGTACATCCAAGAGACAAAGAGAATGATCCTTCTACCTCAAAACCCAATTAAAAGTAGCAAGGAGATGGGCAAAGCACTAGGAGGAGCCTGCTGGACATGAACAGGAATTTGGAGTCTCTGGGGCACTTTCTTCTTTTTTGAAAAAAAAAGAAAAAAGGCTTCTCACACTAAAAAACAACTTCAGGGATACATTGGAGAAGAGAACCCACTCAAAAACCTCTTTTTGGCTATATTTAAATGCATCTTGAGTAGAAAATCTACTCCAGGTGCATTCGCATTCTCGAGAGGGACTGTTTTGGCCACAGTTGCATGTGGAAGCAGCGCAGGTAAACTCAAAGTCTCTTGTACACAGCTGGAAGCAGAGTGGGTGAACGCAAAGTCTCACACGTGCTCGCTAGAGGCCCGAGAGTATCTCTCACGAGTCCTAACACCAAATCACACACGCATGAACAAACTCCACTCGGGTGCTGGATTGTGGAGTTTGAGAACTCTGTGCTTCTCCACAAAGCCTGAAGTGCCCAAATTCTGCAAATTTTGCCCGTGGAGCAGAGTTCTATGCCTGGGCATACTCTTATCCCACTTTGTGAGATATCTACCTGTCTGTGGTTTTTCACCCCTTTCTTTTTTCCATTGTGCCCCTTGCAGTACTTGTCAATCTGCACAATTTGAGATGTACAGTCACTTGTGTTCTAGGCTCTGATTCATAAAAAACAATTTCTTCATATAGAACTCTGTGCATTGGGTATACAAGCCATGCACCCATTTTGACACTCTGGCATATTTAACAGCAGTGATAGTAACCAAAATGACTTGGTTGGGGCCTTTCCACCATGGTTCCACAGAGGACGTTCTCGTGTTTCTTAATGTGTATCCAGTCACCTGGGCACAGTCACTGCACTGCTCTTGGTGCAGATTTGCAGTTACAGCTTCAACCTGTTGAGAAACAGAATGCACAATATCAGCCAATCCTTTGCAGCAAATGATTATCACATTATTTGTTATATTCACAAGTGCTAGCACAGGTGGTGGTCTCATTGCCCCCCCGTAAGGATTTCATGAGGCGTTAAGCCTGTCTCCCTGTGAGGCATACTTCGTAGGCTCATCAACATCCAGGGCAAAGCATCAGGCCATATACGTGAAGTAGATGCACAGACTTTTGCCAATCAGGGCTTGATTGTAGCTACAGTGGAGTTTTTGTTCAGCTTTTAATGCAGCACACAACATCTTAAGCATCTCATTATTAAAATGATTTCTTCGATCTGATTCCAGAGAAAGTGGGATGCTGTACTCTGGTACTAGCTTTCTCAACGGTACCTTTGCTACTGTGAGACAGTCATACCTCCTTATTGGGGAATCTTCTACCCATCAGGACACATCTCAGTTCATTGCAAACAGGCATTGCGATAAAATCCATATGCATTCTGTTGCAAGGAACACTTGATCTCCCTATTTGACTCAGTGTAACTGGTGTGCATTTGTTAGCAGGTCACACATCAGTGACATAAATCCTCTGCAAGCAATCTGAATCTGGAATTAAACTTATTTTGTCTAAAAAACCTGGTTGAAATCTCTTCCGAAATGTGTCGGACCATGGAAATGTTGTGTCATGGGGGTAGTAAACTATCAGGTAATATTGGCCTTCCATCTGGTGAAATCCAGAAGTTCTTTGCATTTTCCCCACGATCTGCTCTGATCCAACCCTGCTGCTCTGTGACATTTTCCTGTATTATGTTAGCTCGTCCAATGTGTTAACTATAGACATCAACTTGAAAATACAGTATCTTCTAGTGAATCATCTGTGAATCGTCTGTAATGTATTCATTAGCAGTGCAGAGTGTGGTGCACTTGATCACAGCAATTTCAATTGTAAGCTGTAAAACGTACAAGAGTTTTCTCACATGTTTCCCATTTCTAATCAGGGATCCTGAAGAGGTCAAGAAACCTCTTTGTGAACATAACTGTCTGAAATCTGGAACGACACCAAAGCCATACTGACTATCTGTAAATATAGTCACTCTCATTTGAGCGGTTAGAATCCAAGCTCTGGTAAGAGCAATCAGTTCTGCAACTTGGGCTGAGGTTATACCTCAAAGCCAAGAGGCTTCAACAAACTCTTAAATTGTACAGACTGCACAAACTGCTTCCAAGAATCCCTCAATTGTCCTTAAGCATGAGCCATCGACAAATAGCACATAATTGGGTCTTATTAAAGGCTATTTCGTTATATCAGTTCTTCGCTTGGTGCACTTGCTCAAATGTATATGTTTCTTTACTTTGAGGTAGAGGCATCAAGGTGCTAGTGTTCAAAATCTGACAACTCATTAACTCAATATTTCCAGCAGCCAAAATCTGCTGCTCATACTTGGACAATCGACTGTTTGAGTTTTGGTTCTGGTAAGCAAAACTTTAACTGAGCTAAGGACCATAAAAGTTAAGGGATGTCCCATCACTATGCTTTCACATCTTTCAAGACCAGCACTAACAGTAGCCACAGATTTAAGACAGCCAAGTATTGCAGTGGCTACTCGATCAAGGGTAATCAAGAAGTAGGACATGGATCTTTTTGATTCTCTGTGCATCTGAGTAAACCCTGAGAGAGAGCAGAGCCCTCCCTCTCACTGGAAAGCAAAACAAATCTCTTGGTATAATCTGGCATTCCTAGTGTTGGTGCATGACAGCGACTTTCTCTCAGCTCTAGGAAAGATGTCATATATCCCTTGTCCCACGAAAGCAGATCAGGCACATTTCTATGCATCAGTTTCCACCAGGGAAAAGTTGGGAATCCACTGTCTACAGTAGTCAACCATGCCCAAATACTTTCTGACTTCTCTTTGTGTTTTAGGAGGTCCCATCTTTAGGATTATCTCCACCCTTTCCTGGGACACTTTTATTGTTCCCTTTTCAGTTATATGTTCCAAATATTGGACTACTTACTGCTACTACTGTCGCTTACTGGAGACATTCTATGTCCAGTCTCAGTCAAATTGTTGAAAAGTGCAATTGTATCTTGTTTACAGGCTTCTTTCGTTTCTGACGCCACAAGTAGGTCGTCAATCTGATTAAAGATTGAGGGACTCTCAGCATACCCTTGTGGAACTCGGCACCATGCCAAAACCCATCCTCTAAGTACAAATGAGAACAGGTGTTGGCTGTCCTCATGTAAAGGAATTGAAAAGTTGGCCTGACAAAGGTCCACGACTGTGACCCGCTTTGTTGTACATGGAATTTGGTATATTATGGTGGCTAGATTTGGTACCACAGGCAACATAGGATTACAATTGTATTCACCTTTCTCAAATCCTACTCTATCCCAAACTTACCATTAGGCTTTTGCAATCCCATAATCCGTTAGTTGCATGGGCTCCCTATTATTTCTTTTAGGATTCCTTTGAATCATGTTCTTAATTATTGTTGTTATCCTGCTATTATTTCTGGAGTCATTTTGTAAGGTGCTGTCCTCTGGAAAACTGCATTTGGTTTGACATTGATGTGAACTGGTTCTACACCATGTATAAGTCTGATCTTTTCATGTCAAATTCCAAACTTCTGGATTTACAGTTTCTCTCATGTCAAAATTAACTCTTCTACTGTTCTCCATAAGTGAAGCCTTATTGTATGTTGCTGTGTTAACTTACAGTCTACGTCCTCATCATGGGTTTGGAATTCAACCCCATCGGTACTACAATAGATTGTGCAATTTAATTGTGCAATTCAATTTGCACAGCAAAACACATCCTAACAAATTTACCGGGTTCGTATCACGTACAACAAATTGATGATTCTCTTCAAATTAACCTATTTTTACAGGTACTTCTTTTGAAACAAGTTTCATAATCTGCTTGTTTGTAACTCCTACATCTTCTTTTATGAGAGGGGCAGGTCTGGGACTTCCGCTGTGCTTAGAATTGAACAGGTACCATCTGTCTCAATCAGAAATGACACTTGAGGGCCATTCACCTCACCTTCTACAAATGGGCCAATGGTCTACCTCCAAGACTGCGTCAAGCACGCAATCTGCCTTCCCTCCCAGGCACCGTCATTATGACGAGTCTGAGTCCAAGCTCTCACTTTCGATCATAGGGAACTGCTGATACAGAGCTTGATTCTGGGCTTGAAATGTGTGTCTGTTTATTCGGGGTATCTGTTTTGCATTAGTTCTTGTTGAATACATTTTCTGCTGAATCACTGATGCTTGTTGAATTGTCATCACTGGAACCTGTGTTTGCATTGGTGCTTGCACTTGCTGAACAGGGACATTTGGTACCTGCTTTTGATTTACTTCTTGCATTCGATTATTAACATTAATTTTATCTGGACTAAGCCTACACTCGCACTTCCAGTGCCCGATTTTGTTACAAAGATGACAAAGAGTCATTCTCTTCAACATTGCAACATCTACAGCAGTACTTGGTTCAATCAGAACTTCTCGATCTCTATCCTGTGAAGCAATTACACCTCCTTGAACACCTTGCATTCTGTCTTAAAATTCTTCTAGGGTACCACTCTGAACACCAACACCTTGCATTGCATCAGCATTTTCTTCAAAAGACAAATTCTGAAAATACTTCTGTTTCAACTTCACTTGTGCCAGCATTAACTTTTCTTAAATTTTTCTCTATTTCATCTCCTGTTCACTACAGTATTCTGCTTTGTTCAGAACCTCCCCTAGAGACTTACAGCCTGATTTGGAGTTTGCAGACAGGTTACTCTGTCACAAATGTGACGGGTATCCTGTTTGCCATATTACAATTTCCATAAGAAATAATGGAATCATAATATGGCAGATGTAACATCCGTCACATTTGTAACAGAATAACCCTGTGTGCCAAATTCTAAATCAGGATCTTGGTCTGCCAACAAATCACATTCTGTTGTATATGTTGACTAATCTTGGTTCTCAAACCAAGCATAAACTGTGAAATAAAGAACCCCATATCAGTAGGTTCAAGATGCGTCTGACCTGTATGCTGCTGAAACTCTTTCAACAATCTCCCATGATACTTGTGTACTGACTCTTTCACTTCCTGCTGAATTCAATTCAATCTCACATGATCCAAATCCTTCGGAGGAACTCAGCCTTTCTGAAAAGTAATCAACTCATTATACTTATTTACCACAAGAGGAAAAGATGTTAGTGCGAGGATCTCTCATTGGCTCTGCATCTGGCCACTCAACACCAATCTTGCATTCAGCCCACAAATCGTTTGAAACAACAATATCAAAAAATGTATTAAAATCAGTCCACAGCACCTTTGAAATTTTAACAAACCTCTCAACTTGTATATACTACTGCATTGGCTTTCTCTCAATTTTGGGTAATTGTTTGTAAATGATGCAAGGTCTCCCCGTCTCCAGGGTACATGCACCTACCCTCCATCTGATATTTCTCTTAATACGTAGGCTGTAGCTACTTCATCATCTGGAGGGTGTGTGAGTGTTTTTGTTCAGTCCTAACTGTTGCTGTTTCTGTTTGACTTTTCTTCTTGTTATGTTTTCTTGCCCATTTATTTTCTATATTTCAAATTCACTCCATCTGCGGATACATTTTACTAATTCGATAATGCACAAATGCATTCCTGAAGAGTGCATGGTTTCAACTGGTTTGTCATCCAAATGCACCCTAAAACTGTTCTGGAGAGGAATGCTTTTTGAAAGATCGACATTATATTTAGCAGCCAATTCAGTTATTTTGTCATGTACTGAGCTGCTCTCTTTGTAATTTGCTTGCACAAATAAATACATTCTTTTTCTTGATAATGATTAACGTGATCAAGGTCCAAACACCCTCTTGTTATTTCTTCTGATTAGATTTTTAATGTCAGGATATTTAATGGTCTTTCTTTCTCTAAACCTGAACTAGAGTGCTTTGCCTCTCTGTGCCCTCTGTCTTTGTTCCCTTCATGTCAGAATCTTCAAACCATGGGAAAAATCCAATATTCAAAGAGGTTAATTTCACCCAGTGCTGTTTGTGTTGTGAAAACAAATTGTCTCCCTTCTCCTCGTGTTTACATCATTTGTGGTGGTGTCCACACAACAATCTGTGAATTTTGGGAAGTCAGGATGTATCCTGTCACCGGTGCACCTCCAACAGCTCCATGAGCAACTTATTTGGGGAGTGATTAATCTGGGCCTATACTGGCTATGCTGTAAGGAGTCTGGTAACTGATGCTCGTGCTCACATAACAGAAGTAGCAATACCTGTAGGCATCACTGTTTGTGTATTCCCTACTTGCTTTTGTACATTGTTGGGGATCACTGGCTGAACAACAAGTTCTGCCTCAACAGGCTGTGCTTTTGTTGTTTGTGTCAACATAGGCTGAGCAACAACAGGTTGAGCCCCTTGCAATGGCCTAGTAATCTGAAATGCATTTGGATCAACAGGAGCTGTAGCCACTGTTACATTATTAGTTTTAGTTACCTCAATATTTGTCCCATGTCCCACATAAGGTGGTCGACATGCAGCTAGCAATTCGTCCAAAAATTATTCTCCCAAATAAGTATCAGTGTCTGATTTAGGTTCAGTTTTTGGCTCTGATTCACCTTTACCTTGATTTCCTTTTAGGTTTCTCGTGTTTTTCTGACTGGTCATTTTTAGGTTTCACCCGCACATGCACTTGCAGGCTGCTTGCGAAGTCTATTGTGAATAGCTAAAAAAAATTAAAAGGGACTTAGAACCAGCCCCTTCCTTACCTGAACTTGCCATTGGCTTAGCCCAACTTCGCTCTGATTTACATGCTTCTAATTGGCCAGCACATCATCTGCTTCACTTCCTTCTCTCTGCTGCTTGCTTCTTTGCTATCCTGCCATTGGGACCAAGTACTTCTTCCGGTCATTGCCATTGGCTAATGGTCAGTATCCTTCCACTGACCATATGCCCCTGAAGGTACTTTTACATAGCGCGAACTCCACCCCAAGCTATCGGAGCACTTTACATGAGAACCAGTTGCATTACAGATTGCTTATCATAGAAATCTTTTCTCTGATGCACTGCGTGCAAGAGGTGGCATTGGTACAAATGATCCTTTTCTAACAAGGAGAGGCACTTCATTGCCTGGGATCACAGATATCCAGCTCCTGCATATGAATTCTCATCAGGAGGTGCAGGGTGAGGGCACTCTGACTGATGACGTGCTGCTCATGATCTTACTTCCTCTGATGGAGCTGTGACTTCAAATGGACAGGAGCCCAGCTATCCTCTGTTACTCTTGTTGATTGTGATAACAGCTGATTCAATGGAAATTCCCATCACCATGGACCCATACTAAAATACTGCTGCTTTTTGGTGTGTCGTACACAGGGGTAAGGGGTAGCTAACCACCTGCTGCTTGCACAGCATTGCTGAGGAAAGGGAAGACACAGCATCCTCTTCTAAGAGGGCCTCGGTAAAGTCCACCCTCTTTTTCTTCTGAACACTATGATCGGAAGCAGGCGCTGCACAGGAAGCGGTGCTTGCTCTCTCTGCCTCCGTGCGAGCTGGGAGGGTAAAAGTGATTCAGTGCACAGTGGTATTAGAGAACAAGTAACAGTGCTAGGGGGCGTATTACAAGGAAGGGACATGGAAGACCATTCAAACTATAAGCTTCAACTCTTACAAGAACACTCTGTCAATGTTTTTATCTATGTCTCCCTCTATACCACTCATCTCTTCACTCTAACTTTTTTGTGAACTCATACTTCGAACTGTCCAGTTCTATTTCTCTGACACACTTTATACCTTGGCATTTCTCATCCTCTCTGTCTCCCATAGTCTCTCCCATTGGATCTTTTCCTCCATCTCACTTTCTGGAATAACTTGTGTAGTATTTGATTAACGTAAACTGCGCATGTTCTGTCTCTCGCTCAATCCTCCTCTGCCACTGTTAAGCACTGCCACCTGTCAGGATAAGAGTACCACTCATGTCACTCGCACCCAACACCAACACACAGCCCCCCATAGCGTGCCCTGCAACAGAACACACTTCCAACCGAGTAGTCGACAATGGAGTTTGGTACCCATATTCTGGTCCAATAATATGGTTCAGTGCCTCATCAGGGGCTAAAAACGTACACTTGCCCCCTCTTTCTGTCGCTTTTATCACTGTCTCATCCTTTCGCTCTCTCTCTCTGCACTCCCTTGTGCCTCACTCTTTTTCTTCAGTTTTTCTCTCTCTGTTTCTGTCTCACACTCTCTCATTCTTGCTCCTCTTCCGTTCTTGGTCATGCAGTCCCTTTCCATCCAACTCCCTTTCTCCAGACTCACCTTTTTTCTCTTTTTTTCTCTTTGGCTGTCTGTTAGTCTCTGCATTTTTCTCTCACTATGGCCCTTTCAGGTTGTCATAATACCCAGGCTGTTTAACTGTCTGGTTCCCATGTGTCTGTCCACCAAGGCCCTTGCAGTAGCAATGCACTTCACCATATGGCAAAATAACCAAAAGTTAACAACAAGCTGAGCGGAAAATTACATTTAGGTGTGCAGCCTCTTTCATACACCACCACACATACTGCCTTTCTATCTCACTCTTGTTGGTTCTTTTCAGTCCTCCTTTGTCAGAGTTTTCTGTATTTCTCTTCCTTCTTCTTTCTAAGATTTTGTGTGCAAGTTTATATTTTAAACAGACTTTTGTTTGCATTGATATCACATTCCAGCCGGCTAACCACACTTCGGAAATGGTTTAAAAATGTTTATGTGCATGCATATTAGTTGAGGTCTTACTTTGGTTCCAATACTTTTCCTGTGCAAGTGTTTAATTTAAACTGACCTTTGTTTGAGTGGCTACCACATTCTGGTCAGAAATACGCACTTCTGTCCAAAGGTAACTATAACTCGTGCCCCCGTCATGCACAGTTAATCACTCCACATGTTATATCATTGATGACATCTTCTATCTGAACTTTCATATTATAGCTGCAACATTTGCAATAAAATAATTGATCAGACAACTGTGCATGCAAGGGCGTGAGTTATAGTTACATTAGGGTGCATGTTATAGTTAGTTGAAAGAACTCTAACTATAACTGCTGAATTTCTTTGTTTTGTTTATGAGTAAATTAAGTACCTAACTGTAACATCCCTGTAACATCAGTTTTTTTCATTGAATTTTTATGTTTTTTAACGTATATTCCCTGAGGCCAACTCCCTATAAGCATGCAGTCTTGCACCGTGCACAGCCTTCTCCCATGCACAGTAGAGATTGCCCACAAGGGCTGGCCTGCAGCCAGTCCCTGCTGCCTACACCCTAACCACCCAACCCGATTCTGTGCATGGCCCTTTTGCCATGCACTGCAGAAGTTGTCTGTGACCTCTCTGGGTGTGAGAATAGGTGTGAGAGGCTGTATCTGGAGGTAAGAGTGGCTGTCAGAGTGTCTATCTGGGTGTGAGAGTGTATACATCAGTGTTTTAGTGGGTGTGTCAGTATGTGCATGGGGCTGTAAATGGGTGCATGAGGGTCTGAGTGGGTCTGTGAGTGGGTGTGTGAGTGTCTGAGAGGGTCTGTGAGTGGGTGCATGAGTGTCTGAGTGGGTCTGTGAGTGGATGGGTCAGTGTCTGAGTGGGTGTGTGAGTGGGAGATTGATTGAGAGACAGAAAGTGCGAAAGAAAATGAGAGGGAGATTGATTTTGTTTTTAGTCTTTCATGTCTGATATACTTAGAAAGAGTTATTAGCTTCCAATTTAAAATCAAAAATTATATTTTTAAATAAATCTTTTTAAAAAATAATAATAATTGAAATGAGTCCAGTTGGACTCGACGCCCAAAGCTCAGTGTGAAGGTCTTGATATTCTTTTTAGTCGCCCTTTATGGGCTATCTGGGGCCTCGTCCCTATATTTTTTAATGTATTTATTTATTTATTTTTTAATATAAATAGCCCTTTATTGGTAGGGGACATAAATGAAAGCTTCGGATTTTGAGAGCGGGACCTGCTTTACAGGTCCCACTGTCAAAACCCGAAGTGTTTGCTGTGGCTCTACAGCCAAGCACAGCAAACAGCTATGTCCCAGGGTGGGCCTCCCCGGGAGTAGAGTCTGGCCCTGGGGGGTGGCAATCCACAGGGCCATCTGGGGCTCCTCGAGGAGATGCTGCGTGGACACCCTCTAATGAGAATAGCCCCTGGGGGTGGTTGTCCTTTTTTAAAAATATTTGCCCTGGAGAGGTGGTGATACCCAGGGCAGCGGGAGGGTCGTGCGGCCCCCGCAAATCAATTCCATTTCACCCTGGGGAGGTGGTTGTTCCCGAGGCAGTGGGAGGGTGCAGCCCCTCTGTATTTAATAAAGCCCTGGGGAGGTGGTGGTCCCCAGGGCAGCGGGGGGCCCAGGCTCCCCCATATATAATAATAAAAGACCCCAGTAGGTGTGGTCCCCAGGGTGTGGGGGGACGTGGGCCCCCCGCATATATAAAAATAAAAAGACCTAGGGAAGTGGCACTCCCCAGGGCAGCGGGGAGGCGTGGGCCACCCACATTTATTTAAATGAATGCCCAGGGGATTTGGTGGTCCTCTGGGCACAGGGGGCTGGCAGACCCCCCCACACAAAATTTTAGTGCTCCTGGGACCTGGGCCATACTGGGGGCCTATAAAAAAACAAGCACAGGATCCCACCCTTGTTGTTTTATTTTTTGTCCCAAATATTATGATTTTGCAACAAAAATAAATTTTAAACAATTGTTGTTTTTTTGGTCTCGGGGGTCCCTGTGGGACCCCTCCCCCCATCAGTGGTTAGGGGTCTGGGCCTTCTTACCCTGGCCCCTTTTATTTTATTTTTATTTATTTTCTGGGACTTTTGTGCTACAGCTGAAATACATCCCACAGTTTAAAATAATCCCATGTCCAAAACAAAGGCCACATTCTTCTTTGCGTACTTGAACTTCCTTGGGGTATCATCCCTCCAATTTACCCCTTAAGCAGTGCCAGCACCCAAAGTTTTTACCTCAGGTTAATGTCTTTGCTGGTGGATGTCCCCCAGTCTCTCACCAAAACTGTACTGGGTCAAGCTAAACAAGAAAAAACTGCTTGTGCGAGGCAGCTCCAAAGTGATAGTGTTTGAACAGGAATAAAGGCTGGGACTTCGGTGCAATCGAGTGCAGCATGAGGCAAACAACTGTTTCTGTCAAGCTTTTGCAAATGTTAACAGTGAATCCAACCAAGCGGGGTAAAGCTCACGGTAAGGCAACCATTTACAGGAAAGGGTTCGTGTACGCTAGCACTAGTACAAAAAATGGTACGATCTTGTGTGAAGTGAATTGATAGTTGAAGGGGAAATAACTATTTCTGATAGCCAGTTCCATATGTTCTTATGCACTAGGAACATTGGGCCTTTCATGGAGTGTAGTTAAATAACTGTTTCTGGGATTACAACTGACCTGGTAGTGTGCAGTCAGTAGTAATAGAGGGGTTTCCATGGAGAGTAGGCAAGGGTGAGGCAAAACAGCTGTTTCTGAGAAGAGTCCACTCTTTGAAAATGTTTGTTGAAAACTTGTTCGCGCTCCCGCCGTCGCGGGAAGCGCTGTGTGACCTTAGGAGGAGGGGCAGGAGCCCTTGAAAACTTGTTCGCGCTCCCGCCGTCGCGGGAAGCGCTGTGTGACCTTAGGAGGAGGGGCAGGAGCCCTTGAAAACCTGTGCGCGCTCCCGCCGTCGCGGGAAGCGCTGTGTGACCTTGGGAGGAGGGGCAGGAGCCCTTGAAAACTTGTTCGCGCTCCCGCCGTTGCGGGAAGCGCTGTGTGACCTTGGGAGGAGGGGCAGGAGCCCTTGAAAACCTGTGCGCGCTCCCGCCGTCGCGGGAAGCGCTGTGTGACCTTAGGAGGAGGGGCAGGAGCCCTTGAAAACTTGTTCGCGCTCTCGCCGTCGCGGGAAGCGCTGTGTGACCTTAGGAGGAGGGGCAGGAGCCCTTGAAAACTTGTTCGCACTCCCGCCGTACAACAGGACTGATGCGGGCTTCGGAAGCTGGAAAGCACTTTCTAGGTGTCAAATCATTTGTATTTCGAACAAATTCTAAAGATTTTTGGATACCGTAAAGTTTCACTTCAGATTCAAAAATAATTCTTTTTAAAAATTGAAACAGAGGGTGAAGTTTTTTGTGCGTTGTTTAGTTTGTATTTATTGGTTCAATTTAAATGATTTAAAAATTAATGCCACAGCCCTTGTCGATCCCACAATTAATACTTTTTCAATCCACTGCTGCCTCCATAATCACTTGACCATCATTAATCTGAAGCAGAGCTCAAAGACTGTTCCTGGGCAGTGGTTACATGTTTAGCCTGATCCTGCCTGCTATGGCTGGATATGAGTTCCTACTCCTGGCAAACTGCCCCAGCATGAAGGGCAAACGGAATGTTTTCATGTTCACGTGAGCATATAAAGCAGAATGTTTCCCCATATTTGCAGCCACCAAGCATCCCATGGTCTCTGCCACTGATGATGGAAACTCTGGATGTATCTTGAAATAAAGCCAATCCCACGACAATAATTGGAATGAAAGCTGCCTCCTTACTGTTAGAGATTGATGAGAGATTCTGTGGGATCAAGGTCACTTTTTACTTCTGAAATAGCAGCAGACCATCATTTCATAGTTCTACACTTCAACATTTTTAAAATGAAATTAAAAACAACCTCTAAATAGAGAACAATAATTTTACACAACAAATCAAAGCCTACCATTAAAGTAAAATAAAATGAAATTATTTTGTTTAAATAAAGCTATCCATAAATGCAAAAATGAAAACCAAACATATCTCTTTCTGTATCTCCTTGATTCATTTCAGTAGTGGTCAGCACAGCATCCTTTTCCCGCAGCCTAAACAAATCCAGGAAGCATTGACAACACCAATAGTTGTGGCATTGACATCCAGTGTTTTGACTTCATCATTGCGTGTTTTGTTTTGACATTATTTTTAGAAATCTGTACTGCTGGAGTAGCTGCCAGCCCTCACAATTATAAAAAAAATGTTTCAAAGCAGTAATATTTTTTGGCCTCAGAAAGCCCACATTGCCTTAGTGGTCCAGCACCGATTGAACTACGCTGAGCAAAAATATACACCTTGGAAAGAGCAGAATTCCATTGCTTTCAGTGAAGTTTACCAATGGGTGAAGTGGGCTAGCCCAGAGCTACATACTGTAGTGGGCAGAAGAAAAATGTCAATGACAACACAACAGACCAATGGATGAAAAGGGCTGGCTAAAGGCCCCTATAAATAAGCATACTGCATATAAAATCTTTGTAAAATCAAAAGGCATCAGCTTTGCAAGACCTAAAAAGGAACCAGGAAGCCTGTCACTTACTTACGGAGCTAGACAGCATCTTTAGATAATAATTAAAGGCTGTCTTTGGGTCTGCAGTCCTGAAGAGGAAAGGTTTCACTATTAATTCTCAATGTTCAGGGGATTGCGAAGGAGGAGCAGAATAGAGGGGATCAGCACTATCTATATATGTATAGTGAACTAAAATGAATTATCAATGAGTGATCAAATATATGGCATGATCCCAAAGGGCCTGATTCACAAACTTGCACTTTTCAGTACGTTTACACTTTTTAGTACGTTTACTACTTTTCAGTATTAAAAAATGTACACTTTTGTAGTAAGTCCAGCACTTCACATAGCCAACCACTGGCACTGCAATACCCTCCCGTAGAAAATAATGGAGGTAGGGGCTTACTACAAATGTGTATGTTACTACAAATGGGCAATTTGTGATTGGCACTTTGTAGTATGTTTTGTAGCACTACTGAGGTACTACAAAACATAATACAAAGTGCAGTTTGTGAAGCACGCCCTATGAGTTAAGGCCTATATCTTCCTACCAAAAAATCAAGGTCACTGCAGTGAGATGTAGGGTTATATTCTGACCACAAAGAAGGGTTATTCTATGATCCAGCCAGAAGTAACTCATGATGGATGGTCAACATATATCCAGTGATTAATTTGTTTTAAAAAAAAGTCCAGGGCCCTCCTCAGCAGGCCACTGATGCTTGCACCACCCACTGTCCCTGCTATGGCTGCCAAAGACAGTACAAACACACACTCCTACACATGTGACAACTGGGACTATTTCAGGCCTGAAGCCATAAGAATGGCTTGGATGGCAGGTAATTGCCATTTTTAATGTATATTAAATTAATAAACCACTGTTGTTGTGCTTATCTCTAAATAAGACAAACTAAGCCATTATTTGGCAGGTTGTCATAAGTGCTGGTGTTGGCAGTTAAGTGCTGGTGCAGAAACTGCCGGCTCAGATTAAGCACTGAGTGCATCAGGATTATACTTCACTGAGGCTTTTATTGCCACGTGGATCAGTGTATACTCTTTAAACACATCACCGTTCCTCTTGAAATGAATATTTATGGACCAATATATTCCGATGTATCTCTGTACAAAGAAATAGTGTAACTAGAAATAATTTGGCATGATGTTTTTAATAACACTCAAGAATTGAAAGCCCTTAAATGCACTTTTAGTTCGACTCTATCCATCTCATGGCTTGAAAAATTCCTTTACAGGTGTTTGTTAAGATTTGCAACGTTTTCAATTTGCATAATAGATCTTCATAATTAATTGCATTGTATTTTTCTTTTGAAAACGTATCAGCAATGCTCATTTGCCGTTTTTTGTGCGCCCTCAATGCACTCTCCTTTAGGTTAAATTTGGCAAGGGGATATTATCAGCTTTGTGAAGAAAATGCTTCACTCCAAACAGTGAGTAGATTGTCGGACTGGCACAAAAGTTATGATGTGTCGCTTAAAGAGATAGCAGAAACTGTCCAATGAAAGAAAGAGTAGAAGCGGATGAATCGATGCTTGTGGCTGAATATCATTGATAAAACAAAATACGTTATTTTCCAGCATGAGCATGTGCTGAGGAAAAGCTGAAACAGAGGAAACGTTGTTTTCGCAAGAAGAGCATTTTGCTAAGTGAAAGCATGCCTTTTCACTAGTCTATCAACCAGCTTTTAGATAGATAACAAATGTCATTGCCATCTGGTGGCTGCTTGGTAACATTGCTCAGTGTTAAATTAATTATTATTATAATAAAAAGCAGTGCTCATTTGTAAACTGATCTCCAAGGAAGTTAACTCAAGGGCAAGTATGACTATCCAGGCAACTATTTCTAGCACGTTTTGGAAATCTGCAGCTATGTAAAGAGCAGGTGCTTTGATTACAATAGCACGTATTTTACCAGTGTAATAAAAGAATGGTAAAATTAGGTCAACGGTGACTCAACCGTGTAACATGCATCTCAGACATAGATCTCCAACAGTGAAGGCCTAACTCACTTTGCAAGCTTATTGGCCTTGTAATGGGCATATTACACGCGGGGATAAGACCTTGTATTAAAGATGATTAGGTAACATGGGAAATGTCCGATCAACATGATCACATAGCTAGAGTGTTAAACATCATACTTTGGAAACGTATTACTGGGCTCAACTTCAATTAGTGTACACTACATACAGACCCATAGTTTTACAGTTATGCATGTGCTAAAAATAGAGAATGGCTGAGTGATATTTACTTCATATATTTGAAAGAACGTTTTCTTCCAGCATGATTTCATACATATGTAAAGTGCATGATGGCATTTACAACTGTCACTTGAACAATATGTAAAAGCACAAAAACGACCAAATCACTCCAAAGTAACAATTCACACCAATTTACTCTAACCCTCCACTACTGCTATACTTACAAAATGAGTGATGTTGATCACTAGAAACTTCAACTCTGTATAAAATAAGCAGTAAATCATAGAAATATTGATACGCTCCCTAATCTGTTATGCCATCTGCACTCTTGTCCTCTAAAATTCCACCTGTCCATGACATGATTAGTCTGAAGAAAATGCTGGAGTACCACTGAGCACTGCAAACCACACATTAGGGGGCTTGCAGTCAGGATAAAAGAATAAGGGCCTGATTTAGAAGTTGGAGGTAATGGTTCCACCATATACTTTTCAACGATAAAGCCACCTGCCGACTTGAAAGTCCACCTGCCTTATTTAGATGTCAGTGGGAGCATAGACGAAAGACCACCGACAATCCGCCGTCACCACCAAGAGTTATTCCTAGCGCTGTTGACACCATAGGCTAAAGCAGCTGGTGGCAGAATGACTTCCCCTTTTACCGACAAACCAATTACGATGTGCAGTCCTGTCGACGCAACAGTGACGGCTAAACCTCCACACTTGAGCTGGTGGATTGGCAGCTATATAAACACGAACCCCACCTTTTGAACACTTTCCGCATATCCTGTTACCATGAACCCACTGCTGTCAGTCCTCCCATCGCTCCTGGGCCAGGTCTAAGATAAAAATCAATTCTCTCACTACTAGAACAGAAGGTATGTCACAGGTATTCCTGTTTCCCTCTGACTTGTAGCTGCATAGCAACACTGGGCTTGTGCATGCCTCAAGATATTTATGAACACCAACATACTGATACACAATGCAGAAGTGTGTAATGATGAAGTATGAAATTGATCAAAACAGACCCCGGGACATAAGTAGCAACCACTGATTAGTGACGGACTGCCGACATGGCAATGGACACCCGAACAAAAAAGTCTCAACAATCACAAATATGAATGTGATCGCAAAGGTGTGTGCTAGAACCCCAAATTTTACGCAAAATATCCATTCCATTGTAGCACAAACACTACAACATGCTACAGGTGGTTTTACCCAAAATGTAACACAATACTCACTGGTGAACTGCAAACATGACATGATGTACGAAGGTCATGTGTTCCCTTGGTGTGTGCAACATATCACAAACATATGATTACAGAAAAGTGTGAAGTGCCTGGTCATCATTGTAATGCATATGTGCATATCATTAACATATCATGGCA
Organism: Pleurodeles waltl; assembly: GCF_031143425.1. NCBI lineage: Eukaryota > Metazoa > Chordata > Amphibia > Caudata > Salamandridae > Pleurodeles > Pleurodeles waltl. Next base: position 518,991,062 of record NC_090436.1, read on the forward strand.
AAATAAACACACATCCATTCTCCAGTCACAATGACGGAAACACATATAATGTGGATGTAAGTGTCCTGTGACATGATGAATGCTTGCACCAAAATTATTATGTCCAGCACAAATGTAAAACACAAAGTTATGCATTGTCACTGTTACAAATGACAGGAAATGCATGGCCCACACATTAGCAAAAATAACGCCATCAGCAAAAAATGTGTAACAATCCAAAAATAAGGCCAGGATAAAGGTAGTCTCAAAATAAAACTGTATTGTGCAAATGAGATAACTCTCTCATAAGTAAATAAAAGGAGATTGTAAAGAAAACACCCCAAGCAACAGGCCAGTAGTCCATAGTGTGCGTGCATGGCCACAGCTTGCCTCCTAATGTCACTTCCAGATGAAAACCTCCTCTGAAAGGGCATCCATGGGGCAGACTGCAGGCACCTCAAAGATGTTATTGGGGGGTCCTTGGGTTTGAGAGGGGTGGATATGGGAGGGGTGGGATGGGTTTGGGAGGAGTGGGTTTGGGTTTGGGAGGGTTCAGGCGTGAAACATGTCGACCTCTCAGTGCTAGGATTGAGTATTTCTCCTTCTTCCCTCACTTTGTGTTAGGAGTATAGGGTACATTATTCCCCTGTAGATTCCTTGATTCATTTTTTAATCTTGGCCTGACTCCTATATATAGCAACGTATTAAAGACATTTGGTGTTCAGAGCCAATTTTAATACACCTCTTACTCTCCTTTTTCCTCCTTACGTTATCACACTCTACTGATTCCATCTGATCAGTAACACCATCCTCGGTCAAAGAGCCACCACCATTCGAGTGGTGGCCCGTCGGACATTGCAGTGCCGGTCCGGCGAGGAGTTAGCCCGATGATGATGCCTAGCGTCGGAATTGATGCTTGAGAGTACTCCTAAGACATCACCCGCTCGTGAAAACTCGTTTAGGCAGACACTTTTGAAACAGTATACTTTTGTCATATAGGTTTAAGTACCTCATCACCAGTGGCAGCTTCATCCACGACGATGTGGCTGCTGTCACCTTTGCCTTACCCAGTAAGGGCTGAAAAACAAGATACAACAGTTATAATGTTTCCGTGAGAATACAATTGGGCATCAATGTTCATCACACAACATTTGCACCAAGTTTAGCTATCCCCCATTTCTGCTCCCATATCATGTATACCTTTGTCACTTATACACTTGCAGTTCACTCCAACGGAAAGGGTTCCAGCAGCATGAGTGAACACATAGGTCTGGCTACATCTCTGAGCCGCTGCAGTACAGAGCTAATATTGGTTCCCTTCTCTCAAAGGCTAGGATTTCTGGATGGAATTTGCCTGCCCAAAATGGGACACCACAACATCTATATGATGTAGCCTTCCACATGCAAATGTCCCTTTCAAGGTCACATTGCTCACCATCACCAAATTACCCTCTGGGTAGGACTAAGGACACAAAATGTCACCCATGGGATGCACAATTCTCTCACCAATGTGGGAACATTCCTGTCTGTTGCTTACAAGACATTTTTGTAAAGAAATTAATCTTGCCCTTCACAGACTGGCTTACATGCACAATTGTGATGGGCTAGGGACCCAGGCCCACCGGTTACTGTCAACATAAAGTATCATGATTTTGCTGGAGAAACTGCTATCCAACATGACAGGTAAGGAATGATATCACTGTACACAGAATATCAAAACTGTAAGTGCAGATGCACATTCTCACATTGTCATAGTACCAACTTAGCAATGTCAAGTCAGAAATATTAGCTGCTGCACAATTTTGCACCCTGGATGGGTGTGCTGACTCTTGGTGCACAGGTAGTGGAGTTGTCCTCTTGCTGAGGTGGTCTTACAGCAGTGGTGGGAGGGGTTGCTGTGGACTCTGTCTGACTTACTGGAGCAGTGTGGCCAGACACACCAGATGGACCTGGTTGTTCCTCATCATCTGGACTTGCAGCATTGGTGTCCTCACTGGAGGCTTGCTCCTGGGCTGGAGTGGAGGTCTCCTGGCTGCCAGATGGTGATGCACTGGTCCAGGTGGTTTTACCTGTGAATGATACAGAGGATATGTGAATTAAATATTGTTTGTGCATTTCATGTGTCTTTATTTACATTAGGTCCAACCTAAAACCTAGGAAAGGAGAGATTGACTGATTAGGCCTCTGTGCGAATTTTACTGCTTAATCCATGCAGCCTGATTTATGCAGATGGAAACTTCAGTCTTGACCTTGTAGAAATGTCTTGAAATGAAAAAGTGCAAGTTCAGATTTGTGAGTTACGTGTCAGACATTGGGTCCAACACAGCGGTGGGTACATTGGAATCTTGAACCCTTGCAAGGCCTAGGAGGCTGCAAAACATTGGATACACAATGGTTCCTTACACATGTGATACTGCAATTGAACATCTTATGAACTGTGAAATTTTACGTGTGTGGCTAGTAATTCTGTTCTGCATGCCACTACAAGTCTTCTTATGTCTTGGGTTCAGAAAACAATGACTTATGTAAGCCTTTTCAACAATTCAAAGCAGCTGTGATCAGGTATCTACATGGTTCAGATGCACAAGAGGTGATATGTAATTACTAAGCATGACATGGTGACTGACAAATGCATTCGTTTTTTAGATGTGTGTACATATTGAAGTAATTGAAAGTGTTACAACATTACACCCCACTTTTGATTGACATATTCAGGAACAGAGCATTATGGTAGTTGTAGACGTCTGTTAACACCATGGACAATACTTGTTTGAAAATATCTTCCACACATCACTTTCAATGACTGCATTAGATATGAAAACATGTTTGCAAGCTGTACACACATATGGATATCATGTGGCTGGGAGACAATGCAACCTAGGGACACCATACTCTCTTTTGAAAATGGATGTAGTTTTGGACCTGTTTTGGGTAGGACAACAACATACATTGATAGACAGTAATGGGCAGAGTCCATGCAAGGGGTGAACCATGGGGAACTACACACAATGTGGATAGCCATACAGCATTCTGTTAGAAGGAGAGCTACACTAATGCTGCTAGGAATTTGTATGACAAAACATATTTGGCTTAGTCACAAATAGCTACACCTGTATTGCTAAGATTGTTGCAGCATTCAAACTGTCTACCTTCTAATCAGGACTCCACTAGTGATTAGGGAGACATACATAGGTCTGACTTACCAGTCTACACTCTACCAGGGATTCTTGTCAAGCCTTCAGGATGGAGGATTTGCAAGATCTTCTCCTCCCAGAGAAAGAGTTGCAATGGAGGTTGAGGAGAACCACCACCAGTCCTCTGGTTCTCCAGGTGACGCTTGGAGACCAGTGAATGAACCACCCCCAGCTCATTTCACCTCTTCCTAATCTCCTCCTGTATGTGCAGGTTGTTAGGTACTGCATTCACCCTGTCAACTAGACTGGACCACATATGCCTTTTCTGGGAAATGGTAGTATTTTGAACTTGTGCTCCAAACAATTATTACGCTTATGATTTCATCTCCCATGACAGACAATACTCCCGCTATGAAACGGGAATTTCTTCTCCCTGCCAATGTGAAATTATTCTTCACTAACTTAGTGCTAAAAAACAGAAGGGTAATGTAAATAAATTTATTTGACAAAAAAGACACAGAGGGAGAGGTAAATTGAATCAAAAAACCTCCTATATTGTGGATTTAGCTGGCTGTCTGGTCTTCTGCAGTGGAATGGCAAAAGATCATGGTCTGTTATGGAGTGTGATTTATAGTGTGTTTTGCAGGTGTTCACAATTGCCCAATTTGCAACAGGTATGAGCTACTAGCATTGCGGGATGCAGCTGATGCGATGGAGTACACTCCTCATGGCGGTCTTTGGCCTAGCCACAATACATCTGAATACTGCGGGCAGGAAGCCGCCGACATTTTTTCAGGCCACTTCTGACGCGGCTTGGTGGTTAGACCACCAACATCTAAATTAGGCACTAAGTTAAGAAGGTTAACTTTTATACATTTCCTTAGCTCTCTTTTCTCTTAATTGTGTCTCCAAAGACTTGATAGGGTGTTTAAACGAAATCTGATCACATCAGAAAAAATTGATACACTTAACTAGTTCTGTCTTTCACCTGGAAACTTATAAATCTCACCTAAGTCTTAAGTAAGGTTCAACCGGCGACAGAAATAAAATGTGAATCAAATCTTAAGACCAAAGAATCTTCCCTTTATTGCTGGGTTGTACAATATAACACAATTCTTCTGAATGAATTGTTCTGTAATGGTTGTTTTTTTAATTGTAGTGGAGAGTGAACACCCATTGTAGCCACCTTAAGAACACCCAAACAGAGGCAGACCAGTGATTTCTAATTTGGGAAAAGGCTTACCCCTTAAAAGTAAATTTTGGAAATAGCTAAGAAAATCTAACTGTCTGTGTTACACCTCCTATTACTTCTTGGGAACATAAGAAAATATACTGGAGTAGTTACTGAAAAATAATTATAGGGACAATGTCAACCACAAAAACATGGTTTCTGGTATAGCTTCAGATACAGAGAATGAGAGTAAGGAAACATAAACATATTTTATTAAAAAGACTTATTAATGTGATCCGAAATTCAAATGGTATTATTTGAGCTCTGTTCAACAGTAGTAAACATATTAAATGAGACACATCAATATTTGAACCGGCCACGTTTGAAATGAGCATTGGCAAACCTTTGACCAAGCCAAAAGATGTTGCTCTCAGAAGGTAAGCTATTGGCTTTGTCAATGTTTTTTTTTTTGACTGATAGTCACATGTGAACACATGCACGCATAGCAGGCAATCGTGCAATAGGTTTTCTATTAAAGAAAAACAATTCCAGCATGCCCGCTGGTGTGTATGCCCCTCCCATGTTGTGATGCACGTGCACAAATGTATCGTGATGAAAGAGCACACATGCGTCACAATAGATGTCCATGCAAATGTAACGCTAAACACACATATGTGGGTTGTGACACGTGTCCATATCTGCTGTGATATACCACAGACATTTTAATATACTGTCTCAATACTATGGACAGCAATATTAGAAAGGTAAACTAAAAGTAAAATAAAGTGAATAAAACTGTGTAAAATATGTAATTGAGCATACCAGTAGCGTTTTGCAGCTGCCAGGCACTCATATTAAAAAATAACATTGAGATTAAAAAAATAAAATTATTAGTGGGAAAAGAAGCATGGCAGGTGGAAGTTGGATGGGTGGGCAGATGAGAGATTAAAAAATAAAACAGGAAGCATGATGAGGAGCTGTGAAAAAGTAAGAAGAAAGAAAATTGGGTGGGAGTTAAGGACCACATACATTCCAATGGAGTGCTGATGCAGAAGAAAAAAACATGCAATATAGAAATGTAACAATAAATATCATAAAACATGTTATACTTCAAATAATTAATATATATTGTCATACTCTAAAGGCCACATGTAAAATAACAGAAACAGCAAACTGCATTAAATGTCAAAAAGGAAAGCTTTTATTAAGGTATAGAAGATACACTTATAGTAGACAAATTCCCACCAGTGATTAAAAAAACACTGGAAATGCATTATTCGAATGCATGCTATGGTAGGGCTTTCACTGCAAAAACAATAGTAGAAAGTGTTAGGGAACACAACCATCTCCCTAATATAACAGATATAGAAGTGAGAAATATTTTATGAAACCTAGAAGAGATCAGTATGAACTCAGATTAGCCAACAGGAACAATGTTTATACAAATATTAGCCTAAATGTTCCTTAACAGTCAACAAGCCAACTTACTGGTATACCAAACCTAACAAGATTAATTCCCAGAACATGTAGATCAGTGAGGGAAGCACCAGTGGCACCGAACAAATATGAAGAAATAGACATACCCCCTACCATGCTACCCCCAGATAAAGAAGATGCTAATAATAAGAATTTATTAATATTAACACATTTTAACACATGGATGATATATGCCACTTTTAAGTCATGCTCTCCGCCAGTCAGTCAAATATACACAATACAAGGTAATTGTTAATGTGCGAACAAGCCATTAGTATATGCACTGCTATCTAACAAAAAAAAGTACAACAATGGAACACTAACAAATAATAAACAACAATTGAACGCCAACCCTCAAACAATCCTCCAAGATTGTGAACATGCAATGATTTATTTTATATTTAAAATCCACCCACACACTACAATTCAGGGGTGATACTTTCATCTTAACCAGAACCTATGGATCCACCCCAAGGATAGAATAAACAACTAACATAGAATTGGCACACACACTAAAAAACAAATAGCTTTAGCATACGTCACTGTAACAGGCTTCAATAAACATTATGAGATGCTTATTGAATCTACCTATAAACAAAAGTGTGAAACAAAACCAGCATGTGTAACAAATTATTTTGAAGATAGTTGATTTGGTTGCCTGCACCGATCAAGCCACAGACCCCAAATCACATATCACATTCCATGGTGGAATGTCTATGACATAACCATGCGTCAAGGATGAAAGACAAATAGCACAGTGTAATGGCGGCACAATTCCTGCCAAGGAACACTTGGAAAAAGAAACCCTACACTCTAACAATTCCTAGCAATACTTCAAAAAGAATGAAGCTACAGGAACTAAGAAGGGAACACTCCCTAACCCAACTCAAACCAAAAATATGCAAACAAACGAAAGAAAGGCATAACCTCCTAACATCGAAGTAACACTCTTTGCTAACATCCAATGTCTACCATATTGAGACTCAGTAGCAAAAACCCTACTTTAAAACCACCACACAAAAAACAACACCTGTTAGCCTCCCTAAAAACCCTCACACTTAACTAATGTTTTTGAAATATTATTAAAACAGCTCTTTGTTCCAATCTGAATGAATGAGTAATGCAAAAAAATAAATATTCAGACTGATATTTAAAAATTGAAAAATGAATGTACAAGCAACATGAACTACAATATTTTAAATAGCCATACACTGTTCTCTACCCTAAACCCTATAATACAATAAAAAGTAATTTATATGCATAGTAAATCAGTATAACTAACATTAACACAATAGCATTGCCCACTCAGTAACTTAAATAAGTAAAACAATTAGATTTACAATTTCGTACCTGAAGTCATCCATCCAAAACCTAAAAATTAAAAAAAAATGAGTGTCACAAAAACAGAAAAATCTAAGAAAAATGTTCAAATAATTTTCTTTAAAAATATTTTTCCTTGAAAAAAATCAAATGTATGAATGTTAAAAATATATTGCAACCTCTGAAACAAAACAGTAACAAAACATATAGACGCCCCGAACAACATTTAAACTACTCGTATGAAACATAACACAGTAGAAAAGCACTACCCTAAACTCATTAAGGCACAGTACACTAACAAATAAACAGTACAATAACATTTAAAAAAGACTAGCCTAACTAACTCTTGACACCTCCCCAATACAAACTGTTAAAAAAAAAGTTAAACTAGTCTTACCAGTGCTTGAGACCAGCTACAGGAAAACACAACTACAGACCAACAGCTCAAAATGACAAAGAATAACTGCAAAATTACAAAAGAAAAACTAGAATAAATAAAAAAGCAGTGCCACCTATTGGAAGTATTTTATATATTGAGATTTCTAAAATAATAACACATTTTTAAAAAATAATCTATGTTCAAAAGGTACATCAATGTTAATTACATGTATAAATACTGATTAAAAATACTATTTTTTGACTATTTTAATTGTATTAGACTGTTCATAAATCATGAATATTTTAAAAGGTGTATTTGATTATTAAAAATAAATATACAACATCTTTAACCCCGTCGCTGCCAGGTCTTTTCCTTCTTAGGTGGCAAGCCTTTTTTTGGCTATTTGGGGCAGTTTGCACATAGGCCCTCATAGCTTTTTGTCCACATAAGCTACCCACACCAAATTTGTGTCCTTTTTTCCAACATCCTAGGGATTCTAGAGGTAACCAGACTTTGTGGGTTCCCCTGAAGGCGACCAAGAAATTAGCCAAAACACAGCAAAAATGTTGTTTTTGTTTTTTAATTGGGAAAAAAGGGCTGCAGAAGAAGGCTTGTGGTTTTTCCCTAAAAATGGCATCAACAAAGGGTTTGTGGTGCTAAATTCACCATCTTCTCAGCTTTCAGGAACAGGCAGACTTGAATCAGAAAACCACATTTTCAACACAATTTTGGCATTTTACTGGGACATACCCCATTTTTACTATTTTTTGCGCCTTCAGCCTCCTTCCAGTTAGTGACAGAAATGGTTGTGAAACCAATGCTGGATCCCAGAAAGCTAAACATTTCTGAAACGTAGACAGAATTCTGAATTCAGCAAAGGGTAAGTTGTGTAGATCCTACAAGGGTTTCCTACAAAAAATACCAGCTGAAATAAACAAATATTGAATTTGAGGTAAAAAAAACAGCCATTTTTCTCCACGTTTTACTCTGTAACTTTTTCCTGTGATGTCCGATTTTTTAAAGCAATGTACCGTTACATCTGCTGGACTCTTCTGGTTGCTGGGATATATAGGGCTTGTAGGTTCATCAAGATTCCTAGGGACCCAGAGCCAATAAATGAGCTGCACCTTGCAATGGGTTTTCATTCTATACCGGGTATACAGCAATTCATTTGCTGAAATATAAAGAGTGAAAAATAGGAATCAAGAAAACCTTTGTATTTCCAAAATGGGCACAATAAAAGGTGTGAGAAGCCGTGGTTATTAGCACATCTCTGAATTCCGGGGTGCCCATACTAGCATGTGAATTACAGGGCATTTCTCAAATAGGCATCTTTTTTACACACTGTCTTACATTTGGAAGGAAAAAATGTAGAGAAAGGCAAGGGGAAATAACATTTGTTTTGCTATTCTGTGTTCCCCCAAGTCTCCTGATAAAATTGGTACCTCACTTGCGTGGGTAGGCCTAATGCATGCGATAGGAAACGCAACATGGACACATCACATTTTTACATCAAAATCTGACGTGTTTTTTGCAAAGTGACTAGCTGAAGATTTTGGCCTCTAGCTCAGCCGGCACCTAAGGAAACCTACCAAACCTGCACATTTTTTAAAACTAGACACCTAGGGGAATCCAAGAAGGGGTGACTTGCGGGGCTCTCACCAGGTTCTGTTACCCAGAGTCCTTTGCCAACCTCAAAATTTGGCCCAAAATACACTTTTTCCTCACATTTCGGTGACAGAAAGGTCTGGAATCTGAGAGGAGCCACAAATTTCATTCCACCCAGCATTCCCCCAAGTCTCCAGATAAAAAAAGTACCTCACTTGTGTAGGTAGGCCTTGTGCACGCAAAAGGAAATGCCCCAAAACGCTATCTGGACACATCAAAATTATCGAATACAAAACTAACTGTTTTTGTGGGGAAGGCACCTGCGTTTTTGGTCCTAGGATCAGCAGCCATCTAGAGAAACTTACCAAACCCAGACATTTCTGAAAACTAGACACCCGAGGGAGTCCAGGGAGGTGTGACTTGGGTGGATTCCCCAGTGTTTTCTTACCCAGAATCCTCAGCAAACCTCAAACTTAGCTAAAAAATCTAATTTTTCCCACATTTCTGTGAGAGATCACCACACCGGGACAAATTTCCTCCAACCCAACATTCCCCTCAGTCTCCTGGGAAAAATGATACCTCACTTGTGTAGGTGGGCCAAGTGCCTGTGACAGGGAAGAGCCAAAAACATGTCGAAATTAAGGGGGAAACAAAGCGGGTCCAAAAGGGCAGTTTGGAAAAAAAAATAAAAAATTGGTTGACAAGTGAAGAATTTTTATCGGTATAGATGAGAAAATGCTGGGTGGTAGGAATTTTGTGGATTCCTGCAGATTCCGCAAGGTTCCATCACAAAAATGTGGGGAAAATGTGTGATTTCAATAAAATATGGAGATTTGCAGGGCATTGTGGGTAAGAAAATGGTGTGGGGTGCTTGTGAAGCACACCACACTGGAATTACCCAGATGTTTAGTTTTCAGATGTGTCTAGGTCTTGTGGATTTTTCTACATGGCAGTTCAAAAAGTGCAGCCCTCACCATTCCAAGTGGAACGATTTTGAGAGTTAGCCAAGCTCTCATGGCCCAAATATTCAAATGTCATCTTGCTTGCCGTGGGATAAGATGTTTTAGTGTGCGGGGAGAGCTGAAAGACTGTTACCCCCTTCAGTTGGGGTGGGGGCTTAACCAGGCCCATACTGGTTGGTAACCACCACCCCACTATTTTATGTTTTTTTTTAAATTCCCTGGCATCTAGTAGACTTTCTGCCCCCCCCCGGGGGTGTGGATCGGGGGTAATTGCCCCATCTGCCCAATGGTGGGCAGAACAACTTTGTCCCCATTTATTTCACCGTCTTATTTTGAAAAGAAAATCTTCCCTGGTCTCTGGTGGGCTTTCTGCCCCACTTGGCCAAGGGGCTTCCCCCCCAAACAAAAGACACACATACACACACACCAATCCCTGGTGCCTAAGTGTTTCTGCCCCCCCCCGGGGCACATCGGCCTAATAGAAATATACTGATCTGCCCCCAAGGGGAGCAGAAATGTCCTAAAATAAATTTCCACCCCCCCCAGGGGAGCGACCCTTGCCTAAGGGGTTGCTCCCCTTGCGTGAAATTGGCGCAAAAAAAATCCCTGTGCCTAGTGGTTTCTGCCCCCAAGGGGGGCAGATCAGCCTATTAAAAATAAGCTGATCTGCCCCCAAGGGGGGCAGAAATGGCCTAAAATAAATTTGCCCCCCAGGGGAACAACACTTTCCTAAGGGGTTGCTCCCCTTGCCTGAACTTGACGGAAAAAAATAAAAATCTCTGGTGTCTAGTGGTTTCTGACCCCTTTGGGGGGAGATAGGCCTAACAAAAATAGGCCCATGGGGGCAGAAATGGCCTAAATACAATTTGCCCCCAGGGGAGCGACCCTTGCCTAAGGGGTCGCTCACGAATATATATAAACAAAAGTAAACATAAAAGAATATATATCTGTGGTGTCTAGGGGTTTTTGCTCCCCCTGGGGGCAGATCAGCCTAATTATAATAGGCTGATCTGCCCCCTGCCGGGGCAGAAAAGGCCTAAAAATATTTCCCCCTGCCCCCCGGGGAGCGGCCCTTTGCCCAAGGGGCCGGTCCCCTCATGTCAATAACAAAACAAACAAAAAATTCCCTGGTGTCTAGTGGTTTCTGCCCCCAAGGGGGACAAAAATTGCCTCAAATAAATTTTGCTCTCCGGGGAGCGACCCTTGCCTAAGGGGTGCTCCCCACATATCAAAAGTAAACATAAACCAAAAAAAAATTATCCCTGGTGTATAGGGGGCAGAAATTGCCTAAAAAGAATTTGGCTTCCTGGGGAGTTGCCCTTGCCCAAGGGGCCGCTCACCTCATGTCAAAAACAAACAAAAAAACAAAAAAAAAAATCCCTGGTGTCTAGTGGTTTCCAATGGCCTAAAATTCATTTTGCCCCACAGGGAGCGACCGTTGCCTAAGAGGTCGCTCCCCACTTATAAAAAAACACAATAATAAAAAAAAAAATATCCCTGGTGTCTAGGGGGTTTCTGCCCCCCTTGGGGGCAGATCAGGCTAATTTAATTAGGCTGATCTGCCCCCAGGGGGGGGGCAGAAATTGCTTAAAAATAATTTGGCCCCCTGGGGAGCAGCCCTTGCCAAAGGGGCCGCTTCCCTCATGTCAATTACGAAAAAAGGAAAACTCCATGGTGTCTAGTAGGCATTTCTGCTGCCCGATCGCATCGCAATCGGGCAGCAGAAATCCTGAGAAAGACATCAAAGGAAAGGAAAGGACTTTCCTTTCCTTTGATGCCTTTCTCGGCCCCTCCACGTGATCGGAGGAGAAATGCAAAAGCATCACGCGCTGATGTCATCAGACGCCACAGGGGGATAAAGGGGTGGGGGTGGAAAGGGAGGATCATGGGGGTAGAGTAACGGTTATGTCCTTGGCGCCTGAGCACCGCAGCCAAGGACGTAACCGTTACATTCTTGGCTGTCAAGGGGTTAAACAAAATCTATAACAACAAATAAAATTGTCTGTACATTACAGCTACAACATATGTAATGTTAATTATTTTGAGGTTAATGACTAATGTATGGTTAGTAAAAATATAAAAGGAAACTTGTAATTATTGTAAAATCATGTAGAGAAAAAAATGCTTATTTGAAAAAAGATATTTAGAAACTGCATTTGAGAAAAAATATCAGAAATAAACTTAGCAGTAAATGTATTCATGAAAAACAAACAATTTACACTACACTTCACCATAACTTTTATATGTAGAAAAAGAAAAGGTACAAACAAATTCTATTATTTTATGGATATTACATTTTCTAGTCTCACTTAAATCTTAGCTACATTGGAGAAGGTGTTGCACTTTGGGGAAGGCCTAATTTACTATTCCCACCTCAAATGTAAACCCCATTGGGGAAAGCATTGGACTTTCGGGAGTCAGGTTTACTATTACAACTCCAAACTTAACCACATTGAGGAAAGTGTTGGACTTTGAATGGGTCAGATTCCCCACTCCAAACCTAACTTCATGAGGGAAAATGTTGGACTTTGGAGGGGATTTACTATTCCCACTCTAAAAAGAACCACAATGTTGGACTTTGAACGTGGGAGTCCAATTTACAAGTCTCTCTCCAAATGTAACGTTTTGTGGTAAATGTTGGAATATGGGGGGTTGGATTTACTCTACCACATCAAACTTAACCACATAAAGTAAAATGTTTGACTTTGGGGAGGTGGGTGGATTCACTATTCCTGCCGAAACCTAATAACATTGGAGAAAGTCTTGGACTTTGGGGAGGTGATATTTACTATTCCCACTCCAGACCTGATCACATTGGAGAAAGTGTTGAACTTTGGGGATCAGGGTTACCATTTTAACTCTAGACCTAACCACACCCGGGAAAGTGTTGGACTTTGGGAAGATTTCAGATTTACTGTTCACACTTCAAACTTAACCATATTGGGAAAAGTGTTCAACTCCTGGGGTGAGATTTATTATTCTCACTCCAAATGTAACCACACTAGGGAACGTGTTGAAGTTTGGTGGGCGGGGGTCAAATTGACCATTTCTACTGCAACTGACCCACATTGGGGAAAGTATTGGACTTTTAGAGGGTCAGATAAACTATTCACATCCAGGCCTAACCATATTGATAAAAGTGACCTGGGGGGTATCAGATATGGTAATCTTTCTCCAAACCTAACCCCTTTGGGAAAAATGATACACTTTTGAAGAGTTCAATTTACACTTCGAACCCAAAATTAACCACATTTCAGAAAGTTTTGGATTTTGTGGTTTTATAATTAACTCATAACACACAATTCTCATATACATTGTACTAAAAATAACACTTTGGAGAAATCCATTTTATTTATCCAAAAAGCACATTAATTAAATACGCCATTTTGGAACACAACAAAAACACTCCTAGTTTTTTCAAATCAGTCTTTATCTTTAAATTACTATTCTTAAATATAATTATATTAACATTTAAAATATATATATATATATTTAAAAACACAAACCAAACAAATTTAAAAATATAAATATTTTAACTATAATCACAATTTTAAAATACATAAATCTAATGTAAAAAAAGATAAAAAAATGCATAATACAACAACTCCAGTATTTAAGACCACGAATTCTATATGAATAGATGAAATGTTATTATAAAGAAATTTAAGAGTAAGAAGCAAATATATTTTTGTGTAAGAAAATTACATTCATATAACCATTCTAGTAAAACATTTAACAGGCTGCTTAAAAAATATAATGACATTTAAAAAAGAAAAAAATGAATTTTAATAATGTAATTGAACATACAATTTAAAAATATAAAAGTTATAATTTACATGTAATCATTGACTGCCAAAATCAAATCAAATCAAATGTAAATAATATTTTAAAATTGAAAAAGGTAAACAAAAATAAAATAATACAAATTTAAAATATCATAAACTATATTACAATGAAAATGTGAACAGTTTACGGTGCAGTCTTATTTATTAGATCTATAGGATCTCAACACCATGTCCCTTTCAAACTGAGGATTTAGTCAGACATTGTAATGTTCATGATGTATCAATTACATCAAAGTATGCATAAACAAAGATCTAATAATGTACACATATATATCTGTAGTTATGGGACCAGCAGTTTTATATCCCTCCCACACGGAGTTGTTGTGGTAGGCATCAAATACAGCCGACAAATGTTTAACCAAGGATGACTTTTTCAAAACTATAATGTTGCGATGGAGCATTTCAACAATGACTTTATTAGGTAGTATTCATAAGGATTATGAAGTGGTTTGATTCAAGTCAAATATATGGGACTTGGGAAGACTCTTAACCTTATATAGGTGTTGCCTACTAGCAATATAAGATGGAGTACCTTTAACTTTACTTTTACTGGCAGAGCTGCTATACATTTATTAGCTAACTATGAATAAAATTACCACACACATATTACTAGATCTTTGGACTCTACCTTATAATGATTTGTCCAGTACAGGCTAAAAAGCAAGCAGGTACTCAGCATCTCGGAAACAGACAAGCAGGGCCAGAGCTGCAATTGAGAAAGCTTCTGGAGGGAATATATGCTGTAGGCTGCAGGAGAGGGTGACAATAGAATGTGGTAATCACACCAATAACTGCCTCACAATTAATATCTGCAGCCGGATCATGTGGAATTATCTCCCAAACAGGTCTTATCCTAGGCCAGTACAAGTGAAGACTGTAGGAGAAAGTCAAGAAGTGACTACCACGTACTAGTTTCACAGTAACTCCTCAATATCTGGGGACCAGATAAGGCTCAGGGGGTGAATGGCCTTTATCCCCTTTAAAATTACATATGGTGCCCCCTTCTTTTAGTTTTATACTTTGGCCCTGAGGGGAGGGGCCTTAGGCCTAAGAATGCTCAGGAAGTGGGGCATGTGCCTCTACACCCCTTTTTCATTGCTTTTAGCCCTGGGAATTTGAAATGGGGTATGGGGTCCCGCGGGGTAACCCCTTTAAAAAGAAATACCCTGGGGATTGAGGTTCCCACAGATTGAAGGCCAACCATATGCCACCCCAGCCTGCAGGGGTGTTCGCTTCCTGCAGGGTAATTGGCCACCACACACCTATGCATGGCCAAAGCATGGGGATGGCTGCCTGCAGGGGGTTTGGACACAGGTGCTGCAACCAGCCTCATGCTGTGCACAACCAAAGGCCATGTGCAATTTGGAGTTGGCTGCCTTTTGGGAGGATAAGCCATTGAGTGTCATAGAGTGGCTCCACTGGAGTGGCATAGAGTGGAGTTATGTAGAGTTAAATAGCATAGAGTGGAGTGGCGTAGTATGGAGTGGCATAGGGTAGAGTGGTGTAGAGTGGAATAGAATAGAGTAGGATGGCATAGAGTTGAGTGGCATATAGTGGTGCGGCGTAAAGTGGAGTGGTGTAGAGTGGAATAGTGTAGAGTGGAGTGGAGTTGAATAGAGTGGAGTGGCATGGAGTTGAAAGGTGTACAGTGGAGTGGCATAGATTCCAGTGGCAGAGCGTGGGACAGCATACAGTGCAGTGGCGTAGAGAAGAGAGGTATAGAGTGGAATAGAGTGTAGTAGTGTAAAGTGGTGTAGAGACAACTGACTGAGTCAAGTGGCATAGAGTGTTGGTAAGTGAAGTGGCATAGAGTGGAGTGGCATAAAATGGTGTATAGTAGAATAGTGTAGAATGGGGTAGTGTACTGTGGAGTGGCATAGAGTGGAGTGGTATACACTGTCATGCTGTAGAGTGTTATGGTATAGAGTGGTGGTGCATAGAGTTGAGTGTGGTGGAGAGGTGTGGGAAAGAGTGGAATAGCATAGAGTGGAGTTCAGCAGTATAGAGTGGCGTAGAGTAGAGTGGCATAGAGTGGAGTGGTGTAGAGTGGAATAGCACTGAGTGGAGTGGCATAGAGTAGAGCAGTGTGTCATAGAGTAGAGTGGAGTGGCATAGAGTGGAGAGGTGTAGAGTTGAGTGGCATAGAATGGATTACTATAAAGTGTAGCAGTACTAAGTCGGGTGGTGTAAAGTGGAGTGACGTTTAGTGGAATAACGTACAATGGAGCTGTTTAGATTGGAGTAACAGAGAGTGATTTGGCATAAAGTTGAGTGGTGTAGAGTGGAGTAACATAGGGTGGAATAGTGTAGAGTGGAGTGGCTCAGAGTGGAGTGGTGTAGAGTGGTATAGCATAGAGTGGAGTGGCGTATAGTTGAGTGTCATAGAATGGAGTGGTGTAGAGTGGAATAGCACAGAGTGGAGTGGCATAGAGTGGAATGGTGTATAGTGGAGTGGCATAGAGTGGAATAGCATAGAGTGGACTCGCGCACAGTACAATACTATTGAGTGGACTGCCGTAGAGTGGAGTGGCTTAAAATTGAGTAGCATAGAGTGTAGTAATGTAGAGTGGAGTGGTTTAGAGTAGAGTGTTGTAGAGTGGAATAGCATAGAGTGGAGTGGCATAGAATGGAGTGGCATAGAGTGCAGTAGCGTAGAGCGGAATGGGACAGAGTGGAGTGGCATACAGTGGAATAACATAGAGTTTAATGGTCTGGACTGGAGGCATGTAGAGTGTAATAGCATACAGAGTAGTGACATAGAATGGCATAGAGTTGTGTGTCGAAGAGTGCAGTGTCATAGAGTGGCATACACTGGGGTAGCATAGAGTAGAGTTACATAAAGTTGAATAGTGTAAAGTGTAGTGGCATACAGTGGAGTGGCATATGGTGGAGTGGTGTAGAGTGGAGTAGAGTAGGGTGGCATAGAGTTGAATTGGATAGAGTGGAATAGCATAGAGTAAAGTGGGATACAGTGGAGTGGCATGGAGTGGAATAGCGTAGAGTGGAGTGGAGTTGCAGAAAGTGGAGTGGCATGGAATTGAATGCCATTGAGTGGTGTGGCATAGATTCCAGTGGCATAGAATGGAATAGCATTCCATGGAGTGGTATAGAGTAGAGAGGTGTACAGTTGAATAGCTTAGAGAGTAGTTGTGCAGAGTGGTGTAGAAATTAGTGACGTAGAGTTGAGTGCTGTAGATTGCCAGTGAGTGGACAGGCATAGAGTGGAGTGCCATACAGTGCAGTGGTGTACAGTGGAATAGTGTAGAACAGAGTGGCATAGAGTCGTAGAGTGGAGTGGCGTAGAGTGGAGTGGTGTACAGTATCATGTTGTAGACTGTTGTGGCATAGAGTGGAGGTACAGTGGAGGTGCATAGAGTGGAGTATGGTGGAGTGGAGTGGCAAAGAGTGCAAGAGCATAGAGTGGAGTTGGGCAGTGTGCAGTAGTGTAGAGTGGAGTGGCATAAAGTGGAGTGACATAGAGTGGAACAGCACTGAGTGGAGTGGCATAGAGTGGAATGGTGTGTCATAGAGTGGAGTGGAATGTCATAGAATGGAGTGGCATAGAGTGGTGTAGAGTCAAGTGGCATAGAATGGATTACTTTAAAGTGGAGTGGCATAGAGCGGGGTGGTGTAGAGTGGCATGATGTTTAGTGGAGTAGCATACAGTGGAGCTGTGTAGATTAGAGTAGCAGAGAGTGAAGTGGTATAAAGTTGAGAGGCCTGGAGTGGAGTAGCATAGGGCAGCAAAGAATAGAGTGGAGTGGCTTACACTGGAACGCCATAGAGTGGTGTAGAGTTGAATGACCTAGAGGGTGGTGTCATGGAGTGGGGAGAGCAGAGTGGCATAGAGTAGCATGTTGTACAGTGGAATAATGTAGAATGGAGTGGTATTGAGTGGAGTGGCATAGAGTGGAGTTGTGTACAGTGTTATAGTGTAGAGTGCTGTGGCATAAAGTCTTAATGTGTAGAGTGGAGGTGCACAGAGTGGAGTGTTGTGGAGTGGAATAGTCAAAAGTGGAATAGCATAGAGTGGATTTGGGTAGTGTGGAATGGTATAGGTTGGAGTGGCACAAAGTGGAATAGCATATAATGGAATAGCCCTGAGTGGAGTGGGATAGAGTGGAGATATATAGAGTGAAGTCCCATAGAGTGAAGTCCCATAGAGTGGAATAGCATAAAGTGTAGTGGCTTAGAGCGGCGTGCCATACTGTAGAGTGGTGTGACATGTCATATAGGGGGTCATTACAACATTGGCGGCAAAAGGCGCTTACCGCCGTGCCGAAGACCGCCAATACACCGCCGCGGCGGCGGGAGACCGCCACAGCTATTATGACACACATCACGGAATCCGCCGAAATTCAGACACCCACACAAGTCCGCCACACTAAAGGTCAGCGATAAATATGCGGAAACAAATCCTCCACCTCCACGCCAACAGAAACACACCCATGCTATTACGACCCACGAATCCACGCAGTGGTCTTTCAACCGCGGTATTCCATTGGCGGTACACACCGCTGCGCTCAAAATACACACACATCTCCAAAACACCGCCACATTGGACAATTTGAAATACACACACCTGATACACATACAAACACCACTCCCACACATCCAATACAATATAAAACACACACTCACATCACCCACAAACCCCTACGACCACAAATTAGAGACGAAGGCCAGAGAGAGACAGCACAGAATAGATAACACCATCACACAGAGGCACACTACACCATCACCCACACAACATCCACGCACAAAACACCACATACCACTACACCCACCACACTCATCAACACATACACCACCTCACACATCACACACACCACCCCATGTCACGCCAAAGACACCCCTGCTTCTCCGAGGAGGAGCTCAGGGTCATGGTCGAGGAAATCATCAGGGTAGAGCCACAGCTATTTGGCGCACAGGTACAGTACACATCCATAGCCAGGAAGATGGAGCTATGGCAAAGAATAGTCGACAGGGTCAACGCTGTGGGACAGCACCCAAGAAATAGGGAGGACATCAGGAAGAGGTGGAACGACCTACGGGGGAAGGTGCGTTCAACGGTATCCAGGCACCACATCGCGGTACAGCGGACTGGCGGCGGACCCCCACCTTCTCCCCCACAACTAACAACATGGGAGGAGCAAGTCTTGTCCATCTTGCATCCTGAGGGCCTCAGAGGAGTCGTCGGAGGAACGGACACTGGTAAGTCTAATCTTCACTATCATATCCCCCACCCTACCTGCATGCTATCACACACCCCAAACCTCACACCCTCCCCTATCACCCTAACTCCTCACTAATCTACCCATAACACCAACCACCCATCCCAACCCCAAGACCTGCATGACACAACTAAGCATGGACACCCATCACTAAAGCATGCCCACTGCACAGACCCACAACACCCCCCAACCATCACCACACAAGCCCCCACACAGGAATGCCTGCACTGGGGTTCACGCACACCCATCCACAGCACACCATGAAACACACACATGCAATAATCATGTTCTCATACCCCTGCAGGAACCCGAAGGACCGTCACCACACCAGAGGGTCCAGACAACACCACTCCACCCCCAGAAGAGGCCCACAGTGACGAAAGCAGCTCTGCCCTACTGGATCTTGATGACCAGCCCGGACCATCGTGGGCCTCAGGACAGTCGGTTCCCCTTGCCCAGCCACAGCCCAACACCGAACTGCCACCCTCTGGGAACACCAGCACAGCACCCACCCAGCGGACCCATACCTCCCTACCCAGGACAGGTCAATCAGCGGTGTGTCCAGGGACCTGGGGGCAGTGGTAGTGGGCACATGGTCCAGGGGACGGAAGCACAGGAACACAGGGGAACTGGGAGGGCTGATGTGCGACAGAGGGAGGACAGGCCAAGGGAACCCACTCTCCACGAGGCCCTATCCTCCATCATGGGAGCATACCACCACTCCCAGGAGATGATGGCAACGGTCCTGGACAAGTTGCAGGAGACCCTGCGCCTGCAGGAGGAGCAGTATTTGGGGTTCAGGGAGGAGCTCAGGACCATCGGCTCCGCCCTGGGCACCATCGTAGGGGTGCTGACGGACATTCAAAAGACTTTGAGGGACACCGTGGCACTCCAAGGGGCCCCTGACACTAGCCAGGACGACGAACTGCCCACCACCTCCGCCGGCGCTAGTGGACAGGAGGCCCGGCCACAGGACCACCACACCAGCACCCCACCCCCTGCAGACGGACAACCACCACGCAAGCGGGCCCTGAGATCCAGGAACAGGACACAGCAAGATGGCAAGACCCCTGCCAGGAAATAAGACTACCTTGATTGTCCCCCCACCGTCCCACTTTGTTACCCTGTCCAGATTGGAACTGCCCCAGCTCCACTTCCAATGGCCAGATGTGCAATGTACCTGTGAGACTAATAGGCTGGACTCTGCCATGGACATTATTCCACCATGACCTCTCCCCATTTCACAACCACCCTACATTTTTATGCACTTCAATAAACACCCTTGAAACCTCAATAATATTGGAGTCAGTCAATGATTGTGAACTTTGTATTGTCAATTACAGTGTTAAAAAAGGTTAGCCATTGGAAGGTCAACATACCTATGTCACACATCACAAGCCTTTCAAGGGTGCAAGCTGTTGACACGTAGGTCAACACATTAGTGAAACTGAAATGGAAGGGGACAACTCAGGTAACAAATAGGGAGTGAAATGTAGGTACAGGATAGAGGTAGACGTGTGAGATGTAATATAATGTGAAACATGAAATTGTACTCACCTGTGTCTCATTGAAAATATTGCTGTATGACTGACTCCCTGTTGTCGTTTTCATCTTCATCTTCATCCTCATCACTGTCGACAGGCTCCCCAGGCTCCCCGCTGCAACAACACCGTCATCTGGATCATCCTCCTGCAGAAAAGGCACCTGGCGTCGCAATGCCAAGTTATGGAGCATGGAGCAGGCGATGATGATGTCGAACACCTTCTTCAGTGAGTAGAATAGGGACCCACCTGTCATATGGAGGCACTGAACCTGGCCTTCAGGAGGCTGAAGGTCCGCTCGATTACCCTCCTAATCCGCCCATGGGCCTCATTGTAGCGTTCCTCTGCCCTGGTCCTGGGATTCCTCACTGGGGTCAGTAGCCAGGACAGGTTGGGGTAACCAGAGTCCCCCAATAGCCATATACGGTGCCTCTGGAGTTCACCCATCATATCAGGGATGCTGCTATTCCGCAGGATGTAGGCGTCATGCACTGAGCCAGGGAACATTGCATTTACCTGCGAGATGTACTGGTCTGCCAAACAGACCATCTGGACATTCATCGAATGATAACTCTTCCGGTTCCTGTACACCTGTTCATTCCTGCGGGGGGACCAGAGCTACATGGGTCCCATCAATGGCACCTATGACGTTGGGGATATGTCCAAGGGCATAGAAGTCACCTTTCACTGTAGGCAAATCCGCCACCTCAGGGAAAATAATGTATCTCCTTCCGTGTTTCAGCAGGGCAGCCAACACTCTGGACAAGACGTTGGAAAACATAGGCTGGGACATCCCTGATGCCACGGCCACTGTTGTCTGAAAGGACCCACTTGCTAAGAAATAGACCACTGACAGCACCTGCACGTCAGGGGGTATTCCAGTCGGATTGCGGATTGGTGACATCAGGTCAGACTCCAACTGGGTACATTGTTCCCGGATTGTGGCACGGTCAAAACGGTAGGTCACGATGACATGTCGCTCTTCCATTGTCAACAGGTCCACCAGCGGTCGGTACACCGGCGGATTCCGCCATCTTCCAATATGTCCCAACTGACGGTGCCTGAGAAGGACAACAGCGAAAAAACTGTCAGCATTCCTCCAGGTATGTACCCACAGTCATACACAAGACTACACCAGACAATTAACCCATCCGGGAAAGGTTTTGAGTGTAGGCCTCGGTATGTGTGACGCAGTAGTAAATTAAGCCATGTGGGACCCTGAAATGGCGGCTGCCTGACCTCTAAAATGGGACAATGGAATTGTGGGGTAACTGCGCTGGCGTTGCACACCGTCGCGGTAGGCGGTCGTAGAGCGCGGCACAATGCTGCATTGGTTAACATTGGACCCTATGGGTCCCAGGAGCCAATGAACAGGTGCGCTGGCGGTGATGATGCGCACCGCCGCGGACGTCACCGCCGCGGACGTCATCACCATTTTCTATCTGTTCAATCACTAGATACCTGACCTTCGACAGGAGAGGACCTACACTGCTAGTGCTGCTGTGACCTCGGTCTGGAAGCGACGATGGCTGCTGCGTCTGGGGAAAGGGCCCCTGCCTTTACTGCACAGGAGTTGGAGAAACTTGTGGATGGGGTCCTCCCCCAGTACACGCTACTCTACGGTCCTCCAGACCAACAGGTTAGTACACAGGGAGCACGTTGTATGGGCTAGGCCTGGGTGGAGAGGGCTGGGTGGATGAGGGAAGGGGGCAGAGTACATAGAACAGTCATGCATGGGGATGAATGGGCCACAGGGATAGAGTTGGGAGGGGGCCAATTACAACGACGGTGCAGTAGGTAATGACTGTTCCTCTTTCCTTGTGCATGTCATGTAGATCAGCGCCCACCAGAAGAGGGACATTTGGCATGCCATCGCCAAGGCGTTCCGGACCCTGGGGGCCCACCAGACACGGGCCACCCACTGCCGGAAGAGATGGGAGGACATTCGCCGCTGCAGCAAGAAGACGGCGGAGGCTCAGCTGGGGATGGCCTCCCAATGTGGGAGGGGTGCCCGTCGCACCATGACCCCCCTGATGTTCCGGATCCTGGCGGTGGCCTACCCGGAGTTGGATGGGCGCTTAAGGACATCACAGCAGACACAAGGGGGTGAGTTCAACCTCATGCAGTGGACTTTGCGTGCTGTGGAGCTGTCTGGGTGGGGGTGGTGGGCTGTGGGTGTCCCTAGGCCAGGGCGAGTTAGGTAGGCAAGGCCCCTCTGTTATGTAGGCCATGTGGCACTCTACCCCAGCTAAAAAAAAAGGCTAATTGATGTATAGTTGCCCCTTTGCCATCCATGTGGGCAGATGTCTACCATTGCCATGTAGGCCATTTCCCAGGAATTGCATGTGCAGAGGGCAGGAGCCCGGCGTAATGCAGGGGGCTGCTGCGTTTGTCTTGTCCGCCAACGGTAGCGGTATGCCATGCACTAAAACTCTCTTTCTTCTGTCTCCACCCTTTTTCTGCTCTCCCTGTCCTTCTGTACATCAGCATCATCAGGCGGAGGTACAGTGGCACCGGAGCACGAGGGAGCTGCATCCCACATGGCCATGGAGGGCCACACCACAGACTCTGATTTCACCAGTGGGACGGAGGGCGAGGGGAGCTTCACGTCGGCCACAGGATCACCAAACAGTGATACGGACTTGTCCCCCGATGGGAGCTCCCCTGTGGTGGCGGCACCATCTGTGCGCCCCACTTCTACAGGTACAGCCGCCACCTCCCCTACCAGCACTGCCCTCCCAGCAGCCCCTCAGCATTCGCCCCGTGCCCGCTCACCCAGGAGGGTGGGCATCACCTTTGCCCCACGCACCTCAGCCCCTGCCCCTGTCACCCCTGCTGCCCTCAGTGAGGAGGCCATTGACCTCCTCAGGTCACTCACTGTTGGGCAGTCTACCATTGTGAATGCCATCCAGGGTGTAGAACGAGAGTTGAAACACGGTAATGCATTCCTGGAAGGCATTCATTCTGGTCAGGCTGTCCTTCAGCGAACCCTGCAATCTCTGGCCTCAGCACTGATAGCAGCCATTGTCCCTGTGTCCAGCCTCCCCCCTCCAACTTCCTCCACCCAGACCCAATCCCCTGTACCCCAGCCCATCCCAAGCACACCTACAGACCAGCATGCACACCCAAAAGTAGCTCAAGCAAACATAGGCACCACACTCACCACAAGCACTCACACAAGCATCAGACCCATACAGACACAGCAACATCCACTGTCTCCACTGTGTCCCCCTCCTCCTCTTCTCCCTCCTCCCTCCCAGTCTCGTCTACACACACACCTGCATGCACCACATCTACAGGCACTAGGACTCGCCCCAGGACACCCAGCACCACAAGCCGCTCACCTGCACTCACCACCTCCACTGCCATATACACGTCCCCTGTGTCCTCTCCCAGTGTGTCTGTGACGCCCCCTCCCAAAGTACACAAACGCCGGCAATCACTCACCCAACATCCATCCACCTCACGACAGCCTCCAGTACCTGCACCTGCACCCAAAACACCTAAAGTGACACCTCCTACAACCACCTCCTCTTCCTCCACTCCCAGAGCCCCTCCAGCTACCCATCCCAGTGTACATCAGAAACTGTCCCTATGTCAAATTGACCTTTTTGCCCCCAACCCCCCTCTCCAATTCATCAGTCCCGTCGTAGCACCTCAGCCAAAATGCCTCCAGTACCAGTGGTGCGTGTTCCAGGTTTTTGGAGTGCCCCGTCCACCAGGGCAGGCAGTATGACCCGGAGCCAAGGCACTGTCAGCCCACCCCCTGTGAAGGCTCCGAAATTGGAGATTGGACGACGGGACCGTGTCAAGACTCCTGGTGGTACAAACAGTGAAATGGGATCCAAGGCGATTGGTGAGTCATCTGTAACTCAAAAGAAGGTGGGGAAGGTCCCGAGGAAGTCTCCTCAACCTGTTGTGAGTGTCACGGCGGAGAAGTGCGCCATCATTTCCGGCGGTCCAGACACAACCGCAGCACCGTCATTACTGGTCAGGAGACCACCGCCAGAGTCATAGTCCAGGAGGGCTCAAGTATCGTTACTGGTCAGGAGACCACCGCCAGAGTCATAGCCCCGGAGGGCTCAAGTATTGTTACTGGTCAGGAGACCACCGCCAGAGTCATAGCCCCGGAGGGCTCAAGTATCGTTACTGGTCAGGAGACCACCGCCAGAGTCATAGCCCCGGAGGGCTCAAGTATCGTTACTGGTCAGGAGACCACCGCAACAGCTGGAGTCACAGCCCAGGAGGGTCCAGAATCTCATAGCCCCGCTGGGCAATGATGGAACGTCATGCCACACACCAATGTCAGTATCTGAACCGCCATCTTAGGCTACCGCTGAACAGTCCATAGGCAGCCATGGCAAAGCACAGCTGAACAGTCCATAGGCAGCCATGGCAAAGCACCGCTGAACAGTCCATAGGCAGCCATGGCAAAGCACCGCTGAACAAGGCCAAGACCGCCATGGTGAAGACCGCTGAACAGGGCAAAGACCGCCATGGCAAAGCACCGCTGAACAGTCCATAGGCAGCCATGGCAAAGCACCGCTGAACAAGGCCAAGACCGCCATGGTGAAGACCGCTGAACAGGGCAAAGACCGCCATGGCAAAGCACCGCTGAACAGTCCATAGGCAGCCATGGCAAAGCACCACTGAACAAGGCCAAGCCCGCCATGGTAAAGACCGCTGAACAGGGCAAAGAGCCTGTGGGTATGAATAGTCCGGCACATCAGGCATCGTTCTCCCATGTGCAACTGGGACAGTGACAGGACAGGTACTTCCACGGGGAGACTCATCCAGTCTGGGCACCAGTCCCCCTCCAGAACCAGTGGAGACCTGCATCTACCTGAGAGACTGTGGCTTTGCACTCCCCAGGATGGCACAGTTGGCAACCCACCCACTGTAGACACTTGAGAGACTGTGGCTTTGCACTCCCCAGGATGGCACAGTGGGCAAACCACCCACTGTAGTGACTTGAGAGACTGTGGCTTTGCACTCCCCAGGATGGCACAGTGGGCAACCCACCCACTTGTGAGACTTGAGAGACTGTGGCTTTGCACTCCCCAGGATGGCACAGTGGGCAACCCACCCACTGTAGAGACTTGAGAGACTGTGGCTTTGCACTCCCCAGGATACATCAATGGGCATGGAGCCCCATCGTGGATCTGGCTTCGCATTCATGTGGCTGAGGTGCCCCCCCTTCCCTTCCCCCTGAGGTGCCTGTAGTGTTTCTATCTGATGCCCCGGCAGTGTTCTCTCGGATTTTGGTCAGGTATCTATTGTGGGCGTCGCCCATGCATTTTTGGACTGTTGGTGCACGGACATTGTTGTGTACATATCTGCACTACTTCTTGTTTTGTATATTTATTTATGACAGATTTTGTGATATATATCCGTATATTTTTTAATGAGTTGTATATTGGCTAAATACAAAGTTTGGGTGCTATTCTCTTTGTCATTGCATTCTTCCGGGGGGGTTGTGGGTTGTTACTGTGATTTTTGTGACTGCATTGGTGTGTATGTTGTAATATGCGAGGGTGGGGGTGTTTGGTGGGTGTCCCCGTAACTTTTGCTTTCCCCTCTCCCCTGTGTCGTAGGTGCAGTACTCACCGGTATGTTCTGCGCCTACGTCGCTGTTGGTCGTAGATGAGCAGGAATGCAAGGGCAGGTAAGATTTGTAGTTCCGGGTCCATGGAGTCCTCGTTCCTCGTGGGATGTGTTGGGGTGAGCGTTTTCCTATTGCAAAAGCTGTCTCCGCCGTGTTTTTATCCACGGTGAATCCGCCCCGGAAAAGGTGGTGGATTGGTGTGTTGTGATAGTGTGGGCGGTACATTGTCTTCCCCTTGTCTGTTGGCGGTGACCGCTGCGCTGTTTGTCTGTACCGCCCTGGCGGGCGATGTGTTAAAGTGGCTGTCTTTGTTGGCGGTTTCCGCCAGGGTCGTAATTCCCTTTTTTTGTCCGCTGGCCTGTTTGCGGTATTACCGCAGCTTTAACACTGTCCGCCAGGGTTGTAATGACCACCATAGTGTCTTTGAGTGGAGGGGCATAGAGTGGAGTGGTCTTGAGTGTCATTGGGTCGAGTGGGCTGACATAGAGTGGAGTGCCCTATTGTAGAGTAGAGTGATGTGTCGTAGTGTACAGTACTGTGTTATACAGTAATGTGGCTTATTGCATAAAAAATGTAGTTTAAACAGATGTAGTGGGAAATGGTTGAATGTATTTAGCTTAAATTTTGCAAGAATATAGATTATAGGGTGTAAGGGGTCCTTTTTGGTAGTAGTTCCAAAATGGTTAAGCACTTTTAAAATTATAGGGCCTGAATTACAAAGGTAAAACTACAGTTTTGTGTAAGTTAACTATTGTTTGCTAATCACAAAGGTATTTTACAGTAGTATTTTTAAGACTGCGGAGTCCCCATACATAAAATGATAGGACAGTAATGCACATACAGTACACTTACTGGCATATTGTGCTGAGGTATACCATGGTAATTTTGCGGTAGGCCATGGCACATTGTGATGACAAATCAGTATATCATTGGGTTATGCAAGTCTATACAAAATTCAAAGTGAGCTATATTGTTTAGACCAAACTTAGGGCCACATTGTGAGTTTTGCGGTGCAACTGCCAAACAGCCAAACTCGCGGGGTGAAGCTGCTGTCATACCGGCAGCCTCATCCCCAGTCGTATTACAATGTTTTCACTAGGCTAACTGGTGGAAACATCGTATTATGACTTTTAACAGTGCAACGACATTAGCCTCGGCCTATGGCATCGCACAACAACACCCTCAGAATACACACAGTCTGCAGAGCAGACAGTGCGCATTCTGAGGGTGCTAGCATCAATTCGTACCACCATGCTTACTCCATATTTACAAAACAGTGTAGCATGGCAGTAAGTAAAGGCTAGTGTAAAAAGAAATGACGCTAACCTTTGCAACATGTTGCAAAAAAAATGACACTAGTGCCAAAAATTGGCACTAGCATGATTTGCGGCACATTTTTTGATGCTAATCATTCTAGCATCAGTTTTGGGCATACAAATGTAAAAAAACACAAAAACACCAAACAGAAGCCACAAGGTAATAAAATGGAGGAGTCAGGACAGGAGAGACCCCAGTCAGCCCAATAAAAGCCAGGATGCCCAGGCAGACTCCCAGAGGAAGGGGGAAAGGAAGAGGAAAAGTAGGCTCAATGAGGAGGAGAATCAGATCCGGATCACAGAGGTGTGGAGCACCAACACCAGCTATTTGTTACCTCTAAATTGCCAATAAGTAGGAAGGAGGTCATATGGCAGTCCGTAGTTGATAAAGTCAACAGTGTGGCAGAGATGAAGAGGATTGTGATGGACTGCAAGAAGCACTGCCTCGATTGAAGTTGCAGAAACTGGCCAGCAACTGAAAGGCAGCATGCTCACTGTAGGTGGAAGTCCTGTACTCCAGGAGGAGCTGGATGAGCTGGAGGAGATGGTGGTAGAGGTCATCCTGGAGGAGTTGGTGACCAGAGTCCAGGAACAGGACACTGGAGGATATGATGAACGACCACAAACACAAGGTAAGTTGCAGTGGGGGGCAATGTTGTAAATAACTAATGGCACAAGGGGGAGGCAAAAAGGGGGGCACTTTATGCATGCGAAAGGGTTGAGTGGGGGCTCTATAATGGCTAAGCACCAAACACGTCATGTGCACTGACACCACCACCTATGTACAGACCACTCCACAACCATCACACCACTCCCTTCACCGTATCAACTGAACCATTTGACCATGTTAAACTCTCATTGGCCATCATGTACCAGGTCTGTTGTGCAGGGTGGACCTGCAAGGGCAGGGATACATCTTCCTGCACCACTGGGAAAGGGCGCCAATGTAAAGTGCACACAACATACGTGACGTTTCTGCATTACCGTCTGTGCTGCTGCACAATTTGTTGCCATGTGCTTATGCAGGTAAGGGTATCTGTGTGCCTGTGTAGTGGGGATGATTGCTGTTGTGCATGAAGGGACACCTTCTTGCACGACATCCCGGCGCAAGTGGTGTTTCCGTCTTACTATGTGTGATGCATAATGCAGCACATAGAGTAACACGACATAACTGTGAAAAAAAAAGATGATACACTCATTTCACTATTGCGCAGACCTTGAGGTGGTGTATGAAACTGCAGCATTCCCAGATGTGAATATTTGGGAAGGCCTCAGAAGTTGGGTGGGTTACATGTGTGTTCTGTGGGAACACTGCCGGCAACACACTTGGAATGAAACTTACATGCAGTGTGAGGTCTGAAAAGGACATAATACCAGGCCATTGAAAGGCACACAAGGTGCCTTCCTTGGCCTAGGAAATATGGCCTAGCATTCTGTACCACTAGAGTGTAGAGCTCTGGTAGGGCAGTGCAGTCAGTCTTTGGGAAATGTGGCCCATTGTTAACCATGTATGAGGAAATTATGGAGTGCAGTATGGCAGCCCAGTCTGCTGTGATGTGCTGCATCATCTTGAATATGCTGGGATGTGTAGTTGTCACTACCATGCAATGCATCCTTGTACTACCCTTGGTGATGGGGCACTAACTGCTGCCTAACACCAACACTGGCACACATTGAGCATGGTGTAGGGGTGCCTGTGTTGCAGGTCTGACATGTGCAGGAAGGAACACAGCCTGCAATATCAACTATCAGGAATGTTGTCTGCCACTTCCAATGCCTGTTGCCAATTACAACACACATTGAATGATGGAAACAATGGTCCCACAATAATGTGAGCCATATGTAGCACTACTACAATTCCACCCAAGAGAAAGTGTAGAAACCTGATGCATTCATACATTGACATGTTTGGCAATTTGTCAGCTCCATATGCCAAACTACGAGTGTGATAAGAGTGATGCAGGGGGGAGAACTGACCTAAAGCTTTCTCCTTTTCACCTCTTATTATGTGTACTGTGTCTTAAACCATGCATAGTAAGATGCAACCACCTTCTGTGTATGGGAATGTTCAGGAAGGGGTCCCTTCATGCACAACAACCATGCAACACTGGAACCTTTGCACCCATGCTGCAAGTAGTCATGAGTTGCAGGGATGAATGCTGTTGTGCAGGAAGTTTAAGAGGTGACAAGGAGAATGCTTTGGGACAGTTCTCCCCCTAACATCACTCTTACAACACATATGGGGTGGCAGAAGAATGTGACACATGCCAAAACTTATGGATCTGGCAATGCAACAGATTCCTTACGTTTCCATGGATGTGGTATAGGAACACCTCAAGCAACACCCACGCCACGCAACTGCCATGCACTGTAACGCATGCAAGGGGTCTACATGGAGTAGTTAAAAAAACACACAAGATGGCTTAGACTGGACTTGTAAATGTGGACTGGCATATTTTGCCAATGGTGGTTTCCCAAAAATGATACACTGGTGGCACAATGTGCCGATAGGGGCCCATAAATGAGCGACCAGATGCGTGGCTCTGCAGCATGTAAGTGAGGCACCATGATTAACAGAATAATGATTCATGTGAACAGCTAACACAGATTAACATTGACATATCTCAAACTCCTTGCAGAGGATGATGACGTACTTCACGGCCAGATACCTGTCCTTGACTTCACTGATGTCAATGACCAGCAGCAAAGCATCAATTCCGAAACTCTCCAGTTGATCCTGGGTGCATTCGGACACCATCTTGGGTCGCAAGGAGGACACACATCATTGCAGGGTCTTCAAATGAACCATGCAACAGACAACACACACCACCTGCCATGTCATCCAGAGCCCTGGACTCCCAGGACCAGACATCATATTCCAAAATGTAGAGGTAGGAGTCCAGCGGAAGCTGGCACAGCAGGTACGGGTGGGGATGGAGGCCATGGTAGGCAGCCTAGCAGGAGTCCATAGATGTCACAGGAGGTACCCATTCTCTACTAAGTGGACTCCAGCAGTCTATGGCCAACATCGCCGGTGTTCTGAGGCAGAGGGTTGAACAAATGCCCTCCCAAAGTGGCACCAGCATGATTGACAACAGGCTGGGGGCTATCCAAACTGTCCTGGAGTTCATGCAGCAGATGCTGGGCTCCCCCAGTGACAACCTGGCTGCCTACTACCATGAGGCGGTTGCTGCATTGCGAAACCAGCAGTACCTCCTTGCTGCAGTGATGCCTTTTACCTTTCGACAGATGACAGCTGCTGGGATATTTGAATCTACATCTCCAGCCCCTAATGTGTGTGTGCCCCCCTCAACTTCAACACCCGCACCAGCTATGGCACGGGAGGCACCGCACACATCAGAAGATGAAGATGTGGATGGAACATCATTCACCCGAAAAACCACCAGGTAGCTACAGTTTGTGGCACATGGACAGTTTCTCTTTTGCTCTGTGCATAAGATCATGCCAGTCTTTCAACATATATCAACATCCCCTCTTCACTTTCCCACTGTTGACCACTCATACATGTGAACTGTCAGTGTGGCTAATTCTTACCTATTGGAAATGTGATCACCTGCTCACTGATGCACTTCTCTCCTTCACATGTCTCATGACATGTTGACCTCCCTTGGGCTCTGTCTGGACATCCAAAGGTTTGGGATCTTTCATTGGGTCAGTCTCCTGTGTACTGTACAGTACAACCAATAACAACATTTCACATGCTAATAAATTAACTCTAAAAACCCATTGGGGGTCATTCTGACCTCGGCGGTAAAAGGCGCTTACCGCCGGTCAGAAGACCGCCATAACACCGCCGCGGCCGCGGTAAACCACCACGGTCATTCTGACCCGCAACTTGCAAACCGCCAAAAACCAAAGGTCAGTGAAAAAATGGCGATGACCAAACCTCCACCGTCACACCAACAGAAATACGCCCATACCATTCCGACCCAAAAATCCACTCGGCGCTCTTTCAAACGCGGTATTCCATTGGCGGTACACACCGCCGCGGTCAAAATACACACACACATAGAAAACTCGGCCACATTGGTCAGTTTGAAACACACACACCTGATACCCATACTAACACCACTCCCACACACCCAACACAATATAAAACACACACCCACATCACCCACAAACCCCTACGACCCGAAATTATTGACGAAGGCTAGAGAGAGAGCACAGAATAGACAATCCCACAACACAGAGGCACACAACACCATCACCCACACAGAATCCACACACCAAACACCACACACCACCACACGCACCACACTCATCACCACAAACGCCACCCCACACCTCATCCACACCACCCCATGGCACCCCAAAGACACCCCAGGTTCACTGACGCAGAACTCATGGTCATGGTGGAGGAAATAGTCCGTGTAGAGCCCCAGCTCTTCGGGGCACAGGTGCAGCACACCACAATTGCCAGGAAGATGGAGCTATGGCAAAGGATAGTGGACAGGGTCAACGCGGTGGGACAGCATCCACGCAATCGGGATGACATAAGGAAGCGCTGGAACGACCTACGGGGGAAGGTGCGTTCCATGGTATCAAGGCACAACATTGCGGTGCAGAAGACTGGCGGCGGACCCCCACTTACTCCCCCAGAATTTACAGCATGGGAGGAGGAAGTCTTGCACATCCTGCATCCTGAGGGCCTCGCAGGAGTAGGCGGAGGAATGGACTCTGGTAAGTCAAATCTTCACTACTGCTTCCCACCCCCACCCCACCTGCATGCCAAATCATACCCCCACCCTCACCCCCAACCCCATCACGCCAACTCCTTGCAAATGGCTCACCATCACAACCCACCCATCCCAACACCAAGCCCTGCATGCGACCACAAAGCATGGACACCCATCACCAAAGCATGCCCACTGCACACACACATCACCCCCACAAGCCACCCTCACAAAAGGCCCCACAAGGGAATGCCTGCACTTGGGTACACGGACACCCACCCATCACACGAAATGCCACACACAGAAGCAATAACCATACCTTTATACCCCTGCAGGACCCGAACGCCACCACACCGCCACGGAGGGTCCAGAGATGTCCATCCCACCCCCAGAAGAGGCCCCCTAGCGATGACAGCAGCTCTGTCTCCCTGGACCCAGATGACCAGCCCGGCCCATCAGGGACCTCTGGACAGTCGGTTCCCCACAGACAGCCACAGGCTACACCAGACCCAACCCCCTCTGGGAACACCAGCACAGCTCCCACCCAGCGGGCCCATGCCTCTGTCTCCAGGACACGTCAATCAGCGGTGTGTCCACCACTACAGGGCACCCAGGTTGACCCACCACCCCAATAACAACAGGGACCTGGGGGCAGTGGTAGTGGGCACACCGTCCAGGGGACAGAGGCCCAGGAACACAGGGGAACTGGGAGGGCTCCTGTGCGACAGGGGGGGGACAGGCCCAGGGAACCGACTCTCCAAGAGGCCCTCTCCTCCATTTTGGGAGCTTACCACCACTCCCAGGAGACAATGGCGACGGTACTGGCCAGGTTCCAGGAGATCCAGGCACTGCAGGAGGAACGGTACATGGGGTTCAGAGAGGAACTGAGGAACATCGGTTCCGCAATGGGGACCATCGTCGTGGCCCTTAACCAGATAGTCACCACATTGCGGGACCATGTGGCACCCCAAAGGGCCCCTGTCACTAGCCCAGGCCAGGAACAGCCTACCACCTCCGCCGGCGCTAGTGGACAGGAGGCCCCCACACAACAACAGGCCACCAGAACCCCACCTCCTGCAGAAGAAGAACCACCCCGCAAGCGGAACCTGAGATCTCACAAGAAGACAGAGTAGGATTGCAAGACCCCCGCCAGCATAAGATACCCCCTGATGTCATCCCACTGTCCCACATTGTCACCCTGTCCAACCTTTAACTGCCCCTGCTCCATCCTTCCACAGGCATATGGACAATGCACCTGTGCGACTGAGAACTGGACTCTGCCATGGACATTACTCCACCCCCACCCATCACCGTTTTACAATCATGTACCTATATGTAGCACTTAAAATAAATCACTTATTGCACTTAAAATAACAGGAGTCTGATTGTATTCTTAACAAATGTATTACACATAACGGTGCAATAATGTCCAGTTACTTTGTGATGACAACATACCAATTTCAATAAGCTTTAGTCCAAGGGCAAACAAAGCAGAAGTCACGCAGTGGGTCATACAGCTCTGAAAAGGGAAGGGAAAGTCACAAATCAGTTAACAGGAACTGGGGGGAAACACAGACAGTGGAGGACGCATGAGGCCTTAAGTAAATGTAAAATGGCGTGGGTGATTCTTACCTGTGTGCTACTGAAAATATTGTTGTATGACTGTATCCCTGTTGTCCGTGTCGTCCCCATCGTCTTCCTCCTCTTCACTCTCCACAGGCTCCACAGCTGCTACAACACCACCATCTGGACCATCCTCCTGCAGAAAAGGCACCTGGCGTCGCAAAGCAAGATTGTGAAGCATACAGCAGGCCACAATGATATGGCACACCTTCTTTGGTGAGTACATTAGGGATCCCCCTGTCATATGCAGGCACCTAAACCTGGCCTTCAGGACCCCGAAGGTCCTTTCTATGATCCTCCTAGTTCGCCCATGGGCCTCATTGTAACGTTCCTCTGCCCTGGTCCGGGGATTCCTCACTGGGGTCAGTAGCCACGACAGGTTGGGGTAACCAGAGTCACCAATTAGCCACACCCGGTGTCTCTGTAGCTGTTCCATCACATAAGGGATGCTGCTATTTCGCATGACATACGTGTCATGCACTGACCCAGGGAACTTGGCATTTACATGGGAGATGTACTGGTCAGCCAAGCAGGCCACCTGGACATTCTTCGAATTATAACTTTTTCTGTTTCTGTACACCTGCTCACTTTCTTTGGGGGGAACCAAAGGCACATGGGTCCCATCAATGGCACCAATGATGTTGGGGATATGTCCAAGGGCATAGAAATCACCCTTCACTGTAGCCAAATCGCCCACCTCAGGGAAAATAATGTAGCTCTGCATGTATTTCATCAGGGCAGACAACACTCTGGACAAAACCTTAGAAAACATAGGCTGAGACATCCCAGATGATATGGCCACTGTTGTCTGAAAAGACCCACTTGCCAAAAAATGGAGTACTGACAGAACCTGCACCAGAGGGGGAATCCCTGTGTGTTGGCGGATGGGGGACATCAGGTCTGGCTCCAGCTGGGCACATAGTTCATGTATAGTTGCTCTGTCAAGCCTGTATGTAAGTATGATATGTCGCTCTTCCATTGTCGAAAGGTCCACCAGCGGTCGGTACACAGGAGGATTCATCCTTCTCCTCGCAAGTCCCAGCGGACAGTGCCTAGGAAGGACAACATGGAGCACAGAGTCAAGCAACCCACAGGTTCGTTCACACAGCTTGCACAGTACACGAATCGCTATGCACTGAAAGGCTTGTATGAGTGGCAATGCAAGGCCTAGGCCTGTGTGACGCAGTAGAAATTCAACCATGTGGGCCCTTGAAATGGCAGCTGCCTGACCTGTGAAGTGTGACAGTGGGATGTGAGGTCAATGCGCTGGCGTGGCACACCGTGGCGGTAGGCGGTCGAAGACCGCGGTGCTAAGCCGCATTGGTTAACATTGCACCCTATGGGTTTCAGTAGCCAATGAGGATGGACGCCTGCGGTCGCGGTACGCACCGCGGCGGTACGCATCGCCGCGGGCGTGACCGCCATTTTCTATCTGATTAATCACTCGAGACCTGATCATCCACAGTAGAGGACCGATACTGCAAGTGCTGCTGTGACCTCGGTCTGGGAGATACAATGGCTGCTGCGACTGGGGAAAGGGCCGCTGCCTTCACTTCTGAATAATTGGAGAAACTTGTTGATGGGGTCCTCCCCCAGTATGCGCTACTCTACGGTCCTCCAGACCAACAGGTTAGTACACACGGTGCACGTTGAATGGGCTATGCCTGTGTTGAGTGGGGTGTATGTAAGATGGTGGGGAGGGGAGCGAATGAGGAGTGCAACGCACAAAAGATGAGAGCATGTGCCACATGGCAAGGTTGGGGAGGGGGGGGCCACTCACATTGACCAGGCAGAAAAGTGATGAGATTTCCTTTACCACCCTGTACATGACACATAGGTCAGCGCCCATCAGAAGATCGACATTTGGCGTGCCATCGCCAAGGACGTCCGGGCCCTGGGGGTCCACAACAGACGGGGCACCCACTGCCGAAAGAGGTGGGAGGACATCCGCCGCGGGACCAGAAAGACCGCTGAGTCTCTGCTGGGGATGGCCTCCCAACGTAGGAGGGGTGCCAGCCGCCAATTGACCCCCCTGATGTCCCAGATCCTGGTGGTGGCCTACCCCGATTTGGATGGGCACGTGAGGACATCACAGCAGACACAAGGGGGTGAGTATCAGCACATTCTGCTATCTTTGCGCGCAGTGAAGGTGTCTGGGTGGGGGAGGAGGGCTGTGGCTATCTCTAGGCCAGGGCGCATTCTGTAGGCTAGGCCCCTCCGTTAGGCATGGCCCTGTGCCCCCGCCCCCCACCTCTGTAGGGTGCCAAGTACAGCTATCCATGGTCCGGCCTCACCCATGTGTGCATTTGTCATCCATAGAACTGTAGGCCTAGTCACAATAACTGAGTAGTGTACCCCGATTGTGCGGCCTAGTGCAGGGGGCTTCTGTGTCTGTCCTCTCCGACAACGGTGTTGCCAATGCATGCACTCAACCTGTCTTCATTTCTCCCCCCCCCCATTTTCTTTGTCTTCCTGTTCGTGTGTGCATTAGCATCATCAGGCGGAGGAGAAGTGGCATCGGCGCACGAGGGAGCTGCATCTCACATGGCCCCGGAGGTCCATGCAACAGACTCCGAGTACACCAGTGAGACGGAGGGCGAGTGGAGCTCCACAACGGGGACCCGTGGAGACGTCAGCAACACCGACACGTCCTCGGAAGGGAGCTCCCTTGCGGTGGCGGCAACATCCGTGCCCACCGCCACAACAGGTACAGCCGCCACCCAGCGCACCAGCCCCGCCCTCCCAGCAGCCCCTCAGCGTTCGCCCCGTGCCCGCTCGGCCAGGAAGGCGGGCATCTCCTTCGCCCCAGGCACCTCAGGCCCTGCCCCAGTTACCCCTGCTGCCCTCAGTGAGGAGGTCATTGACCTCCTCAGGACCATCATTGTTGGGCAGTCTACCCTTTTGAATGCCATCCAGGGTGTAGAAAGGGAGGTGCATCGGAGCAATGCATACCTGGAGGGCATTCATTCGGGTCAGGCTGCCCATCAGCGATCGTTCAACGCTCTGGCCTCAGCACTGACGGCAGCCATTGTCCCTGTCTCCAGCCTCCCTCTTCTGACTCCCTCCACCCAGTCCCAGTCTCCTGTTCCTCTGCCTATCCCATCCACACCATCAGACCAGCCTGCACACACCTCTACACCCAAGGGCAGCTCATCCAGACATAAGCACCACAGATCCCACAAGCAGTCACCCAAGCAACATCCAGATGCAGACATGCCAACAGTCACTACCACCTCTGTGTCCCCCACCTCCTCATCTCCCTCCTCCCTCCCTGTGACGTCTCCACTCACACCTGCATGCACACCACCATCAGCCAGTACTTCCATCACCAGCACACCCTCCATTACAGTCCGCACACGTGCAGTCACCACCCCCACTGCCATTTACACGTCCCCTGTGTCCTCTCCCAGTGTGTCTGTCACCCCCTCTTCCAAACCACACAAACGCAGGCAGCCACCCACCCAACAGCCATCCACCTCACGACAGCCTCCGTCACAAGCACCTGCACCCAAAGACAGCACACTTGACTCTCCTACAACCACATCCTCTTCCTCCACTTCCATACCCACTACACCTACCCGTCCCTGTCCTTCCAAAGTGCTTTTCCTTTCCAATCTTGAGCTCGTCCCAATCACTGACCCACCCCCTCCATCTGGTAAGAGTCAAAAAAGCACCTCAGCCACCACCAGCCCTGCATCTACTATGACCATAGTGCAGGGCTATTGGAGTCCACCAGCTCCTAGAGCAGGAACATTGGCCAGCAGCAAGGCGACAGCCAGCCCACCCCCTGGGAAGAGGACAAAAAAAACTAAGGGCCGGCACGACAAGCCTGAGACGGCTGCCACCAAGGACAGTAGCCTTGCCCCGTCACCTGCCACTTCATCAAAGGGAGGCAAGGGCCACAGAGCTTCAGCGAAGGAGGGCAAGGGCAGCAGGGTGGAGAAGTAAGGCAGCAGGCGAGCTGCCCAGGAGGGCCCCACCAGCCCCATTCCAGTTGTGACGGACGACACCCACGGGCCCAGGACTCCATCACAGGAGGGCGCCGCGACCGCAAGGTCGGATGGCGACTGAGCGGGAAGTCTTGGCCAGGTCTGGCTCCCTAGAAACACAGGGCAAGCACCGCTGAACAGGGCCCCGCCGTGACAAGAACCGCTGAACCGGAGCCCGCCGTGAGAAGCACCGCTGAACAGGGCCCCGCCGTGACAAGAACCGCTGAACAGGGCCCCGCCGTGAGAAGAACCGCTGAACAGGGCCCGCCGTGAGAAGCACCGCTGAACAGGGCCCCGCCGTGACAAGAACCGCTGAACAGGGCCCCGCCGTGAGAAGCACCGCTGAACAGGGGCCCGCCGTGACAAGAACCGCTGAACAGGGCCCCGCCGTGAGAAGCACCGCTGAACATGGGCCCGCCGTGACAAGAACCGCTGAGCAGGGCCCCCGCCGTGAGAAGCACCGCTGAACAGGGCCCCGCTGTGACAAGAACCGCTGAACAGGGCCCCGCCGTGAGAAGCACCGCTGAACAGGGCCCCGGCGTGACAAGAACCGCTGAACAGGGCCCCGCCGTGAGAAGAACCGCTGAACAGGGCCCCGCCGTGAGAAGCACCGCTGAACTTGGCCCCGCCGTGACAAGAACCGCTGAACAGGGCCCCGCCGTGAGAAGCACCGCTGAACAGGGGCCCGCCGTGACAAGAACTGCTCCGCTGGGCCCTTCCTTTCAAGCCATGCTCCGCTGGGCCCTTCATCTCAAGCACCGCTCCGCTGGCCACCGCCGTCTCAAGCACCGCTCCGCTGGGCCCTTCATCTCAAGCACCGCTCCGGTGGGCCCTTCCTGTCAAGCACCGCTCCGCTGGCCACCGCCATCTCAAGCACCGCTCCGCTGGGCCCTTCATCTCAAGCACCGCTCCGCTGGGCCCTTCATCTCAAGCACCGCTCCGCTGGGCCCTTCCTGTCAAGCACCGCTCCGCTGGCCACCGCCGTCTCAAGCACCGCTCCGCTGGGCCCTTCATCTCAAGCACCGCTCCGCTGGGCCCTTCCTGTTAAGCACCGCTCCGCTGGCCAGCGCCGTCTCAAGCACCGCTCCGCTGGGCCCTTCATCTCAAGCACCGCTCCGCTGGGCCCTTCATCTCAAGCACCGCTCCGCTGGGCCCTTCATCTCAAGCACCGCTCCGCTGGGCCCTTCATCTCAAGCACCGCTCCGCTGGGCACCGCCGTCTCAAGCACCGCTCCGCTGGGCCCTTCCTATCAAGCACCGCTCTGCTGGGCCCTT
Source organism: Pleurodeles waltl (assembly GCF_031143425.1). Taxonomy (NCBI): domain Eukaryota; kingdom Metazoa; phylum Chordata; class Amphibia; order Caudata; family Salamandridae; genus Pleurodeles; species Pleurodeles waltl. The sequence goes on from NC_090436.1 coordinate 519,030,212, forward strand.
CCTGTCAAGCACCGCTCCGCTGGGCCCTTCCTGTCAAGCCCCGCTCCGCTGGGCCCTTCATCTCAAGCACCGCTCCGCTGGGCACCGCCGTCTCAAGCACCGCTCCGCTGGGCCCTTCATCTCGAGCACCGCTCCGCTGGGCCCTTCATCTCAAGCACCGCTCCGCTGGGCACCGCCGTCTCAAGCACCGCTCCGCTGGGCCCTTCCTGTCAAGCACCGCTCCGCTGGGCCCTTCCTGTCAAGCCCCGCTCCGCCGTGCCCTTCATCTCAAGCACCGCTCCGCTGGGCACCGCCGTCTCAAGCACAGCTCCGCTGGGCCCTTCATCTCAAGCACCGCTCCGCTGGGCCCTTCATCTCAAGCACTGCTCCGCTGGGCCCTTCATCTCAAGCACCGCTCCGCTGGGCCCTTCCTGTCAAGCACCGCTCCGCTGGTCACCGCCGTCTCAAGCACCGCTCCGCTGGGCCCTTCCTGTCAAGCCCCGCTCCGCTGGGCCCTTCATCTCAAGCACCGCTCCGCTGGGCCCTTCATCTCAAGCCCCGCTCCGCTGGGCCCTTCATCTCAAGCACCGCTCCGCTGGGCCCTTCATCTCAAGCACCGCTCCGCTGGCCACCGCCGTCTCAAGCACCGCTCCGCTGGGCCCTTCATCTCAAGCACCGCTCCGCTGGGCCCTTCATCTCAAGCACCGCTCCGCTGGGCCCTTCATCTCAAGCACCGCTCCGCTGGGCACCGCCGTCTCAAGCACCGCTCTGCTGGGCCCTTCCTGTCAAGCACCGCTCTGCTGGGCCCTTCCTGTCAAGCACCGCTCCGCTGGGCCCTTCCTGTCAAGCCCCGCTCCCCTGGGCCCTTCATCTCAAGCACCGCTCCGCTGGGCACCGCCGTCTCAAGCACTGCTCCGCTGGGCCCTTCATCTCAAACACCGCTCCGCTGGGCCCTTCATCTCAAGCACCGCTCCGCTGGGCCCTTCCTGTCAAGCACCGCTCCGCTGGGCCCTTCCTGTCAAGCCCCGCTCCGCTGGGCCCTTCATCTCAAGCACCGCTCCGCTGGGCACCGCCGTCTCAAGCACCGCTCCGCTGGGCCCTTCATCTCAAGCACCGCTCTGCTGGGCACCCTCCGTCTCAAGCACCACTCCGCTGGGCCCTTTCCTGTCAAGCACCGCTCCGCTGGGCCCTTCATCTCTAGCACCGCTCCGCTGGGCCCTTCCTGTCAAGCCCCGCTCCGCTGGGCCCTTCATCTCTAGCACCGCTCCGCTGGGCCCTTCCTGTCAAGCCCCGCTCCGCTGGGCCCTTCATCTCTAGCACCGCTCCGCTGGGCCCTTCATCTCAAGCACTGCTCCGCTGGGCCCTTCCTGTCAAGCACCGCTCCGCTGGCCACCGCCGTCTCAAGCACCGCTCCGCTGGGCCCTTCATCTCAAGCATCGCTCCACTGGACAACGCCGTCTCAATCACCGCTCCGCTGGGCCTTTCCTGTCAAGCCCCGCTCCGCTGGGCCCTTCATCTCAAGCACCGCTCCGCTGGGCCCTTCCTGTCAAGCCCCGCTCCGCTGGGCCCTTCATCTCAAGCACCGCTCCGCTGGGCACCGCCGTCTCAAGCCCCGCTCCGCTGGGCCCTTCATCTCAAGCACCGCTCCGCTGGGCCCTTCATCTCAAGCACCGCTCCGCTGGGCACCGCCGTCTCAAGCCCCGCTCCGCTGGGCCCTTCATCTCAAGCACCGCTCCGCTGGGCCCTTCCTGTCAAGCACAGCTCCGCTGGGCCCTTCCTGTCAAGCCCCGCTCCGCTGGGCCCTTCCTGTCAAGCCCCGCTCCGCTGGGCCCTTCCTGTCAAGCCCCGCTCCGCTGGGCCCTTCATCTCTAGCACCGCTCCGCTGGGCCCTTCCTCTCAAGCCCCGCTCCGCTGGGCCCTTCATCTCAAGCACCGCTCCGCTGGGCACCGCCGTCTCAAGCACCGCTCCGCTGGGCCCTTCATCTCAAGCACCGCTCCGCTGGGCACCCTCCGTCTCAAGCACCACTCCGCTGGGCCCTTCCTGTCAAGCACCGCTCCGCTGGGCCCTTCATCTCTAGCACCGCTCCGCTGGGCCCTTCCTGTCAAGCCCCGCTCCGCTGGGCCCTTCATCTCAAGCACCGCTCCGCTGGGCACCGCCGTCTCAAGCCCCGCTCCGCTGGGCCCTTCATCTCAAGCACCGCTCCGCTGGGCCCTTCATCTCAAGCACCGCTCCGCTGGGCACCGCCGTCTCAAGCCCCGCTCCGCTGGGCCCTTCATCTCAAGCACCGCTCCGCTGGGCCCTTCCTGTCAAGCACAGCTCCGCTGGGCCCTTCCTGTCAAGCCCCGCTCCGCTGGGCCCTTCCTGTCAAGCCCCGCTCCGCTGGGCCCTTCATCTCTAGCACCGCTCCGCTGGGCCCTTCCTGTCAAGCCCCGCTCCGCTGGGCCCTTCATCTCAAGCACCGCTCCGCTGGGCACCGCCGTCTCAAGCACCGCTCCGCTGGGCCCTTCATCTCAAGCACCGCTCCGCTGGGCACCCTCCGTCTCAAGCACCACTCCGCTGGGCCCTTCCTGTCAAGCACCGCTCCGCTGGGCCCTTCATCTCTAGCACCGCTCCGCTGGGCCCTTCCTGTCAAGCCCCGCTCCGCTGGGCCCTTCATCTCTAGCACCGCTCCGCTGGGCCCTTCCTGTCAAGCCCCGCTCCGCTGGGCCCTTCATCTCTAGCACCGCTCCGCTGGGCCCTTCCTGTCAAGCCCCGCTCCGCTGGGCCCTTCATCTCTAGCACCGCTCCGCTGGGCCCTTCATCTCAAGCACTGCTCCGCTGGGCCCTTCCTGTCAAGCACCGCTCCGCTGGCCACCGCCGTCTCAAGCACCGCTCCGCTGGGCCCTTCATCTCAAGCATCGCTCCACTGGACAACGCCGTCTCAATCACCGCTCCGCTGGGCCTTTCCTGTCAAGCCCCGCTCCGCTGGGCCCTTCATCTCAAGCACCGCTCCGCTGGGCCCTTCCTGTCAAGCCCCGCTCCGCTGGGCCCTTCATCTCAAGCACCGCTCCGCTGGGCACCGCCGTCTCAAGCCCCGCTCCGCTGGGCCCTTCATCTCAAGCACCGCTCCGCTGGGCCCTTCATCTCAAGCACCGCTCCGCTGGGCACCGCCGTCTCAAGCCCCGCTCCGCTGGGCCCTTCATCTCAAGCACCGCTCCGCTGGGCCCTTCCTGTCAAGCACAGCTCCGCTGGGCCCTTCCTGTCAAGCCCCGCTCCGCTGGGCCCTTCCTGTCAAGCCCCGCTCCGCTGGGCCCTTCCTGTCAAGCCCCGCTCCGCTGGGCCCTTCATCTCTAGCACCGCTCCGCTGGGCCCTTCCTGTCAAGCCCCGCTCCGCTGGGCCCTTCATCTCAAGCACCGCTCCGCTGGGCACCGCCGTCTCAAGCACCGCTCCGCTGGGCCCTTCATCTCAAGCACCGCTCCGCTGGGCACCCTCCGTCTCAAGCACCACTCCGCTGGGCCCTTCCTGTCAAGCACCGCTCCGCTGGGCCCTTCATCTCTAGCACCGCTCCGCTGGGCCCTTCCTGTCAAGCCCCGCTCCGCTGGGCCCTTCATCTCAAGCACCGCTCCGCTGGGCACCGCCGTCTCAAGCCCCGCTCCGCTGGGCCCTTCATCTCAAGCACCGATCCGCTGGGCCCTTCATCTCAAGCACCGCTCCGCTGGGCACCGCCGTCTCAAGCCCCGCTCCGCTGGGCCCTTCATCTCAAGCACCGCTCCGCTGGGCCCTTCCTGTCAAGCACAGCTCCGCTGGGCCCTTCCTGTCAAGCCCCGCTCCGCTGGGCCCTTCCTGTCAAGCCCCGCTCCGCTGGGCCCTTCCTGTCAAGCCCCGCTCCGCTGGGCCCTTCATCTCTAGCACCGCTCCGCTGGGCCCTTCCTGTCAAGCCCCGCTCCGCTGGGCCCTTCATCTCAAGCACCGCTCCGCTGGGCACCGCCGTCTCAAGCACCGCTCCGCTGGGCCCTTCATCTCAAGCACCGCTCCGCTGGGCACCCTCCGTCTCAAGCACCACTCCGCTGGGCCCTTCCTGTCAAGCACCGCTCCGCTGGGCCCTTCATCTCTAGCACCGCTCCGCTGGGCCCTTCCTGTCAAGCCCCGCTCCGCTGGGCCCTTCATCTCTAGCACCGCTCCGCTGGGCCCTTCCTGTCAAGCCCCGCTCCGCTGGGCCCTTCATCTCTAGCACCGCTCCGCTGGGCCCTTCATCTCAAGCACTGCTCCGCTGGGCCCTTCCTGTCAAGCACCGCTCCGCTGGCCACCGCCGTCTCAAGCACCGCTCCGCTGGGCCCTTCATCTCAAGCATCGCTCCACTGGACAACGCCGTCTCAATCACCGCTCCGCTGGGCCTTTCCTGTCAAGCCCCGCTCCGCTGGGCCCTTCATCTCAAGCACCGCTCCGCTGGGCCCTTCCTGTCAAGCCCCGCTCCGCTGGGCCCTTCATCTCAAGCACCGCTCCGCTGGGCACCGCCGTCTCAAGCCCCGCTCCGCTGGGCCCTTCATCTCAAGCACCGCTCCGCTGGGCCCTTCATCTCAAGCACCGCTCCGCTGGGCACCGCCGTCTCAAGCACCGCTCCGCTGGGCCCTTCCTGTCAAGCACCGCTCTGCTGGGCCCTTCCTGTCAAGCACCGCTCCGCTGGGCCCTTCCTGTCAAGCCCCGCTCCGCTGGGCCCTTCATCTCAAGCACCGCTCCGCTGGGCACCGCCGTCTCAAGCACCGCTCCGCTGGGCCCTTCATCTCGAGCACCGCTCCGCTGGGCCCTTCATCTCAAGCACCGCTCCGCTGGGCACCGCCGTCTCAAGCACCGCTCCGCTGGGCCCTTCCTGTCAAGCACCGCTCCGCTGGGCCCTTCCTGTCAAGCCCCGCTCCGCCGTGCCCTTCATCTCAAGCACCGCTCCGCTGGGCACCGCCGTCTCAAGCACAGCTCCGCTGGGCCCTTCATCTCAAGCACCGCTCCGCTGGGCCCTTCATCTCAAGCACCGCTCCGCTGGGCCCTTCATCTCAAGCACCGCTCCGCTGGGCCCTTCCTGTCAAGCACCGCTCCGCTGGTCACCGCCGTCTCAAGCACCGCTCCGCTGGGCCCTTCCTGTCAAGCCCCGCTCCGCTGGGCCCTTCATCTCAAGCACCGCTCCGCTGGGCCCTTCATCTCAAGCCCCGCTCCGCTGGGCCCTTCATCTCAAGCACCGCTCCGCTGGGCCCTTCATCTCAAGCACCGCTCCGCTGGCCACCGCCGTCTCAAGCACCGCTCCGCTGGGCCCTTCATCTCAAGCACCGCTCCGCTGGGCCCTTCATCTCAAGCACCGCTCCGCTGGGCCCTTCATCTCAAGCACCGCTCCGCTGGGCACCGCCGTCTCAAGCACCGCTCTGCTGGGCCCTTCCTGTCAAGCACCGCTCTGCTGGGCCCTTCCTGTCAAGCACCGCTCCGCTGGGCCCTTCCTGTCAAGCCCCGCTCCCCTGGGCCCTTCATCTCAAGCACCGCTCCGCTGGGCACCGCCGTCTCAAGCACTGCTCCGCTGGGCCCTTCATCTCAAACACGGCTCCGCTGGGCCCTTCATCTCAAGCACCGCTCCGCTGGGCCCTTCCTGTCAAGCACCGCTCCGCTGGGCCCTTCCTGTCAAGCCCCGCTCCGCTGGGCCCTTCATCTCAAGCACCGCTCCGCTGGGCACCGCCGTCTCAAGCACCGCTCCGCTGGGCCCTTCATCTCAAGCACCGCTCCGCTGGGCACCCTCCGTCTCAAGCACCACTCCGCTGGGCCCTTCCTGTCAAGCACCGCTCCGCTGGGCCCTTCATCTCTAGCACCGCTCCGCTGGGCCCTTCCTGTCAAGCCCCGCTCCGCTGGGCCCTTCATCTCTAGCACCGCTCCGCTGGGCCCTTCCTGTCAAGCCCCGCTCCGCTGGGCCCTTCATCTCTAGCACCGCTCCGCTGGGCCCTTCATCTCAAGCACTGCTCCGCTGGGCCCTTCCTGTCAAGCACCGCTCCGCTGGCCACCGCCGTCTCAAGCACCGCTCCGCTGGGCCCTTCATCTCAAGCATCGCTCCACTGGACAACGCCGTCTCAATCACCGCTCCGCTGGGCCTTTCCTGTCAAGCCCCGCTCCGCTGGGCCCTTCATCTCAAGCACCGCTCCGCTGGGCCCTTCCTGTCAAGCCCCGCTCCGCTGGGCCCTTCATCTCAAGCACCGCTCCGCTGGGCACCGCCGTCTCAAGCCCCGCTCCGCTGGGCCCTTCATCTCAAGCACCGCTCCGCTGGGCCCTTCATCTCAAACACCGCTCCGCTGGCTACCGCCGTCTCAAGCACCGCTCCGCTGGGCCCTTCATCTCAAGCACCGCTCCGCTGGGCCCTTCATCTCAAGCACCGCTCCGCTGGGCCCTTCATCTCAAGCACCGCTCCGCTGGGCACCGCCGTCTCAAGCACCGCTCCGCTGGGCCCTTCCTGTCAAGCACCGCTCTGCTGGGCCCTTCCTGTCATGCCCGCTCCGCTGGGCCCTTCATCTCAAGCACCGCTCCGCTGGGCACCACCGTCTCAAGCACCGCTGGACCCTTCATCTCAAGCACCGCTCCGCTGGGCCCTTCATCTCAAGCACCGCTCCGCTGGGCCCTTCCTGTCAAGGACCGCTCCGCTGGGCCCTTCCTGTCAAGCCCCGCTCCGCTGGGCCCTTCATCTCAAGCACCGCTCCGCTGGGCACCGCCGTCTCAAGCACCGCTGGACCCTTCATCTCAAGCACCGCTCCGCTGGGCCCTTCATCTCAAGCACCGCTCTGCTGGGCACCGCCGTCTCAAGCACCGCTCCGCTGGGCCCTTCCTGTCAAGCACAGCTCCGCTGGGCCCTTCCTGTCAAGCCCCGCTCCGCTGGGCCCTTCCTGTCAAGCCCCGCTCCGCTGGGCCCTTCATCTCTAGCACCGCTCCGCTGGGCCCTTCATCTCAAGCACCGCTCCGCTGGGCCCTTCCTGTCAAGCACCGCTCCGCTGGGCCCTTCCTGTCAAGCCCCGCTCCGCTGGGCCCTTCATCTCTAGCACCGCTCTGCTGGGCCCTTCCTGTCAAGCCCCGCTCTGCTGGGCCCTTCATCTCAAGCACCGCTCCGCTGGGCCTTTCCTGTCAAGCACCGCTCCGCTGGCCACCGCCGTCTCAAGCACCGCTCCGCTGGGCCCTTCCTGTCAAGCACCGCTCCGCTGGGCAACGCCGTCTCAGGCACCGCTGGCCCATTGACATTGCCGGTTCTGTGTCGAGCAGGGCTTCACGAAGCACTCTGGGCACCATGCCTCCTCCATTAACAGTGGAGTCGGTAATCCATCTGATGGACTGTGGCTTGGCACTTCCCAGGATGGAACAGTGGGCAAGCCACACACTGTAGAGACTTGAGAGACTGTCGCTTTGCACTCCCCAGGATGGCACAGTGGGCAAGCCACCCACTGTAGAGACTTGTGAGACTGTGGCTTTGCACTCCCTAGGATGGGACAGTGGGCATGGAGGCCCCTCGTGGATCTGGCGTCGTGGACTCATGTGGCTGAGGTGCCCCCCCTTCCCTTCCCCCTGAGGTGCCTGTAGTTTTATCATCTGATGCCCCAGCAGTGTTCTCTCCAATGGTATCTGGTCTCCTGTGTGGGCTTTGCCCATGTGTTTGTGCACATTGGCCCACGGACTATGGAACTTTGACAGAATGGGCAGGACTTATTGCCTATGTATATATTTTTAACTATGTTCATTCCTTATTTTGTATCTTTCATATTGCATATTTCCCATAACTTCAATGGAGCTATTTATACATATATTTTATAGATCATTTTAATTGTGTCTTTGCATTATTCCGGTGGGTTTGGGGGGTGTCACTCTGACTTGTTGCTCTGCATTGGGGTGTATGTATTTGGGGTGGGAGGGTGGGTGTATGGCATATGTGTGTGCCTGTAAGCTTTCCTCCTCCCCCCTCCCCTGTGTCGTAGGTGCAGTACTCACCGTTGCCGTCTGCACCGGCGTTCGTACTCCTGGTAGATGAGCAGGTAGACAATAGCTGGTAGGATGTTTAATTCGGGTTCCATGCTGTCCTCCTTCCTCACGGAGTGTGTGGAGGTGAGCGTTTTCCCGTTCGTAGTCTGTTTCCGCCGTGTTTTTATCGGCGGGGCTCCCGCCCCGGAAAAGGTGGCGGATTGGTGAGTTGTGATAGGGTGGGCGGTACATTGTCTGCCGCCTGTCTGTTGGCGGTCAGAGTGTTAAAGTGGCCGGCTGTGTTGGCGGTTCCCGCCAGGGTCAGAATTTCATTTTTTTGACCGCCTGCCTGTTGGCGGGTTGGCCGCCGCTTTATCACCGACCGCCAGGGTTGGAATGACCCCCATTGTCTTGAATCTGTGTCTGAGGCAGTAACTGGGTGATCTTTATGCATTGGGTGAAGCCTACAGACTGAGGGGCCTATGAACAAAAGAAAAATGGGACAGTACTGTGCTGCAAGCAATGTAGCTGCTATGAGCTGCGTCATTACTAAAAAGCTCGATAGTACTGCATTCAATAGGATACTGTGCAACCATGATTGCTGACTAGCGCAAGTGCTGATGCAGCTTTCTAGTGCCAATGCAGGTACACTTGAACCATATTGAAAGGGTGTCTGTGTTGCAGGTATGGGATGTTTTTTGTACAAGAAGTCTTTCTCCTGCACATATACAAACAGTAATAGTGCCTTGCTCCTACTATGAGTGTGGCACAATGCAGCACACAAACATTAATCAAAAATGAGGCAAAAGATTTGTCTGTCTCCCTGTTGTACCATGCAAATCACACCCCTGGAAGGACATCATTGTTTTGGCACTGCCTTAGGTCTACCTTCCATTGTAAATTTGAGGCACTGCCAAACGCAATGGGTGGTGCATGGGTAAGCCCACAGCAACACCCACTGCATGACCCTCTGCCACAGAAATCTACTTGGGGGGAGCCATGTATACAGTGTAGTGTTAAGCCACCCAAAGCGGCTTTATGCCACCTTGACAATTAGAGAAAGGCGACAGTACTACTGGGGCATCTCAAAAAGAGATGCTCTAGTGGAGCTAGAGGATTGGCAATATGCCCCTGAATACCTGCCTAAAGGATATATGTGGATTGTGACATACACAAAGTCACACACACTGACTGCAACATGATTGAGGTGACTGATAGCTATGTGAACTAGCAAGTTGTACCTGAGTATCGCAAACATGGCATTTGACAGTTAGCATGCATGGATTGTGATAGCTGACAGCAATCACTACACATGTAGCTGGGGCTCGTAAGGATGGTAGTAACAGGAAAGCATTGATGTGACACATAAATGATGCATGTGTAAGAGTGTGAGAGGTCATGAATGTCTCATTAACAAAATCTAGATTTAGAGAGTGTGCAATTACAACATAATTACAATGCAAGCCACATTACTTAACAATACAACAAAATGCAGTATGAATTCCTGTTTTGGGGTGTGTATCCATAGACATCCAGATTGTCACATACATTGCTGTAGGATGTCTGGAGTTGCTGATGTGACATCATTGCCAACCTGACAGGAGCTTGACCATAGGGGATACATGTAGTCACACATGTAAACAAACTACTACTTGCAAAGCCATGTGCCTAACATGACCTGTGCATACATGCTGCCACCTAAACAGTAAATCAGGATGTAGACCATATATCAGGAAAAGAAAAAAGATTTAATTAAAGTACAAAACTAAGCCTAAAAACCTAAACTAACTAGACTACCTAAACTAACCTATACTACACTATCTTAACCTAACTTATTCCTAAAACTAACTTATCTTATCTCTACTTATTCTAAACATCTAACGCCACATGATAAACATCAGCCCCCCCTTAACATACATCTATCTTCAAGGATAACAGTAGTGAAAGCTAAACATTGACTAACTAAACATATCACATAAACAATTATATATATATATATAATTTTTTTTATTTAATTTTTTTTCCTATTTTTCTATTTTTTATTTTTTATAAACACATACCTTAAAGATCACCCCTCCTCCCCAACCAAAAAAAATAAAGAAATATCCTAAACCCCCACCCCTAAATAAAAAGCTACTACTAAGTCCTACAACAAATCTACACTATGCTATCTTAACAAACCTTACTAACTAATCACCCTTAACTATATACATTCATTTTTACAAAGGGAAGGGACGTGCAGTGTCCATTAAAAAGTGGCCCCTCAGATATTCATGATGTGAGCCTTTAGCTCATGGAGCAACAATAAAATTTGCCCATTTTGGTGCTCCAACCTGGCAATCTCATATTTTTGGTCCGCCAGTTCCATTCTGAATTCCTGCACATATGGGAGTTCAACATAGGTTGGTGAAGCCATAATAGCAGTCTTTGAACTTGTAGCTGGTGCAGAGGTAGAAGGTCCTGCCCCAGGAGAAGTGGCACTGCCTGTGGCCACAGGCCTTGCTGCTGCATGGGTGGTGGAGGGTTCTATTGCTGGACCCCCTTGAAGGAAGGCTTTCCATGCCCCGGATGCATGATTCCTGTCATATCGGGACTGCATCCTCCGGTACCCTTTGGCAACCTGGCGAATGTGGCGGTACCTTTCTGACCTCCACTCAAATTGCCGGCTCTGGGATGCGGTCATGTTTGCAGCTGCAGCATGAATTGGACATGCAATCCAATTGTATTTTTAGCAAATGAACAACAAGCATGCAATGAATACACCATCTTCAGTTGTAACATGTTGGCCAGCACAAAACACCATAACATCCTGAAGGGCTGGGGAGCACACATCTGTACACCAACCGTCATCTCCACATGGCCCATGTCCATGGTATCAAGACTAGTTATTGTTACACAATAACATTGAAACATCTTGGAAAATCATTAAGGGACCATGTCACCATTGACTAAGATTGTCATACACATCAGCCATGTGACCATGCAATGTCACACTTATCATGCTTGATTGTTCATCAATGTCCCTCATGCTTGCACAAGCGACCTCAGATCCGTTGACATGTAACAAACTCATCTGTGCAGGGAGTGCAAGTAAAATGTGGCCTCGCAACAGAGCCACGTATGGCAATGACAGATGTCAAGACACATTGCTTTATACACAAAACTGGATGTGACAGGCAACATATGTGAAATTGTATCACTCATATCACACAGAGGATGATGACACTACTCTCATATTGACACAGGACAGTACTTGGTGAGCTGCACCAGGACTTGATGCATAGCCCAAGGCTAACTTGTTTCCTCACACTCAGTTGCTCAATGGTTGTATATGTGTCCTAAACTATGCTCAGTGTGTTGCACAACAGCATTCATCACCACCATCTCATATGTGGGTGCACGCATGTCCTACACCTCATCTGCATAGGGATCTTTGAACAGCACTGGCTGATGCTGTACATGGTGTGTGATTTTATTTACACCACATCATGGACACTATCTGGATCACAAATAGATGATGCTCTGGGTTATGGCATGTCGTATGTCAATGTAGTACGGACTCTGGCCAAACATACGTGACAAGATAGTCGAGGATGACACAGGTTAGAAATGTTGCAAATTACGACTCAGATAATGGAACATCACACCACAGTGGTGGTCGAAAGTTTGGCATATCAAGTGTGGTATGTTGACCACTATCCTGCTAATCTTAGGTAACTATTCACATGGTTATGCATCACACCATGACCTGAGTTACTTAGGGCCAGATGTATCAAAGAGTTTTACCCATTCTATGTCTATGGAAAAATGCGTTCATACATATGGCCCCTAGTGCTGCATGTGGCACACAGATCAGTGCCATGTATTGGGAACAACATCTTGCAACCCTACACACATGTGTTGGACTCATAACTTCAGGCACATGTCCCTAGTGTCATCACTGTTATGGGACTCATGTACCATGTCCAACATTTCCATGGTCCTTGCTACACATGTTGCCACCAGTGCATTCATTTCATGGGATGCACATCCTACATACAACTACAACCCTGCAGTCCATATCCCTGTTTCGCCTACTATGTTTATAGTAGCATACATACACTTGGTACATGGCTTTGCATACAACATACAACAGCACACACAATACTTGCACAACATATTACACATACAGATTGTGACTCACTGATTACAACGGGGTCATTGAAGCTTGCCACCTGTCCAATAGTGTATGGTTGGGGTACACCTGCAACAGGGAACATGAGACATGGCACTATGAATGTTGTAGAATGAACGCTATGGACAACTATTGCACATCAGACATCATTTGTCAATGACACTAGCATACCTATGTTGATGAATACTCAATTGGGCCACTACACATGTCTCAGTGACATACATTAGTAGGCAGGGCAGACATGTACACATATGTGCTGGAACCTGACATACATGTCACTGCTAGATTGTTAAGTTATTGCAGATGACTTCCTACTGCAAAATGTTTCAAGCATTGCTAATTGTGATGTCACTCTACACATACATGACTCACAGGACACACTCAGCCATGACTCCCTTTACTCCTATGTCATTTTGTAAGTCAAATGTACATGATTATGCAACATGCAACAATAGTTAGGCACTTAGTAGACATGGACACGTGTTCCTGGTGACCATGTACCGTTCCATCATGACCCAGTTGTGTTGGCATTGGTGTACATTACATTTTGGTGGCAAAACCCATGGGACAAGGACAGGATTAAGCCTTTTGTCTCCTTAATGTGCAGTGCTGCCATTGTCATGGATGTTTTTGTGTGCCAACACGATACTCACAACCCTGCCCTTTGCCTAAACTTGGTAAAGGAGGCCCTATGGCCAACCAACATGTACCTACAAATGTTAAACAGCAGTCAACCACATAGATTGTGTACTCACCCACAGTTTCTTCGAGCTCAATCCCAATGTGGTCCAGAAGGTCCTGCTCTCTGCTCACAATGTCTGCCCAGTGATGTTTGAGTTGCCAGGTAGTCTGATCCAATCTGAAGATCCTTGTCATTTGTGAGCGGACCTTCCTCCACCGCATCTTACTTGCCTCTATGAGGTAGCCTTGAATTACTCCCCCACCCCCAAGACCCACATGTTGGGCAGGTAATGGAGTACCAGTCACAGGAATCTACCTAATTCCTCATCCCTGAGGTGATGTGCTCTTCCCCTCCCTGAGATCATGTCACACACACCCACCGTACCCTTAAGAAAAAAATAAATACACCCAAACAACCCCAACTAACCCAATTTACAATACTACCTGAGAGACAGGCACTGTCAATACAATTACAACACAATACAAATGACAAATAAACAGGACAATAAAGAAGTCACAATAATAATTGGACAGTAGACAGCACAAAAGACACCTCAAACACCACTCAAAGTCACAGCTCACAAATACACCTCCTCTCACCACGACAGACGAACCGACTGTGACTGTAAGAGAAAGTGAAAGTAATTTTGCAGGCCCTGGGGTGCAGCATGGCAAGTCTATTACCTCACTTCCTGTGATGGTTCCTTAAGTTTTTGACGATGCATTGTTTTTTTTACGCTAGGTGCCTATGCGTGATTTTTTATGTTGCATGCCAACACAACATTAGCCAGTTCCGACGATCTTGCATTGAATGCATTATTTTTGGCAGACACAATGCCATCAAATAACACGCATAGTGGCAATGCATCAATTTTTTTTACATAAGGCATGTAATATGTTGAAAATGTATGGTGTCCAAAGGAAAATCTCTTTTACATGTATTCAGTCATTTGTAGTGTTGTGTTACCTGTGGATATTTCAGATCAACATAGTCCTCTCTTTACATGTGTTAAAAGTATGTCTTGTAAGTCTACACGTGTGATGGTACGTGCCTTACTAGGACCAGACAATGCACTGGCCACATTTCCTCTGAGTCATGTCAATGGCAAGTTCATAGGGTGGGCTTATGTGCCAACAATGGGGCACATTTACAAGCCCCTTGTGCACCTTTGCACCTCCATAGCGTCATTCATTTTTATGCTATGGTGGTACTAAACGGCCCTCCTCATGAGCCATATATACAAAGTGGTGCATTGCTAGCATTGCACCACTTTGTAAACCCATTGTGACACATCATACCTGCACAGGCATGATGTGTGCAAGGTGGTCATTGCACTTCAGGGAGGCCCCAAAGCAATTGCACTGGGGAAGTCACAAGATTGTATTGCACCATTCTAGCATAATTTTTCAATGGCTGCCCATGGCAGCCGTTAGACTGACACTATTGCTATGTCCTGAGGTCCTTCCTGAGCTTCATTGGCCTAGTGCAACACTTTTTGGCACCAGTCCAGCAAAGCGCCACAACTGTGGCCAATTTGTTGGCACAGTTGTGCTAATGAGTGCCATGGTGCACTGTATTGTGAATACACTGCTACCATGGTGTTGTTAGAGAGGTACAGGGCAATCTAAGGAAACTAGCGCATCATAGCTGATGTATCAGTTTCTTGTAAATAGGCCTCTATAAGTGGTCACCTCAATTTATTGATCAGTCAACACCCAGGGGTGCTATGGACTGTGGGCCATACACCCAAATGTAGGACTGCACAAATGTCAGGCAATATGGGCTGTCTCCCAAAGTTACAGACAGCATGCTGTCACACAAGTGGTGGTAGTATTTAAAATGTATGGTGCTAGCAAGTGTGTCATTTAAAAGCTGCTTGCTCGAAAGGAACTTCACTATTTACACCCTTCCTGTCTTCCCATGTGTCTGATATGTTTACTGTAAGTGTGCGTATGTGGGGGTACATGCATTATTGGGATCTGACTACACAGATTACACATTTCCACAGTTTGTGTGGCCACACATCTTAGGATGATGACCTATGTCCTCAACATGTTCATTCACATGATACTCTTGCTAAGCACATATCCTGGGATGCTTTATAATTTCCCTAGATTATGGCCAGCTAACCGACCCCTATTACAGCGCATTTGTGTGGCAATCTAATGTGCGTCCAAAGGAGCAGACATCAGGCTGTCACGCAACATGGATGTCTTATGCTTCCTCATGCAGACAAGTGTTGGGATGTTGAGGACAGACATGTGCCATGGATGTGTTTGTCATACCATACATGTGGTTGGTTTTTGTTCTTGATATATGATTCCTTCTGCCTACTACAGTGGTATGTCTGGGATATCAGTGCAAAAATTTACATAATCCAATCATTGGTTATAGGGCACTTTCAGTACAATATCTTTGGTCATGACAGTGACTTACATGTTACCCTCTGTAGGTACATCACTACTGTTTGTAAGTGTTAGGAGGTGTTTTCCCAAACACAATTCCCTATGATGATTCTTACCATTAGTTCATGCTCACAACGTTGGGCCACAAAGAGCCTAGAGCACCTAGGGGAGACATTAAGGTTACATTCTGTGACAATATTTTCTCAAGAGTGATATAATATGTGAGGGCATAAGCAGTGCATGGGGGTGCAAGTTATAGCTGGCTCTGATAACTATAACTGGTGAAATTCAGTGTCTTTTAGTTCAAAACCTCATGTTGTCTCTGAACTTTTCACCTAGCTATAACGTAACTTTAACCTTTGTTTTTTCAGTGAAACTATATGTGTATATTTTCACTGAAAAATCTCACTGAATATATATAGAACATTTAGTCACTGAAACACCACACCACACTGTGCATGTTGGCTGCAAGGCTTGGCCTACCACCAGGCCCCACGTCCAATCCCCACAGGCAGCCAACCCTAGTTCTGCATGGCCTATGGCCATGCACAGCATAGGGTTGGCTGGGATGTAACCCCTCGCAGGCAAGCATCCTCACACCACACCATCAAAGGCCATGTGCAGTATGCGGTTGGCTGCAGAATCTAACATGGGGCCAGGCCCTGCATCTAAGCCTTTTCAATCGACTGTCCCCCGTCACATACAGCCTTCTGGCATGCGCAGTGTGCGGTCAGTTTTGCAGGTCCTAGCAGCACTGAGGTTGACTTACTGACTTTGTCAAAAAGTGACAACACCAAAACATAAAAAGTGTGCCTGTCGGCCTTCTCAAGGGGTAAGCACATCTATATATATAAAAAGCAGATCTATCATCTTTCTTGAAAAATCACCAATATTTTTTATCTAATGTATATTTCAATAATCCACACAATGCAATGTTTAATAATAGAATAATAGTGATTATTATTAAAATGTTTATTAAAGATGTTTTCAAAGTCTGTGAATCTTTATTTTAATGCAGATTCAATATTGCCTTTTTGTGGCAGACAAATGCTACAAAAGATTCAGAGGCATTTTGTTTTTTATATATAAAATCAGCATGTCTCTGAGTCTTTCTTTTGACATTTTTCAGCCCACAAAAAGCAATCATAAAAACAACCACAAGAAGGCCTTGCACACCATCTGAAGAGCATAAAGTTCCAGTTAGAAATGCTTTAAAAATATATGATAAGTTCTCCTGGTGTCATAGTTTTAATTTTAATGACCCAGGAGACTTACAGATTTTTTAATGTTGCTGGGGGGCTGCTTCACTCCTTCCAGCCCCCAAACAACATTAAAAAGGCTGAGTGGTGGCTCTTCCGATTGTAGGGGCACCACCAAGCACAGCAAATTATAAACAAAAAAGCCCTCACAGGGCATTATGAGGTGTTCCTTGAAAGATCATTGAATAATCAATAAGCAGCTCCAGCTGGTAATTTAATATTCATTTTTGTGTCCCGGTGCCCACCTTGGACACTCTTGCTGAATTAGCAGAGAGGTACACCTCCCTTGCCAAGCCTTTATGCACAGGGAACCAAGAACACGGACAGGAAAACACCTTTTGACAATATTCACTTATTCAGATGTAATACGAATAATTGCATGGGTTTAGCCAATTGTATAGGCTTTCCCCATATGACTGTTATCTAGTCAAAAAAACATTGATGAACCCACAGTGTGTCATTGTATTGTATGTTTATTTGTTTTATGTATTTTACGTAAACACTGTGTCGTCTGCACCACCACCATTTAACATTTGATATTTTGACTGTCAATGTATGAGAATGAATTGAATATAAAAGATGATATACGTTCAATACTATTCTGTGTCCAGCATCTATACTTAAGATCCAATATGAATGCAATATAGGTATATATCAATTTAACTGAGTTTGAGTGATTAGAAGTTATAAACAGAGGCTCCCAGACCCATCTGGGTGCTAGCTCTGACTCAACAAGTCCCATGTGACGACTGTTATGTTATTTGTTATGACCATGCCATCAAGACATTGGTTTTCCTACAACCATCGGCAGGCGTTGACAGCGTAGTAGGTGGAACACTCCATGACGGACACTGCCATAGGCTAAATTGTGTGACAGCTATGAACGAAAGCCAATGGTTGTGTCCATCTCCATCACGAAACATGTACACTGTGTACTTATATTTAGCATTTGGAAAAAATCTCACTTGCCTCCTTACACTGAGGCCAACAACACCTCCTCAACTTTTGCTGCTGTTACTTACCTCAGGGAGCCAGGATGCAAGGCAAAGCAGGTGACAGATGTCCTGGCTTCTCCCATGAGGAGTTATAACTCTTCACCAGGGAGGTCCTGTTCCTGTACAAGCTGTATGGGAGCATAGGTGAACAGGTACATTTTTGGGGTGGGAAATGATTGTCAAAGCAACTTGTACCTCCTTTAAACACAGGCT
Source organism: Pleurodeles waltl (assembly GCF_031143425.1). NCBI lineage: Eukaryota > Metazoa > Chordata > Amphibia > Caudata > Salamandridae > Pleurodeles > Pleurodeles waltl. The sequence goes on from NC_090436.1 coordinate 519,047,862, forward strand.
AATTTGTTCCTTTTTATTCGTGAGTTAAGTGTTGTTATTGGAGTGTAGTGAACTGAATGATTTAGTTGGGTACAGAATGTTGTTTGACAATGTCAACATTGTCTGTGCATTGAAATCAAAAGTCACCTGAAAGAATAAGCTCAATTTTCAGTTCATGTTACTCACAATTCCTGAATTGAACTGAAGGCCCCTTTCTTCCAGTGGCCAGTAGACAGTGTGCTACTAGTATAAGTGAAACCTTACATCCCATGTCAAAATGAGTGAAATGTAAAGTGCAAGATGAATCTTCAATGTTGTGGAGTTGTCTGATGCTGTTCTGTCAAGTGAAACTACATCTCATATTTTGAAATAACAGCATATGTATGTTTCAGATATTTCATGGTGCCACTGATGGAAAAAGGTATTTCCTGTGCTGCAAGTCTACATGACACAAGTTCTCAATCATCTATCCAAGTATGTCCTGTTACTACATACACTTGTTCACTCATCACGCAAAACTAAGCTTTCTTTGACACATGGCAGCCCTTCCATAATGCCCGTAGTCACTGTATGTGCTACAAACCATAGTATCTGGCTCTTAGAAGGTTAGGCATAAAGCCAATGTAGCTGTGCATGGGGTTATGTACAAATAATGTACAGGTTGTTTGGCCTTTAGTAGCTCACAATGATTTGGACTAATCATGAGTGGCTTTCTCTATAGGAAAGGTTTCCTAGCACTGGTCTAGATGATGTTTGTGGCCTGGATTGGTAACATAAGGAGTTAGAAAGTGCTGAGGGTACTCAACAGATCACTGCAAATTAGTATTTCCTAGGAATTTTTTAATGCTTGAAAATAATCTGTAATGACTGTTTTGGGTATGGATGTGAGGGATGAAACAAAATTGTGTCACACCACTACAGACAAACAAAATCACTCAAAACATCTTTTGTTGATATTTGTTCACATCCATTCAGGTCAACACCCATCAAAAGTGGGACATATGGAAGGCCATCACCAAGAAGGTGCGGACTGTGGGGGTCTATAAGCAATGCAGCCTGCCCCACAGGAAGAGGTGGGAGGACCTCTGACGCTAGACCACAAAGTCAGCCCAAGTCCAGCTCTGCCATGCAGCCCAACAAAGCAAGTGCATGTGCTGAACCTTGACTCCCCTAATAGCTTTCATTCTTGTTTGATGGGCAGTTGAGGAACCAACAGCAGCATCAAGGGAGTGAGTCATTGTGGCCCATATTTATACTTTTTGACGCAAAACTGCGTTTTTGCGTCAAAAAAATTAGCGGCGGCTAACGCCATTCTGAAGCGCCATGCGGGTGCCGTATTTATTGAATGACGTTAGCCGGCGTTAGCCGCCGGCGCCGTCTGGTGTGCGTTAAAAAAAACGACGTACTCCAGGCAGCTGGGGGAAAATGGAGTATGGGCATCCAAAAATGGTGCACGTCAGGCTGAGGCAAAAAAATCGCCTCAACCCGATTTGCGCCATTTTTTTTTCACTCCCAACCCTCATTGAAATGACTCCTGTCTTAGCAAAGACAGGAGTCATGCCCTCTTGCCCAATAGCCATGCCCAGGGGACTTCTGTCCCCTGGGCATGGTCATTGGGCATAGTGGCATGTAGGGGGGCACAAATCAGGCCCCCCTATGCCACAAAAAAATAAAAAAAAAATACTTACCTGAACTTACCTTAATGTCCCTGGGGTGGGTCCCTCCATCCTTGGGTGTCCTCCTGGGGTGGGCAAGGGTGGCAGGGGGTGTCCCTGGGGGCAGGGGAGGGCACCTCTGGGCTCATTCTGAGCCCACAGGTCCCTTAACGCCTGCCCTGACCCAGGCGTTAAAATCCGGCGCTAATGCGGGTTTTTTAGACCCGCCCACTCCCGGGCGTCATTTTTGCCCGGGAGTATAAATACGACGCATATGCATCGGAGTCATTTTTTAAGACGGGAACGCCTACCTTGCATATCATTAACGCAAGGAAGGTGTTCACGCAAAAAAATGACGCTAACTCCATGGACTTTGGCGCTAGACGCGTCTAACGCCAAAGTATAAATATGGAGTTAGTTTTTCGTCGAATTTGTGTCGAAAAAAACGACGCAAATTTGGCGCAAACGGAGTATAAATATGCCCCTGTATATGGCTATTCTTGTTGTTTAACCTTTTTACTTTAAGCAATATTGTTTTGCCTCAACATGACGATTGACACACATCCAACCTAGACAAGGATTCCTGGCGGTATAGGTTTTTCAGACAGTGTCTGATGCTGAGTTTGGTGTATTGTTATGCTAAAGGTTATCACTAGATTCCTTATCATAAGCCAATTACTGTTTTGAGCAGACACATGGCTACATGTGAAACAATGTATACATGCATTTTCTCCATGTTATAAGAGACATTTGTACCAAACATGCTCCATTTGAGGATTGGGTTAGGTGTGATGCTCCATCACAAATGTGAGTAGGTAATGTTGTCCTATTACTGCCCAACATGACATAGTAAGCACTTATAATACAGTGGATGTTTCAGACTTTACATTGGTAAGTTAATGCAATGACAACATGATCATTTGAACTCCCTCCCCACCAACTTACGGATGACCAAGGACCTTCTGACCTTCAGGAAGCGTCTCAAGACCCTACCGGGAGAGTAGCACGCTTACCAAATAACTTATTGATTGATTGATTGATCATGAGCATCTACTCCAAAGGACTGGAAACATGTACAAGGCATCATTCTTTATCTGAAATATGTTAGGAATATGTTTCAGCAGCAAGATTCAAGTCAGATCATGTAGACAGTAGCAGATTGTCATGAAGCCTTAGCCCTTCACAAATGTGCATATAAGCCAGTCTGTGTCAACATGAATTCTTTTGCCAAACTGTATTGATTGAAATAGACAGGAATGTGTCCACACTGGTGGCAGAGGTACACGTACCTCAAATGACAGTGTCCTTAGTTATGTTCAGAAGAGAAATCAATGCTGGTGAGAAAAGTAATACTTAAAAGGGCATTTGCAGATGAAAGGTTCCATCACATAGATGTTAGAGTGTCCCATCTTGATAAGTCAATGTCAGGCCCAAAACAAGACTCTTTTGGAAATGTGGAAATGTTTTTGCTCTGTACTGAAGTGAGGTATGAATGTATCCAGGCCTATGCCTTTACTCATACTGTCAAAGCCATGTGTCATGCAGAGGAATAAAAGTGGATGAGAGACAAAGGGTAAACATGATATGGGAGCTAGCATGGGGAATTTCTAAACTGTGAGCAAATGGTTTGTGGAATCCTTCCCTACATGCATGAGATACCGATAATAAAGATTAATATGTAGACTTGACAAACATTTTGTGAGCGAAGTTCATGTTCAATTCTATTTACAAAGATACACTCAAACTGTTGTATCAGTCTTTTTAGCATCATCTGGACAAGGCTAAGGTGACAGCTGCACATTGGTGGGGAAGAAGCTGAGCACTGTGGTTCCGATGCAGACACCACAACACTGAGGAACTCAGTGCCATGGAGGGTGAGGGGAGTGGCACAGAGGCCACCAATCATCTTCGGAGGCCGCCACAGAAGACTAGTCCCAGTGGTGGCGGACCTTAGTGTCACAATTCCACCTGCATCATTGGCCACCTCCCACATTTCCATATCCACCCTTCCTCTTTCTCCCCCCAGTTGGCAGTAGCCACCTCTATAAAACGGGTGGCATCACCTTTGCTTCTGGCAACCCCCACACCCGTGTCTCCCAGGCTGCGCTCAATGAGGAGGCTTTTGACTTATTGCAAACTATCTCTGTAGGCCAGACTGCACCACTGAATACCATCCAGGGGTTTAGTGGGAAGATGACATAGATGCTAGCTTGGTTGTACCACGGAACACCGACTTCCAAAACAACTAGTGCCTTAACAACGAGGTCGGAACACCGACCTCGTTGTTACTACTAATGATTTTACCACGAATGCCTTAACAACGATTTTCGTTGTAAAGGTATTCCTGATAAAAGCATTACTAATAGGCACCATTGACCCTACATCCCTCACCCCACCCCCCAAACCCCACCCCAAAACCTAAAACCCCCTGACCCCCCACCCCCTCCCCAAAACCAAAAACGCCCCACCCCCCAACCCCGCCCCAAAACCTAAAACCCCCCACCCCCTCCCCAAAACCAAAAACACCCCACCCCCCAACCCCACCCCAAAAGCTAAAACCCCCTGACTCCCCCACCCCCTCCCCAAAACCAAAAACGCCCCACCCCCCAACCCCGCCCCAAAACCTAAAACCCCCTGACCCCCCACCCCCTCCCCTCCTCAAAACCAAAAACGCCCCACCCCCCAACCCCACCCCAAAACCTAAAACCCCCTGACCCCCTGCCCCCACCCCTCCCCAAAACCAAAAACGCCCCACTCCCCCAACCCCGCCCCAAAACCTAAAACCCCCTGACCCCCCACCCCCTCCCCAAAACCAAAAACGCCCCACGCCCCCAACCCTGCCCCAAAACCTAAAACCCCCTTACCCCGCACCGCCTCCCCAAAACCAAAAACGCCCCACCCCCAACCCCACCCCAAAACCTAAAACCCCCTGACCCTCCACCCCCTCCCCAAAACCAAAAACGCCCCACCCCCCAACCCCACCCCAAAACCTAAAACCCCCTGACCCCCCACCCCTCCCCAAAACCTAAAACCCCCCACTTACCTTAGTCGACCCCTTGTCACCTGCATCGTCCTCCTTCGCCAACTCCCTTCTTTGTACCTTAACCACGCATGTTTGTTGTTCAGAACATGCGTAGTTAAGGCACAAAATAACGGAGTTGTGGTTAAAATAAGCATTGTTGCGCTTTCGTTAACCACGACTTCGTTAATAAAACGTCGTAATAAAGGATGTTTCCCTGCTAGCTTACCTGGATGGCATCCATAGTGCCATGTCTGGCCTACAGAGGTCATTCCAGTGTCTGGCCTCCTCAGTAAATGCAGCTTCCTACCCATCCCAACCTCCCGAACCGAACTCCCACCCCTTCCCCATCCCAAATTCCTCTTCCCAGCTCTAACCATAGCACTCTCACTCCTTTGCACGTACCCACTCAAACAAACACAAGCATCACATTCATATATAAACATGAACATAGCAAAGAGCACTGACACACACACACACACAAACATACCCCCACCACCACCACAAGCATACCCACAAACACCATACCCACCATGACACAAACATCCACACCCACCACCACCACACCTGCAGACATCACACCAACCATGACACAAACATCCATACCCAGCACCAGCACATCCATAGGCACCACACCACACATAGAACCTCCATAGCACACTCATCCACACACGTACATTGCATGTTACGCACACTGTACAGAAACACCTACACTCACCAAAACAACAGATACCCAGTAAGAGACACATACCAACATGCACACCACACTACACACACCAGGCTTATAGACACTGGCACTATCAACAGACACATGCACATCAGACATTACCATTCCCTCTACCTCTCAACCTGAAGTCCCTGCCAACCACTCTGCCCATTTTCCCATGGAAGACCTTCTATTTGACCTGGCCCGCATCCCTAACCACCCCTACCAAACACCTTGCCGACCCTTCCACACCCCAACCCACCCCTTCCACATCCCAAACCACCCCTCCCAAATGTAAATCAACCCCTCCTTAACACCTTGCCACCCTTTCAACACCCCAACCCACCCCTTCCACATCCCAACCCACTTCTTCCAAACCCAAAACCACCTCTCCTAAATCCAAACCCACCCCTCCCAAACCCAAGGACTCCCAACAAAGTAAGATCATTGAGTTGCTTGCACTATGCCAATACCTGCCCCTTCTGGAGAAGGTTGATTTTGGTAGGGTGAATAGGAGGCAAGTTCTGGGCATGGAACCCAGGTTTGGAACATTTGGGCTTTGACCCTTTGTTGCTACTGTTACATTTCTTATCAAATTTTATTTTGAGAGATATCCCATTTTCATAAAAAAAATTGTTTGCCAATACCTTTGTCTTGGCCTTATTTTTTTATTGTTACTTATTGTTTGCTGATACACCATTCACTTGCTCTAATTTGTGACAGTGACAAGCACAGGTTTCATTTTTTAGATATTTTGAAATGCATACATTAGTGTTGCATATTCATGATTAACATGTTAATTTTGGTGCAAGCATTCATCATATTATTGAACACTTACACCAAAATTATATGTGTTTCTGTTTTTATGACTGGAAAATGAATGTCTGTTTATTTTAACATGTGTCTATATCATACACATATGCATTACACAGGGAATCTGACACTTTAAAGTTAAATGACATCTAATGTTTGTCATGAATTATATTCGCCAAGGGAACATGTAACCTTCAAACATCTCTAAAAACAACAGATGATGGCCGGAATGCTGAACAATCCAAACATTCACCCCCAGTCACAGAGATCTATGGGAACAGTCCAGCGCAAACTGCCAGGTCAGGACCTCCCTGGAGTGGAAACAAGCATCCTGGGACTGGTTTTGGGGTCTCACCCCTCATCAGCCAGGGTAGCTTTTCAATGGGCAAACTTGCAGAGTGTGTCTGATGAACTCCTCTCGGAGAGAGATTGCCCCTGGATGAGGTGCAGCTGAAGCTATTGGTTTTGGCAGGAAAAGCTCAGAGATGGAGAAATTCAAATGAAGTCCTCTTGTCTGGCAGATACTTTCTGTGCCATTGCCCAAACAAGATAGCTACCTATTAACCTAGGGGCATATTTGGGGATAAGGTTTGATGCATTGCTAGGTTGCGGCAGCGATGCATCAAAAGTACTTGCCTGTGTCAATACAGGTTACAACACCATGGATGCATCGTATTTACAATAAGAGGCACCATGGCATAAGGACCTAAGGAGGCGTCAGAAATTCTGACACATCAGTGGGAATTCTGCTGCAATGCGTCAACCTTAAAAGTGGTGCATTGCTCAAATTGGCCTTACAACCAATGCAACTTCAGCAATGCATCAAAAATCAGAGGCAATGTGTCTGTTCAAACTGACACAAGTAGCCTATTTTGTGGGGACCAATGTAAAATACTGTAAAATGGTGAATAGCACTTTCTACACTCTTACATTGGTCCTGGATGGAATGTATGCGGTATGGCTATTTGTCACATTACAGTGGTCATAGTCTACTTATGAGTACGTAGAGACCTAAGTATGTGTGACACAGGGAGTAACAGTGTAATGTCAGTGAATACAAGTGTATATTGTAATGTTAAGTGGCAATACATGTATTACCTACCTTATATGTGTACTAATCTATTGTCCTTTTGAGTATCCTGGTCTGGACTTGGGGACTCATTGCCTCCATGGAGAAGTGACACTCCTGGCCTCTCCCTTACAAAGAGTGCACAACGTCACATAGTCTTGCTGCAGTGGATGACGATATCATAGGAGCTAGGGTCCCAGGTTGGTCAAGGGGTCCTACAGCATGATTGTCACATGTATTGGCCCACTACTAGTAGAGGGGATGTGAAATAATGACATATTACAGTGTGTTAAGTTCCTTCAAATGGTCAGATTCCTGTTACAAAGCCACTGAGTCAGTTCCTGTACCTGGGTTATGGCGATCATAGGACTTCTGATGCATTTCAGGCTATGCAAGACTCATTTGGAAGAAGCCTCACACAATGAAAAACTTGTAAATATCACTGTGTCAATTGTGAGTTTTTCTGACAGAACGCCCACTCTGCATAAATTATAAACTGCGTGACACAGTCAGATACCGCACAGGATTTTTCTGACGCAGGCCTTGAAAAATGGACGCATCGGGCCAAATGCACTGCCTTGTTACTATGAATCTAACATAGCTCCGCTGGAGCATCAAAAAAAATTATGCAACAGTGGCGCAAGCTCCTTGCAAATATGTCCTTTGTCTTTTTTTATGAAGCTCAAAATCCTCAAGTGGGGAACGTCTTAAGCTGTATCCCAAGAAGTCACAACAAAATCGGACTCCTTTGCTGAGAAGTGTTGCTGATGCACCAGAGATCTTGGAAGTCCAACATTCTTGTAAGGCCCAACCTTTCAGAGTTTCTGGATTCGTTCTTATTGGGCACTTCTAAGGTTCCCAGGACTTCACCAACAACGCTTAGGAGCCAGGAATCCGTCCAGCAGAGGCCACCAGCAGAGGCCACCAGCTTGGTCTAGTACAATCCTAGTTGTTACTGGTCAGCTTGGCACTTCAGGAAAAGGCTTCTTGCAGTTTATTTTGCCCATGTAATCACGCAGAAGGTCATCAATTTGGCCTTGGAGTTCACTTCTTTGTCCTTGTTATGAGTGGAACAGGTCCAGCCCTTCAGGTTTCCTCACTGGTTTCAGACATATAGTCCAGTGTTCTTTTGTTCTTCCACAGGTCCAGGAAGGGCTCTGAGGAGGTGGTGGTGAGGTCCATTTCTATCTAGTTCAGTAGCCAGTTGGTGGGGATGACTCTTAGATACTCCCTAATAAATGGTGTGTTTAGGGAAATAAGCAGTCCCCTGCTCCCAAGTTACACCAAACTGGTTCTGTGACCAGCTCTCTCCCACTTGGATGGAGACAGGCTGACTATAATGTGTTGAAGGATCACAGAGTTTCCCCCTCCCAGATATCTCCTTACAGTAAATTATGAAGGGGTGACCCCGCCTCTTCCCTTTTTATAAAAGCTCCTGGAACCTACCCAGCTCATAGGAAATGTATGTCCCATACACGGCCCACTCTGTCACCAATCCTGGGCCATTGTTCTGCTCTGAGAGCAGTTGTCATACCTCATTAAGGCCAATCACTGCTAGAGCAGCTGCTGGAAGGCTAATGAAAATTAGCATCTAGGAGCAGTAAGGGAAAGAGTAACTTTTAAAAAGTTACTTTTCCTAAATATTTAATAGAAACCTTTCTACACCACTGAATTAGATTTTAATAACCATTAAAACCAGTGGTTTACCCATTTCCGTAGCTTGCACCAAACCTGTGATGACAGTATCAATGTTTTAATCTATAGTCTAGTTTTCCTCATAGCACAGCTAAGGCCTTCTATAGTGAAAATAGTTTTTGTGGGGGTTGTCACTGCAGGGGCATGCTAACATTAAATTTCTATATGTCACGTTTTGGGGTTGACAATGCCACATAGGGGTGACCTAAAGGGACGTTTATCCTCTGCCAAAAGCATTACTTTGACAGGTTACACTGCAGGTTTAAACTGCAGCAGTCAGGCCACTTTGGCAGGCCTGAAGCCATAGTTTCCATGTTACACTTTTGCATCACCCATTAGGTGCTGCAGTCCACAGCTAACATTTACCTTTCCATGACATGGGTATACTTTTTATAGCATATACTATGGCCACATAGGAGAGTTCAATATGCCAATCCAGGATTACCCACTTTTGTACGTATTTTAGGGTTTAGAGCACGTACACTGGACATCCTTGCCCCAGTATGTAGAGTCTAAAATCCAGCAATAAACATGCCTGAGCTAAAAGGGGCATTTTCTCACACAAATACCATGCAACCTGCCTCTAACTTTAAATACCATAGTGAATATTATGACCACTAATAGAGACTAGAAGAGTCAGAACAGAGTCCACAGAGGCCTAAATATATTTAGCTGAATATAGAGGTGTTCCTCCTCTGTTCAGGCTTTAAGCACACTTAGTGCCAAGCCACTATCTCTTTGCTCCAATAGCAATATACATATTTTCATCAAGAACCTAAAAACTTCACTTTTTCTCAGTTGTGGCCTCCATTTCTCTTGTGTACATGTTAATAGTCCAATAGCATTCCTGTGCTAGGAACCATGCTGCTTGTCAGCTTCTGTCAGAAGTCACAGCATCAGCAGGCCATTCAAATGTCATCAGTGTACACTCGAGAAAAACTAACACATACATCATAATTTATTTATTTGCTAGTTGTCATTAGATCCAATCATGCTAAAAAATATATACAATAACTTTAATGATGCGCTTATTAGAGTCCAATCAGGATTGCTAGGCATTAAACTTGACATTCTTCGGTGAAATATCTTACTGTACTATCATTGGCAAATCCTCTTTTAAAGAGCGCGGTTTGGAGAATTTGTATGAATTCAAGGTAAGTAGGTTCAACTTAGAGCTCAAAATCCGAAGCATTGTAGACTTTTTGACCAAGCACACCTAAGGTGCTTCCTCTATGATTCTGTCAGTTGAAGGAATGGTGAAGTATAGAGCTGTCAATCCTAGAGCCTTCAGTGAGATTTAATGTGGTGTTAGCTTTTGTAATTAAGCTGGGTCTTTAATCCAGTACGCATAATGGACTATACAAAATGTCTTGAATTGCATACTTGATTCACTTGGTGCCAGTGAACCACATTCAGGGCCAACTTGGCATGGTCACATTTTCCACGCTTTAGGCATATATTGGCAGTTTGTTTGTGTGGTCTGCAATCCCTCTTGTCTATTGTACATGTGTGCAAAATTCTATTTGCTAAGTGTCAGGAATCAGCAAGGGATAGGGGAGTGGGATTTATAATCAGAAGACCATGGAGCCATTCTCCTTTAAGACTGTGGCTGACTGACCTTCGAGGCTGGGGCACCATGACTCACAAAGACAGTAAGGTTGAGAGGATTCATGTCCTGGTATATCCACCTTACTGACCCGTAGGGTCTTAAACTTGCCTTCTACCATTGAAGAGGTCAATTACCTGGGCATCAAGAAGCGTTCTGATTGTTTGTGTATGTTACCCCCAGCCAAGAAAAAAAAGTGTGAGACATTTTTCTAATAGAGACACTACAAAGGTCCAAATTCCTCTACAGTACAGAACACTTCCAAGAGGAAACCCCCTTCTAAAGCTGCTACGCCCACTAGGGACCTTAATTCTGTTCATCTTCCACTTGGAAAACTGGAAAACCGCCTGGCTGGCTTTGTGGATGCTGTGTCAAACTGCCTAGGGACAATTGAAAATTTATTGTCAAAACTGGCATGTTGTGGTGGATGCTGTTGTGGCATAGGCCACAGTTTTTTCTCCTCCAAGAAGGACACTCTACCCTAAAAAGGGATGATAACTTGCTTCACCAAGTACTTCCTGTAGTGAGTGTTGATTCAAAGAGCAATGTACCACATTCTATGCAGGGACCTACAATGAGTACTACTTATGCACAAAGAAGAAGGATGGAGAGTTGTCAGCTGACAGCCGAGAAACTGTGTTTTGGAACTTTCACCGGTTGCCACACACTACCTTATTGTTTTAAAAAGGTGTCCCTTCATTGACCCCTAATAAGGTAAGAAAGTATGACCAGTTGCTTAATAGGGTCACTCCTAGGTTCACATTATGGCTGAAGGATACCTCTATTTTACACAGAGATATTAACATGGGACAAAGAGTTGCATGGATTAGTAAGTCCTTAATTAGATAACTGTGATTCTGTCATGGTCAACTTTAGGTCTGAGTCAGTAGTCAGAAGCATTCCCTTGAGACTTTTTAACAGCAGGAAGTTCCATAATGGAGTTGTAGCTGTTCCCTTTGGGTATTTCTACAGACTAAAATGCACCCAGGACGAACAACTCGATTTCAGGGCCTGCGGTCAGTGTGGAATTAGGAGCTCAACTTACCATCTTTCACTTTATAATAGATTTGCTGCACTTGCTCATTATAATTCTGTGGATTGACAAGCAACAAACTATTCTATTCCTACTATTTTTTGTGCCCTGTGACATCCTGGACAGATATATTGACAGTGACACCAAAGTTCATGATCAACACTCCTCGGAAGATTGCTTTTCTGCTCAGGCAAAAAGAGTGGTTTCTGAATCAAAGCCCAGAGGGCAAATTGGAACATGCAATGTGGCTGGTTTGGGTTACAAAATGAATGATCCCCACTGGTTAGACATTTGTAGTTATTACATTACTACACTTCAAGAGACATGAACAGTCATTCCTTGCTATATACAAGGCTACATATCCTATGTTACACCAGCAATCCCTGGGTCTTTTGGTAGGACTAAGAATGACTGCGAACCTGTCCAGCAAGGAGGAGCACAGATGTAGCAGCCATCCCAGAGGACCCACCCACCACCCCAATAGTACGACCTGCCAGCTCAAACACAGCTGAGGACTCTGGTGACATTGAGACCACCTTTGAGAGGACAGTTGTGATAGTACAGCGGGAGCTGGCTAAGGAGGTGCGGTGGGGTTGCAAAATATGGCATCCAGCCTTGAAGGGATGCGCATGTGCATGATGACATCCGCAGAACAGTAAGCAGCATGCAAGTCCAACAATCACTACTGCAAGGACTACAACAGTGTGTGAGGGAGTTGCCACAACACCTAGCATCCCAAACATTTCACTGCATGCATGACTACAATCATGACTCTCTGAGGGCCGACCTGGCTGCCCACCACAGCGATGTTGCTGCTATACTCAATGACCAGCAGCTCCTCCTTGCTGCAGTTATGCCATTAATAGTTCCACAGTTGGCACCTACTGGGAATTCAGAGTCCACTTCTCCAAACACTGAAGTGTGTGTTTCCCCTCAAACCCACCACCACCAAGGGCCGAGGAGACCACACACACATCAGAAGATGAAGACGTGGACCAGATCACCTTCACCCGTAGGAGTACCTGGTAGCACCAGTCCATGCCACACGGGCAGTGATTTTCCTATGTCCTGTGCTTGATAACAGGCCAGTCTTGCTACAGTTGGTAACATGCACTGTTCTCCAACACACTGTTTACCTTACCACTATGGACTGCAATTGTCTCTCACTACCTAATTGCCAATTCATGTTCCTCTGCACATAATGACACTCCATCACATGTCCCTCACCATTGTACTTGTGTTGCGTCACAATAGAATGTGTCACACTAATGGACTTACAATCCTGGACTATGTAAATATTGCACTACAGCACTTTAAAATAAACAGCACCTACACAACCACTTTGTCTCAGTGTAATGTGACACATTGTAATTGTTATTGTAATCTTATTTATATAGCGCTTACTACCCCTGACGAGGCGTCGAAGCGCTTTTCGATGAATAGCACGCTACTCCGGAACCCAACAAGAATTAGTGATGGATTAGTATTGTTAAATAATGAGTACAGTTTTAGTATTATTATGAGTTAATTTGAGCCGCGGATATGAGAGTATGTTAGTTAGACTGGAGTAATGGAAGGGTGGAGGAGGAAATAAATCCAGAGGTGTTAATTGGGAGTATATCCTTCATTTACTCAACCCAAGGCTTGGGATGAGTAAAGGGGGGTGGAGGGGGAAGAGTATGTAGAAGGGTTAGGGAGAGCATAGTAGCAGGGTGAGATGAATGCAGGAGAATTTAGAAGGGTTGTGTGGGAGGTCACAGAGGTAGAGTGAGGTTTGGTGAGTTAGATGTGGAGGGAAGAGCTTAGGCAGATATATTTAGGAGATGAAAGTGGTAGAAGGGATTTGGGATGAGTCAGAGTAAGAATGGAGGATAGTTTGATAGAGACATGACATAAGAGTGATGAGTAGATAAGTGTGATAAGATGAGAGCAGGAATTCGTAAATATCTAGTATAACAACCCAAAAAAAAATAAAAAATACTTACCTCCTAAGGGAGTATAGCCCCTAAGATATTTTTGGCCATGTGTCACTAAAAGAAAGCACCCCCATTTTTGGTAACACTGAGTATTGTCTTTTGTGTGTGTGAGTACTGTGTGTCCGCAGGAGCACCGCAAGAGCCCTGCACGTCTCCCTGTCCAGCTGTGGCTACTCTGCCTAAAGCGATCTCTAATGAAAAATGATGAAGCACACCGTTCCATAAATGAAAAGGAAAACGGATACACGCAGGGCTAATGATAGTCAGTAGCTTAGGAGAGCCCTCACACACCCAATAGGATATGTCAAGCTTCATCACTGGGCAACCTCCTCGTCAGACCAGCGCTGCAATTTCTGACGGGCCACACCTGCAGGCGTATTCTTTTTCACTTATGGAACAGTGTACCTCATAACCTTTCACTAGCTGAATTTGGGAGAGTGTACACTGGACCTATAATCTCCATGTCCCCTCCTTCATTGTAATTATAAAGCTACCTCTAGACAGCCCGGCCTCCAGACACTGCCTACACTTCACCAACAAGGTATAACTGGCCCTGGTACAAGGCGCAAGCACCACAGGCACCCACTCCACTACAAACCAGGCCAGCCTCCTACAGTGACCACTTGCCTGGGGTGGTGCCCAGAGCTCCTCCAGGTGGTCACCTGATTCTGCCATCTTGAAAACAAGATGGACAGAGGCCCCTGGAGCATTTGACTGGTCAGGTTAGGCAGATGACGTCAGTGACCCAGTCTGATAGGTGGTCAACTTGCAAAGTGACCAGGCCCCTTTTCAGGCGATTTAGGAATTCCTCTGCAGGTGGGTCCCCATATCCAGTGTGCAACACTCCACCAGGACACCTTGGCAATGACCTATTCTGCTCCTGGCCACTGGAACCACTTCTGGACTTCACAGGAACCGAACAAGACCTCAACACCAAGACAAACTTGTAGGAAGCTGGCCTGGTGTGTGGTAGGTACCCGAGGTACGCACACCTCACAGCAGGTCCAGGTATCCGCCATCAGTGTACTGTAGGCAGTATCCAGAAGCCAGTCCCCCCAGAGGTAGCTGTGGATGAGCAGCCAAGGCTTATCGAGGAGAAATGCAAAGGCTCATGCAACACCACCGCAGTCACACAGCACTCACACACGAGAGAAAACACTCAGTTCTACAAAAATGTTAGTGACAATTATCTAAAAGTACTAGAGGGCCAACCCTCCAATAGGAGTTAACACACTAGATATGTACACTGGTAACCAGAAATAGGCATAAAAAGCAGTAGAAAACAGCGCAAATAGCAATAGACAATAGTGACCCTAGTGGGGAGCCCAAACCATATACTAAAAAAATGGAATGCAACGGCGGGACCCCCACATATGTAAGTGGAATGTGTGTGGAGTTTGGTGGGGGGGACTTGGGCAACTAGGAAACCCCAAAAGTAAGTACCATAGTCCCCCCTAGCGACCAGGAAGAAAGGATTAAGCTACTGAATTTTTCCCAAGGCACCCAAAAGGACTAAAAAGGAGATAATGCAACACCCAGACAAGACTGCAAGAAACCAGTGGTGGATTCCTGAAGAGGACGACCTGTGGAAGAAGGGGGCCAAGTCCAGAAGTCGCAGGAGTGTCCAATGTTGGCAGGACCCACTACCCACCCGTCTGTGGCTGTAGGAGTTGGTTGACTGTAGGACAAAGATGGTCAGCAATGCAGCCAGAGAAGCGTTCCTGGAGGATGCAGTCGACATCCCTCGCCAGATGGAAGATTGCAGTTGGTCAGTGGCATGTAAAAGCCACCAACAAGCCTTGGCACAGGCAAGAGTCGCAGTAGAGGGAAAGTGGACCTGCTTGGGACCAGCAAGGTCCAAGATGACTCAACCAACAGAGGGAATCCTAGGAAGTCCCTCGGCAAGGTAGAGAGTCCTCAGAAAAAAAGGCCGCCCCACAGGAGACCCACTGGAAGAGGAACCAGGAGTCGCAGAGGAGCCCACGCAGCATAACTGGAGAAGGGTCCCACGCCACAGGAGAAGCACGCAGAGGGCTGTAAGTCGCAGAGAAGAGGGCTGGCAGCTGAGGCTACACGGAGTCAGAAGGTCCCTTGGAGGAGAGGCCAACAAGCCATGCTAGCTGCAAGTGACACGGTGCAGGTACTGACTGTAAGGAAATGCCTCCTTGGCATGGTTACCCCCTGACTTTTTGCCTTTGCTGATGCTATGTTTTGAATTGAAAGTGTGCTGAGGCCTGCTAACCAGGCCCCAGCACCAGTGTTCTTTCCCTAACCTGTACTTTTGTTTTCACAATTGACACACCCTGGCATCCAGGTAAGTCCCTTGTAACTGGTACCCCTGGTACCAAGGGCCCTGATGCCAGGGAAGGTCTCTAAGGGCTGCAGCATATCTTTTGCCACCCTGGGGACCCCTCACTCAGCACAGACACACTGCTTGCCAGCTTGTGTGTGCTGGTGAGGACAAAACGAGTAAGTTGACATGGCACTCCCCTCAGGGTGCCATGCCAACCTCACACTGCCTATGCAGTATAGATAAGTCACCCCTCTAGCAGGCCTTACAGCCCTAAGGCAGGGTGCACTATACCATAGGTGAGGGCACCAGTGCATGAGCACTGTGCCCCTACAGTGTCTAAGCCAAACCTTAGACATTGTAAGTGCAGGGTAGCCATAAGAGTATATGGTCTAGGAGTCTGTCAAACACGAACTCCACAGCACCATAATGGCTACACTGAAAACTGGGAAGTTTGGTATCAAACTTCTCAGCACAATAAATGCACACTGATGCCAGTGTACATTTTGTTGTAAAATACACCCCAGAGGGCACCTTAGAGGTGCCCCCTGAAACCTTAACCAGCTACCTGTGTAGGCTGACTGGTTTTAGCAGCCTGCCACACTCGAGACATGTTGCTGGCCACATGGGGAGAGTGCCTTTGTCACTCTGTGGCTAGTAACAAAGCCTGCACTGGGTGGAGCTGTAACACCTGGCGGTGAGCCTCAAAGGCTCACCCCCTTTGTTCCAGCACCACAGGGCATTCCAGCTAGTGGAGTTGCCTGCCCCCACCGGCCACAGCCCCACTTTTGGCGGCAAGGCCGGAGGAGATAATGAGAAAAACAAGGAGGAGTCACTGACCAGTCAGGACAGCCCCTAAGGCAACCTGAGCTGAAGTGACTCTGACTTTTAGGAATCCTCCAGCTTGCAGATGGAGGATTCCCCCAATAGGGATAGGAATGTGACCCCCTCCCCTTGGGAGGAGGCACAAAGAGGGCGTAGCCACCCTCAGGGCTAGTAGCCATTGGCTACTGCCCTCCCCGACCTAAACACACCATTAAATTCTGTATTTAGGGGCTCCCCTGAACATAGGAACTCAGATTCCTGCAACTTAAGAAGAAGAGGACTGCTGAGCTGAAAAACCCTGCAGAGAAGACGGAGACACCAACTGCTTTGGTCCCAGCCCTACCGGCCTGTCTCCCCCCTTCGGAAGAAAACTGCTCCAGTGACGCTTTCCCCAGGACCAGCGACCTCTGAATCCTCAGAGGACTGCCCTGCTCAAAAAGGACCAAGAAACTCCCGGGAACAGCGGCCCTGTTCAACAAAGACTGCAACTTTGTTTCCAGAGGAGCAGCTTTAAAGACCCCTGCAATCCCCGCCAGAAGCGTGAGACTTGCAACACTGCACCCGGCGACCCCGACTCGACTGGTGGAGAAAACGCTACAGGGAGAACCCTCCGGCGACTCCAAGACTGTGAGTAACCAAAGTTGCCCCCCCTGAGCCCCCACAGCGACGCCTGCAGAGGGAATCCCGACTGACCGCGACTGTCTGAATCCAAAATCCCGACGCCTGGAAAAGACCCTGCACTGCAGCCCCCAGGACCTGAAGGATCGGAACTCCAGTGCAGGAGTGACCCCCAGGAGGCCCTCTCCCTTGCCCAGGTGGTGGCTACCCCGAGGAGCCCCCCCCCCTTGCCTGCATCGCTGAAGAGACCCCTTGGTCTCTCATTGAAACCTATTGAACTTCAATAGGTTTCAATGAGATCAACTGTGCAGGAGTTTTGTGATGCATGTAACATGTCAATGGCCACAGAATGTAAATACAATAGTGTAGAAAGAATGTGGGATGATATCTATGCACAAGGATCTGGATTTTATCATCATCTGTGGTGCTTGTGGTTTGTTTCTGAAGTTAAAGCATCACAAACAGTATAATGCTGTATAAAAATGCATATGTCAGGCCCAAAGTATTTACAAGATGAAACTCAATGCTGCCCACATCCCCTACAAGCCAATCATTGTGTATGTGACATATGACTCTAAACTTAAATCCCACACCCACACAATACAGCAGGAATGGATGTGTACAAGTGTTTGGACAATAACATCACCTGGGAGTACAATGTAAAAAATCATAGCTGTGATGTATGTATACTGAACTTCATAAGATTGTGACACCACTCATTTTATGTTATGTTATGTTATGTTATAAAGATTTATATAGCGCCCAACTGCCAACGGCCTCGTAACGCTTATACAGCCATAGTGATGACATACTGTACAAAAATTATTCAGTTTTAAGCTTTAAATAGCCATGTCTTCAATTCTTTCCTGAACAATACCTCTTGCGAGTTGATTCTCAGCTTGAGAGGAAGGCTATTCCACAGTAGCGCACCTTGATAGGCTACCGATCTTCCTCCCCATCTGGCTTTCCTCATAATTGGAACTTTAGCCAGATTAGCTGAGGAGGATCTGAGAGGTCTGGCTGGAATATAGACCTGAACAAGAGCTTTCAACATTTCAGGTCCCTTCTCAAATATGGATCTATGAACATGGCACAAGGTCTTGAATTGAATCCTCTTTGCCACCGGAAGCCAGTGTAGAGAGACAATTCCTGGTCGTATTGAGTGATGTTTAGGGATGTTTAGTAGTAGACGAGCCGCTGCGTTTTGTACTCTTTGCAGTCTCTGAATTACATATTTCGGGGAGCCAATGAACAACGCGTTTCCATAGTCAATCCGGGCCCCAATCAATTCCTGGATGACCATTCTCCTCGCTGTGAAAGGTAGAATAGTTAACACCTTCCTCAAGGTCCTTAGCAGAGCAAAGGTCGTTCCTGCTACTTTATTTGCATGTTGAGCCATTGAGAGAAGGGGATCAAGCCATACCCCGAGGCTTTTAATCAGGCCTTTTATCAGGGTTCACATGAGCATCAGGCTGCATGCAGACGTCCCACAGTGCCCAAGATTCCTACACAGGACTCAAATGATGACAGCTTTAAAATCACACCTACCTCTACAATACATGGGAACCATAGTCACCTTGAGTGTTGGGTTCAATGGATGGCAGATGCATAGACATGTAGCTTTGTTGTAGCTCCCAAAGTGACAGCTCATTTGGAAGTGGGAATAACATGTCAAGAATGGGATGTGGATGCAGGATGGAATACACAGGCAAAAACAAATTTGGCACAGTACACTCATGCAAAGACCCAGATTCCCAAGCATATGACACATACCGTAAAGGAGTACATAAAACTTTATTATATATGTATGAAAGGAAACTTAAACTGTGTCAAACACCTAGACTAATCTAACCAATCCTAACTATACATTTCCCACAAGCGGCCCTAACTACCCTATGCTAAACTTATTTACTACATGTAACTAAACACTCTAAACATCAACCCCCCATGCTCCTTATATGATGGGACACGTGTAGGACAACATATACTAACCTAAACACATACTAACTAATCCTAAACAAATATATATATATATATATATATATATATATATATATTTTTTTTTAGTTTTTTTGTTCTAGAATACACATAAACCGCAACATCAACAACCCCACCCAAGCACCCACCCACCCACAAACCAACATGTAATAATATAACTCCCCCCAACCCTCAACCCACTTATCCTAACTAAACTAATAGCCTACTCTAACCTATCACTAAACCTCCTAAACCAGGATTCTGAAAAGTCAGTCCTGGAGAGCCGAGTCCATGCCAGATTTTTAGCATATCCACTTTTTTCTAAATCTTGATATGCTAAAAACCTGGCATGGACCCGGCTCTCCAGGACCGACTTTGCAGAACCCTGCCCTAAACCCACTAAAAAAACTGTATGAGGAAAGAGGTTGAGGGGTCGGAATTAGGGGTGAGGAACAATGTACTCAAAGGTTTGCCCTCCTCAGGATTTTTTTAATCGACCTCAGTCTCCTGCTGTTGCGGGGCACCTCTTGCTGGAGACTGTCCATGCGCCTCATCTTCCATTGAATGTCCCATTGGAGGTGGCGCAATGCTGCCTTGTCCATAACACCTGCTGTGGTGGTTTGTGTTGCACTCGATGTTGCAGGTACTGGTGCTGTGGTTGGAGGTGGTGGTATAATGGTGCAGCAGTTGGGCCTTGTGCTGATGATGTTGATGGTCCAGCTGGAGTGGCTGATAACCCAGTGTTCATTGTGGCTGCAGCCGGTGTGGTGGCTGCTGTTGTGTCCAATGCTAGCCCCCCATTGGCTAAAAGCTCTCCAAGCACCTGTGGCTCTTTCTTGCCGATATCGCCTTCCCATCATGCGGAACCCAGACTCCACATCGAGGATGTGCCTGTACCGCACTGCCCGCCTCTGAAACTCACAGAGTTCCTGGGCATTCATGTGGGCAGCTGTAAAAAAGAGACAGGCAAACATTAGTGTCATCATTGTGTGATACCTGTACAGATTATAATCTATCACTTCCTCACAAGTAACACAGTCTAAATCACAGTACAGATGATAGAATGTCCCTGAGGAATGACATGCCAACGCAGCCTACCCATCAACTATCTAACTGCACAGCAATGCACAACAAGGTGTGTACCAAAGTAACTGATCTCTGCATATATGTAGTGCTATTGGTCACATAAAAAATGCTGCAAGTGCTCAACATGTGCCAGGCCAACTAATCCTTATCTTCTGGATCAACTTCAAGGCATACAAGACCTGTGATTTGTATATGGAACTGGCAGGATGATATGCAATTGGTAATTAGAAGGGGTCATTGTAGTTTGGCACACATGAATGCTTTCATTACATGTCTGTCATCTACACTGTGACCATCACACCTAACTACATATATTGTCTCCCCCTAACCCTGTGCCTCAGGTGAGATGGGCATGAAATACATATTTTCAACCATCAAGGACAACCACGAAGCTTTGTCCAGCTGTACATGGATTTAGTCAGTGTGACACAGGTAAGGAGGCCTGCCAACTAGGAGTGACTCAACCATTGGTCAATCACATCTACATTCATATTTCCATTTGTGGACAACCATCAACATCAGATCTCACTGACACATTTCCTAAATCAACCACATTGATGAAGCACACATCTGGCCTTGACATGCATTCACGACTATAACATATCACTTAAGTGCCACGTAAATGGAGTACAACATGTGGGGCTAGATGCTGGGGGACACTCACCCATACAGTCCTACATGTTCATTACATTACAGGGATGCGCACATTTGTGTGTAAACTTTATGCATCACTGTTTTGTGTGAATTAGGGTATGACTTACTGACTAAATTATGACACTGACCACCTCCAAATCAATTGTGGGCATACATGTGGCTACAAATCACCTTGTTCACCTGCCCATACCTATTGTGCAGCACTAGACTTCCAATATATAACTCTCTGCCAGTGAATGTCTAACTCTTCCATGGAACACTATGTCAACCTCTTGTCAAGTCACATATCAGATCATGTTCCAGCTCATCATATCTTGCAATGAGTCCAACACACAGGAGTCAATCAGACAACAGCTGCAAACAAAACACAGGACAAACATTTTCACACTTACTGGATACCTCTGGGTCCTTGAATCGAGCCATTTCACCTATGGTGTATGGGGCTGGTCCACCTGTAAAACATGGAAGGGTGATATATGCTCAATGTATGATCACTGTACAAACGAGGGAACAACAAATCACTGTGTGTTACATTTCATAGGATAGAGCTGCACATCAGGCATGTAGACACTCCAACAGACATACTACAGCAAACATGCATTGACACTGTCACTCCAGTGAGTGATAGACACACATATGCTCACATGCACTGGCACTAACAATCATGTGGTGCCAAACCTGACTACACAATTATGTGGATAATACATTCCAGATGGTACTCCATTTCATCATTTGTTATTGGGAGACAAATGCAATGCCACATTCCTAGTGCACTGCAATACCAGTGACTCAGGTATTGTGGCTTGTGCATCAAGGGACAATGAGTAACTGTGTGATGGACATGTGGGTTGATTTGCTTTCAGGAATTATTGTGCTTTCAGTGGTCCATAAAAGGTGTGCCAGGGTTGTATGTAGGTTACATATGCCCCATTGGCAGTGTTCCCTAAGCCGTTTATGCCCCCTATGACAACATGATGGCAGAGATCCTATGTGTGAAATGATGACAATGTAGCGCTAAACATGGATTGGCCACTGTTCTGTTCCAAAACTGCAAAATAATGTATGCTGACAGTGTCGTAGTTGATCATCGTTGACAGAATGCATGGGCACAGGTGTAGTCATTGCACATGAAATGTGTCACTTAGGGCCATGTGTAACTATATCATGTATTGTGAATCACACATTGCAAGATTAGAGCAACTTGCAATTAGCAAGTTAAGTGATCAGAGGTAGTACACCCGAAATTACACTGTTTGCAAATGATAAATGGGGCAGCAAATGTCCTACTTCTTCAAACATGATGAGGTAGATCGCTATTTGAAAACCCCTTGGGAATTCTGGCCTAGTGAGCTCAGAAGACCACCAGGTCTGTGACTGCCTTCATACTGAGATGTTTAGATTTGTAGAAATGCTCCAATATTTCAGCAGGGGTGTACAGAAAGCAATTTAACAACCTATTTCTTCACTAAAATAGTATTATGGAAGCAGTCAGTGGTCCCTTGCACAACATCATGCTCAGGAATAGTTTGTGACTATGCATTCACAAAGAGCAGGAATCCCATGCTGACCCTTTCACTTTCGAAAATGGGTTGGCACCAATGTGACACAGATAGTAACTGCAATAGCTCAGTTCCGGCAATTGTGCCCAAGCAAAAAATGTCACAGGGGCCTGCTACTTAAGGATAAGATTTCCACGCCTAATTCAAAATGCCAATAGAAGACCCTGTTTTGTGATAGTGCAATCTGGTAGCATAATGGCCCATTTGGGTTTGGCCATGTGAATGATTATTTGTCCTGAGGTAAACACATGGATACAGTGAACTTAGGCCCAGATGTCTATTTTATTTTATGTCACATTTGTTTCATTTGTTGACGCAACAGCTGCACAAATTTGCAATATAAATTTGTATGTTGCAAGTGTGCGCTACTTTTGCATCCAGAAATTACGCAAATGCAGTGCAAAAAAAGTAGAAATATGAGCCTATGATAATAGTGAAGGTTATGAAGAGCTTGGTACATATGGGCCTGAATACTGTTCGGACATGGTTCAACAAAACTGTGGACTGCATTGTTACCAAGTATTACCATGTGTAATACATCACATTCCTGTGACACAGTTTGTTCAACTTGCATTCCACATGCCCACAAACATTGCATGCAGCATGTCACAACATCTGCTACTGTCACTCCAGAGCATTGTACTGTACACATTAGTCAATTTGGTACTCACCGACAGGGCCACCAATCACCGCACCCACGTGGTTCAGCAGGTCCTGCTCTCCGACCACCAGGTCAGCCCAACGATGCTTCAGCTGGTGTTCATTCCTTTGCGTGTTGAAAATCCGCATCAGGTGGAACAGCACCTTTGTCCACCACAGCTGTCTTGCCACCGTGTGATACCCCTGTATCACACGGCCCCAACCTCCAACAACATGGGGAGGAAGTGGCACACTAACCACACAACTGCCCCCAGCCCCTCCTTACCCATGCGCCCCAGCCGTGGCCTTCACGACATCATACAAAACAGTATTTTAAAAATAAAGAGGGAAAAACAGGGAAAAGAGGTAGAAAAAAGAAACTTACCTAACCCAATGAAAGCCCCAAACTACCCCAACTAATCGTACCCACAAACAGACATCCAACAGTACAAATACAAATCGAACTACATTAGAGACACAAAAACACTTGCACAGGATAAAAAATACACTTAATAAACACCAAAAGACAAAATATAGACCACACAGGACAAAATCCACAGAGTAACAATCTAAAACACAGCCACACAGTCTAGAAAAATCACAGACTGCAAAGTGAAAGTGAAACTACACCCACTGTACAGTTTCTGTAAACAGGATATCCTATTACATCACTTCCTGTCTCATTTGTGGCCCATTTTTTGTCTTGCATGTACATTTTTGACACTTACAGAGTTTGTGTCAAACATCTTTTATGCATGTACATCAAAATCCCACGCATTCATGGATCAATACATTTTCAATGGATATCTGCATGCCTGGGGGACGCTGGTGGAATTAACGCTAGGGACCCATTGATGTATATTGTGCGTTTGCATTATTTTTTGACCGGTTTGCGTCAATATTTCTGACTCAAACTGTGTTTGCATAATTTTTCAGATTTTAACATGCATGCAGCCTATAACTAGACAAAGATAGGATGGTATGACCTGCAGTGTGTGTTCTAGTGTTTGGGCACATGTGGCAGACCATGCTAATGCGGCCCATCATACTCATATCGTTGTGAAGGATTAGCTCTATTAACTGACGCAACAGCAGCACAAACTTTGGAAATTAAAATGGAATTTTAAAGTTTGCGCTGGTATTGCATCAATAGAGGACAGCAAGGCTACGCTACAAAGAAATTATTCATGGCCTGTGTGTTTTGTGTGTGAATTGACTGTTAGAACTATTTGTGTGCCTCTGTTGGAACGGCATGCAATACATTTGGTGTAATGTTCATGTATGAATGTGTTACAAATGGGTATTACCATCAGATGCCAATCAATGAGGTACAACAGTCATGATATGTGTTTGTAATATCTGTTGCCTCTTATGCTGTGTGTACTTGCTTGACTTCGGGTACATAACATTTCCTATGACAAACAATACACAGGAAAGATCGAGGACGGCTGATGTGAGCTATGTCAGATATGTTACCCCTCACATCTCATGAAATTTTGGCTACCACTTCATGGTCACTTGTGTGTGTACTACCCATGAGTCAGGCATTTCAACATGTTAGGTAGATACAGTGTTTGTGACACAGAGCTTCAAATCCAATCATAAAATTTTTATGTACACCACAGTCTGACTAATGTAAATGACCTATGTTCCTCCTGTGGCTGTGGTGGACCAGCAACCTAGGCTGTATGTGTTCACATATTTCCAGTGGTTCACTGCACAAAAGTGTCCAGTTCAAGTGTGTGGCCATGTGTACCCTGTGTCAGTAATGCCCTCCATGGTGTAACGGTTACGTGCAGGTCTCGTAAGGAGTCTGTAGAGCCAACCCTTGAATTAACAGAGTATCCTTCAAAGCAGATTTAGCCTACAGCCAAAGATCAGCTAACGGCATACCAGGGGAAGGGCAGCTATGGTACAGCAGAAATTACAGAAGAGTGACGACAGAGCAATCTTGTTGTGGTCAAATATGTTATGGATCAGCAATAGACAAACAGGCAGGTTTCATCACTACATTTGTACACAGGGTAGGGCTCTGAACTTCCCACAGCAACAGGGCACATCAGTGCCTCTGTGCAGATTAATCTCACAGCTAGTCACCACACAAGCCCCATCGAAAGGTAGCGGCAGAAGTTAATCTGTGTCTGGACCGTCAGGGCACAAACATGTATTGTGCTTGCATACACATTAGCAGCCCTTGTTTGTTGGGCTGGAGGCAAGGTACCAAATCCAGGAATACAGCCATGTCACACTGTCACTGTTTGGCACTAATAAATACATGCAAAGCCATACAAAGGAGGGAGGCTGGATTCGCCCCCTGGAAAACATGTCCCGGTCCAAAAAAAAATAAGAAAACAAATTAAACTATTCTATGCCGTTGAGGAGTGATCGTAGACTTTCCAGACACAATACCCCAAGAGGAAAAGGAGGGCATGGAAACCAACTATGAGGCAAATGTAGCCACAGAGAACGTCTCTGGTTAACGCAAAGACTGGAACCAGTCTGGCTAACAGGATGCAGGCTCTGTCAGGAACAAACATGAACAAGGCAGAAAAACAGTGAGCTGAGTCTGACTGGAACAAGCAGGAACAAAACTGTGGAAACTAAGAGCTGTTTCAGGTGTACTCAGCACTGTAACACAATCCAACAAGGGCTCGGAAACACAAATGAATTGTACTTCAATACACAACAAGGAGCTTCAGGAAATAGCAGCGTCTAAGCAGTTCCAGGCAGCAGCAAGGGCGGGGCAGAGTCAAATGGCTGGGCTGCATGAGAGTGCTCACAGGTGTGTGCAGCTTCTGTCTCTCACAAGTCCTGGAGTTGAGAATCCAGTATAAGGGGACAACCGGACTTTTCACATGGGAAGAAATGGACAGCAGATTACAGGTCTTACTGACTACCAAGCAGTGCATTATGGGACCTGAAGTCCATGCAGGCTGATGGAGTAGAACTATGGCATGCCATACTGAAAGGGAAAGCACAATGGGGTCAGAATGGGAGTCTGGGTGAGTGTAGATGATGATTCCCAAGGTACAGATAGTCCACTTACAGCGCCACCTAGAGAAGGGTTGAAAGAGACTTAAAACATGGCAGTGGCAGGACTTATTACCTCGGATGGACTGCACAGGGCATGTCTTGTGAGCATTGCTTGTCATATTTGGGGCACTTGTGCTATCCATTTACAATATTGATGCTCCACTTGTCACCCAAGGTCCCTCACAGGTGTGTGCAGCTCCAATCTCTCACAAGTCCTGGAGATGAGAATGCAGTATAGGGGCCAACTGGACTTTTCCCATGGGAAGCAGTGGACAGCAGATTACAGGTCTTACCGACTACCAGGCAGTGCATTACGGGACCTGAAGTCCATGCAGGCTGATGAAGTAGAACTATGGCATGCCATACTGAAAAGGGAAGCACACTAGAGTCAGAATGGGAGTCTGGGTGAGTGTAGATGATGATTCTCAGGGTACAGATAGTCCATTTACAGCGCCCCCTAGAGAAGGGTGGGCAGAGACTTAAAACATGGCAGTGGCACGACTTATTACCTCGGATGGACTGTGCAGGGCATGTCTTGTGAGCATTGCTTGTCATACTTGGGACACTCGTGCTATCCATTTACAGTATTGATGCTCCACTTGTCACCCAAGGTTCCTCATAGGTGTATGCAGCTTTAGTCTCTCACAGGTCCTAGAGATGAGAATGCAGTATAAGTGGGCAACTGGACGTTTTCCCAGGGAAAAAACGTGGACAGCAGATTACAGGTCTTACAGACTACCAGACAGTGCATTATGGGACATGAAGTACATGCATGCTGATGAAGTAGAACTATGGCATGCCATACTGAAAAGGGAAGCACACTAGATTCAGAATGGGAGTCTGGGTGAGTGTAGATGATGATTCCCAGGGTACAGATAGCCCATTTACAGCACCCCCAGAGGAGGGTGGGCAGAGACTTAAAACATGGCAGTGACAGGACTTATTACCTGGGATGGACTGCGCAGGGCATGTCTTGTGAGCATTGCTTGTCATACCTGGGCCACTCATGCTATCCATTTTCAGGTTTGATGCACTTCTTGTCACACATGCTCCTTGCAGAGATATCTGATGTCACACTTACTGCTGTCAAGGGTCTGCTCATACTTTCCTGTTACCAATGAAATTTCACATCCACTGCCTTATGTATGATGCATGCTTTTTCCCTTATGATTGATGGTGTCATAATTGGGTGTCATATGCTGCAATGGACCATGTTGGCAACATGGATGTGTCTCATAGCTGTGGTCCTATGAATTTGTCCTTCAAAAGTGAAATAGACAAGATGTATTTCATAAAAACTCTGTGTGATGTTGGCTGTACATTCATACCCATCAAATGTGATGTGGCATCTGACGTATGCACATTTGTCTTTCTGCAATGCTCCCTGAGGTAATGCTCTGAATATGATTCCTAGAGATCATGTGATGCATTAATAATTACACAGAGCATATTGGTACAAAGTGGTGATAGTGACTATTGTTGGAAATATTTTGTGCTATAGGTTGTCTGCGTTGCATTCCTGCAGCTGTGTTAGGATGTTCCCCCTCATTTTCCTGGACAGCATCCTCCTCCTCCTCTTCAGGCAGTTGTTGTTCAGGTTTATATAGGGGACTGTTCCTCCCTAAACAAATGTTGTGCAGGATGCCACAGATCAAAATGATCTTGCAGACCATTTCTGGGGAAGATAGGAGGTTGCCTCCGGTGATGTCCAGGCACCTGAATATGGACTTCAGGATGCCAAAAGTCCGTTCAACTACAGTGCATGTCCTCCGATGTGCCTCATTATAGGCACGCTCTGCTGCTGTGCTTGGGTTGGCAAATGGGGTCATGATCCATGGTTAGATCCCATAACCCTGATCAGCTGAAAGAGAAATAGGGGTAAGTATTTTGTTGTTGCTTGCACCAGGAATGTCATTTTGCATGGCAGTTCTTATCTTGTGTCGTCTGTGACTCATATGAGTTTGTGGTATTGTGTGGGATCCTAGGCTTCTGTGAGGTTCTTTCTGCATTGGGTTGTTTGACTTGCAAAACTTGTGTTTGGCTAATTAACTTGATATCTCTGGTATATTTGAAAACTTGCAGTTCAGTGTGTATCTCCCATGCGTTATGTAGTGAGCAATATGTTTTCATGTGCATTCACTGGAGGTGACATGATACTTCCACACACACAATAGATTCCACTGTGGTGGTAACATGGTTGCACTACACGGCCTCGACATCCCATCCAATTAGACATATGTCATCACAGATGAAATGCAACAGTGAGGCCCTTTGATTTGGCTGGGTGACAATGCACAACACATCTCCATACATTGGCAGCACTGAGGTGTTCAGTATTGACAATGCACAACTATCCCATGTGTAACTAGGTCTATGCAAACCTGTTTTTGTTCCCTCACCCATTTGGCTCATGTGCAACCGTGCACCTACACTACTGAACTTGTTCCAGGTGAGCTGGCTAACTTGGTTGTGGGGGTGGATGTTTTTGTGTAGGAAGGTCCATCTCCCTGTACATCTGTTATGTAGATGGGAAATTGTCTCTTTCAGTATGTGTAGCAGTGGGCACTTTGCATTAGTGTCACATCAACATGTTTTCATAGCACAGTCCACTTCCTTATTGGTAGCTGGCAATGTCACCCCAGGAGTGATGTGGGATGTGGTACTGCCTCAATAATTTCATGTCACCTTCATTGGAGTCAGTGTCATCATGCTATGTGTCTTATCGTGTTTGACCTGCAGCAACACACATTGCACACCCCTTACACAGGACATATTGCTTGGAAGGTTGTTGGATTGACTATATGGCCTTATGTGATATTGAATGGTTAATCTTCCAAGTTGTACTGGAAGTTAAGGCCATGTCATTGCCACTGTGTGGTTTTAAATTGGTCCCTTGTGGCTCTAGAGTGGCATTTATTGTTATTGGCAGTCGTCATGTGTCCATAGGTGTGAATCCCATTGGCTCAGGATATCAAACATAACTACCAGTGTCACACCTCAGTGTCTTCCTGGCCATGTGTCAATGTAGTGGTGTATGTCTTGTGTGTCCTACAGGGTTGCTGTGCTGTGTTTATGTTACTAGGTTTCTGGACTCACCAACAAGAAGGCCATTGCCATATCGTCCATCCTGGAAGTGCCGATTGATGGTGCTGCGGAAGATGAAGGAATCATGTACACTCCCAGGATATTTTGCCATGGTGTTGGTGAACAATCCCTGGTGATCAACAATGGCCTGCACATTGATGAGGTGGGTGTGCTTTCTGTTGTGGTACAGGTGCTCGGTTGCAGCAGGTGGCACAATCCGACATGTGTGCAGTCAATGGCACCAAGTACGTGCGGGAAGCCATTAATTTGGTAAAACCCTTATTTGGTCTCCTGCTGCTTCTGCTGTGTGTTGGGGAAGCTGATGTGGCGGGGTGTGAGGGAGATGATGGCATCAAGTACCTTGGGAAGGAAGGCGGAGAATGAGGGCTGTAAGACCCCGGAAACCAGGGCACTGGTAGTTTGAAATAAGCCTCTTGCCAACATGTGCAGGACAGCTAGTAGCTTGGTCTCCGGTGGAATAATGTGGGGTGTCTGCAGGCTGGCTGTTAATTGTACCTCAATTTGGCGCAGAAGCTGCTGTATGGCTTGCCAGTTCAGTCTGTACCTCTGGATGATATCATGTCCCCTGAGGCCCAGGAGGGTTGTCCTGGTCCTGATTAGCCTCTCCTGCCTTCTCCATTGCCTTTGGGGTCCACGTTGGTGTGGTGGTAGCTGCTGCTGTTGGTCCTGTGCTCCGCGTCGCCTGGCATGCTGCATGAGTAGCACCTCCATGTCGTCCTTCTTGAGCAATGATGTTGCTTGTGTGAGTTTCCCTTAACCTCTTACGTGCGGGCGTCGGCACACTACCTCCCTGGTGCGGGTCACGACCACTGGGCGACACCAGGGAGGAGGTTAATAAATCCTCGGGTGCGTTGCACCCGAGGATTTTTTATTTTTGATCCCTGGGAGACACGGAAGCTCTTCTGTGTCTCCCCCCGCCCCCCACCCGCCCCTTTGTGACGTCAGCGCGCCACGAGGCATGCTGACGTTACTATGTGGATTTCCCCATCGGAGCAGGAAGCAGCCACAAGGGGGAAAACGGCCACAAACGGCATTCCCCACGTTCGGGAAGGTCTCGTAAGAAAGGGGAGAGTCTCTTCCTGAGGCCTTCCTGAAAGTGTTTCCTGGCCCCCGATCGGGGGCCAGGAAACACCACTAGACACCAGGGATTTCACTTGGGGAGGTCGGCCCCCTCGGGAAACGGGCCGCCCCCACCGGGGGCATATTTTTTATTTTTTTTAAAGGTAGGTGCCCCCTGGGGGGAGCGAGATCGCGCCACCCCCAAGGGCTAAATTGTTTTTTTTTTTTAAAGAAAAATAAATGGACAGGGGGTCGCCCGTGGGCAGGGCGACCCCCTGTGGGGGCAATATTTTTTTAGTTGTTGTAGGGTTCCCCTGGGGGCCATTTTGGCCCCCAAGGAAACCATACAACAACTAAAAAAAAAAATATATATATATATATATATATAGATCTATATATATATATATATCTATGTAGATATATCTATGTACATGGATATATCTATAGATAGATCTATAGATATATATATATATATGTATATATATATATATAAATATATATATATATATATAGATCTATCTATAGATAAATCTATGTAGATAGATATATACATAGAGAGATAGATATATATATATATATATATATATATATATATATATATATATATATATCACTTTTGTCAATATGTGTGTGGTTTCCCTGGGGGCTGCGATCGGCCCCCAGGAAAACCAGACCCACATATAAAAGTGATATATATATATATATATATATATATATATATATATATATATATATATAGATTTGCCACCAGTTGTCTTGCAGTTGCAGCTTGCGTCTTCAAAGCAATGCACATACTTCAACTGACGCTTTTCAACTGTAGCTTTTAGGCAGCAATAAAAAAGTCAAGTAAGTATTGTGATTATGTTTCTGCTACAAAAGGGTCAAACTTGTCTAGTGGCAGTTTTAGTGCCATAAAGAAGCGCAGAAGGTTTATATGCCTACTGCAAAGAGCAAATCTGTATTTTATGTGAATAGCTGAGTACATTAGTAAAGTCAGCCATTACCTGCGCTATAATACAAATGAAATGTATGTGCGGGGTGGAGGGCGGCTATGGAGAGATGAAGGGCACTTTTGCTGGGTGGTAATGAGGGAATCCGAGGAGGAGGGAGTGGGAGCACCAATAATGATTGTTGGACTGGGCGCAGGAGGTGCTAAAGACTGTGACGAATGGTATGTGACAAGGTGTTTTTTGAGTGTCTTGAAAGAACGTGCTGATTGAGGGAAGAAGCGCAGGTAAGGTGGCCTCTACTGTTTCACGTATCTCACACACACCATCGATTTTGTGACTGTCTACGTAGGCTAGTGTTTTAGAGCAACAGTTTAGCCAATAGCAGAGATGGCATCTTGATGGATGACTGCTGCTGTCACTCGGGTTATAGAGGACAGCTCTAACATAGGATCAGAGAATGAGACATCAGATACTGAGAAAGCATCTGAGGGATAGGACAATGGCGCAGACTCTGGGAGTGATTTTTCAGTTGGAGGAGTCCCATTCGATAACTCCTCTTCCAGTACATTATGAGGGAGGTGATGAGGACAGTCCTGCTGTCCCTTCGCAAGCAGTCTGTGCAACTGGGTAATAGTGGGCTAGCCCAACCCAGAGAGCAGGTGAATGCGGCAGCAAGCAGAGAGAGAGTGTGCTCTCTTGGGAGCTCCCCAATTTAGTTCAGCCCCAAATTCCCCCGCCCAAATCGTATTGTGGAGACATCAAAATTATCTATCGCAAAACAAACTGGTTTTGTAAGGCAGGCACCTGTGTTTTTGGTCCTGGGTTCGGCGGCCATATAGAGAAACACACTAAACCCAAACATTTCTGGAAACTAGACATTCGGGGGAGTCCACAGAGGTGTGACTTGTGTGGATTCCCCAAAGTTTTCTTACCCAGAATACCCTGCAAAGCTGAAATGTTGAATAAAAACTCTATATTTCTCGCATTTCTGTCACACAAACTACAGGAATATGCTGGGATCCACAAAATTCCTACCACCCAGTGATTCCTCACCTGTCCTGATAAAAACACTACCCCACTTGAGTGCCTACACCTAGTGCCTGCGTCAGGAATGGATCACCCCAGGGTCAACAGCTGCCTCATGTAAGGACCAACATTGACCGTTGTGTGATCTATTCCTCTTGCGGGCACCAGGCCTACCCACACAAGTAAGGTACCATTTTTATCAGGAGACTTGGGGGAACACTGGGTGGAAGGAAATTTGTGGCTCCTCTCAGATTCCAGAATTTTCTGTCACCGAAATGAGAGGAAAAAGTGTTTTTTGGCCACATTTTGATGTTTGCAAAGGATTCTGGGTAACAGAAATACACAAAAAGAGAGTACTGGGAGAATAGCTGGCCCACACCGTCTCCCTAGAAGAAGCTATATAAACACTGAAGGTGTGGGGTAGTAGGAACTAAAAAGGGGGGATGCTGTGTTGTCACACAGGAGTCAAGGGGAGTTTCCTTTACGGACTAGGTGGTCTCACACACATAATAGTGTCTTGCTTCATCATATGACCACCTAGCCCCACCCAAGTAAGATGATACTACTTGGGTGGACTCAACCTCTTGGTTAAAAGAACCAGAGGGAGTGCTGAAATTAAACTGACTGGATAGTTACAGTGATCCAGATAGGGTGAGTAATAAAATTACCGAGCAAGTCACCGATAACTATTCCTAATTTTAATGGTGGTGTATGCTGGTAAGACTAAAAAAAATCTATATGGGGGAAGAGAGGCTTGTTAGAGAATAATGTCTCTAGGAGTCTAAAAAGAAGTACATAGGACCAACATGTTTCTGCCCTCACTGTGTGCTGGGAAGTCAGGGGCATTCGTCAGGGTCGGAGCACATGTAGTCAGTGGGGTGCTCAAAGAGAATGGTGTGGCCTACCTGAACAGGTAGTTCACGGTGGGGTAGGCCCCGGGCAGAGGGGCGGTATGCCTCAGGTCTGGCTGATGCCGGGGGGGGTTTTCCCTTGTAGTCACACTCACTCCAAAGGGAATACCATGGGGGTACCTACATGCCGGAGCCAGGCCGCTCTTCTGGGTAACAGAACCTGGTCAGAGCCACACAAGTCACCCCATCTTATATCCCCAGGGTTTCTAGTTTTGAAAATGCGCTGGTTTGCTAGGTTTCCCCAGGTGCCGGCTGAGCTAGAGGCCAAAATCCACAGGTAGGCACTGTTTTCTATGAAAAAATGTGATGTGTCCACGTTGTGTTCTGGGGCATTTCCTGTCGCGGGCGCTAGGCCTACCCACACAAGTGAGGTATCATTTGTATCAGGAGACTTGGGGGAACGCTGGGTGGAAGGAAATTTGTGGCTCCTCCCAGATTCCAGAACTTTCTGTCACCGAAATGTGAGGAAAACTTGTTTTTTTAGCCACATTTTGAGGTTTGCAAAGGATTCTGGGTAACAGAACCTGGTCAGAACCCCACAAGTCACCCCATCTTGGATCCCCTGGGTTTCTAGTTTTCGAAAATGCGCTGGTTTGCTAGGTTTTCCACGTGCCGGCTGAGCTAGAGGCCAAAATCCACAGGTAGGCACTGTTTTCTATGAAAAAATGTGATGTGTCCACGTTGTGTTTTGGGGCATTTCCTGTCGCGGGCGCTAGGCCTACCCACACAAGTGAGGTATCATTTGTATCGGGAGACTTGGGGGAACGCTGGGTGGAAGGAAATTTGTGGCTGCTCTCAGATTCCAGAACTT
This sequence comes from Pleurodeles waltl, assembly GCF_031143425.1. Lineage (NCBI taxonomy): Eukaryota > Metazoa > Chordata > Amphibia > Caudata > Salamandridae > Pleurodeles > Pleurodeles waltl. The sequence goes on from NC_090436.1 coordinate 519,081,956, forward strand.
TCTGTCACCGAAATGTGAGGAAAACGTGTTTTTTTAGCCACATTTTGAGGTTTGCAAAGGATTCTGGGTAACAGAACCTAGTCAGAGCCCCACAAGTCACCCCATCTTGGATTCCCCAAGGTCTCTAGTTTTCAAAAATGCACAGGTTTGGTAGGTTTCCCTAGGTGCCGGCTGAGCTAGAGGCCAAAATCTACAGGTAGGCACTTTGCAAAAAACAGCTCTGTTTTCTGTCAAAAAATGGGATGTGTCCACGTTGTGTTTTGGGGCATTTCCTGTCGCGGGCGCTAGGCCTACCCACACAAGTGAGGTATCATTTTTATCGAGAGACTTGGGGGAACGCTGGGTGGAAGGAAATTTGTGGCTCCTCTCAGATTCCAGAACTTTTTGTCACCGAAATTTGAGGAAAACGTGTTTTTTTAGCCACATTTTGAGGTTTGCGAAGGATTCTGGGTAACAGAACCTGGTCAGAGCCCCACAAGTCACCCCATCTTGGATTCCTCTAGGTCTCTAGTTTTCAAAAATGCACAGGTTTGGTAGGTTTCCCTAGGTGCCGGCTGAGCTAGAGGCCAAAATCTACAGGTAGGCAATTTGCAAAAAACAGCTCTGTTTTCTGTCAAAAAATGGGATGTGTCCACGTTGTGTTTTGGGGCGTTTCCTGTCGCGGGCGCTAGGCCTACCCACACAAGTGAGGTATCATTTGTATCGGAAGACTTGGAGGAATGCTGGGTGGAAGGAAATTTGAGACTCCTCTCAGATTCCAGAACTTTCTGTCACCGAAATGTGAGGAAAACGTGTTTTTTTAGCCACATTTTGAGGTTTGCAAAGGATTCTGGGTAACAGAACCTGGTCAAAGCCCCACAAGTCAACCCATCCTGGATTCCCCTAGGTCTCTAGTTTTCAAAAATGCACAGGTTTGGTAGGTTTCCCTAGGTGCCGGCTGAGCTAGAGGCCAAAATCTACAGGTAGGCACTTTGCGAAAAACAGCTCTGTTTCCTGTGAAAAAATGGGATGTGTCCACGTTGTGTTTTGGGGCATTTCCTGTCGCGGGCGCAAGGCCTACCCACACAAGTGAGGTATAATTTTTATCGGGCGACTTGGGGGAACATTGAATAGCAAAACAAGTGTTATTGCCCCTTATCTTTCTCTACATTCTTTCCTTCCAAATATAAGAGAGTGTGTAAAAAAGACGTCTATTTGAGAAATGCCCTGCAATTTACATGCTAGTATGGGCACCCCGGAATTCAGAGATGTGCAAATAACCACTGCTCCTCAAAACCTTATCTTGAGCCCATTTTGGAAATGCAAAGGTTTTCTTGATACCTATTTTTCACTCTTCATATTTCAGCAAATGAATTGCTGTATACCCAGTATAGAATGAATACCAACTGCAGGGTGCAGCTCATTTATTGGCTCTGGGTACCTAGGGTTCTTGATGAACCTACAAACCGTATATATCCCCGCAACCAGAAGAGTCAAGCAGACATAACGGTATATTCCTTTAAAAAATCTGACATCGCAGGAAAAGGTTACAGAGTAAAACATAAAGAAAAATGGCAGTTGTTTTCAGCTCAATTTCAATATTTTTTTCTTTCAGCTGTTATTTTCTGTAGGAAAACCTTGTAGGATCTACACAAATGACCACTTGCTGAATTCAGAATTTTGTCTATTTTCAGAAATGTTTAGCTTTCCGGGATCCAGCATTGGTTTCACACCCATTCCTGTCACTAACTGGAAGGAGGCTGAAAGCAACAAAAATAGTAAAAATGGGGTGTGTCCCAGTAAAAGGCCAAATTTGTGTTGAAAAAAGTGGTTTTCTGATTCAAGTCTGCCCGTTCCTCAAAGGTGGGAAGATGGGGATTTTAGCGCCAGAAACCCTTTGTTGATGCCATTTTCAGGGAAAAAACTACAAGCCTTCTTCAGCAGCCCTTTTTTCCCATTTTTAGGAAAAAACAAACTTTTCACTGTACTTTGGCTAATTTCTTGGTCTCCTCCAGGGGAAACCACAAACTCTGGGTGCCATTAGAATCCGTAGGATGTTGGAAAAAAAGGACGCAAATTTGGAGTGGATAGCTTATGTGGACAAAAAGTTATGAAGGCCTAAGCGAGAACTACCCCAAATAGCCAAAAAAGGTCTCAGCACTGGGGGGGGGGAACAGCCCAGCAGCTAAGGGGTTAAGTAGTGGTGTGTTTGCCCCATTTTAACGCCTGCCCTGACCCAGATGTTAAAATTTGACACAAATAAGGATTTGCATCATTTTCCAGGTCCGCTTCCCAGCCATGCATCATTTTTGCCCAGTTGGATAAATATGGCGCACTGGTGTTTGAGTCATTTTTTGGAAAGGAACGCCTACCTTGCATCTCATTGACGCAAGGCAGTTTCACGCATCCAGAAAATTATGCAAACTCTGAAATTTTGACGCTAGACGGGTCTAGAGTCAAAATATAAATATGATGTTAAATTTGCGCCGGATTACCGTAAAAAAAAAGATGCTAATCCGGCGCAAAGGGAGTATAAATATGGGCCTCAGTTCCTGTATTACTTTATGCGGATGACATCGTCTTAAGTGCGAAAACAAAGCTTGGTTTACAGAAGCTCCTATATAGTTTTGTGAATTTTATAAATGGGTTGGAGTTAACAGTAAGTCATTCTAAAACTCACATTATGATGTATGGGGCAAGATCATACAAGGGGAAGTCTTATTTCATTAACAACACCAACATTGGACCTGTTCCATTGTTATCCTTATCCTTATTTGGGCATAATATTTGATAATCCATAGCACATGGAACCAACTTTTTGATGATCAAAGCACATGGAACCAACTTGGTGTAACCACTTCAGCCAAGTTTGCCCTAACTCTGGAAAAATCTAGGCTACAACGCCAAATGTCTCACAGTTGCAATTTATAGATCAAAGGTTTGGGGAATTAAAGATTTTATGGTTATCCAGAAAGTTACAAATTGATGTCTGAAAAGGCTGTTGGGGGTCCCTCATTGCACAGCTACCTATTTAAGTCATGCAGAACTTGGCCTCACCTATGCAAATGACCTTATCAGAATTAGACCACTTCTTTTGTGGCTGTCAATCTGGACAAAGCCAGAGACTATATAAATCTCAGAGTGATCAGGAACTGCAAGAAGTTGGACAAGGCGGCCTGTATCTCTTGGCTACTGTATAATAACAATATAACCGGTTGTGGAACTGTATCTTATTTGGGTAAGCAGGTTAACCAGGTTGAGATTAAGCACCCTGCACTTTTATGGTGGCCTTTCCAGACCCTGTTGAGTATCTAGCAACATTTGATTTGTGCCTGCACGATGATCATTCTGCACAGTCCACTCAGCATTTAGGGGGTCATTACAACCCTGGCGGTCGGTGTTAAAGCGGCAGTAAAACCGCCAACAGGCCGGCGGTAAAAAAAATGGAATCACGACCGTGGCGGAAACGGGCAACATAGACAGCCACTTTAAGACTCAGACCGCCACTGCGGTACAAACAAACACTGCGGCGGTAACCGCCAACAGACAGGCGGAGGACAAGGTTCCGCCCACTTTATTACAACAGTCCAATCCGCCACCTTTTCCGGATTCACCGCGAACAAAAACACGGCGGAAACAAGACTTTGAAGGGAAAATGCTCACCTCTACACATGCCATGGAACCCGAGCTCCAGATACTCCCAGCCTTTATCTTCCTGCTCCTCTACCAGGAACAACAAACGCGGCGGCGAAGACCACAGTGAGTACTGCACCTACGACACAGGGGAGGGGGGAGGGGAAAAAGAGTGACACACACACGCAACACACAACACTCCCACCTCCACCCTCACCCACTACAACACACACACAAGTACATGTTGATACATTACATTAACAACCCCCAACCCCCCCTGGAAGAATGCAAGGACAAAAGGAAATGAGTCTAACGTTTGTAATCTATTCAAATACAGTAATCAAAAAAAATAAAATATATATATATATATATATACACTATAAACAAATATATACACCAAGAATACAAGTCCAAGGTATTCCACATCATAGTCCGTGGACCACTGGGCCCAAAATGCATGGGCGAGGCCCACACTCAATACCCGATCAAAACGGAGAGAACACTGCTGGGGCATCAGATAGAAATACAACAGGCACCTCAGAGGGAAGGAAAGGGGGGGCACCTCAGCCGGATGAGTGCACAATGCTAGATCCACAAGGGGGCTCCATGCCCATTGATGTATCCTGGGGAGTGCAAAGCCACAGTCTCACAAGTCTTTCCAGTGGGTGGGTTGCCCACTGCTGCATCCTGGGGAGTGCAAAGCCACAGTCTCACAAGTCTTTACAGTGGGTGGGCTGCCCGCTAGTGCATACTGGGGAGTGCAAAGCCACAGTCTCACAAGTCTCTCCAGTGGGTGGGTTGCCCACTGCTGCATACTGGGGAGTGCAAAGCCACAGTCTCACAAGTCTTTCCAGTGGGTGGGTTGCCCACTGCTGCATCCTGGAGAGTGCAAAGCCACAGTCTCACAAGTCTTTCCAGTGTGTGGGTTGCCCACTGCTGCATCCTGGGGAGTGCAAAGCTACAATCTCACAAGTCTTTACAGTGGGTGGGTTGCCTACTGCTGCATCCTGGGGAGTGCAAAGCCACAGTCTCTCAAGTGGATAACAGTCTCCACTGGTTCTGGAGGGGGCTTTGTGCCCAGAGTGCTTCATCCTGCCAAGGACAGAGGTAGTTAATGTAAATCTCCACTTGTTCTGGAGGGGGCTTTGTGCCCAGAGTGCTTCATCCTACCAAGTACTGACATTGTGGATGTAAATCTCCACTGGTTCTGGAGGGGCCCTTGTGCCCAGAGTGCTTCATCCTGCCAAGGACTGAGGTAGTGGATGCCTTACTCCACTGTTTCTGGAGGGGGCTTTGTGCCCAGAGTGCTTCATCCTGCCATGGACTGAGATAGTGGATGTAAATCTCCACTGGTTCTGGAGGGGGCTTTTTGCCCAGAGTGCTTCATCCTGCCAAGGACTGAGGTAGTGGATGCCTTACTCCACTGGTTCTGGAAGGGGCTTTGTGCCCAGATTGCTTTATCCTGCCAAGAACAGAGGTAGTGGATGTAAATCACCACTGGTTCTGGAGGGGGCCTTGTGCCCAGAGTGCTTCATCCTGCCAAGGACTGAGGTAGTGGGTGCCTTACTCCACTGGTTCTGGAGGGGGCTTTGTGCCCAGAGAGCTTCATCCTGCCAAGGACTGATGTAGTGGATGCAAATCTCCACTGGTTCTGGAGGGGGCTTTGTGCCCAGAGTGCTTCATCCTGCCAAGGACAGAGGTAGTGGATGCCTTACTCCACTGATTGTGGAGGGGGCTTTGTGCCCAGAGTGCTTCATCCTGCCAAGGACTGAGGTATTGGATGTGAATCTCCACTGGTTCTGGAGGGGGCCTTGTGCCCAGAGTGATTCATCCTGCTCGTGGTGGCCTCAGTAGTGTTGGAAGCTTTGGCGCTCATTGTCCTGCGGTGCAGGTGGCAGCGGTGCCCTTGGCAGCGGTGCTTTTGGCGGCGGCGGCCTGTTCAGCGGTGCTTGTGGTGGCGCTGTCCTTGGCAGCGGTGTTGGTGGCGGCGGTGTCCTGTCCAGCGGTGCTGGTGGTGGCGGTGTCCTTGGCAGCGGTGCTTGTGGCAGCGGTGTCCTTGGCAGCGGCGCTTGTGGCGGCGGTGTCCTTGGCAGAGGTGCTTGTGCCGGCGGTGTCCTTGGCAGCGGTGCCTGTGGCGGCGGTGTCCTGTTCAGCAGTGCTGATGGCGGTCGTGTCCTTGGCAGCAGTGCCTGTGGAGGTGGTGTCCTGTTCAGCAGTGCTTGTGGCGTCGGTGTCCTTGGCAGCGGTGCGTGTGGCGGCGGTGTCCTTGGCAGCAGTGCTTGTGGCGGCGGTGTCCTGTTCAGCGGTGCTTGTGTCAGCGGTGTCCTGGTCAGCGGTGCTGGTGGCGGTCTTGTCCGCCGTGCAGGTTTTCGCAGACTTGCCTGTTTTTCTGTGCCCCTTCCCCACCTTGGATGGTGGCGCAGCTGTCTTCACACTCCCAACTGTACCCCTGGGAGAGGCTTTGGTAGTAGATGTTTTGCCTCTCTCCCGCCGGGCACTGGCCAACTTTTTGTGCTTTTGAGGTGGTGGACTGTCCGTGGTCTGGCTCCTTGGCACACTGGCTGCCCTGCTGCCTGGCGCACTCCAAAAGCCAGTTACTACTGGCACCACTGTTCCCGCAGATGTTGTGGCTGAGGTGCTGAGTTGGGACCTGGAAAGGCGGGCCCTAGGAGACTGAAGGGGTGGGGGAGGTGAGGGGAAGAGGTCAAGGTTAGACAGGAAACGTTTTTTGGACACACTGGGACGGGTAGATGGAGGGGGTTTGGGAGTGGAGGAAGAGGTAGTGGTTGTAGGAGGTGTACGTTTGCTGACTTTGGGTGAAGGTGCATGGGCTGGAGGCTGTTGTGAGGTTGATGGCAGTTGGGTGGGTGTGTGGCTGCGTTTGTGTACCTTGGAAGGTGTGCTCACAGACACACTGGGAGAGGACACAGGGGATGTGTGAATGGTAGTGGGGGTGGTGACTGCACTTGAGCAGGGTGTGGTGTGGGTATGCTGGTGATGGGGGTAGTGGGTGAAGATGTAGTGGATGCAGTTGTGAGTGGAGATGAGACTGGGAGGGAAGAGGGAGACGAGGAGGAGGGGGACACAGTTGAGGCAGTGGCTGTTGGCATTTCTGCATGTGTATGATGCTTGCGTGAGTGCCTGTGGGATGTGTGGGGCTTATGTTTGCCTGAGCTTCCCTTGTGTGTTGAGGTGTGTGCATGCTGGTCTGATGGTGTGCTTGGGATAGGCTGAGGTACAGGGGTTTGGGTATGGGTGGAGGAAGTTGGAGGTGGGAGGCTAGAGACAGGGACAATGGCTGCCATCAGTGCTGAGGCCAGAGTCTGAAAAGCTCGCTGTTGGGCTGCCTGACCAGAATGAATGCCCTTCAGGTATGCATTGGTCTGTTGCAACTGCCTCTCGACACCCTGGATGGCATTCAAAATGGTAGACTGCCCAACAGTGAGGGACCTGAGGAGGTCAATGGCCTCCTCACTGAGGGCAGAAGGGCTGACTGGGGCAGGCGCTAAGGTGCCTGGGGCGAAGGAGATGCCCACCCTCCTGGGTGAGCAGCCATGGGGCACACACTGAGGGGCTGCTGGGAGGGCGGTGCTGGTAGGGGGGGTGGCGGCTGTACCTGTTGATGCAGGGGACACAGAGGGGCCCGCCAGCGCAACGGAGCTCCCATCAGAGGAGGAGTCCGTCTCGCTGGTCTCAGCTCCTGTCCCCGCTGTGGAGCTCCCCTCAACCTCTGGTGGCTTCTGACTCCGTTATGTCGCACTCCAGGGCCATGTGGGATGCAGCTCCCTCCTGCTCCGGTGGCACTGCTCCTCCGACTGATGATGCTAATGCACACAAAAACAGGGAGACCACAAAAAGGGGGGGGAGACAGAAGAAAGACATGTTGAGTGCATCCAATACCACTACCATTGTTGGACACTACAGACACAGAAGACCCCTGCACTACGCCGTGCACTTAGGGTTTCCTAATTAATCACATGGACATGGGTTACAAGGCCTATGCCCGATTGCTGCACACATGGAGGTCACAGGAGCCTGACTAGGTGTAGTTGGCTCTGAACACAGGTGGGGGGGCCACAGGGCCTGCCTTAAGAAGGGACCTTGCCTACTAAACTCACCCTGGCCTAGTGGAACCCACAGCCCACCTCCCCCACCCAGACACCTACAATGCACGATGAATCAGCAGAATGAGAGTGTATTCACCCCCTTGTGGCTGCTGTGAAGCCCTCAAGCGCCCATCCAACTTCGGATACGTAACCGCCAGGATCCGGAACATCAGGGGGGTCATGGTGCGACGGGCACCCCTCCCACGTTGGGAGGCCATCCCCAGCTGAGCCTCCGCCGTCTTCTTGCTCCAGTGGCGAATGTCCTCCCATCTTTTCCGGCAGTGGGTGCTCCGTCTGTGGTGAACCACCAGGGTCCGGATTTCCTTGGTGATGGCACGCCAAATATCCTTCTTCTGGTGGGCGCTGACCTACAGGAATAGTACAGGGGAAAAGGAGAAGATATAACCTTCTGCACCGTCACAGTCATTGGCCCGCATCCCTACCCTTGCCATGACCCACATGCACTCAACGTCATACCATGCACGCCTCATTCTCCCCCCCCATCTTTCATCAACACCACTCCAAACAGGGATTGCCCATACAGCATGCTCTCAGTGTACTCACCTGTTTGTCTGGAGGACCGTAGAGTAGCGTATACTGGGGGAGGACCCCATCCACTAGTTTCTCCAACTCCTCCATGCTGAAGTCAGGGGCCCTTTCCCCAGACACACAAGCCATTGTCTCTTCCAGACTGAGGTTACAGCAGCACTTGCAGTGTAGGTCCTCTCCTCTCGAAGATCAGGTATCAAATGATTGAACGGACAGAAAATGGCGGTGAAGTCCGCGGCGGTGCGTACCGTCACCGCCGGCATACAACGTCATTGGCTCCTGGGACCCATAGGGTCCAATGTTAACCAATGCAGGATTGCGCAGCGGTTTTCGACTGCCTACCGCAACGGTGTACAACGCCAGCGCAGTTACTTCATATCCCCTTGTCCCACATTAAAGGTCAGGCAGCCGCCATTTCAGGGGGGCCACATGGCATTAATTTTGACTGCGTCACACATATCTAGGCCTTGCTTTAACACTAATACAGCCATATGTCGATTTTCAAAAATGTCCTATTAAGTTGTGTTTACGTACCTCAGTGTTGGCTGACCCTCTGATCGCTGTTCTCATCCATAGAGCACGTCCGCTGGGGCAGGTGAGGAGATGGAGGCATCCTCCGGTGTATAGACCGCTGGTGGACCTGTCGACAATGGAGGAGCGACATGTAATTGTCACCTACAGACTTGATCGTACCACAATCCTGGAACTGTGTGCCCAGTTGGAGCCAGACCTGATGTCAGCTATCCGCCATCCCACAGGAATTCCCCCCTCTAGAGCAGGTGCTGTCAGTACTCCATTTCCTAGAAAGTGGGTCTTTTCAAACAACAGTGGCCATTGCATCAGGGATGGCCCAGCCTTTGTTCTCCAACGTGTTGTCCAGAGTGTTGTCTGCCCTGCTGAAACACATACGCAGCTACATCGTTTTCCCTCAGGTGGAGGATTTGTCTACAGTGAAAGGCGACTTCTTTGCCCTGGGACATATCGCCAACATCAAAGGTGCCATTGATGGGACACATGTGGCCTTGGTCCCCCCACGCAGGAGTGAACTGGTGTACAGAAACCGGAAGAGTTACCATTCTATGAATTGTCAGATGGTGTGTTTGACCGACCAGTACATCTCCCATGTAAATGCCAAGTTTCCTGGCTCAGTGCATGATGCTTACATTCTGCGGAATAGCAGCATTCCTTATGTGATGGGGCAACTCCAGAGGCACTCTGTGTGGCTATTAGGTGAGATGGACCCAATGCAGTGTGACTAGGTGTCTGGGTCTGGGGATGTCCCTAAGAGTTAGTGTTTGTCTAACAGTTGTCCCTCGACATTTGCAGGTGACTCTGGTTACCCAAACTGTCATGGCCACTGACCCCAGTGAGGAATCCCAGGACAAGGGCAGAGGAACGCTACAATGAGGCCCACGGGCGAACTAGGAGGACTATAGAGAGGACCTTCGGCCTCCTGACGGCCAGGTTCCGGTGCCTCCATATGACAGGTGGTTCCCTATTCTACTCACCAAAGAAGGTGTACCAGATCATTGTGGCCTGCTGTATGCTTCACCACTTAGCTTAGCGACGACAGGTGCCTTTTCTGCAGGAGGATGGTCCAGATGGAGGTGTTGTGGCAGCTGTGGAGCCTGTGGCCAGTGAAGACGAGGAAGCAGAAGAAGAGGACATAGACAACAGGAATACGGTGATCCAACAACACTTCCAGTGAGACACAGGTAAGAAGACAACACTGCCTGCTACATCTAATTTAGTTCTTCTACCTCTCATCTGTCTGTCATTTTCACCCAGTGTATGGACAATGAGTTGTCACTTTCCCTTTCGATTTCCCTCTGCTTTGTTTCCGCATGGACTAGAGCTGTGTGACATAGGTATGTTGACATTACATTGGATATAGCATTTTTCCACGGTTATTGCAAATACACATTTTCGAAAGCACAGACTGACTCCAGATTGTTATGTGATTTAAGGGTGTTTATTTAAGTGCCAAATAGTGGAGGGGGTTGTAAAATGGTCAGGGGTGATGGTGGAGGAATGTCCATGGCAGAGTCCAGTCTATTAGTCTCACAGGTGCATTGTCCAAAGAGGCATAGGAAGTGGAGCTAGGGCAGTTTAAGTATGGACAGGGTGACAAAGTGGGACAGAAGTATGACAATCAGGGTGGTCTCATTTCTTGGCGGGGGTCTTGGCATTGTTCTCTGTCTTTGTCCTGGATCTCAGGGACCGCTTGCGGGGTGGTTCTCCATCTGCAGGGGGTGGGGTGCTGGTGTCGTGGTCCTGTGGAGGTGCCTCAAGTCTACTAGCGCCAGGGGAGGTGGTGGGCAGTTCATCGTCCAGGCTAGTGTCAGGGGCCCCTTGTTGTGCCACAGTGTCCCTCCTGGTGTTGATGAGTTCCTTCAGCAGCCCTACAATGGTGCCCAGGGTGGAATTGATGGATTTGAGTTCCTCCTTGAACCCCAAATACTGTTCCTCCTGCAGCCGCTGGGTCTCCTGAAACTTGGCCAGTACCATTGCCATTGTCTCCTGGGAATGGTGGTAGGCTCCCATGATGTTGGAGAGGGCCTCGTGGAGAGTGGGTTCCCTGGGCCTGTCCTCCCCCTGTCGCACAGCAGCCCTCCCAGTTCCCCTGTTTTCCTGGGCCTCTGTCCCCTGAACCGTATGCCCACTACCACTGCCCCCAAGTCCCTGGTGCTGTTGGGGTGGTGGGTTAGCCTGGGTTCCCTGTAGTGGTGGACACACTGCTGCTTGACGTGTCCTGGGGACAGAGGGATGGGCCCACTGGGTGGGTGCTGTGCTGGTGTTTCCAGAGGGGGGAAGCTCAGTTGTGGCCTGTGCCAGTGTGAGGGGAACCGACTGTCCCGAGGTCCCAGATGAGCCGGGCTGGTCATCTAGATCCAGTTGGACAGAGCTGCTGTCATCACTGTGGACCTCTTCTGTGGGTGGAGTGAACATGTCTGGGCCCTCCTGTCCGGTGACGTTGTGTAGGGGTCCTGTAGGTGTGTAAAGGCATGATTATTGCATCTGTATGTGCCATGGTGTGCAATGGGTGGGTGACCTTGTGCCCCAGTGCTTCCATTCTTGTGTGGGACCTTCTGTGATAATGGTTTAGGGGGTGCATGGGTATGTGCAGTGGACATGCTTTGGTGATGGGTGTCCATGCTTTGGTGTTGCATGCAGGGCTTGGGTTTGGGATGTTTGGTTTGTGATAGTGGGACATGTGTGAGGAGTTGGAGTGATGGGGTGAGGGCAAGGGTGGGGGTAGTGATAGCATGCAGGTAGGGTGGGGGATATGGTAGTTTAAGGTTTGAATTACCAGAGTCCATTCCTCCAGCTACTCCTGCGAGGCCCTCAGGATGCAGTATAGCCAGGACCTGCTCCTCCCATGTTGGAAGTTCTGGGGGAGGAGGTGGGGGTCCGCCGCCAGTCCTCTGACCCGCAATCTGGTGTCTTGAGACCACGGAACGCACCTTCCCCCGTAGGTCGTTCCACCTCTTCCTGATGTCATCCCTAGTTCTTGGGTGCTGCCCCACTGCATTGACCCTGTCCACGATTCTTCGCCATAGCTTCATCTTCCTAGCTATGGTGGTGTGCTGCACCTGTGATCCGAATAGCTGTGGCTCTACCTGGATGATTTCTTCCACCATGACCCTGAGCTCCTCCTCAGAAAACCTGGGGCGTCTTTGCGGTGCCATGGGGTGGTGTGGGTGATGTGTGGGGTGGTGTGTATTGTGATGTGTGGGGTGATATTTAGAGGTGTGTTGTGTGAGGTGCGTGGATGTTGTGTGGGTGATGGTCTTGAGTGCCTGTGGATGCTAGTTTGAAGATCGTGGTGTCTATCTCTGGCCTTCTGTCGCAATTGTTGTCGTAGGGGTTTGTGGGTGATGTGGGTGTGTGTTTTATATTGTATTGGGTGTGTGGGAGTGGGGTGTGTATGTGTATTAGGGGTGTGTATTTCGATTTGTCCAATGTGGATGTGTTTTGTAAATGTGTGTGTAGTTTGAGCGCGGCGGTGTGTACCGCCAATGGAATACCGCGGTTGAAAGACTGCCGCGTGGATTCGTAGGTCGTGATAATGTGGGCGCATTCCTGTTGGCGTGACTGTGTCGGTTTTGTTATCGCCAGTTTATCACTGACCTTTGGTGTGGCGGACTTGTGTGGGTGTCTAGATTTTGGCAGATTCAGAGCTGTGGGTCATAATGGCTGTGGCAGAATTCCGCGGCCGCGGCGGTGTGTTGGCAGTCTTCTGCACGGCGTTAACGTCTTTTACCGCCAATGTTGTAATGACCCCCTTAATGTTATTTTGTAAATGTTATTGTTTTAGGAAAACTATCTTATTTCTACTTTTGACAGACATTAATGTTAGACACTATGGGGGTCATTCTGACCCCGGCGGGCGGCGGGAGCCGTCTGCCTGGAGGGAACCGCCGAATGACCGCACTGCGGTCAAAAGACCGCGGCGGCCATTCTGGCTTTCCCGCTGGGCCGGCGGGCGACCGCCAGAAGGCCGCCCGCCGGCCCAGCGGGAAACCCCCCTCAACAATGAAGCCGACTCCGAATGGAGCCGGCGGAGTTGTAGGGGTGCGATGGGTGCAGTGGCACCCGTCGCGATTTTCAGTGTCTGCAAAGCAGACACTGAAAATCATTATGGGGCCCTGTGAGGGGGCCCCTGCACTGCCCATGCCAATGGAATGGGCAGTGCAGGGGACCCCAGGGGCCCCACGACACCCGTTCCCGCCATCCTGTTCCTGGTGGTAAAAACCGCCAGGAACAGGATGGCGGGAAGGGGGTCGGAATCCCCATGGCGGCGCTGCAAGCAGCACCGCCATGGAGGATTCCCTGGGCCAGGGGTAAACCGGCGGGAAACCGCCGGTTGCCCTTTTCTGACCGCGGCTTTACCGCCGCGGTCAGAATGGCCCAGGAAGCACCGCCAGCCTGATGGCGGTGCTTCCGCGGTCCCCGGCCCTGGCGGTCATGGACCGCCAGGGTCGGAATGACCCCCTATACGTCAGCGATATCTTGCATATCATTTCTTTAATCTTTAAACGTGTTTGACTAAAGTGAGCTATTTACAATGTGTAAATAAGCAAATGAAATTTGGTCTTCAGAAACATTTGTATGTTTTGTCAATTACATGTATCATCACATTCTATATTTTCCTATGCATTAAATCGGATTTTATACTGTATTTTTTTTATTGAGATATATTTATTGTGTAGTTAGTATTGTTAAACTGGCATGCACCGAACATAACATGCCAATGGCTTACTTACACTATGCACCACCCATTGCTTTATGCTTTTTCGCATATTACTTTATGATGTGACTTAAAGTTGTTTTTATCTTGGCATTTGTTATTATTTGTCTTTTATAGCCTTTGGACGAATAGAGCTTCTGAACTAAGTACTATGTTTTCCTTGTCTTGCTTTCCAACTGTATTACTAGCTTCTTTCAGTTCAGCTTTGGTGCACCTTCTTGAGGCCAGTCAGTGATAAGTGATTGTGACATTCTAGCATTTTAGCAAGTTCCCAAGTAAACTATTGTTATTAAAGCCTTATATGTCCTCACCTTTCATATTGACACAGTTCCTTACTAGAGAGCATTGGTCAACAACATTGCTGTGATACAAGACATGAAATGAGAGAGAGTGGTGCCCCCGAAGAACTTGGTGTGTTGTTTGTCTCTCTCTTTCTCTCTGCCTCCCATTTCCTTTTCCTTCTGGTATCTAGTTCAGGTTCTGTCTGGAACTTTCAACTTGGTTCAAGGAGTCCAACTGTTACAGCTGACAGCCCTAAGGTGGTCTTCCCCAATTGTTTGCCTACCTCCTCCACATTCTGACCTTTTTTATGCTGGTGTTAGGACTCTGTGCACTTTACCACTGCTAACCAATGCTAAGGTGCCAGTGCTCTCTTCCCTAAAAATAGTAACATTGGCTTAGCCCTAATTGCCATATTTAATTTACTTTTTACATCCTTATTAAAAAACTGTGAAATACATGTGCCCAGGGCCAGTAAATTAATTGCTACTTGTGGGCTTGCAGCACTGATTGTGCCATCCACTAAGTAGCCCTTTAACCATGTCTCGGGACTACCATAGCAGAGCCTGTATGTGCAGTTTTATACTGCCACATCTACCTGGCAAAGTAACCCTGTTGCCACGCTCAGACCATCCCTTTTTATACATATAAGGCACCCCTATGGTAGGCCCTGGACAACTCAGAGGTCAGGGTGCAATGCATCTAAAAGGCAGGATATGTACTTTTAAGTTTTACATGTCCTAGTAGTGAAAAACTTCCAAAACTGTTGCCCTACAGCAAGGCCTATCGCTCCCATAGGATAACATTGGGGTTTCATTATTGCATCTTATAAGTGCAATTCACAATCTGAAAGAGATAAACATTTGGAGTTTGGTGCTTCTAGAATCACAATTTAAAATCAGAACTTATGGTGAAGTCAGATTTTAAATTGCAATTCTGAAAATGCCACTTTTGGAAAGTTGGAGTTTTATGACTTTAGCCATTTGGTGCCTGCTGCCTGCCTCTGATCTGATCTTGTGTGAGGTGGATGACAGCTGGACTTTGTGTATTCCCTCTAGACAGCCACACACAATGGGAGCTTGGGTATGACTTGATGGACCTTCCTGGCAAAATGGAAGAGAGGAGCTGACCACAGGCCCACTTACACCTGAACAGGTTGTGTCCTGTCCCCACAGAAAGGGCTGCATAACCCCCTGTAGTGAGTCTAGAGCCAGGACATAGTGGGCATGACCTCTATACACTTCAAAGGCCTGTCTTTGAAGTCTCCTCTATGTCAAAGGCCCACTGAGTATAAGTATTGGACCTCTGACACTACAAACTCAGTACACTTCTGGACCTGTTAATTCTCTGCTAGGAAGATGGTCTGCTGTGCTGCTGAAGGACTGCCACTCTGCTGAACTGCTGCTTTGCTGGACTCCTGCCTTGCTGTGCTACCCTGCTGCCTGCTGTTCCCTTGCCTGGATGAGAAGGACTGGACCTGCATCACTTGAACCCAGAGTGACTCCGTAGGTTAGTCCGCGGGCCTCCTGATCTGAAGTCTCAGTGACATAGTAGACTGCCAACGCCCTGCTTCTACTCCTGGACTCTGCCATTCATGAGTCTGCCCTGCCAAGTGGTGCCACCCCAGTCCTGGACCCTTGGAAGTGGACCTAAAGTGCTTGCTCCAGCAGAAGTAACACATCCTCTGCAGCGTGGGCAGAATCAACTCATCTCTGCCATTGCGAGGGCAGACCTGATGCTTCAATACCAGAACCGGTGCATTGCCTTTTGAACCGACACTAGTACTCTTTCTTCGGTGCAAGGATCCTGCATCCCCGTCAATGACAGCCTTGACGATGACGCAGACACTCCGCATAGCAGCCTCTGCACTCTCCAGGCTCAATGCATCGCTTGGGTGATGACACAGCTGGAACCCGTACCTGAACTCCACCGCATCTCGGCATGGACACATCACCATCTATGCATGGGGAACATAGACACATCTCCTCGACTGTGTGGGGAAAATTGATGCATCTCCTCAACGTTATGGTTCGGAACTAATGCAACGCTCCGTAACCAGGATTTAAGGTACTTTTGTTCATTGGGCTCAACCGAGTCCCTGTTGCTGGCCCAAGGTCTATCACGGTCGGCCTGAACATTTGACTTCGTCCTGGCCCGGCAGGACCAGATATGTCCACTTGGCGCTTCTTGATTTTAAGCACTATTTCGCAGGTTAATGCTTAACAATTCATAACTCAAGTTCTACTTATTGGATTTTTGTTGTTTTGGGCTTGTTTTATTTATTAAATCATGCTCTATGTTTCTAAATGGCATGGATTCATTTTGTGTGGTGTTTTCACTGTTTTACTGTTTAAATTGTTGCGCAAACACTTTATAAGTTGCCTCTAAGTTAAGACTGCTCTGTGCCAAGCTACCAGAGAGTGAGCAAAGGTTAATTTAGGGTTTGCCTGACATTTACCCTGACTAGGACTATGGTTGCTGTATGACTAAGGTTTACAACACAGTCAACCAACAACCCAATTTCTAACATCTACATTCTGGGAGTGGGATTGATTATCATCAGAACAAGGCGCTAAACACTGGTAGGAATAAGACATCGGTTTGGAACTTGTTACCTTACTTTGTTTAATCTGAACCTAGAAAGCAAAAGAAACAGATATACATTACAGATATAAAAACTATTTAACTGACAAATTCATCAATACTATATTCCTACTCCATATCTCAGCAGTTCAGACTTTTTACCTGTGCATGCACACATGCACACACATTTTCAATACCTATTGTCTGCTAACTTTTCAAATGAAAGTCCACACTCTCTCTTCATTATTCCCTGCCTCCCAACTCTCTATACTGTCCTTAGCCCCTACACCTTTGAGTGATTAAAACTGCTGTTTTTTTTATCTCTGTTCAATCGTATCTGGAAATGATCTACTGATGTACTGAAACCTTGGGTGTATATCTGTATCATCAATACACCTCCTAAAAATTATCACTTCTGCCAAAATATAGTTCCCCAGACAAACTCACCTTTGAAACATTTTCCTCACTGTGATCAAAATAATAAAAAGACACTCCTGAGATCAGGTCTACCAATGCATCTATTTCTCACTACAGATATTTAGAAGTACCCATGTGTGCTGTTGTCGATGGAGCTACATCTTTACAGAATCGCCATGCCCCATCCTTAAGACCAATGTAACAACCAAATATAACATGTGAGCAATTTTGAGACATTACCAAAGTAGAATAGCCAAATGCAGAGTTCTAAAAAGCACTTGTGATAAATAATTTGCATAGTCACTCAGGGCTCCTCACTATTTCCACTTCTCAACATCTATATTTTTTTTTAGCCCGTGGTGCAACTTTTGTTAGAGCCAGGGACATAACACAGGCTCATGCGGTCCTTCTAGCCCAAGTGGGACCATAACTTCAAGGCCACCCTTCTGGGGGCCCCATTCAGCCTACTTGGTAATGTAGATGAGTGCATAAGGTACATTGGCCTTTGGAAGAAGCAGAAAAATCTGTAAATGAAAGAGGTTGGAAAAGGATTATTGCCTCTTACTCATTTCAGTTTCCATCCTGCCACTCCACAGTGGTTGTCTTTGTCTAACTTTATTCTTCATTCTCCTCATCACAAACTGTCCTCTACAATGTATTTTTTGATTTTTCAGCTATTTGTGATATTGCTAATCATTGTGTCTTCCATTTTTTTTACACTCCTTTGTCATTTACAGTCCTATTCTTTCATTGATTTCATCATTTATGATATCATTCTTTTTCTGTTTTCTACAAAGGTTCCAAGTCTTCAGTTCCTCCCTGGCACAAAGTAGTACAAGGTTCTATGCTTGGTCCTTAACTGTTCATGTCTATAGTACCTACTGCCCTCTGTTATAACTTACGTCCAAGTCTACTTTGCCTTTGCAGTGTTTACTATCTCATTGCTCATTTCAATGCTCATCTCACTGCGACTGACTGCTTCTAACTTTCTCCGTGTAAATGCTTAAAAACTGAAATCGTAATCTTTCCTGCACATGAACTCTTTGTTTCATACTTCAACGTGCTAAAGGAGACTCTGCTATTGATTTGTTTTCTTTGTGTAAAATGTAGATTTTCCTAGTCATTTATGACGGAAAGTCTTCATTTTCTTAAAGACACGGAGGCGAGTATTATGCATTTTCTTTTCTTGTTTATTAAATAGCAGCAGTCAAGAAAAAAACAACTCCCATAAGGCCAAACGGAAAATGGCCAATGGGAGGGAAACAGTAGTTTTAAGCGTCCACCAATGACAGGGCACCAAACCCCTAAATACGTATCTTGACTGTGAACAGCCCTCTTTTCTTGTGCGAGGGTCAAACAGTATGGAACAAAGGTAGGATAGAACAAATGATGCAGAAAGCCATTACGAAAGCCAGAAAGTCCTGACAAACATTCAATAACTGGATCTCAGACGAAGAAAGGATGACGTCGGAATGCAGCCGATGTGGATGAGGAAGAGAAACCAATGGAGGTAAGCAAAGGTGATCCGCTGAAGGATGGCAGTTACGCTGCAGGCTGTGACAAAATAGTTGATGCTGGAAGGGAGGGAAAAACAATGAAGACCATTAACTGTTGAGGCGGGATAATACTCGCCTCCGTGTATTTAATAAAATTAAGACTTTCCGTCTTAAATTACTAGGAAAATCTACATTTTATGACAAGACCAGAGGCTCATATTATGCAACTTTAAAGCAAATTAATAACATCTAACGCAGCATGATGTACAGGTTTCCAAGAAAATACTTTAAACACATTATTATTAGACCAATCAGCCGATTTGACAATATCCTCAAGACGGGAACCTTCCCAAAAAGCCTTGGAGGCCATAGACCCTCTGGTGGAATGTGCGCCAAAAACGGATGTGTCAATATCAGCTAAGGACATAATCCATTTAACCCAACGAGCAAGAGTAGGAGAGGAGACTGGCTTGAAAGGTTTTTTAAAAGAAATAAGGAGTTGGGAAGCGGAAGATCTCAAATCGGCTGTTTGATGTTCATATGATTTTAAACATTGACCTACGCAGAGTTTAGGGTGGTCAGGAAAATAAGGATAAAACACTGATGACAAATTAGTCTTTGTGCATCTGTGAATATTAAATAAAACACCGGATGGGGAAAATTATGGGCAGAGATATCCAGAGCTCTGACATTTGAAAGACGTTTAAATGAAACCAAACATAGGGGGTTATTACAACTTTGGAGGAGGTGTTAATCTGTCCCAAAAGTGACGGTAAAGTGACGGATATACCACCAGCCGTATTACGAGTCCATTATATCCTATGGAACTTGTAATACGGCTGGTGGCATATCCGTCACATTTGGGATGGATTAACACCTCCTCCAAAGTTGTAATAACCCCCATAGTAACATAGCTAACTTTGCAGACAATTTTTTTTAATGAAAGCATATCGTTGTTATGCCAGGATAAAAACAGATTAAACACAGCATTGACATCCCATAAAGAGCTGAATCTGGGTAAAGGAGGATTAGAAAACTTTACTCCCTTGAATAATCAAAAAAACAGAGGATGTTCCCCAACAGGTTTACCATTGATTTATGGGTGATGCGAAGAAATCGCAGATCTGTACAGGTTAATAGTACGATATGACTTACCTTTGCTAGCTTCAGCTGCCAGGAAATTAACTATAAAGGTTACATCTGCTGAAAGGGAATTGATACCTTTTCCCATGCACCAGCTATGCCATAAGGATAAAGCTGAGCTATAGGCCTTTTTTGTGCCAGATGCCCAGGACTGTTCAATGAGGCTAGAAGCTTATGCCGAAATCTGAGGGATTGGTTGGGAATCCCTGACAATTTCCAAACTGAGAGGGAGAGAAGATTGTCTAAAATCAAGTTGTGAGGAAGCCCGAGAGGGTTGGTGAGAAGGTCCAGAAAGGAAGGAAGGAGAAAAGGGGAATCTATTGCTAATTCTAGAAGAGACAGAAACCATACTTGGGATTGCCAAAAGGGGGCTACGAGTACTACAACTGCTTGCTGACGTCTGATGTGAGCCAAGAGCCTGTTTATCATAATGAAAGGGAGAAAGGCGTAATTCAGAGCAGAAGACCAATCTTGAGAAAAAGCATTGAAGGCCAGAGCTAACGGATCTGGGCGCCCACTGAAGAACTGAGGTAACTGAGTGTTGAAACGTGACGCAAAAAGATCTATTTGAAATGGACCCCATTTGTGAGAAATAGCCCTGAAAATCTCGGGATGAAGTTTCTAGTCACTGTAATCCTGGAGAAAGCGAGAATACCAATCCGCTATGGTATTGAGATTGCCTGGAATATATTCTGCCTGGACTGAAATTTTTCTTTGAAGACAAAACTCCCAGAACCCTTTCGCTAATTCCGCTAAAGGTTTGGATCTTGTGCCTCCCAGACAGTTGATATAGCTGACGGCTGAAATGTTGTCCATTCTGAGAAGAACAACAAACTCGATCTCTTGCCAGACTCTTGATGGCAAAGGAGCCGGCAAGCATCTCTAAATAGTTGATGTGCAACTATGACTCCTGAAGAGACCATGTGCCCCCAGTCGAGATTGTACCACACCGGGCTCCCCAACCGGAGAGGCTTGCATCGGATTCTAATACTAGATCTGGGGCTGACGCAAATATGGTCCTGCCGTTCCAGGCATCTAAATGGTCTAATGTCATTGGAGTACTGCGCGAGAATCTAGATCTAAAGCCACTGTTAGAAATGGGGTTTCTGGTTGGCTAGGGTATGCACCTCAGCCAGGCAGAACTTACCCACTCTAGTCAGGGCAAGGGAGTTACACGTCCAAGATAACCCCTGCTCACCCCCTTGGTAGCTTGGCACGAGCAGTCAGGCTTAACCCGGAGGCAATGTGTAAAGCGTTTGCACAACACACACAACACATGTGACGCAATATCCCCACCACAAAGGAAACACAACACCAGATTATATGAAAATATACTGTATTGTACACAAGGCAATTATCAGACCAAACATCACATATCAGTACTATCCTGCTACCTTAGCAGTTGTCAGAACGTTACACATTAGTTACTCTGCAACCTAGCAGTAGTCACACATAACACACAGGTTACTCAGTATTCTGCAACATAAGCAGTAGTCAGGAAAACACGTTATTACATTTCAGCACTTGTCATAAGAATATCATAAAATGCCCATAGTAGGAACATTAGAAAACATATGGCAAGTTAGAAAAACATATTAGCAAGCATGTCCATAAAAGGAACATTTGCATACACATATGTTAAAACATCAAACGCAGGTAGGTAATATATGAATCAAACAAAAGTCTGTAGAAAGAACTTTGGATTGCAACTATATTGGTCCTTTAAACAGTACCTGGTTGGATGAAGGCACCTCCAGTGCCTAGAAGGCGAACAATGGGGCCCCCGGCGCTCATATGCGCAAAACGTGGGCCTCCCTTATACTCTGGGGTCAGAGGAGGGCGACATGCACCTCCTCTCTTTTACAGACAGGCCCCTCTGGGGACAGTGATTACTGGGGGCCCCCCAGGGCCTCAACCAGCCCTCACTAGGGGGGCCAAAGCCAGCAAAAACAACTTAGGGCAGGAGGGGGGCACCACGCATCCCCTCCGGTTTAATGACAGGTCCCTCTTGGGACCCGCGATCTCTGGGGGCCCCCCGGACCTCCACTGGCCCTTCCACCAAGGGAGGAGGCCCACAATAATGCCCATTTTACCTAACAGCAGAAAAGGAGCGTCCTGCTCCTAACGCAGAGGCCAGGGGGAAGGGGGCACTCCCCGCGCCTTCCCCTGGTCCTGCCATGAAGCCACAAGAAGATCAGACCCCTCCTGGGGCCCAAGCAGACACTCGCCTGCACCCGATGCGGTGCGCTACTGTTCTTCCAGCTTCCCGGGCCGCTGCGGTGATCTTATTTAAAGGGGCACAATGCAGCAATGAGCCTACGAGCTCCCAAGGCTCCATAAGCGTGCTGCAATCAGCGCTATGGCAGCCGCAACCACGGAGAAGGACCCCTCATGAAGAAATGGATGCAGGGGTCAGGGGCCACAGCACCCTGCTCCTGGGGAGCAGAATCTTAAGACAAGGTCCTCAGGTGGAGGGCCCAGCTGCAGGCCAGCACAAGGGAAAGGCAGCAAGTGGCAAGTCCTTCACAGTGACCAGGCAGGTCACAGGTCAGCACAGCAGCAGCAGCCCATGGCGGTTCCTGGTGAGTCCTTTCAGCCTTTGGTGTCCAGTTCCAAGATGATTCCAAGAGTCTCCAAATTGTGGGGAAAATTCCCCTGTACTTATAGTCAGTTCTTACAGTGTTTTACAATGGTAGGGGGAGGAGGTTCCAGCCAGTTACAACTGGTTCTGGGAGTGCCCCCTCTCTCCTTTCAGCACAGGCTCCAAACATCAGTGGGGGGTTAACGACCCTATTGTGTGAGGCCAGGGCACAGTCTTTACAAATGCAGGTGTGCCCCGCCTCTCCCTACTCTCAGCCCAGGAAGACTATGCAGATGCACCTCTGTGACACCTCCACCCTCCCTGTGTACAGGCTGTCTGAAAAGTATGCACAAAGCCCCAACTGTCACTCTGCCCAGACGTGGATTGGAGTCAAGCTGCAAAACACCAGAGTCATAAGCACAGATAAATGCGCACTTTCTAGAAGTGGCATTTCTGTGATAGTAATAAAAAATACACCCACACCAGTAAGCAGCATTTATTATCACCATCACAACCATACCAAACATGCCTACGCTACCCCTCATAAATCAGACAATACCCCTTACACATAAGGCAGGGCATTTCTAATGCAATCATATGAGAAGGCAGCACTCACAGCAGTGAGACACCAAGTTAGGCTGTTTGTCACTACTAGGTAAAGCCATGCAATATGGCACACGTCCTGCCTTTCTACATTCATGTCACCCTCCCCATAGGGCTAGCTACGGCGTACCTTAGGGGTGACTTACATGTAGTAAAAGGGGAGTTCTGGGCCTGGCAAGTAAATTTAGATGCCAGGTCCCTGTGGCAGAAAACTGCGCACACAGGCCCTGCGCTAGCAGGCCTGAGACAGGTTTAAAAGTCTACTTCAGTGGGTGGCGCAAGCAGCGCTGCAGGCCCACTAGTAGTATTTAATTTACAGGCCCTGGGTATAGAGATACCACTGTACAAGGGACTTATAGGTAAATTAAATATGCCAATTAGGTATAAGCCAATCATACCAACTTTAGATGGGAGAGCACCTGCACTTTAGCACTGGTCAGCAGTGATGAAGTGCTCAGAGTCCTAGAGCCAACAGCGAGAGGTCAGAAAAACCAGGAGGAAGGAGGCAAAAAGACTGGGGATGACCCTGCGTAAGGCAAAAAGTCCAACAGCCACGTTGTCTCTATAAGTGAGCCCCTTTTGAAGATGACGAATTTTGAGTCTTTGAAGGGCTCTGTAGTGGAGAGGACCCGGAAAAATTGCCTGGATGGAAGAAGAAAGAAGGCCTACAATCCTTGCCAAATATCTGAGGGATATAAGGGATTTGCGTAGAATGTGAATAATTTCAGATTTGATAGACTTTACCTTTGCGGGGGAAGATGAAGAGTAGCTGAGACCAAATCTACTAAAAACCCCAGAAATTCTATGCGCTGGACTGGGACCAGGGAAGACTTTTCATTGTTTATAAGGAAACCTAGATCGGTGAGAAAAGTGGAGGTCAAGAGAAGATGAGATTGAAGAGAAGAACGATTTTGGTTCATAATGAGGATATCGTCTAGATAAATGATTAGTCTGATACCTTGTGACCAGAGAAAAGCCACAACTGGCCTCATGAGTTTTGTTGAACACCAAGGGGCTGAAGAGAGCCCGAAACATAGGGAAGAAAAATGATAGAATTGATTTGTCCATTCGAACTGAAGAAATTTCCTGGAATCTGGATGCATAGGAACTGACAGGTAAGCGTCCTGTAGATCCAAACGAACCATCCAATCGCCCTGAAGAAGAGAGTCTCTGAGATGGAGAATAGTTTCAATCTTGAAATGACGGTAAACCACAAATTGATTGAAATGCTTTAGGTTGATGACTGGGCGTATCTTTTTGTTCTTTTTGAGAACTAGGAATATAGAACTGATGAAGCCTGAATGATACAGCTAACAGGGGACGATGGCGTGTTTTTGAAGTAAAGCTTGGATTTCCGCTGATATTGCCAACGTCAACTCCAGTAAAAACTTGGGAGGGCAAGGAAAACGAATCTGAATAGGCTCCGAGTATAGTTTGATATTGTAACCGTGAACCGTGTTTAAAACCCAAGGATCTGCAGTAATCGACTGCCATTTTGGAAGAAACAACAAAAGATGACCCCCTATAATAGGATGGCCAGAAGACAGACTCACCGGCTTAGGCTGCGTGCCTGGAAGTCAGCTGCCTCTGTTGCAGAAACCGCGTCCTCTCTGTGGGTAAAATTGTGGCTTGTAGTCCTGGTAGGAGGCATTGAAGGAACCATGGGAACCTTGGTTGTTGTACGAGCGGCCGACAAAGCGGTTCCTACCTCTGCCGGCCCTGGCGAAAACCCGACTATGAAACATCTTCTTGAGGGATTGTTGGGCCTTGTCCAAAGAGGCAAAGGTAGAAACATATTTACTCAACTCCTTGATAAAGGAATCACCAAAGAGGAGTCCTTCTGCCTTGATTCCTGGGTCTGACACAGCCAGCTTGACCAACTTTGGATCCAACTTAAGAAGGAGGCCTTTCCTTCTCTCTTGTGTAATTGCAGCATTGGCATTGCCTAAAAGGCAAAAGGATCTCTGAACCCATAGAGATAGGTCCACT
Source organism: Pleurodeles waltl (assembly GCF_031143425.1). NCBI lineage: Eukaryota > Metazoa > Chordata > Amphibia > Caudata > Salamandridae > Pleurodeles > Pleurodeles waltl. The sequence goes on from NC_090436.1 coordinate 519,106,565, forward strand.
GGATCAATGGGACAATTATGCAGACGGGCAGCTTCAGCCAAATCAAAAATGCGGGTGAGTGGACCCACAACATCCAAAAGCTCATCCTGACACGTGGACCAGGCTTTGTCCACTCCTTTCCGTGGATCCTTACCAAATTTGGAGAAGAAAGTAAGAAGAGATGGGTCAATAGTTGGGGTGGCCGTGATTTTTGATGAAAGAGAGGGTCGAGGACATTCGGAACGGAGTTTGGCTCTGGATTGTTTGTGTAGGGACGTACGTAATCTAGATGCCACATAATCACCCACATGATCTATTGGGAACCATTCCGTTGAGTTCGGGTGATGGATATCGTTTGGGTTCAACATAGGAACCCCTTCTGCATCAGATATGATTAGAGGTTGGGCAGCCTCTTGCACCGTAAACTTCACCTTCTTTGTAGGAGGAGGCAAAACAGAGTCGTCATCCTCTGAATTGCGAACATCAGAAGAGGAATCAGAATCAGCATCGTCAGTATCCAAAATATTGGAAACAACAATAGGCGCAGTAAGATGCTTGTTTTTTTTAGCGCACTTTACAGTCGATTTAGAGTTTAAAATAGTAGAACCCTCCTTAGAAGGAGCCTTGTGAGGAACCGCGTCCTCCGCCTTTTGTGAGGAAACCTCACTCACCAATGCCTTTTTTGAGACATTTTTTTTTAATATTTTTTTTAAATGAGGCGTTTTTTGCTTTCCCCCGCAGATTGGGCCAAAATCGTCTTTGAAACCAAGCTTAAAATAGAATTCTCCCACTTTTTTGATAGTTTGTTAATAGAAGTTGCTACAGCTTGTTCTACAGAGCCCTGAATGAACTAAGTTAATTGTTCATTCATTTGTTCATCCTCCTCTAAGCCATTCTTGCCCAAAGAGCCCTCCATTTCCAATGAAAATGGATTAAAGCAGTAGAAAAAAATAGAAAAAATGACCTGAAAGGGTTAAATTCTTTGCAGACTAGCAGAAACAATTGAGTCTCTGCCTATGGGCGGGTACAAGAGGCAGGACTCTGCCGAAACAGGTGAGGAGCAGGGCGTCGGATAGCCGAAAGGAAATAATCAAAGCGGAGCTTGCCCAAAACACGAAGAACAACAGCAACCGCTTCAGTTTCTGTCAAGCGTCTATCAGAATGAAGATGCGCTGACAGAAACGTCAGTTTAGAATGCCGAAAATAGCCTGAGGCGCACGCGAAGAGAGCCGCGCTGAAAGAATGAAATATGCAGCTACGAGCCGACTGGGGGAGATTAAACCGTGAAACCAAAGCTGCGCTTAGGCAAAACACCACTATTATCATAAAACCAACAATAAAATACAGGAGCAAACAATAATAATACGAGCAGAACAAAGAAATACTTGTCTTGACTGCGAGCAGCAAGAAAAGAGGGCTGTTCACAGTCAAGATACGTATTTAGGGGTTTGGTGCCCTGTCATTGGTGGACGCTTAAAACTACTGTTTCTCTCCCATTGGCCATTTTTCGTTTGGCCTTATGGGAGTTGTTGTTTTCTTGACTGCTGCTATTTAATAAACAAGAAAAGAAAATGCATAATATGAGCCTCCGGTCTTGCCATAAAATTGTAATTCGATTCCCACTTTTATCACAATTGAACTACTGTTGCTCTTTATAACTATGACTTCCATGATAAGCATTGAATTCAGTGCACATCAGGCCTTACTCATCTTGTTAACATTGGTTTCCTATTCTTACCACTTTCAATTTCATTATTTGTGTATTGTCCCAAAATGTACTAAAAGGTTTGCTTCAACTACCTGGTTGCTTCCTTTCTCTTTTTCAACCTCTGTGTACATTTTGTTCATCAGGACAAGGCCTCCCTTCGTGCCGTCAACCACCATGTGCTCCCTCTAGTTTCATAACTTCTATTTTAACCGGCCCCGTCACTGTGGGGCAATATCTACATCTAAGATTCTGCCTTAGACTTCATTGTTTTTTTAAATGTTAAAACTTATTTAGGGGGTTGCTCTAACATTCCAGTTATAGTAATTATCTTGATTGTCTTTTCTTGTTTCTTGCTTTTGTGTTCATGGCCATGACAATTGTTTGTGTTATTCCCGCTATTGTGTAGTTTTATTTGTGTAATTGTGCTTTGAATAACAGCGTTTTATGAATTCAAATAACAAAATAAATAGTATGGGGCCATATACTGCGCATAAACAACAAGTAATGTCAAAGTCAATAAAGCTGGCATTTAAATGCTAATGCAGGCAAACATTTGTTCATGCCTGTGTCTTACCATAGCATTAAAAAGTGCCTGCAGCAGTGAACAAAATAATTAAGTAGATTTTGTTTCTGTACAAAAAACACACTTGCAATAACTGACCTACTGTGACAAAAAGTATGATGACTGAGTGTGCTTTTAACTCCCAAATGTATGGCAATGGGATCACTTTCTAGCAGGTGGAATGATACACCAACATCCAAAGGCATGACTTAAGTGATATATACTTCTATGGACTAATCAGAAATGGGATTGACAATGTCTCAAATCAATGGCTAAAAGGGCTGACCCAAATGAGCCAGTGGCTGAAAGGGATTTGCCTAAAGTCCATTCTGTGTTTTGGAATCAATCGATCTTACAGACATACTACACTAAAAGCACTGCATAATTATGATTCCCCAAAGGTTCATCAAATGCCAATATTATCCTCTCACAGAGGCCTTTACAACACCACAAGTGACTCTCACAGCCTCTTGTATAGTCTCTATAATCTCTCACACAACCTTTCTCGCAACAGCTGCAATCAATCCAGCAACCCAGGAGAAAAAACTGTTACATAGGGCCTAATTTAGAGTTTGGCGGAGGGGCTTACTTTGTAACAAACGTGACAGGTATCCCTCCTGCCGTATTACGATCCCACAACAGCCTATGGAGATCTTAATATGATGGACGGGATACGGACTAACCTATCCGCCAAACTCTAAATCAAGACCATAGCCACCAAAGTCCTTCATAGTCTCTAGTATGGCTTCTCAACTGACCCACGGTCTCTCACATTGGTACTACAGCTTCTCGTATGGAATTTGCAGCTAGAGATCAATGAAATCGCATTTCAATATTTTGGACATTTTATGTGTAAACAGTTTCAAGAAAGAGGCAGGATGTCAAGATTGTAGCTCATTTGTTTGCTTCTCCAGCCTTAAAATTACTCAAAAAGGATCTATCTAAAGCACTGCCTATATGCATCTTGTAAAACCTCCAGAGACCTTGTCATAGCTTACACAAACACTAGTGCACTTTAAACGCTGAACCTTAGCAATTGAGGGACAGCTGCACCTAAGTTACTCAGGCACTCCTTTTCACAGGGCACCACTCTCCAATTCAGGACAACTGGGCATTGAGAGACGAATGGCCATTAAAAAAGATAACACAACCAGTCTATGACCTTATTATTTCAGTGTAAGGAGCTGGAGAAGTATTTCATGGAAGCCATTTGGATTGATTTTTAGAGCATGGATACCCAAAGTGCGGCCCCTCTGACCTTTACATGCGGCCCTTCCAGCAACAGGAGCACTGGGCAGCTGTTTGCTCCTCTGCACTAACAATAAAAATATGAAATACACACACAATCATTTATTTCATGCTCAATTGGTGTTAAAGGAAGTAACTAGGGACTCCTGCACTTAACTTTAGAAACGCCTTCATTTTTAAAGACATCTTGCAACACAAGTGTAAAACTAAGACAGCCTCTTCAAAATTAAAAGTGTATTTAGTTAACATGCAGAACCTTTTCGCCTTAGTACAATTTATTTTATCAGTGCATTGAGATGTATCCATTTAAAGTGATATTTTTCAAACATAAATTTGGAAACATTAATTATTTCCCTTACCCTGAGAACACCACCAATAGTAAATTAAAGAGACAAGTCACTTGGTATGTGCGCTTTATGGGTGGCCTGGGTTCCTATCATACATGAACAACATTACACTTTAATAAATCAAACATAGAAGCAGGTTTTGTGCAGCACACACCATGCATCATGCATTTGCAGGTCATCTTAAATGTGATAATGCAGAAAAAGGAGGGAAAGTGAGACTAAACAATTGCCTAGGATCACACAATTTGGTAAAGTGGGTAAGCCGGGATTAGTTCCAGGTTTTCTGGTTTCCCATTGTTTATTTCAGCCACTAGATGTATATAATTTGCTTCTCCTACACCTACTTTGCCACCAATCCCCCCAGCCACCCCACCCGACCGCCACTGCCCTGGCATCAATGCGGCCCCCAGGCACGTCACAGACCAAACTTTTTGGCCCCTGGGAAAATGTTTGCGAGTACCCATGATTTAGAGTGTTCTACGTGTCATACTTGTCACATTTCCATGCATAAAATTATTTTCAAATTCAGAAAGCACAAACATCCCAAGCTTTCAGTACCTATACTGAAGCAGCTGTGTGAAACCAATATTTTCACTTTCTTTTTCCAGAGGTTTTGGGTAAGTTAGAGCAGACCAGACTGAAAGTATGTGTTTTTTAATTAAAACTGCAAACTGGTATTCAATTAAGGGATCCTGAATTAAATAACTTTTATATTTCTAATCTAGACTGGTGCAATCGAGACTGATGCACATTTGAGGAGCTCTAGGTGGATCCTAATTTAGGATTACCAGAGAGTACAGCTGATAAGGTCTGAGGTGGACCAACGAAACTGTGTCACAGATTGTAAATGGAATAATAGGGGGTGCTGCAGGTTGGGAATAAGGAACATTGGGTGTATTATATATAGGTCCTAATGCCACGAAGGCGCAGCTTTTCTGTATATGGACATTCCTTTCACAAATCATTGATTCCATGTGGAATTTGGCAAACTACTGCAATACTGTTAGTCCCATAGTGTATTACGGTGGTAAAATAAAGGGTGGTTCTGAAATCAAGATGCGTCACAAGACACTGGGTCACTGGATAATAAAGTAAAGTGATGTGTAGAGCAGGCTGATACAGAAAGCAGATGAGAAGTGAAGGTGCTTTACAAAGGAAGAGGGATATAGGAGAGGGATCTACATTGGAAATAAAAAAGGGGCATACAATTAACACTGTAAAACAATTAGGATTCCTTGTTAGTTTGCTCTGCCAAATGGTTGAGAGGGTCCCATCTCATATTTTTCCTGCACCCCACGCATCCATGTGACAGCCTTGTTTTTTAGGGCTCTACAGTCTATCCCATGGTCACTCCCGCCTCTCAAAATGCTGTATAGTCCCTGCAGTTCCTGCATAGACATCACAGCCCCCATAAAGCCACCACTGCCCATCTCATGGCTCCTGCAACCACTACAGCCACTAATCGATGCCCCACAGCCTTACACATGGCACCAATGTCCTTGACGTAGTCCCCATGTAGCCCACTCATCAGACCGACAGTCCTTTACTTTGATACCACAACACACCACCACTAGATACCCTCTCAAGCTACCACAGCCATTTACATGGTCTTTTCGGCCCTTCCCGCATATCCACCAATCGCTATGGACACTGAAATGGGATTCGCAGCCTTTCACAACACTGATATATACACCATAGTTAATAACATAGCACAATAGTCATCAGTGTGCTTTCATGCAGATGCAGCGCTCAGTGGTATTTGCAATTTTTTCATTTCATTTTAGAAAAAAACAAACTGTTCTCTACAAGTTAAACTTCTTCGGTTTAAGCTAAAGGGTTTTTTTTTTCTTCTGGTGTTGTGAATTTAAATCAGAATTGTCAACTTACTCCATCCGTTGAACGTTCTGCAGTGACATCACGCTCACATACTTGTTTTATGCATGTTTTGCGCCCGCGGTGGACCAAAAGTGAGTTTCCAGCGTAATAAATGAATAAAAACACAAATACAAACACATGCATAATTCCTTCCGCACATGAACCGAGAAGAATACATATGAAACGCAGCGCTTCAGGAGGTGAATCTAAAGTTGTGCCAAGCTAGCATTGGAAATGGTTGGAAGAATTCCAAGGGGCCGCAATGCATGGGAATTGCATGGTTGATTTAAATGTCAAATATTTACATATCTGAAAGCTTCTACCACATATATAGCTTTAGTCCCATCACTCGCTGTCCAAGATGAAAAACTGCCCTCTCGTGGGTGTCCGCAGAACTATGATATTATTAGAACAATTACACAATTTAATGTATATGATTAGCCGTCTGATAGTGCCATTAGCCCTCGCGAGACTCCATAATAGGCGCCTTCGCCTTTGTTGTGACTTGACCCCTTCCACTGTTTGCTGACCTTTCTGTCAAAGGGGGTGGGACAGCTCCCAAACCCCCAAACCTTTCAGCTGCTAAAGCTGCGGCCTCCTTCTCAGCTGGAATGTTTAGAAACGTTTGGTGCTAAATACCTCAGTGTGCTGCTTAAAGACCAACAACAGCCTTATGGGGCCTTACTCGACCCCAAACACATCTTTTTTTGTTCGGAATATTGCATTCTGCCACATTTCTGTAGCCTAACCCTGGGCTTGCATTAAAGCTCGCAGGCCCATTGAAGTGTACTCAATTGCACTGAGTTGCGCATTGTTGTGGCCTCTCTCTCCGCTTCACCCCCGGCTGGGACCCGGCTGCCCCCCTTCCACTGGAGCGTGCTTTCAAGTAGCCCGCAGAAGAGAAGGGGCGAAGAAAGAAGCCCAAAAAGTGCGGCTTAGCTTCATAATTGGGCTTGATCCTCGGAGTCTAAAATATTTTAACGCTGGGTTTCTGATTGCAGGGCGGCAAAGTGGATTTGGGAATGCAGAAAAAGTAATTAGGTCTGTTCATTGAAGTGTGGAGAGCATTTAAAAGTGAATGGGTGGTTACTACATTCTTGGCTGCCTGTGTGTTTTTTTAATCTTTTCATGGTCGGCTGTGGCGGTGGTGATGGGTTTATTGCAGTTTTAGCACTTCGGAGGCAGCTATGTTTTTCTTCGCCGTCCCTGCCTCCCATTAGAGCACTTGTGCTGCATGTCACTATTCTCAGGGAGCCTGGGGGCGGGGGTCTTAATTACTTGAAGCACAAAATGCCCTGTATTCAGAATGGGAACTAAGGAAAGATCACATGCAAAGAAAGCCTAGGTTTAATGAATGACTCGCTGAGCAGAGAATTAGCTGCACGCAATATTCACACCCAGGAAATGCGCAAAGAGCGGGGGTCCGCTCTGTTAGATAGTCAGCTAATCTCTTGCCAGTAAGCGTAAGAAGCAGCCATAGATTATGCTACCAGTATTTTGTTATTCCCCTAACATTCTCATCATTAATTTGTAATAATAGAATACATTATTATTATTATTATTATTATTATTATTATTATTATTATTATTATTACTACAGCTCCTGCACTCATTGCACCTACTGTTACTGTTATTAGTACTTTTACTGATCTTAGTGTCATTCATTTTAAACAACCAATAGCATATAAGTACTATTATCTATTAGTTTGATGTGCTGCACGTTTCGTCACAAATATAGGTAAATCTCGAAATAATACAGGTTTCTTTTTTGGCCTTTATTTTCCTGGCCATTTGGTTGTTTGACTATTTGGTAAAGTAGTACGTTTCTCCCTTAATGAGTTTAGAAACAGAACTTTCCCTTCGTCGCACACTGATTCCACTTCCTCAGCAACACATGCCTGTGGGAGGAGCAAGTCCCTGGAGTAGCGCCCCAAGCTTCCAAGCATTGAACATAACTCTCAAAGAAGAGATAGATAAGGTTCTACCTTTTCTTTGAGAGTTATGTTCAATGCTTGGAAGCATTTTATATAAATGGCAATGTACAAATGGATCATCGCAAATAGCGTATGAATAACATGGGTTTGTTTAACCTGGTGCTGAAGCCTTTTTGTTGAAGTTCATTTTCATTAATGTGTGCCTGCTGACCATTGCCTAAAAAGAACATATATATATATGCACACCAAAAAATGTGCATTCTTATATAAGGAGGAACAATTACAGTAAAACAAGGATTATCACTCAAGGGATGTTTCTACATCCACACCATATATGTGTTGTTGTGGTTTCGCTCGGGAGATGATTTTTTCTTGATTTTATGCAAAGCAAATCCTCCAGAGGTGAATACAGAAATTATATTTTAACAACAGTTCATCAGAATTGCTTGCTGCATAATAGCTTTTTCTATGAGTAGCTTTACCTTAGATGAAATAGTGCTGGAAAATGATGATCAACCAATGCTCTTTTTCAAACTTTCAACCCTTCAATCTTTTCAACGTCTTCAATTTTCGCTCCTTGCTCCTTTTCACTTGCTCCTTCAGGTCCCCAGAGCCCCTCCATCCTCCTCCCAAACTTTTTACCACTAACACCCACTGTTTATCTGCTCTCCAGTCTTCTTGCTTCTTCCTGCCCTTCCTACCCACACCCACCAGCCATGTGTGCTCCTCCCCCCTCCAAGTTCCTATTTAATGGCAATCGCTGGTGCACCAAAAGTACAGTCCATGTGTATTTGTCCATGCCCACTGCCCCTGGACCACTCCCAGCGCAATGACCACTGGTCTGTCTAGTCCCCATCACTACACTGCAGCGGGCCTCCACTTGCTCAACCATGCACATCCAAAAACCCTCTGCTGCCACACTGCTCCACACAGAGCAGCAGAGCCATTCTCCTGCCCCTTTTGCCGCTTAGCTTGCATCGTTCCCAATCTACCTATAGCTCCCACTAGCATCGTCCGACCTCACCAAGTCAGACCACCACCCCACGGCTTGCCACACCAATCTGACGGAAACATGGCTGAACCCTTCGTCATCTCCAGACATCGCTGTGGCCATTCCACCAGGATACAAGATCGCACAACAAGCTGTTTCAACAAACCAGGAGGAGGACTTTCAATTATCTTAACAAACTATATCAAATGGACCAATCACACCAATCCAGACAATCCTTTCATGGAACACATGCACATAAACCTCCAAATAAACAACAATTTCTCCCTGAAAGACATCCTGGTCTACAGACCACCAGGACCATGAACAAATATCACAACCTCATCTCAGACCTTATTTGCTCCCTTTGCCAATAAATCCAAGGACTTAATTCTATGCTACACCTTTAATCTCCACTTGGAATATCCCACCAATCCCTCCTCAACCATCCTTGTTGGAAGTCTGAACAACATTGGACTCTCCCAGCTAGCCACAGAACCCATGCATATTGCAGGACACACCCTATGTCTTATTGTTGCCGCCGGGAGCAGCATTAAATGCATCTCTGTATTGCTGCTCATCTGGACTGACCACTCCATCATTCATTCCAAATATCTCCATTGCAAGTAAAAGCACACAACCCAGACAGAACTGGAACAAGACAAAGGAAGCTAACTGGCACAACGCTCTCAACACAAATCAACCCAACACCACCGGCAACCTAGGCAAGGATATCACAACTTCAATCAATGGATCAAAAGCTAAGCAGACACACTCACATCCATCAAAAGTCAAAAACAAAAACCACAGGACCAACAGAAATGCCACCTTGGTACACAGATGAACTCTGGAAATTCAAAAGAAACTGCAAACAATTGGAAAGAAAATGAATATCCAACCACGAAGCGGACACAAGATCTACCTACAAAGCAGCACTCAGGTACTTCCACCACCTGCTGAAAGACACCAAGAGAAGAGCCCTCATGGAAAGGATTCAAGCCAGTGCAAACAACAGAAAATAGATCTCCATCATCAAGGAGTTAACAATCCCAGATGCCACAGCCATATGTGACAATCTTTCAATTTTCTTTAACAGCAAAATTGAAAAGATCGACAATAACTTAGAAAAACATCCAAACCCCAAAGACGCCATCACCAACCTGTTCATCACTAACCACAAAACCCACCTACCCAACTGGAGAAAACACATTGAGGAAGACATCAATGCAATTATGAAAAAAGTCCACTCGGGGCCCCTACAAATCTATGCTCCCATCACATCTACAACATGGAGGGACCCTTGATCATATTTGCACCCTACTGGACTGAGGAGAAACCCCTACCCTCATTCTACTTCACCTCTCAGCTGCGTTGAACACCATGTAACACTCAAGTCTCATCAAAAGACTACATGAAAAATGTATTCAAGGACCATTCCTCAAATGGTATGCTTCTTCCTCACAGGAAGAACACAAAGAATGTGGACAATCTAGATACCTTGATACCTGAGTAATCAATATAATCAGCACAGATGAATAAACTTTGGGATTAAGTTAATTAAATGTCCACCCATTTTTGGGAATGCCTAGGTTTGTGGATTTAGATTAATTAATAGTGAATTGAACAACCCTGGAAAAATTCCCCAATTCCTGTATTAATGCTTGTAGTGCGGTCTCAGGGGAAGTAAAACAACATAAAATGTTTTCCATACCCAAAGCAGTTTTATGTATCTGAGACTCATGTGTCATGAACCTTCAGACTGCTATAATTCATTGATTTCTTCCCATGTTTTAGAATGCCTAGGATAATGGATTTAGATTAATTGATCTTAAATCCAGTAACCCGAGGTTATTCCCCCAGTTCCTATGTATGATGATAATGAGGTCAGATGAGGAGACTAATGGGATAGAATGCCTTCTTGTCTTGTTCTCTTTGATAACTGGAATGGGGGACTTTTAATGTTGTTTTAATTCATCATTATACATGTTTTTAACTTGGGGCCCAAGCTAGTCATCTGCAATGTTTTTGTGGGAAGTTCCAACTCATGCTATCAAAAGCATCTCTGTATCAAGCGAGAGAAAGTAAATCTGGGAGTTGTGAAGAGTTACTATTTCAGTGAGGTTTAAATCTAGCCTGACATTTCCATAGGTTGTTGGTTTTTAATGAAACCAAAGTGAGCTGTTAGTATTAAACTAGGTCACCTGTTAGCAAAGTGTTGTAAAATCGCATTATTGTATATTTTCAGATCAACATACTGTCTGATCCTTATTTGCTTTTAAAATTAATATAGGTACTGACTGAATCATCATCAGCATAGTCACCTCTCCATGTGTCTGGAAAGGATAAAACAGGTTTGCCAAGGGCTCAAGAAGCCAATTTCTGAAGGTCCTGTAAAATGAAAGGTGAATAATCCAACCTGGGGCTTCATTGGCTAGAAGGCTTTTATTGCAGCTGAAAGTTTGTGTGGTCGCAAAGGTTTTTCTAAGATGTTTATTTGGTTTAGTGGCAACACAGTGTTGCTGAGTGTGAGATGTTTACAACATTGTATTGTTTTTTAATAATAATCAGAGAATACTTTGATTATTTCCCTCATGGAGGTTTTTAACGGTCCATCCTTGCTCTTAATACCATTATAGAGTTTGGTTGTGACTAGCCTTTAATTTGTAGGCTAACAATCTGCCTGCCTTATCACCTCAATCATGATGCAATTGTTTCTTCGTTAGCATCCTGTTAGCAATCTCCACTATAAGAATGTATTAAAGCAGGCTTCTAGATTTTTGTAATTTTGTTACATATTGTATGAGAACAGGTGCATTATTGTTCAGTTTTCAAACTATGGATTTGTTTTTTAAAGCATCTTGTCTAGCTTTGTTTCTTCTAAAAAAATGCTGTAGAATGGATAATCAGTTATCACCTCCTGACTGTTTAGCTGCATTCCATCTGCTGAAGAGAGATGTGTAAACCTCATCTTTTTCTCGAAGAATGTTCTCCATGGCCTCTGGAATAGAGTGCTGAACCGAAGGGTCATGAAATGCTATCTTGTTCACACAACCGTGTAACAAAATATTTTTTCCTTGAAAGATCAAAATGTAATATTACAGGAGCATGATCTGACAATAACTATGTGCCTATGGCACTATTTGGGATTAAATGAAGGCAAGTGCTCTGCATAAACAGCATATTGATGCATGCCGATGTGCAAAGCTCTTTTGAATAGAATTAATATAATCTCTATGATGGTGCCACCATATAGCGACCAGGTTCAAATGACTAAGTTCATTCAACAGTGAAGGGGGTATTGTGTTTCTACTATGGGTGTCTTTAGAATGGTCCAAACTATAATTTAGTACCATATTAAAATCACCACTAATCAGCAAAGAGCCGACCAAGACTTCTGCAAAGGTGGAGAACAATTAAGTGAATAATTCTTCCTTCTTTATGTTGGAAGCATAAAGACAGACGTGTCCAGTTTGTTTTCTAGCTATCTTATTATTAGCAAAAATATTTCTGCCTCCATTATCTCTATAGATTCTTGAAATCCAAACCTCTACAAAACAATATTGCTACTCCATGATCTTTAGTAGGTGAATTTAGAGAGGCTACAAAGGAAAATACAATCTGTGAACATCAACCGTTATCAAATGTGTCACTTGTAAAAAAGTATTAGTCACATCCTTAGGATCAAGCCATTTCAAAATGGATTTCTCTTTATTAGAAAAGTGCTGTGTGTTCAGTTTCAGGATAGTGATTGCAGTCATACATAAATATAAGGCTCATTCAACATGATGGCCATTATCAAAACCCCAGTGTGGTTGGTCTTACATGTCTGCCATTGCAAATACTCCCTTTTTCTGTGTGTATATTAGAAACCTATTATTGAGTTTTACCTTTGTCTGATGTGTAAGAAAAAGAGGACAAGAAAAATCAAAAGGAACATTGAACCTGGGAAAATGGATCATGTAAATTGTTCTTAAGATCTAAATTTAACCCCTCAGAGTTGTCAAAAAATCTGTTGTACAGGGCAGTAACCAGCCCTTCTCCCAGGCTCGCTGGCTATCTAATCTGAATTCCTAGGAGGGCATATGCTCTGCCACAGCTGTAAAGATATAGGACCTGATTACGAACTTGGTAGATGGGATACTCCTTCACAAATGGCATTTTACAAATTCCTTAGGATATAATGGAACTTGTAATGCGGCTCAGAGTATCCGTTACGTTTGTGACGGAGTATCCCATCCACCAAGGTCCTAATCAGGCCCATAGTGATATAATGACAAAAGAAACAAAAAATGTGTAGATAGCCCAACTGGGCTTATTTCATATCCAGGTACATCATTGCCTCTGGGATTGAATAATAGTGAGAGCAGATGATAAAACATATGGCTCTATGCCCATGAAAAAAACAAGGGTACAGTCTCAGATCTCTTTAGTCATTATTTGATGCGCGCATCTGGGCTTTGTTCTCTCTGCGATTTCACAGGTTTCTCATCTCTGATATATAATTCAGAGTACATTGGGTCCACCACAGAAAAGCTGGTTAGTTGAACTGTTGAGTGATCTCCTTCATTCTCATTACCTGTATCCTGAGGGTTTATTCTCAGGACTGACCACGTTTCCTCCATGTTGTAGATTGTGTACCCTTTCTTGTTGAAGGAGAAAAGGAGGTTGAATGGAATCCCAACAGTACAGGATTTTGTAATTTCTCAAGTAAGTTGGTACATCAAATAAGCCTTTCCTCCTGCTGAGAGTATGAAAGGAATTATCCTGAAAAAGTGTGATTTCCCTACTTGTAAAGTAATTCTCTCCTTTTCCTTAATTACAATAAAGATCTCTCCATTTAGTGAAAAAAATGGATGTGAGTCAAAACCTTCTGTCAAATTTCAAATACACTCTATGAATCCTGTCTTACATTATCTCCATATCATCAGGGCTTCTAGGAAGGTGCAGAAAAACCTTGGAACATGGGTTGTTAGTTCAGCTTCAGGGATTTCCATGTTAAATCACATAGGGGGTCATTCCGACCCGCCGGGGACGGAGGAAGCACCGCCAACAGGCTGGCGGTGCTTCAGGGGCAATTCTGACTGCGGCGGTAAAGCCGCGGTCAGAAAAGGGAAACTGGCGGTTTCCCGCCGGTTTTCCCCTGCCCCAGGGAATCCTCCACGGCGGTGCTGCAAGCAGCGCCGCCATGGGGATTCTGACCCCCTTCCCGCCAGCCTCTTCCTGGCGGTTTACACCGCCAGGAAGAGGCTGGCGGGAACGGGTGTCGTGGGGCCCCTGGGGGCCCCTGCAGTGCCCATGCCACTGGCATGGGCACTGCAGGGGCCCCCTAACCGGGCCCCATTAAGATTTTCAGTGTCTGCGAAAATCACGACGGGTGCCACTGCACCCGTCGCACACCAGCAACTCCGCCGGCTCCATTTGGAGCCGGCTTCATCGTTGCTGGGGCTTTCCCGCTGGGCGGGCGGGCGGCCTTTTGGCGGTCGCCCGCCTGCCCAGCGGGAAATTCAAAATGACCGCCGCGGTCATTTGACCGCGGTACGGTCTTTTGGCGGTCTCCGCCCAGTGGGCGGCGCCCGCCGCCCGCCAGGGTCGGAATGACCCCCATAGTGTTATGTTGTAAACAGTTTTCACCATTGTCAATTTTGTCCATCATTGCTTGCTATGACTTTTACAGTATGCCAACTCTTTTGGATGGGGTGTCTTATTCAAGGGCCTGCTATATGGCAGTAGTTTCAAGGTTATCCATTTTACTCTCCACTTTCTGTAAATGGTGGTCGATATTCAACAGTGCTCTTGCGAAGTTCATGTGAAGTGCAGCCATTTTCCTTTTAAATTCCTGCAAGATTGATTAGGAACAACCTCTTGTCACCGGCCCCAATAAGTCTTCTGAGCATTTGTGATGGTCCTTTTAACATGTCAGTATTTGTTAGGGGCGTGGTTTATTAATCTTCTGACCCAAAAGGGACTCTTTGAATGTTGCCCAGCTATTGTGGCCTGTGTTTTTGCTTCACTGATTCAGTGCCACTAATGTGAGTGAATGTAGTCTGTCTATGGTAATCTGGGAGGTTTAAAGGAAGAATTTCAAAAAAGCACCAGAGATAGTAGTTTTCAAGAGGCACTATAAGACAGTATCAGAGTGAGACATTTCTAACATGGGAATTAAAGCTTTGTTGTATTAACATATACATTACTTTTCTGATGGTAGTAGAGTTTTTGACTTCAAGCTTTATTTCAGATTTGTTTATTACTTAGTTTTGGAAGTTTTTTATGGGATGCATAAAAAATGTTCTTGGAAGATTTACTTTTTGACATTCAGATCACCTTTGGATCAAAGGTTTCTGCTACAAAATAGTAAATAGTAATATTTTAATGTATTATTTTCATGCTAGGGATTACTCTTTGCTTTTATGTATTTCTCTTTAGTGCTTACATTATTTGGGTAATTGTGAGTGATTAAATGAGGATGTCAATTGTTTACACAAGTGTGTTGTAGATTTTAGAATGTGTGTTTATTTTGAGTGGTTTTCTACTACTGTGTTTAGTTTTCTAATACTGTATGTGTTGTTATATAGCTGCTTTTGTATTTTATTAATTATAATAAGTATAATTAATTTTTATAATGTAAAAAATATTTTTGGTGTTTATGTTTGAATTCTTGAGTTTAATCTGCCTTATTGTTTTAGGGTGTATTTTGTTTTACAGTGTAATATTTTATAGTAGTGGTCTGGCTAGCATTTTGAGATAATGAAGGCCTTAATTGTTTGGAAGGAAAAGTATTTTGTACCTTTATTTGGTTTGTTTGGATAATGTTGGTTTGGGATTGGGTTATTCTCATCTCTTGGCAGCCTTGTTCTTTTTTTAATATTTAAATGAACTAATACAAGCCAGTTTGGGTTGCTCCTTCCAAGCGTTCTTTTGAAGGGTTTGTGCTGCATTTCTACTGTATTATTTGCTTTGGTATGTTGAGATTTGTTGTTGTTACCTGCATTTCTGTAGGTGTCAGTCTCAAAAGTTATTACTTAATACACAACCTCCACCAGAGACATCTGTCAGCACCTCACGCTCAACATTGTCTACCTTCTAGCACTTACTGATCCTCTCTTAGAGCTGTTCCTACTATCACTGGACATTTGTTGGCCACACAGCTGCTCCTAATCGCAATCACTGATCTGTCAGCCTTACCAGTGTCTTATCAGCCCTCCTTTCATCTTGTTTTGCACATTATTCATGACCTCAGGGACCCACAATTGGAACCCTGAACGATAACATTATGGCCTTTATGCCCCCTTCTGGGGCAATTTATAGTGGCACCACCTCCTGGCCATCCCACGAGATCTTCATAATGTTTTGGAGGACACTAAAGACATGACTGTATGTACTACCAAATTATGCAACTACAGCAAATATATTTCTTGTGTTCAGAAATACAGATCCTGCCCTGATTAGGACCCACACAATTGTATATGATTCAAAATGCCATAGACAGCCCTACAGCATCAAAATGTATTAATGATTCATACCTGAAAGAGGACTATATTCATCTAGAATTTAATTCATTTTTATAAATTATTATTTTGCATGAAATTACTCATAGTGTGTATTCGTCTTGTTTGACTATCTTGTATGTGATCATAGTTTTTAGCCACCAGTCCCTTCTTAGCTCTGTATGTTCACTATACACATTAAGTACATGCTTAGAGATTCCTATTGAAGCATTTATTCTTTACTTAACTAATGTTGTTTACATTATTGCATGTAGCTATTAACACATTATGAATGGATCTTGTCTCTTATTTTATGTTCTTTTGTTTAATGGACTCTCTGTTTCTACAATACACTGTTTGGGATAATAACTAATTATTTTGTAGATTGAAACTTATGAGGGCACTCTTAATCTTGTTTACAAGTACACCTGTCCATTTCGGTTTACAGACTGCTCCTGTAGCATATATATGAATACCATGTACTTCCCACGAAGGTATTTGAAACTTGGGTTGGAGTTTACATCTTGACCAGTGCAGGCATCTAGCCCATGTGCCTTCAAAGTAGTCCAGTATTGGTGACAGGTTTTGCTTGTATATGTGGTAGAAGGCAGATTCAGTGAGAGTAATGTAGTGCTTTGCTAGCTCTGTGATAGGCAAACAGGGTACAGCAATTATTTATTCCAATTCACAGGCAAATACTCTGACGCCACGCCTCACTGCAGCGTCTCTTTCTTCGACCGCGGTCAGATCGCATATTTTATGCTCCTGGTCGCGTCGCCCTTACCTATTTTAGATGATTCTCTTTTCTTCTGTCAGTGGTGGTCTCTTTCTTGTCTCTTTTTTCCTTTTTTCTTGGTTTCTGTGTTCTTCATTTTCCTCTGTATTCCTGCTGGTCGCCATGTTGTCTTCTTCCTGTTTCCATTTCCCAGCATGCCCTTTTCTTATATACTACATCCTTTTCCCTATACTTTTCTATGGGCTTTTCCCAATTCAAGATGGTGTTGTTTCATTTCCTGTGATGTCACTTCCTCTTTTCCAGTATATAAGTCACTCAGTCTTGCTCTATCTTGTGTTGCAAACACTTCCTTTTGGTGGCGCTCTTCGCTCCTGTTCGTCGTTCCTGTTTTCGCTTTTGGAGATTCTTGCCCTTTTTCCTGTTTTTCAAGTCCTGTTTTTTATTCATTTTCAGGAGTTCCTGTTTTGAGTTTTTTTCCCCATTCTTGGGGTTTTTCTTCTGGGACTCCTTCTGGAGGGTACGGTCTGCTTAGGTGTTCTCTGTCAAGCGGCACCATGGCTACTAGAAAGGGTCGCCCCTATCTGGGATTATCCAGAACCAGCAGAAGACTGGGTGTTTTCTCCATTCCTGTATCCAGAGGTGATAAGCCGAGTGCAGTTCGTGACAGATTGCAATGCCAAAAGATTCTGCATTGCGAGGCAGCCATGGAAGGACCACAGGGAGAGGCGGCAGAAAATGCACAGGCCATGCTGCAGACAGTCCAACAACAGGCTCAAGAGTTACAGCAATTACAGGCTGAAAACACTGCACTACGCCAAGTCCTGTCTTCCCGGTCAATGGATATACCAACTGTATCTGCTGCTACTCCTCGATATTCAGGAGATCCTCTGAAGATAAAGGAGTTTCTGGATGCCTTAACGGTCTTCTTTGCTTTTCGTCCACACCAATTTTCCTCCGATAAGGCTAAGGTGGGCTATCTGATCAGTGCCTTTTCTTGTCCTGCACTTGCTTGGGCGACTCCTCTGGTCTCTGCGGAAGATCCAGTCCTGACTAATTACCCTGCTTTCTTGACTCTCTTCAAACAGATGTTTGAAAGGACTGGGGTGGAAGCAGCAGCTGAGGAGGCCTTATGTGATATACAGCAGGGCAATCAGGATGTTCTGCAGTATATAACTCGTTTCAAACAGTTGGCAGCCGAAACCTCTTGGGTGGAACGCACCTTTGTAACCTTGCTCTGACAAGGTCTGCGTGAAGAAATTAAAGATGAACTTGTACATTCTACTCCAGCCCGTTCCTTAAAGGAATTGATGGATCAAGTCATGAACATTGAATATAGACTACGAGAGCGCAAGATGGAGATAAGAAGAACGCGAGTTCCATACCAGCCTGGTAATTCTCGTACCAGCAGTCGGCGAACGGACGATGTCCCATCCGAAGCCTCTCCATCCCCCAAGGAAGAACCCATGCAGATTGATCTAGTCCTTGGTCCATTCACTGGATCAGAAAAAGAGAATAGAAGACGAAAGGTCTTTGTCTGTATTGTGGTAAAGCTGGCCACCTAATTCGTAGTTGCCCTGTTCGTCCCTCCAGACCTGCGGGAAACGCCAACTCCCGTCCCCTGTAGGGAGGAAGGAGACGGGAGGAGCTGAAGTACCATCGATGTGTTCCTCCAGAAAAAATGGTCCACCCTGTTTATCCTCGCGGTCACGTTACAAAGTTCACAGGGTCAAAAAGAACATCTCCTAGCGCTCATAGATTGTGGAGCCAGTGGAATCTATTTGGATGAGACCTGGGTGTCAACACCAGGACAGTGTGCGCTGTATGGGCATCTAGAATGCAAAAACCCAACACTCGCAAGATAAAGTAATTTATGCATTGTGATGATATGTTATTGTTTAACCTTTTGCATTGCAGAATTCCATCCAAAAGATTCATTTTTAAGGTGTTTATAAATACTGTACATTTACAATGTGTTGCTGCAGACATTCAGAGTGTGTTAGGGTGTGGTCCCTTTCCAGGGCCTTCTGGAGACTTTCCCTGCAACATGCCTGGGCGTGGTTCTGGGCTGGGCCAAGACTCTATAAAAGAGAGTCAGCCCAACTTCCAGTGCTCACTATTCAGAGGTCCCGGTGCAGAGCAGCAGCTTCTTCCTGAGCTCCTGTCCCAGCGGCCTTTTTGGATTTTCCAGTCTTCTGCACTCATCTCTCATCGGTGATCACTGTTTCCAGGGGGTAAGACGGTGTTTGGACATTTCCCAACACCGTAATTGAGAATCTTCATATTCTTGATTTTAATTCTTAAATGAATAACAGATTACTTGTGCGCTGCAATTTTTAGACATTTGTATGGTGGTTTGCAAATAGGGAGGACGCGCAATTTATTTCATAAAGATTTGACTTCGTTATTACATTATTGTTCATTGCGCGCTGATATTTCTTGACATTTACATGATGTTTTACGAGTTGGCAAGACGTGCAACTCGTTTCATGAGCATTTAACTTTGGTGTTCATTGCGCGCTACCTTTTCTTGACATTTACACGGTGGCATTCGAATCGGCGAAACGCGCGATTCACTTCTCGTGTGTAATTCATGCTGTTCATTGTGCGCTACCATTTTCTGGCATTTACATGGTGGCATTCAAATCGGCAACACGCGCAATTCTTTCCTTTAGTGTTTTTTCATGTTATTCATTGTGCGCTGCTATTTCTTGGCTTTTGTATGGTGGCATTTGAATCGGCAAGACGCGCAATTCTTTCCTCGTGTCTAAATAATGTAAGTTACTGTGCGCTACCATTCTAAGACATTTTCTTGGTAGCATTTCAAGTTGACACGTCGCGTGATTTATTCCTTGAATCTACGTTGTGTGATTTCATGGTGCACAAACCTTTATGGTGTTTAATACTCATATAAAAATCTGCAGTGTGCGCAATTTACTTCCCAATGTTTTTTCTGAGATGAACACAACACAATACCAGAGTTCTAGAGGTAATTCTGTGTGTTCCTGATATGTATTCCTAAAAGGAGATTCATATGGTTGTTTAGAAATTGCTCAGAGTGTTTCCTGATTCTCATGCTAAAGAAAGTACTTGAATCTGAAAGTCCTATTTAACTTTTCCTGTTTCCTCCTCAGGTATTCGGTCATCTAAAGCCTAGTCAGTTTTAGGATTATTCTAGGGTTGTTCATGTTTTTCGGAAAAGACGAAGCTTAGAGTTGTAGCATGGTAGTGATTTCATGAGATGTAATTTTGATGTTGTGTTTTAACCTTTTGCTTCCTACAGGTCTCCTTCCCAGCTGTTCCTGTCCTAATCCCCTTTTCCCCACTTGGACTCTCTTAGACTCTGTGATAAATCTAATCAGAGTATTGGAGCTGTCTTGTGGTGAAGTGTTGGGAACGTGCACGGACCCCGAGGATCTGGTGACTCTGACAGAATAGTGAGCCCACGAATTATTATCCTCCTGGTTTGTGTAGGTTCTCAGCATGGCCACACTGGACAAGCTAGTCAAGGCTATCACCCAGCTCCAGTCAGAAGTGGTATCATCAAAGGATTTGACAAATAGTCTAGCTGAGAGGGTGAGTCAGTTACAGAATAATGTTGAGAAGAAAGAACAAAGTCCCACAGGTGTGTCTTGGCCAGGTACTTCTTCTCCGACTTCTGGAGGTAGTCTGACTAACATTTCCCTCAATGTTCCTTCAGCCATTCCTATAGCTCCCCCAGAATGCTTCTCAGGTGATCCCTTGAAAGCGCAATCTTTTCTGGTTCAAGTGGAACTTCACTTCACCTGCAGACCACATACTTTCCCCGATGCCCAGTCTAAAGTAGCTTTCTTGTTGTCATATCTGTCTGGAGATGCAGCTACCGGGCTATTCCTCTTGTGTGTAAAAATAGTCCCCTGTTGTACAACTGGAAAAATTTTGTTCGTGAATTTGAGAGAGTTTTCAATCGTAGAACTGTAACACAGTCAGCAGATCGTGAATTATTAGACTTACGCCAAGGGAATCAGGACTTAGGCCCTCATTCTGACCTTGGCGGGCGGCGGAGGCCGCCCGCCAAAGTCCCGCCGTCAGGTTACCGTTCCGCGGTCGATAGAACGCGGCGGTAATTCTGACTTTCCCGCTGGGCTGGCGGGCGGTCGCCTTCAGGCCGCCCGCCAGCCCAGCGGGAAAGAGGCTTCCACGATGAAGCCGGCTCGGAATCGAGCCGGCGGAGTGGAAGCTGTGCGACGGGTGCAGTTGCACCCGTCGCGTATTTCACTGTCTGCGCAGCAGACAGTGAAATACATTTAGGGGCCCTCTTACGGGGGCCACTGCAATGCCCATGCCAGTGGCATGGGCACTGCAGGGGCCCCCAGGGGCCCCGCGACCCCCCCTACCGCCATCCGGATCCCGGCGGTCGGACCGCCGGGATCTGGATGGCGGTAGGGGGGGTCGGAATCCCCTCGGCGGCGCAGCAAGCTGCGCCGCCTTGGAGGATTCAATGGGGCGGCGGTACACTGGCGGGAGCCCGCCAGTGTTGCCGGTCCGACCGCGGCTTTACCGCCGCGGTCGGAATCCCCATTGGAGCACCGCCGGCCTGTCGGCGGTGCTCCCGCGGTCCTCCGCCCTGGCAGTCTTTGACCGCCAGGGTCAGAATGACCGCCTTAGTGTCCTATTTAGCCAACTTTAATCGGCTGGTCGCTGAGACATCCTGGCCTGAAGAAAAACAAGCGGCCTTGTTTTACAGGGGACTCAAAGAGGAGCTAAAAGACATCTTAGCGCGAATCGACCCACAACCTGCAAACTGTCAAGATTTAATAAACCTTGTCTTGAGGCTTGATCATCGTTTAAATGAACGAAAAGGAATGCGTAAAAAGACTGAAAAACATTCTTGGCATGCTCATGATAACAAAGACTCAAGAACTCTGAGAGAAAGAACGCCGGAACCGATGGAAATTGGAACCATCAGGAGACCTTTGACCAAAGACGAAAAGGATCTACGCAGAAAAAATGGGCAATGTCTCTATTGTGGGTGGAAAGGTCATGTCGCCAAAGATTGTCCAATCAAAACAAAGAGCAAGCGAGGCCCAGTTCAGAAAGTTGCAACCAATGCATCAGTCGAGTCGGAAAATCTAAAGCACCCAAGTTGCAGAGAAGGGTTGCTCTTGGGTGTCACCGTGGATCCTTCACAATCCAAACATCTAAAATTGGGAATAAGAGTTCAGGTCATGAAAAAGACCTATTTCAAGAAGGCTCTAGTCGACTCTGGGGCTACCGGAAACTTTGTTGACGCCCAATTGGTTCGTGCATGGGGGATCTCATGTATTGAAAAGAAGACTCCAGAAACCATCCAGGCAGTTGATGGAAAACTCTTGAATGGAGGTCCGATAACTCTTCAGACTGTCCCCTTGTCAATAATTTGTGAAGGTAAAAATCAAAGAAAGAAACATAAAGAGGAACTCATCCTTGACGTGATCCATGCTCCCCAGTATGGAATCATCCTTGGCTTGCCATGGTTAACTCATCACAATCCAGAGATTAATTGGGCTGAACGAAAGATCGTGTTCTCATCAGTGCTATGTAAAGAACATTGTCTCCAAAGGACTCAAGAATCGGAAGTTCGCCATTCTTACATAGCTACCGCTACAGAGAAAGAAGTTCAGTTGCCCAAACAGTATTCGTCTTATGAAGATGTATTTGATGAGAAGGAAGCAGAGAACTTACCCCCTCATAGATCTTATGACTGTCAAATTGATCTAGTCCCAGGGGAAATACTTCCCAACTGTCGTGTGTATGCCCTGTCAGAACATGAAAATCAACATTTATGAAAATACTTGGATAAATTCTTAGAGAATGGTTTCATCCGCCCCTCTAAGTCTCCCACAGCTTCTCCTTTGTTTTTTGTTTCAAAAGCGAACGGAGAGCTTCGAACTTGTATCGACTATAGGGGCTTGAATAAAATCACCATCAAGAACAAATATCCTTTGCCTCTAATTTCGGTCTTACTGGAACAAGTAAAGAAAGCAAAAATCTACACGAAGCTTGATCTTCGAGGTGCTTACCATTTGGTCAGAATGAGAGAGGGTGTTGAATGGAAAACGGCATTCAAAACAAGATATGGCCTTTTTGAATACACCGTCATGCCTTTTGGTCTGTGCAATGCTCCAGCAGCATTTCAATTTTTCTTAAATGACATTCTTAGAGAGTACCTTGATATCTTTGCCATAGTTTACATTGATGACATTTTGATCTACTCAGACAATGAGAATGAACATGTTCAACATGTCAAGAAAATTTTGGCAGCCCTTCGTAAACACCATTTATATTGCAAGCTAACCAAGTGTGAGTTTCATGTTACCACAGTTGAGTTTTTAGGGGTTATCCTTACCCCTCAAGGTATGGTGATGGCAGAAAGGAAAGTAAAAGCCGTATCTGAATGGCCCATCCCAAAGTCTGTTCGTGATGTACAATGTTTCCTGGGCTTTGCAAATTTTTACCGGAGGTTCATCAATCATTTCTCCCAGACAGTGGCTCCAATTACTAAGTTATTAAGAAAGAAAGAAAAATTTGTATGGTCCCCAGAAGCAGACCAAGCCTTTTCAACTTTAAAAGAAGCTTTCTCCACTACCCCAGTCTTGACTCATCCAGATGCGGATCGACCTTTCATAGTGGAAGCTGATGCTTCAGATGTAGCGATAGGAGCAGTCTTGTCACAACGAAACAAAGACACTGGTCAGCTTCATCCTGTAGCTTATATGTCTCGGAAGTTGAACAAAGCCGAACAGAACTATGTCATTGCTGAAAAAGAGCTTCTGGCGATTCATGACTCCTTTTAAGAATGGAGACATCATTTGTTGGGAGCTAAATATACTGTCACAGTATATACTGATCACCGCAATCTTCAATTCATGAGTTCTGCCAGACTTTTGACTCCTCGGCAATTACGCTGGATGCTGTTTTTTGCCAAGTTTGATTTTGTGGTAACCTTCCGGCCTGGTAAAGATAATCGCAAAGCTGACGCCTTGTCCCGCCAAGAGTCTACCACATTGCCTGCAGTTCAAACCTCCAGAGCTATAATTGCTCCTGACAAGGTCCTATGTATCATAAAAACAGAAGATTTCTTTGAAGACATCCGCAATTCATTCACTGTTGAAAAATGGCAGGCGTGGGCCCAAACAGATCCGAAAAGATCAATCAAGCAAGGATTACCCTTTTACGATGCTCGTTTGTTTGTGCCCACTACCAAACTTCGCAAGATAGTGTTTTGTTGGTTGCATGTTATACCTATAGCATGTCACCCTGGTACTCCTAAAACTCTTGAATTAATCCAACGCTATTTTTGGTGGCCTACCTTAACAAAGGATGTAAAAACAATGGTAAACAACTGCGAAGTCTGTGCTCGCACTAAAACAAGTCATTCAAAACCGAAAGGGTTGTTACACCCACTCCCAACCCCAAGTCGTCCGTGGGAACACATCTCTTTAGACTTTATTACAGGTCTGCCAGTGGTACAACAGCATTCAGTAATTCTGGTGGTAGTAGATAGTCTCACGAAATATGGACATTTCATTGCCTGTAAGAAATTACCCACCTCTAGTGAACTGGCAACTATCTTACTGAATAGAGTGGTTCGTTATCATAGACTGCCAAAAGTGATCCTCTCCGATTGGGGATCGCAATTTGCCTCCAACTTCTGGAAGACATGGTGTAAAACACTCCAAGTGACATCTACCCTATCTACTAGCCACCATCCTCAAACAGATGGTCAAACGGAGAGACTAAATCAGACTTTGAAGCAATACCTACGTGCTTACGCTTAAAAAGCACTTAATTCATGGACATCAATGCTCTGGTTAGCTGAGTTAGCCTACAACAACTCCTTCCACACTTCTACTGGCGTTACACCCTTCTTTGGTTTGTTTGGCTATCATCCTGACACCTTGCCCATCACAATTCCTCAAGAAAGCTCTCTCACTCCAGCTGTGTCAGAAATCATTCAACATTTGCATCAAACTCAGAAATCGATTCAACAACATTTAGAAAAAGCCAAACAAAAATACAAAAAGCATTATGACAAGAAACAGTGTCAGGGACCGCAGTATCAACCTGGTGACAAAGTGTGGCTTTCCACAAAACATATAGACTTCAAGACGAAGCACATGTTCAACCCCAAATTTATAGGTCCTTACACTGTTCTTCAGCAAATCAATCCTGTGACCTATAAACTACAATTGCCAAAATCATTACGGATTCATCCAGTGTTCCATACTTCCCTCTTAAAAAAGGCAGTCCAAAAGGTCCGCCCTCATCCAGCTCCTGTTCTAGTACAGGGGGAAGAAGAATATGAAGTCAAGAAAGTGTTGGACTCTAAACTGAGAGGGCGTAACCTATGGTACTTAATCTCGCACGATAAAGTAATTTATGCATTGTGATGATATGTTATTATTTAACCTTTTGCATTGCAGAATTCCATCCAAAAGATTCATTTTTAAGGTGTTTATAAATACTGTACATTTACAGTGTGTTGCTGCAGACATTCAGAGTGTGTTAGGGTGTGGTCCCTTTCCAGGGCCTTCTGGAGACTTTCCCTGCAACATGCCTGGGCGTGGTTCTGGGCTGGGCCAAGACTCTATAAAAGAGAGTCAGCCCAACTTCCAGTGCTCACTATTCAGAGGTCCCGGTGCAGAGCAGCAGCTTCTTCCTGAGCTCCTGTCCCGGCGGCCTATTTGGATTTTCCAGTCTTCTGCACTCATCTCTCATTGGTGATCACTGTTTCCAGGCGGTAAGACGGTGTTTAGACATTTCCCAACACCCTAATTGAGAATCTTCATATTCTTGATTTTAATTCTTAAATAAATAACAGATTACTTGTGTGCTGCAATTTTTTGACATTTGTATGGTGGTTTGCAAATAGGGAGGACACGCAATTTATTCCATAAAGATTTGACTTCGTTATCACATTATTGTTCATTGCGCGCTGATATTTCTTGACATTTACATGATGTTTTACGAGTTGGCAAGACGTGCAACTCGTTTCATGAGCATTTAACTTTGTTGTTCAGTGCGCGCTACCTTTTCTTGACATTTACATGGTGGCATTCGAATCGGCGAAACGCGCGATTCACTTCTCGTGTGTAATTCATGCTGTTCATTGTGCGCTACCATTTTCTGGCATTTACATGGTGGCATTCGAATCGGCAACACGCGCAATTCTTTCCTTTATTGTTTTTTCATGTTATTCATTGTGCGCTACTATTTCTTGGCTTTTGTATGGTGGCATTTGAATCGGCAAGACGCGCAATTCTTTCCTTGTGTATAAATAATGTAAGTTACTGTGCGCTACCATTCTAAGACATTTTCTTGGTAGCATTTCAAGTTGACACGTCGCGTGATTTATTCCTTGAATCTACGTTGTGTGATTTCATGGTGCACAAACCTTTATGGCGTTTAATACTCATAAAAATCTGCAGTGTGCGCAATTTACTTCCAAATGTTTTTTCTGAGATGAACAAAACACAATACCAGAGTTCTAGAGGTAATTCTGTGTGTTCCTGATATGTATTCCTAAAAGGAGATTCATATGGTTGTTTAGAAATTGCTCAGAGTGTTTCCTGATTCTCATGCTAAAGAAAGTACTTGAATCTGAAAGTCCTATTTAACTTTTCCTGTTTCCTCCTCAGGTATTCGGTCATCTAAAGCTTAGTCAGTTTTAGGATTATTCTAGGGTTGTTCATGTTTTTCGGAAAAGACGAAGCTTAGAGTTGTAGCATGGTAGTGATTTCATGAGATGTAATTTTGATATTGTGTTTTAACCTTTTGCTTCCTACAGGTCTCCTTCCCAGCTGTTCCCGTCCTAATCCCCTTTTCCCCACTTGGACTCTCTTAGACTCTGTGATAAATCTAATCAGAGTATTGGAGCTGTCTTGTGGTGGAAGTGTTGGGAACGTGCACGGACCCCGAGGATCTGGTGACTCTGACACTGGGCTAAGAATAAGGGAATTCCACGTATTCCTAAAATAACCCCTGAGCAGGTACATGCGGTTGATGGCTCTCCTTTAACCTCAGGTCCTGTGGTGGCCTCTACTCCTACACTCTGTCTGACATTTGGGGGGCACCAAGAACATGTTGCCTTTGACCTTATAGCCTCACCGAATCACACCGTGATTTTAGGAATACCCAGGTTATCCCGGCACAACCCCTATATCAATTGGGAAATGAGAACCATATCTTTAACATCTTTATTTTGTCAGCATAACTGTTATTCCACTAACTCCTATTGGTCTCCTAAAAGGTCCTGCCAGTCAACTAAAGATAGTACTAACACCATAAATATGATTCAGGGAGTTCCAGATTGTTATCAGGAATATATTGGGATATTTCAGAAACCCAGTAATCCCATTCTACCTCCTCATCGAATCTATGTCTGTGCTATTCCATTGGTTCCCGATGAAGTCGTATCTTTTGGTCAAATGTATTCATTGACAGACCAAGAAAAGAAGGTGCTCAAGGAATACCTGGATGACAACTTACAGAACGGGTTAATTGCTCCTTCTACCTCTCGTGCTGAGGCTCCACTTTTCTTCGTCCCCAAGAAGACGAAAGATCTGCATCCATGTGTCGATTTTCGTGGACTCAATAAAATAACAATTAAGGATCGTTACCCTTTACCCTTAATTTGGGATATATTGGATGCCATCCAAGGAGCCAAGATGTTCACCAAATTAGATTTAAGGGGTGCCTATCATCTTTTACGAATCAAAGAAGGAGATGAATGGAAAACAGCTTTCTGTACTTCTTTCGGACACTATGAGTATTGCGTCATGCCTTTCAGATTGACCAATGCACCTTCTGTATTCCAACGATTCATGGATTCAGTGTTCTCTGACTTATTAAACCAATATGTAGTAATCTATCTGGATGATATCTTGATATATTCCCGTAATCCTGAGCATGTACTGCAGATCTTGGAAAGACTTAAAAGGAACCAGTTATTTTGTAAACCAGAGAAGTGCGAATTTCATAAGACCGAAGTGAATTATTTGGGATTCAGTGTCAATCAACACTGAATATCCATGGACCCTGACAAGGTGAGACCATCCTAGATTGGCCTTCTCCATCGTCAATAAGAGAAACGCAATGTTTCCTTGGGCTATCAAACTTCTATCTCCAGTTTATTCAGAACTTTGCCTACCAACAAAGTTTCATTACCCAAACGATTAAGAAAGAGAATTTGAAGAAGGGCTTCGTCTGGACCAAAAATGCTGAACGTGCTTTTCAAGAATTAAAGAAGTCTTTCAATCAATCAATCAATCAATCATAGCATTTGTATAGCGCGCTCTTCATCCGGAAGGGTCTCAAGGCGCTTGGGAGAAGGGGGTCGCTACTGTTCGAATAGCCAGGTCTTGAGTTGTTTCCTGAAGGCGAGGTGGTCCTGGGTCAGCCGAAGGTGGATGGGGAGGGAGTTCCATGTCTTGGCCGCCAGGTAGGAGAAGGATCTGCCTCCGGCGGTGGTTCTTCGGATGCGTGGTACGGCGGCGAGGGCGAGGCTAGCGGACCGTAGCTGGCGGGTGGGCGTGTGGAAGGTCAGGCGGTCGTTGAGGTACTTGGGGCGCAGGTTGTGGAGAGACTTGTGTGCGTGGGTGAGGAGCCTGAACGTGATCCTCTTGTTGACGGGGAGCCAGTGCAGGTTCCTCAGGTGGCCGGAGATGTGACTGCGTCGAGGGATGTCCAGGATGAGTCGGGCAGAGGCGTTCTGGATGCGTTGTAGTCTTTTCTGTAGCTTGGCTGTGGTTCCGGCGTAGAGGGTGTTTCCGTAGTCCAGCTGGCTGGTGACGAGGGCCTGGGTGACCGTCTTCCTGGTTTCGATCGGGATCCATCGGAAGATCTTGCGGAGCATGCGGAGGGTGTGGAAGCATGAGAAGGAGACGGCATTGACTTGTCTGGTCATTGAGAGGGAGGAGTCCAGGATGAAGCCCAGGTTGCGTGCGTGGTCTGTCGGCTTGGGGGCGGTGCCCAGGGCTGGGGGCCACCAGGAGTCGTCCCAGGCGGAGGGTGATGGTCCAAGGATGAGGACTTCCGTCTTGTCTGAGTTCAGTTTCAGGTGGCTGTTCTTCATCCATTCGGCGACGTCTTTCATCCCTTCGTGGAGGCTGGTTCTGGCGGTGTCGGGGTCTCTGGCGAGGGAGAGGATCAGCTGGGTGTCGTCGGCGTAGGAGATGATGTTGAGGTTGTGTTGGCGTGCGATGGCTGCGAGAGGTCCCATGCAGACGTTGAAGAGGGTGGGGCTGAGTGATGATCCTTGCGGGACGCCGCAGATGACTTCGGTGGCCTCGGAGCGAAATGGGGGGAGGCGGACTCTCTGTGTTCTTCCAGCGAGGAACAAGATGATCCACTTCAGAGCCTTCTCTTGGATGCCGGTGTTGCTGAGGCGTTGGACTAGGGTGTGGTGGCAGACAGTGTCAAACGTGGCAGAGAGGTCCAGGAGGATGGGTGCCGCTGTATCCCCGTTGTCGAGAAGGGCTCGGATGTCGTCGGTGGCTGCGATGAGGGCGGTCTCGGTGCTGTGGTTGGCTCTGAACCCGGACTGCGAGGGGTCGAGGGATCCATTTGTCTCGAGGAAGGCGGCAAGCTGTCTGTTGGCGATCTTCTCGATGACTTTGGCAGGAAAAGGGAGGAGCGAGATGGGGCGGAAGTTTTTGAGGTCGGTGGTCTTTCACCCAAGCACCCATTTTGCGACACCCTGACATTACCAAAAAATGTATAGTCGTGACAGATGCCTCTGACAGAGCCATAGGAGCAGTTCTGCTTCAGAAACAAGATGACGATGGATTAGAACATCCTATCTTCTATCTTTCTCATATTTTGACAGAAGCAGAACGCAATTATTCAGTACTGGAACGAGAATTACTTGCTCTCAAAGTAGCATGTAAGGAATGGAGGCATTTCTTGATGGGTTCCAGAGAGCCTTTTGAAGCCAGGACTGACCACTGCAATTTACAATGTCTTCGAAGTTTCCAGTGTCGCAACAGTCGCCAAGCAAGATGGGCTTTCTTCTTTAGCCAGTATGATTTCGTGATCACTTACATACCTGGTTCCCAGAATTTAATGGCAGATGCCTCATCCCGTCGATATCCTGACGTCGCTAAGATCTCCTCTCCACACATTATTGAGTCTAGTAGAATCATAGGAGCTACTCAATCTTTTCAAGAACACGTTAAATCTGAGTACCAGTTTCTTTCTACTTCTGAATGGAATAAAGTGACACCCTTCTTACAGAAGAAAGATGATTACTTCTATCATCAGAAGGCTCTTTTCTTACCTACTAAGAAAGTCCAGACGGAGGCATTACAAATGTGTCATTATTCCCCGATACCCGGGCATCGAGGAATCAAGAAGACCCATGAGCTGCTGCAACGATCATTTTGGTTGCCTTCCCTTAAGAAAGATACAGAATCCCATGTTTCAGCATGTCCAGTATGTGCCCAGACCAAGACACCCCAAACTAGACCAGCAGGTTTATTAAGACCTTTATTGGTTCCCTCAGCTCCTTGGTGTACTCTTTCCACTGATTTAATTTGTTCCTTACCATCCTCTTCTGGTATCCACGTAATCATGGTAACAGTTGATTCCTTCACCAAGATGGCACATTTCACAGTCTTGAAAAAGTTACCAACAGCCCCTGAAATGAGTCGCATATTTATGTGGGATATTTTTCGCCTGCATGTTTTCCATCCACAGAAAAATGGTCAAACTGAACGAGTGAATCAGGAACTTCAACAATATCTGAGATGTTACTGTGATGCCACTCAAAGTAATTGGTCAGAGTTTCTTGCCTTTGCCGAATTCTCCTATATTAACACAGTTCATAGTGCGACCAAGGCCACACCTTTTTATTGCACCTATGAACTTCATCCTAGGGCCATGTCTACTGTTCCCTTTAACTCCTCTTTTGTTCCTGCAGTCACTTCTTTTGCACGTTGGATCCGCCAAATCCAGGGCCTGATTCATACAACTCTCTTAGCTTCTAAACAAGCAATTAAATGGAAAGCGGATCGTTATCGAAAAAACGGCACCTTCGTATCAAGTAGGCCACAAGGTGTGGCTTTCCTCCAGATTTCTACTCTCCCGATTTTCTGTCACTAAGTTCAAACCAGGTTTTTGTGGACCCTTTCGGATTTTACAAATGTTGAATCCTGTTGTTGTGCGACTGCGATTGCCTCATACCTGGAGGGTTCATCCAGTTTTTCATGTGTCCCAATTCAAGCCCTTCATTCCTGATCCATACCGCCGACATTTCCAGCATCCTCCTCCTCTTTCTGTAGACGGCCATCCCGAATATGAAGTACAGGAAGTTTGTGATTCCCGATTGTTTCGGAACAGACTGCAGTTTTTGATCCATTGGAAGGTCTACCCTCCAAGTGACTGCTCTTGGGAGGATGCCTCCTCCGTCCATGCTCCTCACTTGGTTCGCCTGTTGTTTGCCTGTCACCCTGACAAACCTGGGGCCTCGGGGAGGGGACCTACTGTGACGCTGCGCCTCACTGCGGCGTCTCTTTCTACGACCACAGTCGGATCGCGCTTCCGATTTTCAGAGCGCCATCCTCTGCGTTTTTCCCCATTTTGGCAACGCGTTTCAGGAAGCATATTTACGCTCCTGGTCGCGTCGCCCTTACCTATTTTAGGGGATTCTCTTTTCTTCTGTCGGTGGTGGTCTCTTTCTTGCCTCTTTTTTCCTTTTTTCTTGGTTTCTGTGTTCTTCATTTTCCTCTGTATTCCTGCTGGTCTCCATGTTGTCTTCTTCCTGTTTCCATTTCGCAGCATGCCCTTTTCTTTTATACTACGTCCTTTTCCCTATACTTTTCTATGGGCCAGTATATAAGTCACTCAGTCTTGCTCTATCTTGCATTGCAAGCACTTCCTTTTGGTCGTGCTCTTCGCTCCTGTTCGCCGTTCTTGTTTTCGCTTTTGGAGATTCTTGCCCTTTTTCCTGTTTTTCAAGTCCTGCTTTTTTTCTTTTTCAGGAGTTCCTGTTTTGAGTTTTTTCCCCATTCTTTGGGTTTTTCCTCTGGGACTCCTTCTGGAGGGTACGGTCTGCTTAGGTGTTCTCTGTCAAGCGGCACCACGGCTACTAGAAAGGGTCGCCCCTATCTCGGATTATCCAGAACCAGCAGAAGACCGGGTGTTTTCTCCAATCCTGCATCCAGAGGTGAGAAGCCGAGTGCAGTTTGTGACACATACTGGATCTGTGGCATGATCTATGCTTAAAGTTGATTTACGTGGGTGTCTTGATATTGATTGATTTAAATGGTAGAGGCTTCCTTGCATGACTGTGTGTGGGTATACCTTTAAATATGTCTGGATCATGGTTTTCTGAAATTCAATA
This sequence comes from Pleurodeles waltl, assembly GCF_031143425.1. Taxonomy (NCBI): domain Eukaryota; kingdom Metazoa; phylum Chordata; class Amphibia; order Caudata; family Salamandridae; genus Pleurodeles; species Pleurodeles waltl. The sequence continues at coordinate 519,138,784 of NC_090436.1, forward strand.
ATCATTTTTTTGGTGGATGTAATTATTTGTTTCTCAATTTGTGAGGAGTTAATTATGTGTACTATGCTTGTTTGGAAGCAGGGCAGATATTAATACGAAGTTTGTGTTTTGGTATTTGTTAATATGCTGTATATTTTTTAGAATGATGGGGGACAAGATTTAAAAGTCCCATTCATCATCCAGTTCTGGCTTTGTGTTAAAGTTAGTAGGTTACTGTTATTTTCAAAACCAATTAATCTGTTCCCATTATTTCAATTGCCATTTACTATGAAATATTGGTTGTTATGTGTTAGTAGTAGGTCTTCTGGGATTTCCATTTCTTCAAATGGGCTTTGGGCTCCTGGGGTGTACCTTGCTACTCTCCTGGTTATGGTTATACAACTTTGTAGATAAGATATTGCTGGCAGCTACATTGCAGCTTTTTGTAACAGAATAGCCATATTATATCTTCCAGGATAGGTATTTGGGAACTAGTGCTTGCTTCTCTTAAATACTGTGGGGGATTTCTTACTTGTAATTCTGTTATATTTGGGTAGTGGTTGTATTTCCACCTTCCACTATGTCATCTTTGTTTTGGTTCTAATATAGCAAATACTATCATTATTACATCTCTTTGGTGTCAGGATATCCCCTACCTTTAATTTTTGTGAGGAAATATATGTTGCACCTTTACTCATTATGACATCTGTGGCATGTAGAAATATGAAAGTATATATTATATTTTAAAATTGTTAATAATGATTTCTATACTCAGTTTTAAACACATTTTTAGTTGCATTATATACTTACAATTTGTATTATTCTATAGTCTTCTCTTTTTATAGAATGTTAGTACTTTTTTCTTTAAGGTTTCTTATTTTTTACTTCTGTTTGTTGTTTTTCATTCTTTCAAATTACCTATTATAAATGAGTATTTTTTTTGTATTTCAATGTAATGATACATTCTATTTTACATTTATTTCTGTACTCTGGATACATTTTGGTTAATTTTTTTAATTTATTAGCATTTTTATGACATAATACAATTTTGTTGTTTGTTTGTTGTACTTGAAATACTTATTTGATGTTCTGGGTTTTCTTCTTTTGAGGTATTTTTCTTTGGCATTTCACGTCTTACGGGCAGATTACGATCTTGACGGCATTGCCAAAATGCCAGCCTCACTCCCATCGTATTATGGTGTTTCCTACTGGGCTGACCGGCAGAAACGGTGTATTACCATGTTTCCGCAAGTCAGCCTGAGATTGCACACTGTCTGCATAGCTGACAGTGCACAGTGCAAGGGTCCTGGCAGGTGGGGCCCTGCACTGCCCGTCACATGGCCCCCCCAGAACCTTCCCCACTGGCTTTTCGTCAGCCTTTCCATGGTGGTGAAACTGCCATGGAAAGGTTGGCAGAAAGTGGAGTCGTGATATGTACGGTGGTTCCAAATTCAGCACCACCATAGCTGACCACTACTCTGACCGTGGCCAACCTGTGAGGATCCCTGACCCCGGTGGAGGTGGAGGTGGCGGTCTCCTGGCGGTGATCATAATCTGGCAATTGGACCACCAGGATTGGGGCAGTTCGACCGTCACAGAAAGTTTAGTGGTCTTTGGACCGCCAAACTCATAATCAGGCCCTTAGTATCTGTATTTGTGGAGACATAGATAAAATAGTAATAATTACTAGTATTTGCATTTAAGTTTTAATTTTTCAAACTTTGTGTAATTTTAAGCTATTGTATATATTTCCACTTTGCTTTTGTTGAGGCAGTATTTTGCTGTTGTGGCATCCTGTGCAACAGTTTGTTGCAAGTTTTCTTTCTATATTCATGCTCTTTTTGATTAAGAGGTTGATCCTGTTTCCCTTTTTGCCTTTGAATTTTATTGGTTAAATGATCACTTAATGTTGTTTTTCTGCCTCATGGATAGATGCTTAATAAGGTTTTTTGTGTGTTTTAGTATGTGTATATATTTTACATTTATTAGTATTTTATTTATTTTATAAACACACCCACACACATATACATAGACATGTATCACAATGATAATTTTGTTAATGTTGATTTGGTAGTGTTTTAATGTATAATCAACAGTGTTGGTTTCTATCTTTTTGTTCTGAAGATTATATAAGTGCCCATCATTTTCACAGTGATATTTTCATTGTTGATCTTTTGCTATTTTCCAATTTGGGTTTAGAGAGTTAGGCCCTCATTAGGACCTTGGCAGTAAATATCGCCTACCGCCGTGCCGACTACTGCCAAAAGACCATCACCGCGGCTACCAGCCGTCCGCCGTATCATGACCACAGCCAGATTTCCTGTGTGTGGGTGTATGCAGGTGTGTGTTGTGTGTTGTATATGTGTGTATGTTTGGGGATGTGCGTGCATGTATCTTGAGGTGTGTGAATGCGTGTCTGCATGTATGTATGTCAGTGTGTGTGGATGTGTGTGTGAATGGATGTATGCATGCGTGGATGAATGTTGGAATGGGTGTGTGTATGCGTGTGTGTGTGTGTGAAGGGAGGGGTCTGTATGAAGGGGGTCTGGAGAGGAAGGCGGGGTGGAGTGGAGACCCGGGGAGGGGGAGGGGGACAGGGAAGACCCGTTCAGTGACAGGGAAGGGATTCCCTGTCACTGATAGTGCCTACCTCCATGGTTTTCGTGGCGGTAAGGATGCCACGAAAACCATGGCAGTAGGCTGGGTCATAATCCCGCAGGCGGGCAAGTGACGGTCGCAGGGCTGGAGGTTGAAGTCTCCAGCCCGGCGGTCAGTACCACGATGGAGGTCGGTGTGGTACATTGGTGATTTGGCTTCAGCCAAACCGCCAATGTAATAATATGGAGGAAAGTACCGCCAGCCTGTTGGCAGTACTTTCCTCCATATTAACGCTGACCACCGGGGTCATAATGAACCCCTTAGTGTTCACACTATGTTTTTCAAGGATATTTTGGTACTCAAATGTTTTTGTGCTCAGTATTATGTCATGGATTCCATCGTTGCTATTCACAAAATGTCTCTCAGAGGATGCCTAGAGATCCGCCTGCACTAAAAAAGATTATTTATTGTAAAGAAAATAGTGCTACATGGATAGTAGTTTTTGCTTGTATATAGAAGGTTTCTCTGCAAAGTTTGTGAGAGCCTCACTAGAGCATACAGAAGCATATTCGGCCACCTCCCCAATGCTCAGTCTGACAAAAGTATGTCATCAAAGATATCTTGAAATGTGTTTACGTAGAGATGACAACATTGTGAATCCTCCATTTTCTACAGTTCCCTTTCAAGTCCAACTGCACATATGCCACTTCTTTGCCTGAACCTCAATTCCTGAGGGAAATTAGCAACTATTGCACCCCATCTGCTGGTTGGTATGCACTCATTTTGCGGTCCTAATATATCAAAGTAGCAATTCTAACAATACTCTTTTTTTCCCCTCAGAGTAAGCTTCACAGACAATGTATTCCAACTAAAACCCATGACCCCTTTTAAATATTTCATAAATATGGTCATGCAATGCTCTTAATCTCAAAACCTGCATAAAAACATACTTTTACTTACTATATTCTTCCCTCCACGTAAAAATAAGCCATTTATTCTCAACACAAGTCCATTTTTTTCATCAGAGTACATGCTCATCCAACCATGCAAGGGCTCAGTATTAAGCTATCACTAATCAATTGGTCAGCCTATTATTTTCTGTTCAACTTTAAACTAAGTTTAACAGCTTATCATTTTTACTAAGTGTTGTCACTTTTATTTCGAACATTTAACTAAAGATCTCCACCCAATCCTTTTTGATAGCAGACAAGTAAGTATCATTGACACAATTAGAATTATTATTAAGCTTTCCAAACGCAATCATAATTGGCCTTATAAAACTGCAACTTAAATCAAGATGACATAATTATAGAGTGTAAGATTCCAAGATGTCATATTTAAGTATCTTGTCCATGTACTGCTAACATTTTCCGTCAGTATCACATCACGCATCCTAACTCATGAGACCGTGAATATAAAGCAATCTTTTTGATTACTAGATTTCCAATAAAGTTCCAAATCCTATTTGCTTTACTTTAGGAAGCCCCAGTATGTCGTTTTATTCATGATGAAGCGCAAATATTATGGGGACATAAACTACCTGTCTACATGCATTCAATCATATTGTAATCTAAGTAAGAGTTCCAACTTTATTTGATTTTAAGAATTTGGGGTTGTTTAATTTAAATTGATAATGTTGTCCATATATGTATCATTCAGTAAAACAACATAATGTTATGGATTTATGTGCATATTAATTTTATAATTGTTACCAATACAACTATCTAAGCATAGATAAACCCTTGAATTCTAAAATAGGAGGAGCATCAAAAAGTCATTAGGAAATCTCCCATGATTATCACCACTGATATGATATGTCATCTATACATTTGACTTCTTAAGGCAATGCAGCAATTTTGATAAGTGAAATACATAAGGAAACTATAACAGCACATTTTGTGGTTGATTAGATTTTTCTCATTAGTGCCTTACGTGCATGCTTCCACTATTCAAACATTTTATTATGTGCTTTAACAATGTTTCATCATTTGTTTTCCTGTTGTTCCCTATTCTAGGATTAATTTTAACCACTACAATTCAATTTTGCATTTAACTAACAGTGTTTGCAAATTAGATATATGTAATTTCACAGATTGTGCATTTTCATTATTTAATGGACAGCTGGGAAGGTAACTAAATTAATTGCAGTATTTTATTCACTATCATAGCTTTCGAAGCAGTGGTATTCTGTGTAACTTGACTTGTTACTCTGTGAAATTTGCGTATTTCAGTACCTGATTGTTATATGTGCTGGAACATGTTTCCGAAGGAGAGTTAATCTCGGTAATTTTGGTTTCATATAAACATCAATCAACATATGCAATATTAGTCAGCCTGGTTGACTGTATTTTGGGTAATATTTCTACATTATCAATGTTACTCTCACCTTCTTTTGGGCTTGATCCTCAAATGTAGTTGTCCAAGGATATAAGTAAATTAGTTGGAATGCACACTGAAAAATGCTGCATTTGGAACAACAACATTGGAGAGACAAGATATTATTGTTTTAGATGCTGTATAAAACATAAATCATGTCAATTATTTAAGAATGGTGTTATTGGTGTTAATCCTGTCCATAAACATCCTCAGTTCTGGTGGTGTCATCATGACAAATCAGCAGCACATCATTAATGTATCTGCATCAAAGTTTTATAGAGTCTTTATTTGGGCCCTTTTCAGTAAAAATGTAATCAGATTCAAATTTTTGTGCATAAGGACACCTCATGCATGGTACAAAGGTGCTACCCTTTCGTATACCATGGGTTTGAAAATGCAGTGCACCCTAAAGTTTAAAGGAATTGTTGCTGAGAGCCAATCTAGCAAAATCTAATATGAATGATATTGGAGTAGTTCAGTCCCAGTCTCAATCACATAAGATCTCCTCAATTACCCTGAGTGTCTCCCCTTGTGGGACTCTTGTGTATAATGATTTGATATCCACACCAATTAGGATCTCTGTTTCTTGGTTGCAAGGGATTTTATTGATCTCTTTAGTGTTGTTGAGAAATTAGGGCATATTTTTGACCAGGGGGTTTCAAGAAATAATCACAGAATTGTGAGAAGAGCTCTCCAGTTGATCCGATAATGGAGACAATGTGGTGGCCTGGAGGAGGTCTGGCAGCCTCATGAATTTTTGGTAAAGTGTAAGGAAAGTCAGTTATTACTGAGGCTCCATCTTGTAATCACGTAATTTTTTTTGAAGATTAACAGTAGGGTCACAGGCTTCAGCATGTCCGCATGTGTTCTATTGTGATTTTACACATTCCTTGGCTGTTTGACCTCAGCGACTAATTTCTCTGTAAGGATCTTCTTTGCCCTGACAAAACCCCTAAGCCTGATGAGGCACATGGGATTCATTGAAACATGTTCACGATGAGGATGGTAGGGTCATACCACCACTGTACCATCAAAGTTAATGTTTTTAACCCTGTCAGGGGAACCCGAAATTAGACTAGATTTTAGGTATCCATCTTATAGAGTTTTAACACTTTCTCAGTCCCTATATATAATATCCTCCTGAGTGATGGAAAAGCCCTATGGTGAAGCATGCCACAAAATGTGGGTGTTCTTCCAAAATAGTGGCATTATTGGGTTATGCATTTAGCCTCTACTCAATAATCCATATATGCCTTATGAAATTACTTAGGTGAAAGATTTAATGAGCTTTTCCCTCTCCCTCCTTTTCTGGCATTGTGCATCCAATCATATCCACATAAAACCTGTAACGCACCTCTACACAGGGCACACAGAGACCCCATCCAAATGAAACCACAAACACCATAACACAATTCTACCACTGGCAATGAAGGGAACACAACATTCCCACTCCACTGTCGATGGGCTAGGATCTCATATACACATCCTCTACTGCACAGTCTAACAGAGCCAGGATCACATTTACTAATCATTCACTCTCTACTACTATCAACCACAGGACAAGGAACATAAACTATGCACTCACCCTCTACTGCACTCAGCCACAGAACCAGATACAGACACTGCACCCCCCCCCCCTCTAATGTACACTCCTGAAGGACCAGGAACATTACACAAATTCACCTTCTACTGTGCACACCACCTTCATCTTCTATTGCTTCTGGACCAAGGCCTGTCTCCCCCCGTATACTCTACTGCATATTCTAGCATGACTAGGAACACATATATTAATCACTTACTCTCTACTGCACTCAATTGTAGGATCAGCAACATATACTATGATATATATAATATATATATATATATATATATATATATATATATATATATATATATATATATATATACGTATACACATATATACATATGTATATATGTGTGTGTGTGTATATATATATATATATATCTTTATACATATATATATATATATATATATACATATATATATATATATATATGTATATATATATATATATATATATATATATTTTTTTTAAATTTATATATATATATATATATATATATTTATATCAGCCAAAGATTGGGAGCACTCACGGGTCTTTTTCTCATCACCTCACAGTCGCGTTTGGCACAACAATGCCTTTCTCAATGTGGTCGGCGCGCCCAGCTGATCTGCAACAGGTCTCACCACACTTCCTTTTATCAGTATATCATAATTAAAGAAAGCTAACTGTTTTTCCTTCAAAAGATTCAAGCAAAGTGCTGCCATTATTGCATGTGAATCACTGATCTCGTAGTAAATCATACAGTTTTTACTCTCCAATGTAGTTCCAACATTCATAGTTAACAGTGCCACACAGTTCTTTAATTTCAGGAAAAGTGGATATTGACAACAATTACAGTTGGATATAGTGCCCTTCTTTCTACCGCAAAGTGCCCTTTATAAGTATCACATACCCATGAAGATCCAATTGTAGTAACAGCAACTTCACATTTAGTAATGTCTTGACTTTGTGTCAAACGGGCATGGCGTCCTTATGGCAGCAGTGGTTCAAGCACTTGCATGGCTCACGCTGGGTAGTTATAGCCGGCTGGCTGTAAGGTCTGGCCGCAGGCCCTGCCCCCAACCCCTGCCGGGCACGACTGAAGGCCGTGTGCAGCGGTGGTTGCATTAACATATAGTAATTAGGATTACTTTGTTAAAAAAACACAGAAATTCACTGAAACAACCAAATGTTACAGGGATTTTATAGTTAGGAAATAGAATTTAAAAAAAATAAAAATTCACTTGAAAAACCAAAGTTTACAGAGGCGTTATAGTTAGGTTCTGGATTTACTCACACAAAACCATAGAAATTAATCATTTATAGTTGGAGTTATTTCAAGTAACTATAACTCACGCCCTAAGTTAACTATAACTCATGAGGGTCCCAAAATGCATTTTTGCCATGCAATTTCCTATAGGTATTTTAGACATAACTACAGACTGAATCGCCCTATTGCCACCCAACCCTGCAAGCATAAGTCTCTGGGTGGGTCTGTTCACGTGTGCATGAGTACCTCAGTGGGTCTGTGAGTAGGTGCATGAGTCTCTGAGTGGGTCTGTGAGTGGGTGCATGAGTCTCTGATTGAATGTGTGAGTGGGTGCATGACTCTTTGACCAGATTTGGGAGAAAGCTAGATCTTGGTCTAGAAAGCATGCTTTTTGTAATTTGGTATAAATCTGTTCAGGAGGTTTGGAGGTATTCCAGAAAACAATGTATAACTAGAAGTGCGGATCTACCACAGTGGTTCCACGGATCCATGCACAAACAGCAATGCCCTGATTGGTTGAAAGGACAGCTGCAGCTGCCATTTTGTGTATCAGCACTCACTCAGTCCCAATGGGGAGGGGACTAAAAGTTAAAACTGATAGAAGGGGTCAGGGTAGAGGTACACTGACCCCATGGAACTGATTGAAGTTTCTTTGAGGCACACCTCATGGACAAGAAATTGCCCCAAAACATTTCTTTTGGGACATGTGAGGATCCGCAGACCCTTCATGGTACCCACTGCTGTCCCCCATGTAAATCCATGATGAATCCACAGATCCAGACCCCAATTAAAAAAAATACACCCTCTCACAGATCCACTCACACACCCACTTACATCCTGTCTGCCATATTACGATGTCCATAGGACATAATAGAATCATAAACGGTGGACAATATATTTGTCACGATTGTTACGGAGTAGCCCCATCCTCCAAACTCTAAATCAGGCCCTTAGTACTCATCCATCAAACTCTAAATCAGCCCTTTTAGTTGTAAATAGAAAAAATATTTCTACAAAATATATCAATGAAATAGCAAGAAAAAGAGATAACCGGCCACATTGCTGCATTGACAAATGTGAGTGGCTGCAGAGCGATTCACTCTGCTCTGTGCGGCAGGCAGAATATTCCTGCTGACATGTAGAAAACCTTTTAATCCTAATTGTTTTCGTAAACTTGACTTGTGTTAATTGAATCTGGCCAAGTTTACACAAAATTTGCAAAGATGTGACATAACATTTTGTGACTTCTTACACCTGGTTTTATATGCACCCTTAACTTAAGCGCTTAAGACTCTGAGCTAAGAGTGTAAATTAGGTTTGAAAATTCAGTCAATTACCTACATACTTTGAGCAGTTTTTAACCACTGGAGAACTATTTTTCATGTTGAGAAAAAAATGAATGTGTAAATGCAAAATATTGCAGTGTTTTCCCCCACTGATCTGCAGAAATAAGCATTGAAAGAAATATGCAAGGACATCTACGATTTTGTCTGCATACTCCTTAAGATACTTGTGAATTCCCAGTCACTACATCATTCTAGATTTGCATAGGGAATTCTGAGACTTTGCCTTCCTTTCTTGGTGCAGTGCTATGCAAGTTGCTTCATCTTAAACATTTTTCTGACTTGCCACCTTGTCTACCATGTCTACAAAACTTGCTAGAAAGACACAGGCAGTTCCTAAGAGTAGACAGTGATAGCCGTGCATGTATGATTTAATAAACCAAACATGGGCCTAATTGTGGGTTGGGCGGTTGGACCACCCGAACTCCAATAAGGGGGTGGGGAGGCTGGCGTCAAGCTAGTGGCCTCACCGCTGCTGTATTACAATGTTTCCACTGGGCTGGCCAGTGGAAACAGTGCAACTGCATTGGCCTTTCTCAGCGAGCTGTGGCCAATGCTATCGTACAGACTGTGCCCCAGCACTCTTAGAATGCACACTGTCTGCTGTAGCAGACACTGTGCATTCCGAGAGGGCTGACGGGGGCCTGCACTTCCCATAATATGGTTGTAGTTAGTGCAGGGGACCCCTGTTGCCCTAACTCTGCCTTTCCGCCAGCCTTTTCATGGTGGGAACCGTGCCATGGGAAGGCTGGCAGAAAGGAAAGTTGTGATCAGCACATCGGTGCTGAACTGGGCACTGCCGTGGCTGACCACAACTTTCATCGTAGCCAACCCCTCGGTATCTCTGATCCTGGCAGTGGCAATCTGGAGGTTGGACCACCAGGGATGCGGTGGTCAGACCGTTACAGCAGGTACTGGTCTTCAGGCCCTATTTTGGGACATATATCAAAGGAGAATATGGCACAACAGGTCATCGTGTTTCCATAAAGCCACAGATTCTTCACTCACGTTTCCTTTATATCTCCACCTCTTCTCTGAGAGAGGGGACGTGCTCGTTTTGTCCTCTAGGGACAGTCTGTAACTTTAAGAATAAACAACATGTTCTGACAGTTACGTTGAAACCAGGATTCTTTTGCACTTTGTGACCGCAGATTTTCGGAGCTGGAACATTTCATTTTGCCACTTTAGTAACTGGTTAATTGAAGCCTGCAGCTGCTGCAAATTGTTTTACTTCAATCATCATAAGAGGCCTCACGTGTTCTTCCACAGCACCATTTGAAAAGGCGACTGTTTTGTTTTAAGTAGCCGATGTATGCCAAACATGCAATGGATGATTGCACAGCAAGTGTCAGGCAAAGCTCGTTAACCCCAGCAAAGAAAAGGCGTCCCCTTTAAACTTTAGACAGCCAACGAAACAACAATCGCCGAGGAACAAAGCATTGCGTCCAGGAAGCAGCCAGCCATAGCTTTTTGCCAAAATTACTTTGCCTTCTGGGACTTTTGAACCCAGGCGTTCCATGTTAAAAGAGAAACTACAAGTTGCAGAATACAATTACTGTGGAATAAAACGTCAGGGCCGCTAGAAAGTATGTTTCACTGGTGTTTTCACTGAGTATGGAATTTCAAAATAGATTACGAGCTCAGAGCCTGACTGTATGCAGCTCGCTCGTCTAAAATAACGTGGGATGTTTTGAAGCGCATATATAGACAAGGTGTCCCTCTCCATTTCTTGTCGAGAGCTACATTTCTGTTCCTCTAATAATTTCCTTTTGAAACTGAGCGTTTAAATTATTCTATGCAATAGGCACGTGGAATCATCAAAGTGGAATTTAAATCTCAATTGCTGCGCTCTCAGATGCATTTTCTGCCCCTCTCCGGTGCCTCAGTGTACATGACGGGCCGGATGAGGCTCACCTCTCCTGCCAGGCCAGCCTTGTAGTTTGTTATCCAGTCATTTTAGTGCCAACAGAACGATCAGGTGGATAGATATCGTGACAAATCGCCGAAGTAGCTCATGTTGATGCAATCAGAGTGTGTGGGAAGGAGTTTCATCTCCTTGCTTCTGAAAAACTTTACAGCGGCTTTTCTGTGAGCTAGTTCCCAGATCGTCTAAGCCACGAGGCATGCTTGCAAAACCTCTGTTTACACACGCATATGTCCCTTTATCTGGCCCGCGGGGGTGGCTCTGACAGCTAAACTGCTCTGGCATTTATTTACACTTGGTGCATGTGTGCGTCTGGAAAATTCCTCAAGGACCTATTGAGTATTTTTCAGATGGGAAGAGACTGGAAGCAGCTGACCATGTGAGTTTTCTTGCCTAGACATTATTTAAGATTATTTAAATATGCAGAATAAAAACCAAACATTGGCAAAGCCTATAGGTCTCACCAATACAATAACTATTGGTTTTGGCAATGTGTTCTGACCTTGTTATAGACCAATGTGGCTGCTGTTCAGCATAACTAAACGTTAGTGAAGTGGCATGTCATAGAATGGAGTGGGGAAGTAGAATGTTGTAGAACTGATTTGTTGGAGTTGAATTGAGGTGGAGTGAGGTGGATTGTATTGACTGGATGGACTGGAGTGGAGTGGAGTGGATTTGATTGGGATGGGATGGATTGGATTGGCGTGGCATGGGTTGGGGGGTGGATTGGAGTGTGGTAGATTGCATTGGAGAGGGATGGATTCTTTGGAGTGGGGTGTGCTTGATGGGGTGGATTGGATTAGATAGGGGTGGATTGGATTGGAGTGGAGTGGTCTGGGTTCGAGTGGGGTGGATTGGATTGAACTGGAGTGAGTTGGATTGGAGTGGGGTGTAGTTGATGTATTGGATTGGAGTGGGGTGGATTGGAGTGTGGTGACTTGGATTGTGTGGGGTGTATTGGATTGGAAAGTGGTGAATTGAATGGGAGTGGGGTGGATTTGTGTGTGGTGGACTGGACTGGATTGGAGTGGGATAAACTGGATTGACGCTGGGTGGAACAAGGTGGTTTGGAGTGTGGTGGATTAAGGTGGATTGAAATGGATTGGAGTGGGATAGATTGGGAAGGGGTGGGTGAATTGGATTGGAGTCGGATGGATGGGGTTGTGGTGGATTGCATTGGAGTGGTTCGATTGGACTGGGGTAGATTAGATTGGATTGGGATGGATTGGACTGCAGTGGGGTGGATTGTGTTGGTTTGGGGTGGAATGGGATTGGAGTGGGGTGGGGTGGAGTGGGATGAATTGGATTGGGGTGAGGTGGATTAGATTGAAGTGGGTTAGATTGGCTTCACTGCATTGGAGTGGGGTGGGCTGGGGAGAGGGTGGATTAAATTGGCATGGGGTGGACTGGATTGGAGTGAGGTGGATTGGAATGGTGAATTGGAATGGGGGATTGGAATGGGGTTTGGATTAGAGTGAGGTGGACTGGAGTGGGGTGGAATGGAAAAGGGTGGACTGGAGTGGGATGGAATTGAAAGTGATCAATTGGGTTGTATTGGATTGGAGTGGGGTGCGTTGGAGTATGATGAATTGGATTGGTGGGGGCTAGATTGGATTGGAGTGAGGTGAATTGAATTGGAGTGGATTGGTTTGGGGTGGATTGGAGTGGGTGGATTAAGGTGATTTGGAGTGGGGTGGATTCAGGTGGACTGGATTGGACTGTAGAGGACTGGACTTGAGTGGATGGACTGGGCCTGAGTAGAGTGGATTATGGTAGATTGGAGTGGCGTGGCTTGGAGTGGGGTGGATTGGTGTGGGGTGGACTGGATTGGAGTAAGGTGAACTGGATTGAAGTTGGGTGGAATACGATGGCTTTGGAGTGTGGTGAATTAAGGTGGACTGAATTGGATTGGAGTGGGGTGGGTGCATTGGATTGGAGTTGGGTGGATGGAGTTGTGGTGGATTTGATTGGAGTGGTTCAAATGGACTCAGGAGATTAGATTGGATTGGGATGGACTGTACTGAAGTGGGTGGATTGGACTGGAGTGAGTTGGATTGTATTGGTGTGGGGTGGCTGAATTGGAAAGGAGTCGGGTGGATGGGGTTGTGGTGAATTGGACTGGAGTGGCTAGATTGGACTGGGGTAGGTTAGATTGGATTGGGGTGGACTGGACTGCAATGGGTGGATTGGACAGGAGTGGGGTGGATTGGACTGCAGTGAGGTGGATTGTAATGGTAAGGGGCAGGATGGGATTGGAGTGGGGTGGAGTGGGATGAATTGGATTGAGGTTAGGTGGATTGGATTGAAGTAGGTTAGATTGGATTGGTTGGATTGAAGTGGGGTGGACTGGGGAGAGTGGATTAGATTGACATGGGGTGGATTGGATTGGCCTGGGGTGGATTGGTTTTGATTGGGCGCACTGGATTGGAGTGAGGTGGATTGGAGTGGTGGATTGGAGTGGGACATTGGAGTGGGGGATTGGAATGGAGTGGGATGGACTGGAGTGAGATGGACAGGAGTGGGGTGGAATGGAAAGTGGTGGTTTGGATTGGAGTGGAGTGGCGTGGTTTAGAGTAAGGTAAATTGGATTGGTGGTATCGATTGAATTGGGGTGAATTGAATTGGAGTGGGGTGGATTGAATTAGAGAGGGGTGAATTGGATTGGGGTGGGGTGTATTAAGGTGGTTTAGAGTGGGGTGGATTGGAGTGGGGTGGATTCAGGTGGACTGGATTGGACTGTAGTGGACTGGACATGAGTGGGGTGGACTGGACTTGAGTAGGGTGGATTACTGTGGATTGGTTCAGAGTGGGATGGATTGGAGTAGGGTGGGCGGGTTGATTGGATTGAAGTGGGGTGAATTGGGTTGCAGTAGATTTGACAGGGGTGGGATGCATTAGATTGGAGTGGGGTGAACTGGGGTGGACTGGAGTGGGTGGATTAGACTGAGTGGGGTGGATTGGACTGGAGAGGAATGGATTGGATTAGCATGGGGTGGATTGGAGTGGGATGGATTGTGGTGGAGTGGGGTGGGGTTAGGTGGAGTGTATGGGATTGGGATGAGGTGGATTGGAGTTGGGTGGATTTGATTGGGCTGAGTTGGAGTGGTGTAGACTGGGGAGAGGGTGAATTGGATTGGAATGGGGTGGATTGGATTGGTGTAGTGTGGATTGGATTGGAGTTTGGTGGATTGTGATAGATTGGAGTGGTGTGGTTTAGGATGGAGTGAGGTGGATTGGATGGATTGGGCTCGACTGGAGTGGGGTGGATTGGAGTATGGTGGATTGTTTTGGATTGGATTGGTGTAGGGAGGATTGGATTGGAGTGGTTTGAATTAAGTGGGGTGGATTGTTTTAGAGTAGGGTGGATTGGACTGGAGTGGGGTGGATTGGATTGGAGTGGGGTAGATTGGTGTAGGGGTGAGGTGGGTTGGACCGTATTGCATTGGGCAGATTGGATTGGGGCAGATTGGAGTGGAGTAAATTAGATTGTGGTAGATTGGTGTGGAGTAGATTGGAATAGGGTAGGTTGGTGCACTGGAGTGGACTGAATTGGGGTGAATATTTTGGATTAGGTATATTGTAAGGTGGATTGTGGAATGGATTGGAGTGGGGTGGATTGTGTTGGTCTGTTGTGGAGTGGATTGTGTGGAGTGGGGTTTATTGGATTGGTATGGGTCGGATTGGTTTGAGTGGGGTTGATTGGTATGAGGTGAGGACCATTGGTGTGGACTGTAGCCTGGTAGATTGGATTGGAGTAGGGTGGTTAGGTTGTACTGCATGATAATGTGTTAATGCATGACTTTGGAAATTAAATGTAAGAAAGAAACAATGTTGCTTTGCAATATTTGGAACAAGATAATCATCATCTTTTGAGAACAGCGCCCAAGAGCAAAAACAAAACAAAACATGAGTGTAGACTGAGAAAAGAAGACTTGACAAAATAAAAGAAAGTTAACTGAAGAAAATACAACTTTGCAATTCTTTTTTTTTTTTTGTCCTCATTCACCGTGGCCATTAAACAACCCTTCTTACTTTACCAGTAGTAGAGCAATAGAGTAATCCAGGCCAGGGGAAACCCTTTACTCTCAAACAATCCTCCATCTTCCTAGATTCCATGAGGATTTCAGAGCAGGGGGTAAAATCATTGGACAAATAACAAAAGCAAATAACTTATTTACACATAATATTTTGACAAATTACCATTACCTAAGTCAATGTTTCCAAATCAATAATGGGGCCCAAAAATTCCCCCCATCCTATTATTTTTCCGTAACCTTAAATCCAAATCCGCAGTACGAAACACATCATTAGGCCATTCCGAATATACTGGCGGGGAAGCCGACATCCATTTTCTGCATATTTCCCTTCTCCCCAACAAAATTACATAAAATACAAATTTGAGATTTAGGGTTGTACCTCTTCCACTCCTCCCCTGCTGATCTTGTGGTTGACCAAAAATTACTAAAGAGAGAGATGCTGCAATTTCCCACTCCAGTATACTCGAGACAGTCTCACATACCTTTTCCCAAACATAACGAATATCCGGACATTCCCAAAACATATGGATGTCAGTTGCTTGTATTAAACCACATTTTGGACATTTCACCTCCTGCCCTCCTTTCATTTTGGACAACTTCTCAGGAGAAATATAAGCTCTATGGATCGTATAGTAGTGGTTCTTCCTCAAAGCAGCCGACTTAACTGTGTCAAACAGAAAAGTTAATGACTTCTTCCACCACATATAAACTAACTCTTTAGAGAAGAATTTACTCCACAAAGCCGTGGGGAGTTCGAACTCACCATCCACCCCTTCTAGAATCCCCCAATACCAAGCTGCCACTCTATGGGGGCCTACCAATGGGCTCGGAACAACATCTTCCAAAGCATTGGGCCTACCGACTCCTCCCTTAACCCCCTGTGCCCAATCCCTTATCTGCAAAAACTTCCATCTAGTCAGGCAGCCACCCGTTTGTTGCTCCAACTCTTCCCAGGAAAGGGGTACCCCCTCCTGAAAGAGGTCTCCCCAGTACTCTATACCTGCCCGTTTGATTGGTAAAGCCAAAACACCTTGAAAGCACTCTGGTGTACCCGGGGAATCCCAAATAGGTGCATTGCAATTGTAATATGAAACCTTTGCAACTTGTCTAAGCTGATACCAACATTCTGCCAATCCCTGCATAATTTTACCTTTAAAAAAAACTTAGGATCACCAAATTAAAAAATGAAATTACTTGACGCACCCTTGATGGTAGAGGCCATCACCTTAAACATGAGACCCGTTGTTGTAGAATCTGGGGAAAGAAATAGAATCCTGGTATTTTTCAAGAGGAAAGCCCAAGCATAATACTGTAGTTCTGGTAATGCCAAACCACCCTTTTCCTTACACCTACGCAGCTTTCTCCGAGAAATTCTAACCCCTTTAGAGCTCCATATAATATAATTTATAAGCATGCTGCATTTTATCTATACATTTTTTCTGCATAGGGAGTGGGGAAGCAGAAAACAAGAAATTCCACTTTGGAAGAATGGACATTTTTACCAAATTAACCCTTCCAATAATTGTTAAGGGAAGATGAGCCCAACCCTGCAATAGTCCCTTACACTCCAGTAGCAGCTTTTGCTGCTTCCTCTCTAATAACTGTTTGATATCCTGGGTCACCAGGACACCCAGGTACTTTATTTCCTTCTTACTACAAACTGATGTATATTCCATATTCCAGGCCATGGTCTCCGTCTTTTCCATATTTACCTGATAGCCAGATACCTTACCAAATCCTTCGGCTAATCTAAAAATCTCATTATCTGTATACACCAAAAGATCGTCCGCATACAAAGCAAGTTTCCTTTCCTAACCCCTACAACGAAAAGGCGAAATCACTGAATTTTGCCGAATTTTTCTAGCAAATGGCTCAATATTTAAGTTGAATAGAGTGGGAGATAATGGACATCCCTGTCTAGTACCCCTAGTTATTGTAATGATTCCAGTAAGATTTCCATTAACGAGTATTCTAGCTGTAGGAGCCCTATATATCTGATTCACAACCCCACAGAAATTATCTCCCAAATTAGCTCGTTTTAAAACTGAGTTTAGATAGCCCCAAATTACTTGATCGAAGGCTTTTGCTGCATCAATAGCAATGACCCCCAAAGGGGAATCAAAAGACGTTGCCATATCTATAGCCCCAATCAGATCATATGTCAACTCATACAAATATCTACCCTTCGAGAAGCCCTTCTGGTCCGGATGTATCAGATTATTAACTACTCTATTCAACCTATCTGCCACTATTTTGGCAAACAATTTATAACCACTATTTAGTAGTGAAAGAGGCCTATAAGATGCACATTTTGTCGCGTTTTTCACTGGTTTCAAAATCAGCGTGATAATCGCCTCATTCCATGTAGTTGGGACATCTATTTCATTTAAAAAGATCTTCCCGAACAACTCTGTCAAAATTGGATGATTATATCACCTTATACACCTCCACTGGCATACCATCAGGACCAGGGGCTTTCCCGTCTTTGCCACCGAACAACACCGCCCGTACTTCATCAATAGTTATAGGGCCATTAAGAAACTCCTGCTGCTGCAAAGTGATTTCCGGTAACACATCAGGAACTAACCAGTCTTCCACCAACTCTTCTCGCCCCTCTGCACTTTCAGTATACAGAGATGCAAAGAATTCCTGGAACCCATACTCAATATCCTCACATCGTGTCACATTCACCCCTGACTCATCCAAAATGATTTCCTTAATATGGTTCCTGACCTGGTCCGATTTAATCTTCCAAGCAAGCAACTTTCCTGAATTTTCACCATATTCAAAGTGCTTCAGTTTGCTTGCCTCCCATCTTTTAACAATTCTTGCTTGTAAAATATTTTCCATACGATGTCTTAACTCGGCCAATTCCACCCTCACTTCTTCTGACTGAGACGTTTCCTCTTTGCCGACCAATTTCTCGCTTTTTTTTTAACATTTCCTGTTCTAAGAAACTTATTTCATTTCTAAACATTTTACGCTTAAAGCATGTGATGCTCGTGATCTTCCCTCTTATAACGGCCTTGAAAGTATCCCATACCACTGATAATGATGCAGAGCCTACATTAGTATTAAAAAAAACTTCTGTTTCCCTGCGTAATTGAGATGTCACATCATCCTCTATTAATAATGCACGCTCGAGTATTCATCTATTATACACTCTCCTCTGAGACAGGGTTAAGTGCAATGACACCGCTGCGTGGTCTGATAGATGAGACGGTAAATATTCTACCTCATCCACGTTCTCCAGCAGCCTACTATCAACTAAAAAATAGTTGCGTGAAGCATGGCTATATTTCTAATTAATTAATTAGAAGACCCTTGCATCCCCTCCCCTCTTCCGCCATATATCACACAGGCCTAGCTCTTTCATCATTCTCCTTAGATATTGCTGAGATTTTGGCGTGCCTAAGGATCTACAAGTATCCGTTCTATCCAATTTATTGTCCAGCACCACATTAAAATCCCCCATCATAATAACCGGATCTAAAAATTCAATTAACTGAGAAAACACCCGATTAAGAGACTCAGGGGGTCATTCCGACCCTGGCGGTCAAGACCGCCAGGGCCGGGGACCACGGAAGCACCGCCAACAGGCTGGCGGTGCTTCCCAGCCCATTCTGACCAAAAGGGGATCCGGCGGTTTCCCGCCGGATTTCCCCTGCATGGGCTGAATCTCCATGGCGGCGCTGCAAGCAGCGCCGCCATGGAGATTCCGACCCCCTTACCGCCATCCTGTTTCTGGCGGTTTTTACCGCTAGGAACTGGATGGTGGGAACGGGTGTCGTGGGGCCCCTGGGGGCCCCTGCACTGCCCATGCCACTGGCATGGGCAGTGCAGGGGCCCCCTAACAGGGCCCCATAAAGATTTTCACTGTCTGCTTAGCAGACAGTGAAAATCGCGACGGGTGCAACTACACCCGTTGCACCCCTGCAACTCCGCCGGCTCCATTCGGAGCCAGCTTCCTTGTTGCAGGGTCTTTCCCGCTCGGCCGGCGGGCGCTCTTTTGGCGGTCGC